>NC_090821.1:0-1303750 GCF_000390325.3 Nicotiana tomentosiformis
ATTTTGACTTTTTTGGCTCGTCTCCCAATATTCTTGCACGAAAGTACATTTTATTAGTTCTCGGGAATACCTTTAAGCATTTTTGAGCTAAAACGCAAGTAAAAGAAAGCAAATGAGCGGTCAAAATCCCTACTTATCAAGCAAGCATTGCAATCTTTTTCCCTTGAACCCGTTTTGTCCCAAATGATTTTTCCGGCAGGGTTTTTAACGAGGCAACAGTAAATCGTGCTAACTTTGAATCGAAGACCAGTTTTTAATCGGAGTCAATGGTCTCATCAACAGTATCTGAGCCCTCTCTAGATCGACCTAGAATACTGGGGGCTATCACCCTCGGGTCAAGCTTCTTTGCAAGGAAAGAGGGAAACTTTGTGCTTGAACAGTCTAGGTTCGGTGGTTAGGATTTATTGTAATGGCCAAACGGTGAAGTGAACCAGGCCCGCGTAGGCCACCTTAGCCATAATACAAGCTTTTACACGCTTTCAATCTTGTACGTTACACGCAGATATGAAAGGAAGTTTCTACCTTGCTATTACATACTTTGGCTTCTAAAAGCGTCGAGCCTAAAGGCTATTCCTACTCGGGAACTATCAAGCCCAAGGGCCACCTCTATCCGAGCCCAAAGGGCTACCCTCACTCGGGGACTGTCGTCCGAAATAAGTTCGAGCGGCTCGGGTCATCAAAACCCGGAGGCACAAAACCTATTAGGCAGTGCCTAAACCTAAAAGGCTACGGCCACCCTAAAAACGGTTCGGAGACGTCCGAAACCCGTAATCAAAATGTAAGGCCTTCAACAAACATGTTTAAAGGTTACCCTCGACAAAGGTATCGTCTAAAAACACTTAAGCATCTTGGGAAAACTTTCGGTCACTCCGAGTTTTCAAAAGTTTCAAGCAAAAATTGCATTGAGGTCAGGTTTTGTCCGGACCTCCGAAAAATAAATGACTTATTACTACGTTTGATTTCGTGCTAAGGCATTAGCAATATTTGCAATGATAAAAAGATGTTAAGATAGTAGAGACTTGAAATTGCCAAAAGGGAGAAATTTTACTCTTAATCTAAGTTGTTGGTTTGGCCATTTATTACGTCTTTTATTTGATTAATCTAACGTCATTGATCACTTGTATTGAATTAATCCACATATCCTTAAAATCGCATATAAATTTAATTGTTATCCATTTTTAAGGTAAACAGATGTATCTCGATTAGATGACTTTGGAACTTGAGTGACACAAAAGGATCCACTCAGACAAACTCGACCTATCTGGAAACTGGGCCTACAGCGTAAAGCTGGATCAACCGAAGTTCCTTACGAATAATGACACGCAAGCTTTTAATAGCTCAGCCAGTCACATATGGGTTTCTCCTCGGATCAGTTATCATTTAATTCGTTGTCCATAATAATCATCTTGTTTAATTTTTGGACTGCTAATATGAAAACCATATTTCGCAATAATACATACATACATGACCTCATAAACTTATCCGATCCTTTTATTTTGACATCTAAATTAAGACTAATACCTATTATGTTAAACCAATCGATATCAACACTTTTTGCTAACATGACATGTAGCGTGTAATTAAGTAAGAAATGGGCGTGAAGTATCAAAAATTATAGTTTTCCTTATTTCTTATAGAAAAAATTATTTTTCAATACACACAACCACCTCTACCGGGAAAGGGTTCTTAAAACAGCAAGCGAGGGGGTGGGGAGAAGATGTTGCCGTCGATGAAAGGGAAGAAGATGACCGGCAAAGTCATCTCTAACTAGATATTTGATCAAATTAACAAATAATCAAACGCCTTAAATTCATAGTGTAGCTGCTGGCTAAACATTTTTTTAGCTTAACCCCGATATCTTATTGGTATCAATATTTATAAATTTACAAGTTAAACCAATAATATTCAAAATCGAACTGACCAATAAGCAACCCTAATTGAGGTTCGAACCTGTCTATATTTTTTTCAGTGTACAATCTACTTGTATTTTCGGTGTACATAACTCCATATAGTTACAACCAAAAAAACGTTTCTTTTTCTCATCCCGAACCAATTTAAAAATGACGACAAAACTGAGTTGTCAAATACAGCAAAGAAAACAGTAGTCCTAGTTTATTGTCTCTGCAATATATGTTCTCATCCTTTAAGCCACCTTCAACTTCCTTTTCTTTCCTCTTCTTTCTTCTTCTACTTATAATAACTTCCCAATCCCCAAACTATCAATAATTCTTGACCTTCCCCAATTTGTACTGTTCTCTGTTTTATTAGCCTATTAAAGGCCTTGTTTTTTAAGAGAAAATGGCGGATGAAAACGTTCATAAAGTGACAGATGCTTTGCCAGCCCCAATTACACCTCCGGCAGCCGGAGATGGAGAGAGCCAAGCACCGGGAATCGGCGCGGGAGTGTCCAACATCGTCAAAAGGTGGAAAAGAGAAGATAGGGTGAAGAGGGGTTCTTTACTTTTACATGGTCTTGCCTTGGTTTTTTCATTGATTGCTTTCATTGTCATGGCTAGCAATACTCATGGTGATTGGAAAGATTTTGATCGATATGAAGAATACAGGTATACACTTCGTTTGGACAATAATCATAATATTTTTTTTCTTTGAATTAAAAAATAAGTATAGGCAATATCAATTTGTTTTGATCAAGTTTTAGTCATGTTAGTATGTTTACTTTATATCCGATGTATTTTAAGAATCTTTTAGTTCCACTTGGAGGTTTATAACAGTAGCAAAAAAAAAAAATCTATACATATATATATATATATATATATTGTTATATATATTTTATTTTTACTTTTAATTGTATATATTGCATAATACTGGAACTAAATGAGCTTAAATGGAGCGACATGGACAATGAGGATTCATATTGCCGATGCAACATGTTTGGGATCGAGACGTAGTAGTGATTTCTAATATCGGAAATTGAATTGGAATTTTGGGATGTGGTTACAACAGGTATGTGTTGGCTATTGCAATTCTGTCCACATTATATACAGGATTGCAAGTTCTGAGACAAGTTCATGAACTTTCAACTGGCAAGGAATCATTCTCACGTCAAAAATTAGCTTTGCTAAGCTTCTTTGGTGATCAGGTTAGTGATTTTCTATATTTATATGAACAATTGAATTCAATAAACTTGAAAAGGGAAGAGTAGTTCTTGATTGAATTTTGATCTAAAATTTTACGGGAATTGCAGGTGGTAGCATACTTGTTATTATCAGCTGCATCATCTGCTGTGCCATTGACAAATAGGATGAGAGAAAATAATGACAACATATTCACAGATTCTTCAGTAGCAGCAATTAGTATGGAGTGCTTGGCATTCTTTGCTTTGGCTGTGTCAGCTCTTATTTCTGGATATAAGCTCTCAAATAAATCCCACATTTGATGAAATCTTAAAGACAGTCTGAGTCTGATTATTCTGCCTATGTTATACAGGGACGGATGCAGAGTTCCGTTACCGATTCATCTTAACTCAGTACTTGCGACGCGAAGCATAAATTTATGTGAAAAATGTACTAACATTGTAACAAATGGTAGGTCTGAATCCACGACTTTAAAAATACAGTGAGTTCAATGCTAAGAACCTTAAAGGTTGAACCCATATAATTTAAATCCTGGATCCGCCTCTGCGTTATTCGTTCTTTGTTTTCATTTTTCCCCCCATGTACATATGTATCAAAGCTACAGAGATATTGCCTGTTTGCTGAAAACCTGTATGTTAAAATTCAGAGTGTAAATTGATCTGTACATATATCAAAGCTACAGAGAGGTTATTCCCTCTCCCCATCTCATACTCTCTCTGTTTAGTTTGACTCGACACGGAGTTTAAGAAAATAAAATAAGATTTTTGAAACTTGTGGTCTTAAAAACTTAAGGGGTTTTACCTTTGTGGGGCTATGACATTTGTGTGTTTATAAAAGCTTCTCATTAAGGGTAAAATGGATAAAATGAAGAGTTTAAAGTTGAATTATTTCTAATTAGTGTATCATCTAAATTGAAACTGAGGGAGTAATATTTGTTAAACTTACTCCATTTACATATTGTTTGGTCTAGCATTGAGATATAGATTCATTTTTCTTTTGGAAATTAAAATAATAACTAGCTAGAAATTTCATTCAAATAATAAGTTGACAGAGAATTGCCGCAGAGAGAATTACTTTTGACCCTATAATAGAATGTAAATCAGTTAAAATGGAATGAGGGAACATTTAATTAGTATCTCAATTTTTCTCGTTCTCCGCCCGAGTCCGGTACCCACTTTGTGGCCCGACTAATTCGAAAATGTGCTAGAAGGTCTCACTTAAGATGGTAAAGCGCTATCTAGTAAAGGATATCCATTCCCAAGACTTGAAACCAAGACATTAGTAAAATGCTCTCTCCCAAAGAAGACTCCATTCCCAGGACTTGAACCCGAGACATCTGATCGAGGATGAAAGGTACTTATGATACCACCCTAACCTTTATGGTGGACGTCGGTTGGGTTGTTAATGATTACGACCATTCAATGGCATTTTTCCTCAATTCTTCCATAACATAAGGGGGCGAGCTTGCACACAAGCCGAATGACATAGGTGCACAAGAGTATTTTGCGCCACAACCATCTCCTTATTATAAGTTCTACGGACCGACGCCTGCTGCTTCATCTTGGTGCATAGTTTAACTAGCAAGTTGTGAGACTATACTTTCTGCTGTTCTTTTTCTCGAAAGATCGAGTGACGTTTTAAGGAAAGATGAAAGCTTCTTGTAGTAACTTATAATTTTTTTTAAGTAGAAAGCAATAAACGATTCACAAAGCAGTTATTGAAACATGGTTTTCTCAATCTGTTCAATCCATCTCATAACATTTGTGACAAAATTGATCTAATGCCAGGGCAATGCTGAATGGCAAATGACTTTCCCTCTTTGGAATTTACCGAGTATTTAGAGAATACATATGAACAAGTTACAGACGCGAAATGCGGAAAACATGCACCATAAACAATGCACCTAATGCCTGATGAAGTGCTAACAGATGAACAAATGACTTAACCTTTGGGACGACGATCCATTTCATCACAGGCCACCAGCATAAACGGCTCAAACGGTTGACTTTAATCTTCATCTAAATTATCCAGCTGAATCTTCCAGCATAGTGGATCTACTTCAGCCTGCGTTTAACCAATAGGAGTAAGAAATAAGACATTTTCATTATTACAACAAAGATAATCAAAGCAAAAACGCCTCTTTTATTGCCTCAATAACAAGAAAGGCTCTGAAACTGCATGAAGTGGCATCACATACTTTTCAGAGGAAATGGAAAAGGTTAGAATCATATGAGAAAAGCACCTGAAATGGTTTCTCTCTCCATTGGAAGACACAACCTCGGGCTTCTAAATGTTGAAGAAGAGGTTGTGGTAGCAACGGTTTAAATGATGTCTGCAGCTTAACTTTAGTAAGTCCGCCGCAAGCCAAAAGTGCAGCTCCTAGTCCACCGGGAGACAAACCTTTCAGGTGTAGGATTGTCATGTTCTGCAGACTTCTGATGCTGGCAAGAGACAACAGCCCCACGTCCGTCACTGAAGTGTACGATAAATTTATCTGTGTATTTGACAGATGACCAGCTATTATTAGATGCCAATGCTCCACTCCGTCGAACATTACATTCAATGAAAGAGAAACTGTAGTTACCTGTTTGAGGTTAAGCGAGAAGTGAGCAAGTGGAATCATTCCAGCATCATCAATGTTGCGGCAGTTTTTGATGTCTAGCTTGGTAAGTTGCTTACATCCCACAGCAACAGCGGCAAGACCAAAAGATGTGACAAAAGGACAACTTCTACTTTCGAGTGTATTCAACTTTGAACACTTGGATAAAGATATGAACGAGCCATCAGTAATACGATTGCAATAGGCAATATTGATCATTTCAAGGCCAACACAACCGCGAGCAATTGCTAATATTCCCAAGTCGGAAATTCCAGCTGATCTGTCAAGAAGAATAATTAATCCAGCGATCAGCACACTTTATCTCTCGAACGTCATAGCGTAGAGTTAAGAGTTTCCCAGTCTATCACCAAAAAAAAAAAAGTTCAAAGAAATTGCACAAGATATGAAGCACTGTGAAATATACACCTGTATAAATCAAGCTCCTTAAGATTTGAGCAGCACATGCCAATGTGAGTAACGCCCTGATCAGTTATATTCAGGCAGATCCCCAGCTTTAGGCTGGAAAGACGGGCACACTTGGAAATGGACTTCAAGCCTGCATATGTAGGAGAGCATAAGATACAAAAAGGTGGAAGTTTTGAAATTACGACAAAAGCCTGAAACCTTTAGGGCAAAGGGGTGACCTTCATCGTCAACTTCGTTGTCCGTAAGGTCAAGCTCTTCAAGGTACTGGCAACGCTGTCCAATTAGAACAAAAGCTTCTCTCGGGACTAGAGTACAAGACTCCATCCTGAGAGAAGTAAGGGAGGCACAGGAATTTGTTATATGGGAAATGGATACGTGAGTTATCTTGCGGCAACAAGTAATGTCAAGCTTCCTTAAGTCTTTGTGCTTTGTTACGAGGGAGCAGAGACCACCATCCGTCACCCCCAAGCATTTACTTAAGCTCAGTTCCCTTAGTGAAACACACCAATTTCCAATAGCTTTCAGTCCAGAGCATGTAACTTGGCAACCATCTAGTTTGACGGACCGCAACCTGGAAAGCTTCTGCAAGCTATCCGCGACAGCTGATGTTACCTGAAATACCAATAATTGTAAATCATCAATCGAATTAAAACTCATACTACTGAAAGATGCTTAAGTCAGTTAAGCCTTACAGGAGAACCATATGCTAAGATAAGTTGCTGCAGACATTCGGCACTGCTAGTGAGAGACGACAAACCCACGTGACTAACATTCTGACAGCTTGACATATCAAGTGCCTGAAAAAAGCCAACATACATGTAGTGATATTAGTCAACAGTGACTTTGAATGAAAAGTAGAAATAACTTGTAAATGGGAGCAAAAACAAAAACAGATAATGATGTGCAAGGGAACACTTTAATTTCATAATAGGCCACTTCTTTGGGACATCTGACAATCAGGTAGAATTCTGAGCTGCCTATACTCCGGGTTACCCAAATTATTAACTATCTCAGAGAACTTATAATAGTGTTGGCATAGTGAGACTCCAAGTATTATTTTTTGTTTTTGATAACTGTGATGTCCGGGCCGGCTTATGCGGACCTCGACTAATTCCACGAGAACGAGATACCTGCTACCTCCCACCAGCAACAAGTACCAGGTAAGTCTGTCCTCCAAGCTTGGACAGATGGAAGAAATCACCTAGTCTTTTCGCCTCTGTTGGGATTTGAACCTGAGACCTCATGGTTCGTAACCCACTTCATTGACCACTAGGCCACACCCTTGGGTTCCGTGAGACTCCAATTATTAACTAGGCAATTAAGAAAAGTAGCCATATACTTTGTACATGTGAAAGAAAGGGTGCTTGAAGCTAGGATTATATCACAATTCACAAATTGTAGTCCACACAATAACAATATCCCTTTATTTTTTTCTATTTTCCGAAGGAAAGAAGAATATCAGAACCAAAGTCTTCAGGAGTACACACCTTTAGTGACTTGCAGCCTTGCTTGAGGGATGCAAGGCTGTCATCATCAATCCCGTAGCAACCTTCTAGAACCAAATCTTCAAGATATTGCAGTTTCGAGATTGACGATAAGCATTCATTAGTGATCTGCATCATAAGAAGATTAACACATTATTGTACAATACTCAGATAGAGCCAGCAGAAAGAAAAAAAAAAGAACATAGCAAAGCCAAAACAAAATGGAAGAAAGAAAAGAAGATAGGATCTCATAACAAGACACTGAAAAAGACGACATAAAACAACTTCATAAATACAGGAAGCCACCAGAACGTTGTTACATCTGGAATTTAATTTCAGAACCAAAGTCGTAGTAAACTGGTAAGTAAAAAAAAAAAAAAAGACTTTGAAATCATGTCAACAAGAACTTTCTCATAGTAATTAATGGTCACCGATGTAACTGAGACCTGTAGAGCAGACAAATTAAGCTACTTTACTAGGTCATATACTAATACTTTAGCAGTGAGCACATACGAGAGAATCTGCTTAGATACTCTACAGCAATAAAACCTACAATAATTTCAAGTCATCCAGGAGTACAATAAGAGAACATTCAAGTATTCATCCGAAAAGGTATAGGATTCTAGAGCTACACGTGTTCAAGAGGATTCAATAGCTGGACTCTGCAATGTAGCTTCTCTTTGGCAAACTTCAGGCCAGAAGCATGCTAAAAGGCGCATCTCCTCAGTGGAGAAAACACAATACAAAAGATACACTTGTCTAAGACAGGTTGAATATTAGCAAATGTGTAATAATGTTAGATAATTTTTTGACGGATGTCCTTTCCCTTCTAATTCAAAAGAATCAGCATTGAGTTTGATGCATTAGTGACACGTAAGCACTTGTTGGCCACTGCAAACTCATTACGTTCCTTATGGAAGATAGAGAACAAAAATATGCTTATGAAGTTTTAAGAAAGAAGATTGTTATAGAATGAACTTAGTCACATTTGATGTGATGTGCGCAGATAGCATATTTATAAGCATTAATAGCAGATGTATAGGATTTCCCTTTTTGATTCTTTCCATAGTTAGAACCCTATGTACATGTATTTATACCTGTTACCTCTTGGAATAATATACAAGTTCTTCCATTCAATTACAAAGATAAAATATAGCAGTCTCTAAGACCATGTTAAAGATATAACAAACTAACATTCCCAAAACAATCTTCACTTAAGCTATATTTGTTATAAGACATACATATGCATATTAGGCATCCAGGATACATCAGAATTCAAATAAACCAATTCCATAACCATTTTGAAAGTATGTCAATTAATCTGATAAGCAATTAATCTGTTAACTAGCTTGGTAAAAGTATGACAATGAGAAATAAAACAGTTCTCAAAATCCTCAAGTAAAGTGACAAGTCACATGATAATCATTGATTGCAACATGAAGATACACAAAGAATTCACCAGCTTCAGGTCCAGAATAAATATTGTCAACTGAACAACCAACCAATCAACCGCATACTCTTACCATGACAACGCATTCAAATGAACTATTCCCTCTGTTCCAATAAGAATGACACTATTTCCTTATTAATTAGTAGGTTCAAAAGGAATGGAACCTTTCTAAATTTGGAAAAGATTTAACTTGAACCTCCCATTTACCCTTAGTGACAAGCTTTTATAGCCACACAACTGTTATGGTATATTTAAGCTCACAAGTTTCAAACGTCTTCCTTTCTTTCTTAAGCTTTGTGTCCAATCAAATTACGTCATGTAAATTGAAACGGAGGGAATATATTAGACAAACAAACAAGCTTACTATGAAAGCATAAAACAGAAACAAGTTAGACTAAACTCAAAAGGGGAAACACGAAAAGATAACAACCCAAACAAACTTCCAAGAGAATATACAACACAAAAGAACAATCTCAAAATCAAAATAAAGGGAAGAAAAGATCCATTACCGGCAGGTAAGAAAGATCCAAACAACGAATCTCCTTACACTTAACAGCAATTAAACCCACACCTAAATCACCAACACCCAAACACCATCTCAAGCTAAGCAACCTCAGCTTCCTGCAGCCTACAGCAATACAACCAAGTCCAATATCTGTTATAGACTTACACCTCACCAACCACAACTTCTCCAAGTTCTTTGCCTCAGCTAATGCAGCAGCACCCACATCCTTCAACTCAGTGGCATTTGACAAATCAATTTCAACCAAATTCCCACAGTTTAACACCAAATTGGACAACCCCAAATGAGTAAAAAACTTAGACCTTGAAAGATTAATTGACCTCAACATTTCCTTGCAAAAACTAGCTATAACTGTGAGTGAACTGTCTGTAATTCTAGGACAAAGGGAAAGATCAAGATGGTTAACTTGTGGGTATCTGCTAAGAATCTTTGTCAAGTGTTCTGACCTAAGGGGTTTCAAGATTTTCCTATGGTGAGATTCAGTAGCATAAAAAGTCTTACAAACAAGAGAAAATGATTTTTTGTCAATTGGGTTGTCATTAAGATAATCAAGAATTGAAAAGACAATTTCTTCAGAAAGAAGATCAAAGTGATTGTTGAAATTGGATTGTGAATTTGGTTTTTGCTTCTTCATTGTTCCCAAGATTGAAACTTTAGGGATCATTTTGAGCTAAAGATTAGAGCTTTATGCTTTTCTATACAAGTTGACACAGCTTTGTTTTGTAGCGTAGATTTGGTATTAAAAAGAAAAAAGAAAAAATTACTATGTGTTGAGAAATTTGGAAGAATAAGAAGATGGTATGTAGGATTTTAGGGGAGAATTTTGCAGGTGGAGATATAAAAATTTTGTATGTGAATTTGATGACAGAAAATTAGAAGCAACCGTTAACAGAAAAACACTGGCCTAGTTTGAGCAGCTCAGAACCAAGTGAAGATGAAGAATGTCTAATTTACTTTTTTATCCTTCTTGGACTTCTCCATATTCTTGAAAGACCAATGTACCCTCTTAGCTTTGGAGAGTGGATACTTTCATGTATAATACCTTCCCTAGATGATGTATGTGTTGCAAAACTATCATCATGTGTTTGTTTGCCTTTTTCCAAAACAAACCTAACTTGGTAAAAATATTTCTCACTTGCATTAAAATTTTCAGAAGCTAATAGGGTGAGCCTCTCATATTCGTATCCCAATAGACTTTTCCTATTTAGCTTCCTTGTGAGTTAAAAAAAACTAAATTGCTATGTTTTAATGGTAAATGTAGAATGTTTACTAGGGAAATTAACTTGATTCTTCTATATTTGATATACTTATAGCCGGGTTTGCCAACTTCAAGTGCTTTTTTTTTAAAGTTAATATATTTAATCAAACTTTCAAAAGAAAAAAGTAAGTTCTGAGTAGAAGTAGAAACGGTAAAGTAAGTTTCTTCGCAAAAGCACTTTTAGAAAAATACACACTTTTTAAAACTTGATCAAACATTAATTCAACAACAACAACAACCCAATATAATGGGAAGGGTAATGTGTACGCAAACCTTACCCTACCCTGGGGTAGAGAGGCTGTTTCCGATAAACCCCAGCTCCCTCCCTCCAAAAATTACCCACCTTACTCTTGGGGTGACTCGAACTCACAACATCTTGGTTGGAAGTGGAGGATACTCACCACTAGAACAACCCAATCTTGATTAAAAATTAATTGTTGTTCAAAAGTGATTTAAAAAAAATGGGATAATACTGAAATGTTTGTATAGTACTTAGTATATAAAGGGGTAAAATGGTCAAATAAGGAGGAAGGAGAATGCCGTACGGGAAAGGACAGAAAAGGATGGTAGCAATGGAGATGTTGACGAAGGCGTAATGAAGTCATTTTCTTCTGGAAATGGAATTGGGCCCAAAACCCAAATACAAAAAACAGGTCATTACGTAGACCATTTCATTCGGTGGAGAAAATATGTGAGGAAGGACACATTCAAGTGCAGACGGACGGTACGATTATCCTTTTTTTCATTGATTTTTTCAACATTTCTGTCCCCACACAAAGAATAAAGATAACCTTTCATGTGTTGCAAAAGCCTATTATTATTTTAATAAATTAGCTAGTTGTATTACCTTTTCTTTTTTTAGTCTGTTTTAAAAAAATATTATTTTTATGTTTAAAAAAAGTTGCTAAAGATCTCTCGTAAATAATTTTTAGGGTAAGACTGCATATATATATATATATATATATACTATTTTTATATTGAATTTGTTATTGTTGATATTTTTAAAAAAAATTAATTTTAATATACTTATTGTACTTTTGATAAAATACTTAATAGTCACATAAAATTTAAAAGCTTTTTAAAATAATAAATTTCAAAAATCCTTTTTTATCCGTGTCTAATTAAATGATATCAAGCAAATTGAAACGCTTCTTTTTAGTGTTTCTAATAAGTTTGATATTATCACCTAAGTGGAAAAGTAAAACAATATTTTCTTAAAAATAAATACTAGCACCTGGGCATGAAATGATGATACTTTTGGTGGCCAACGAAGGTATTGACTCAATTCATACTTATCAATTCAGCAAAAATAATAGTACTATATGGTGTTATGGGTAAAAGGCCGTACTTATTGGGGATGGGTTTGTCAACAAAGTAACGTACCTACCTTACCCTGATAAGAACGGCTGAGCTTTGAACTTTGATGTATACATATAGGAATTTAATAAGAAAGAGAAAAAGTTGGGGGAGGGGGCCACAACACCACAAAATAATAAATAGATCAACAAATAAAGAAACTTTGTTGAGGACCTTACCTGAGGGAGGTTCTTTCTCACGCAGGCCTTAACTGACCTATTTGACAAGATAATGTTGTCTCAGTTCTATCCCTAGTATTCGTAATTTGATCCATTTATTAAAATGGAAGTCCGGTACAAAAAGATATTTTATATTCCTTCCCCTGTTTGAATCTATAACCTATAAATCACATAGAAATAATTCGATCGTTTAAATTTATTAACTCGACTAATTCTGATTCGCATTATATAAGACCTATGAAGAGGGAAACACTTTTTATTAAGGTTTATTTTTTTTAATTTTTAATATTCAAACCCAAAACCTCTTATTAAGGATTAATAAAAACTAAAAATATCTCGTTTGCATCCCAACATATCCCTCCTGATACTTAGTGGTATTACTATTGATTGATGTCAATACTGTTTGAAACCAAACGTAAGTATCTTATTGTTCGTTACTTTAGCTTTTCTTAGTGCAAACATAGACTTTTCCGTCTTGAATATATTAGTTTTAGTTTGCACGACTAGTTAAAAAGGTTGAAAAAAAGAGTATTATTTAGCTTTTGATAAGAGAAATGTGGGCTTAAGTACTTTATTCTGGTAAAGAAAACCAAAGAGAGTTAAAAATGGGTTTAGCGAACTTTTAAAAATAAATGCCGGTATTTATTTGAAATCTTTTATGGGTCATTTGGTAGGATGCATTAGAGAAAATAACATATGTATTAACTTTTGGTATTACTAATCTCTTGTTTGGTACACTTTTTCAACATATGCATTACTAATGCAAGTATTAGTTATACAATCTATTTGATATTCTCCTATGTATAACTAATACATAAGAAACTATGGTATTAGCAATACTAAGAGGTCGTTTGGTAGGGGCAAAAGAATAATGCTGAATAAGGTGTATTAGTAATGTTGGTATTAGTTATGTTTCCATTAGTTATACTGACATATTTCTTATTCATTATTTGGTTTGATGTATTAAAGCATTGCACAATTTCTAAAAGAATTATTTGTTTGCAAAAATACCCTCATAACAAGTCCATCACTTTAATTTTTTAAAAGAAACATATGTTGAGGCATGTTCTTATATGAAAAAGGTTTTAAAAAATTATTTGATTTGTCTACATATATTGTAGTATATAACTGAATATTTATTTATTTATAAAAAAGAAATATGCTAAGTATTTATTTATTTACTAGGGATATAATTTTATTTTTCACTTTCTTGATCAAACTTGCATTAATATAATAACATATTTTAATCAAGCATAAATTTTAAAGGACAATTTTGTCTTTAACTAAGCTAATGCATGCATTAAAACCCATCGCATTATTAATACAATGGTTTTCTATGCATTAGTTATGCATAGGATAATACCTAATAGGGTGTATAACTAATGATTGCATAACTAATGCATATGTTCAAAAGGTGTACCAAACAAGATATTATCAATACACAAAACTAATGCATGCATTATGGTATCTAATGCATCCTACCAAACGACCCCTAAGGCCGTTAATGCATGCATTAGCATGGTTAAAGATAAAATTATCCTTAAAGTCCCTTAAAGCTAAAGAATATGGAGGGCATTTTTGTAAATAACTAATTTGCTTAAAAAGTATGCAATGCATTTTAATTTTTAATACATCACACCCAACAGTGGATAAGAAATAATCTATACATAATATTATGGAAGCCGAATATATAGAGAGTGATTAAACCACAAATACTATATCTAAAGGTAGCTAATAAATAGTAAATTAGATAATAATAAAAAAATACCAGAAATTAACGAGGTTCGGTAAAATTTAATTTTTGCCTAGTCCTCGGACACAATCAACTCAAACTTTATTTCACTCCAAAAATATAAGTGAAATACTACAAGAGAGAAAGAAGATTCAAATACCTTAGGAGATAAGAAGGCAAGTGAGAGATGTTTACAAATGAACAAAACCCTTGCTATTTAAAGAAGGGAAATGACTTTAATAATGTTATCAGAGGCGGATCCAGGATTTGAGGCTCATGGATTCCTACCGTAATTTTAAATTAATATGCAATAATAACTAGGTTCACCGTTAGATATTTATAAATATTTAATAAATTTTTTAATATAAATATAGGGTATATGCAAAAGTTACTGGGTTCCTGAAAACCTGTATTCAATGCTCTAGGTCCGCCCCTGTATGTCATACATGACATCACATTAAGTGTGATCATACAATGTAAATGCATGAAAAAAATGCATCTACCAATTTCTTCCTAAATCTCCACCTCGACAAGATTTCATTTTTTCAATTTTTTCTCACTGATAAATTTTGATTGTGTCTTCAACTTCAATCTTCAAAGTTCAACAATATTGATCAAGTTTAAACAATGTTGAAACTTAATCGCAGTCACTACTTTTGGTAGCATATCAGCAGGGTTGTCTGTAGTCCGAATTTTCTGCACCTTGACTCCACCTTCTTCTATAATATCTCGTATAAAGTGATATCGAACATCAATGTGCTTCGTCCTTGCATGATAAACTTGGTTCTTTGCTAATTGGATAGCACTCTGACTATCACAAAATAGTGTGATGCTTTCTTGACCAATACCAAGCTCTCTAAGCAACTCTTGAAGCCAAATTGCCTCTTTTACAGATTCTGTAATTGCCATGTACTCTGCCTCAGTAGTAGACAAAGCAACTGTTGATTGTAAAATAGACTTCCAACTAACTGGTGCATTTGTAAAAGTGAAAACATAACCAGTAGTTGGTCTACGCTTGTCTAAATCACCTGCATAATCTAAGTCTCAATATCCAACCAGATATTGACTATCTTCCTACTCAAAAATCAATCCAACATCTACAATATTATGAATATACCGCAGAATCTATTTCACAACTTGTCAATGCTCCTTTCCTGGATCATGCATATACCTGCTTACAACTCCGATAGCATGTGAAATATCAGATCTTGTGTAAACCATTGCATATATTAAGCTACCAACGGCATTTGCATATGGTACCCTTGACATATACTCTCGTTCAGCTTCATTCTTCGGCGACATAGCATCATTAAGCTTAAAGTGGACTTCGTGTTGTCATTCATGCCAAATCGATCGATTACTCTCTTCAAGTATTCTTTCTGAGATAGATAGAGTTTCTTTGAATGTCTATCTCTTTTTATCTCCATGCCAAGAATTTTCTTCGCCTCACCCAAATCCTTCATCTCAAACTCCTTTCTTAGTTGAATCTTCAACTTTCTCAATTTCCTCTCGACTTTTGGAAGCTATCAACATATCATCAACATATAAGAGAAGATATATGAAGGATCCGTCTTCAAGCTTGCGCAAATACACACAATGATCGTATTTGCTTCTTTAGTACTTCTGCCGCAACATAAACTTGTCAAATCGTTTGCATCATTGTCTAGAAGATTATTTCGATCCGTACAATGATTTTTCAAGTTTGCACACCATATTTTCCTTTCCAGCAACTTTGAATCCTTCTGGCTGAGTCATATAGATTTCTTCTTCCAAGTCTCCATGTAAAAATGCAGTTTTTACATCTAACTAAACTAGTTCCAAATTTAATTGTGCTACCAAAGCCAACAAAACTCTAATGGAAGAGTATTTCGCGACCGGAAAAAATACCTCATTGTAATCAATTCCCTCATTTTGAGTGTACCCTTTGGCCACCAATCTTGCTTTGTAGCGAACATCTTCTTGGTTAGGAAATTCTTCTTTCTTTGCAAATACCTATTTGTACCCAATTGCTTTCTTGCCCTTCAGAAAATTGGCCAATTTTCATGTATGATTCTGATGAAGGGACTGCATTTCTTCATTCATGGCAATCCTCTACTTATCTTCTTCTAAACTTTGGACTGCATCTTTATAAGTGATAGAAACACCATCAACTACAATTGAGGCTGCACAAGCTACCGGCTCTATGAGACGAACATATTTCTTTATTGTTCTTTTTGGCTTGTTGCTTGTTATTGATTCAAGTTATTTTTGGGGTTCCTAAGTTGGAATCTCCCCTTCCACTGACTCTTTTTCCAGGGGAAAATCTTCTATTATTTCCTCGTTTTATCCCTGTGTTGGAAAAATTAATTTTCCCTCAAACTCCACCTGCTTTGAAGCACCATCAGTTTGTTTGACATTTTCAACTGTCACCTTATCTGTTATGGCAGATTCATCAAAGGTAACATCTCTGCTGAATATATTTTTTCTTATCTCTGGACACCATAAGCGGTATCATTTGACTCCAGAAGTAATCCCCATAAATATAGCTTTCTTTACTCTCGGATCCAATTTTGACTCTCTCACATGATAGTATGCAATTGAGCCAAATACATACAAAATATTATAATCTTCAGGAGGTTTTTCATATCATTTTTCAAATGGTGTCTTGCCTCCAATAGCGGAAGATGGTAGACTATTAGTGAGGTGGCATGCATATGTTATTTCCTCAGCCTAAAATTCTTTGCTTAAGTCAGCATTGGATAATATACACCGAACCTTCTCCAGCAAAGTCGGGTTCATACGTTCTGCCACTCCAGTATGTTATTGTGTATTTCTGACGGTGAAATGTCTCAAAATACCATCATTTTCACAAATCTTATTGTAAAGATCATTTTTGTATTCTCCATCATTTTCTGTGCGGAGACACTTTATCTTTTTTCTTGTTTGAGTCTCTATCATCACCTTCCATTTGAGAAAAATTCGAGTACCTCATCTTTGGTTTTCATAGTATACATCCACACTCTCCGGAAAAAGTCATCAATAAAGGTTACAAAATAGTGTTTCCCACCTAATGAAGTTGTTTTGGAAGAACCCCAAATATCAGAGTGAACATTATCCATAATACCTTTAGTATTATGGATTATTGTTTCAAATTTAACCCTTGTCTGTTTTTCCTTGACACAATGCTCACAAAACTCCAAATTGTAAGTCTTTACTTCTTTTAGCAATCCTTGGTTGCTTCTACCTCCTTGTCATCACTGGATGTCACTGTTGCTGTCCCAATAATTGTACTACCGTGATAGTGGTACATGTTATTATTTCGTCAAATTCCCTTCATTACCACTAGTGCACCAGAGCATATTCTCATTACCCCATTTTTTGCAATGACTTTGAGCCCCTTTGACTCTAGGGCTCCTACAGAAATGAGATTTTTCTTCAATTCTGGTACGTATCGAACATCTGTTAATGTTCTGATCAATCCATTATGGTTCCTTAATCGGATTGAACCAATACCATATGCGGTAAAAGGATTATTATTTGCGGTGTGAATAACTCCACATTCTCCTTCTTGAAAATAAATGAATCCGTCCCTGTTGGGACACATATGATAGCTACAAGCTGAATCCATCAGCCATATATCATATGGTTTGAATGGCTCAGTTGTAACTACTGAGAAATCAGAGTCGTCACAATCAGTTATAGTTGAATCCATGACAGCCTTCACATTGTTAGGTTTGGTCTTGTTTTTCTACTTTGGACAGTCTTTCTTCCAGTGCCCATTTTCTCAGCAAAAAGTGCATTTATCTTTGCTAAGTCTGGATCTTGACTTGGATCTTCCTTTCTTCGTTTTCATATGATTTTGAGAACGACCTCTAACGACCAGTGATTCTCCTTCTCCACTCTTTTGCTTTTCTCTCTTTCTTTGTTCATAGTTGTATAAGGCAGAACAAACTTCTTTGAGTGGCACTTAATCATTCCCATGAAGTAGAGTAGTTTCGAGGTGCTCGTACTCATCGGGGAGTGAACTTAATAACATTAGGGCCATATCTCCATCACTAAAAGTCACTTTCATATTCTGCAAATCTATCGCCAACTTATTAAAGCTGGTGATATGATCATTCATTATAGTACCAAGAACATATGTGAAGCGTAACAATCTCTTTTTTATGTAAAGTTTATTTTGATTATTTTTCTTCAAGAATTTATCCTCCAATGCATTCTACAATTTACTTGCAGAAGTTTCTTCTGTATATGGATACTTTTGTTCTCTTGTGAGGTAAGATCGAATGGTACCACAAGAAATGTCGTTGATAATCTTTCAATCTTCTTCTCTGATATTATCTGATTTCTTTCTTCTATGGCAATATCTAGCCCTTGTTTAAAAAGAATATTAAGAACCTCAGCTTGCCACATCTCAAAATGTTCAGACTCGTCAAAAATTTTAACTGCAAATTTTGCATTTGACATAATTCTTATCATAAACGAAGATGCCAACGACGTATTACTGACACCCGATATGGACTCTTCATTTTTATTATCTCCCATTTTTGCTACACATACTATTTATTTGTTGATAGTAGAGAACACCAAAGTAATTCTTTTATGATGTGGAAGTTCAGACTATGCTGCAACAACAGAGCATACTAGATAGAACCCTGGCCCTGATACCAATTGTTGCGGAAGTCGAATATATAGAGAGTGATGAAATAATAACTACTATATCTAAAGGTAGCTAATAAATAGTAAATAAGACAATAATAAAAAGAACACCAGAAATTAACGAGGTTCGGCAAAAATTGATTTTTGCCTAGTCCTCGGATACAATCAACTCAAATTTTATTTCACTCCAAAAATACAAGTAAAATACTACAAGAGAGAAATAAGATTCAAATGCTTTAGGAGATAAAAAGGCAAGTGAGAGATGTTTACAAATGAATAAAACCCTTATTATTTATAGAAGAGAAATGGCCTTAATAATGTCATGCATGACATCACATTAAGTGAGATCATGTAATATAAATGCATAAAAAAATGCATCTACCAATTTCTTCCTAAAAGGAGGCTTCAAATGTTCACACTAGTTCACGTTAATCTTATCAAATTCAACACATAACTAATGATTGCATTACTAATCCATGCATTACTAATACACCTTAATCAACACTATTCTTATATACCCTACCAAACGACCCCTTATATTTCAAGAATGCATCCATCATTTTGACCATGAGTTGATATAATAAAAATCTTGAATTTGTCTTTGTTAATTAAGGATTAAAAAATTAATTAAATTTTTAAATCTATTTTTCTATAATACTTATTTAAACAGATAAAGTTAAATATAAATTTTGAATTAAAAATTGGGTCTTAGTTGACTACTACAATTTGGGGGATTTGCAGTCGTACCCTATATTTGTACTGCCTTTAACCTGTACCCTATTTTTAAAAATTATTAATTTGGTAGCCAACTGACAAAAAATCCGTAATAATATAATAATTATACCCCTGACAAAAGATATAAAACCTGCATCATGCATTAATCACGTAATCTGCAACCTCATTCGTGAAAAAGATCTCCTTCATCATCCCATCCCTCCTCAAAAGATCTCCTTCAACCCTGGATCGAAGATCTCCTCTCTTCTTAGCATCTTTATGAAAAAATCATAAACTTAAACCATATTTATCTTCAGAATTCAAAATTATAAAATACATTGTAAGTATTGCAATTCATCTTCAGAATTCGTATTAGTTTGTGAAACTGATTGAGCTTCATGATATATATTTCTGCAATTATTTTTATAATTCGTCATGCTTTTTAAGTTTTGAACTTAAAAATAAAATGTGAATTCAATTAACGCCTATAGATATTTTCACTTATGGTCATTTACAAATCACACTTGCATGAAGTTGTCGGATATAGCATAAAATTTTCACTTATAGATCTTCAAAAACTTTTCAAAACTTCAAATTTAATACGTGAAGGATATATAATAAAGTTGTTTCATGTTGAAGTCTGAAGTTTTAATCAAATACAGGCTAAAACGTCATGCTAATGTAGCATGAAGTTGTTTCACGTTAAAATCTGAAGTTTCAATCAAAGTTGGGGGAGAGGTCCACAACACCAGAAAATAATAAAGAGATCAACAAATAAAGAAACTTTGTTGAGGACCTGATCTGAGGGAGGTTCTTTCTCACACAAGCCTTAACTGACCTACTTGACAAGATAATATTGTCTGGTTACTTTAGCTTTTCTTAGTGCAAACATAAACTTTTCTGTCTTGAATACATTTAGTTTTAGTTTGCAGGACTAGTTAAAAAGGTTGAAAAGGAGTATTATTCAGCTTTTGATAAGAGAAATATGGCTTAATGTCATGACCCGCCATATCATCATGACACGTAGGTGCCATTTGACATATATTAATGGCATGTGGAAGCTTACATATGAAATAGACTAGCACATGTGGGAAGGTTCTAGAGAAATATAGAGATTTCTCATGGAAGACCTTAGAACCCTATGGAATTGCTAGGAAAGTCCTTAGAAGATTCTAGCTATGTAGAATATTCTAGAGAAGGGATTTACTTGTAAATAATAAGGGCCTTGTGTAATAATTATTATTTACTCACTATCCCCTATGAAACTAGTATATAAAGGGGGTTATTCATTTGTAACTCACCAAGCAAAACAATCAAGTTCTCTCTAATACAAAAGCTTCCTTTGGCAATTCTCATGTGTTCTAACATTCCCTTAGCAATCTTTAGTATAGTAAGGCTGACTTGGCATAGCAAGAACGTGAGCAAGTTGTACAAAATCGTGAGTAAGTTGTCAAGTGCCGCACGTGCGCTTAGTTTAAGACTAAGGACGTTACAATGTGGTATCAAAGCAAAGGTTATGACTAATGGAATGTTAGAAAGAATACAAGAGATTGCTAGAAGGAAGCTTTGTAGGGAACCATGGCCAGAATTTCCAAGGGCGTGGTACTTACAAAAAGGGACTAATGTGAAGGTCCTAAGAGAAAGTAGTATGGCGGTGCACGGGACGCACGCGATGTGGCAGACTAACTTTGGAGGATGAACATGTACCTTGAGGTAGTCAAGGAGGATGATGAAGTTGTTAAGGTACGCAACGTCTCAATGTACTAGACAGAGGTTGCCGCGTTATGGTGGCGTCAAAAGTGTGCTAACATAGAAAAAGGGCTATGCATGATTGAGACATGGGAGAAGTTCAAGAAGGAGTTGAAGAAGCAATTCTATCCGATGAATGTGGTGTATGAGGCTAGGCGGAAGCTAAGGGAGCTCCACCAGACAACCACAATTCAGGAGTATGTGCGGGAGTTTACTACCTTAATGCTGCAAATTATGCCATGGTCCGAGGAAGATTTCCTCATCTACTTCATCGATGGGTTGCAAAATTGGGTAAAGCGGGATTTAAGAAGACATCAAGTGGCCAACATGGACGAGGCCATAGGGGTAGCCGAGTCGCCCGTTGACTTCAAGATGCATCCTGCCAAATCCAAAGAAGGCAACGCCGAAAGAGGTAGGGGAAATCATGAAAAGGACAACGAGAAAGGCATATGCGAGGTATACAAGGGTAATGGCAACGGGCAATCCCATAACGGACAGGGGTCCAAGAGAAACGGAAAGGGGCCGGAAAACGATAGCGAGTACGTGCCTAAGGGAGGGTGCTACTTCTGTAAAGGATCATATCGGGCAAGCGAATGCCCAGATTTGAGGAGGCTTGCAACAATGATTAGAAACTTTGCTCAAGCACACAAGGGTGACACAGGAGGGACCGCCTGTATTGGGGGGATGCGCTTGGAATCTAAGCCGAAAGTAAGGGATTCCAAAGCCTATCTTGGCGCCAAGCAAATGGAGCATGGTGGTAGCAAGAAACGTTGGGCGTACATAGTTGAAGAGGATGACGAGTTACAAAGTGATGGCATGCTATCAGACTTAGACGAAGCACCAAGCAGATGGGTCAAGTTTGCCAGTAAAGTTGTGACCACGAAGGGCAGCCAAATAGGGAGTGGAAGTATGTACCTGATGCTTGAGAAGCTGCTAGACTTGGTCGAGTCATGGGGAGATTCAGGCCAAGAGCAAGGAGAGGCATCCGATGGGCTGAGGATCGAGGCCATCATTGCTAGTCGTCCAAAGTACAAACAGGGCAAGAAGAAAGGTGATTAATACCTTGTGACATGGGAAGGAGAACCGCTCCATAGAGCATCATGGCTAATGGACAAAGATCTCCGACGACACCAAGGTGAGGTATGCGCGTACGTGTCGATGCTTTGTGGCTAGGGCGGCACAAAATTGGGTGGGGGAGAGTGTCATGACCCGCCATATCATCATGCCACGTAGGTGCCATTTGACATATATTAATAGCATGTGGAAGTTTACATATGAAATAGACTAGCACATATGGGAGGGTTCTAGAGAAATATGGAGATTTCTCATGGAAGACCTTAGAACCCTATGGAATTGGTAGGAAATTCCTTAGAAGATTCTAGCTATGTAGAATATTCTAGAGAAGGAATTTACTTGTAAATAATAAGGGCCTTGTATAATAATAATTATTTACTCACTAGCCCCTATGAAAGTAGTATATAAAGGAAGTTATTCATTTGTAACTCACCAAGCAAAACAATCAAGTTCTCTCTAATACAAAAGTTTCATTTGGAAATTCTCCAGTGTTCTAACATTCCCTTAGCGACTTTTAGTGTAGTAAGACTGACTTGGCATAGCAAGAACGTGAGCAAGTTGTACAAAATTGTGAGTAAGTTGTCAAGTGCCGCACGTGCGCTTAGTTAAAGACTAAGGTTGTGACATTAAGTACTTTATTCTGGTAAAGAAAACTAAAGAGAGTAAAAATGGGTTTTGAGGAACTTCTAAAAATAGATACCGTTATTTAATTGAAACCTTTTAGGGGTTGTTTGGTAGGATGCATTGGAGAAAATAATATATATATTAACTTTTGGTGTTACTAATCCTTGTTTGGTATACCTTTTCAACCTATACAAATATTAGTTATACAACATATTTGGTATTTATCCAATATATAACTAATACATAGAAAACCATTGTATTGGCAATACCAAGGTTATTAATACATGCATTAGCATGATTAAAGACAAGATTGTCCATAAGTCCTTTAAAGCTAAAGAATATGAAGAGAATTTTTGTAAACAACTAATTTTCTTAAAAATTATGTAATGTATTTTAATTTTTAATACACCACACTAAACAGTGGATAAGAAATAATCTCTACATATCTAATGGTTGCATTACTAACGCATACATTATTAATCCCTGCATTACTAATAAACCTTATTCAACATTATTCTTATATACCCTACCGAAAGACCCCTTATATTTCAAGAATGCATCCATCATTTTGACTATGAGTTGATATAACAAAACTTTTGACTTTGTCTACGTTAATTAAGGATTAAAAAAGTAATTAATTTTTTAATCTATTTTTAAACTTATTTAAACAAATAAAGTTAAATATAAAATTTGAAGTAAAAATTAGGTCAACTAGTTGACTACTACAACTTGGGTACTAATATATGATAAGTACTTGCCATTGAGGTTATTGCTTAAAAATCAAACTTATTACTACTTATTAGCCCACAAATATACTTAAAACATAAAAGGTTATAAGAATTAAGAAAATATTATTTTGGGTAAGGACCGTACTAATGGTTGGCCTTTAAACTAGTGTGAAAATCACACGGGCTAGCCAGTTTTCGGATTGGTAATTGAAAAATAGCCAATATTTGTAAAGTCATTGAAAAATAGCTACTATTTTGCTGCAATACTTAAGTTCCAACATAATATATTGGAGATTGGTGCACCTGTGTTTGAACTTCCAGCATATTATGTGGAACATTCAACACACGAAAAGTTTCAGTATAATACAGTGGAGATTGAAGCATATGTTTATGAACTTCCAGCATATTATGCTGGACCAGTATATTATACTGGAAGTCCGGTATATTATATTGGAACTCCAATATATTATGCTGGAAGTCCAGTATATTATGCTGGAAGTCCAGTGTATTATACTGGAAGTCCAGTATAATATGATGGGATATTTTACGGACTGTGAGCAGTGTTTTCATTCAGATATATCTTTACATGAAAAGTAACTAAATTTCGATTACTTTTGAAACTGTAACTATTTTTCAATTATCACCTTTAAATTGCTATTTTTGAATTTCACCCACAGACCTTTACCCTGATAAGAACGACTCAACTTTGATAGATAGAGAAAATGAGGCTATCTTTTTTGGTTTTCGCCAAGTGTTCGATATTCGCTTTTAGCTTTTGATTAATTTAAATTTACATCACCTAATCTATTAAATGAAAATATATTGAGGTTCAATCTCGTGGAGGTCCTAACTCCTAAACAAACTTCGCGACAACATAATTCTTAGTCATTAATGTGTCATTTTCATTAGTGGCGAAATTAGGACTTTTGCAAAGGGTGTTCAAAGTTTAATATATACATATAAAAAATAATTTATATATATATACACAATACAATTTTCTATATAGCATAACATAATTTTTCGATAAAGGGCTACACACTAATTCTCATTTATCTACACGCGACTAAATTGTGAATATGCTTTTAACAAAAGGAGCACAGGTAATAAAAGGACAATATATCTTAATTTTAGTTTACTAGTATATGATATTTTTTTCCCCACCTAATTGTCCCTTCACTATGCTCAAACCCTCCAACCATTTAAATTTGTATTATACATATACTGTTTTATGTTATGTTCTCCGGACTTTGCAATTGGTGTTTTTATATTTTTTCATTCGCAAGTGAAATACATAAGTTAAGCTAATATTTTAAACTTCATTCATATTTTGACTGTCATATTTATAAAATGAATGGAAGAAAGTACGTAATGCTTTTTTAAATGTAGTAATGCATTATCAATGAGCTCTCTATATGTTACGTTGACCATCTAAGATGTTGTCATCTTATACACATTCATATTCATAGGAAAATTTGAAACAGTTTATTAAAATAATGTTTTGAGAAGGATCTGGAGTCAAGGCTGGAGGCAGCTTTAGTCATTAGAAAGAGTATTACAGTATTATGGAGCAGCAAACACGTGTTAATTGAGAGGAATGGGCCAATTGAATAATAGTAATTGAAGAAAATGATGATTTCCGTACAATTAACGTATTTCATACAACCGAGATTATTGTTTCCCCTTCCTAATTCTTCGGGAAACAAAATAAAAAATAGTTATATTTACGACTAGAAATTAAAAAATAGTTAAAATTTTAAAAGTAATAGAAATTTAATCACTTTTTTATTTAAAGATAAAATTTGAATAAAAATATGCTTAAAAATCCGAAAATATTCCAGGATAATATGCTGGAGTTCGAATTTTTTACATATGAGCTCCTAGCATAATATGCTAGAGTTTTAACATAATATGTGAAAAGTTTATATGCAGAAACTTCATAATCTAGCATATTATGCTGAAACTTTCTGTACGCTGGAATTCCAACAGATGGAAGTTTATAGGGAGGACTAAAAGCAGCATTTACTTTGGGGAAGTATCACTAAAAACCCAACAAGAAATTATCCAAGACTTGTGATTCTCTGTTGGTTCCCTACCTTTTAGGTACCTAGGAGTTCCTTTAAGATCTAAGAAGCTATCAGTTGGGCAACGTCAACCTTTACTGGACAAGATGCTAGGAAGGGTGACCAGTTGAACTACCAAGTTTTTGTCATATGCAGGGAGATTACAACTCATCAAAAGTGTGTTAACTGCTATACAATCATTCTGGGCTCAAATTTCCCCCCTGCCAAAAGCAGTGCTATATAAGATTGAAACAATTTGTAGAAGGTTTCTCTGGACAGGGGAGGCTGATACAAGAAGAAAACTAAGGTGGCGTGGGAAAAATTATGTCTTCCAAAATCTGCAGGAGGCCTAAATGTTACAGATATGCTCATATGGAATAAGGCTGCTATCCTGAAACACCTCTGGAACATTTGCAAAAAGAAGGAGAGACTCTGGATTTTGTGGATTAATACGTACTATATAAAATGGAAGGTGCCTTGGAAAACAACTGGAAATCAAGCTTCTTGGCTAACTAAGAAGGTGCTACAAGCTGCAAAGTATTTGAGTGAAGCAGGGATCAACAAAAGAGAGGTCTTACATGTTGAAAACTATTCTATAAGGAAGGTATATAACAAGCTTCGTGGTGATTTTCCTAAAGTAACTTGGAGGCGACTTACATGTAATAACCAAGAATGTCCAAAGTGGTTGTTCATCTTGTATCTTGCACTCCAGAGCAGACTGTATACCAGAGATAGACTGACCAAATGGGGTGTCATAACTTGTCAAACATGCTCACTATGTGAAGATGCTCTAGAAAGCCACCATTACGTGTTTTTTGAATGTACATACTTAGCTAATGTGTGACAGAAGCTACTTTTATGGCAAGGGATAACCATGCAAGTACAGGGATGAGAAGAGGAGGTTTATTGGGCCATTACACACGCAAAAGGGAGGTATGCCCAAGCAGAGATTTATAGGACTACCTTAGCAGCAGCTGCATACAGGGGCGGATGTAGCATATACTCCGCGGGTTCAACTGAACCCATAACTTTCGACGTGGAGTAAAAATTTATATGTAAAAAATTATTAAAATTACAAAAATAGTAGAGATGAACTCATAACTTTAAAAATATAATAGGTTCAATGCTAAAAATTTTAAAAGTTGAACTCATAGAGTTTAAATTCTGGATCCGCTTCTGGCTGCATATCATATTTGGCTGGAAAGGAATTATAGAATTTTTCAACAGAAGAAGAGAACTAGTACAGATGTTACGAGAATGATAATTCAAGAGATACATTGTAGAGGATGTATGAAGTCAAGGTTGTATAGAATACTGAATAGATTAAACTTCTAGCCCTAGTATAGGGCATGTAACTAGAAATGAGAGGTGGTGAGATGAGTTACCTGAAGTTTGGGGTCGTCTGTCCAACCTCAGGTTTGAGATATTGCTTGTAAATAGACATTTTGGTAAATAATAAAAAGTTAATTACCAAAAAAAAGAGCTCCATAATCCCGTATTATGCGAGAATTTTTCATGTTTCAGCAAAATAATGGCTATTTTTCAATGACTTTATAAACATTGACTATTTTTTGATTATCAATCCGAAAACTGGCTAGCCCGTACTATTTTCACTAATTCTTCCTCGGTCCTAGAAATAATCAAAGAGGGAAATACAGACTCGCACGGTCAAAATCGCAAGCATAACTAGAGGCAGATTCAGAATTTAAATTTGATAAGTTTAACATTTTAGATTTTCAACATTGAACTCATTATAATGTTAAAATTAAGAGTTCAGATCTAACATTTATTGAGACTTTAGTAGATTTTTACATATATATCTATACTCTGTGTCGACAATTATAACTTTAGATGAACCCAATCACCCATAGCCATAAGTGTACATCCGCCCCTGATCACATGACAATGCACAAATGGGATAATGTAATCAATACCACATAAAAGGACACTTTTGGAATATTATAAAAATTTGTCATTTAAGTTTCGTTACAAATAATTTCAAGTAAGGTACGTAGGTAGGTTTAATATTTTAAATCATAAGTGAGTTCAGCTGGGGAGTGCTCTGAAATTTTCCTGAAAATAATACTATAGAAGTTTGTTAAAAAGCGAAATACATTAAAAAATGAAACAAGTAAAAGGAAGACCTGTATCAGATAGCTTCTGCGATCCTGTTCGTTAGTTCTTAACTTAAATATTATATAAGAATCCTGAACTATTCTTAATCCCAAAATCAAGGGATATGCTTTATAAGCAAAAGCTTTTGCTTGGGGTAGTTAGGAACTGGGGGTGTCATCTTTTTCTAAACTCTGCATGTCTGTATATATTGACTGAACAAACACCAATAATTGTGGCAAAAAGTGTAGTAACTCATTCTGCAAAAAAGGTAGACTTAAGAATAAACCAACAATTTAAAAAATCAAATCTCTCATGAACTTATACCCAATATAAAAAAAAGGGTAATTCGGTGCACGAATTATTCTATGTTCACATAAAGTTCGGGGAAAGGTCGCACCCTAAGGGGTATGATCAGGAGTGTATGTATCTTATACCATGCGGTGTCACAGGACACCGCTTGGTTAAAAATTTTCACAAGATATTCAAAAAAAAAATGAAAATATTAGGGATACACATAAAAAATGATATAGCTTCTTGTTATAGTGATTTAATTCATTTGCCTATTTCTTCAAATTGTGACACTGCTTATGTAAAATTCTACGCACGCCACTAAATATGATGTAGGAGCCTACCCTAATACAAGAATTAGTGTGATTTCACAGTTCGAACCCGTGATTTATATGTTACATGAAGACAAGTTTATCATTATTCCATGCTCCTATTAGATCTGTATTGAATACAGGATTAAAAACGAGAATGAAACGTTTTTATTTTATTTTATAAAGTTTTGGCTTTAAGAAAGGACCACTACAGTATCTGTATGGACAAAATTAAAGTACCCTGACGAGTACATTTGGATTAACTGTCTTTACTAAAATCCAAAGTGACATTTGCAGTTTTGTCCATCTTTAGAATTTAAAAGGTAGAAGAGCACTGTCGAGATTATTCAAGGCCAAGCATTCCCTTCACCAGTTTTAACCTGAGGACTCCACCTGATTCTAGCTAGGATTCTGTTTTGACTCGGAAAGATGACTTCAACACTGCCCGTTTAACAATTCCAAACGGATCCCTAAGTGGCTCGACTCCATTCAATTAAGGTCAATTTGGCCCACTAAGATGAGAAAATGATTCTCTATAGCTCCTGAAAATTTTATTAGCTATATTTTTTTTCATGGATCTGAAATAGCCTTTAGGCCTAATTTATTGACAAACTATAGCCACTATTCTCAATGCATTTCTCCCCTTTTCAATCGCCTATTCCTCCCCCCTCTCTCTCTCTTTCTCTTTCTCTTTCTCTTCTCATCTTCTCCCTTCTTCGATATACCAATGACTTCCATATTTCCCTCTCTTCTTATCTTTTCCCTTCTTCACTCCCTCCTTTTCTTTTCTCTTTTCTTCTCCTAGACCGACACCAACAAATATTTTTTTTAAACTTCTCTTTTTTTTCTTTGAGATCTCTTCCTCATTTACTTAGATGCAAAAATATCTACCTTCTTTGAGTAATTTTTGGGAAAAGCCTGGCGGTGATTGCCTCTTTCTTCGCTTTCTGTCCACTTTCAGATATAATATAGCATGATATTTTTTCGGATGAATTTTGCAAGAAGATGAAAAATGGAGAAAATAAAATAGCCACGGCATGAGAAAAGCTTTTTTTCCGACCAAGACGCCAAGTTCTCTGTCCTCCATTACCGCAAATGCTTCTTTATTTATACATTGTGTAATCAGTATATAATAATGGTATAATATAGTGTATAATCAGTGTGCATACATTTTACACTAATGATACATTTATTATACACGTATTATACAAATCTAGGCGTGACAAATTACAATGGCTACATTGGGTGTTGAGAATATTGTATATAATGTGTATATATTATGTATGCACATTTATATGAAAGATGTATCTACACTCATATAATACATATATATATTTTTAATACAAATTCAATGTTCATATAATTTTGTATATATTTTGTATATAAAGTATATAATAGTATATATATATTTATTATACACGTATTATACAAAACTAGGAGTGAAAGATTATATTGGCTACATTGAGTGTTGAGAATATTGTATATAATGTATATATATTATGTATGCACATTTATATGAAAGGTGTATCTACACTTATATAATATATATATATATATATATATATATATATATATATATATATATACACTTTTTATACAAATTCAATGGTCATATAATTTTGTATATAAAGTATATAATGTATATATGCAGTGCACATAGAATTTACAATTGTATATAAAGTAAATAATTAATATATCTTCCGTATATAAAGTGTATAATTTTTTTCTCATAAATACTCAATATTTCTTTCTTTTTCTCTTTTAGATCTTATTTCTTTAAGTTCAATTTATCTGTTTATACTGCCTTTTATTATTTCTTCTTCTCACTCCCCCCTCCCCTTTTTAGTCCTTAATTCTTTAGGTTTGGTGGTGGAATTTGGGTGGATGAGGCTGGTCCAGGAGTGCGTGAGTCTGCCTTTTGATGATCTATCGTTTTTAGGATGTGGGTAGAGCGGTGCGGTGACAGCAGTGCGTAGAGGTGGTAGCGGTGCCATGGCGATAGCAGCGGCGGTGCAATAACAACAGGGCAATGGTAGAGTTTTTATTTTTGTGTGGATGTCTGATAGATGGTGGAAAAGAAAAGATACATGTGGTGGGATTGGTGAAATTTGGGCTGACCATTCTAATATCTTTTAGGCTACTAAATGTATCTGAAATTTTGTGGCTACCAAATGATATAAGTTTGCAGCGAGTGACTACAAATGAATTTTGCTCATTCTTAATCAGATCGACCTAGCCCTGGCCCGTGATTCAAATTGGGTTAAATCGGGCCTAGATTGGCCATTTGATAGGCATGCTACAAATGCAGCACCACTTGGCATAGGATTGCTTCTACAAGCACCATTGGGGACACTACACAAACAACCATTTTAGGGTTATTACTTAGAAATTAGTCAATACTTATTTTTTCCTGAAAATTTGAACTAAAAATCTAAGTTTCAGGACATATATGTCCTGAAAAATTAAACAGAAAAACTGAAATTCAGGACATATTGGTTAATGGTTAATTCCTAAATAACATGCCTTTAGAGTAGCTACCTAGTGTCATTTCTACTAGTTGATTCTTACGGGCAAAGTGCACTAGTAGCCACTTTTAAACATGCTATTTAAAATATATTCACTATTTACATTGTACTTAAAGATTAGCCAATTCGCTCAAGTTTCAGGACTAAGTATCCTGAGCTGCTAATTTGAAATTCAGGACTTAGTGTCCCAATTTTTTGAACTATTAATTTGAAACTGCTAATTTAAAATTCAGGACATAAAATTCTAATTTCTAGACACAATATTCAAACTTTAGGACACAATTTTCAGGTTCAAACTTCAGGATGCCGTATCCTGAAGTTTGAGTGAATGTAGTAATCTTTAAATAGATTGTAAAATGTGGATATATTTTAAACAATATGCTTAAAAGTGACTACAAATTTTATTCATCCCTGTTGTAAAAATGACCACAGAACTCATTTAGAGGTTGTATATGGACTTCCAAATAATCACTCATATTGTTTCCTGCTACACGACCCCAATGGCACATTAGGATTTAATATATTCATTCACTAGGTAGTGTACACCACTTGTAATTTGAGTGATGACTCTGAATATCTGTATATGCTCTCATTACTTTTATTTCTTCTCAATACAAACAAAGAAGAAATAAAAATGTAAGAAAAAACAGATTAGTCAGTCTTTGAGTCAACCTTGCTGAAAACAATGGAGCTTTCTACCAAAAAGTAATTCAGAAAATTACATGTAAAAGAAAGTTGAACAGGGAAGGAGCACGTCTCTTTCATGGTTGGGGAGAAGTTCAGGGGAGGAGCACGTCTCTTTCAGAAAATTATGAAAACACGGCGCAGTCCAGACATAAGGGTTACGCCAATAGGAAAGTTCGGGATGTTGCTTTCATGGTTGGGGAGAAGTTACTGCTCAAGGTTTCATCCACGAAGGGTGTTATGAGATTCGGGAAGAAGGGCAAGTTGAGCCCTCGGTATATTGGGTTGTTTGAGGTACTTCAGAGGATCGGAGAGGTGGCTTACAAGCTTGCCTTGACACCTCGTTTGTTGAGTGTGTATCTAGTATTTCATGTTTCTATGCTCTGTAAGTATGTCTGCGATCCGTCTCATGCTTTGGATTTCAACACGGTTCAGTTGGATGGTGATTTGACTTATGATGTGGAGCCGGTAGCCATTTTGGATTGGCAAGTTCGAAAGTTGAGGTCAAAGGCATAACTTCAGTGAAGGTGCAGTGGAGAGGTCAATCAGTTGAGGAGGCTACTTGGGAGACCGAGCGGGAGATGCGGAGCAGATATCCATGCCTATTTGAGACTCCAGGTACGTATATAGACCCGTTCGAGGATGAACATTTGTTTAAGAGGGGGAGGATGTAACGAACTAGCCAGTCGTTTTAAGAGTTGTAGATCCGTTCCCCCATTTATTATTCATTCCTTGCTTAATTGTTATTGTGTGACTTGTCGGGGTAGTTGGTTCGGGTCCGGAGAGATTTCGGAATGAATTGAGACACTTAGTCTCAAGATTGTAAGATTAAGTTGAAAAGTTTGATCGGATATTGACTTATAGGTAAACGACTCCGAATTGGAGTTTTGATGGTTTTGTTAACCCCTTGGGTGATTTTGGACTTAGGCGCGTGTCCGTATTGTGATTTGGAGGTCCGTACTTAAATTAGGCTTGGAATGGCGAAGTTGGAAATTTATAAGTTTGACCGAAAGTGAACTTAGTGGTTACCGAGATTGCAATGGAGTTCCGGGAGTTGGAGTAGGTCCGTGGCGTTATTTTTGACTTGTGTGCAAAATTTGAGGTCAAGCGGACGTGATTTGATAGGTTTCGGCATCGTTTGTAGAAGTTGAAATTTCCTTAATTTTAATAGGTTTGAATTGGGGTGTGATTCGTGTTTTAATGTTGTTTAATGTGATTTGAGGGCTTGACTAAGTTCGTATCGTCTTTTAAGACTTGTTGGTATAATTGATTAAGGTTCCGGGGGCCTCGGGTGGAGTTCGGATGGTTAATGGATTGAATTAGAGGTTTGGGTGATTGCTGAAGCTGGGAGTCTGTTGGTGTAATCGCACCTGCGAAGCTTTGATCGCAGGTGCAAGCTGTGTTGCGCAGAAGCGGCCAAGAGTGGAGCTGGGTAGTGCTCGCAGGTGCGAAGTGATTGACTGGACCTGCGGAGTTGCACATGAGAAGAATTGAGCACAGAAGCAAAAATGGAGATGGGGGTTGGGTCCGCAGAAGCGAGTCCGCTGGTGCGCTCTTATGGTCCGCAGGAGCGGAGGGAACCGCAGAAGCAGGAGATGGAGCGTTTTCACGACACCGCTTTATGGATGGACTCGTGGTTGAATAGGCTTCCAAGTTTTCTAACTTTTATTGGATTTCGAGACGTGGGCCCGGGGGACGGCTTTTGAGTGGACTTTTTGACTTTTAATTAAAAGCTTCGTAATTTTATATGGAATTTATTCCTTAGCTCGTGTTGATTGTATCGAACTATTTGTGGCTATATTCGAAGTATTTGGAGGTCAATTCGCGAGACAAGGGCGTGTTGGAGTAGAGATTTGCACGGTTTGAGGTAAGTAGCACTTCTAAGCTTAGTTTTGAGGGTATGAAACACCGAATTTCGTGTTATCTGATTGGTGTTGAGGTGACGCATGTGCTAAGTGATGGGCATGTAGGCGTTCACCGTAAGAATTGTGACTTGGTCGATTCCATGGAACTGAATAGTTGTTAAATCTTGATGTTACTCGTATTTTTACCGTGTGCTAGGTCTATTGAGATGCCAGTCATATTAGAAAACATGCTTAGGCTATATAATGATACTATTGGGACCCACCGTGGTCGTACTTTGCTGCTAAACTAATTGCTTAATCTGTCAATTTGTACTCAGTCACAGTTATGGTTGCATATTATGTCTCAGTCTCTGTTGTCTTTATTTGTTATATCATATAAACATTCATGGGTTGAATATCATGATTTCGGTGAGTCCGGGAGACTGGAGGAGTTATTGGTTGAATGAGGCTGAAGGCCTATTGTGACTTGTATTTATGGGATCGGGCTGCACGCCATAGCAGGTTTATTGATTCATGCCAAGATTTGGCTTATTATAGCGTTTGGGCTGGATGAGCCCCTCCGGAGTCTGCACACCCCACAGTGGGCGCAATGCTAGCAGTTATGACATTTGGGCTGGATCTACCCTGTTTACTTGCATTTGGGCTGGATGTGCCCTGTTTTATTTGCATGTGGGCTGGATATGCCCTGTTATGTGTTAAGTTTTGTTGTGAAATCTGAAAACATGTCTAAGTTCTTATTGAAAGCATGTCTCAATTCTTGTTCCTTCACTTGTTTGATATAAATATTTGAGAAATCATTATCATATTTTTTGTAACTTTTCGTACTGTTAAATGTTGAAAGTGGACCATAATAATTGGACTTGTCACTACTTTCAGTCCAAAGGTTAGATTTGCTACTTATTGAGTTGGTTGTACTCACGCTATACCCTGCACCTCGTGTGCAGATTCAGGTGCTTCCGGTTACGGAGGCTATTGATTTGTAGAGGCTAGACCTTCGAAGACCATCGAAGTAGCTGCTTGGTGTTCGCAGACCTTGACTCTCCTCCCTTATCTTTCTTTTTATTTATTTCAGTTTTACTTCTAAACAATGTACTAGACTTTGTTATTTCGTAGATGCTCATGTACTCAATGACATCTTGATTTTGGGAAGGATTTATGTATTGAGTTATGATTTTTCCTATTTTGTTTTAAGAGGTTTTCCTTTGTTTATACTCATTTAATATCTCTCAGAGATTTAAAGTGTTGCAAATGTCTGAATAGTCGGCCTGCCTAGTATCATGATAGGCCCCATCACGACGGGTTGGTTTGGGATCGTGATAGTATTCTAGGTGTTTTAAGATATTTAGGTGCTTTGGATTTCCTAGATGCCATCTGTTGAAAAAAATTACAGGTGGAAAAAATAACTTCAGAATATTATGGCATAATTTCTGTTTTACAGCTTTTATAACTTCATACTAGATCAAAAGAATCATTAAAAACTTCAGAACAATTTGGCTTAAGTTATATTTTAAAGCCTTCTAATTTCAGACTTTATAGACTTAAGTTATGCTTGAAGTATTATAAACTTCAAATTTTAATAGCATCATCTATTTGAGTCTCAAAATTTTTAAAAATTTCAATGTCTCCAACAATCACTGAAGAATATATAACATTTTCATCAAAAACATAAACACAATTTTAAAAAACTTAAAAATACTAATCGTAAAAGTAAACCCTACAAAACTAATGTACTGATCAAAGTAAAACCTAAAAAATTATTTTAGCACAAATAAAAAACGGAAAACGATTCAACTAAAATTACTATCAACAACAACAAAAAATCTATAAATTAAATCTTAAAACTAATTCTAAATTAAAACCCCATACACAGTTAATGCAATGTACAAAAGCAACCATTAAAATCGTACATGTGATTATACTTAATTTTGTTTGAGAAGAAACGGTTGTAAAATCAAGCACAATGCAATGAAAAACCGTTTAATTTGAGAGAATAATCAAAAACTACAAAGAAGGAGAGAGAGAGACAGAGACAAGAGACAATATGATGTATGCTTAGAGAGAAAGTAATATTTTATTAAAGAAGGGCAAAATCATCTTTTTAAAATGCTTTTAACAAAAAAACAGGATATATATGCAAACGAAAAAATAAAATGAATACAAGTTAAAAAAAGGAGACCAAATAGGGCACCCATGTAATTTTTACTACAACTTGGGCACGAATATATATATGATAAGTATTTGCCACTGACGTTATTACTTAAAAATCAAACTTATTACGTATTAGCACAAAAATATAGTACTTAAAAACATGACTGGTTAATAGAATTAAGAAAATATTATTTGGGTAAGGGCCGTACTAATGGTTGCCTTTCAACTACTCCCTCTGTCTCATATTAATAGTCATAATTACTAAAAATAATTGTCTCAAATTATTTGTCATTTTAGAAGTTCAAGACAAAATTAATTATTTTTTTCTTTTTTTACCCTTAGTAATAATTGTTTTTGAAGATAAAGATAACACATAAATAGAATAAATATTCAATGAAGAGAGATTATATCTTAAGATATAAATAAGGGTGGAATAGTCTAACCCCTTTCCTAATTAATATTTTTTAAATAGCATGTAAAAAAGAAACACGACACATAATATTAGACGGAGGGAGTAGTACATACCTACCTTATCCTGAATAGGAAAGGCTCAAAGTAGTATGGAGGAGGTCAAAGTAGTACGTACCTACCTTATCCTGAATGGAGTGAGTTACTCAAGTGGTGAGCACCCTGCACTTCCAACTAATATGCTGTGAGTTCTACTCACCTCAAGAGTAAGGTGGGAAGCTCTTGGAGGGAAGAAATAAATAAAAAATAAAAAAGGCCATCTTTTTTGGTTCCACCGGATGTTCGATCTTCGCTCCCGACTAATTTAAATAGAGACAATTTTGCTTTTAGCCGTTCGGCTGAAACTTTTGACAAACTCTAGCCCAAAAATCTATTATGCAATTTGAAACCAAAAACTAATTATAATAGCTAACCAAAAATTTAAAGGTCGGCATCTTTACCATTCATCGCTTATATCTGGAAGTCTAGCAATTTCCAAAATCGAGAACGATGTTGAGTACTTAACTAATAAGTTAGTGGCAGAAATTAACTAAGATAGTGTTAACATTCCCGATTTCAACACCAAATACAGAACCTACATGAATTATTAACTTGGTTTGCAACTAAGATGTAGAAATCGATTTTGCCATATATGTTGATAAACACAAAGCTAAATCTTTCTTTTACCCACTCAAGATCCAATTTACAAATGGTGCCGCTTCTTGCTACTTTTGTTTGCTGAGAGATGTTAAACAAAATAAGCATAAGGTTTTTTCCTTTGTCAATCAAAACATGTCGTTAATTACCTTCATAGCCGCCACATGATATAAACAGAAGAAATTCAAAGAAGCACCATCTGGACATGTTTTAATAATATAATGGAATAATAATTAAAAATCACTGTAAGATGCATCACATCAATTATGTAATGACTGGTTTTACAAATGTGTAGTCATTCAATATACAAAAAAGATTGTCACTATATACAAAAATATACGAATAGACTGCCACTATACAAAACAATATACAAAATAGACTGTCACTATACAATTTATATACTAAATAGATTGTCATTATACAAAAACTATACAAAATAGATGTCACTATACAAAATATATACAAAAAGTATACAAAATAGATGTCACAATACAAAATATATACAAGAAAGACTATCACTATACAAAAAATATACAAAATAGACTGTTACTGTACAATTTATATACAATAGACTTTCACTATACAAAAAATATATTACATAGACTGTCACTATACAAAATATATACAAAATAGACTGTCATTATACAAAAAATATATAAAATAGACTGTCACTATACATAAAATATACAAAATACACATTTTGAACTTTTAGATATAATATGTTTGAGCCAAAAGGTTATTTCGTATAACTGAAAAAAAATATAGGCTATTAAAATTTTGAAAGGCCACAGAGGGTAGTTTTCTCATTTAAATATGCACCAAGTAAAATCTATTAGAAATACATAGAGGTTCTATCTCATGCAGGTCCTAACTCCTAACCAGGTCCTAACTCCTAACCAAACTTCGTGACAACATAATTCTTAGTTATCATGTGTCCCCTCCCAAAATCAGGGGCGATCCAACGGTGTTTGGGGCCTAAAGCCAAACTTCAATGAGGGGCTTTAAGTTTTTCGGTATTAAAAAATTTATTTAGTAAAATTTTATTTAAAGTTTATTTTTCTAGTTTTTTGAGATGTAAAATTATTAATAATTTATTTATAATCGATTTCTTGACTAGAATTATATATGTTTCCACTTTCTAGGATTATTATTCAATTCTTTTAGGATTTTCTGATTCTCTAAAAAATCTGTGACTCACCAATTTCTTCTTCTTCTTCTTGGATTTCATTGTCTGTCTAACTCAACTATATTAGTGATTTGTTCATCTATCACAATTTTTTTTTTAATTTTTTATTTAAAATTTTTATTGTTCGCTAAAAATTTATCAAGCGCTACTTTTTGGGATTGTATTAAAGTTCCAATTCTTCCATTTTTTGGCATTTTTAATACGCGGATTCGTATTTTCTTATTGACATATTAAAATTCATAATAAATAAATAAAAAGATGATACATATACTTACAAACAAAAGATATCAAAAAATAACAAATTCTAGATGCAAAGTAATAAGAAAAGTACGAAACAATTGAACCTGGTTTAACAAAAAGTTATAGATAACTTGATATTACTTTTGTTGCTTCAATATTTTTGGTGCAATGTCGGGAAAGCTCGACAAAAAAGGGTTGCAATTGCCTTTTGCTATCTTACTTGACGGAATGTTTTATGAGATAGTGAACTTGTAAAGAAAGACAAAGAAATCAAAATAATATGGGCCTCGTGATAATGATGATAGTGTATAAAGGAGTCAAGAAATATATTCACGCCTAAACTTTAGGGCTGAATCCCAAAAGTAACTATTCATATTACCAAGTTATCTCTTATTTTCTTTTTCATGAAAAGTATATATATTTTTTATATATTAGATATTCTTAAAAAAAAATTATTATATGCAGTTATTTAATATTAAAAAATTTTGGGCCTCAAGCGGTTGTTTGAATTGTCTTACCATCGGGCCGCCCCTTCCCAAAATCACCCTTATTTTTTGAACGTGTTAACAAATTAAGCATTTGTAATAGAAGGACAAATGACAATATATCTGACTTTTTGTCTACTAGTATATGATTTTCTCCCCCAGCTAATTGTCCCTTCACTATGCTCAAACACTCCGACCATTTCAATTTGTATTACAGTTAAATTCCTATATAATAATTATTTTATATAATAATATTTTATTATAACATCTAAGTTTCTTTAGTATTAATTTTTTATGTTATGTTATACTTAATATATTTTTTTTAATATTACTTCGCTAATAGCAACTAAAAATATTTGGAGCAAACGTATACTAATTTATGTAATATTCTACGGACTTTACAGTTACAACAATAATAAACCCAGTGAAATTCCACAGGGAACTTTACCTTTGGTTTTTTAATATTTTTCATTATCGCAAGTGAAATACGTAAGTTAAGTTAATATTTTAAAATTCATATTTTGACCGTTATATAAAATGAATGGAAGAAAGTACGTAATGTTTTTTTTAAAAAATGGGGTAATGCATTATCAATGAGCTCTCTATATGTTACGTTGACCATCTAAGATGTTGTCATCTTATGCACATTCATATTCATAGGAAAATTTGAAACAGTTTATTAAAATAATTTTTTGAGAAGGATCCAGAGTCAAGGCTGGAGGCAGCTTTAGTCATTTGAAAGAGTATTACAGTATTATGGAGCAGCAAACACGTGTTAATTGAGAGGAATGGGCCAATAGAATAAAGTGATTGAAGAAAATGATGATTCCGTACAATTAAACGCATTTCATACAACCGAGATTATTGTTTCCCGTCCTAATTCTTCGGGTAAAAAAAATAAAAAATAGTCAGATTTATAACTGGTAATTGAAAAATAGCCACAATTTCAAAAGTAATTATAATTTAATTATTTTTTCATTTAAAGATAAAATCTGAATAAAAACACGCTTAAAAATTCGGAAATATTCCAGCAAAATATGCCGGAGTTCAATTTTTTTTACATATAAGCTTCCACCATAATGTGCTGGAGTTCGAATTTTTTACATATGAGCTTCCAGCCTAATGTGCTGGAGTTCCAACACATAATATGCGAGAAGTTTATGTGCAGTAGCTCCATAATCCAGCATATTATGCTGGAATTTTCCGTGTGTTTGGAGTTCCAACATAATATGCTGGAAGTTTATACATAGCCTGTGACTTTCCGTGTTTCAGCAAAAACAATAACTATTTTTCAATGACTTTGCAAACACTGACTATTTTTCGATGATCAATCCGAAAACTGGTTAGCCCTTGCTATTTTCACTAATTCTTCTCCCGGGTCCTAGAAATAATCAAAGAGGGAAATTACAGACTCGCACTGTCAAAATCACAAGCACGAATAAAAGCGGATTCAGAATTTAAATTTAATGGGTTTAACATTTTAAATTTTCAGCATTGAACTCATTATACTGTTAAAATTACGAGTCCAGGTCTAATATTTATTGAGACTTTAATAAATTTTTGTATATATATATATCTATACTTTGCGTAGACAATTATAACTTCAGATGAACCCATAGCCATAAGGGTACATCGGGCACAGGACAATGCCCAAATAGGACAATGTAATCAATACCACATAAAAGGACACTTTTGGAATATTATAAAAATTTGTCATTTAAGTTTCGTTACAAATAATTTCAAGTAAGGTAGGTAGGTAGGTTTAATATTTTAAATCATAAGGGAGTTCAGCTGGGGAGGGCTCTGAAATTTTCCTGATAGAAGTTTGTTAAAAAGCGAAATACATTAAAAAATGAAACAAGTAAAAGGAAGACCTGTATCAGATAGCTTCTGCGATCCTGTTCATTAGTTGTTACCTTAAGATATTATATAAGAATCCTGAACTATTCTTAATCCCAAAATCAAGGGATATGTTTTATAAGCAAAAGCTTTTGCTTGGGGCAGTTAGGAACTGGGGGTGTCATCTTTTTCTAAACTCTGCATGTCTGTATATATTGACCGAACAAACACCAATAATTGTGGCAAAAAGTGTAGTAACTCATCTTTTCTGCAAAAAAGGTAGACTTAAGAATAAACCAACAATTTAAAAAATCAAATCTCTCGTGAACTTATACCGAATATAAAAAAGAGCAGCTCGGTGCACGAACTATTTCACATTCACGCAAGGTCCGGGGAAGGGCCGCATCCTAATTCATTTGGAAAATTGTGTTATAGTATAGCTTCTTGTTATAGTGATTTAATTCATTTGCATATTTCTTCCAATTGTGACACTGCTTATATAAAATCCTGCGTACACCACTGTGCGTGATGTAGGAGCCTACCCTAATACAAAAATTAGTGACTGATTTCACAGTTCGAACCCATGACCTATATGTTATATGAAGACAACTTTATCATTATTCCAGGGTTCGATATGTATTGAATACAGACTTAAAAAGGAGAATGAAATTAAGAAAGGACCACTACAGTATCTGTATGGACAAAATTATAGTACCCTGACGAGTACATTTGGATATGCTGTCTTTACTAAAATCCAAAGTGACATTTGCAGTTTTGTCCATCTTTAGAATTTAAAAGGTAGAAGAGCACTGTCGAGATTATTCAAGGCCAAGCATTCCCTTCACCAGTTTTAACCTGAGGACTCCACCTGATTCTAGCTAGGTTTCTGTTTGACTCGGAAAGATGACTTCAACACTGACCATTTAACAATTCCAAACGGATCCCTAAGTGGCTCGACTTCCTTCAATTAAGGTCAATCTGGCCCACTAAGATAAGAGGTCCGGACAGGTTCTCTTCTTCTTACCGATTAATCATGTGAAAATAACACGAGCTAACCAATTTTCGAACTGGTAATTAAAAAATATTCAGCATTTGCAATATTATTAAAAAATAGTCATTATTTTGCTGAAATACGAAAAATTTCAACATAATATGCTGGATTATGGAGTTCTAACACACAAAAAGTTCTAGCATAATATGCTGGATTATTGAGCTCCAGCATATAAACTTCCATTATATTATGGTGGAACTCTAGCACATTATGCGGGAATCTCATATGTAAAACATTTAAACTCCAGCCTATTATGTTGGAATTTTTCCGAATTTTTAAGCGTGTTTTCATTCAGATTTTAGGGCTATTATTTAGGAATTAGCCAATACTTATTTTTTCCTGAAAATTTGAACTAAAAATTTTAGTTTCAGGACATCTGTATCCTGAAAAATTGAACTGAAAAACTGAAATTCAAGACATATTGGTTAATGGTTAATTCCTAAATAACAGGCATTTAGAGTAGCTAACTAGTGTCATTTCTACTAGTTGATTTTTACAGGCGCAAGTGCACTAGTAGCCACTTTTAAACCTGCTATTTAAAATATATTCACTATTTACATTGTACTTAAAGATTAGTCAATTCCCCCAAACTTCAGGACTAAGTATCCTGAGCTGCTAATTTGGAATTCAGGACTTAGTGTCCCAATTTTTTGAACTATTAATTTAAAACTGCTAATTTAAAATTCAGGACATAAAATTCTAATTTCTAGACACAATATTCGAACTTTAGGACACAATGTCCTGAAGTTTGAACCTTGAGGTTTAAACTTCAGGATGCCGTGTCCTGAAGTTTGAGTGAATGTAGTAATCTTTAAATAGATTGTAAAATGTGAATATATTTTAAACAATATGCTTAAAAGTGACTACGAATTTTATTCATCCCTGTTGTAAAAATGACCACATAACTCATTTAGAGGCTGTATATGGCCTTCCAAATAATCACTCATATTGTTTCCTGCTACACGACCCCAATGGCACATTAGGATTTAATATATTCACTAGGTAGTGTACACAAAACTTGTAATTTGAGTGATGACTTTGAATATCTGTATATGCTCTCATTACTTACTTTTATTTCTTCTCATTACAAACAAAGAAGAAATAAAAATGTAAGAAAAAACAGATTAGTCAGTCTTTGAGTCAACCTTGCTGAAAACAATGGAGCTTTCTACCAAAAAGTAATTCAGAAAATTGCATGTAAAAAAAACTTGAACAGGGGAGGAGCACGTCTCTTGGCGTAATTGTTTGACCACAAGCTGCCTAAATGCTACTGCTAAATAGAAAGTAGTAATACAATATGTTTACCATATTTATCAGTGCAGAGTCTAAGATGATCTTACTAAACAACGGACGAGAAAATAGAACTTGTCAAAGTGAAAGAGGTGCTTCCTAACCCGATATACATGTATACTGTACAAAGTTGCAGCCAGCGTCACCAAGAGGAAAGATAACATGATTAACTTCCAAAAATCCTGAAAAAGAAATGCAGCAGAAGAAACAAGTTAAAACACAATTCAAGTATGCAATCACAGGAATGAATATTTAACACTGGAAAAAAATTGTAGTACTACTGGTTTTTTCCTATTGGTTGGATAAAAAAGTATAATCAACAGCTGTTATGAATCAAGTATATGTGATACTTATGCAGAGTGGTCAGGGTTATAGAGTTAACAACGAAATAGACATACATTAGTATGATAATACAAAGGCTTCAGTACAATGCAATGATCAATACCTGGGGATTGGATATAATTATGCCCGACAGATAAGTCATCAATTCCAGAACAGACTGTAGTGAGTTTTGAACTCCGCCTACCACACAGCGATCACTTTCACCTACATGATCCTGTCCAAGTCCAGAAACGAAGATAAGATTATGTAATCCGCAATCAAGAAGAATGAACAAGATGACGAATATTCAACTATCCATACCTGCATTTGCTGAATGACCGATAAGTCAAACATCCACAAACCCAAGCGCGATGCAGCCACGCCAGCCATAAGCATAAATACCGATAGAAATTTCTTATGGACCCATATCGAGGCTGCACATACCAACAGGCAAGTCCACTGCACAAGCAATAGACTATAACCAACTTTAAAAATCAACAAGATTCAACGATTACTCTGTATTTCTGCTGGGAAATTTTTATCATATCATATATTCATACAGCTTTTGGCTTCTTCATTATTTACTACTGCAGTTGATACCTGGGACCATATTGACCAAAGACCGCTTCGAAGTGTTGAAATATGTGATTCTAAGATGGGGTAGAGGAATGTTGCAGCTATCCCTATTGTTGCGCTTACTCCACGTGCAATTCCAATGACATATGCAGGAATTCCCTCCCATTCCAGCATAGCAGTCATTAATGTTCCGAAGCTGTGGCACAAATTAGACAAAAACATATAAATATGCCCCGAGTGTAATAGCTTTAAGACATTTTACAAGAAAGTTAAAGTTCTTCTGTGTAGCTTTAAAACCTGTCTCAGGCAAAAACGCAAAACACCGCATCATCCAACCAGAATGCTGATACAGTTTCTAATTTCAAGGACGATCTATTGCGAATGATTTAAAATTCAATTGCATGAACAAAAAGGAAAAGAAAAAGGTTTCCAAAATAACCATAACTACAACGGTAACATCACTAAGCTTTACCTGAGTACGGTGAAAAAGAGTAAGGCAAGGGCCAGCCCTGGGAGGACTACATCTTGCTGCAAGTACACTTTCCATGCGCTAACGCAAGGTAATCTTGAGATTGACCCGACTATTTTCCTCCAACAATTTTCAGATTGTTCCAAGCCAACTCCATCTGAATGAAGCAAGTTTTTCTGTTCATGAGAAATAGAGGGGCTTAAATCCAAATGTGTTGGCGTAGATCTTGATGCCCTCCTCAGGCTGCTCTCACTTAGAGCTGGAATACCATTGTATACAGATGTAAGAAGCCAGTATTCTAAGCACACTGATATAACGTTCCAAAGTGCTAGAGTCATGGCTGATGCAGTTAGAGAAACAAAACTGATAATAAAACCAGTAATGACCGGGGCGAATAGCTTGCAAATCAAATCTATTCGTCTTATGACTGAATTCATCTTCGTTAGCTGCCCAGGAGGGTGGCCTTCTGATATTACGACTACCCTGCCAATAAAGTACATTTGTAAATGCCACCAAATAAGTTATGAATGAAAATTTTAAGAAAAAGAGGTCAGTCGAAACATTCAAATAGCTCACCATTCTCTTTCGATCAAGATGGTTCCGGCAAGAGTAGAAAGTACACCAATAGCTCCAGAGATATTAATTAAACTGACAAGTGAGATAAATGCCATAAAATTGGCAGATATCAAGTCTGCACGGATTAAAAGAGCGATTACGGCACCTCCAGCAACAATAAACGAGAGATTTTGGCTTAACAACCAAAGTTGGAGAACCTGCAATAGAGTGTGAGGATTCTATAGCTAATCAGAAGTAAATATTATGCAATCGATCTTGAAATGTTGTCTATTTTAGAATAGATCTTAATCAATCAAGTTCAGGGGCCTGTTAAGAAAGAATGAGGATCAAACCTTAACATATGTCAACCTATCCACCCACTGTCCAATGACGGGACCAAACAATGCCGTAGAAGCAGACTCCACCACACCATAAGCAGCCGTTAGGAGCAAAGAATCTGGCCAGACGTTGATCATGTACAAACCAACAGAGAATTCCCACATCCTGCAATTAGAAAAATATTCAGAAAATACTATGTTCCTATAACTGAATTTAACAACAATGATTGTAAAATCATTATGCCTTTCATGACATGAATCTTATGCTATATTATTATAAATTCTACAGTGGTACTCCGTAGCTCCCGAATCTGAATACCAAGAAAGTCACTGATGTAGACTAAATTGCACATCAATTTTGTAATTGCTAAAATGTCTTATACGCGCTGCACTGCCAAACTAAAAGTTAATTTCCATCGCGTCCATCCAGAAAAGGAATTATGATTCAACCAAGAATTAAATATTAGTTCCGTTGATTTTTTTTACACGAAAAGGTGACAGGGCTGAAGATTTAGGTGCAAACTACTCAAACATTGGGATAAGTGCACCTCATTTCTCAATTGTAAGAACACATTGTGAAAGTTTCCTGTAGAGAGGCTCCAATTTGTTGGGTGTCTGGTGTAGGAAATCAGAAATCAGTTCAATTCTAGTGACATCACATAAAAATTCAACCTTTTGTATAGAATGTAGAACTTCATAATTCATAAGAAACTGAAAATTTAAATATAAAAAAAACAATAACATACTCGGTATAATCCCATAAGTGGAGTCTGGGAAGGGCAGAGAGTACGTAGCCTTACCCCTACCTTCAGTGGCGGAGCCACCTTATAGGAAGGGGTGTCCACCTTATAGGGAGGGGTGTCAAATGATACCCCTTCTCGGAAAAAATACACTGTGTAGGTAGGTAAAAAAATAAATTATATATATATACTATGTATTAACTCACCTTAATTTCCTGGTATGTTTACTTTTATATATTTTGACACCCCTTAATCAAAATTCTAGCTCCGCCGCCGCCTACCTTATGCAGGTAGAGAGGTTGATGCCGTTTCCGATTGACCCTCGGCTCAAAGCAAGCATGCATAATCATAACAGTATAGAGAAAAGATATGCAGTAGTGAAAAACTAAAAAAAGCAGTAATAACAGCAAGATAATAGTAAAATCGAAACACAGCATCGCTAGATATTAATAGAAATATAACAATACGAAAATACGAGAACAAAACTACCAAAAAAAACAAAGAAAGGAAGCAAAGAACATCAGAACCAAATTGCACAACAATGAAAAATTTGACCAAAGAGCAATTCTCAAATCCAAATCTCAAAATTAAACTAGAAAAGCCAGAAAATAGAGTGCATAATTGTAACCTGGCACTCCATCTAGATAGGAAATGGCCAACATATAGATAATTGAGAAGAGCTGTTGGAAATGGAGTAGGGGTCTGATTGTCTTGGAAAATCAATGGCTCATTCAACATGCTCATATCTTTTTTGTCTGAAGCTGAATTCTTTGTAGTTTTCAAACCAGATAATTTTGGATTTCACCAATATAAAAATAGAAGTTGAGGGTTATGATTAGCTGTGAATCATATGCAGGAATTTAGATTTGATAAACTCTGAATTAAGACATAAAACGATTTCTGACCCTTCACCATTTCATGAATTATAATTAAATACAGTACTAACTAATGTTTTAGAGGTGCAAAACCCATAACCAGGCAATGCAGTTGAGTTCTGACTTACGACTTATTACGAGTCTAGAGAAGTAGTTGCGGAAAATGCCATTCGGCACGTGCACTGAATTGACGTGTGTCATTTCTTTCGTGTAAATTTTTATTGGATTTAACTTACTAAAAAAAATTATATGTTGATTTTTTTAAAATTATATTGTTAAATTTTCGACAGTACATTTTAACACTTTGTAGTATATACTTAATTTGGTTTGTTTTTCAAGTTATTAATTTCACTTAGCTGACGGACGTGATAGTACATGTACTTCCCTCTTAGACCTGATAGTAAAATTTTTTTATAATAATTTCACTTATAATCACGAAATTTATTTCAATAACAGATAAGTGATAAAAGTACCTTTTGTTACATTCAAGTAATCAAGTTTTACTCATTATAATGGTAACAATCATATAATCCATGAAATGGTGGGGAGTTTGGCTAGTAGTGGAGCTAGAGGAAAGAAGGTAACAGTATAAAATTGAGTTTTGAAGCATGAAAACGCCACAAGATATTCGTTCGTAGATTGCAAGTATAAGTAAATTAAGGTGGGAAAAAAAGTACAAGTAAATTAAGGGAGTACTTTTTTTGAATAAAATATGAGTTATATATGTTTATGTAGTAGTAGTATATCTTAAGGAAAATCATACCGCATAGTCACTCTTAAAATAATAGTCAAATATATATATAATTTTTACACTTTTATGACTATCGGATAAAAATAATTTCGATCGCGGGCTAAAAATGATGTTTGCCCGATAATCTAAAAATATTTATTTTACTCAAGAAAGTATCAGTAAGCAAAAAGTCTAATTTTATTTTACAAATTAAAATTTATAAAATTAAAGAGTTTACAATGCGTTTATCGATTTTTAAGCACAGGTTAACGCATAAAAATGCCAAACAAGTACGGCAATTCAAATGAAATGTCAGGGGAAAAGTAAGTTTATCATCCAAAAGTGAAAAAGAAAAAGAGAATCGTTGTCCATTTAGCAGTCAGATTTGGCATTTGTCTTCTTACAGAGACAGATCTCAGTTTCATGAGGCTTTCAACGGCAAAGGATTAGAAAAACGTATACATACTGACATTTTTTAAAACCTTTTTTCTTTAATTTGGAGCGATTTGAAAAACATATATACTGACAGAGAAAACATGAGATGTATATCGTCCCCATATTGCATGTCTGTCCTTGGACTCTAGTCCAAATTTTATACATAAAAATGATGAAGATTCATTAGGAAAAAAAAAACTGAAAGGAGAGAATACTTCCAAAAGACATCTTTGACTTGGTATTCATTTTATGTGAAACCATTATTTTCCGAAGTTTGAACCGCAATAAAGTGAACGACTTGATCGGAAGAAAAGATTAATGCAACAAAACTACAAAATACATAAAAATTCTTTTAGAAAAATAAACAAGCAAATGTTTTTGTAAAAACTTAATCATAAAATTGTTTTAGAAATTATAAACAATTAAATTATTTGTTAAGCAAACCAAAAATATTTTTAAAAAGTCCAATTTAAAAAAGAATTGATTACACGGACGGCTCAACTTGATTTGTGGCCTAAAGCCGAATATCAATAAGAGGCTCTAAACTTTTTATATATATTAAAAAAGTTTCATAGTATATTTTTCTAACATTTTAGATGCAGTGTTGTTAGTTGTTTTCTCATTCATTCCAAATGCACTTACAATCAATGTAGATTAGTGACTCGTTCATCTTCTGAAGAGCACTCTCTAATATTTTTAATTATTTTAGTATTGTGCCTTAAAATTTTATCAAGAGCTCCATTATGAGATTGTATTAAAGTTTCAACTGTTTTCCTTATTTTGAGTTTTGAGTAATTAACTTGTTTCATATTTTCTAATTGACATATTTAAATTCTAATAAATAAGACAAAAAATAATATAGACTTATGATGTAAAAATAAAATAAATAACAAATCTCAAATTTAAAAAATGAAAGAAAAGAGAATAGCATGTTAAAACAATAGAATCTAATTCTGGAATTTGATAAACTAATATTACAATAAATTTTACTGCTTTGATTTGCTCGTTGACGAACCCGAGAAAGAATAAAAAAGAGGTGCAATTTGATTTATTCAATGTGTTTTTGAGACTAAATAGTTTAGTAGGAGGAAAAAAAGAGAGTATAAAGTGCAAGTTTTCCTGTGAGAATAGCAAAAGAAAGATTTATACTCTCTTTTTTTCCAAAAGATTAACACGTAATAATGGGGCCTAAAGAGCCGGCTCTGATTGATTATAAACACACAAGAAAACTAAAACATTGCATCCATGAGAATTGATGAAAGAATAAATTGTACTAATTCTTATTTTAACATGAATTTTATTTTTTTACTTCTCCTAAGATAATATAACATAGTACTTTCACAATTCATAATTGCAAGTGATTCCATTATAATTATAGACTCTTGCTTCAATAAGAAGAAAGAATACAAGCACGTGACTATTACACCTCAATCCCACATACGGAAAATAGTCATATATGTATTATGCGAATTAGTATGGAATGCACGTCGTTATTAGTTTGGCCCAGATATGTCTAAATCGTTCAATACTTGCTCATTCATATCCTTAGTTAAACGGAATCCACTATTTTATCTTTCTTAAATAATTAATAACCTGACCCAACCAAAATCTGCTGACCCGGTCCGTTAGGACCCAACTGGACTCAATACGGACATCAATTTCACAGATTATTAGAAAATAAAATTTATGTATTTTAAGTACTATGGAGACATAGCTACAAATTATTATTTTGTAATTGAAAATATGAAAATCATACTCAATTTTTATTTTTAGTTTAACTCCTCATATATTAATAATGTCACAGAAGAAGTAACAGTTTGATATAAAATGAGATAGAGATTATTAATTTTTCCTTTCCGTGTTGCTGCTTGTTTGACAACTAATATTGATAATTCATGACAGCAAAAATGTTGTAATTAATGATTGATGACCCAGACAACAATGAGACTTATGGCGCCGGTTGGATTTAATATCAAAGATGACGGAGCAGAAAAAATAAATATAAAAATGGAAAAGAAGCACCACTGTTTTAACAATTTATTAATTATTTCATAACAAATTTGTAATGCAGAAAATAATCCAATAAACTAATAATCAATCATATAATGATCACTTATCTAAACAAAAAAAACGGATCCATCAGGTTAAGTTATAGTGAACATGAAGTTATTTGTATTTGTATTGGTGAAAAATACAAATAGATTGTGAGAAAAATAAAAATAGATGGTAAAATGATTGAAGAAAGCACAAACTAATTCGAATATTATATTATTAAAATAATAAATAAATATCAATTACTACTTTTAGTAGGATTACTTCCCGAAATGATGTATAACAAAAAAAATATCGATTATCAAACTACTCAAATAAATAAATATGATTATCACACAATTTTTCAATCAAACAAAAATAATATATAAAAAAATATCTTTGAAATAAGGTGGGTCGGGTCCTAACGGGCCGGGTCAGCAGATTTTGGTTGGGTCCGGTTATTAATTATATAAGAAAGACAAAATAGTGGGTTCCGTTTAACTAAGGGCATGAATGAGCAAGTATTGGACGGTTTGGGCATATCTGGCCAAACTAATAACGACGGGTATATCTGTCCTAATTCGCATAGTTCACTGAAATATATGGCCCTTTCCCGTCCCAAATAAGCCGATTTGATTATATTAATCAAAATGTAACAATTGTTTTTCTACTTTGGCAATGGTAATTTATTCTTTCATTATATATGGTAAATAATTTCCATCGTATTTTTTATTGATTAGAGAAATAGAACAATTTGCATTTGTTCATGAGAAAAAAAAGTCTTCTGTTAGTTAGTTGATCCTATTTTTGTCTTCTAAGAAGAAGTTAAGAATATATAGCTTTCCAAAAACCTTTTTGGAAAAACTCTTAAATTTGTAAGAATTATGTGTTCTTGTTGAAACTAAAAAAGAAGTATAAAACAAATCAAATTGAAGAAATAAAGTTATGAAACTAAAATAAAATCTTAAGTTTAATATATCAATCAAGATGATTGAGGACTTTATTGAATATAGTTTATTTCTGTATTTAGTTAGTTAAACAAGATCGTTAATCATCCTTTTCATGAACTCAAGTTTTTCTCCCTTTTAACATTTATTTCGTAATTTAGATACAAATTTTAATAGAATATTTATGTAATATTTTTAATTTTGTGCTTACTGCGGTACACGTAGAATGCACGTACTCTAAAGGTAGTTCGGTTAATTTAGATTCGTGTCAAGTAGATCCACTAAGACAGACAAAATATAATACTTCCTACCAAAAAAATCTTAATTATCAGAGCTCGATCATAATAATTTTAAGTCTGTTTACACTAAAAAAACGGATAACAATTAAATTTGTTAGTGGTTTTAAGGATACGTGGATTAATTCAATACAAACGGTAAATATTGCTAGATCGAACAGATAAAAGATGTAATAAATTGCTAAACCACTTGAAAACAAGGGGAAGAGGATGATTCTGGACTCGACGTCAGCCTCAATGAGATATTCGTCCTCAATCCCTGACTTATAGTAATGGAACACTAATCAACAAGTGTAAGAACTTTGAATAACAGAAAAATAATAATATATTGCCTTGGTATGCGTGTTACCATATGTACAATGAACAATGAGACCCCTCTTTATATAGTAGGGGAGTTCTACTCTAGGTACAATTCCATAAAAGGTAAAAAAACCTTCCAATTAACTAATCACCGGATTTTCGCCGGTACGTGTCGAGATCTACACCGTGATACCCGGTTGGTCACGAATATCACGGCTCTATGTAATTGTGTTTGTTTCCCGATAATGTTCTCTGAAGTCTTTTGGGATATGGACCGATCCTGGGGTTATGGACCGGATATTCTCGAAGGCGGGCGTCGTGCCCTCGGACCCTTTCTCGATGAGACCCTTGCCTCGATTCCGGTTCCTTATCATCACGCCTCTTGCTTGATTTAACATGGCATGTGATTCTCCTCTGATTCTTTATGAACAAAATCGACTCCTGCATGTTCTCCATCGATCATCTACTCCGCTTGTATAGTCCCCGAATCTTTCGGGGGGGGGAGGGGGGAGGGGGACTAATAAAGCTTGTACGCCGGGCCAGCAAAACCTCATTTTCAAGTATCGATGAGGACCGAGATCAGGGCTGGCAGAGACATTTTTTCCGGGTGAGGACCGCAGACTTGATCTCTACCGAAGGAAGGCCATTCCTCGAGAAGTGGAATGTATCACGTAAGTATAACTCCCTTTTAAATGTTGATTTCATGTTTTATCTTCCTTTTTCTCATCAGTATTTGCTGTGGTGCAGCCCTCGATCGATTCCTCGCCTAAAGGAGTGGATCAAGGGCATTTGTTCGCATTATGCCGAACGCTCGTGGCGCGATCTCTCGAAGGGCCGCTGGGAGGCCCGTTCAACACTACATCATCATTGATTCTCTTCTCTTTTATGCAGGCTTTCCTAAGACCATCGAGCTTAGGCCCTTGGTAGGGGGCGAAGATCTGCCTATTGGTCCTTCTACTTCGGGGCAGCCTAGAGCCGCAGCAGGAGAGAAGAAAAGAAGGAGGGCTTCGAGCTCCCTGAGCTCGAAAAAAAGAAACCAAGGAGAAGGTTGGCTTGTAAGCCAAAGGAAAGCTTCAGCTCCTATGTTCTTGACTCGGACTTACTCTACCGGCTCAGGGACAAGCCCGAGGAGGATGAACGTTTTGTGGCCTGTGAGCCGTATGTCCCTGAGGAACGAGTGACAGCTGAGGGGGAAACAACTGAGGCTAATCTCTCTCAAGTTCATGAGGCTGGTGCAGAGGCGAGGGCCGAGACCCCTCGAGACATTGGCTCCGCCCCGCCCAGTGTTATAGAAATTTCGGGATCTCCCTCATTTACAGAGTCCATGTTCGATGAAGCCCGAGCGACGAAGGATCAATCAACCGAAAGGGTTCATGGAGTGGACGATCCCCTTCGCTGATTCTTTGATGGTGTGGACTCAACCACCCTGGAAGATTTCTCCGGGTTGGGCGACTTAGAGGTGCCGAAGAAAAGTCCATCCTTAGAGGTTGGTGGGCCGAACCCGAGCCCAAGATTGATCAACCGTTTCCCCGCTTCGAGCATGGATCCTGGCCGGAAGCGATTAGTTATTATCATCGTCTCGGAGGATGCCCGGGGTTCTTTCTACCCCTGTCGGAGTAGCTAGCTATCTCCGGTGCCTGGTAACTGAAGAAGACCAAGAGAAAATGAACGTGGTGGATGCGCCATGCTTGTTCAACGAATCACAACATGCGCTGAACCGGGTAAGGTGTTATTACACTCTTCATCTTCGAATTTAGTTTTTTATAACTCTAATGCCTTTTCTTTTTCACATTTTTGCAGGCCTCGGTACTCCACCATGAAACCTTTCTCCGGTACCGGGCTGAGCTTAGCCAACTCGAGGCTGAGGTCAAAGAGTTTGCTAAGAAGAGGGACATGTATAAGCTTCTAAACGAGCAACGCAAAAGAGAAGTCAAGAATCTCCGGGCTGAGTTGGACGCGGCTCAGAAAGAACATGCCGACCTGGTGGAATAGTTAAATATCTTTGAAGTTAATGATGACGAGTTAGACATGGCGACTAATGGTCAAAACCCGCCGGTCCAGCAGAAGCTTGAATGGATCGACCAACTTCGAGCCGAGATGAACGAGGTCAAGGCCATGTCCGAAGAGTGGAAGGGCAAAATAAACTAATTAGCTTCAGAGAAGGAGACTACCCAGGAGCAGTTGGCCTCGGTGGAGGCCCAATTCTGAGCAGCGAGGGAGAAAGCTGAGCCACGGTCCTAAAAAATCGAAGACCTCCAGCCTCAACTGGGCTCGACTGTCGCTGAACGGGATGACCTTGGCAAGAAGCTTAAAATAGTTAAGTCAATGACCGAAACAACCAGGGCCGATGCTAAGAGATGGTGGCCCAGTACAGAGCTGGCGCTAAGGCAGCCCAAGACCGCCTGAAAGTCACTGTCGAGTACGTGAAGTGGCAATCCTGAAGAGAGGCTCTCGAGGAGGTCAATGCCCTGGGTTTTGACCTGTCGGCCGAGATCGTAAACGATAAGGGGCTCGAGGCCGAGGCTAAGAAGTTGGCTGATCCCGAGGACGAGGAAGGCTCTGAGGGTTCCGGCGAATCCGAGGACGGAGAAGACCCCGATGGCCTCGGTGACCAGCGGGCTCTGACGAAGATCAGGTAGGTGCCTTATAGATTTTTCTTTCTCTTTGTATTTTTGTATATTTTGTTGAGGCCGTTTGGCCTTTGTAAAGATCTTTATTGGAATATTTTTATATAAGGCTTTATTCCCTTTGGAAATTTTCGAGTATGTTTCTTTCGGCTTCATTTTTATGATTGCAAAGATATCGAATGCCTTAGCACGAAATAAATCGTAGTAATAGGGTCTTGTTCGGAGGTTCGAACGAGGCTCATTCTCGATGTAACTTTGTTTAAAGATCGTGGGGGCATGGTATGACCGGAAGCTTTCTCCAAAGTGCTTACTTAGATGTTTTTAGATTATAATTTTGCCTAGGGTAGCCTTTGAACCGGTTTGGAATTTTTGAAGGCCTTACGTTTTGGTTACGGGCTTCGAACGTCTCCGAGCCGTTTATAGGATGATCCTAGCGTTTAAAGTTTAGGTTTTGCCTAATAGGATTTGTACCCCGGGCTTCGATACCCGAACCGTCCGGGCTTGCATAGGACGACAGTCCCCGAGTGGGGGTGGCCGCAGCTTCTAAAGTTTAGGCAGTACCTAATAGGTTTTTGGGCCCCCAGGCTTCGATAGCCTGAGCCATCTGAGTTTTTCTTGGATGACAGTCCTCGAGTGGGAGTAATCTCTTGGATCTGGATAGAGTCAGACCTTGGGCCCAATATCCTTAGGAAACAAAATGTAATTGTCTTAAGGGACAAAATTATGTATCCGTAAGGTAGAAACTTTCTTTCATTTCTGTGCGCAACATACAAGATTGCAAATGTGTACAAGCTTCGTGTTATGGCTCAAGTGGTCTATGTGGGCACAGTTTATTTGACCGTTTGGCCCTTACAATAAATCCTATCCACCGAACCCAGACTGTTCAAGTACAAAGTTTCCTTCCTTGCTAAAATCATTATCCGAGGGTGATGGCCCCTAGTATTCGAGGCTGATCGTAGAGTGGGATCAGATATTGTTGATGTGATCCTCGACTCCGATTCATAACCGGTCTTCAATTCTAAGTTAGCATAATCCACCGTTGCCTTGTTAAAAATCTTGCCGGAAAACCCATTTGGGACAAAACCGGTTCAAGGGAAAAAGAGTGCAACACCTGCTTTCAGGCCTAAAAGCCGCATCATTCTTTGGCCGTTGCCTACAAGCGTCAGTTCAATTCGTAATATATGTACAGAAAAGAATGAATGGGGTTGTACCTTAGCATTAGTATCGTTTTAAGTGGGTTACATTCTAGTTGTTCGGTAGTCGCTCACTATTCACTGCTTCGAGTTTGTATGATCCTTTGCCGGTGATATCGATAATTTGATATGGACCTTCCTAATTTGGTCCCAGCTTCCCTTCATTCGGGTTCCGGGTATTTAGTGTCACATTTCTCAACATCAATGTAACACCCCGAAAAATTTCGAAGTACTTAAGTGTAAAGCCCGGTAAAATTTGCAAAGAAAATAATGTTTCATGGTGGTGTACTAGGCTTACGTGTTTGAGGATTGTAGAGGCTCGGACTTTTTGAGTTGAAAAATGCACCGGAAAGTAAAGAAAATTTTTTGGCGGAAAAGCACATTTATGCGGTCCATTATGCAACCGCATAATTACTCAGCGGGCCGCATAATGGACGCAAAAGTGAGCAGGAGAGGGACATTTTGGAAGCAGTTATGCGGTCGACTATGTGACCGCATACATAGATAAATTTTTGATCATTTTTGTCTGCAATTATGCGACCAAAATGCGGTCCGCATATCCATTATGCGGTCGCAGAACCATTCCGGAGCTCCATTTTTAGGTTTTTAAAATACGACCCTATTTCGTTAAATATACTCTTTGGGCCATTTTTGAACTATAATCTGATATTTCAGAGTGAGAGAGAGTGCCCTAGAGTGAGAAGGTGTTCTTCAATAATTGTTCTTCAATTCTTGCCCAAGTTTTAGAAGATTAAGAAGGGAAATTCACTAGGTCTTCATCCTAGAGGTAAAATTCTACACCCTAACCCTCACTTTCAAATTTTGTGTAGAATTGGATAATTAGCAAGATAATTTTTGGGTAGGAGGGTTGTTTATTTACATGCATGTGATATCAAGGGGTGTAGGAAAATTGTTGAACTAGGCATGGTAAATATTGGGTTGTGGGATGATGGAATTCTCTATAAAAGGGCCTTGAAACCTTATGCACACCTTGTGTTTGATAAAATGCTCAAATGAGCTAGAACCATGATCACCTTCCTAATTTTGGTTTAATTTGTTATATTTCTAAAATAGATTGAAGTTGCGAAGAATTTAGGAATATTTAGAGTGTAAGGAAGCTCAAGTGAGGTATGTTGGCTAAACTCTTCTTTAAGAATTGGAATTCCCAATATCCTTGTTAGTTCTGAGATGTAGATTATAAATAGAGTATTCCGATAAGTTTTGTGGTGAAGATATATGTTCAATTCGTATTTCAAATGCTCTTATCATATTTCATTATAAATTGAGGATGTGTCACAAACTATGAATTATGTATCCACATGTTATAATTTTTAGTCGTGATTTATGTGAAAGTTATTATGCCAAGTGGTGTAGAGATTGTAATTGTGATACACCTCCACCCCACATACATTGGGGTGAGGCGACATGACCGCTTTGTGTGGGGATTATGGTATAAAGATTGTGATTGTGATAAATCTCTACCCGCATATATATTGGGGTGAGGCGGCATGACCGCTTTGTGTAGGGATTATGGTATTGTAGGACTGCACCTCCACCCGCTTACATTGGGGTGAGGCGGTATGACCGCTTTGTGTATAATTTTGGTATTGTTGTAACACCACCACCAACATACATTGGGGTGAGGCGGCATAGCCGCTTTGTGTTGGTATTGGTATCGTTGATGCATTTCCACCCGCATACATTGGGGTGAGGCGGCATCGACGCTTTATGTAGGTTCTTGGTACTGTGGTTATACATCCACCTGCATACATTAGGGTGAGGCGGCAGAGCCGCTTGAGTAGAGTTGTGGTATCATACTTACACTTCCACCTGCATACATCGGGTGAGGCAGCGGGGCCGCTTTGTGTGAAGATGATTATATAGGATCTCATCTTAAATCCAATAAATGTTATTGATAGCTCTTAATAAGCTTGCTATGGTTTAAACGGTTATCTATATTATTCTATTGCTGCATTGGTTCATCATATTCATCTTGTATTTATGAATTCTTAAATTGGTGTTTAGTTTTCATACTAGTACTATTCAACGGTACTAACGTCCCTTTTGCCGGGGGTGTTGCATCTTTAAATGGATGCAGGTGGTTCAATAGCAGGAGATATTGATCAGTGATAGCAGTACACCTTCTTCCCAGCTGACTTGGTGAGCCCCACTTCATCTCGGGGTCATGTATCTTTTGTTCTTTGTGTATTCTGTTTGAGGTATAGCCGGGGCCTTGTTACCGGCATTATCATTGTACTCATCTTTATCTATAGAGGCTCCGTAGACATAGTGTGGGTTGTATAATGGTGTTGGAGAAGTCAAACTCGTGTGTTGTGCTTGAATTACTATTTCCACTTCAGATTATGAAAGATGTGTTGGAATTGAGACTTTAAAATAAAGTAACTGATGGTACGAAATTGGTATTGCAATATTATCACTTTATTGGTTGATTAACGAAAACATATATATATATATATATATATATATATATTCTCTTTATTCATAAATGAGTTTGGGTAAAAGAAAATCTAATAGTCTTGCTCGGCCGGGTTCACTCGGTTGAGCGCCGGTCGCGCTCCTCGATTTTGGGGCGTGAAAACCAAGTCCCCGATATTGAAGTGTTGGAGGTTGGCTCTCCGATTATAATACCTTTCGATTCGTTATTTTTGGGCGACCAACCGGACGAGGGAGGCTTCACGCCTCTCATCCAATAGTTCAAGGCTCGTGCTCATAGCCTCATTGTTTGACTCTTCGATCATATATCGGAACCTGAGACTTGGTTCTCCTACTTCGACCAGTATTAGTGCTTCGGCACCGTAGACCAACGAGAATGGGGTGGCCCATGTACTAGATTTTGAGGTTGTACGATACGCCCACAGGACTTCAGGCAAAATTTTCTTCCATTTTCCTTTGGTGTCGGTCAACCTCTTCTTAAGATTTTGGAGTATGGTTTTGTTCGTAGACTCCGCCTGCCCATTCCCACTAGGGTGATAGGGTGTTGATAGGATCCTTTTGATCTTATGGTCCTCGAAAATGTTACTCACCTTACTGTCGATGAACTGCTTCCCATTGTTGCACATCATCTCGGCCGGTATTCCGAACCGACATATTATGTGGTCCCAAATAAAATCAATAACTTCTTTCTCCCTCACTTTCTCAATTGCCTAGGCCTCCACCCATTTAGAAAAATAGTCAGTCATAAATAATATAAATTGAGCATTACCGGGTGCCCATGGTAGGGGACCGACGATGTCTATTCCCCATTTCATGAATGGACAGGGTGACAAGACCGAATGTAGTAGCTCCCCGAGATGATGAATCGTCGGTGCACGCCTCTGACACCCGTTGCATTTTCGTATGAACTTCTTTGCATCTTTCTCCATGTCGATCCAGTAGTAGTCGGCTCTGATTATCTTACGAACCAATGATTCGGCACCCGAATGGTTCCCGCATGTGCCTTCGTGAACTTCCCTAAAAATATATTCGGTATCTCCCGGTCCTTGACATATGGCGAGTGGGCCATTGAACGTTCTCCTGAATAGGGTGTTATCTTCATACAGGCTGAACCTGGCCGCCTTTGTGTGCAGAGCTCTCGATTCTTTAGGATCCGAGGGCAGCTTTCCGATCTTCAGGTAATCTATATACTTGTTTCTCCAGTCTCAGGTTAAGCTTGTCGAGTTTATCTCGGCGTGGCCCTCTTCCACTATCAATTTCATGAGTTGTACGACCATTCCCGAACTGAATTCATCTTCATCAATCGACGATCCCAAGTTAGCAAGAGCATCAGCTTTGGTGTTTTGGTCCCGAGGTATATGTTGCAAAGTCCACTCCTTGAACCGATGTAGCGTTACCTGTAGTTTAGCCAAGTACCTTCCCATTTGTTCCTCTTTGACTTCGAACGTCCCATTGACTTGGTTTACCACAAGGAGGGAATCGCACTTAGCTTTGATCACCTCGGCCCCCAAGCTTTTAGCCAAGTCGAGACCGGCAATCATGGCCTCATACTCGGCCTCGTTGTTTGTCAATTTTACAGTTCTAATAGATTGCCTAACTACATTACCCGTTGGTGGTTTCAACACGATGTCAAGACCGGACCCCTTTGCATTTGAGGCACCATCCGTAAAGAGGGTCCAGATTTCGGAGGAACTCCCCGAGTTCAACAACAATTCCCTTTTGACCTCGGGTATTAGGGCGGTGTGAAGTTGGCCAAGAAGTCCGCCAAAATTTGAGATTTGATGGCAGTTGGGGGTCAATATTCGATAATGTACCCACTGATTTCCACGGCCCATTTGGCAAATCATCCCGAGAGCTCGGGTTTATGCATTATGTTCCTTAACGGGTAAGTAGTCACGACACATATGGGATGTCATTGAAAATACGATTTTAACTTCTTAGAGGCGCTTAGCAAAGCGAGTGCCAATTTTTCCAGGTGAGGATACCTAGTTTCGGCCTCGTCTAGAATCCTGCTAACATAATAGATAGGAAATTGCGTACCTTCCTCTTCTCGGACTAGGACTCTACTTACTGCTATCCCGGATACCGCTAAGTATAGGTACAACTGCTCGTCTGCCTTCAGAGTATGAAGCAAAGGCGGGCTAGAAAGGTACCGCTTGAGTTCTTCCAAGGTTTGTTGGCACTTCGGGGTCCACGAGAAGTTATTTTTCTTATTCAATAACAAGAAGAACCAATGGCTCTTGTCGAAAGACCTTGAAATGAATTGTCCCAAGGCGACTATGCGCCCGATTAACCTTTGAATGACCTTGACATTGTCCACCACGGTAATGTCTTCTATGGACTTTATTTTATCGGAATAGATCTCGATTCCCCAGTTAGACACCATGAATCTGAGAAATTTCTCGGACCTGACTTTGAATGCACATTTCTCCGGGTTCAGCCTCATATTGTATTTCTTAAATATGTTGAAGATTTCTGCAAATATTTCAAATGGTCCTCTGCTCGCACGGACTTAACTAACATGTCATCAATGTAAACCTCCATTGATTTTCATATTTGCTCTTCGAACATCCGATTTACTAGATGTTAGTAAGTGATGGAGGACGTTTTTTCCTGGTTGCCCGGGACCATTTGAATTTGGTTGTACCCGGAATAGGCATCGCATCGATCATGTGATCCATGTTGGGAAAAGGAAAAGAGTCCTTAGGGCATGCCTTGTTCAAGTCTTTGTAGTCTACACTCATTCTTAACTTATTCCCCTTTTTAGGGACTACTACTACGTTTGCTAACCAATCCAGGTACTTAACTTCCCGAATAGATCCTATTTTAAGGAGCTTAGATACCTCGTCTTTGATGAATGCATTCTTGAATTCATACTGGGGCCTCCTTTTCTGTTTGACCGGGTGGAACTTCGGATCTAGGCTTAACTTGTGAGTAGTTATTTCTGGCGGGATCCATGTCATGTCAAGGTGGGACCAAGTGAAACAATCTATGTTCGCTATAAGGAATTTAATGAGTTTTTTTCCTGAGCTCGGGACTTAACCCCGTGCCCAGGTATACCTTATAATCGGGCAGGTGTTCGATCAATATGACTTGCTCCAGTTTCTCGACCGTTGATTTGGTAGCGTCGTAATTGTCGGGGGCTAGGAAAGACCTGGGAACTCCGTAGTCGCCGTCCTCGCACGTCCCCTGCTTTTCTAGTTTGGTCGGGGACGGTGTCGGTGATTGCTATTTGGTCTCTTCCCTTGTGACCGACCTCGGATCCTTTGGTGTTGAAAATGCGGATATTAGGACCATCTCGTCGACCACGAACATCTCCTTTACGTTCGGTTGTTCTCCGTAAATTGTTTTAATTCCCCCTGTCATTGGAATTTCAACACCTGGTACAGTGTCGAGGGCACTTCCCTCATGTTATGAATCCTTGGCCTCTCTAACAAAGCATTGTATCTCATATCTCCTTCGATCACGTAGAACTTTGTTTCCTGAATGGTTCTGACGGTGTTCACTGGTAGTGTTATCTCTCCTTTAGTGGTCTCACATGCCATGTTGAATCCATTTAGAACTCGGACTGTAGGCACCATTTGGTCTTGTAGACCCAGCTGTTCTATGACCCTCGATCTGATGATATTGGCCAAGCTACCTGGATCAATTAACACACGCTTAACTCGAGATTTATTTATGAGTACAGATATTACCAGTGCATTATTGTGCGGTTGTACGATGCCTTCAGCGTCCTCGTCGTTGAAAGATACGGTTCCTTATGGCATGTAATCCCGAGTCCATTTTTTCATTATCATGGACACTTTGGGGCATTTTAGAATCGATCTATAGGGGACGTCGACCCCACCAATGATCATATTGATGACATGCTGAGGTTCCACTTGCTCGGTCTGCTCATTGGAGTCCCTATTTTTGAAGTTATTTTTTGGCTCTATCGCTCAGGAGCTCTCGGAGATGTCCGTTGTTGAATAACCAGGCTACTTCCTCTCTTAGTTGTCGGCAATCTTCAGTTCTGACCGTGAGTGCCATAATATTTGCACACTAGGTTGGGGTCCCTTTGAGAAGGGTCAGACTGTAGAGTTCGAGGCCACTTTGTGTCTTTGATGCGTCCGATGGCAGATACGATGGCAGCATCGTCGACGTTGAAGTTGTACTCCGATAGCCTTAGCTCTTCCTTAGGCCCGATGGATTTGTCAAACCCGTTTTTGCTCATGAGACTCCGACTATTTTGACTTCGGCCGCTTCTCCTTTCAATTCTCATGGGGTTTCGTCCAGACCCATTACTTCTTCGATCTCCATCCTATGGTTGATACCGGTCCCTATTCGATCTTGGTTTACGATCAATGTCTCTTTTGGATCTATCACCAACTCTGACGGGGTAAACAAACCCGTAAGGGGCCCCAAGCTGATCATCTTCGACCTTGATGTTTTATTGGTACCGGTTATGGACGCCGGCCCAAGTTACCGCCGGATATTCTATCAGATTTTGCTTCAACTGCTGTAAAGCCAATGATCTTTGAGTATTGAGTCCTTGGGTAAAGGCCTGAACGGCCTAATCGTCCGCGACCGGAGGCAGATCCAATTATTCCATTTGAAACCGGGACACGAATTCCCTAAGCATCTCATTATCTCTCTATTTCACTTTGAAAAGGTTTGACTTCCTAGTCTCGACCTTGATGGCCCTGGCGTGTGCTTTCACGAAGGAATCTGCAAGCATAGCAAGCGAGTCAACAGAATTAGGGGGTAAGTTGTGATACCATATCATAGCTCCCTTTGACAAAGTTTCCCCGAACATTTTCTCATCATCCTCCAAGTCGTTCCCTTTTATGGCGCACGTATTGGAGGTCATATGCTCATTGGGCTCAGTTGTTCCATTGTACTTAGGAATCTCAGGCATGCGGAACTTCTTTGGGATTGGCTTCGGAGCTGTGTTCGGAGGAAAAGATTTTTGAACAAACTTCTTGGAATCCAGGCCCTTCAATATCGGTGGTGTTCCTCGGGTTTGGTCGACCCTAGAATTAAAGGTTTCCACCTTTTTGTCATTCGCTTCGATTCTCTTTTCTCCCGATTTCACTGTTTTGTCAGTTGCTCAAGTATCTTTATAATCTTGGGGTTAGTCCCGGGTTCGGCTTCGCTTGGCCTTTCTACGATCGGTTCATTTCTGCGAGTGTTCTCCAGGGATAGTTCAGGCTCGACTCTGCTGGGGACGCGGCTCTGGTTCTGCAAATGGTCTATCACTGCTTGTTGAGCCTACAACATTTCGAAGATTACTCGCAAGTGGATTCCATCGCATTCACCGTCGTGTGTATTTTGGGCTACCAAACGGACTCCCTCGCGGATGTTGTTCTCAGGATCGGTAGGCAAATTCGCATTGATGGCCACATGTGAGTTAGCATCAATCGGGTCCGCGGCCCGAACTCCGTTGGGGTCGACAAGGGCCCCCTCGATACTGAGTGCCATATTATTGTTCTCGCCATGGTGGCCAGACACAACATCCACGTTCAGAGGAGCAGATTGGGAGTTCGATATTTTAAACTTTGACATAAAATTAAAAACACTTAAAAGAACACGTGTAAAATAGGGTGTGTTAAGATGATTTGTATCAAATTGCCACTATTATCCTTAGCCCCACGGTGGGCGCCAAACTGTTTATCCTAAAAAATAGATAACAATTAACTTTGTTAGTGATTTTAAGGATATATGGATTAATTCAATATAAATGGTAAATATTGCTAGATGGAACAGATAAAAGATGTAATAAATTGCCAAACCACTCGAAAACAAGGGGAATGGGATGATTCTGGACTCGACGACAGCCTCAATGAGAAATCCGTCCTCGATCCCTAACTTATAGTAATGGAACACTGATCAACAAGTGTAAGAACTTTGAATAAAAGAAAAATAATAGTATATTGCCTTGGTATGTATGTTACTATCTATATAATGAACAATCAGACCCCCCTTTATATAGTAGGGGAGTCCTACTTTAGGTACAATTTCATAAAAGGTAAAAAAAAAACCTTTCGTTTAACTAATCACCGGATTTCCGTCGAGATCTACGCAGTGATACTCGGTTGGTCACGGATATCACGACCATCTATTAATCGTGTACAGTTACCCGGTAATATTCTCTGAAGTCTTTTGGGATTTGGACCGATCCCGGGGTCATGACCCCAGTATTTCCGAAGGCGGACGTCGTGCCCCCGGACCCCGTCTCGATAAGACCCTTGCCTCGATTCCGGCTCCTTATCATCACGCCTCTTGCTTGATTTACCTTATCGGAAACCGGAGCGTCCCATAGGCCCGGTTTCACCCGTATACAAAGACAGACAAAACATTTCCTACCAAAAAATTCTTAATTATCAGAGCTCGAACATGATAACTTTGTGTAAGGGTGGAGGATTCCAGCTTATCCCATGCATTACACTTCTCGATGGTGACTCTAGGGGCGGATGTAGTCTTTCGGCTACGGGTTCAACTTGACGCATAACTTTTGAAATGGAGTGTGAATTTATACGTAAAAATTTATTAAAATCTTAATAAGTATTGGATTTAAACCCATTATTTTAAAAGTACAATGGGTTCAATGTTAAAAACCTTAAAAAGTGAACTCTTTAAATTTAAATTCTGGATCTATTACTTGAGCATGCATTTTTAAATGCTTAACACATTATTTTGACAAAAATTAGTTCGATCTGCCTCTCAATTAACTAAACTCTCTGACAAACGTTGCTTATTGCGGAACATCTGTCATTTGCAATAATATCTTCACTTATACCACTTCTACAACTTTTACAATCAATACTTAGCCACAAGAGTTTGTGTGAGCGATTTGTTGTATATATGTAATATGATTGAGAGTAAATTGGTTCTGGTACTTGTCCCAAAACTGATAAACATCTTAACAAAAACGAAATTCTCTTTCAAAAATAGATATAGTACTTGAAGATGATGATCTATTCTCTTGAGTTTTCTAACTTTAATACAAGATCGAACACAACGGATACATATGAATAGAGTAGAATTTAGTGCTATCTCCAGTTATGAAGAACCAGTAATAAGAACTACAAAATGTTTGGAACACAAAAAGGAAAAAATTAAAGAATTTGATTCTGAAGTCTGCCATCTACTGAGATGTTGTCCGATGAAAACACTAGTTCAAATTATCGGCCTGTTGAAACCTTCTTCCTTAATTCTTTCCATGGACGAATGGACCATCCCAATTCTTTGTTTCATTGATATTGAGCCCCCATATTATATTGTCTACGTTCCCAGTTGGCAGGCCTGGGCGTGCGAGGGCGTTGAGTCTCCCACATCCGCTAATAGATGGGAGACTTGGTATCCTTATATGACTTGAGCAATCGTCACCCCATGAGTTAACTTTTGAGGTGGCCCAAAGTTTATTTAACATGCACAACTATGTAAGTTATCTACCCTTTTCCCTCCTTTCTTCGTAGATTATTAGCCCGGGACACCTATACCAAAAGCTCAGCGTGCAATTTGCATGAAATCTATTTTTCAACTTCAAACTAGTAAGTACGGTTCCATAAATCCGTAGCCAGAAAAGAAAAGAATTTCCCTTGTGTATGCGCGCCTCAAAAAGGTATAGTACTTTCCCGATATTATCGCAGAATATTTACTTGATAAAATAAATTACTCCTATATGGTTTACTACATAAATAAAAATTGATTAGAAATATTTGGGCTGGTCTTGATACTTCTCAAAAATTGGGGTTCGATCTGAAGAAGCTGATCATTTGATCCTTTATTATATTCACTTTACGTTTTTTTTTTTTGGCTTACTTTTCCACTTGAGTTCTAAAATTCAGCTCGTCTCGGCTATGATTCTTGATATTTTTTGGGTTGCCAGTGCTCTTCTAAAAATCAAACGTAGAAAAGCTGGATTTCTCACAATGCAACTTGATTCCACAAAACACAATGAAAGTACATGGAAACTTAGTTAACTTTAGTCATTCAACTTAGATTCACATGAAAATGAAACCAATAATTTTGAGCAATATATACTTGCACGAGTTTTTTCTTTTCTTTTGTTCTGCTATTTGGTGGTAAATTATTCGACAATGCACTTGATGCTGGCTCCTATCCGGCTTCCAGAAATTAGTATTTGTGGTTTATATTGTAATTTGTACCCTCCACTTAAGACATATATAAACATTTATTTTCTTTCTATTTTTTGCTTTATTTGATAATTATACATATTTGTCATGCCATCAATGTGGCTGGTGCAGATTCTCTAGTTCCCACAAAGTTTCCTATTTCCTAATTTTATATATAATTCCTACTTTGTACATTATTTACTAACTCCAATAGGCCACGTTGAAGCATTTATCTATACTGTTAGTTGATATTAATATAATATTACTTCTTTCATCCCCATTGACAGAATCACTTCTCTTGAAAATTATATACATGATCATTAAAAAGCTCTGAAATTCTTTCTCAAGCAAGTAGAAGAACAAACCAATGCATAACAAATTTTATGCTATTGTTAAAATCAGAAAAATGAACAAAATTACTTACCTGTCAATGCTGGGAAAAGAGCTCTGCAAAGCTTTGGCACAGCAAATCGTACATATAATAATTAAGGTTGAGTGGTCGTGATGGGGAAGATGGGCACATGAAGAACTAACTCATTTAACACACTGAATGTGATATATATATATATATATATATATATATATATATATATATATATATATATAGTACTAGTAGTATTTATTACGTAGTAGGTTAACCGCATAAAACTTCTGGAGCCGACTAACAAATAGAGTCGGATCTAAGATGAATCCCGTGAGTTCAACTGAAACTTGTTTTCGACTCGAATAATGTATGCATATGCTAAAGTTTTTAAAATACATACATATAATAATAGAGGCGACACCAGAATTTGAAGTTACTGGGTTCTAAAATAATAATTTATACTTATTCAATGAATTTCTTAAGATAAATATAGGGTTTGCACTAAAACTACTGGGTTCGACCGAACCCGTTATCGAAGCTCTAGCTCAGCCTCAGTTAATAATAACATCATATTTATTTTAACTTGCTGATTCTGAATCCTGGACTCTGACTTTGCTAATTAATGCATGAGTTAGTAGAGCACGTACCCTGCTTCTCCATCTTGTTCAACACTCACCTTCTCATGCCACAATAATCTGAAGCTGCATTTTTTTTTCAAAGGGTTTATATATTTGAAACTTTGAAAGGGGGAAGGAGTTCAAGTCAAGCAAAGGAAGTTTGTTCTTATATTTCAGATGTAGTTGTTGTGCTCTCATTGCATCATATATTTATAGCAAAAGAAGAAAGTTGGGACTGATGTGTCTGAAAGTTTTGTTTGGTACTATAGGTGTAAAGGAGGAACTGAGAAATTAGTTGAAAGTGGGACCTTTAAGTAGAAAGCAAGAAAATTGTCGGTCTAAATAACATAGGACCATTAGCTGGTAAGGTGGCAAAATATTGTCACAGTTGTAGACTAGTAGTAATATTTACTCTTCCATAATGATATTATGCGGTACTTAATTGCAATAAGTAGTAAATTAATCAAGTGGAGACTGGTTATCCAGCTTTGAATAAATAAATAAATTAAGATCATAAATAAATGTCACCTACAACTTCTACCAAAAGGGCTTTTTCCAAAAAGAATTTTCTGTTTTCTTTTTTTGCCTGTCTTTTGGGGGAGAGGGGTGGGTGTAGGGGCATGGTAGCATTTGGTTCATTATTTTGAAGAAGAGTTTTTGCATAAAAAAATTCGGTAAAGGTCCAAATATATCCCAGTATTTTCGAAAATGGTCTAAGAATACCCCTCGTTATATTATTGGATTATTTATACCTTTGCAGTCATACTTTGGGTTCAAATATATCCCTCATTTAAACAGAGAGACACGTGTCATCGTCCTGTTGGCCAATTCTAAATATCTCTTAATTAATTAAAAAGACTCATTACTCGTACCAGAAAAGTAATTTTCTAAAGCAATTTTTTTTGTAAAAACTAGAAAAAACTGAAAAAAACAATTTTTTTTCTTTTCAGTTTTTACAAAAAAACTACTTTAAAAAAAACTGAAAAATATTTTCTAAAACAATATTTTTGTAAAAACTGAAAAATAATTTTCTAAAGCAATATTTTTGTAAAAACTGCAATAAAAAACAAATATTTTCTTCTTCTTTTTTTCAATTTTTAGTTAAAAAAAATTAAGTTTTTCCAGTTTTTACACGCTTTAGAAAATTACTTTTCAGTTGTTTTTTTCAGTTATTACAAAAAATATTGTTTTAGAAAATATTTTTCAGTTTTTTTGTAAAAACTGGAAAAAAAAATATTTTCGTTTTTTCAGATTTTAGTAAAAAATAAATCGGTTTTTTTCAGTTTTTATAAAAAAAAATTGCTTTAGAAAATTGCTTTTCGGGTATGGGTAATGGGTCTTTTTAATTAATTAGGAGATATTTAGAATTGGCCAACAGGACGATGACACGTGTCTCTCCGTTTAAATGAGGGGTATATTTGAACCCAAAGTATGACGGTAGGGGTATAGATAACCCAAAAGTATAACGAGGGGTATTCTTAGACCATTTTCGAAAGTACATGGGTATATTTGGACCTTTGCCGTAAAAGATTTCAGTTAGATGTTTTGAGATTTTGTAAAAAGTGTTCTTCAAATTTTTGAACCAAACGACACCTAAGGTTGGACGGATACTAAGGGATCGTTTGGTACAAAGGATAAGGATAATACACTGGAGATAGAATTTGGATTGTATTTATCCTATGTTTGATTACAAGTATTAGCTAATTTCGGAAGAAGTTTTATATTAAAATGATGGATTAGCTATCCATATAGAAGGTGAGATCGGTATTTACTGGCCGGGCAAACCCAGGCCAAAGAGGGGGTCTAGAAATAGTTTTCAATTAGAAAATAAACTCTCAATACTAAGGTGGTAAAACGTTCCCTTCTGAATGATTTTACGTGCTATCTTCTCAAAGGTTTCTATCGCATATTTAATTTGTTCCTTTTAGATATCAGTATTCAGAATTGGAATGGAAATTGGACCAACCAACATATTTACTAACAATTGTGAGGAGTTCTTTTGAAATCTACTAATTATTTATTTCAGCCAACATGTGTGATGTTAGCATAGGAAGTCGACTAAGAAGCAGAACTAATTAGTTTGGTGTGATATGAAGGTGATTTATGGTTAAGAAGCCAACCACTTACTTACCATATTTCAATAAAACTAGTTTTTCTGCAAGTGTATTTCGAGTAATGTAATATATGATTTTATAATATTTATATTATCAAAACAAAGACTTGAGTAAATAATTATACATAAATTAATAAAGTGCAAGTTTTTGCGATTGATCAATATGGATTATTGTATGCTGACTAGTTTATTCACAAGAGGGTTGCTCTGATGGTAAGCAACTTTCACTTCCAACCAAGAGGTTGTGAGTTCGAGTCACCCCAAGAGCAAGGTGGGAGTTCTTGGAGGAAAAGATGTCGAAGTTCTATTGGAAACACCCTCTCTACCTCATAGTAGAGGTAAGGTTTGCGTACACACTACCCTCCCCAGACCCCACTAGTGGGATTATACTGTGTTGTTGTTGTTGTTGTTGTCGTTGTTAAAATCGAGCTCATGGTACACCCCGATACGCTAAACCGAGCTAGAGACATGATGATAAGGGACCGGAATCAAGGCCAGGGTCTCATCGAGTCGGAGTCCGGGGGCATGACGCCCACCCTCGAGAATATTGGGGCTATGATCCGGGATCGGTCCAAATCCCAAAGGAAATCGGAGAACGTTGTCAGGCAACCAAACACGACCAACAGAAAGTCGTAATATCCGCGACGGACCGGATATCACGGCGTGGATCTTGACACGTATCAGTGGAGAACCGGTGATCAGTTAAACAAAAGATTTTTTACCTTTTATAGAATTGTACTTGGGGTAAAACTCCCCTACTATATAAAAGGGGTCTAATTATTCATTGAACACATTATAACACACATACCAAGGCAATATACTATTATTTTCACTGTTATTAAAAGCTCTTATTCTCGTTCATCAGTGCTGGCCATTGTGAGTCTGGATCGAGGGTGGATATTTCATCAAGACTGGAATTATCCTCCTCACGTGGTTTGAATTTATTATATCTTTATTTGTTTAATTTAACGCAATTTATCGTTTGTATCGAATTAATCCGCGTATCCTTAAAATCACATACAAATTTAATTATTATCTATTTTTTGAATAAATATACGTGTATGTCAAGTCATATTGTCCATGATATATAAAATAATCTCAATATTTATTAAAATAAAGTTAAGACATCCGCCGCCGCTGGATAGAGGTGATTGTAACCTTCCAAATTGCTACTGAATTTTAATATCAGCACTTGTATATCAATGTTATTACTCCCTTAGTTTTCTTTGACTAAAAGGACACAAACAAGCCTATTTCACGGCTTTTCCCTCATAAAGAATGATACAATACTATAATTAAAGAATGTCGAGCAACAAGCTGAAAAAAATTAAGAATGTTTATGCATAAATCATAAATGTAATCTAATTAAAGAATCCAGAGCTGTCAACTCTGAACTATATATGAGGAAATCTATAAGAAATAATTTTCATTATATTAAAGGGGAAAAGTGTTAGTGGAAAATGAGGTGCCCCATGTACAATGGTATGGTATACGTAGCAGCTACAACCTATTGGGATATATTATCCTACTAGTATATTGGACCTATCACTTGTAATCACAATGAATAGCGGAGAGACAAATCTGAGTGGAATTGTGTTTAATTGATAGGACATAACTAAATGCGGGACCTTCATTTCCAAGATTTCTTAATTATAGTCAACTTATTTAAAAATTTAGAGTGTATCGAAAACTATCTTTTTATTTGCGTAAGATAAAGATAAAATGAGTATATACATTATCCGTTTGAGATGATACTTATAGAAAAATACTGAATATATTTTGTTGTTATTGTTTTTAAAACTTGTTGACTAGTAGGCTATGTTATATCCCCATCCATCAGTCTTGATATATCCGTATTTTATATAAATTCTTCAATAAAGGAGATGCATTTGAGAAGAATGAGACATAAGAGATCGTTGATTTACGTTTTACATGAGAGATGAAACAACGTCCAAACTACAATAATGCAACAGCAACTCCTCGTTCAAACATACAATCTCAAGTTCATAGTCAACTACTCCTACAGCAACATTCCGTTTTTGATAATTAATTCTCACTAATCACGTCCTATACGGATCATCGAAATGCTCGAGGGACTTCCGCCCAGGGCGAGACATTTGATAGGTCGACTCGGTTGACTATGGAGAAGAAGATCGCAAAGTTTTCAGCAGAGTTTGAAGAGGCAAAGGCTAAAGAAGAAAAAAGAGATAAACAATTTGATAGCCTTCAAGGTTAGCTAGAAAAGAGGGACCAACAATTTAATGTCCTTCAAGGTCAGCTGACTAATCTTTTTGTTAGTGGTGCTTTCCCGATTCCTTGGTCTCGTGAGTCTTCCCTAGATGCTAATCCTTCTCGTCGTGATCCTTCGAACCATGGTGACGATGAATCTTCTTGATGTTTTATACTTCAATACTACACAAGAGGGGGGCTGATTTGTATGGTGCCTGATTTTCGCGTGCACTGAATTATTGAAGGACCTGGTTCTTTTATGCGTTCCTTACACTACAGTTGCGGAATAAATAATGCAGAAAGTAAAGAATACAAGGATTTTTACGTGAAAAATACCCGGCTCAAAAGATGAATAAACCACGACATACTATTTAGTAGGATTTTCTCCAACACTTCACTAAATCAATGAGCCAAAACAACATTTACAAAATGTTTTGTAAACCTAAGGATTAACTCTAATCTCGTTGTGCCAACCAGCCTTTAACTGTTGCGACAACTTCAAGTTAACTCTAATTTGAATACTCAAAGTACCTATTACAATTGTCTCTAGATAAAGCTGAAAGGTACAAATTGAAAACCACCTACTACAATTGAACTAGAATAAAAGACAGACACTTGGAACTGGTTCTTCTATCTGGTTCATGTAGCTTCAAGTTCACACACTTAATCACACAAGAATTGTTTGCAAAATGCCTTGCTATTTTGCTCTCAACTCACGTTTAACTTCTGCTTTTGTGCGTGACCGTAGAATGAGAACATCCTACAATATATAAAGTTAGTAGAATGGGAAATAACTAGAGTTCTAATGCTACTCTTCCTTCGTGGAAGAGTTCTAGTTATCCTCAACTTCTAACTCCTCCCTTATCTTGGATAGTGTTCTCTTTAAGTAAGGGGTCATTCTCCTTATCAATTATGCAACATTTTCAATCAGGAGATATCAGATATAACAAGTTAAGTTTATCTCTTTCACGTGCATTCCTCATGCTCGAATTTGCCCGTGTCCGTGTACACATGTGATGGACCTGGTTCATGCCTGAACTTCCTTTGCCAATCTTCAAAATAAAATTTCACTTGGGCCGACACTTCTAGTAGTGGAGATGAAGATGATGGAGTACAAAATTCTCATTGATGTTTGTATTATATTTGAAGTTTTAACTTGTGAAAAGTTTAGTTATTGAAATTTTTGAAACTCTATAAATGTTATTCATATAGTTTTGATAGTTGTTATAATTGTTATTAATGTTGTTATTGTTGTTTAAATTGTTATTGGTTGAATGGCAACAATGCAATGCTGCCATTTTAGGTTGTTATTGATTGTCTGGTAGGTGGTGTAGATGTAAAATAGCAATATTCTGCCAAATATTTCCCCAGAAAACCGACCGCATACCGACCGAAGTCGGTCGAAAATGTTAAAATTAAATTCCCAAGAATATAACATTACCGACTGATTTCGGTCAGTATCAGCAATGAATAATTTAAAGGATTTAAAATTACCGACCGAAATCGGTTGAAATTTGTGTTTTTAAATTTAATATATTTTAATAATATCGATCGACTTCGATCGGAAAGATATAATTTTTTTAAAAAATAAAAAACTAAAATATCGACCGATATCGGTCGCTAATGTGAAAAATAATTAATTTTTTTTTTCCAGAATACCGACTGATTTCGATTGGTATATTTAGTTTTCTAATAACTTGTGTAAGATAATTTGGTCAAAGTTTGGTCGAATTTACCGACCGCCGTCGGAATTTGTGACCGGCTTCGGTCGCTAGACGTTAGCGACCACTTTTTTTTCGACGAATTAAAGTCAGTCGAAAATCGATAGATTTTTCTTGGATTCCGACTGATTTCGATTTGTATTCCTGGACGTTTTTTTTCAGTTTCTTAGCAGTGGAAGTTGAAATTTCACCTAGCTTGTTGCTTTGTGAGACAAATATGTGGCTCTCAGCTCTTTCAAAACTTGACCTATATTCCTGGATGTTGTTATAAAAATTCTTATGACAAAAATGGTTAACATTATCCCGTAATAAGAACAAAAACTAGTCCAATTATTCGGTGGGGGGCGTAAATTCTTTATCTTGCTCCTCTTATGCATTTTCATCTTAAAAAAAAAAAAAAGTGCTTATAGTGGAAGACACCTTTCTTGTTTTCTGCCATTATGTAAATTCTTTATCTTACTTTTTTCTAGTATGTATTCTCAGCCTACAAACGAGTATATTATTGTGCACATCGGAAGACACCTTTCTTGATTTCTGCTAATAGTTTTAGTCACCAAATCGATCTACTGCTTCTTTTTAAGTCTTATTACGAACTACTTCATTCTTGATCTAAAGCACTATAAGATCATACGAAATCTGCAAAACAGAGATTGGGAAAAACAGTAATATTCAAAGCTCCAGAGTTGATCCAACCAAGGGGGAAAAGCACTTTATGATGATACTTATACTCAATTTTTTTGTGGGTTTCTTTTCTATTTAATCATAGATAATACATAAACAAAGATGAAAAAGGAAAGAAAAAAAAACACTTAAAAGACCCCATCAGTATGACTATGGAAGACTGATACACAGTGAACAAGAGTTGATTCTTGAAACAATGTCATCTTCACAGCCACTACATGAACTCTTCACTTCGTTGATTCACTTCTACCTATACCATACCGAGCCAACCCTATCTTTCAAGGGCATATACGTGAACTCAGAATTTAAACTTAATCAGTTCAACTTTTAAAATTCTTAGCACTGAATTTATTATACAATTAAAGTTATAAATTAATGAAAAAAGTATACTTTCATGTGTAGCACCTTGGACCACGTCAACATTGTTAGAAATTGATTTAGCTGCATTGGATTGTGTTAACACACCATAAAAATAGCAAAAAGTATCAGTTATATGGGACAAGTGATTGCATAGAAAAATTGATGGATATATGTATCTTAATATTTCCACAAAATTAGGTGAAGGAGACAAGTTGTGTCTTTAGAAAAATTGATGGGTGTATCCGTACCTATCATAATTTTGGTAGGGATATAATAGATATATCCTAGATCAATCTCATGTTTGATGATTTGGACATATTTTTATGAAAGTTATTTGATATAAAAAATATATATGGTATCTAATATTCTTTTATCATAGTTATTATTAATTGTTTGATTAACTTGATAATGTCCTTGATTAAATTTTGAGACTTGTCATCATGATGAAGATCATGATAATGAGAGTAAAGTTTCTTATAATTTAATCTAAATTTGTTCTTGATCGTAGGATTATTAATTGGATATTAATAATTCGGTTAGATTAATATTTATGTGATCGTCTTTATGAGATAAAGATTAGTTGATCTCATTAACTAAATCACATAGATAGATGATGCATATAGATGTATGATCATTGAGTCGACTCATTGGATAACTCCTAATGGTTAGAATTACCATAAATTGTCAATATGATGTTCTCTTGAAGAATGTGATATAAGAGTTTTCTTTGACCTGAGATCATCATAGTAAATGACAAGTTATTTATTGTGCATTGATACTAGACACTTATGGCCCTAGGGCTATAGTTGAAAGGATATTAAGTACGATTAAATACTTGTAGAATTAGTGATTGATTAAGATAAAATTTGTTAATTCTTGATAATGAGTTTAAGCTCCATGTTGTCATGAATTATAAACGACTAAACTAAGACCTTGGTCAGGGCAATTAAATGAAAGAAGAAAAGAGTTTCTTAGGGGGAAAAACATAACTGTCCAAAATTTTAGAAAACCTTATAAAATCTTAGCAGCATTAATCAATTTACAAACGTAGCAGTAAACATTTTACATTCCATAATAGAATCCCAACTGGACCCAATTAAATCTCAACCGAGATTCTCTCTTCAACCGAGATTCTCTCCATAAATATATCAATCCCAAAGATTTCTTATTACCATAAAGTACTATTAAATATATTATTCCTTATTTTTCACCTAAAATTATAGTTATTCCATTATACACAATATTACAAATAATATGTAATTGTGTATAAACGTATATATACATAGTATAATGATGATATTTAATATTATTGTAAATAATAATGGTATTCTAGTATATTAATATTATATTTTATCCTATATTTCAGATTGCATGTGTATTAATATTAGTAAATAGTGGATAATTAAATATATACATGGAATACATATATACTCCTATAAAGTATTATAGTAGTTTATAATTATGTGTAAATATACATATACACGGTATAATGATGAATAATGCATAAATTAACAATGATATTATATTTAAATATACATATACACGGTATATTATGGATATACAATGTATATAATATATTAAGTGTATTATATAAGTGAAAAGGCAGAAAATTCAATCAATTAATAATAAATCAATCTTCACAATTTACAATTGTAAAGTATAAAAGAGAATCTCAATCTAGGAATAGAAGAAAAACAACAAAAAAATGGATCTCGGCCAAAAAAATATTTAAAAGAATTGAATAAATATTGGCATCACCATTGTTGGCATGTTAAAAAGTTCTTTACTTCAGGTAGAAACTTCACACAAAGAGGTGGCCAACTTATTGGTTGATTAATTTGGCGTTATAGGGAGGTGCTTTTGTGAAGGTGAATGACTGGTGCAGAGGCAATAGAGAGGAAGAGTAGAGGAGAAGAGTTGGGCTTTGGACGGCTGTAGGTTGGAGGGGGCGAGAAAGGGGGATTTAATCCTAAATTACTGGGATTTTAACTTATTAATTAATGGGATATTAGATACAAGCATTTATTGAGATATGCTATGAATGTAATTTAAACTGCTAGTTCTAAAATAATTTGAAAGGCATGTTGTTTATGCTAATAGTTCCTTAAAAAAGACCTATCATGTAAAAATATCTCGATTATTGTCGATTGATTATTATATTTGACATGAGTACATAGTTGGTCGCTTATTAGGATTTGACAGTTGAACCATATCCTAGGGTGACCAACAGCTATAAGGACAGAAGGAATTACTATATTATTCTTCTACTGGTTCTTGAGAGTAAATTGTATACTTCATTCAATCCGGTCGTTAAGGAATGTTGATAGACGTCACCTTTGATTTGTATATTTATGTGATCAATTTACTACCGGCTTAGTTTTGAACCTATGAGGTCGCACACTAACGAGTGTTATGATCTTTGCTAAAGGATTAATTACTTTATTATTTAATAATTAAATTAAAAAATTTAATTAGTCAAATAAATTTAGTTATTAGTTCAAATGAAATATTATTATATTTATTGCTAGCACAAATGATATAATTAATATTGTAAACAGTTTGAAGTTTTATAATTGGAATAGAAATCAAATTATTTCTAGGTTAAGTGTTTATATATATATATATATATATATATATATATATATATATATATATATATATATATATATATAATTAAAATTTATTTTATATAAGAGGTGAATATAAAATATAATATTAATAAAAGGCTTGTTGGTGATTCCAATTTTGAATTGGATTAAAACACGTGTAAAGTTGACAAAAGAACTTGTCGGCAATTTCATCCCATTTGGAACGGGATTAACAGCTTGTTTGGACGGTTGTTATGTGTCATTTCGTAATATATCGTATAGTATTGTATTGTACTGTATCGTTTTGATATATATAATGTTTGAATAGATTGTATTGTTTGTCGTCGTTTTTTAATGTTATGCACCAACAATATAAAGAATAGAGTTACAATATTATAAAGAAAAAGTAAGGTACAAGGTACTATTGTAATATAAAAAGATAGGGTAAAGGATAAATAAGATTATTTAATAATAGAAAAGGGCAAGATGAGAGAAAAAAATAAGGAAACAACGCGACCACACCAAATCGGTCATTCCATAAAGTGATACTTTTCGTCGTTACGTAACGACGGATTTAAACGATACGATGCACTAAAATTTAAGTAACAATCAAAACAAACATTGTATTTAAAGTAACAATACGATACAATACAACAAGTACCAACCATCAAAACAAGCTGTAATATTTGATTAATATAAAAGTTTTCAAGCAACAAATTCCAACTTTGAGTTGGAAAGATCTGACCGCCCCATTTGAATGGGATTTGAAATTTTACTCCAAGTAAATTATTACCTCAGCCGAACAAGAAAAGGGTTTATAGGTGATACTATATAAAGGGTGATGGAGAAAATTTTCCATAGTAAATCTTGAGAAAAAAAACCACTTTGTGAAAGTAAGAGTGGCAATACAAAGTCAAGAGAAAAAATACAATTACAAGAAAAAGTGTTTCTTGTTCTTTTACCTTTGAGTTGAGATTTTTGAGAAAAATTTCAACACAATATTTTTTGTTCAATTTGTTCGCCGGTTTCATTGATCAAAGAGTTGATAGCAATGGTCGGTCTCGGTGTGGATACACATAGAGTTTTCGTACTATCGAAGAATTTTGAAATGAGACTCTTTTTACCATGTACGTCTTAGATTCGATGTTTGACATGTAAATAAATTTTAAACATGAAAGATCTTTTTAGGATTGTTATTATCTTCCGCTGCATGTTACGAACATCTATATGCAATCCTTCAGTAGTATCAAAGCCGTGGTTTATTGTGTCTAAAATTTATTTATGAAATATTTTAAGAGTTCAAACTATAATACTCGTGTCTTATGCAATAGTTAAATTGTTTGAATGCATATGGATTGATATTATATTATTATGAATAAAAATATGTATACATATAAGTTAAACTATTGAGATAGTCCGTAACTTAAATGTAAAATTTTGTATTAGATACGACGGTAATTAATAATAGGTTATTGGATTATACTGTTATTTTAATTATTATTAGTTTATGAGATGTTAATTAATAATAATATTCTGGCATGAATTATTTTTATGTAATCTAAAATATAAACATGTTAGAAGAGTGTTGAATTTTGTTTTTATGTCACTTGCTCGTTCGTTACATAATTTTGAATTAGAAAATTAGACGTGATGTAAATTAATTTAGGATTAAGCATGTAGACAACTCGAACTAAATTCACATGCTATAAAAGATTTGATCTTCATGTTATTAAAAGTTGTTTTAGTAACAATTCTCTCTTACTAAAATTTGAGTTCTTAAATAATAAAATATAAGATATTTTATTGTAAATTTATCCATCAAAATAAATAATTTTATTTATTTATTATTTATAAGGAGCGGCCTAACAACCAGGAGACTTATAGTTCGAGAATATGTTAAAATTATTTATTGCATTAGATGCATGGATTGGAAGAATTATTTAATTTTACACTAGACGCCTGGACTACCCGAGGAGTATAAAATTGAATCAGTTCTTTGCTATCATGATGGTTGAACTCAACTATGCCAATAGGATCGACCTGACAACCAGGGGACTATTTGACATAGAGCTATTTAAGTAAATTGTATAAGGATACAATTGGTAAGAGTACCTACCTTTAAAATATATGTGAGAAATGACTTAATGTAACGACCCGACCGGTTGTTTTGCTTTCTAGATCCCCATTCTCCTAAGTACCTTTAAAATATATGTGAGAAATGACTTAATGTAACGACCCGACCGGTTGTTTTACTTTCTAGATCCCCATTCTCCTAAGTAAGACTCCCCGTATGTGCTTTTACTATTTTATGACTTGCGGGGATGGTTAGTTCGGGTTTGGAAGGGTTCGGGTTGAAATCGGAACACTTAGTTCCTTAATAGTGACTTAAAATTGTTAAGTTTGACTTGAGTTAACGTTTTGAGTAAACGGCCTCGGAACCGGGATCTGATAGTTTCAATAGGTTCGTATGATGATTTTGAACTTGGGCGTATGTTCGGATCGGGTTTCGGATGATCCAGGAGCATTTTCAGCGCTTAATATTGAAAGTTGGCGCATTGAAGGTTTCAAAGTTCTTTAAGTTTGGTTTGGAGTAGGTTTTGGTGTTATCGAGGTTCTTTTCTGATTACGAGCCTAGGAATAGTTCCGTATGGTAATTTAAGACTTGCACACAAAATTTAGTGTCATTCCGAGTAGTCTAAGTATGATTCGGCACGTTCGGAGCAAGTTGAAAACTTGAAGTTCATAATTTGATTCAATTTGATTTTGGGATGCGATTCTTAGTTTTGATATTGTTTTACATGTTTCGAGAGTTCGAGAAGGTCCGTATTATGGTTATGGACCTGTTGGTGCATTTGGACGGGGTCCCGGGAGACTTGGGTGAGTTTCGGACCGCCCGGAGCTAAGTCCTAAAAATTTGGTGTGATGATTCTGGTTTCCTTCTTCACGATCGCGAGGGCTATGTCACGTTCACGGAGAAGAAAATGCAAAGGGCTGAGATTTGCTCTACGTGTTCACGACCACTTGACTGCGTTCGCGAAGGTCTGGGACGTGTGGCCTTCGCGTTCGCGTGAAGGGGCCCCGTGTTCGCATAGGGAGAAAGGCTTGGAGGTGTAAGATCGTTCCTCTTTGCGTTCGCGTAGCTGAAGCTTGTCAGCCTTTGCGTTCGCGTGTGAGTCCTCGTTTTTACGATGACCCTTTTCCTGGGCCTGGGGAGCTTGCCTTTGCGATCGCGATGGCCTTTCCGTGATCGCCAAAAAGAAATGCCTGGGTAGTGTGTTTTAAAAATCGGGACTTATGCTAATTTTCTTCATTCTCTCACTTATTTGTCGAATTTATAGCTCTTTGAAGAGGGGTTTTCACCTAGCACTTGTCGCGCCCCCTTTTTATTCTTCACGAAAGCGAGGTTTCGACGTATGACAACTCTTTTAAATGAGATTAAAAGAGAAGAGTCACCACCTAACGATTTTAAAGTGCGTTAGGACAACTATTGTGCAAATAACTCTGTTTGACTAGTCAACGTCACCAAAGATCGGGTTAGGGCTCAAATTACCTCAAAGAGAAGGTGTTAGGCACTCTTCGAGGTCCCCAACTGTGGGTCCCGACGAACTTAGAACTATATGGATTATGTAATTAGACTAGGTGATCAAATAAACAAAGAGAATATAAAGGTCGAAGAAGTTCATTATAACACAATTGGTACAAATCTTTAAAGACTACAAGGTTACAACTACAATGTTCTATGTTAAACGACTAAATGTAGATATCAAGTATATAAAGAAAAAGGGGGTCCTAAGTTTTTTAGCCTAAAGGATCACCCCGTGCAACATAAATAATACTTCACAACTCCTCTTAGATAGGAGTTGCTCATATTATTCAGAGGGCACAAACTATCATCTCCTGCTACCCGATTACTATGTTGAAGTTGTTTACCTAAAGCGTTCTAATTCAATTCTAAGTCGTGTCCTATGCGTGCACTAACCGTACCATGCCTGTGGTCCAGGAGGCTTTGGACCTACTATTTGGATGGTTCTAGACTTTACTTAGGTTGCTCAAAAATGATAAATCTAAGTGACATTCAAAACATATAGGACTACACATAAAGACAGTAAATGGCTCAAGTTGGCCCCCACATGTAAGCAACATTTGCACGCAAATAGGTTCATATTATAGGGAGTGGACAAATTTCAGAATTAAGACGAATTAGAGTCATTAAGTCCTATAGCCATGGCTTCTATGTGATTTTGATTTCAAGCGTACATGTAGTGCTGTCGTTTTAGAACAACGAATTTGCAGATTATAGATATTACAAATCCTATAGGCATGATCTCTGAATTGTTTGCACAATGAGGCAATAAAATCGTTTGAAAGCTTAAAAATATCCGCGTTTGATTTTATTGGCATACTTTCTAGGCGAGTAACAGTACCCTATAGGCAGGATTTCTAGGAGTTGGCAATTGAAACTAGTTCTATAACACTTCATCCCTATAGGCATGTTTTCTAGGCGAGTAATGTGATAGCAATAACAATAGCTAATTAATCAACTAAAGTCCTATAGACATGGTATCTAGATGAGAATTGGCAGAGCAATAATATAACCCTATAGGCATGTTATCTAGTAAATACACCGCTGTAGACATGGGAGCAAGTACAATATTTAAACTCATGCTTCTAATAATAGACAAGGTGAGTGAGTGTATGATTCCCTATATGCATGGTTTCTATTAGTGTACAATACATGAAACCAAATAGCATATATGGCAAGTTGGACGAAATAACAAGTAGATCACATGGACCCTATATGCACGTTATCTACCCTTTTATGCTAGCATTAGAATATACCCATTTTCTCAATTTTACTAGCACCCTAATTATTTGTTTGCAAATTATTACAGGCTCAATTAATGAACATAAGTAAATACTATACACGAGAAAACTGCAGGCGCAAGAGCAGGCCCCAAAAGAAAAATTAAGAAGATCCAGCACTGCCTGGGCCTTCCACAAGCTCAACCTTCTACGCGAATTCAGCTCAAAGAACTGGAGGTGTCAATTGTACAACCCAAGTCCAGGTTTTGGAACCGTGTTAGAACCCAGATTGAGTCTCACTTACCAAATAATTGGGAGTTGACGATTTGACAAATACACATAGCAATTACTTAAAGAATTCTGGACCTACTAACAACAAATAAGTGACAGAATTTGAAAAAATGCATTTTGTATTTTAGAAGCAGACATAGCAGGATTGATTAAACAAAAGACATACAAGTTAAGAGGATCAATAAGGCTTAGATTCCTCATGGCAAGTTGATATAACAATACTGACATTCCAGACTCGATCAATTAGCAGGAGATAGTATATTGAGCAGAAGAACATATTGAGAGAGTTAGGAGAATCAGGTTTTCTGAGGTTATAAGATAAACATATCATAGTGCACAATGCCAAACAAGTCCAGAATAGGGTACTAAACTACATGATTTCAAATGTCTATCTGGTACAAATAAAGTTCTAGCATGACAGTTCTAATAAGGTCACAAACAGCATGTCAACATACTAGTAGTATAACTTGGTCAATGGCATAAAACTTAACATGGCGGGGATAGATCATAGTACAAAAGGCTTTACAGAAACTTATGGCATGTGAAAGGCAGATTAGCTACACATTAACATGTCAGTTGACCATACATAAGAGAGAAAATGTGACATTTACCCTAAAGTCTTAGATGATGCTAAAGATTAGGATTATAGATAGCAAGGAAACATGTTTAGGCTAGATCTTAAGATAGTATGAGATCCATATAGTTGTGACTAGTTTGCAAAGAACAGTCGATTAAACACAAGACTCGATAATTCATTCAAAGCAAAGGAATGGTTTCATAAGAGTTTTAGCATAATACCCAAAGCGAGGCATGAAAAGGATTCTATAACTAAAAACATGTAGTCAGTTTCATTAAAAGAACATCTACAATAGGCATGCATTGAAACTCAAAACTCAAACATGTTCAGATACTAAGAAAAACACAGAGGTGTGGAACTGATTCCAGAGGAAAACAAGGGAATTCAACATAGAAGTGCAGGATATAGTGAAGAACACATATTATCCTAATGCAAACTAAGAACAAACTGGAATCTATCACTTGTACTAAAATGCATTCAACTATCAAAGAATACAGAATGACAGGGGAGTATCATAGCAATGAAGTATCAAGGATTCACCACTAACAAAGGAACTAAATCATGCTCACAGAATTTTAAACGTCCTTAATACCTAGAACACATAGAGATATACAGAAGGCAAGATACTGAACATTGCAAGAATTAAAGGCACTAGCCAGTAGCAAAATTAGACGAGTAAAAGAATAAAATTTTTAGAATAATGGTAGCAAGAACCCCAAATCTCCGATGCTTCAGAGTTCACAAGAGCCTCGTAAGGGCCCCGAGCAGTGCTTGCACCGGAGGAGGTTGATAATATTATGGACTTAGCTTTCAGCCGGCCAAAGTGCCAAATGTTTCAGAGAAGATGAACGAACGAGGAAAATATATTGAGTGTAATAGTCGTGAAAAATTTCTTCCGTCCCCTAGAGGGGAATTGGGGAGGGGTTTATATAGTTGTAGAAATCAACCAAACAAACAAAAAAACACTGTAAAATCTAACATAAATAATAACATGCAGAATCAATTTAATCAGATTAGGAGAAAAATTAACCCTAGTTCATGACGGAGAACCAAAAATAATCAAAAATCTCACTGAATCGAACCCGTATAACCTTGCCATGATGCATATGGACAAAATATCGTCCAAATACCGAAGGGTGAAGCTGATCTCGCTTGATTTGGAAACTGATATTTTCCAAAAATGGGGAAAATACTAAGTAATACTGCATCTTGTAAGTAATACTGAGGTAACAAATAAAAGATAAGAAAATCATAGAAGGAATCCATGATTGAACCGGATTCGGAGAAGATTGAGAAAGGGCGGCTAGGGTTTCTGAAGGAGAGGGGAGAGCGTTTAGAGGCGGTACACACCGATGAAATGGGTTAGGGTTTTTTGGGCGAGGGGAGATTAAGAGGGAAATAATTTAATAAATAATAGTTAAATAAATATACAAAATACTATTTATGTAAATTAATACTTTAAAATAATATTAGAAGATTATAAAAATGTAAAATATTATCTTGACTTTGAATAAAATGACAAATGCAATAAAATTGCAAAATATAGGCTATTATTGTAAGATTATGCAAATAGACTAAAAATACCAATATAGTTATATGAAATGAAGTAAAAATATTTGAAGCATGTATATAGGTGAAAATAATAGTTTGGATGATTAAGTCATCACAAGAAATAATTTAAAGAAATAATTAGTAAATATTCAGGTAATTCAAATGTAAGAAAATTAATTTTAAAACTCTAAAAATTATAAAAACGCTCATATAGATCTTGTAAATTAAATAGTGATGTAGAATGATATTTTGAAAGTATACATGCTATTTGAAAAAAAATGAGGGCAAAATTGGGTATCAACAACACTTTGAGGTAAGTAATTTCTATACAATATGAGTTTAAATCACGCACTATGGGTAGATTTTAACATAAAAATTATGAAAAGTTTAGGAGATTATTGGAAAACCTAGGTTTTGATAAAAATGGGATTAAACCACGAAAATGATTATGGACTTGGGTAGAAATTATATATTTGAGTTCGTGAGATTATGGGTAACATTTATCTTTGAATATTTCCGGAATCCGGGCATGTGGGCCCGATGGTGAATTTTAGGAATCTTCTAATTTGGCTAGCTTCGGATTGTTCGGAACCAAGTTGAGGCTTTAGAGTGAATTTGTGGGCCGGAAAGTGAGCTTTGGGATGAGGTAAGTCTCTTGCCTAACCTTGTAAGAGGAAATTTACCCCATAGGCATTTTAAATTACTATTTGCTTCTAATTGTGGGTGCTACGTACGCACGAAGTGACGAGAGTCCGTGCGTAGCTACAAATCATGCTTATGTCCGGGTAGTTTTAGGACACTGTCATAAAATTACTTGTATTGTTTGCACTCTACTTGTTAATTTAAGTGCTTAAATTATATTGATACTTGATAAAGGATTCGTAAGGACTGAACTTCACTTACTTTAAGATTTGGAGAGTTACTTGGCCGTCGATAGAAATTATGCATCTTGTGTGTATTAGTCTTGTGATAACCGTTAAATTGAATGTTCGTAGAGTATTCACTCTTCTTGTGGAGTGGGCCGAATGCCTCAGCAGTATAACAAATGCATCTATGGTTCATTCCGGTCGATCCTCGGCAGTATACACATATTCTGGATCGGGTCGTACGACCTCGGCATAAATCTTGCGTGATAAAGCTTAGAGTTCGATTACACTTGATATTATTTTTAGGACTAGAGAAATTATAATTTACTTGATGGCCCGTAATTGTTGAAGTTAATATGTGTAAGTGGATATTTTAAATTGATTTTTAGTTAAATAATCACTCATTTTCTGTTTGTTGTTGTGTTGTTATTATTATTGATGTAATTTATGCCTATTTAGAATTTTCGTATTTTATTTATTGGCCCATAGTAAGTGTCGATGTCGACCCCTCGTCACTACTTCTTCGAAGTTAGACTGGATACTTACTGGGTACATGTTGTTTATGTACTCACGCTATACTTCTACACTAATTGTGCAGGATCTGAGGCAGGTGCATCTGGTAGTCATTCAGGCGCACACCTCCGTTACCCCGAGGCATAGTGGTGAGATGCTCTCTGAGTCTGTTATGCAGCACCCGCATTCTCTCTTTTGTATTTACTTTCTGTCTATCTTATTCCATACATTAGCATAGGTGTTTTATATATTCTACTAATTGCTCATACACTTGTGACACCGAATTTTGGGAACATTCTAGTAAACACTTTATGGTTTTGAGTATTTATTTCACTATATTTTCTCTTTCATTAGTTTACGCTTTACTTTACCATAATTTCCCACTCCTTATCTACTTAATAAATAAAAATCAACTGCTTTGAAATTATTAAAAAGAATAAATATATGTCTAGTTCAGCGTTGGCTTGCCTAGAGGTGACGTTGGGCGCCATCATGGCTTATAGGGGAATTTGGGTCGTGGCAACTTGATATCAGAGCACTAGGTTCACGCAGGTCTCACAAGTCATGAGCAGGCCCAATAGAGTCTTGCGGATCGGTGCAGAGACATCCGTACTTATTTTCGAGACGCTATAGGGTGTTAGAAAACTACTCTTTCTTCATCTCCTATTGTGCAGTTAATGTTGTGCTAAGTATCTTTCTCTTATTCTCTCACAGATGGTGCGAACGCGCATGACAGATGTACCCGACCGTGGCGGAGCTGCTCCCCCTATTGCTAGAGGCTGAGGCTGAGGCCGAGGGAGGGATCAAGCTCGTTCTAGAGGACGATGGCTCCCTAGAGTTGCTCTAGTTGTGCCACCAGTAGATCCAGTGGAGGATCTTGTTATTGAGGAGAAGGGTGAGGTGCTTGCAGCGGATCCGGCCCCAGCGGATTTTAGGTCTGCACCAGGATTCCAGGAGGTCATGGGCCGTATGCTATTGTTCATGGATTCTATGACGCACGCTGGTTTATTTCCAGCACACCCAATCACATCTCAAGCGGGAGGGGGAGCACAGACCCCTCCCGTTCAGGCTCCAGGGCCTGCAACTTCCGTATATTAGTCTTTGGGCGCACTACCCGTGGGCGTAGCTCAGCCAGTTACAACGGATATACTAAAGCCCAGAGCAACCACGGCCGGTGAGCCGCAGAAGCTATTGGATAGATGGACCAGGCTACATCCTCCTGCCTTCGGCTGTGAGCTATATGAGGACCCCCATGACTTTATTGATCATTGTACGGATGGACTGCACAACATGAGGATATTGGAGTCCCACTGGGTGGACTTTACCACCTTTCAGCTGGAGGGAAAGGCCCGTAGATGATGGAAGTCCTATATTCTCAGCAGACCAGCAGGTTCTCCTCCCTTGACTTGGGACCAGTTCACACGTCTCTTTCTGGAGATATATATCCCTCCCTCTTAGAAGGAAGAGTTATGGGGTCTGTTTGAGCGGCCCCATTAGGGTCAGATGTCTCTGACCGACTATGAGGCGAGATTCTCTGAGTTGTCTCGCCATGCGCTTATGATACTCTCCACTGATACAGAGAGAGTGTAGAGGTTTATTGCGGGTTTGCACTATGGTATCCATGTCACTATGTCCCTAGAGGTTGATATGGGGACTCCTTACGAGTAGGTTGTGGAGATAGCTCAGAGGATCGAGGGCATTCATCAGCAGGGCCAAGAGAAGACGTTGAGGGACAAACGGTTTTGATATTCTGGAGGGTTCAGTGGTGCTCCGTCTGGGGGTAGAGGTCAGTTTGTGAGGGGCCAATCTTGCAGGCCCACATATCCAGCACCACTGCTTTCTCGGGGTGCTCGAGTGTGGCCCTATTTTAGCTCTATTCCAGAGAGCTCCTACCGTCCACCGACTATTCAGGGTTCCTCCATTGGGAGTTCAGGTCCCAGAGTCAGACTCAGGGTCAGTCATATTCCGCACCGAGAGATTGTTTTGAGTGTGGGATCTTGGTCATGTGAGGAGATTCTGCCCTAGGCTTCAGGGCAGGGTAGTACAGTATGGTCATCAGCTTATGATTACCACACCAGCTGTCGCACGAGCTTCCGCACCAGCCGTCCGGCCGCCCAGAGGCGGAGGGCAGGTGGGTAGGGGCCATCCTAGAGGTGGAAGCCAGTCACGTGGAGCTCCAGGTAGGTTCTTTGCCTTTCCATCCAGACCAGATGCAGTAGCCTCTGAAGCCGTGATCACATGTATTATTTTTATCTGTGGTAGGGATGCTTCGGTACTATTTGATCCAGGGTCTACGTATTCATATGCTTCATCTTTGTTTGCTCATTTTCTGGGTGTTCCTCGCGAGTCCTTAAGTACTCCTGCATATGTGTCCACGCTATTGGGTGAATCTGTTGTTATGGATCAGATTTACCAGTCCTGTATCATGACTTTCTGTGGTTTTGAGCCTAGAGTGGATCTTCTGTTGCTCGATATGACCAACTTTGAGGTCATCCTCGGCATGTATTGGTTGTCTCCGTACCATGCCGTTCTGATTGCCATGCCAAGACTGTTACCTTGGCGATACTAGAGTTGCCTAGATTGGAGTGGAATGGAAGAGTTACCTTGGTCGAGAAGGGTTGTTTGGCTTATCTAGATTATGTTCGGGATACTGCCGCAGAGACTCCGGGATTGATTCAATGCCCATGGTCCGTGAGTTCTCCGATGTGTTTCCTTCTAATATACCAGGCATGCCACCAGAACGTGATATCGATTTCTGTATTGATTTGGCTATAGGTACACAACCTATCTCTATTCCACCGCACCACATGGCTCTAAAAGAGTTGGAGTTGAAAGAACAACTTGAGGAGCTACTAACAAAGGGGTTCGTCATACCGAATGTGTCGCCTTAGGGTACACCGGCGTTGTTCGTGAAGAAGAAGGATGAGACTATGCAGATGTGCATTGATTATCGCCAGTTGAACAAAGTTACCATTAAGAACAAATACCCGTTGCTGCGTATTGATGATTTGTTTGACCACTTACAGGGAGCCAGGGTGTTCTCTAAGATTGACCTTAGATCGGGGTATCATCAATTGAAGATTTGTGATTCGGATGTTCCGAAGACGGCTTTCCGGACTAGATATGGCCACTATGAGTTTCTAGTGATGTCATTCGGCTTAACCAACTCCCCAACGGCATTTATGGATTTTATGAACCGACTGTTCATGCCATATATCGACTCGTTTATTATCATCTTCATTGATGACATATTGTTCTGCTCGTGTAGCATGGAAGAGCAAGAGCATCATTTGAGAGTGGTGCTTCAGACCTTGCGGGAACAGAAGCTATATGCTAAGTTCTCCAAGTGCGAGTTTTAGTTAGATTCTGTGGCATTATTGGGGCATGTTGTATTAGGCGAGGGTATTAAGGTGGATCCCAGGAAGATCGAGGCAGTTCAGAGTTGGCTTCGTCCTACCTTAACGACCGAGATCAGGAGCTTCTTGGGGTTAGCAGGTTATCATCGCCAATTTGTTGAGGGCTTCTCATCTATTACAGCACCTTTGACTAAATTGGCCCAGGAGGGTGCTCCGTTCCGATGGTCCGATGATTGCGAGGCGAGCTTTCATAAGCTCAAAACCGCATTGACTACAACACAGGTGTAGGTATTGCCTTCCGGTTCAGGGATGTATATTGTGTATTGCGACGCTTCACACGTTGGCTTGGGTTGTGTATTGATGCAGGAGGGCGAGTTACTGCATATGCTTCACGTCAGCTGAAGCCCCACGAGAAGAATTACCCTGTACATGATTTGGAGTTGGCCGCGATAGTTCATGCTCTCAAGATATGGAGGCATTATCTTTATGGGGTGTCCTGTGAGGTTTACACTAATCATCGCAGCTTGCAGCATTTGTTCAAATAGAGGGATCTGAATCTGAGGCAGCGCAGGTGGCTCGAGTTACTAAAGGACTATGATATTACCATCCTTTATCATCCGGGCAAGGCGAATGTGGTTGCGGATGCCTTGATCTGAAAGGCTGAGAGTGTGGGTAGTTTGGCATTCATTTCTGCGGAGGAGAGTCTATTGGCTTTGGATATTCAGTCCTTGGCTAACAGACTTATGAGGTTGGATATTATAGAGCCTAATCGAGTTTTTGCATTCACCGTCGCTCAGCCTTCATTATTTGAGCAGATCAAGGCTCGTCATTTCGACGATCCGCATTTGCTGGTTCTTAGGGAGACGATACTACAGGGTGGTTCCAAGGAGGTTACTATCAGTGAGGATGGTTTTTTGTAATTCCAGGGTCTTCTATATGTTCCCAATGTTGATGGATTGAGGGAGAAGATTCTAGAGGAGGCACACAGTTCTCGGTATTCTATTCCTCTAGGTGCTACGAAGATATATCACGACCTGAGGCAACATTATTGGTGGTGGCGGATGAAGAAGGACATAGTTGAGTATGTAGTGAGGTGCCTAAATTGCTAGCAGGTTATGTATGAGCACCAGAGGCCATGTGGCCTACTCCAGTAGATGGTTATACCTGAGTGGAAATAGGAGCGCATCACTATGGACTACGTATTTGGGTTACCGCGAATCTTGAGGAAGTTTGATGCGGGTTGGATTATTATCGACAGGTTGACCAAGTTGGCACACTTTATTCCGGTTGCGACTACGTATTCTTCAGAGAGATTGGCCCAGATTTACATTCAGGAGATTGTTCGGTTACATGGTGTGCTTGTTTCCATCATTTCAGATAGAGGCCCTCAGTTCACTTCGCACTTCTAGAGAGCAGTTCAGAGCGAGTTGGGTACCCGGGTAGAGCTCAGTACAACCTTTCATCCGTAGACCGACGTGTAGTCGGAGAGGATGGTTCAGATCTTGGAGGATATGCTCATAGCATGTGTGATTGACTCCGGAGAGTAGTGGGATTGATTCTTGCCTTTGGCCGAGTTTGCTTATAACAACAGTTATTAGTCCAGCATTGAGATGGCTCCATTTGAGGCTTCGTATGGTCGGCGATGTCGTTCGCCCATCAGATGGTTTGATCCCGACGAGGCTAGGTTATATAGTACTGATTTAGTGAAGGATGCCTTGGAGACAGTGAAGTTGATTCAGGAGCGACTTCGCACAGCACAGTCCAGACAGAAGAGTTACGCAGATCGGAAGGCGCGTGATTTATCATTTATGGTGGGCGAGGAGGTTCTCTTGAAAGTCTCGCTATCACGACCCATATTTCCCTCTGTAGGATATCGTGATGGCACCTAGTCATAGGGACTAGGTAAGCCTAACATTTACTAAATTAATAGCAATAATTAACCAGCGATTGACAAGTATGAACTAGAAACCTCTATACAAAACTTATAATCCCAAAACCGGTAGTACAAGTCATAAGCTCTACTAAGTTTGATAGGAAACCTATAAATACAACCGTTTCGAAATAGAGATAAAAAAGTGCAAGTACAATATCAGAAGGTGACTCTGAGGCCTGTGAACAAGGCAACATGTTTACCTTGAGTCTCCACATATATAGCTTGCCTTGTCTCGCCGTATGTGAAAATATCGATAGTACCAATAGCACGACAGAAACCTCGTGCAAGCACCCGAACAAATTCTCCCAACAATATCACGTGCCAAAAACACGACAACACCATAAAATGACCTTCACAAGACGTGTACATATTCCATAACATTTCCTCGAAACAGTTTCAATAGCACAACCGCACATAGCCCTTGGCTCACAACACTGAGTACAACAACAACAACAACAACAACAACAACAACAACAACAATGACACGAAAATATGGCAAGTAAATCAACTCAAGAACTTTGGAACACAAATAAACGACAAAAGGAGCTCACAAAGAAAGACAAAACGGAGAATACTAGTCTCAACAAGAATAGCTCAACAAGGAAGAAATAATATGTAATAATAATTCCACAAAAGTAAAATTTGACAACAAGGGAGGTAATCTGAGTCAATAATTCCAATTAGGGATAAGTCCACTATGATAACGGATAATTAAACTTCATTTAGGGTTGAGCAATTACGAAGGAGATACAATATATTCAATTAACGATAAGCAATTAGGGAAGGATAGCATGGCAATAGAAGAGGCAACAACTTTCAATTAAGGCACATAAGAGTCAAATAGGCAATAAGAGTGGAACATGAAGCAATTAATTCCAATTAAGACACGTACAGGTGAAACTAGCAAATGGGGGGGGGGTTTAACATAACAAAGAAACTTCATATCTAATGAACATAAGAACCTAAGAGTCCTAAACGGTCAAATTTCGATAAATAACTTCAAATCATAAATAAAACTCATAAGAAATAATTTCGAATAATAAAGCCTCAATCTTTAACAAAAAACTAAAATGTCAACCCAAAGGTCAAACCCTGGGCCCACACCTCGAAACCCAATAAAATTTACAAAACTCGAACACCCATTCCGAAACGAGTTCAACCATGCAAATATTATAAAATTCCGACATCAATTCGCCCTTTAAATTATGATTTTATATTTTGAAAGATTTCTTTAAAAAATCCCATTTTCCTCAACTCAAAACACTAATTATAAGATAAAAATAAATATAGGATCATCGAATATAATAAATTCTGGGTGAAGAACACTTACCCCAATGATTGACTTGAAAAACCCATGAAACATCTCTCAAAACCGAGGTTTACAACTCAAAATATGGTGAAAATGGCCAAACCCTCGACTTATATGATTCTGCCTAGACCTTCCGCATTTGCGGACAAGGAAGCGCCCCTGCGCGCTCGCATTTGCGAGAAAACGTTCGCGCCTGCGAACTTAACTGGCCAGCCCAGTGGCCGCACCTATTGCAAAAGTAAGCCGCAGAAGCGAACATCTTCGCATTTACGATCGCTGGGCCACATACTCCGGAGAAGCGATCTCCCCCAAGGCCACAATGATCGCAGAAACGACTAGGCTCATGCTGAAGCGGAGTCACACCTACGCTCCAAGATGTCGCAGGTGCGAAGCACCAGAACCATACCTGATCACAAGCATGAAAATCATCTGAAACTCGTCCGAAACACACTCGCCCCCCCCCCCAAGACCATGTTCAAGCATACCAACAAGTTCCATAACCTAATACGGACCCGCTCGTTTCAAAGCACATCAAACAACGTCGGAACTACGAATCCCACCATGAATCGAACTTATAAAATTTTGAATATTCCAACTTATAAAACACGTGCCGAAACATAACAAATCAACCCGGAACGACGTCAAATTTTGCATGCAAGTTCCAAATGATATAATGGAGCTAATTCAACTCTCAGAATCACATTCTGGTCTTGATAGAACCGAAGTGAACTCTCGGTCAAACCTTTTAACCTTTCAAAACTTCAACTTTCCAATTTTTTGCCGAAATGCTTCAAATTACCCTACGTACCTCCAAATCCAAATATGGACGGACACCTAAGTCCAAAATCATCATACGAAGCTATTGGAACCGTCAAAATACCATTCTAGAGTCGTTTACACAAAAGTCAAATTTCAGTCAACTCTTACTAAACAAGAATCCTTCTTCTAAATTGACCCTGAATCATCCGAAACTGAACTCGGCCATACACGCAAGTCATTACACATAATACGAAGTTGCTCGAGACCTTATGCCGTCGAACAAGATTTTAATTCTCAAAACGATCGGTGGGTTGTTACATTCTCCCCCTCTTAAACAAACATTTGTTCATGAACATGCCAAAAATCGTCAAGAAGTCATCAAATCACTGAATGTATTCATCCTACATACACCCGCGGGTGACCCTATATCACCCCAACCCATATAAGCCCTACGACACCACCTCAAATGAAATGTACCCCTTCCACCAATACCAACGAGTCTTAGACTCGAAATTCTCACCACCCAATCATCTCCAAAAGACTTGATTCCTACACCCACACCTGGTATCAGCCTCCACCAGCTGCAACAACTTATGCCTACAACCACAAGGTATAACCACACGACGTAACAAATCACACATATGCCCATAACAACATCTCTAATCACCATTGCTGCCCGTAATCAAATCCAGTACTAGCAATTAGCCTCACATCCGTTAGAACCCGGTTTCAAACCTCCACAACACCAACAATGATGAAAAGTAAACATTAAGACCTCATAATTACTTACCCGAATCAACAAGTCACATCTAACACTATCGGAGCACACACCTCGCAAGCTAAAACTCAATAAGCACATCATGAACATGACTGAATATATTAAGCAACACATGAAGGAACTATCATACAAGCCCGACAGACACCACTCCCTATTAGTACCATACTACGAACCAATTACACAAGGGAGAATTAAAATATTTGACTAATTCGCAAGGATCTCATCCTCATATAACTCTACCGTGACACGTAGCCCGATTCAAACACCTTGAAACACATAACACCGTGAAGGTCTCACCCTCAACTTTGAATCTCAAGTCGAATACATATCATACCAACCGAAACCTTTCACTAATTCAATTTTGCCAACAAAATCACAACACATACTGAGCTCCCACACTGGTAGAGTATTTAAATCACCAATCGTAATCTACCACTCAAAGATTACATCAAAACCACCGAAACGAGGAACATAAAGTCACTCATACTCTCATAACTCTCAATAATGAATAAAATAAAATGGTAGACACGTGCTACCATTATAGAATCTCCCAACAGGGGGTAAACACATAAGAAGAGTACTAAATCACAAAACTCACCCACATGTGAAGCAAAATAGGAGGACTCACCCCGATAAGCAGAACCGAAGCAAAATACGAATGATGCTCCTCTATAACAAATCGAAACCATACATATACGACATCATCTGGTGCAGCAGCCTCAGACCTACTGTACAAAACACATCAACGGGCCGGGCCTCCCCCTCTTGGGCGCCCTCTACTCGCCTGGCCTGTACCCCAAGCTGGTTGTGCAGGGATATCAGCAGCTCAAACCAAACTCATAGCCTGAATACCCCGCCATGATATATCTGTCCGGAGTCTGGGATAATCTCTCATAATTTTTCTGGTATCTCCACACTCAAAGTAACCTCTTTGCTGACGTGGCTATGGAAAATGTGTGGTACGGGTACTCTGAGACACATGGGTACCTAAAACACCGTGCGAAGCCTAAAGTGCAAACTGAACTGGCTGACCCACAAAACCTCTACCATGCCGTACCCTACCTCTAAAATAAGGACTAGTAGATCTCTCTTGTATGCGAGACTACTTAGCCTCCTTGTCCTCTCTCTCCTGACCCCGCCTGTCCTCTCTCTCCTGGTCCCACATGCCCTCTAATCAGCGAGCGATCTCTACCACCTGCTGAAATGGAACATCTGACTCTAACTCCCGAGCCATGCAGAACTGGATATCATGTCTGAGCCCCTTAATGAACTTACAGACCCACTCTCTAACTGTAGTGACCAAAGCAGGTGCATGTCTGGACAAATCACTAAATCTAATGGCATACTCTGACACTGGCATAGTGCCCTGGTGCAGCTGCTCAAACTTCGCGCACCATGCATCTCGAAGGGTCTGAGGGACAAACTCTCACAGGAACATCTCTGAAAATGGAGCCCATGAAAGTGAAGCTACATCGGCCGGGCTAATCGGCCGAGCTACTCAACTCATACGCTCGCCACCACTTATATGACGCTCCCTTAAGTTGGAACAAAGTGAAAGCAACCCCACTCGTCTTCACAATACCTATAGTGCGGAGAATATGGTGGCACTCCTCTAGAAAATCATGTGCACCCTCTGAATCCAAAACCACTGAAAGTAGGAGGGTGATACTTCTTGAACCTCACAAGTCTAAACTGTTCTTCCTCAGATGTTGCTGCCCTACCCACGGTCTAAACTAGGATCAAGGGCTGTGTCGTCATGACACCTGGAATCTGACCAACGTGGACTCGCTGCTCTGGAGTACGGGCGGTATGAGTCTGAGCTCCTCCCCTGGTCTGTGAAGTAGCCGGTGCAATCGAAATCAACCCCGCCTGAGCCAATGTACCAAACATGCTCAGAATCTGTGCTAAGGTCTCCTGAAGTCCGAGGGCAACAACAGGCACCTCAGGTGCCCGTCTCCCAACATGAGCTACTGGCGGATCCTCAACTGCTGCTCAAGCTGTAGCACATGCTCCTTTTAGGCCCCTGTCTCTACCTCTGCCCCGGCCTCTAGCAACACCAGCTCTAGGGGCAGCATCATTAGTAACTGCAGCTCATGTTCTCACCATCTATGAGAGAATAGAATGACAAAGGCTCAAACTCTGAGGTTAATTAACTCGCACGATAGGAATGAAAGATGTGAAACTGTCATAATAGTTCCATAGCCTCTCAAAGATAAGTACAAACATCTCCATACCGATCCGCAAGACTCTACTAAACTCGCTTATGACTCGTAGCACCTATGAACATAGAGCTCTGATACGAATTATCATGACACAAATTTCCCTCTGTAGGATGTCGTGAGGGCACATAGTCGTAGGGACTAGGTAAGCCTAACATTTACTAAATTAATAGCAATATTTAACCAGCGACTGACAAGTATGAAACAGAAACCTCTATACAACACTTACAATCCCAAAACTCGTAGTACATGTCAAAAGCTATATTGAGTTTGCTAGGAAACATATAAATACACCGTTTCGAAATAGAGATAAAACAGTGCAAGTACAATATCAAAAGGTGACTCCGAGGTTGCGAACAAGGCAACAGGTTTACCTTGAGTCTCCACATATATAGCCTGCCTTGTCACGCCGCATATGCAAATATCAATAGTAACAATAGCATGACAGAATCCTCGTGCAAACACCCGAACAAATTCTCCCAACAATATCACGTGCCAAAAATATGACAACGCCATAAAATGACCTTCACAAGACGTGCACATATTCCATAACATTTCCTCAAAATAGTTTCAATACGACAACGGCGCATAGCCCTTAGCTCACAACACTAAGTACAACAGCAACAACAATAACAATAATGACACGAGAATACGGCAAGTAAATCAACTCAAGAACTTTGGAACACAAAGAAACGACAAAACGAGCTCACAAATAAAGACAAAACGGAGAATACTAGTCTCAACAAGAATAGCTCAACAGGGAAGAAATAATATGTAACAATGATTCCACAAAAGTAAAATTCGACAACAAGGGAGGTAATCTGACTCAATATTTCCAATTACGGATGAGTCAACTATGATAACGGATAACTAAACTTCATTTAGGGTTGAGCAATTATGAAAGAGATACAACATATTCAATTAACGATAAGCAATTAGGGAAGGATAGCATGGAAATAGAAGAGGCAACAACTTTTAGTTAAGGCACATAAGAGTCAAATAGGCAATAAGAGTGGAACATGAAGCAATTAATTCCAATTAAGACACGTAGAGGTGAAACTAGAAAATGGGGGGTTTAACATAACAAAGCAACTTCATATCTAATGAACATAGGAACCTAAGAGCCCTAAACGGTCAAATTTCCACAACTAATCCTGAGCACGTACTCCTCACCTCGTATACACGGGCTTCACATGATTCAATTAGCACTAAAGACTCAAATCCTAAGGGGTAGTCCCCTTCCCCCCCCCCCCACAAAGTTAGGCAAGATACTTACCTCAAAAAAGCTGGACCGCTACTCTAAAATGAAGTTCTCGAGTGAAACAACCTTCGGACGGCTCAAATCTAGCCAAAATAATGTCAAATCATAAATAAAACTCATAAGAAACAATTTCGGATAATAAAGCCTCAATCTTTAACAAAAAACTAAAAGGTCAACCCAAAGGTCAAACCTCGGGCCCGCACTTAGGAACCTGATAAAATTTATACAACCCGAACCCCCATTCCGATACGAGTTTAACCATACCAAAATTATAAATTTCCGACATCAATTCACCCTTCAAATCATCATTTCATATTTTGAAAGATTTCTTCAAAATATTTCCCATTTTCCTCCACTCAAAACACTAATTATAAGATAAAATTAAAGATGGGATCATGGAATATAATAAATTCTGGTTGAAGAACACTTACCCCAATGATTGACTTGAAAAACCCACGAAAAATCTCTCAAAACCGAGATCTACAACTCAAAATATGATGAAAATGATCAAACCCTCGACTTATATGATTCTGCCCAGACCTTCCGTATTTGCGGACAAGGAAGCACACTTGCATTCTCTCATTTGCAATAAAATGTTTGCGTCTGCGAACTCAACTGGCCAGACCAGCGGCCGCACCTGCACAAAAGTAAGCCGCAGAAGAGGACATCTTCGCATTTGCGATCGCTGGGCTGCAAAAGCGGCCATCGCACCTGCGTGCCCAAACTTCGTAGAAGCGAGCTCCCCCCAGGCCACAATGATCGCAGAAGCGGCCAGGATCATGCACAAGAAGAGACACACCTGCTCTCCAAGATGTCGTAGGTGCGAAGCACCGAAACCAGACCTAATCACAAGTATGAAAATCATCTGAAACTCGTCCGATACACACCCGGGGCCACCGATACCCCGTCCAAGCATACCAACAAGTTACATAACCTAATACGGACCCACTCAAGGTCTCAAATCACATCAAACAATGACGTAACTACGAATCGCACCATGAATCGATCTTATGAAATTACGAATATTCTAACTTTTAAAATTCATGCCGAAACATAACAAATCAACCCGGAACGACGTCAAATTTTGCATGCAAGTTCCAAATGACATAAAGGAGCTAATTCAACTCTCGGAATTGCATTCTGATCCCGATAGCACCAAAATCAACTCTCGGTCAAACCTCTTAACCTTCCAAAACTTTAACTTTCCAATTTTTGCCGAAATGCTTCAAGTTACCCTATGGACCTCCAAATCCAAATATGGATGCACACCTGAGTCCAAAATCATCATACTAAACTATTGGAATCATCCAAACCGCATTCCGGAGTCATTTACAAGAAAGTCAAATTTCGGTCAACTCTTACCACTTAAGCTTCTTAAACAAGAATCCTTCTTCCAAATTGACCCTGAATCATCCGAAAACTGAATTCGGCTATACACGCAAGTCATTACACATAATATGAAGTTGATCGAGACCTTATGCCACCGAACGGGACTTTAATTCTTAAAATGACCGGTTGGGTCGTTACACTCGCCGATGAAGGGAATCATAAGGTTCGGGAAGAAGGGCAAGTTGAGCCCAAGGTTTATAAGTCTATTTGAGGTGTTGAGGCGAGTTGGGGAGGTTGCTTATGAGCTTGATTTTCCTCCCAGTCTATCGGGAGTTCATCTGATTTTCTATGTGTCTATGCTTCGAAAGTATTATGCCGACAGGTCACATGTGTTAGAGTATAGCACGGTTCAGCTATATGAGAGCTTAGGTTATGAGGAGGAGCCAATTGCCATTGTTGATAGGCAGTTTCACCAGTTGAGTTCCAAGAAGATTTTTGTGGTAAAGGTTCAGTAGAGGGGTCAACTAGTCGAGGAGGTGAATTGGGAGGCCAAGAAGAACATGCGGAGCATATATCCATATCTATTTGGCACTCCACGTATGATTCTAGACCTGTTCGAGGATGAATGTTTGTTGAAAAAGTGGAGAATGTAATGACCCAACCGGTCATTTTACTTTCTACATCCCCATTTTCCTAATTAAGACTCCCCGAATGTACTTTTACTGTTTTATGACTTGAGGGGATGGTTAGTTTGGGTTTGAAAGAATTCGGGTTGAAATCGGAACACTTAGTTCCTTAATAGTGGATTAAAATGGATAAGTTTGACTTGAGTTAATATTTTGAGGAAACGACCTCAGAATTGGGATCTGATGGTCCCAATAGATTCGGATGATAATTTTGGACTTGGGCGTATGTTCGGATCGGATTTCGGTTGACCCGGGAGCGTTTCTGCGCTTAATATTGAAAGTTGGCGCATTGAAGGTTTGCAAGTTCTTTAAGTTTGGTTTGGATTAGGTTTTGATATTATCAAAGTTCGTTTGGGATTCTGAGCTTGGGAATAGTTTTGTATGGTGATTTAAGACTTGCACGCAAAATTTGGTGTTATTTCGAGTAGTTTAAGTATGATTCGGCGCATTCGGAGCAAGTTAAAAACTTAAAGTTCATAATTTGATTCAATTTGATTTTGGGGTGCGATTTTTAGTTTTGATGTTATTTTACGTGTTTCGAGAGTTCGGGCGGGTCCGTATTATGGTTATGGACTTGTTTGTACATTTGGACAGGGTCCCGGGTGGCAACCGGGACAGGGTCCCGGGTGGCTCTGGTATGCTGGTTCTGGTATCTTTCTTCGCGATCGTGAGGGCTGTATCGCGTTCGGGGAGAAGAAAATATGAGGGGATGAGATTTGCTCTACGCATTTGTGACTCCTTGCCCACATTCACGAAGGTCTGGGAGCTGTGTCCTTCGCGTTCGCGTGAGGGGTGACTGCGTTCGCGTAGGGAGAAAGGCCTGGGAGGGAGGGGGTGAGCTCGTTCCTCTTCGCGTTCGTGAGCTGGACCCCGCGTATGCGTAGCTCAGACTTTTCAGCCTTCACTTTCGCGTGATAGTTCTCGCATTCGCGATGACATTTTTATCGGGCCTGGGCAGCTTGCCTTCGCGATCGCGATGGCTTTTCCACGATCGCGAAGAAGAAATGCATGTGCAGTGTGTTTTAAAAATCGAGACTTAGGCTCATTTTCTTCATTTCTCTCACTTGTTGGTCGAATTTAGAGCTCTTTGAATAGGGGTGTTCACCTAGAACTTTGAGGTAAGTAATATCTATATAATATGAGTTTAAATCACACACTATGGGTAGATTTTAACATAGAAATTATGGAAATTTTAAGAGATTATTGGAAAACCTAGGTTTTGATAAAAATTAGATTAAACCACTAAAATGATTTTGGAATTGGGTAAAAATTATATATTTGAGTTCGTGAGATTTTGGGTAACATTTATCTTTGAAAATTTTCGGAATCCGGGCATGTGGGTGAATTTTAGGAATCTTCCAATTTGGGATGGGTAATTACTCTATTAGCTAAATTATGAACTTGTGAGCCTATATTGATTAATTTATATAATATTTGGCTATCTTCGGATTTTTCGGCACCAAGTTGAGGCTTTAAAATGAATTTGTAGGCTGGAAAGTGAGATTTGGGACGAGGTAAGTCTCTTGCCTAACCTTGTAAGAGATTATTTACCCCATATGCGTTTTAAATTTCTATTTGCTTCTAATTGTGGGTGCTACGTACGCACGAAGTGACGAGAGTTCGTGTGTAGCTACAAATCTTGCTTATGTCCGGGTAGTTTTAGGACCCTATCATGAAATTACTTGTATTGTTTGCACTCTACTTCTTAATTTAAGTGCTTAAATTATATTGAGACTTGATAAAGAATTCGTAAGGACCGAACTTCACTTATTAAGGTTCTGTAGTGAAGTTGAGAAACAGACTGATAAAAGTATCAAAGTATTAAGGTCTGATAGAGGTGGAGAATATCTTAGTGAAGATTTTACTAGTTATCTCAAAGAGAATGAGATCCTCTCAAAGTGGACACTTCCAGGAACACCACAACACAATGGTGTGTTTGAAAGAAGGAATCGAACCTTATTAGATATGGTGAGATCTATGATGGGGTTCACTGATCATCCAATTAATTTATGGGGATATTCTTGAGAAGCATCAACATACTTACTTTATAAAGTTTCCACTAAGTCAGTCTCTACAACACCATATGAGATATGGACAGGACGTAAGCCTAACCTTAAACATATTAAAGTTTGGGATTATCCAGCTTATATTAAGAGATTGCAGTATAATAATATAACGACCCGACATGTCATTTTGAGATCTAGCACGTTTCCTGATGGTCTGAGGCCTTGAGTAGCTCCAATGTATGCATTATGACTTGTACGTGTGGTCGGAATTGAATTTCGGAAAGTTCGGAGTTGTTTCAGAAGAAAAATTCTCAATTCGGAAGCTTTAAGTTGGAAGAGTTGACTAAGGTTTGACTTTTGAGTAAACGACCTCGAAATTGGGATTTGAAGGTTCCAATATGTTCATATGATGATTTCGAATTTGGGCGTATGTTCGAGTCGAGTATCGGGTGGTCCGGGAGTATTTCGGCACTTAATAGGGAAAGTTGGCATATTGAAGGTTTTAGAATTTTCTAAGTTTGGTTTGAAGTGGGCTTTGGTGTTATTGATGTTTGTTTGGGGTTCTGAGCCTTGAAATAGGTTCGTATCGTGATTTGTGACTTGTGCATAAAGTTTGGCGTCATTCCGGGATGTTTAAGTATGAATTGGACGAGTTCGTCGAAGTTTGAATGTTTGGAATTTTTCCTAAGTTTGACTATGGTTTGACTTTAAGCCTATCGGGTTTAGATTTTGGGTTCGGGACATAGAATTGGTCCGTTTCGTCATTTGGAACTTGCCTGCAAAATTTGGTGTCATTCGGAGTTGATTTGATATGGTTCGGACAATTGGTTGCAATTCTAGAAGTTCTTGAAGTTCATTGTGATTTTTATACGTTTTGGCATCCGATTCGTGATTCTAGAGGTTATTTTGGTGTTTTGATCACGCGAGCAAGTTCGCGTTATGTTATTAGACTTGTGTGGATGTTTGGTTTGGAGCCCTGAGGGCTCGAATGAGTTTTGGACGCGTTCCGAAGGAGTTTGTAGGAGTTCAGCTGGTTCTGGTGCACTGTTATCGCATTTGCGATAGCCTCATTTGCGAGATCATTCTCGCTTTTGCGAAGATGGACTGGGGCAAGGGAGTTCGCATTTGCGAACAAACTGTCGCTTTTGCAAAGTCACTGAGCTCACATTTGCGAAACTTTTGTCGCATTTGCGATGCAGATAGTGTTGGTCTGGCTTCGCATTTGCGACGCCAATTTCGCATTTGCGAGCCTCTTGTCGCAAATGCGACATCTAAGGCTGTTATTAAGGCTTCATTTTGGGACTTAGCCTATTTCTCTCACATTTTCATTTGTTTGGGCTATTTTTGGAGCTCTTGGAGGCAATATTTTCATCATCTATTGCAAGATAAGTAATCCCCACATATTGTAAGTTAATTACATGGATTATATAAGGATTTAACATGGAAATTGTGGGAAATTGTGGGATTTTTGAAGAAAACCTAGAAATCGTATTTTTGGATTTTGACCAAGAAATTGGACATGAAATTAGGAATAAATTATATATTTGAGTTCGTGTTGTTATGGGTAATCTTTATCTTCGAAAAGTTTTGGAATCCGGGCACGTGTGCCCGAGGGTTGACTTTGTTGACTTTTCGAGCAAAGTTAGGAATTGTTATAAATTGATTAATTATGAGTATTAGAGTATATTTTTATTGGTTTGCACATTATTTGACTAGTTTCGGATCGATGGTCATCAATTTGAGGTGTTAGAGAGGCGTCAGAGCCAGTTATGGAACTTCGGAGCGAGCTAAGTCTCCTGTCTAACCATGTGAGGGGGAATTTTTCCCGTAAATGTTATTCCGGCTAAATGCTATATGTTGTGGGAGCTGAGCACGTCTGAGGTGACGAGTGTCCGAGCATATGCTAGAATTCCTGATTATGTCCGGTTAGACCTAGGTTCACGTCATATTTTAATTTTACTAATTGAGTTATCCTTGCCTGTTTAATTCCTTTATTTCTCGTTACGACCTGAGACTAGGCTTGCGTAGAGTGACAGACTCGCTAATGTAGAGATTTGATGAGTTACTTGATTAGTCGCGGAATAATTGTGTTTTCCCCTACGAATTTCTCTCGCATTGTGCGTTTTCATTGAAAAGCTTCCTTAAATTTCATAACTCACATGTATATTCGTGAGTGGGGTCAAGGACCTGTTAAAGCTTCTTATTCTTATGGGATCGGGTCGTTCGCCTCGACAGTATCAAGTATCATATTCTTATGGGATCGGGTCGTTCGCCTCGGCAATATCAAGTATCATATTCTTATTGGATCGGGCCGTTCGCCTAGGTAGTGTCATATTCTTAAGGGATCGGGGCCGTTTGCCTTGGCAGTATTATATGATTATGGGATCAGGCCGTTCGACTCGACATTATCATATTCTTATAGGATCGGGCCGTTCGTCTCAACATTTATATAAAATACTCTTATGGGATCGGGCAATTCGCCTCGGCAACGTCATGAAACACTCTTCTAGGATCGGGTTGTTCGCCTCAACATAATCGTGCGTAATATTTGACAAGAAGCTAGTGTATCCGTGAGTTTTCCTGATTTAAATTGTGATGACCTATCTGGTGGGGACTATTTTATATATATACTCCAGTTGATGAGGTAACCGATAATTGAGAGCTTGTGTTTACTGTTCAGAGGAGGATCGTACCACGTACCTATATTTGTTTACATTGTTTATTTACCATGCCTCATACTTATTTGCTTTCTATTGTACTTGATTTATTGAGTGTCTCTGTCGACCCCTCGTCACTACTTCTCCGGGATTAGGCTAGATACTTACTAGGTGCGTGTTGATTTATGTACTCATGCTACACTTTTGTACTTATTGTGCAGGTATATAATTTTGGTGATCTTTTGGGCGCAAAGACGCAGCTATTGTGGGGACTTTACAGTGAGCTGCATCCCATGGTACGATCCACAGTATACGGAGTCTCCATCAGAGTTATTTTCATTTTTCTTGTCTAACTTGTAATACAGACAGGTGTTGTAATGTTATTATACCTTCTAGTAGACGTTCATGCACTTGTGACACCGAGTTTAAGGGGTGTTCTAGAATTTGTTATGGATTGTTTTACATTCATACACTTTCACTTATTATCTTAACGCAATTGTACGTAACCATGATTTATTTTAATGCATTGACCTCTTTATCTAAGTAAGATTCATGATTTTAAAAATAATAAAATGAATAATTAAGTGTTGGATTGCCTAACACCGATGTTGGGCACCATCATGACCTATAGTGGATTTTGGGTTGTGACCATTGGTATCAGAGCGTTAGGTTTACTTAGGTCTCACGAGTCATGAGCAAGTCTAGTAAAATCTTGCGGATCGGTACGCAGACGTCTATACTTATCTTCGAGAGGCTACAGGGCTATTAGGAGCACTTTCCTTTTTGATTCCTCGTCGTGCAATTTGATTCCATTGAGGCTTATGCCTTCGTTTCCTTTCTACTTATTCTTATATGGTGTTGAGCGCTTGTTATCAATTTGAATCGAGGAGTTGTAAAGGTACCGCAGATACGGTGCAGGATATTTCTCCCTGCATATTCGAGTGGGCTATTATCATCGCCTTGTGGAGGGGTGTTCTGTCATTTCATCCCAGTGTTGGTGTTGACTACAGTCGAGATTTGATATTTTTGAATTTGGTGGAATTCTTGTTAATATTGTGGTGTCGCCATCCTTGATTGAATGCATTGAGGCTTATCGGCATGATGGTCTTCATTTGGTTGCCTCTGGGCACGGTGTTGTGAGAATGGAACCTAAGAGGACGTTATCAGATATGGTTGTGCGTTGCGAGTTGAGAATCAGACCGGCGTTTCCAGTTTTGATGGTTTGAGGGTGATGATCTCTAAGGTGGTTTCTATGCTTGGGAATTTTGAACGTGACGAGAATGGCTTGATTGGAATGTAGGAAAAGGTGAAGTATTCGATCATTGTCTTGGGTGAGTGACGGTTTCGAGTTTCAAACACATTGTTGGACCTTCGGGTGGTGTTGATGGATGAAGTGATTCTTACGGATGGCGGATCAGTGTGGACCCAGGGTGGTTAGTTGATTTCATGATGGATGCAACTATATCCATGAAGTTAGAGGAGGTCAAGATGAGGGTACACATATGGGATATCCCCCATGAGCAGGTTAGCGCTTGCATAATTTTGATGAGGTTCCAACGAAGAGTTCTACTTTCTGCCCAACATGGGATAAATGTACTGCGAGGTGAGGTTGTATCGCTTGAAGATGATAGTACGATGGTTAGGAGGTTGAGTGCACGATTGTGGCGGATAATTCTGGTTGTGTTATGATTAGTCCAATAAGAACTAATGAGAAATTTGGCTGAGCAACAGTGTGAGAGCATGGTAACTAGGAAGAAGAGGTCGTCGTGGGGTACGGATCTACGTGGTTGTAGCGTAAAGCTAAGTGGGGGAGCCCACCGTTTATAAGTGAGTTATGTGATCGTGTACCTGTGTAATTCTGGTTATCGGTGCATTGGTGGATTATTTATGACCAAGAGGATGATGAATGTTTTACAAGGAAGTTTGACGTGTATGTGTTGCATTTCGCCTTATTGATTCGTATGCAGGTGCTGGGGATGACTTAGAAGTTATGATTCTGTGGATGTGATGGGCAAGGAAAAGGATTCATTCAGTTGCTTCATGGGAGTGCTCATGTTCTAATGGAGCACTAGTTATTTGGTTAAATACTCGAGATTGGATTAGAGTAGGCGACTCTCAATAATAGTCGTAGTGGATTAAAGATTTAAGGTGTGGTGCTTAAAGATTTTCGGGTTCGTTATGTGGCTGAAGACTGGGTTTTGCAGCAAAGTGTGAAAAGTACTTGGAGTATTCTATGTTATCACCAGCTCTGCGGTGCAATGTTAGAGAAGTGGGAGAAACAACTTCAGATTCACAGAAGATCTATTCACGGCAGATGCATCAGTTGGAGATACTATGGAGTGCAGGAGGAGAATATGAGATGGCTTATGTGTATTGAAACGACGTGGTCTCGCGATTTTTGTCACTCGAGATGAGTGTTGATTGGGATCCGTTATATGATTGAAATAGAGGTATTGATTTTGAAGGCGATTCAAGGAGAAATCGGAAGAAGGTGAGTCATCCTAGTAGTGGTTTGGATCGGCATGGTTAAGGAAATGATCAGTTCCCTCGGTGCGGTAAGACTATACAGATGATTTGTGGTTGTACGTGTGAGATTAGCAGCCTCCGCGATTTGATTGATTTGTAGGTATTTGATTCTGATGGTTCTGTTATGTGTAAATGGATTCCGGAAGAGTTATGGAAGTTTAGACTACAACTGGAGGTTTGATTTCCTACGATTATGGGAATTTGGTTGCGTGTTGTAATTGTTCTTCTGAAATAAGTGGAGTGAAAGGGGGTTCTAGCAGATGAAGTGTTCATTCTCTTGTGGTTCAGGGGATTTTGATGAAATTCTTAGACTCTCGCGTAGTATGATGGGTGCAGTGAGCGGTATAGAGATTAGAAGTTGAGGATTAGGGTTGCGGTTTGGTTTTGATAAAAATCTCACGAGCTCGGAGGAGCGGAGGAAGGTTTAAGGTGTTCAGAGTATGCTGGCATTATTTTCGGGCAGTCTGAGGATGGTGTATTTTGTGGAAGAAATGTAAGGTATTGAAATGCGGATGTTTGTCTAGCACTATGGAAATAGCATGGTCGATGACCATTAATGCTCAGATTTTACTATCTGGTGCGGAAGGTCATAGGAATATATCCCACGGGAAGATCGTATAAGTGTGATGTGTTAGTCATTTGATTGTTAGAGATTGAAATCAGGTATGGAGATTTTGGTGTTGTCACCAACGGGAGAGGTTATGACTGAGTGGTGCTCTATTCCTTTGGTTGTGGTCATGTGTAGCTTGTCGTTATTGCACCTTAGACGTGCTTGAGTTTTTGTAGCGCGTGGCGCTATCTGTGTCCCGAGGGTTGTATTTATGCACTTGGCGCGCTTGTGGTCGATATTCGGGCATCTCGTAGGTATGAGCATTATGACTCGATGGGTATTTCCTTATTAATTGTTATATGTAGATCGGGCGGCACGCCGCCATGGGTATGATGTTTGGATTGGGTTGCATGCCGCAACGGTATCATGTGTGGATCGGGTTGCATGCCGCAACCGTGAGATATTGATTTAATGGGTGGTTATGAGTTCCTGCACATCTCTTTCATCGTTGCAGTATTGTGAGGGTTGAGACCAGGCTTATGTGTGTTATGATGTATACTACAGGCATCTGGTTCGTGAATTTACAGCTATTATAGTCGGAGGATGTTATTATAAACATACAGAATATGCAGTACATTGTGTGATCTCAGTATGGGCGCATAATCATATTTGGTACAGTGGGTGGAGACTGTTACGGTGTTCGTATGTTGGAATCAAACCTGGTAGAGAATTCTGAATGTTGGAAGTTGGTCCCAAGGCTTGTTGGCTAAAATAAAATGGAGGATCTTCAGTATGGCTCGAGCTAATGGGCTCATGTGGGTTGTGGTGGCACGGATAGGTACACGAGGTGTTAAACAGTGATTTTTGGTTAACTCCGGAACAGTTCTTGCCACGTTCGAGGACGAATGTATGTTTAAATGGGGGAGAATGTAAAAACCCGATCGGTCGTTTTGAGCTCTAGCGCATCATCCGGCGGTTTGAGGCCTTGAGTAGCTCCATTATATGCATTATGACTTGTACGTGTGGTCAGAATTTAATTTTGGGAAGTTCAAAGTTGTTTCGGAAGGAAAATTCGCAATTCGGAAGTTTTAAGTTGGAAGAGTTGACTAAGGTTTGACTTTTAAGTACACGATATCATAATCGGGATTTGAAGGTTCCAATATGTTTTTATGATGATTTCGAACTTGGGTGTATGTTCGGGTCGAGTATCGGGTGGTCCGGGAGCATTTTGGCGCTTAATATGGAAAATTGGCATTTTGAAGGTTTTAGAATTTCCTAAGTTTGATTTGAAGTGGACTTTGGTGTTATCGATATCTGTTTGGGGTTCCGAGCCTTGGAATAGGTTCGTATCGTAATTTGTGACTTGTGCGTAAAGTTCGGCGTCATTCCGGGATGTTTAAGTATGAATCGGGCGCATTCACCAAAGTATGAATATTTGAAAGTTTGGAATTTTTCCTAAGTTTAACCATGGTTTGACTTTAAGGCTATTGGGTTCGGATTTTGGGTTCAAGACTTAGAATAGGTCTGTTTCGTCATTTGGAACTTGCCTGCAAAATTTGGTGTCATTCGGAGTTGATTTGATGTGGTTCGGACAATTGGTTGCAATTATAGAATTTCTTGAAGTTCATTGTGATTTTTATGTGTTTTAGCGTCCGATTCGTGATTCTAGAGGTTATTTTTGTGTTTTGATCGCGCGAGCAAGTTTGCGTTATGTTTTTAGACTTGTGTGGATGTTTGGTTTGGAGCTCCGAGGGCTCGAATGAGTTTTGGACGCGTTCCGAAGGAGTTTGTACAGGCTCAGCTGGTTGTAGTGCACTGTTATCGCATTTGTGATAGCCATATTTGCGAAGATGGGCTGGGGTAAGGGAGTTCGTATTTGTGAACAAACTGTCACTTTTGAGAAGTCAGTGAGCTCGCATTTGCGAGACTTTTGTCGCATTTGCGACGCAGAAAGTGTTGGTCGGGCTTCGCATTTGCAACGCCTATTTTGCATTTGCGAGCCACTTATCGCAAATGCGACATCTGAGGTTGTTATTAAGGCTTCATTTCGGGACTTAGCCCATTTCTCTCATATTTTCATTTGTTTGGGAGATTTTTGGAGCTCTTGGAGGCAAGATTCTCATCATCTATTGCAAGGTAAGTAATTCCCATATATTGTAAGTTAATTACATGGATTCTATTAAGATTTAACATGGAAATTGTGGGATTTTTGAAGAAAATCCTTGAAATCGCATTTTTGGATTTTAACCACGAAATTGGACAGGGACTTAGGAATTAATTATTTATTTGAGTTCGTGGTGCTATGGGCAATGTTTATCTTCGAAATTTTTTGGAATCCGGGCACGTGAGTCTGAGGGCTGACTTTTTGACTTTTCGAGCGGAGTTAGGAATAGTTATAAATTGATTCATTATGAGTATTAGAGTATATTTTTATTGGTTTGCACATTGTTTGACTAGCTTCGAATCGATGGGCATCGGTTTGAGGTGTTAGAGAGGCGTTGGAGCCGGTTATGGAACTTCGAAGCGAGGTAAGTCTCCTGTCTATCCCTTTGAGGGGGCATTTACCCCGTAGGTGTTATTCTGGTTATATGCTACATGTTGTGGGAGCTGCGCACATATGAGGTAACGAGTGTCCGTGTGTATGCTAGAATTCCTGATTATGTTCGGTTAGACCTAGGTTCACGCCATCCTATAATTGTACTAATTGAGTTATCCTTGCCTGTTTAATTCCATTATTTCTCGTTACGACCTGAGACTAGGCATGCGTAGAGTGACAGACTTGCTATTGTAGAGATTTGACGAGCTACTTGATTAGCTGCGAAATAATTGTGTCTCCCCCTATGAATTTCTCTCGCGTTATGCGTTTTCATCGAAAAGCTTCCTTAAATTTCATAACTCACATGTATATTCGTAAGTGGGGTCAAGGGTCCATTAAAGCTTCTTATTCTTATGAGATCGGGCCGTTCGCCTCGGCAATATCAAGTATCATATTCTTATGGGATCGAGCCATTCTCCTCGGCAATATCAAATATCATATTCTTATGGGATCTGGTCGTTCGCCTCGGCGGTATCATATTCTTATGGGATCGGGCCATTCTCCTCGACAGTATCTTATTCTTATGGGATCGGTCCATTCGCCTCGGCATTTCTATAAAATACTCTTATGGGATCGGGTCGTTCACCTTGGCAACTTCATGAAACACTGTTTTGGGATTAGGTCGTTCACCTCGGCAGAATTATGCGTAATATTTGACAAGAAGCCAGTGTATCCGTGAATTTTCCTGATTTAAATTTTGACCACCTATCTAGTGGGGACTATTTGATATATATACTCCGGATGAGGAGGTGACCGATAATTGAGAGCTTGTGTTTACTGTTCAGAGGATGATCGTACCACGTACCTATATTTATTTACACTGTTTATTTACCATGCCTCACACTTGTTTACTTTCTATTGTACTTGATTTATTGGACCACTAGTAAGTGTCAATGTCGACCCAATGTCACTACTTCTCCGGGGTTAGGCTAGATACTTACTAGGTATGCGTTGATTTACGTACTCATGCTACACTTCTGCACATATTGTGCATGTATATATTTCTGGTGGTCTTTTGGGTGCAAAGTCGCAGCTATTGCGGGACTTTATGGTGAGCTGCATCCTATGTTACGATCCGCAGTATACAGAGTCTCCATTAGAGTTATTTATATTTTTCCTGTCTAACTTGTATTCCAGACAAATATTGTATTGTTATTGTACCTTCTAGTAGACGTTCATGCACTTATGACACTCCGTTTTGGGGGTGTTCTAGATTTTTTTATGGATTGTTTTACATTGATACACTTTCACTTATTCTCTTAACAAAAGATTACGAAACCACGATTTATTTTAATGCACTGACCTCTCTATCTATGTAAGATTCATGATTTTAAAAATAATAAAATGAATAATTAAGTGTTGGCTTGCCTAACGGTGACGTTGGGCGCCATCACGGCATATAGTAGATTTTGGGTCGTGACAGATAAACTTTAGTCAAGATCTGATAAGTGTAGGTTCATTGGGTATCCCAAAGAAACAATGTGATATTATTTCTATCACCCTTCTGACCATAAAGTTTTTGTGGCTAGAAGAGCAGACTTTGGGAAGGGAATTTCTTTTAGAAGGAAATTATAGTCAAGAAACTAATGAATCAACATACAATCAAGATCATGAGACACAAGTTAAAGAACCTTTATTGGATATTTTGAAGTTGACAAGGAAGTTGCCATCTTCAACGGTTGAAGTTCAAGAACTAAATGTAGTTCAAGAGCAGGTTAATGAACTAGTTCCAAACCAAATTAAACAATAACTAAATCTAACATAATGCGAGCAAGTTGTACAAGCACATCATAGAAGGTCTACACGAGAACGTCGGGTACCAACTAGACTAAATCTAATGGTACAAGATGATATATCAAATGAGGTTGATCATAATGATGATGACCCTAAGACCTATGAAGAGGCGACACAAGGTTCTGACAATGAAATATGGAAAATGGATGTGAAAACATCTTTCCTTATTGGTGAGCTAGAAGAGGAGGTTTCACATCTCTGCCTGATCATAATAAGATTTGCAAGCTACAAAAATCCATTTCTGGACTAAAGCAAGTCGAAATTGGAATATTCGCTTTAACACGACAATTAAAAAGCTCAATTTTGTTAGATGCGAAGAAGAATCTTGTATGTACAAAAAGGTTAATGGAAGCATAATTATATTCTTTGTATTGTATGTTGATGATATATTACTTATAGAGAATGATATACCAGCATTGCAAAGTACCAAGATTTGGCTATCTGAACAGCTCTCCGTGAAGGACTTGGGAGAAGCAGCTTATATATTGGGAATAAATATCTATAGAGATAGGTTGAGGAAGCTTGGAGTATGATTCAGGCGAGTAGAGAGCGCCTAAGAGGGGGAGTGCCCAGCCTATTCATGTGTTTTCTACGATAGGGCTAAGGCCGCTACACCAGATGATGTCGTACAATTATGGGTTCAATTTGTTATAGAGGAGCATCATTCGTATCTTGTTCCGGTTCTGCTTATCAGAGTGAGTCCTTCTATTTTACTTCACATATGAGTGAGTTTTGTGATCTTGTACTTTGCTTATGTGCTTACTCCTGGTGGGAGATTCTATAGTGGTAGCCCATGTCTATCGTTTTGTTTTTATTCATCATTGAGAGTTATGAGACTAGAAGTGACTTTCTGTTACCCAGTACGGTAGGTTCTGATGCGATTTCTGAGTGATTGATTAAGATTTGTGATTTAGATGCTCTACCAGGGTGGGAGTGCAGTATATGTTATGATTTTGTTAGTGGAATTGAATAAGTGGAATGTTTTGGTTGGTATGATGTGCATTCTACTAGCGATTCAGAGCTGAGAATGGGATCCTCGCATTTTCATATGATTTGATATGTTTGATCCTGTCTACGGGCCGCGGTGGAGTTATATCAGGATGAGATCCTTGTGATTTATTCATATGCTTCGATTCTCCCTTTGTGAAATTGATTCATAATCTGATACTGATAGGGAGTGGTGCCTGTCGGGCTTGTTTGATAGTTATCTTATGTGTTTCTCCTTACATATTCAGTCATGTTCGTGATGTGCTTATTGAGTTTTAGCTTGCGAGGTGTGTGCCCCGGTGGCGTTAGATATGACTTGTTGATTCGGGTGAATAGTTACGAGGCTTTTATGTTCTTGCATCATTGTCAGTGTTGTGAAGGTTTGAAACATAGTTCTAATGGATATGAGGTTAATTGCCAGTACTGGATTTGATTATGGGCAACTGCTGTGGCTAGATTTGTTATTTAAGGCATATGTAGGCATAAGTTGTTGCAGCTGGTTGAGGTTGGTACCGTGTGTTGATGTAGGAATCGGGTCTTTTGGAAATGATTAGATGGTGAGAGATTTGGTTCTAAGGTTTGCCAGTATGGGTGGAAGGAATAATATTCAGTTTAGATGGCGTTGTCGGGCCTATGTGGAATGGGGTAACGTGGAGTCACCCGCGAATATATGTATGATGAGTATATTTAGTGATTTGTTGACCTCGGAAGGGTACTGGGCACGTTCGAGGACAAACCTTTGTTTAACAGGGGGAGAATGTAACGACCTAACTAGTCGTTTTGGGAATTAGCGCCCTATTCGGAGGCTTAAGGTCTCGAGAAGCTTCGTAGTGTGTATTATTACTTACATGTGTGGTCGAGATTGGTTTTCAGATAATTCAGGATTTAATTGAAAGAACAATTCTTATTTTTAAAGCTTTAATGAAAAGAGTTGACCGGAATTTGACTTTTGTGTAGACTACTCCGAAATGGCGTTATGATGATTTCAATAGTTTTGGACTTAGGCGTGCGTCCATATTTGGATTTGGAGGTCCGTAAGGTAATTTGATGCATTTTGGCAAAAGTTGGAAAAGTTGAAGTTTTGGAAGGTTGAGAGGTTTGACCGAGAGTTGACCATGGTGAAATTGGGGTCGGAATGCGATTCCGAGAGTTTGATTAGCTATGTTATGTCATTTGGAACTAGCATGCAAAATTTGACGTCATTCCCGGGTGATTTGATATGTTTCAGTGAGAGTTTTAGAAGTTAGAGGATTTGGAAATTTATAAGCTCGATTCGTGGTGCGATTTGTAGTTTCGACATTGTTTGATGTGATTTGAGACCTCGAGCGGGTCTGTGTTATGTTATAGGACTTCTTGGTATATTCGGATGGGGTCCCGAAGGGCTCGGGTGAGTTTCAGACGAGCTTCGGATCAATTGGGGCATTTTTGGGTGAGGCTGGCTTGGGCTGAGTTCTGGTGTGGTCGCACCTACGGACCACTGGGCGCAAGTGCGAAGATGAAGGCGCAGAGGCTAGAAAGGCAGGGCTTAGCAGTCTTTGCAGATAAGGAAATTGGTGTGCATTTGCGGCTCCGCAGAGGCAAGCTGAAGCACAAAAGCGATTTGGGCATGCGCACATGCAGTTTCGCAGAAGCGGAAGAATGTCAGCGTGTGCGAGAGGGCAGTTGGTCTGTGGGCTTTGCAGGTGCGGTTCTTTTGTCACAAAAGTGATGCCGCAGAAGCGGCTAATTATGTCGCAGGTGCGATCAGGCCTGTGCAGACTCTATATTATCGAGGGTTTTGGGGGATTTATTCATTTTTTTGAGTTGTAGACCTCGGTTTTGGGAGATTGTTCATTGGTTTTTCAAGCAACTCATTGGGGTAAGTGTTCTCTACTCTAATCTTGTTATATTTCATGAATCCATTGCTATTTTCATCATTTAATTAGTGAATTAAATTGGAAATTTGGGGAAAATTTGTAGAAATCTTTCAAAATGTAAAATGATAATTTGAAGGACGATATATCGGAATTTGATAATTCTTGTTTGGTTGGACTCGTTATCGAATGGGTGTTTAGAATTTGGACTCTCCCTTGTTGAACTATTCTTGTTAAGACTATTATTTTCCTATTGTGTCCTTCTCTGTGAGTTCGTTCTTCCGTTTTCTTGTGTTCTGAAGTTCTTGTGTTGATTACTTGCCGTATTCACGTGTTATTATTGTTGTTGTTGTTGTATTACATGTTGTTGGGCCGAGCATACGTGGTTGTGATATAGAAACTATTTTGAGGAAATGTTGTGGCATGTGGGCACAGATGGTGAAAGTCATTTAATTAAGTTATTATATTTTTGGTATACGTGTTTTGTTGAGAAAATTGTTATGTGTTTGCACGAGGTTTCTGTCGTGCGGTTGTTATTGTATTGCACGAGGTTTCTGTCGTGTTGTTGTTATTGATATGCATGCGATGGTATAAGGTCTTGGCATTAAAACGCATGCGGTGAGATAAGGTTGGCTTGAAATGCGCGGCTAGTAGGGAACTACTAGAAGCCATGCGGTATGATAAGGTGGGCTAAAAGCGGGATGCTATTTCGGGAAAATAATTTTCAAAAACTAAATATAAAGGCTCCTGCAGTGATATAAGGAAAGTTATGATTCATTTACTATTTGAGACTACGAGGCGGTACCTCGGGGGAGTGCTCTTGTTGTCATTTCCCCTTTTCCGTGTACTTGTCTTTGATTGTTGTTCTCCTTAGCATACTATTAATTTTTCCCTCTGTGTTGCACTATTTTCTCAGCTTTGTGTAGCTAATCTTATTGTGTTGGTCGCTGCTTCAACCTTCATTGGTGCTTCTGTTACACCATACAATTCATGGTGATCATTGCTTATGTGCCATTCATTTACTCTACTCTTATATGTTGACTGGAATTATGGTAGAAAACTTGCACAAGCAAACACGTAGTTAAATCACCCATATCGATTTTAAAAGGTGAATCCTAATGACATTAACCATTATACGTACTCTTGCTTTCTGTGTGAGGATTGTTTTATTGGCACGTAAGTCGTCCATACGATTATGAGTTGTAATGTGGGCATTAGATGCCAAGTGATTAGGGTTCATGAATTGGGACCCGTGAACTGTGATTTTGAGGTTCGATACCTCGTGGAAATGCTTGAACAAATTTGATGTGAAAGAGGTTGTTCTCATTGAGTTGTTGTTGGTTTTCCCGTTATTTGGTTTCCTCGGACTTAGACTGTGATTAGTTACTCTACAACATTATTACCTGATTGCTTCCTGTTGAATATTGTTGTTACTAATGTATCATTTCAAATACTGTCGTGTATTCCTTATCATGCTTAGCTTTATATTAATATTGTTTCTCTGTTAGTTCATCTACACACTTGTTCAGGTTGTTTATTCCGGTAGGTGTCTTGACTGTACCTCGTCAATACTCCACCGAGGTTAGTCTTGATACTTACTAGGTACTGTTGTAGTGTACTCATACTACACTTCTGCACATTTTTGTGATTATCTAGGTGCCTCAGTTGTTGTTGATTATTAGATGGATGGTAGAGCTGTGGAGACTCAAGGTAAACCTGTCGTCGTGTTCGCAGGCCTCGGAGTCACCTTCTAATATTTTATTGTACTGTTTAATTCCATCCGAACAGTTGTATTTAGGGATTTTCTAGCACACTCAGTAGAGCTTATGACTTGTACTACCGGTTTTGGGAATTCTAATTTGTATAAGATTTTTATCTCATATTTTTCATTTGATGGTTGTATTCTTCTAATTATTTAGTAAGTGTTAGGCTTACCTAGTCTTAGATACTAGTTGCCATCACGACATCTTACGGGGGGAAATTAGGGTCGTGACAAGTTGGTATCAGAGCCCTAGGTTCATAGGTGCTACGAGTCATAAGCGAGTTTAGTAGAGTCTTGTGGATCGGTACAGAGACGTATGTACTTATCTTCGAGAGGCTACAGAACTATTAGGATAGTTTCACTTTTTTCATTCTTATCGTGCGAGTTTATTGATCTCAGAGTTTGAACCTTTGTCATTCTATTCTCTCACAAATGGTAAGGACACGATCTACAGTTACCAACAATGTTGCCACAAAATCGGCGTTGCTAGGGGCCGGGGCAGTGGCCGAGGAGGAGAATGTGCTACAGCTACAGCACCCGTCATAGTAGCTGTTGAGGAGCCGTCGGTAGCTTTTGTTGGGGGACAGGTGCCGGAGGCACCTGTGGTTACCCTAAGACTTCAGGAGACTTTAGCACAGTTTCTGAGCATGTTTGGTATATTGGCTCAGGCGGAAAGTTGATTTCGGTTGCACCAGCTACTTCACAGAACGGGGGAGGAGCTCAAACTCCCGCTGCACGTACTCTAGAGCAGTGAGTCCACGTTGGTTAGGTCCCAGATGTCATGCCGACAGAGCCTGTTATCCCAGTTCAGTCCGTGGTTAGAGCAGCAGCATATGAGGAGTAATAGCTTAAACTTCCAAAGTTCCAGAAGTATTACCCTCCTACTAGCGGTGGTTTAGCTTCAGAGTATGCGCATGGGTTCCTAGGGGAGTGCTACTGTATTCTCCGCACTATGGGTATTGTGGAGACGAGTGGAGTTGCTTTTAATGCATTCCAGCTTAAGGGAGCGGCGTATCAGCGGTGGCGAGCGTGTAAGTTGAGTAGTCCGGCCGAGTAGTTGCACCAGGGCACTATGTCAGTGTCAAAGTATGATGCTATATTCAATGAATTGTCCAGACATGAACCTACTTGGGTTTCTACAGTTAGAGAGTAAGTCCGTGTTTTCATTGAGGGGCTCAGCCATAATATCTGGTTCAGCATGGCTCGAGAGTTGGAGTCGGATATTCCATCTCAGTAGGTGTTAGAGATCGCTCGTTCATTAGAGGACATGTGGGACAAAGAGGGAGAAGTCATGCGGGGTTAGTAGATAGAGGACATAGAGGCTAAGAGGACTCGAAGACCGGAGAGACTTATTGGTTCCTATTTTGGAGGCAGGGTACGTCATGGTAGATATTTTGTGGGTCAGCCAGCTCAGTTTGCACTTTAGATTTCGCACGGTGTTTCAAGTACACATGGGTCTGAGGGTGCCTGTACTAGAAAGCTTCCAGAGCCACATCAGTGGAGAGGTTGCTTTGAGTGTGGAAATATCAGCCACATGGTGAGAGGCTGTCCCAGACTCCAAACAAATGTGTCACAATAGGGTATTCAGGCTATGAGTTATGCTTCAGTTGCTGATATCCCTGCACCGCCAGCTTAGGGTGCAGGTCAGGCGAGTAGAGGGCACCTAAGAGGGGGAGTGCCCGGCCCATTGATCTATTTTCTACGGTAGGGCTAAGGCCGCTACACCAGATGATCTCGTACAGTTATGGGTTTGATTTGTTATAGAGGGGCATCATTCGTATCTTGCTCCGGTTATGCTTATTAGGGTGAGTCTTTCTATTTTACTTCATATATGAGTGAGTTTCGTGATCTTGTACTCTGCTTATGTGCTTACCCCTGGTGGGAGATTCTATAGTGGTAGCATGTGTGTATAGTTTTGTTTTTATTCATTATTGAGAATTATGAGACTAGAAGTGACTTTCTGTTACCTAGTACGGTAGGTTCTGATGCAATTTCTGAGTGATTGGTTACGATTTATGATTTAGATGCTCTACCAGGGTGGGAGTGCAGTATGTGTTGTGATTTTGTTTTCGGAATTGAACTAGTGGAAGGTTTCGGTTGGTATGATATGCATTCTACTTGCGATTCAGAGCTCAGGATGGGATCCTCACATTTTCATGTGATTTGATATGTTTGAGCCGGGCTACGGGCTGTGGTGGAGTTATATCAGGATGCAATTCTTGTGATTTATTCATATGCTTCGATTCTCCCTTTGTGAAATTGATTCGTAGTCTGATACTGATATGGAGTGGTGCCTGTCGGGCTTGTTTGATAGTTCTCTTATGAGTTTCTCCTAATATTCAGTCATGTTCGTGTTGTGCTTATTGAGTTTTAACTTGCGAGGTGTGTGTCCCGGAGGCATTAGATATGACTTGTTGATTCCGGTGAATAGTTACGAGGTCTTTATCTTCTTGCATCGTTGTCAGTGTTGTAAAGGTTTGAAATAGGGTTCTAGCAGATATGTGGCTAATTGTCGATACTGAAATTGATTATGGACAGCTACTGTGGCTAGAGTTGTCGTTTAAGACATATATGTGATGTGTTATGTCGTGTTGTTACACCTGGTGGGTATAGGCATAAGTTGTTGCAGCTGGTTGAGGTTGGTACCATGTGTTGATGTAGGAATCAGGTCTTTTGGAAATGATTGGATGGTGAGAAATTTGGTTCTTAGGTTTGCTAGTGTGGGTGGAAGGAATAATATTCAGTTGAGATAGTGTTGTCGGGCCTGTGTGGATTGGGGTGACATGGATTCACCCGCGAGTATATGTATGATGAGTACATTCAGTGATTTGTTGACCTCGGAATGGTACTGGGCACGTTCGAGGACGAATGTTTGTTTAAGAGAGGGAGAATGCAACGACCCAACCGGTCATTTTGGGAATTAGCGCCATGTTCGGCGGCTTAGGTTTCGAGAAGATTCGCAATGTGTATTATGATTGAGTGTGTGGTCGAGATTCGTTTTCAGATGATTCGGGATTTAATTGAAAGAACAATTCTTATTTTTGATGCTTAAATGAAAAGAGTTGACCGGAATTTAACTTTTGTGTAGATGACTCCGAAATGGCGTTATGATGATTTCAATAGCATCGTATGGTGATTTTGGATTTAGGCGTGTGTCCAAATTTGAATTTGGAGGTCCGTAGGGTAATTTGATGCATTTTGGCGAAAGTTGGAAAAGTTGAAGTTTTGGAAGGTTGAGAGGTTTGGCTGAGAGTTGACCTTGGTGATATCAGGGTCGGAATGCTATTCCGAGAGCTGTATTAGCTATGTTATGTCATTTGGAACTAGCATGCAAAATTTGGCGTCATTCCGGGTTGATTTGATATGTTTCGGCACGAGTTGTAGAAATTAGAAGATTTGAAAATTTATAAGTTCGATTCGTGGTGAGATTTGTTGTTTCGACGTTATTTGATGAGATTTGAGACCTCGAGCGGGTCTGTGTTATGTTATAGGACTTGTTGGTATATTCAGACTGGGTCCTGAGGGGCTCGAGTGAGTTTCGGACGAGCTTCGGATTAATTGGAGCATTTTTGGGTGAGGCTGGCTTGGAAAACTGGGCAAATTTTTGGCATGCGCACCTGCAGTTTCGCAAAAGCAGAAGAATGTCCGCATGTCCGAGAGGGCATCTGGTCTGTGGTCTTTGCAGGTGCGGTTCTTTTGCCACAAAAGCAACGCCGCAGAAGTGGCTAATTATGTCGCAGGTGCGATCAGGCCTGGGCAGACTCTATATTGTCGAGGGTTTTTGGGGATTTATTCATTTTTTGGAGTTGTAGACCTCGGTTTTGGGAGATTGTTTGTTGGTTTTTCAAGCAACTCATTGGGATAAGTGTTCTCTACCCTAATCTTGTTGTATTTCATGAATCCATTGCTATTTTCATCATTTAATTAGTGAATTAAATTGGAAATTTGGGGAAAATTTGTAGAAATGTTTCAAAATGTAAAATGATTATTTGAAGGATGAATTGATATCAGAATTTGGTAATTCTTATATGGTTGGACTCGTTATCGAATGGGTGTTCGAATTTTTATAATTTGGGTCAGGTTTCGAGGTGCAGGATCGGGATTTGACTTTTGCGTTAACTTTTGGTTCTTGTTAAAGATTGAAGCTTTATTATCCGTAATTGTTTTCTATGAGTTTTATTTATGAATTGAAAATATTTTGGTTCGATCTGAGTCGTCCGGAGGTTGTTTCACGCGAAAAGGTCAGTTTAGAGTAACAGTCTAGCTTCTTTGAGGTAAGTATCTTGCCTAACTTTGTGTGGGGGAACTACCCCTTAGGATTTGAGTCTTTTGTGCTAATTGTGTCATGTGAAGGCCGAGTACGTGCCCGGACTTATTTGTGGAAATTTGATCATCTAGTGCTCTTAGGTTCTTCTGTCCATTAAATATGAAGTTGTTTTGCCATGTTAAATTCCTCATTTACTAAATTCACCCTTACGTGACTTAATTGAAATTAATTGCTTCATGTTCTACCCTTATTGCCAATTAAACATAGTGATTGAATTCTTTCTATGGTTCTACATGAGAAACCAGTACAAATATAACCTACATGTCCAATTGAACTATGAGCTAGAAGTTTTTTTACTTTTGTTTGGCCATGGTGGCCAGTGCTCCTAAGATCATAGAAGCAACGCTGCAGAAAAAGAAGATTTATTGCAATGTAGCTCCATAAGAACCATAAATAGAAACACGTAAAATATTAGCAGAAATAGAGATTTTAGGCGCAATAGAAAGGATACTCTTATGTGCCTTAACTGAAGTTGTTGCCTCTTTTATCGTCATGCTATCTTTTCATAATTGCTTAACCTTAATTGAAATCATTGTTATCTTTCCGTAATTTCTTAAACCTTAATTGAAATCATTATTATCTCTTCCGTAATTGCTTAGCCTTAATAAAAGTTTTTTAATTGTTGACGTATTCTTATTTGGGGTCATTGATTCATGTTATATCTCTTGTTGTCGAATTGCACTTTCGTGGAATCATTGTTACACATTACCTCTCCCTTGTTGAATTATTCTTGTTGTGACTATTATTTTTCTGTTGTGTCTTTCTCTGTGAGTTCGTCCTTTCGTTTCTTTGTGTTCTGAAGTTCTTGTGTTGATTTACTTGCCGTATTCCCGTGTTATTATTGTTATTGTTTTTGTATTCCATGTTGTTTGGCCGAGGGCTATACGTGGTTGTAATATTGAAACTTTTTTAAGAAAATGTTGTGGCATGCGGGCACAGATGGTGAAAGTCATTTATTTGAGTTTTTATGTTTTTGGCATACGTGTTTTGTTGAGAAAATTGTTATGTGTTTGTACGAGGTTTCTTCGTGCGGTTGTTATTGTGTTGCACGAGGTTTCTGTTGTGTTGTTGTTATTGATATGCATACGGTGGTATATGGTCTGAGTGTTGAAACGTATGCGGTGAGATAAGGTGGGCTTGAAATGCGCGGCTAGTAAAGGAACTACTAGAAGCCATGCGGTATGATAAGGTGGGCTAAAACGCGGGATGCTATTTTGGGAAAATAATTTTCAAAAACTAAATATAAAGGTCGCCGTGGTGATATAAGGAAAGTTGTGATTCATTTACGATTTGAGACTACGAGGCGGTACCTCGGGAGTACTCTTGTTGTCATTTACCATTTTCTGTGCACTTATCTTTGATTGTTGTTTTCCTTAGCATACTATTAATTGTTCTCCTCCGTGTTGCACTATTTGCTCAGCTCTGTGTAGCTAATATGATTGTGTTGGTTGTTGCTTCAAACTTCATTGTTGCTTCTATTACACCGTACATTTCGTGGAGATCATTGCTTATGTGTCATTCATTGACTCTACTCTTATTTGTTGACTGGAATTATGGTAGAACACTTGCACAAGCATACACATAGTTAAATCACCCATATCAGTTTTAAAAGGTGAATCCTGACGACATTAACCATTATACGTACTCTTGTCTTATTGCTTTCTATGTGAGGATTATTTTATTGGCACGCGGGTCGTCCGTGTGATTATGAGTTGTAATGTGGGCACAAGATGTCAAGTGATTAGGGTTGGGAGCCATGAGGTGTGATTTTAAGGTTCGGTACCTCGTGAAAATGCTTGAACAAATTTGGTGTGAAAGCGGTTGTTCTCATTGAGTTGTTGCTGGTTTTCCCTTTATTTGGTTTCCCCAGACTTAGACTGTGATTAGTTACTCTACAGCATTATTACCTGATTGCTTCCTGTTGAATATTGTTGTTACTAATGTATCATTTCAAGTACTGTGTTGTATTCCTTATCCTGCTTAGCTTTATATTAATATTGTTTCTCTGTTAGTTCATCTACACACTTGTTCAGGTTGTTTAGTCTGGTAGGTGTCTTGACTGTCCCTCGTCACTACTCCACCGAGGTTAGTCTTGATACTTACTAGGTACTGTTGTGGTGTACTCATACTACACTTCTGCACATTTTTGTGATTATCTAGGTGCCTCAGTTGTTGTTGATTATTAGATGGATGGTAGAGCTGTGGAGACTCAAGGTAAACCTGTCGTCGCGTTCGCAGGCCTCGGAGTCACCTTCTGATATTTTCATTGTACTGTTTAATTTCATCCGAACAGTTGTATTTAGCGATTTTCTAGCAAACTCAGTAGAGCTTATGACTTGTACTACCGTTTTTGGGAATTGTAATTTGTATAAGATTTTTATCTCGTATTTTTCATTTATTGGTTGAATTCTTCTAATTATTTAGTAAGTGTTAGGATTACCTAGTCTTAGAGACTAGGTCCCGTCACGACATCTTACAAGGGGGAAATTAGGGTCATGACATATAACATGGATATTCCAAAAGAGGCTATCTACCGATGAGCATTGGAATTACTCTCGGTAAGGAGGGTTGTCCTAAAACACCTAAAGAGAGAGAACACATGAGTAGGATCCCATACGCTAGCGCAGTGGGAGTTATCATGTATATCATGACATATACACGTCCTGATGTGGCTTATGCACTTGGAGTGACTAGCCGATATCAAGCAAATCCTGGTGAGGAACATTGAAAGGTGGTGAAGACCATTCTTAAGTGCTTAAGAAGGACTAAAGTTCAATTCCTCATCTATGGAGATTCTGAGTTGAAACTTGAAGGTTATACTGATGCAAGTTTCTCTTCAGATAATGATGATAACAAATCTATTTCTGGTTATGTATTCACCTTAAATGGTGGTGCAGTGAGTTGGAAAAGTTCCAAACAAGCTGCAATAGCTGATTCAGTAACTGAAGCAGAATATATAGCAGCTAGTGAAGCTGCTAAGGAAGCTGTTTGGATGAAAAAGGTTCTTAACTGAACTTGGTGTGGTTCCTTCAATAGAAGGTACAGTTCCATTGTTGTGTGACAATACTGGATCCATTGCTCAAGCAAAAGAACCAAGATCACACCAAAAATCCAAACTCATTCTGCGAAGGTATCACTTGATAAGAGAAAGCATTGAACATGGAAACGTCTAGATTCAAAAGGTTGATGAAAATAAAAATGTTACTGACCCATTCAGTAAAGCGCTTGGAGCAAAGGAGTTTGACAAGCACATGTAAAAATTGGGAATGAAGTACAAGACTGATTGGCTCTAGTGCAAGTGGGAGATTATTAGGGATATAGTAGATATGTCCTAGATCCAATCCCGTGTTTGATGATTTAAATATATTCTTGTGAACGTTATTTGATATAAAAAAATATATATGGCATCTAATATTCTTTTATCATAGTTATTATTAATTATTTTATTAACTTGATAAGGTCCTTGATTAAATTTCGAGACTTGTCATTATGATGGAGATCATGATAATGAGAGTAAAGTTTCTTATAATTTTATCTAAATTTATTCTTGATCGTAGGATTATTAATTTGGACATTAATAATTCGGTTAAATTAATATTTATGTGATTGTCTTTATGGGATAAAGATTAGTTGATCTTATTAACTAAATCACATAGATAGATAATGCATATATATATGATCGAGCAGACTCATTGGATAATTCTTAATGGTTAGAATTACCATAAATTTTCAATATGATATTCACTTGAAGAATAGGATGTAAGAGTTTTCTTTGACCTGAGATCGTCATAGTAATTGACAAGTTATTTATTGTGCTTTGATACTAAACACCTATGACCCGAGGTCTATAGTTGAAAGGATATTGGGTACGATTAAATACTTGTAGAATTAGTGATTGATCAAGATGGAATCTGTCAACTCTTGGTAATGAGTTTAAGCTCCATGTTATCATGAATTATAAATGACTAAACTAAGACCTTGGCCAGGGCAATTAAATGAAAGAAGAAAAGAGTTTCTTAGGTCATTCAATGGTTGATTATATTTGACATGATTATATAGTTAGTCGCCTATTAGGATTTGACAGTTGAACCATATCCTAGGGTGACCTAGAGCTATAAGGACAAAGGGAATTACTAAATTATTATTCTGCAATTTCTTGAGAGTAAATTGTTGTAAGACCCCGTAAAAAATTTCAAATGATTTAAGTTTTTAAACTGCGCCAACGGTATTTGGGAATAACGTATTTGAGTATTAAAGGAGACCTATGGGATAGAGTCACATCATGTTGAATTGATAATGTATGTTTAAAGTGTGTTGGAACATACTAAGTAGTTTTAGGAATGGCAAGAACTTGTGTGAAACAAGTTGGATGTTTCAATTGGCACAAGACCCAACTTCAAATGAATAGAACTACCTCAATATAATGCCTTAGGTGGTGATATACCTATCACATTAAAGCCCTTTGAATCTAGTTTCCAACGCATCAAACCGTTTGTCATTTGGATATGTATACAGAAAGTTATGGCCATTTTACTGGACATGTGTCATATGCGCGGCCAGATGCGCGGCCAAATCCGCGGCCGCACACATGGGAACTCATTAAATAACCCCAAAGCCGGGAATAGAGGGGGGTTAAGTCATTTTGGCCAAAAACTCTGATATTTTTAGAGAGAAGGGAGAGTGTTTTAGAGAGAGAGGAAACCCTAGGCTAATTATTCATCAAGTCTTGCTCAAACCTTAAAAGATTAACAAGAAAATCTCACAAGTTCTTCATCTAAGAGGTAAGATTCAAACCCCTAATATTCAATTTCGAATTTGGGTAAAAGATGGTTGATTTGGAGTATGATTCTTGGGTATAAGAGCATTATTTATACATGCTTGTACTAATAAGGTTTGTGGGGAGATTGTTGAGGTCAAATAGTAAATATTGGGTTGTGGAGTGAAGGAAATCTTGTAGAAGAACCTTGTAGTTAGATTTGCACACCTAGTATTTGATAAAATGCTCAAATGAGCTGAGATCATGAATATCTTCCTAATAATGGTTCAATTTTTGTTATGTCTCAAAATAGATTGGGATTGCTAGAATTTCCGGAATGTTATAGTAATTTAAGGAAAGCTCAAAGCAAGGTATGTTGGCTAAACTCTTCTCTTAGAATTGAATCTCACGATGTTCATATAAATTATGTAAGTCCCGAGTGGCTTGTGTTGAAAGATATATGTCCCGAGTAAGTTTGTGTTGAAAGATATATGTTCCGAGTAAGTTTGTGTTGAAATATATATGTTCAATAAGTATCCTAAATGCTTTATTCATATTATGTTGCCAATTGAGGATGTATTCAAGTATGGGCTGTGCTTTAATAATGTATCGAGTTCAAACGAAGGCTATTATGCCAAATTTTGTGAAATATCTCTATGTGCCTTAGACTTTTAATTGCTCGCATGTGTACTACACACCTTGATTTGAATTGTTATTGTTGGTGATGATGATGTTGATGTTTGAAAGTAAAAAGGTGAGCATGAAATATTAAATACGGCCAACATGCTAAGAGTGATTTTATAATTGTGGCCAATGGTGCCAATTAAATGAAATAATGTTAGAAAGATTATGAGACGAGCTTTGACTCAACTATTCCAAAATTGACTTCGATAATATAATTGGCTAAAAGCTTATGAACTCAAGTGCTGCCCAAATGTGGCCGTTTTAGCTAATGCTATGCTTTGTAAGTATTTTTCAATGTGTTTTGTGTTCTTACACATTCGTGAGTGGAAATTATGTATGATCTTAACTTGTGCTTCGATTGCCAATCATTTTACTCCATTTATTGGAAAGAAATCTATTGTGTTTAAAGCCTTCATTACTAATGAACTTAAAGTTGTGAATTCCGGAATATTCTACTTGTTGATAATTATGATGATGATCTATGAAATGGAGGAAATGAAAGTGTAGAATATGATATACGGCCACAATGCCATGAATGAATAAGAATATGTATGTCCAAGGGAGCTAATAAAATAGTGATGTTGTAAGTAGTTGAAAGTAATTGTGAAGTGATATATGGTGGGGAAGGTTATGAGACGAATGTATTTGTACTTATGTTTCCAATGTGTTATAAGCTCTTACGCCCTCATGAGGAGAGGCTATAGTGTTCCTAAATATTTTAAATGTTCTTGATGTCCTATGATCACCTATAACAAGTACAAGTAAGTGATGGTATGAACATGAAATGTTGTCGTTTGCCAAAATGAGAATTATGAGGTGTTGTATGTCTCTATGGTTTCTATCATAGTATGTATGCTACTAAAATAATTAATGTAAATGACTTCGATGTTAAGTCCCCAAGAATCATGAACATAGCTAATGACCATAAGTTGATAAGAAGGTATATATGTGGTGGAAGAGAGATGTCCTATGCTAAATGATGATGAATCTTATGAAAACGAATTTGGGCCATGTGCCACTGAAATTGGCCTGTTGATTCACCATACATGTGCTAATGTAATGGGCTATGTTTCTCCATAATGAACATGAACATAAAGTGTCTCAATAATCCGGGAACTTACGATCTTAAAAGTAATGTTAATCATGTCGCTTTGAGTTTATACATGGTTCTATGCATAATGATGTGTTATGAAGCCCTATGGATGGTCTATTAAACGCATAGTCTTGTTATGAAATCCTATGGACGGTCTATGAAACGCATAGGTATATTGTGTTATGAAATCCTATGGACGGTCTATGAAACGCATAGGTATATCTTGTTATGAAATCCTATGGACGGTCTATGAAACGCATAGGTATATTGTATTATGAAATTCTATGGACAATCTATGAAACGCATAGGTATATTGTGTAATGAAATTCTGTGGACGGTCTATAATACGCATAGGTATATCATATTATGAAATCACTGTGAACGGTCTATGAAACGCACAGGTGTATTTATATTGTATATGCAATCCTATGGACGGTCTATGAAACGCATAGGTATATTGTGTTATGAAATCCTATGGACGGTCTATGAAACGCATAGATATATTTTGTTATGAAATCCTATGGACGGTCTATGAAACGCATAGGTATATTGTGTTATGAAATCCTATGGACGGTCTATGAAACACATAGGTATATTGTGTTATGAAATCCTGTAGACGGTCTATAAAATGCATAGGTATATCATGTTATGAAATCACTGTGAACGGTCTATGAAATGCACAGGTGTATTTGCATTGTATATGAAATCCTATGAACGGTCTATGAAACGCATAGGTATATTGTATAAATAAACAATGTGAACGGTCTATGAAACGCACAGGTGTATTTATATTGTATATGTAATCCTATGGACGGTCTATGAAACGCATAGGTATATTGTGTTATGAAATCCTATGGACGGTCTATGAAATGCATAGATATATCTTGTTATGAAATCCTATGGACGGTCTATGAAATGCATAGATATATCTTGTTATGAAATCCTATGGACGGTCTATGAAACGCATAGGTATATTATGTTATAAAATCCTATGGACGATCTATGAAACACATAAGTATATTGTGTTATGAAATCCTGTGGACGGTCTATGAAACGCATAGGTATATCATGTTATGAAATCACCATGAACGGTCTATGAAACGCACATGTGTATTTGCATTGTATATGAAATTCTATGAACGGTCTATGAAACGTATAGGTATATTGTATAAGTAAATACTGTGAACGGTCTGTGAAACGCACAAGTGTATTTATATTATATATTTAATCCTAAGGATGGTCTATGAAACGCATATGTATATTGTGTTATGAAATCCTATGGACGGTCTATGAAACGCATAGGTATATCTTGTTATGAAATCCTATGGACGGTCTATGAAACGCATAGGTATATTGTGTTATGAAATCATATGGACGGTCTATGAAACGCATAGGTATATTGTGTTATGAAATCCGGTGGACGGTCTATGAAACGCATAGGTATATCATGTTATGAAATCACTGTGAACGGTCTATGAAATGCATGTGTATTTGCATTGTATATGAAATCTTATGAACGGTCTATAAAATGCATAGGTATATTGTATAAGTAAACACTGTGAACGGTCTATGAAACGCACAAGTGTATTTATATTATATATGTAATCCTGTGAATGGTCTATGAAATGCACAGGTGTATTGTGTAAGTAAACACTGTGAATGGTCTATGAAACACACAGGTATACTGTATAGATGATACTTTGAACGGTCTATGAAACGCACAGGTGTATTGTGTAAGTAAACATTGTGAATGGTCTATGAAACGCACAGGTATATTGTATGATATATGTGAATCCTATGAACGGTCCATGAGACGCATAGGTGTATTGTCTATGGAATCCTATGAACGGTCTATGAAATGTATAGGTGCAAGATAAGAGAGGGATATGGACGGTCTAGTGAGACGCATTGTTAACGTAGACATTACGTGCCATTTTCATTGGCCTTGTTCGTGCATGTTGTTTCAATTAATTTATATTATGTGTTCCACGTATAGATCATATTGGCATTTTATTTTGAAAGAGGATTTTTTAGCTATACATACTAGTGCTATTCAACAATACTAATGTCCCTTTTGTCGGGGGCGCTGTATCTTTTAATGGATGCAGGTATACTTCTACAGGATGATATGGATCTTTGATAAGAATCTTCTGCGCAGTAGATTATGGTGAGCCCGCTACAATTCCAGTGGGCATTTGAGTCTAGTTGGTTTTATGTACTTAGGTATCTATTGTCATAGAAGCTCCATGTACACTGTGGGTCATGTACTTAAGTTTTTGAGTTTTGTCGTGTAATTATGTTCATAAATATTTATGAAGTTATGTACCCATCACGAGAGAAAAAGAAAAGAAAAGGAAAAAAAATCGAGCCATTGAGCCAAATACATTCAAATATGAAAGTCATGATTTAATTATGTTTTGATAAATCAAGCATGAGTTATGATGAGAGGTTGATGCAACATAGGCTTGCTCGACTGGGTTCACTTGGTTGAGCGCCGGTCGCGCTCCTCGATTTCGGGGCGTGACAATTGTATACTCCATTCTATCCGGTCATTAAGAAGTGTTGCTAGATGCCACCCTTGATTAGTATATTGATGTGATCAATTTACTACCGGCATAGTATTGAACCTATGGGGTCACACATTAACGAGTGTTCAGATCTTTGCTAAAGGATTAATTACTTTATTATTTGATAATTAAATTAAAAAATTTAATTAGTTAAATAAATTTACTTATTAGTCCAAATAAAATATTATTATATTTTTTACTAGCACAGAGGATATAATTAATATTATAAATGTCACGACCCAAAATTCAACTAGTCGTGATGGAACCCAACCCAAACCGCTAGGTAAGCCAATTGACAATAAACAAATTCCAATAAAATTTAATGAGACAAATAAATAAAAGAAAATATCCGAATCTTATACATTTTTCAAGGACTGGTAGTACAAATCATAAGCTTCTAAGATACAAAGTTTACAAAGCTAGTGTAAAATAAATGCATCATCTGTCCGAATTATACATAAACAGATTTTTCATAAGTCTAGAGCTACCATGAACAAGAGGCAGCTATTACCGAAATGCAGGTATGTTTTCAATGCTAGCTCCCATCACACACAGCAACGTCAGCATCCAAGTCTTCATGCAAGGTGCGGAAGTGTAGTATGAGTATAACCGACCCCATGTACTCAATAAGTAACAAACCTAACCTTAGGTTGAAAGTAGTGACGAGCTGGGGCAAAGGTCAGAGTCCAACTCTAATAACCAGCAGCAGTGCATAACAATATAATAAAAAAATGGTACACAAAGTAACTCAGAGATATGATGCTCGGCTTATTCACGGTTACAGAAAAATAGACATGCTTTTCAAGTATAGCAGTAAATCCCAAATCTTTCGCCGAAAACACCAAAAGTATGAGTAAGTTTGAAAACTGTAATTTTTTCCAAGGATTTCAACAGGTAAATGTTTCATTTTCAAATGGCATAAGGAAAATACATCTTTAGGCCTACATGTCAATATGTATGAGAAGTCATGAATGAGGTTATACCGTGCAACATGAGGAAAATGCATCTCTATGCATGTACGTCAAGTGTGCATGTCGAATGCGATGCAACTCAGTGATAAAACCATATGCATACTCTTAGAGTATCAATTCACTCAGTCCTCACAGTCACTTAGTCCTCACATCCACTCAGTCCTCACATCCACTCAATCCTCCCAATCACTCGGCGCTCGCACTCAGTAGGTACCTGCGCTCACTGGGGGTATGTACAAACTCCGAAGGGGCTCCTTCAGCCCAAGAGCTATAATAAGCCAATCATGGCATAAATCAAAATAACATGCTGCGGCGTGCAACTCGCTCCCATAAATATCACTCACAAAGAAGCCATCAGCCTCACTCAGTCATCAATCTCTCCAGTCTCTCGGGTACACAATATCATGAAAGATCAACCTAAAAATAATGATGTCATGTATCAATAAATTGTAACAGAGATTAAGATATGATATGTAGATGAATGTGTATGACTGAGTATGTAATTTCAATAAAAACAGGTAACTCAACAGCAGAAATGACCTCAGTAGGTCCCAACAGGATAAGCATATAGCCTAGACATGATTTCTAACATGGATCACAGCTCAATTACTCTAGCACGTAGAGATTTCATGGATACAAATAAGATTAGGTGACTACACAGTACCACAGTAATAACCAAGTCACAATTCACATGGGGCACACCCATACGCCCATCATCTAGCATGTGCATCACCTCAACACCAAACACATATAACATATATTCAGGGTTCATACCCTCAACACCAAGTTTAAAAGTGCTACTTACCCCGAACAAGCCAAATCCAACACCGAGCAAGCCAAACGATGCTTCAAAAATGCTATCCCGCACGTACCAACCTCTGTACAACTCGAAACTAGCCAAAAGCACCTCAAATACGTCAAATAAAGCCTAATGAAACAATTCCAATAGATAAAGGTCGAATCTTTACTCAAAAGACCAAAATCAACCAAAAGGTCCAACTTAGGCCCGCGCCTCAGAACTCGACAAAACTTATAAAATCCGACAACTAATTCAATTGCAAATCCAACCATACTAGTTTCACTCAAATCCAACTCAAAATCGATGTTCAAAACTCAAAAATTCACTTTATAAAATTTTAGACAAAACCCCCCAAATATCACTTTTGAAATCATCAACCAATTGTCAAAAACGAAGATAGATTCATGAAATATAATAATAAATGAGTATAAAACACTTACCCCAATCCATGTGGTAAAAATCACTTCAACATTAGTCCAAATTAGAGCTCCCCAACTCAAAATATGAACAGATGAACAAACCCTTGATTTATATGCTTCCGCCCAGCTGTTCTGCATCGTTTCTCATGCCAAACGATCCCGAAACTCACTTTTGATGCCTCCAATGGATTTCTTATGAAGTTCCAGTCAAGTTAGGCTTTTGAATAACTCCATTTAACCTTATAATGAAGGAGATATGTTGGTTTTATATTTGCAAATTATGCAAATCATTAAATACGAATACAGTGGCAATTTCGTAATTAATCTAAACAAAATCTGAAAACTCAATTCTTAGTAAAATCACCATAACTTTCTCATTAGATGCAAAACATGATGATTCTAGTTGCTATAGTTCCAAAATTACGATACGGATCTAATGCTTCAATCAAAACAAAAATTGGAGCTCATTTGCTTAATGTGGTTCCATTTATGCTTGAAGAAACGACGTCGAAATATAATAAACGAGCGCAACACAACCCAAACTTATACGAAACTCACCCGAGCCCTCGGGACCCCATCCGAACATACCAATAAGTCCCATAATATAACATGGACTTATTTGAGGCCTCAAATCACACATAACAACATCGAAACGACGAATCACACCTCAATTCGAACTTAACTGAACTTTGGACTTTCAACTTCCAAAACTCGCGCCGAAACATATCAAATCAACCTGGAATGAACCCAAATTTTGTATACAAGTCCCAAATGACATAACGAAGCTATTCCAATTCCCTGAACCCCGATTCGAATCCGATATCATCAAAGTCAACTCTCGATCAAACTTATGAATTTTTCAAACCTTTAAATTTTCAACTTTCGCCAATTTGCGCTGACACCTTCTAGAAACATCAAATGTAAATTCGGACATACGCCCAAGTCCAAATTCACCATTCAGACCTAAATGAACCATCAAAACTCCAATCCAAGATCAAATACTAAAAAGTCAAACTTGGTTAACTCTTCTAACTTAAAGCTTCAATCATGAAATTCATTCTTCCAAATTGATTCCGAATAACCTGAAAACCAGAACCGACAATTCACACAAGTCATAATACATCATACGGAGCTACCTATGTCCTCAAACTACCGAGCGAAGTGCAAATGCTCAAAATGACCGATCGGATCATTACATCCTCCCTTACTTAAACATACGTTCGTCTTCGAGCGTGCCCAAAATCGTTTTAAAGCCCTCAAACCGCCGTGTAACCTTACCATGCACATACCCGGGGGTGATTCCACGTCACCCTATTCCATATAGGCTCGAAAATACAACATAACTGAAGATCATTACTTTAACCTCAGCCCGTAAACCACAGAATCTAATTTCCAACACCTGAAATTTCCTACAAGACCCGAATCTCTCTTCCACACATTGTATGAGTCTGAACAAGCTGTATCAAGCCATAACCATAACCCAAGATGTAATCCCATGACATACCACATGACTCGCTTACTCATAGCAAAATTTCCGATCATAGTAGCTGCTCAAAATAACCTAATACCGGTAATAAACCTTATATCAAACAAAACCTCATTTTAAAACCTTCGTACACTGCCGATGATGAAAGAAACACGCAGAAACTCCTAACCACTCATTAGATCAACAAGACATGGAGCTCCCTCTCCTTCGACAAGAACTATAGCCAATTTCTAAGCCGATCAGCGACATTATTTTTTCAAATATACTGTAATCAAATCCGATAACACCCATTCTAGGTCCGACGACCTCCTCTTATCAAATACAAGCTACTCTGCTGACACGCCACACCAATACTACACAGAGCCACAAATCGTGCAATTCGTGCACCAATACGCAACAATTCAAATGTACTCAATCATGGAAAATGACTCAAATGAGAGAACCGTCGTGCAAGTTCAACAAATACCATCACAACCGCAATGCCATGAGTCCATCATACATAGTAGAACCACAAAACACGAATCTGAAACAAAGGATCATATCTCAACATAACATAGTGGCAAAGCGTGACCCCGTCCAAACACTGTCCATATGGAATACCTTAAGCAACCATGCCCAAAATCAACAGCTACACGCAATATGACCTCAAGTACCTAAGGTGCATGACCATAACCACAGAGGAACCAATAACACAATACCACAGTCCGGAAAGAACATAACCAAATACGTAATCAATCATTCAACACCTTAATATCCATCTCGCTCAAATTTCGCTATAAGGCCCAAATAGGACCGCACCATGTGTGCATATAACCAACGGATCCCAACCCTTAATACCATAGAAGGCTAACTCATAAAATATCTCAGAACACGAATAAGCTCAACTCTAACCGAATGGCACATCCCTCAACAACAGCAGTACAAAGTCAACCAATCCGGCCTGGTGTAGAATACACATCCTCATTGGGCCTGCAAATGGATCCCAAATGCACTCTAGTCACCCACAAATAGATACATAACCCTCCGACAGTCCACAACGACTGAACCATAAAAAATACTATCACCTGGCTAGCTTTGGCCACATCTTCACATTTCACAACCACAAAATGATCTGTTTCTAAGAACTTTTAGTCTCCAAGTCCATAGAACACATGAATCACCATATCCGATCCCAACTCCACCGCCCGAATGTCTAACACATCTCTCACACACGATCATCCTACGAGGAAAACTTCTATAATTTTTCTGTGCCACATAGCATAATCTGAATATCATCAGTCGATCAACCAGGCGAGTATCGCAATACCAATAAAGAATTCGCAAGTCTGAACACAGTGCACCTTCTGAAATGCACACCCTTCCTAGGAATTACCAAATAGTTATAGCATTCATCTAAACTTAGGAAACCGTCCATACTATCTAAGAATTTATGATCTTCCCTTTGAAATAGACCTGTGACCTTGCACATGCAAATCTCAATCCTACATAACACGCCACATTTATCATGCCATCATAGGAAAAGTACGAGAATCTCATAATCAACTCTGAGTCACAAGCAAACTTTATACTCAATTGGCCAGGAACCTTCTATTTGATCTCATCTAGGAAAAAATCACAATACGCAACATGTTCCTCACGCCGGTAGGAAATATACACCTCTAACCGTGGTAGAAATCCTTGAGAGCACTTTGAAATCTATTTGCACACTATCAAGCAGTCAGAACTGAATCTCTCTAACTCAACCAAGCCACGCGAGTTGCCAAACCCAAGAGTACTGCTACAAAACACCTGTAGAGACTCACCACATCATGATAACCAAAAGAATCGAGCATACCATTACCCTATTGATCCAACCTACTACCAGGCTGCCCTATTTCTCCGAGTTCCTTCCGAATTACCCTCAAGTTGACACTCATCCTCGCCATAATACCATGATCCTCAACCAAGACTCACCCCAAAAGATCCTAGAATAAAACCATACTGCCCTAAGGCCCATACGCCGTTGTATTCCCTCTTAAACACCCCAAAAGTACCATAACCGAGACACACACTTTAAAGAGACCTTCTGTGAATCTAAAGTCGTTTTCCTTTACCTTCCTGATGCTGAAATATAGAATCCATAATGATATAGAAATGCCACAAGTCTCGACACCATCCAATGAAAAATCTTAGATCCTAGCCATATACAAATTCGGAAAAAGTCACAATTGCTACATAAAAATCTTGAATCCATTAGAACTTTCTAGAGAGTCATCCACTTTGCTCAAATCTCAATTGCACCTCCCCAAACGGGCCGAACGACTTGTGCCCTATTAGCACAACAACACCTACAGAAGTAACCCCGAATAACACCTCAATCATTCCATGATTTCCATATACCCATAAAGTGTAACATAACCCGTATCCAAAAATTCCTTTACTCGAGCCATCCTCGATCTCAATCTCTGCAAGTCATAACCGATTCACAAGTATGCCTGAAACCGAAACCAGTACAACACACAACCACGTAATCAAATCGTTGATAGCAGACTCCCCCACTTGGCTCAAAGCCATAGGACAAAACACTCGATAACTTATAATATCCATGCTCTATTACTATCATAATCCTGCACCGAAATTCAACTCAATCTCTAATAAGCTCATGTAAGACAAACCCTCTAATATCTCAAATCATCTGCAAACCTCACATTTATTCTCGTGACGGTCAGGTCAGCTATTACCATCGATCCAAACTCAAATCGCACAAGTATAACCCACTTGGTAGAAAAGAAAGCCTCCACACAACATTATAAAATCACACATCTATAGATTACCTCGCAGGTTATAACCCACCTACTTAGCTCCAAACTGACATCTCTCTATAACCTTTCACAGCCACGACTAGTATGCAATCACTTAATCATCTCGGGTCAGAACTCACCGACAAGGCATGAGAACCTAATTCGTCCCTCCGTTAAACAACATGAAAGATCCTCTAATACTCTCACAACTCGAGACTATACATCATATCAAGACAGAAATCAAGCACCCAATAGTTATTTTTACATCTCAAGCGAACTCTTCTTGTCACATTTAATCCATCTAAACACATCCTGCAATCACATTATACTCATCATATAGCCATCCAACCACTCATCAAGCCACAAATTCCACTCATAGGGACACTAACGGACATATAAGTCCAAAAGCACATTCTCACACAGCCGAAATCCCAGTGCTCAAGCTACAGTCAAAACCCGGCCTTAAGTCCTCCAGACTGTCCCATCATCAACACGCCAAAATCACATCTTGCACCTCATCCATGGAATCACAAATCGTCGATGCACAACCTATACCGAGCGCTCACATGCTCATACGTATGCGTGGAAGGAATTCAAAGAGTTATGTTTCAAGTTGAATCAATTTTGCACGATAAGGAAAGAAAGATGGGAAATTATCCTAGATGCCTTGTAACCTCTCGAAGACAGGTATGGACGTCATCATACCGATCCGCAAGACTCTACTAGCCACTTCCTCATGACTCGTAGAACCCGTGAACCTAGAGCTATAATACCAACTTATCACGACCCAAAATTCAACTAGTCGTGATGGCACCTAACCCAACCAGCTAGATAAGCCAATTGACAATAAACCAATTCTAATAAAATTTAATGAGACAAATAAATAAAAGAAAATATTTGAATCTTATACATTTTCTAAGGACTAGTAGTACAAATCATGAGCTTCTAAGATTTAGGGTTTACAAAGCTAGTTTAAAATAAATACATCATCTGTCTGAATTATACATAAATAGATTTTTCATGAGTCTAGAGCTACCATGAACAAGAGGCAGGTATTACCGAAATGCAGGTACATCTTCAATGCTAGCTCCCGTCACACATCGCAACGTCAGCATCCAAGTCTGCACGCAAGGTGCGGAAGTGTAGTATGAGTACAACCGACCCCATATACTCAATAAGTAACAAACCTAACCTTAGGTTGAAAGTAGTGACGAGATGGGGCAAGGGTCAGAGTCCAACTCTAATAACCATCAACAGTGCATAACAATATAGTAAAAAAATAATACACGAAGTAACTTAGAGATATGATGCGCGGCTATTCACAATTACGGAAAAATAGGCATGCTTTTCAAGTATAACAGTAAACCCCAAATCTTTTGCCGAAAACACCAAAAGTATATGTTTGAAAACTGTAATTTTTCCAAAGGCTTTCAACAGCTAAATGTTTCATTTTCAAATGGCATGAGGAAAATACATCTTTATGCCTACATGTCAATATGTATGAGAAGTCATGAATGACGTGATACCGTACAACATGAAGAAAATGCATCTCTATGCATGTATGTCAAGTGTGCATGTCGAATACAATGTAACTTAGTGATAAAACCATATGCATACTCTCAGAGTATCAATTCACTCAGTCCTCCCAATCACTCAGTCCCCACAGTCACTCGGTCCTCACATCCACTCAGTCCTCACAGTCACTCAATCCTCCCAATCACTCGTCACTCGTGCTCGGCACCCGTACTCGGCACTCGCACTCAGTAGGTACTTGCGCTCACTGGGGGTATGTACAGACTCTGGAGGGCTCCTTCATCCCAAGCGTTATAATAAGCCAATCATGGCATAAATCAAAATAACATGATGCGACGTGCAGCCCGCTCCCATAAATATCACTCACAAATAGGCCCTCAGCCTCACTCAGTCATCAATCTCTCCAGTCTCTCGGGCACACAATGTCATGAAAGATCAACCCAAAAATAATGATATGATGTATCAATAAATGGTAACAGATATTGAGATATTATATGTAGATGAATGTGTATGACTGAGTATGTAATTTCAATAAAAACAGATAACTCAACAGCATAAATGACCCCCGTGGGTCCCAACAGGATAAGCATATAGCCTAGACATGATTTCTAACATGGATCACTGCTCAATTACTCTAGCACGTAGAGATTTCATGGATACAAATAAGATAAGGTGACTACACAGTACCACAGAAATAACCGAGTCACAATTCACACAGTGCACGCCCACAAGCTCATCACCTAGCATGCGTGTCACCTCAACACCAACACACATATCACGTATATTCAGGGTTCATACCCTCAACACCAAATTTAAAAGTGTTACTTACCTCGAACAAGCCAAATCCAACACCGAGCAAGCCAAATGATGCTCCAAAAATGCCACCCCGCGTGTACCGACCTTCGAACGGCTCGAAACTAGCCAAAAGCAACTCAAATATGTCAAATAAAGCCTAAGGAAACAATTCCAATTGATAAAAGGTTGAATGTTTACTCAAAAGCCCAAAATCAACGAAAATGTTCAACTCGGGTCCGCGCCTCCGAACTCGACGAAACTTATAAAATCCGATAACTCATTTAATTACGAGTCCAACCATACCAGTTTTATTCAAATCCGACTCCAAATCGATGTTCAAAATTTAAAAATTCACTTTATGAAATTTTAGGCAAAACCTCCCAAATTTCACTTTTGAAATCATCAACCAATTACCAAAAATGAAGATAGATTCATCAAATATAATAATGAATGAGTAAAGAACACTTACCCCAATCCATATGGTGAAAATCACTTCAGAAATAGTCCAAATCCGAGCTCCCCAACTCAAAATATGACCAAATGAACAAACTCTTGATTTATATGCTTCTGCCTAGTTGTTCTGCCTCGTTTCTCATACCAAACGATCCTAAAACTCACTTTTGATGCCTCCAATGGATTCCTTGTGAAATTCAAGTCAAGTTAGGCTTTTGAATCACTCCATATGACCTTATAATGAAGGATATATGTTGGTTTCAATATTTGCAAATAGTGCAGATTTTTAAATACGAATTCAGTGGCAATTGCGTAATTAATCTAAATAATTTGGCAACCCAATTCTTAGTAAAATGACCATAAATTCCTCATACGATGTCGAAACTTGATGATTCCAGTTGCTATAGTTCCAAAATTACGATATGAATCTAATACTTCATTCAAAACAAAAATTAGAGTTCATTTGCTTAATGTGGTACCCCATTTATGCTTGAAGAAACGACGTCGAAACATAAAAAAACGAGCGCAACACAACCCAAACTTATCTGAAACTCACCCGAGCCCCTCGGGACCCCGCCCGAATATACAAACAAGTCCCATAATATAACATGAACTTACTCGAAATCTCAAATCACACATAACAATATCGAAACGACGAATCGCACCTCAATTCGAACTTAACTGAACTTTGGACTTTCAACTTCCAAAACTCGCGCCGAAACATATCAAATCAATCCGGAATGAACCCAAATTTTGCATATAAATCCCAAATGACATAACGAAGCTATTCCAATTCCAGGAACCCCGATTCAAATCTGATATCATCAAAGTCAACTCTTGGTCAAACTTATGAACTTTTCAAACCTTCAAATTTCCAACTTTCGCCAATTTGCACTGAAACCTTCTAGAAACATCCAAATGCAAATTCGGGCATAAGCCCGAGTCCAAAGTCACCATCCAAACCTAACTGAACCATCAAAACTCCAATCCAAGGTCAAATACTAAAAAAGTCAAATTTGGTCAACTCTTCTAACTTAAAGCTTTAATCATGAAATTCATTCTTCCAAATCGATTCCGAATAACCTGAAAACCAAAACCGACGATTCACACAAGTCATAATATATCATATAGATCTACTCATACCCTCAAACTACCGAACGAAATGTAAATGCTCAAAATGACCGATCGGGTCATTACAATGAATAATTTGGAGTTTTCTATCTAGAATAGAAATCAAATTATTTCTTGGTTATTGATTACGCTTAAATGAAATTAAATTTAGAGCAGCTCTCTACATAGGCGACGCTGGTGAACAGTACTTAGAACCATAAAAATGGCCACTGCTTCTTCGTTCGGTGGTGAAAAACCACCGGACCAGTCCCAAATAATGCGTATCAATATTGCGCATAAACCCCAGGTAGGCGCCCCTATCAATTATTCCCCACCTGCTGCAGATTTCAACAATGGTAGAAGACTCAAGTTCGCAAAAAATTGCCTGGGCATGGCTGAAACTCCAATTCTTATTCCTGGGTCAAAACAAGTTACCCTAATTCATGGAGATTGTTATCCACCTCATATACAGTCGACCAACCAAGTCTTAGGCAACCTTACCGCCAGAACCGTCTTCTATCACCAACTGAGTAAACACCAGCTGGTCGAGCATGAAACTACAGATATCCAAATTAGACAACACCAGTTCCCAACGACTCCAACTGATCTCGACATTGACCATAATCCTTCAATCAATAATTACAATGAACCAACCATCACAACTTTGCAAAAAACCACTTATGCAGAGTTAGGCGTGCCTAATATTCGACAAAATGCCCAGGTTAGTTTTGAGGCCAATTGTAATGAGCAAATGAATGGTATAGATTCACAAAGTCATTTTGAGATTAGCCGTCATGAGAAGTTACAAGAACAATTAATAAAAGAAGTTGCTACATCTTTGTCACCTTCAGCACCAACAATGTACTGCGGACATGTTATCACTGAGAATAATGAGCCTTAACTTGTACTCAAGCAAGGGATTTCAAACGTACTCAATGACAAGCATGTAAGAGCCCAACCACAAACTTATCCAAATCCTTTATTGCCTAGTAATCTAAAGGAAAAAGAATGCACATCACAAGCAGGGTCACAGGTCTCCAAAGCTGAAGAATCCCCACCTCAAACCTCCCAACAACAACTAAATTTGAACAGTTCCAAGACCGTAAATAACCAGCCTAAGATCTCTACTAATTATGATCGACCTACCAGAAAAATAAATCCACTTAGCCAAGCCCCACAAATACATGTTACTAATACTTTAGGCTCTAAGGATAACATTAATACACATCAACCAGCAGGATCCAAAGAACATGTCAAAAAAGAACCAAACACCACTGAAACCACACCCCCTGACCTTCACTCACTTTTATGCTACTAAGATCAGGGCCAGATTTGAAGCAGAGAGAACACCTATTAATTTCACTCCTCCGAATATAACCACCAAGCAAGGCAGGCCTGCTGTTGTTTTTAAAAGAGAAGATTACATGGTCACTATGGCTGCTAGATGTAAGTACACTGTTGTGGGGAAGTTTAGTAACACTATGCCTAGAATGTAAATCATCAGAAGAAGTTTTGCCAATCAAACTGAACTCAGGGGAGGAGCTAAGATTGATCACTTCAACTCAAGGACTGTCTACATTGATCTAGACAATGAATATGATCATGTCACAGTTTGGAATAAGCAATTCATGTACATTCAAGGCCAACTGATGAAAATTGAAGCTTGGACACCCATCTTCAGCCCCAATGAAGATTCTCCTATTGTACCAGTATGGATCATCATACCTGAATTGCCTTGGCATCACTACTACATGGAAATTCCAACCCCATTTTTATCTTATGTTGGTAAAGCTGTATTCCTTGATTTGGCATCATTTCAAAAAACTAGAGGCAGTGTTGTTAAAGTGAAAATGCAGATAGACCTAATCATGTTTGGTTAGGTTATGATAAAAACCAAGATGAAAATAGAGATGGGCAATGGTTAGAAATACAATATGAGAGCATTCCTGAATATTGCTCTTACTGTAGACACCTAGATCACGCAGCCCATGTATGTCCAAAAAAAAGAAAGCACGAACATATGCAGAAGGAGAAAACAATTACAATTAATGATGAACATACACTGCAACATGGAAAGAACACAGCAGTGCCATATAACTCACAGCAAATACTAAATCAACAGAATTAACTCATTCAGCACAAACAGACTTCTCAACACCAGCATCAGATCAAAAAACCAAAAATGCAGCATAAGAAAATGCAAAACTTCACAACTTAGAGGCAAACAATTCACAAGAAGAATGGCAAACCCAGAAAAATAGGAAATTCAAAGGCAATGCATTGAACAACAACAAGAAGCAGCAAGCAGTCTATGTTGCCAAACAACCTATTGTACAGCTCCAGCAGAATTTGACAAAAGACCATGCAGTATTTGCCACCAAGAAATCAGATATGAATTGCAACATTCTTCCAGCTCCACTTGAGAGGAGTGATGATTCTGGTGCACAGACTCAACAAATCACCCCTATTATCCTTAATGTTTCTATTAATGATAAAGTCAATGGAGGAATGGAGATTCTTCAGGAGGAAACATTTGTTAATAAAAATGGGGATACAAATAAAGGGGGTCTTCCTCATGGTTTGAGTGAGAGTGCTAAGGCACAACTATCTGGACATAGGTTGGACCATACAACTGCTACCACTAAGGATTCTACACAGGTAGGTCCTTTGATTACTGTTACTTCAGAGGAACAAGTTGAAACTCTACTAAGAAGAAAGGCAATTAACAACCACCATCCTATGGAGTCAACTTTTTGGCAAAAGTAAAGAAGAGTTGAAGATGCTGAATGTTACCATAAACCAGTCATGCCAGGAAATACCCTCACAAATATTTGAAGACTCTGGCATAAGTGGAAAGAACAATGAAGTCAATTCTGAAAAACCATTATGGAGTGACGAAGCACAAGTACTGGAATATCAAGAAGGAACAAAAGCTACTTCAACAGGACAGCAAAACAGTAGTGACAACGAGGAAAGAATGCTGGACAATTTGAATCATATTATTGCAGATCAACATAGACTACTGGATCCCAGAGTTGATGGTAATCAGAATTTTTTCAAGCGACAGCCAATCTCTCCAGTTGTACTTGATAAAGAAGCTCTACTACAAGATCTAAACGAGGGAGGAAAATATGCAACACGCTTACAGATGTTGAATGTCAATGCAACAGTATCTACTAGATAAAGTGGAAAGGTTTTGTTCAATTATGAAGGTGCTTTGATCAATGTTGTAGATAAAGATCCAGATGGAGATGTTAATGTACGATCATTAGATATTTTCGTATAACCAGATCATCTAAAAGCTGGGTACACAGACACTCATCTCAATGAACTAATGATCTCAACATCTTTGGCTTCGGAAACACCTAGCTTGGAATCTATCTATGCTTTGCAATTCAAGAAGATTCAACAGACATTTTTCTGATTGTGAACAGAATGCTATGGTGGCTTCAGAACAATCACAACAACAACTTATACCACGACCAACAGATATTTTGAATCCTACTCTTATAGCATGTGTTACTGAAAATGGGAAGCCAATACAATTGCAGATGAACATACCACAGAAGACACCTTTGCAAACATTACATGACTTAGTGACACACAATTTTGCAACTGCTGAGATGATTTTAATGGAGCACCAACAAATAGAAGAAGAAGGAGATGATGAATCAACTGTTGGAAATTTCAAGCAAGTTGCAAAGGAATTTGACCTATCTCCTAGAACTATTATAAAGGGTGGTAAGAAGACAAAGAGGCATACTCAGCACAAAGAACCCCTACAACCACCAAGAATCTTGCCCAGAAGGGCAGCCTCACAAACTAAATGATTTTAAGTCATTAATCTGGAACATTAGGTCTGTGAATACACAGAAGGCCTTTCCTAGGGTACTCAATATGCAAAAGGAGGACAAGTTCATTGTCATTGCACTTCTGGAGCATTTTCAAAAGGCGGGTCATATACAAAGGTATAGAAGAAGATTGAATATAGAGACCTCTTTCTCAAATTTGAATGGGAAAATATGGTTGTTCTTTTATTCTATAGTGGAATGGGAACTGATTGTGGAAACTGATCAACATGTGACTATTAAATTATTTCACCCTGGCATTAGAAAATATATAATGATGACTTTTGTGTATGCAAAGTGTTCATCTTTGGAAAGTGTGGAATTATGGGACAATATGTATTACATGGCAAGTGATATAGAACTCCCTTGGTTAGTAGGAAGAGATTTCAATGTAGTGTTACATGAAGATGAGAAAATAGGGGGATTACCAGTTTATCCACCTGAATATGAGGATTTTGCATTTGTGTCAGCTCTTGTGGACTATTTGATCGAGGCTATAAAGGGAGTCCATTTACATGGTGGAATGGAAGACCTAACGCTCAATGTATATTTAAGAGATTGGATAAAATTTTGGTAAATTTTCCATTCCAAAATATGCTGCCATCAGTAGAAGTCGAGCACTTGATCAGAATAGGATCAGATCATGCACCATTGCTCATAACTTATGGTGTACGGACTACTAACTTTGTCAAGCCTTTCAGATTCTTGAACTTCTGGATAAAGCATAATTCTTTTAAGGATTTGGTGAGAAAGAATTGGGATGCTGACTTCATTGGGGATCCACTCCTTTTATTCAAACACAAATTAAAGAAGGTCAAGGTGGTTGTATCTAAATGGACCAAGGCCACATTTGGTGATATCTTCAAACAACTACATATCCTGGAAGATATTGTAAAGGTCAAGGAGATGTTGTTCGAGGGGGAGCCTATAATCGAGAACAGAATTGTCCTTCAAAAAAGTCAAGCATAATTGAAACATTATCTCAATTTAGAGGAGCAGTACTGGAAGCAGAAAGCAGGGATGACATGATTTTCTGAATGATATAGAAACACTAACTTCTTCAACAATTATGTCAATGGTAAAAGCAGAAGTTGAAGTTAAAAATGATACAGAATGCTGATGGGAACTGGTTAGAAGATCAGGAATAAATGGCTAATATTGTAGTTCAGTTCTACCAGAATCAGTTCACTGCAGAAGGAGATCCTACCGATTTTTCAATGCTGGAGAATGTACCTACAATGGTTACATTGGAGCAAAATTTGGAGCTGTGAAGATATCCAACACTAGAAGAAGTGAAGGCTGCAATTTTTGAACTTAGTGATAATAGTATCAGTGGTCCTGACAGATTTACTGGGCTATTCTATCAAGAATGTTGGGATGTGATTTGCTACGACATACACAACATGGTTCTTCACTTTTATGGAGGTGTTACACTACCAAAATCCATCAGTCATACAAATTTGGTACTACTGCCTAAGAAGACAAGTATTCAGACTTTCTCAGACTTAAGACCTATAAGTTTGAGCAACTTCATCAACAAGGTATTGTCAAGGGTGCTTCATGACAGACTAGAAATGTTCTTGCCATCTCTAATCTCTCTAAATCAGTCTAGATTTCTAAAGGGTAGGAACATCTTTGAGAACATACTTCTTACTCAGGAAATTGTCACCGACATAAGGCTGCGAGGTAAGCCAGCTAATGTGGTCATTAAGCTGGATATGTCAAAGTCCTATGACAGGGTATCTTGGAAGTATTTGTTGCATGTCTTAAGGAAAATGGGATTTGCTGAACACTTTATCACAATGCTGGGGAACTTGATATCTAATAATTGGTATTCAGTATTGACGAATGGGCAAAGCACAGGTTTTTTCAAGTAAACAAGGGGAGTCAAGCAAGGAGATCCTTTATCTCCGGCACAATTTATATTATCAGCTGAGGTGCTATCTAGATCATTGAATAAATTATTTAAGGATACAACTTTTAAGGGATTTGGTCTACCTAAGTGGACTGATCCCTTGAATCATCTTGCATATGCTGATGATACAATAATATTTGCCGTTGCTTATCCTCCATCCTTGAACAAGATCATGGCAGTCCTTGCTGGGTATAAAAAGGTATCAGGCTAGTTGATCAACAAAGCTAAAAGCTCATTTTTCATGCATTCAAATGTATCTCATGTATTGTCCCGGGCAGTGGAAGATATTACAGGAATTACTAGAGGTCAATTCCCCTTCACTTACTTAGGTTGTCCTATATTCTACTCAAGAAGAAAGAAAGATTATTATGCGGACCTAGTGAAGAAAGTGAAGGCTAAGCTGCAATCTTGGAAAGAAAAAATGTTATCTTTTGGAGGAAAAGCAACACTGATTGGTAGTGTTCTGCAAAGCATGCCACTGCATCTACTATCAGTTCTTGACCCCCCTAACAACATACTGGTCCACTTACATAAGATCTTTGCAAGATTCTTTTGGAGTAACAAAGAAGAAGGAAGGATTAGGCATTGGTCTTCATGGCAAAAGTTATGTCTTCCTAAAGAGGAGGGAGGACTAAGCTTCAGCTCATTACATGATGTTTCAAGGGCACTCTTTTCTAAACTCTGGTGGAGATATAGGACCACTAAGACATTGTGGTCTAACTTCATGTGGAACAAGTACCGCAAAAAAGAAATATCCATTGTTGTGCAATTCAGAAATGGTTCTCATGTGTGGAGGAAAATGTTATATGCCCTGAACAAGTAGAACATGAAATCCTTTGGGAATTAAAAAGTGGTACAACTAATATATGGCATGAAAACTGGACACGATTGGGTGCACTATACCATGTGGTGCCTCCAGAATTTCTAGTAAATGAAGAAATCGAAGAAGTGTCAGAATTATTGCAAGGAGGAGAATGGAATGAACAGTTAATAGAACAAAATATTCCTGAAGACATTGTACAACACATTAAAAAATATGTGCATTATGAAGGCAGTGAGGTATACTGGGACATTTCTCACTGGATGTCAAATCCTTCAGGCAAGTTTAGTGTTAGTAGTTTCTGGCAGATCATTTGACACAGGGACAACCCTAATCCAGAATTCAAAAACATGAGGATTAAATGATTGCCTTTCAAAATATCATTTTTCTTATGGAGATTATGGAGACATAAACTCCCTACAGATGATCTATGGAGAAGGCATGGATATATCAATGTATCAAGATGTTGGTGCTGCCAAAATCCACAGGAGGAGACATTTACTCATATATTCCTAACAAGCTCTACTGCTAACAAAGTTTGGAAGACATTCTTGGGGGCTGCAGGGATTACAACAACATTAATACAGCTTAAACAGGTTATAAGAGCTTGGTGGAATGCAAAGTGTTGTCCAAAATTGAAACCTTTGTTTCAAGCAGCTCCAACTATCATCACATAGGAATTATGGAAGAAGAGAAATACATGCAAAAATGGGGGATCACTGTCTATTAATAGAGTCATTCATGAAGTTTTCAAGACTCTTCACTTCTTGGCAAGAGTTAGGTATTCATGGTTATCCAACATAATAGATGCCATTGGCCCGTGCTAGCACAAGCCCAATAAACTGTGTTGACTACCTTTGATCCAAAATGTCTTTAAAAGTTAGGATTTTATACAATAGACGGTCGATTCACTATTTACTTCTCTTACTTGATTTATATATATTATACACTAATTATACATGATTATACGTATTGTATATGAATTATGCATATATTATTCATTCTCGAATTTTTTTTGTTTAAGCAGATGGGTAAGCGGCTATTTAGATTAATTCTTCTCCTTAAATTTTTGCACTCGTATAAAAAATCAATTATAACATTTATAATAAGATTATTTGACAGAATTATTCTTTATCTCTCTTAGTAAATACAATTAAGGATGGACAAATGATTGTTATATCGTTTATTAGACAATAAGCATAACTTTGAAATAAAAAAATAATTAATATCTTCTTGATTTGTTAAGATGACACTTATTTTGTACCAATTTTGAAAAGTTAAAATGCCTATTTTGGATCAAATGTAATAGTATATTTTACTTGAGAAATTTATTGTTTGTCATTGTTCAGATACTTTTTGCCACCATACTTTAGTGAGATAGAAGAAGATAAATTATTTGCAATCACATTATTATCTTAATCTTACATTTGAAGAGGACAGCGAACCAAACTATTCAAAAAATATAATACAAGTGTTTTATTAAACATATGATACAAATGTTATATAAAGATTGTTTTAGAAATATTTACATTTAAACCTTTAACTTAATACCTAAACTTATCATTTGGTTAGTACAAACTCCTAAAATATCAAGGTGTGACAAAGAGATGTCTCTCCTTACTTCTCAATATATGAGTAATTTTATGGATTAAACCAGCAAGCTAAGTCAATCGAGTACAATACAGTTTTTTAATATTAAACGCCAATCGTCGTATCATATGGCACGCAAATATAACAATCAAGTAAAGGACAAACAGAAAGTGAGCTAACTTTTGTTTGCAAAATGTTGTAGTAACCGTCCGCGTACACACTATTCTTCCCAAACCCACTAGTGGATTATGCTGAGTTGTTGTTGTTGTTGTAGCAATACTAAGTGAATTTTGGTTCTCAAGCAGGTTTATTTTGTTGTGCCAAAGACTATTGTTAATGTGATAGAGTAATGATTAACAATGCCTGCCTTTTTCTAACGTCAAATTGATTTTCACCTGACTCCCTTTATACAATTTCTCAAGATAGCAAATTTCATTAAAACATTAAACTTCTTTAAAAACCAAAAAGAAAAACTATAAAAAAAGATATCAGAAAATTTTCATTTTCTCTTCAAATTCACTTATTTACAGCATGCATCTTTTTAGGATATCATAAAAACATTAGAAAGAAATTGGACAAATCAAAATGGAGGAAACAGAATCAAGTTTCGCTATAAGAAAGCGAGTCCTAACTTTTTTTTTTTGCAAACTTTTCTCTGTAAAAAGTCCAAAATGTTTGGACTAACACAAGACTTTGGCCATATCCTTTGTGTGTTAATATTTTAATCCTAAGTCTTAACTATTATTTATTAAAGTAAAGATCGATGTTTTTTCAAATAATACTAAAACAAATGTATGCTATTTTATAAAGAAGAATTAACTCAAATAGTCGTCCACCTTATCATTTAAACTAAAAATAGTCAGTGAATATATAATATATGCATAATTTATGTATTATATGTGTATAATTATGTATAATTAATATATAATATATATATATTATTAGAAAAAGTAAACAATTAATATGGTCGGCTATTTGTGTAAAATCCCTTTTATAAAATCATAAAAGACATGATCTATAAAATTTAGAAAAAATAATTGGCGTCGTATTTTATTCGATGAAAGAACAGATTGAAGAAAAGGGGTAGAAGAAATTAAAAAATTGGCTATTACTAAGGAGGTCCCACAGGTAAGTGGATGTACTTTTTGAAGTATGAGTTAAAAGAAATGCAATTGGGCCCCACTTGTTCTGCCAAGTCTTCTCGTGTGTCCATAGAATTGAGCAAAAACAGTGTTGTTATTAGTGTCAAGCACAGAAAAGGTACACGTACAGAACAAATGAGTACAACAATATTGATGCACCAAGGCAAGCTGGCATGACGACCTTCAATTGCTTTCAAGACTCTTCTATATAGTAGAAGTAATAATATTTGATATATATAATTAAAAACTATTTTATACAAGAGGTATATATAAAATATTTATTATTATATAGTATAGTATAGTATAGTATAGATTATATAGAAAAGCCCTGATGGTCGACCAAGGATAAAATGGTAATTTCACATAGCTAGCCTTAAATTGAACTTTTTATTGGTTTGATGAAATACGTGTCCTCCCTCACATTCTTACTTCTAGAATCCTCTTTCACTATTTCTTTGTTAATCATCCACCATTTGCTACGATTCAAGCCGTAATTGTTCATTAGTAGTAGACCTCTCTCACTAACCTTTTCTTATACTTCAAATCTTCTTTTAGGATTTTTACTTTTTATTATTTTTAATCAGACTTTGAACACAACTCTTTGTTTCACAATTTGGGATAAACTTGTATACTGCTTCTTGCTGAATAAACTCTTGAAGCAGCAATCATTACTAGGATGGAGTATTTTTGGAGCTTTCGAAGGGCTGAATGAAAATATTGAGGTATACCCTTTCAATTGTTATTTTGAAGGGTTTATATATTATTTTTTCCTTTTTTCTATTTATGATAATTAGTCGGTCGAAGGTTGATTCTCTGCTAATTTTGAGGTATAACCCCTTTGAAACGTTGAATTTTTTAAGGTTTAAAATAGGGAAAATTTACTAATTGTTGATTTAAAATTTTGATGTATAACCCCCTTTTATATTTTTGTTTGCATTATCGGACTACATTGCACATTGATTCATCATCCATGCTCTTATAGTCCTGTTCTTTCGCTCACTTATTTTTGTGTATTTTTATTGTTTCTCTTTTGATTCTTCTTCCAACCTACTCTTGAATGAGGTTCAAGGTTGATCTCATGATTAGAAATGGTAGCTTTTGTACTTTTGATTCCTTTATTTTATTATTTTAACTATTCAAATATTTTTAGGAATCTCATAATGTGCGTAGTGGGTTGTCAATGCATAGTCAGTGCAATGTATGAGATTTTAGGATCATAAAGGTAATAATCAGTGGTTAGTTTTTGATGAATCATTTTTATAGTTTAACTGAAAAAAATTTGAGGAGACTGTGTGGAGATTGTTTATCTTTACGCCATTTGCTTGCTTCAGTGGCTGCCATATGAATAGCAAGAATAAGTCATTATAGATCAGTTACCTTACCTATCATGATTGTTGTTAAATTAAGAACTCCATACTACATTTCAATATGAGTACTTATTTTCGGTTCACACCTCAGAATATTCATTCTTACCAAACAAAAATCATGGATTCAGCGGTACGATGCCTACCTATTTGAACTTGCAGGATGTGTGTGTCATATTTCAACTATAATTTAGTTTATCCGCAGACATAACCAATGCTCACGTAAGATATTAAAAGTAGAATAAATGGTTTTATGTCCTGTACTCTCTTTTCTTTTTAAAAGACATGGTTAACTTATTGACATTTGTATATGACAATATATTCAAGTCCTACCGGTTATAATTGAACAATTAGTTATGCAAAAAAATAACATGTTGCAACATGTCTAATGATTTGTTATTCTCGATTACAGGAACCACATATGGCGAAGAAGAACACAATCAACTCAAAATTTTCAAACATTTGAAGAAAAGATAATTTCCTATTGAGCTCAACAGTTGAATACGACCTAAATACGAAGTCCATATGACTTAGAGTCAACTCATTAATTGGTCTCCATGTTCTTCTTTTTTTTTTTTGGCTAAAAACATCCACTTGCTATTTCAGTGATTGGGTTTAGAATAATGTATGAATACTTCTTTCTCATCCATTTGAAATCATTAAAAGTAAATTAAAAGTTGGCATGTGTACTGTTATAACTTGAACTTAGTGGGATCACCTTCCGTGAGTAAAATACTTATCTAGCTCATCTTATGAATACCACTTCTCTCTTGATAGTTTTCCTTATATCATCTCAATTACTGAAGTTATTATCCTCTGAAACCTTATCTACCTTACCTTATAAGTACAACATCTCTCTTTTGATAGTTCTTCTTCTCAATTACTGTAGTTATAATCTTTTCAAGTTGTATTTTGAGTCCTCTAGACATATTTTATTGTTACTTACATTTACTTTTTTCCTTGACACGCATGACATCTAGAATATTTGTAAATGCCTTTTCTTCTTTTACTTTTAGATTTATCATTATTTTTCTGTATATTCAGAGCTTATATTTTTGTTGTTTGTGGATTAGTGTACCATTTTTGTCTTATTTATTTTCTATGTTATGTAGCCACATGTGCAGGTACAACTTATCTTTCTTCCTCCCTCCCTCCTTTTTTTCCCTCCCTATAAATACTAGCGCACATCCATAGTATTGTTTAGTTCTTCTGATGGGGTTTTATGTCTGTATTTTGTGCCAGTTTTATGTCTTACGGAATAAGATCATATATACTTCTAAAAGTATTTACTTTCGATATCCTTGACACATAAAATTAATTAATATAATGTATGCTAGATACAAATGTTTATGTTCCACACTTCTGCTTGCTTATGAAATTATTTTTTAGCTTTGGTTAATAATCAGTCCATGTACAAAGTTTCGAAAAATTATAAGGAATACATCAATGCCAACTTGGAAGTGGTGTTGAGGTTGATCCACGAGCACATTCAGATGATATCCTAAAACTTATGATCGACCAAATCAATATTTTTGATCAATTTTTTTAAAGAAGCTTATACGACAATTCAGGACTTGTGTTCATGCAATCGAAACTAAGTGACTCAGCCTACGGGCTACATGAAAGGTAAGCTCCTAAAATTTTGAGGAAAATAATAGTAATTAAAGTCAGTAGGTTAGGTATTAGACTTGTGTTCATGTAATCGAAACTAAGTGACTCAGCCTACAGGCTACATGAAAGGTAAGCTCCTAAGGTTTTGAGAAAAATAATAGTAATTAAAGTCAATAGGTTAGGTATTAGACATCTGATTCACCAATGTCCACTAACTATTTTGACTTTGCAACTTAATAATTAAATGAGGATTCATTTATTTTGTTAAATACCGAATGATGTTAGCTAAGATGAAAATTCTGTCGTGGTGTTTGTGATGGATACTACTCTGCAGAATTTGAGTGATAATTACTATGTAGAATTTAAGAATAATGAACCTTGAATATTCCATATTTGGGTAATGGATATTGGGATTAGTCCTTTCATATTGGGTAATGAAATATTGGTTAATTCCTACGGCTTCTTTGACCATTCCAGTTGGATTCCAAATGAATTCTTCAAAGCATCATTCGAGAATGACAATCAATTTTTCAAAGCATCATTCGAGAATGATAGTCTGTTTAAATCTACAATGCTGGGCCCGTACCCTGCACGGGTAATTCTCATCTAGTTAATATTAATAAAAGGCTTGTTGGTGATTCCAATTTTGAATTGGATTAAATCACGTGTAAAGCTCACAAAAGAACTTGTCGCAATTTTATCCCATTTGGAATGGGATTAATATTTGATTAATATAAAAGTTTTCAAGCAACAGATTCAACTTTGAGTTGGAAAGATCTGACCGCCCCATTTGAATGGGATTCGAAATTTTATGGAAAATTTTACAAAGTTTAGTTTGGAATAAATTTTTACTCCAAGTAAATCTTTACTTCAACCGAATAAGAAAAGGTTTATAGGTAATGTTATGTAAATGGTGATGAAGAAAATTTGCCGTAAGAAATCTTGAGAAGAAAAACCACTTTGTGAAAGTAAGAGTGGAATACAAAGTCAAGTGAGAAAATACAATTAGAAGAAAAAATATTTCTTGTTCTTCTACCTTTGAGTTGAGCTTTTTGAGAAAAAATTCAACACAATATTTTTCGTTCAATTTGTTCGCCGATTTCATTAATCAAAGCGTTGATAGCAAGGGTTGGTCTCGGTGTGGATACACATAGGGTCTTCGCACTATCGAATTTTTTTCAAACAAGACTCATTTTACCAGGTGCGTCTTAAGTTCGATGTTTAATATGTAAATAAATTTTAAAAGCAAAAGATCTTCCTAGGATTATTATTGTCTTTCGCTGCGTGTAGGGATGGGCATATTTCGATCCGAACCGAAGAAACCGACCGAACCGAAAATATTTTTATTTCGATTTCGGTTATTCAATTTTTTCGGTCGGTTTCAGTTTAAAATTTTAAAATTTTAGTTTTTCGGTTATTAATTTATTTGGTTCGGTTAACCGAAAAATCGAATTATTAGCAAACCAATAAATTTTCGGTCAGTTTCAGTCTAATTTACCGAAATTTTAAAAGAAAACCAACAAATTCGCCAGTCCAATTATTACATAGAGAGAGCCCAATATGATAATATTCAAACCGAAAACCGATTAGAAATAAATCGAACCGAAATTAGAAAACCGAACTGAACCGAACTTATTTCAGTTCGGTTTAGGTTACTACTTTTACAAAATCGAAAACCAAAAACTAACCGAATTTCTTCAAACCGAATCGACCGAACGCCCACCCTAGCTGCGTGTTACAAACATTTATATGCAATCCTTCAAATTTATCTAAAAAAACAGTGAATGAGACAGTATTGTGTCATTAGAAGAAACTTCACTTCTCTATGTAACGAGCACGTATTTGGTCATTAGGATGACCATAAAGTTTTCCGTTAGTAGTAACTTGTAAACTAATGTGATCATGACATTGTAGGTGCTTGCGATAGGACGAATGTGACTTTCTTCAGTTGGTTTGGGTGGCATAGCCCTCAATTGCCGTACCCAGGCGTTAGTTTCTATAATCTTCTGGAATGTTCAATTTGTATGGTCTCAGTTTATGAGAATATTTTGTGTGCCACTTCTGATGATATATGCATTGGGCACAAGTATATGTCAGTTCCATAGATCAAGGCTTTCGAGAACTTCTGAGTTGGTGATTTGTCACCTGGCATCGATCGATTATCTACCCAAGAAGTTAGAGAGTCCCACATACGAGAAAAGATCACAAATAGAGTTGAACCAAGTAACATTGCAACAACATAATGATAGTAGGGTTGGAATATCCCCGCCCTCCGAACCGGATGTGAGGGTCTCCCCTCATCCGGCTCTCTGCAGGGAATCCACTTATCGCTTCTCCTAATGTTCCAATTTATGTGAACTTATTTGATTGGATATTGAGTTTAAGAAAGAAATGAAGACATTTAAACTTGTGGTCCTAAACAACCCATATCATTTTTGGGGATATAATTATGTGGCTATAAAAACTTCTCACTGAGGATAAAATTGAAAGTTTAAGTTAAATTATTTTCAAATTTAGAAATAGATCATTCTTTTTTTAACGGACTAAAAAAATATTAACATAAACTACCACCAGAACGGAGGGAGTACTTTTTGTGAATACCTAATTTTTACACTATTTTAACATCTCCTAAATCTATAAGTGTTTTATTACTTTATTCATTCCTTTTTCTTTCTCGGTTCTTACTTATTTTTATTGCATTTTGCTCATAAAAAAAAGACCAAAAAAATACTTTTCTTTTTGTGTGTGCTATTTTAATTGACTAATTATTTGATAAGTTAATCAAATTGATTTCTCATAATTGTTAGCTAATGAGTTTTATTAGGTTGGTATTTAGGTTAATTAGATTATAGTTTAATAAGATAGGATTAAAGGAAAATGAGCTAAAATTAAAATGGTTAGGTGTGTACTAGTGCAATGTCAATGCCAATTAAGTGGCTGTTAGGAGAGGGTTCAAACGACGTAGTTTTAAGCAGAACTACGCCGTTTCATTTAAGTAGATCAAATAAATCTCAGCCTTTATTCTCTTGATCTAATGGTCCTCACTCAATACCCCTCCTAGGTATATAAAGCTTAAAAATTCAGATTTTTCCCCATTTGTCAACCCTAAAGCCTTCCCCCATCTCTCTCTTCTCTCTCCTTCATCTGCCGCCGCCACTCCCTCACGGCGGCGGCGCCCGCCGGAATTTGTCATCGGCGGCAGACCACCTAAAACCCACCCAAATTGTATATCATTTTTCTCCTCTTTTCCTCATCTACCCGAATCCACAAGCTAAACCGCAAAAAAAACCTCCCCCCGCCGTGCTCTGCCACCACTGCCGCCGCCGCTCCGCCACTGTCCGGTGGCCCAAGTCACCTCCATAATTATACCCATCTCCTCCTCTCCTTCTCTTCTCTCCATATCTCCAAATCAGGTCCTCAAAATCCCAACCAAACTCCGTGAATATCCAAATAAATCAAAACCCTAGTCGCCTCTATTTCTTCGATTTCGAAGAACTTCCACCTTCAACCACCACTGACCAAACCACCATCCAAACGCTGCCTAATTACCACGACCGCTGCCCGAAGACCTCAATTCCGACCTAGGGCACGTTTTCTTTGAGTTAAAAATGCACGAGTCGACGGTCATGCACCGGAATTGGTTGCCTTGGTGTTTTAGCTCAAAGGAAGTGTGCTTGAGTCGGTTGTCCCGCCTTATCTCACTCCCCCGATGCCACGGATTGTTCGGTATGCTTCAATCTTTTCCCTTATTTTTCTTAATTTCTGTTTTCCCGTTTGGTTGTGCATTTTAGTTTAATCTTCTGTAATTTTTATTAGTAGTTAGTCTATGATAAGTGTTTTATGCTAGTTTCATGAAAAACCCACAAGAAGTTGAATCATTTATTTAGTTAGTTATTTGTTAGTTGTTATTAATTGTGTGTGATAGTTTCGCGATGCTCGTTTAGTTTCTGTTTCGCATATTAGCTTGTGATTTCAGTCGCTCGAGTTTAGTTTGCACAAATCGAATTCATTCAATCTAGTTTGTTTGAATATTTAGTTCGATTACATTTTAAATCTTGTTTCTACTTTGATAGTCCATAGTTGTTTGGGTTTGATTGTTTTGAGAAAATATTTGGTGTATTGGTAAAGTTGAGAGTGTAGTAAGGGAATGATGAGGGGGGGTACTATTTGGTTGCTTTCTACTGTTCAGGCACTATTTGGAGCATAATGCTCCAAAAACCTATCCACAGTTGGTAAAGAACACTGTTTCTTGGGTAGATTTTTGGTTTTGGACAAATTTTCAATCAAAAAGTTATCATTTTGGACAGATTTTTTGATAAACAAAATCTGTCCCAAGAGTCCTTCCTCTCCTATATAAAGAGGAGGTCTTTCCTCACTAAAAAGGATACACTCTACACATCTTTACACACACAAAAAAAGGATATTACCTTTTTCAGAAAGATGACAAAAATGCTTCTTGGTTTTCTTCTAGTTTCTTAGCACTTAAGTTTTCTGGGAACTTTAAGTTCAATTGTTGGGACTACTCTGAGTTTTTTGGCTGCTGTTCAAAGGTTGTAGCTGAGCCTCATTTCTGCTGTTGTCGAGCTCACTTTGTTGACATTAAAGCTCTGTTACTTAGGTATTAGTCTCAACCTACAATTTGAGCTTAATTAATATGAATGAATGCTGAAAAGTTTTCACTTCTCTGGTAGTTGCTGAAATTTCTATTTAAAAATATTGAAAGCTTTGCTAAAGTTCTTCTACTGTTCTTTGTTTTCTTTCAACGTTAGTATCTTTAATTTAAAGGTTGAGAAAGCCATGTAAATTGACTTGAAAATATTTTGGCATCTAATAGCTTAAAGTAAACAGAATGCCGCTTTTCCTTCTTTCTTTTTTAGTTAATACGGAGTGCCTGTTTGGAGTTCTCGTAAGTCTCATAAAAGCTCCTTAAGTAAATAGACTCATGTATTAGTGAAATACCAATGTTAGAGTAACATTCTTGATAACTAATTTTGACAAAAAAAAAAAATGAGTCCGCCTAACATGTTCTTAGTGGCTCTAATTTGTTTGCCGGTTTTAATCTTTTGGTCTTGTTCTAGATAGAGTAAAAATGTTTGATTAGTTTTCGCTACTCTGTTGAATCTGAGTCACACATGGTAAGCTTCAAAGTGAGATCAAATACTCTATTTTGATTCTTGTTTAAAGCTAGAAGACATTTAAAGCTCGTTAAGAAATATTTGTTTGGTTGAAATCATAGTTAAAAATAAGTTTCTCGTTGTGGATCCACAAATTCAGGCTAATGACCATGGGAGCAGTAAAGGAGTTAATTTGTTAAGAAAGAATGAATTAATGAGGTTTGGTTAAATGGTTGAAATTCCATGCTTTGAACGTTACTGGCCTTGATTTTCTTTCTTAGCTTTTGTTTACTTTCATGTTTATTCTTTATGTTCTTCTTTGTCGTATTTTTCTACTAAGCTAATGTGATTTCTTTTGGGAAAACTACCCTCTATAGTACCTCAAAATTTTAATAGCTCATGTTTTTTCCCACTTACACGAAATGGCCCTTCGGCCCAAACATATTACATCTAATAGCCTGAAATGTCTATTTTGTATATTTTTGTATAGTGACAATCTATTTTGTATAATGACAGTCTATTTAGTATATATTTAGTATATATTTAGTATAGTGACAGTCTATTTTGTATATATTTTGTATAATGACAGTTTAGTGTATATAAATTGTACAGTGGCAGTCTATTTAGTATATTTTTGTATAGTGACAGTCTATTTTGTATATACATTGCATAAAATTTGTATATAGAGTGTATCGTGCATCTTGCAATGTATCTATAATATATCATTAATGTATCCCGAGCGCTTTTGTGTATCCAAAGTGTATAGTCTGTTCTATAATGTATAAATTTTGAATATATAAAGTGTATCATGCATTTTACTACGTAGTGATGTAGTAAAATGTATATATGAAAGATTTTCTAGAATTTAATATTGTGTTAAAAATTACAATGATGATAGTTATTGACAATTTATATCTATTATATAGTATTTATTTGAATGAACATTTACTTTCTTTGTATGTAAAGGGGTATTTGATTTAAAGAGTGAAGAACATATTATTGTGTATTAAATAATTAAATAAACCCATGAAACGAAAACCATAACAATAAGGATATATTACTTTGATGATGACCGACTGCTTTCATCTAGCCAATTAAGAGTCAACAATAACAAGGATATATTTTTTTTGGGTTTTATTGTACACTACTCTATTTTTTATAATTGAAAGCTTTTTTGATTTGGTTAGAAAATTAAAATAGATTTGTATTTCACGTTGTTTGGGGATTAAAGATATATTTTTCATTTCTAAAAATGAGATTCTTAGAAGAAAAAAAAGCATTTGATATATCTGGCGTCGGGTTTGGGATGTGGCTGATGAGGCTTTTTGTTTCAGGTAAGTTGAAACTTATTTGGGACATTTGTGTAAGTTTCCCTTCTTTAAATTGATATTGGATGGCCCAAATTATAATATCATGGCTACCCACATAATTAATTTCCAATAAAATAGTTTTCCTTCTTTAATTAAAATAATTTAATAACGTAACCACTTCGAATAATTTAAGCGATAGGCGTTTAGGCACGTTTCAAATGTAGACTATGTGTTCATACACGATTTGGTCAACATTTAATTAATAAGACATTCATGTGTGCATTCCTGCTCTCTGACTCTTTAATAATAAATTGTGTTTGACCAGTGTTCATATCCGTTCCTTGGCTAAATGCACATGATTAAAAAAAAAAGACCTTGTGTGCTTACACACTCCTAGATCAACAAAATTAATACAATTTAGTTAATTATTAAGCGACAATAGACAATAATAGTTTCAAGGTAGATAACACACGATTTATCCAAATAATTCAAGCCAAGTTTTAGTCAATAAAAATGACCGTGCTAGAACCTCGGGATTCAGGGAGTATCTCACACCTTCTCCCCGGTGTATTGTTTTCGTGAACCAATAATAAAATCAAACCTTCTTTTGACTAGAGATTCAAATAAAAAGTGATTTGGAACACCTAGAAAATAAATTTCAAGTAGCAACTCTGTAAATAAAATAATTCATACTCAAAATTGTCATTTTAATTGGAAAAACTCTTTTAACCCGTAACAGTACACATATTATTTTGCGGGCGATAAAAAGTGGTGTGACACTTTTTAATATAAAAATAAATAAAAATTCACAAATGCAAGTATTGTTGAAGTTTTAGCAGGAAGTTATTTATCGAATGATAATTTTCATATCAGGGCTCTGCAACCAGCTGACCAGTGGGAACATAAGAAGGCAATAGACTATGTATTTATGCAAGGAAACGGCCCAGTTAATTTATACCTTGTAGAGAGGGGGTAATTAGTGCCGGGATAACTTATACCTTCTTCTTAGAATTTATGCAATTGTTATTTTTTATATAACACACCAAACAATGAATAAAAAATAATATCAGAATAACTAATCGCAACATAACTATTCTCGGCATAAGCCGTATTCAAACCAAACAACCCCTTAGTCTGCTACATATCTTCACATATATTATACATTAGTCCTTCCAATTCGTAACTTAAAAGGTGAGTCACTTATTTGATTGGGGGGGGGGGGGGGGGGGATATTTCGTATAATGGTAAATTATAATAACATTTCAGAAGTCGTTGGGAGAAAAGGGCAATAACATTTTATTTTTATTTTTTTTTATTTTGGAAGGGGGAGTAAGAAGAAAGAATAAATATAACATAATACCCCATATATACCACAAGTGCGGTATGGGGAGGGTAGTGTTGCGGAAGCCAAATGTATATATAGTGTGAATGAGTCACAACTACTATACCAAAAATTATGACAACCACTAAATAATAAACAAGACAATAAGACAACAATAAAAGAACACCAGAATTTACGAGGTTCGGCAAATTTTGCCTACTTTCTCGGACACAATCAATATTTTATTCCACTCCAAAATTACAAGTGAAATATTACTAAAGATAGAAGATACAAATGCCTTAAGAAGATAAAAAGGCAAATGAGAGGTGTGTTTAAATCCTAAACATTAGGCCTCCTTTTATAGGGTGAAATTCCCATTCAAAATTGCCATCCACCGATGTGGGACTTTTGACAATTTCAACAAATCTCCACCTTGGCAAAATTTCACATCTTCAATTTTCTCTCAATAACAAATTTTGATTGTGTCTTCATCTTCAATCTTTAGTGTTCAACAATGTTGATCAAATCCAAACAATGTTGAAACTTGACCGCAGTCACCATTTTTTTCAGCATATCAGCAGGGTTCTCCGTAGTATGAATTTTCTTCACCGTGACTCCACCTTCTTCTATGATTTCTCGTACGAAATGATACCGAACATCAATGTGCTTCGTCCTTGCATGATAAACTTGGTTCTTCGCTAATTGAATAGCACTTTGACTATCACAAAAAATTGTAATATTTTTTTGTTCAATACCAAGCTCCTTTAGCAACCCCTGAAGCCAAATTGCCTCCTTCACAGCCTCCGTAATAGCCATGTACTCTGCCTCTGTTGTAGACAAAGCAACTGTTGACTGCAAAGTAGACTTCCAACTAACTGGTGCCTTTGCAAAAGTAAACACATAACCAGTAGTTGACCTTCGTTTGTCCAGATCACCCGCAAAATCTGAGTCACAATATCCAACTACAGACCGATTGCCTTCCTGCTCAAAAACTAACCCAACATCTACAGTACTATGAATATACCGTAGAATCCATTTCACAGCTTGCCAATGCTCCTTTCCTGGATTATGCATATATCTGCTAATAACTCCAACGGCTTGTGAAATGTCAGGTCTCGTACAAACCATTGCATACATCAAGCTACCAACAACATTTGCGTATGGTACCCTTGACATATACTCCTGTTCAGTTTCATCCTTTGGCGACATAGTAGTACTTAGCTTAAAATGGGGAGCAAGTGGCGTACTAATTGGCTTAGTCTTCTTATCTATGCCAAAACGCTTTAGTACTCTCTTCAAATATTCTTTCTGAGATAAACAGAGTTTCTTTGAACGTCTATCTCTTATTATCTCCATTCCAAGAATTTTCTTTGCCTCACCCAGATCCTTCATCTCGAACTCCTCCTTCAGTTGAATCTTCAACTTATCAATTTCTTCCGAATTCTTGGAAATTATCAACATATCATCAACATATAGGAGAAGATATACAAAGGAACCATCATTAAATTTGCGCAAATACACACAATGATCGTATTTGCTTCTCTTGTACCCTTGCTGCAACATAAACTTGTCAAATCGCTTGTACCATTGTCTAGAAGATTGTTTTAATCCATACAATAATTTTTCAAGTTTGTATACCATATTTTCTTTTCCAGCAACTTTGAATCCTTCTGGCTGAGTCATGTAGATTTCCTCCTCCAAGTTTCCATGTAAAAATGCAGTTTTTACATCCATCTGAACTAGTTTCAAATCCAACTGTGCTACCAAAGCCAACATAATTCTAATGGAGGAATGTTTTACAACTGGAGAAAATACTTCATTGTAATCAATTTCCTCCTTTTGAGCATATCCTTTGGCCACCAATCTTGCTTTGTAGCGAACATCTTCTTGGTTAGGAAATCCTTCTTTCTTTGCAAATACCCATTTGCACCAAATTGCTTTCTTTCCCTTCGGGAGATTGGCCAATTTCCATGTATGATTCTGATGAAGGGACTGCATTTCTTCATTCATGGCAATCCTCCACTTATCTTCTTCTGAACTTTGGATTGCGTCTTTATAAGTGGTAGGAACACCATCAGCTACAATTGAGGTTGCACAAGCAACCGTCTCTATAAGACGAACAGGTTTCGTTATTGTCCTTTTTGGCCTGCTGGTTGCTATTGATTCAAGTTGTTGTCGAGGTTCCTGAGTTGGAATCTCCCTTTCTACTGGCTCTTCTTCCAGAGGGTAATCTTCATGAGTTTCCTCCTCTGCTTCTTGTGTAGGAAAAATAAATTTTCCCTCAAACTCCACCTGCTTTGATGCACCACCAGTTTGTTTGACATCTTCAACTGTCACCTTATCTGTTATGGCAGATTCATCAAAGGTAACATCTCTGCTGAATATAATATTCCTTGTCTCTGGACACCATAAGCGGTATCCTTTGACTCCAGAAGTAATCCCCATAAATATAGCCTTCTTTGCTCTCGGATCCAATTTTGACTCTTTCACATGATAGTATGCAATTGAGCCAAACACGTGCAAAGAGTCATAATCTACAGCAGGTTTTCCATACCATTTTTCAAATGGTGTCTTGCCATCAATAGCAGCAGATGGTAGACGATTAATGAGGTGGCATGCATATGTAATTGCCTCAGCCCAAAATTCTTTGCCCAAGCCAGCATTGGACAACATACACCGTACCTTCTCCAGTAAAGTCCGGTTCATACGTTCTGCCACTCCATTCTGTTGTGGTGTATTTCTGACAGTGAAGTGTCGGACGATGCCATCATTTTCACAGACCTTATTGAAATGATCATTTTTGTATTCACCTCCATTGTCTGTGCGAATACACTTGATCCTCCTGCCTGTTTGATTCTCCACCATCGTTTTCCATTTGAGAAAAATTCCCAACACTTCATCTTTCCTCTTCATTGTATACACCCACACTCTTCGGGAAAAATCATCAACAAAGGTTACAAAATAGTGCTTCCCACCCAATGAAGGTGTTTTGGAAGCACCCCAAACATCAGAGTGTACATAATCCAAAATGCCTTTAGTATTATGGATCGCTGTACCAAATTTAACCCTTGTCTGTTTCCCTTTGACACAATGCTCGCAAAACTCCAAGTTGCAAGTCTTTACGCCTTTTAACAATCCTTGATTAGATAGAGCTTTCAAGGATTTCCTCCAGCATGTCCCAAGCGCATGTGCCATAGCCTGGTTGCTTCTGCCTCTTTGTCATCACTGGATGTCACTGTCGCTGTCCCAATAACTGTACTACCACGATAGCGGTACATGTTATTGTTCTTCCGATTGGCCTTCATTACCACTAGTGCACCGGAGCATATTCTCATCACTCCATTTTCTGCAATGATTTTGAACCCTTTTGATTCTAGGGCTCCCACAGAGATGAGATTCTTCTTCAAACCCGGTACATATCGAACATCTGTTAATGTTCTGATCATTCCATCATGGCTCTTTAATCTTATTGAACCAATGCCATATGAGGTAAGAGGGCTGTTATCCGCTGTGTGGATGACTCCATATTCTCCTTCTTGAAAATTCACGAACCAGTCCTTGTTGGGACACATATGATAGCTATAAACCGAGTCCATCAACCATATGTCTGATGATGTTGATAACTCTGTTATAACTAATGAGAAGTCTGAATCATCACAATCAGCTACATTTGAATCCATAATGGCCTTTCCATTGTTATGTCTGGCCTTATTCTTCAACTTCGGACAGTCTTTCTTCCAGTGCCCCTTTTCTCGACAAAAGGCACATTCATCTTTGCTGGGTCTAGATCTCGACTTGGATCTTCCCTTCTTAGTCCTCGTTTGATTTTGAGGACGACCCCTCACAATTAGTGCTTCTTCTTCTCCGCCCTTCTGTTTTTCTCCCTTTCTTTGTTCATAGCTGTACAAAGCTGAACAAACTTCTCTGAGAGAAATTTCGTCATTTCCATGGAGTAGAGTAGTTTCAAGGTGCTCGTACTCATTAGGAAGTGACCCCAACAACATCAAGGCCAAGTCACCATCATCAAAAGTTGCATCCATATTTTGCAAATCTGTGACCAACTTATTGAAACTGGTGATATGTTCATTCATTGTGGTACCAGGAACATAGGTGAAGCGAAACAGTCTCTTCTTCATGTACAATTTATTTTGACTGTTTTTCTTCAAAAATTTATCCTCCAGTACTTTCCATAATTTACTTGCAGAAGTTTCCTTTGTGTATGGATATTTCTGCTCTCTAGCAAGGTAGGATCGAATGGTACCGCAAGCAACACGATTGATAATTTTCCAATCTTCTTCTCCAATAACATCTGGCTTCTTTTCTTCAATGGCAAGATCTAGCCCTTGTTGAAAAAGAACATCTAGAACCTCGCCTTGCCACATCCCAAAATGTCCTGACCCGTCAAAAATTTCTACCGCAAATTTCGCATTTGACACAATTCTTGTCATAAGCGAAGATGCCAACGATGACGTATTATTGACACTTGATGTAGATTCTTCTTGTTTACTGTCTCCCATTTTGACACAAATATTATTTAGTAGCTGACGACACAAATCAAGATTATTTCCTTTCTGGTGTGGAAGATCAGACTAAGCTGCAACCACAGAGCATACTCAGACAGAACCTTGACTCAGTTACCAAGATAGATCTTTTCTGATGTGGAAGATCAGACTATGCTGCAACCACAGAGCATACTTAGACAGTACCTTGGCTCTGATACCAATTGTTGCGGAAGCCAAATGTATATAGTGTGAATGAGTCACAACTACTATACCAAAAATTATGACAACCACTAAATAATAAACAAGACAATAAGACAACAATAAAAGAACACCAGAATTTACGAGGTTCGGCCAATTTTGCCTACTTCCTCGGACACAATCAATATTTTATTCCACTCCAAAATTACAAGTGAAATAATACTAAAGAGAGAAGATACAAATGCCTTAAGAAGATAAAAGGCAAATGAGAGGTGTATTTAAATCCTAAACATTAGGCCTCCTTTTATAGGGTGAAATTCTCATTCAAAATTGTCATCCACCGATGTGGTACTTTTGCCAATTTCAACAAATCTCCACCTTGGCAAAATTCCACATCTTCAATTTTCTCTCAATAACAAATTTTGGTTGTGTCTTCATCTTCAATCTTTAGTGTTCAACAATGTTGATCAAATCCAAACAATGTTGAAACTTGACCGCAGTCACCACTTTTGTCAGCATATCAGCAGGGTTCTCCGTAGTATGAATTTTCTTCACCGTGACTCCACCTTCTTCTATGATTTCTCGTACGAAATGATACCGAACATCAATGTGCTTCGTCCTTGCATGATAAACTTGGTTCTTCGCTAATTGAATAGCACTTTGACTATCACAAAAAATTGTAATATTTTTTTGTTCAATACCAAGCTCCTTTAGCAACCCCTGAAGCCAAATTGCCTCCTTCACAGCCTCCGTAATAGCCATGTACTCTGCCTCTGTTGTAGACAAAGCAACTGTTGACTGCAAAGTAGACTTCCAACTAACTGGTGCCTTTGCAAAAGTAAACACATAACCAGTAGTTGACCTTCGTTTGTCCAGATCACCCGCAAAATCTGAGTCACAATATCCAACTACAGACCGATTGCCTTCCTGCTCAAAAACTAACCCAACATCTACAGTACTATGAATATACCGTAGAATCCATTTCACAGCTTGCCAATGCTCCTTTCCTGGATTATGCATATATCTGCTAATAACTCCAACGGCTTGTGAAATGTCAGGTCTCGTACAAACCATTGCATACATCAAGCTACCAACAAAGGAACACCATAAGTCTGAAAATCTAGCCTCTCAATCTGAAGGTTTGTAGACGAAGTTATGTAGTTATTATCTTGGTGGGGGGACCTCATCAGCATAGATAGAAACATAAGCATCTGCTGCACCAGCAGCAAGCAGCATTTGATAGGGGTGGAAGGTAAGACATCTTACAGATCCTATCTTCTGAGCCATAAAGGTGGACAAATACCTAATAGTGCCTAACTGCTCACCCTCCAGGTTGAACACTTTGATAAGTTGCTTAGATGAACCGCTAGCTACAAGGGGTGCATGACGATGGACCGCCAGAGATGTAAGTGATCCCCTGTGAGCATAAATGGTCAAGTATGCCTCCTTGAGATTTCTCATATCAAGGAACTGAATATCACCAGCCTGAGATGCACTGACAACCTGAGAAGAAACAAGAGAAAGTTCATGACTTCTCATTTGCTTTGATAATATAGGAGAACATTTGTGAGAAAAAAACTTGCCACAAGTAGAAGTAATTGTTGGAACAAGTGATATTAAACACAGAGAGAAATAGAGAGACAGAGAGAGTGTGTATGTGTGCGTACTTTTTCTTTTTAAAGATGGTTTACTGACAAACCAGTAGCAGACAAGTTGACAGGCCAGATATGAAGGGGTTAGTGATAATCACCTTCGCTGGTTGAAGTTCAGGTTGAAAGCCAACCCCAACAACTCTTTCCACTTCGGGGTGAGGTCGTGTTGCACAAACAAGCCTAAACAAACACAAATTAAACAGTCAAAAACCACTGAATATTGATGTATTTTATGCATAAAAAAATTACATGCATGTGCGGATAGGTGGTATGGATCTAAGTTAATGCAAGTCCACACCACCAATTCGAATAATGTACTTGAGATCCATATACAAGAAAAAGTGTGCGTGCAGACATATATATGCTCATGAATTACTAGTACTACATCTTACATTTCTGGCATTTGAATATCGAATAGTTTGACCGATCCATCCACGAAGCCAGCAACAAATTGACCCGCATGAACTTGAGAAGCAGACTGCATAAGGCATGAAAAAGAATAGATGTCATCACAAAAATAAGTGGCATGGTTAGAGCATCCAGGAAAAACATGTAACATATACAACAACAACAACAACCCAGTAAAATCCCACTAATGGGGTCTGGGGAAGGTAGTGTGTACGCAAACTTTACCCCTACCCTGAAGGAGTAGAGAGGCTATTTCCGAAAGACCCTCGGCTCAAAAAACAAAAAGATAAAAGGACAAAAAATGAGACAATATTAGTATCACAACAACAATCATAGGATAAATAGGAACACCATAAAATCCAGAAGAAAGATGCAAAGCAAAGGGAGACAATATTAGTAAATATTAGTATCACCACAACAGTCATAAGAAAAATAGGAACACCATAAAATCTAGAAGAAAGATGCAAAGCAAAAGCGATAGCTAGTAAATAGGACATGCACTGAAAAGCGAAATAGTAAGCCACAACATTCCCACTAGCTATCTTAGACAAAAACTCTACATGGCTAGTCCCACCATGGTACGAAGTAAGGCACGACTCAACTACCTCCTAACCTACTACCCTAATACTCGACCTCCACATCTTCCTATCAAGTGTTATGTCTTCGAAAATCTGGAGCCTCGTCATATCCTGCCTGATCACCTCTCCCCAATACTTCTTAGGCCGTCCTCTACCTCTTCTCGTGCCCTCCGCAACCAGCTGCTCACACCTCCGTACCGGAGTATCTGGGCTTCTCCTCTGAACATGTCCGAACCATCTAAGCCTCGCTTCCCGCATCTTGTCATCAATGAGAGCCACATGCACCTTCTCCCGAATATCATCATTCCTAATCTTATCTATCCTAGTATGCCCGCACATCCACTGCAACATCCTCATTTCTGCTACTTTCATCTTCTGGATATGTGAGTTCTTAACGGGCCAATACTCAGCCCCATACATCATGGCCGGTCTAACCACCGCTTTATAAAACTTACCTTTGATTATCGGTGGCACTCTTTTGTCACACAGGACTCCAGATGCTAACCTCCACTTCATCCATCCTACCCCAATACTGTGTGTGACATCCTCGTCAATCTTCCCTCCCCCCTGGATAACCGAACCAAGGTACTTGAAGCTGCCTCTACTCGGGATGACCTGCGAATCAAGCCTCACATCCATGCCCACTTCCCCTGGCTAAGCGCTGAACTTACACTCCAGGTATTCCGTCTTCGTCCTGCTCAGCTTGAAACCCTTAGACTCAAGAGCCTGTCTCCAAACTTTCAGCCTCTCGTTAACACCGGCTTGCGACTCATCAATCAGAACTATGTCATCGGCGAATAGCATGCACCATGGCGCATCCCCTTGAATATGGTGTGTTAATGCGTCCATTACCAGAGCGAATAAGAACGGATTGAGCGCAGAACCTTGGTGTAACTCCATTACAACCGAAAAATGCTCAGAGTCGCCTCCTACTATCCTAACCCGAGTCTTAGCCCCATCATACATGTCCTTAATTGCATAATGTAGGGAATCGACACACCTTTTGCCTCCAGGCATCTCCAGAGAATTTCTCTAGGAACCTTATCATACGCTTTTTCTAGGTCAATAAACACCATGTGCAGATCCTTCTTCCTCTCTCTGTATAGTTCCACCAACCTTCTAACAAGGTGTATAACTTCTGTAGTCGAACGACCCGGCATGAACCCGAATTGATTGTCGGATACAGACACTGTCATCCTCACCCACGTGATAAAATTGTTTAAAATGCCAATAAAACACTACATGTTTTAGCACAGAACCTGAGGATAGCGGAAAAAGGGGATAAAGCAAAGACGAACAAGAGATCTAAGAATTAGTACTCCCAAAAGAGACAGGCCAGCCTATTTAATTGAAAAAAATATATATATTACCTCCTCCTCCACCCAATGCAAGCCATACAGATATATCATGACAATGTAAGCAGGTGGTGGAAAATAGGTTCCCCACGACGACCCGAAGACAACCCCAACATTAATTTCTCAAACTTTCATCAAATCAAGTAACCCATTTTAAACCTTCAAGCTTTTTAAAGACCCCATTAATGGTGTTTCGATTTGAAATGAAGAACTCGGACTCAATCATTTTTAATCAATAGGGACGATTGTTGGTTCAAACTTTCGAGCTAAATCAATGGTGGAGGCACAACAATGGTGAAAGTGGAGGAGGCAGTGGTGGACATAAAAAAGAAAAAAAACAAAAAAATCTATTTTTTGGGCTCTTCACGCGCCTATATTGGGTGAAACTCTATTTGCCAACTCAGCAAGAAGTGCCTAATTGGAACAAAGTTCGTGTAATGTACGTGTTCATTAGGAACACCCCTAAGTTCAGGTGTCTAAATAAAAATTTGTGCCAACTTTAAGTGTCTCCATATGTATTCAGACTAAAAAAAAATACATATGTACATGTTTACGCACGCGCGTGTGTGTTGAGGAATGAGGGGTGTTCTTTGGAGACCATTTCATTCATCAATATTTCATGGTTCTTTAGCAGTTTGCTCAAATTTTACAATCGTCTTTATTCATTTCTCAATATCCAAGCACAAGATAGAAAACAAATACTTAAACAATGCTAAACGGTTTTCTAGTAAATGAACACATAAAATAATACTATAAACTCTCAGAGCAATGTGAAAAAACTCACCAATGCTGAGATGCTGTAATCCGAGGATGTTGGAGTAGTATTTACAAGCTGCTCTTTGTCAAGATCCCAAGCCATGATAGAAGAAATCTCACCAGATGCAAGCTGATGAGAAATTCAAATTGACATGTAAGCAAAATGTGTAAAACATCTACTTAAAGTTAACTTGTGCCACGAAATTACATGTAATTAGGGGTGGGTGGTCGGTTCAGTGTATAGTTTGTTCGGTATGGGCTTGGTATGCTGGCCTATTTTCTGCTTCAAAAATAGGCTATACTTGGTTTGGGCCTGACAATCGGAAAGTAATTAACACAATAAATAAATTGAGTCAGAATTGATTCCAATACTTATGTATTGATTCAGATTCTCCAGAAATTGATCAAACAGTTTTTGATTACCGAAGAATCAAATATGTACCAATTTGCTGAAATTACAAGCTCAAGCATTAGCGCAAGTTTTTTGTGCAAAAACACCATACAATCACGCTAAATATCCAACAGAAATATACCGTGGCAGACTACTAAACCAAACAACATTAATAAAATGTAAATACCCAAACTAGATGATGAGAAATAAAGAGTCACAATTCACAACCAAAGTACATAAAATATAATAAGTCTAAAATCCATCACCAAATACTAAACAATAGCAGTCACAATCTAAGTCTAGAATTCACCAAATCCAAAATAACACTAATTGTCAACACATTAACTTAAATACAAAGTTGTCTTCCTAGATGCAGATGATGCTCAAGACTGTTTTCTCACAGGAAAAGGTTAATCAAATGAATATTAAACTAGAGGATCAGATCACACAGAGTGAATCAAGAAACACAAACTAGTAGAGATAGTTATCTAAGACAAATGACAGCACGAAGATTCTGAAAGAAAATAAAGAAATTTGAACACTTTAATACATAGTTTCTACATAGTATATTCGATCAAAGAAAGAAAAAACACAGCGACAAACATTAAACGAAGGAGAAAAGAAAATACTCTATCAACATATTAGATTCCACAAATGTATCAGTAGATTCAGGTAACACCGGAATAAAGAATAAGAAAGCATTCAAGATCTTCAAAATACTAAGAAAATATAAAAAGGAATTTTTACACAAACAACCGGCCATATTCATTGTTTACTTTTTCTAACTATATACATAGATTATATATTGATTATACACAATTATACACATATAATACACAAATTATGCATATATTATACCTCCACCGGCTATTTTTAGTTTAAGCAATTGGGTGAACGACTATTTGGGTTTATTCTTCATATAAAAACACAGAACTACTTGTGTAAATCCAGCGGTAATCTCTTCCTTTCCAAAGTACTTGGTCGATGGACCTGACCGGAGGTTTTGTTTTCTGTAAGTTCATTACTTAGATAAAGCAGATTATGTATTATTTTGAGATGTTCTGTACCCGAAAAAAAAAGAATTTTAAAAAACCCAAAAGTTGGGAACTAACTTCCTATTGGTGATATTACCATAGTGAAGCAAGCATCCAAATGGATTGTGTCCAAGATCACAAAAACAAAATAAGATAAAGAGTAACAGCTAAAATTTCTTGTATGTTCTTAAACACTTGCTTTTTAAGCAAGTTGTGTTGTTGACAGAAACAGCACTAAGAAAGTTCTGTCAACTGGACACTCTAAAGACTATAGCTCCTTTTACTGTAAGATGTAATACATAGAACCCAAATAGGATCATTGAAATGGAAGAGTTCTACCGGATTGCTTTGCTATTAGAAGATACATAGCAAAGCAAAAGGTAAATTTTATCCAACATTTGCAGAACAAGCAATGTAACATGAGAGTGACTGTTGAGCATCTATGGCCCAGCATATCGACAAGATGAGTATTTTAGAAATGCGAATATTAAGATGATTGGTCATACAAGGTTAGATAAGATCATAATAATCACTTTAGATAGAAGGTACAAATAACACACACAAAGGACAAAATTTACAGGTCGTCTAAGATGAACAATGTCCTACAAAGATCTTCAAATGCACCTGTAAGTGTACTATGATGATTCAAGGCGTTAACAAAGGGCATGATAGACCTAAATTCACATAAAAGAAAGTAGTCTCAAAAGACCTACAATCTCTCAAAATCCTTACACATTTAGCTAAGAATAGAACGCAATGGAAAGAAAAGATCCAAATAAACGACACTAAAGAGTTGTGATAACTCTCGTGGTCGGGCATTTCGCATCGGAATAAATTATCACGTACTAGAACGAAATGGATCTAATGGAGTGGAATGGATACTGAGGTTCCATATGACCAACCCAAACTACTTTGTGATTAAGACGTTGTTATTATTGTTGTGGAAGGATCCCCTGCTCTCCCATAACAACATCTAATATTTATTTTGTTCCAGATTGCCATATTAAACACAGATTGATGATAGCATTTCATAGAGCCTTATGCTGCTTCTTATCCTCTGTCTTTTAGCTGCAGATCACATCGAGAGATTTTCACCAGTTAATACTAAATGGGTTATTGAAGAATCCCCAGATTTGCCAAGACATGGGACAGTGCAGGAACTGTTGTTCCGATGTTAAACGAAAGAAGAAGAAAAAGGCATCAACTCCACATGCCGAGTCCCCAAAGTTTACTAGAGTTAAACATGTTTTGTGTAATGCAATCCAGGTGAAGCACGCTACTTTTCTCGCATTTTCTCGATTCTCTCTACCGTGTCTATTATTTTTAACTAATGGTAAATAGGTCCAGAAAGAGATGGTGAGACATTTATATGAGGAACAATATAGATAAAAATGAAACATTGGAAATTTAATATGAGAATGACACAGGTGATGAGTCAAAGCAATTCATGTACCTTATCAACAGCAAGGATCTTCGTCCAAATGAAGACAAGAATTTGCCTAAGCTCTGGAGTCGTGGTTTGCAAAAGCTTTAGAACGTAAGGAAATATTCCAACAGACAAGACCTGGAAGTAAAATTGCTCACTTAAGTATTACTTGAAAATTAGACGCAGAAAGTTAGATGCAACCAGCCTAATTAACAAGAAACTTGAAATGCAGCACCACCAATAAGTACCAGATCTACAGCCCAAAGTCCCATATCGAGAAATCTCCCAAGAAGAACCAGTGCACGGAACCGGTGGCATTGAGTATGTAACACCTAATAACAAAGAATAACCTGGTTATCATCCCATACAAAGAGAAAAGTGCACCAAAATAACAAAGCCCTCGAGGGTGTTAAGAGAACCTAATAAATAGGAAAAATTTCGCAAGATAATTCGCAATAAGTTTGTATCTTAGGGAGAACTATGGTTTTTCAATTTATGCATCCTTCTGTCGGGTCAAGAGGATATACACCAAGTAAATCTAGACAAACTTCACAATTCAAACAAAAATATTTGCTCGTGAAATGAACGGTACCGATTATTCTTCAGGAAAACCCTCCCAAAAAAAAAACTAAGAAATTGTTTTAACTGAGACTAACATTACTAAAACCAATGCTTCTGCTGTTTTACCATCAGAAACTTTAATCACTTGCCTAGTGGTAATTTGCTTCTGCAACAGTAGGGAAATGGGATACACCAGAATTGACAAAAATAGTGCAATAATCTGCCATAGATTGTTAGATTACTCGAGCAAAAAAAATACAGTAAGCAAAACATGAAACAAATGAAGACCCAATTGTGCTGAGAGGAGTATCCAATACTTGATGACCTTTTAAGTAATATAAGAGGAGAGTTAACCGTTCCTCATATAATGACATGACATTCTGGTTACTTTTTTCTCCTTACATGAGAACATTCTATTATTCTAAATTTTAGCATGATATCCAGAAAATTGTTCTCCTATTTAAACAAACTGAAGCAAATGCAGAGAGGTCAACTGAGGCTTCATCAAGTAATATAAGAGGAGAGTTAACCGTTCCTCACGTAATGAAATGACATTCTGGTTATTTTTCTCTTTACATGAGAACATTCTATTATTCTAAATTTTAGCATGATATCCAAAAACAATTCTCCTATGTAAACAAATTTAAGCAAATGCACAGAGGTCAACTGAGGCTTCATCAAGGAACAAGAATGCTAGCAACCAAATGTTTTCACTCCACCTTTTCATCATATTAAGTCACACGAATTGAAAGGGGGTGCGGGAATGAGGAAACATGCACCACTTAAAGCCACCATTTCATGGTAAGAAGAACCAAGAATGCCATTCCTTTTATTTGAACCACAAGAATTCTTACCTGTAGAACAATGGGCAACTGCTCTGGTGGATTTTTATTCTCTGATCCATGATCAAGCCAAACCTCAAAAGCTGTCAACTCTTCCGTGAAGAATGGGCTAGGCTGAAGAAATCAAAAGATGGGAAACATTTAATCTTGAAAAGATACATGGACCAAATTTTTGAGAATATAGACCAAGTTTTATGAACTAAAAATATACAACCAAATCATTACCCCACCTGAAATTCCACATTCGGATCATCAATCAAAGTAGGAAGCTGCAAAAGGCAGATTTCTGCTGCCATGTCCCAAGAATCCCTGTGGAACAAGTGCAGACCCCAATGAGGGGAAGGTAATACATGAATTTGTGTAGATTGTTGAGTGTTTCGTGTAGTTACCACATGTGGTGCTGATGAGTAGGTGGTAGCATTGGGTATGAAATTGGTGAACAATTTGCAGAACGCACGATTCTTTCAGCAAGTAAAAAATTTCTGAATAAACTAGCAACTAATAGGTCTTGCCTGAACAATTTTTGAAATAGATCTGTGGTTTTGAAGCTCACAGATTAGAAAGAGTTTAAACTGCAAAAAGGATTAAGAAAACTGCATCAAACTAACTAGTCTATCACATTACCTCGTGGATTCCAGGCAATTGTGTCAGTTACTGCAGTGAGAATCCAATTCAATTCACCAAGAGGTGTCTTTCGATCAGTTTGGCGTCCAGGAATTCGATCTATTAGACCATAATCAAGTGACTCACGAATCAATGACCGTGTGCAAAACCTAACAGCCAAAAACAGAATTAAGTAGATTATGAGGAATGAATAACTAGCTATAACATATTTGACCAAAAGGTTAAAAAGAAAAAGAAAACAAACACAAAGCATTTCTTTTGAAATAAAAGATTAGTCATAACGGTTGAAAGAAAATAGCAGCTTATCAAGGAATTCTGACAACAAATATCAAACGTGAAGCAGGCTCAAACATACTAAGTGGAAATTCCCTAAGACATCATATTAATCTATAGCAACGGTTGGCATAATAGACAACCATGTGGTTCCTGAAATATGAGGTGCCATGTAACTTTGGGGCATCAAAGAGACTTGTCCTGTTGTTCAAGTATTCTTTTGGTGAGAAAGGCTGTTCTAACTTTCCAAATATATGGTTAAATAAGACATGATGTTTAAGATAAACTATGGAATACCATAAAGAGAAAAACATAATATTCCATCAGTCGGGAACCAAACCCACTGAAGGTATGCCAACGTTTCCAACAATGAAGTATTGCAGCTAGTTCGCCCCATTGTAGAATTGACCAGGTTTAGCAGAAAGCAGGAAAAAGGGTGGAAGGATAAAGGATAAACAACTCTTGCTGAGAGCATGTCACCATCTCAATGCCATTTTGATTGGAGTTGTGAGGCAGGAAGTGAAAACATCAGCAGGAAATTCAGCACTTTGAGGAAGTGTCTCATGTGCTTCACAAGCAGCAAGCAGAATACAATCTCTTGTAGAAGGTCCAGAGGAATCAGAGACAGTCAAGTCTTGGAGCTGCATTAAACAAATCACCAGGTAACTGATTAGCCTCAAATTCTGTGTCTCCTTCCTTCAGCCTTTTTTAGCAGATGGGTAGATCACCTCATAGTTAAGCATGTAATGCATTATTACAATATGTACCTCTATAAAGGTATTAACAATCATCCCAGCAGCTGAGGAGTCAAAGACATAGATCGATGGTGTCTTCAACCAAGAGTCCAGGTCAGTAATCGGCAATGGGATATACTGCGTATAACTCTAAACCAGATGTCCCAATAAGAAAAAGACAGATATCACAACAGCTCTGAGAAATCAATTTGAGTAAGAAAGAAAACCTTATTAAATAGCCAAATTTCACCATTGGATGTTGGTTTTGGCACACCATGTCCATTATAATGGAACAGAACTCGTTCTGACTTGGCATACTGTCTACATGTTGTGCAAAGTTTCTTAACATCATCAACAGTAGGATCCAAGGAGATCTTGTAGTGTGCCTACATATAGTTAGATATTTGGGTCATTTATAATTAAATTATTGATTACCTCACCACAATAATACAGCCTAGACCTTGTCCACGCATGATATCTATTAACACAAAAACATTTTTCTTACCCTAGGTTGCCACCTCTCATATTGTTCATTCAATGTTCTCCCAATTGTTTCAAGGGCTTTTTGAGGTGCCACAGAAAATGGATCTGTCATATGGGAATAAGAGTAAGTACTTAAATAACTGCTGGTTGACAAAATTTTCAAGCACTAGGATTTGAAAATTGCTGACTGCAACTAAGAGGTAAAATCTTAACTAAATTCATCCAATCTCCCCAAGAGAATATGAACTGTTTACTACGGAAGCCAGGATAGTTGATACCAAAATAGATTCAAGTAAAACAACAGATCAGACAAGAAGTACTATCATCAACTATTGTGTTGTCATAGTGATAACATAAGCAACAACATGAACAACAGACCAGGAAAACTTCAAAGGTTCCCAAAAAGCTACTCCACAAGTATGGCACAGAGCCTTCAGCAAATGCTATGTGACGGACTGAGAGCCCTGAAGAACCTGCAAAGATTATTATTCACAAAAGGGCAAAAGCTAGAGGAGAGAGATTCCTAGGGGCAGGAAACTTCACATTAGAGGGTTAAAATCATGAAAGAACAATACGGGGGTAAGAATTGGCAGAGAGAAATTGAGTGTAGGAATTTGTCACTGGAAGATGTATTGAGTGAAATCCAAAAGTAAAAAATGCAACCGAAGTCCAAAATGAGAACATAATCTAGAGAAACAAGACGAAAGAAACGGGAGGATTGCCCATATTGCTCTTGATTGGACATGATGGACGAAAAATCAAGAGAAAGGCTTTGACAACAGAGCACTGGAAAGCTATTCATCCCCCACAAACCCCCAAAAAAATCATAACGGCAAGCTCTTCGCCTAAGTTGAACAATGTCTTACTAGGAGAGGCCTATGTTGAATATGAAATCAGAAGCGGGCATCAGTAGAACACAACGACCAAAGGTGTCGAGTAGAAAGGATCACAGTTTTCCCACTATTCTCACACTTATGGGCATGCATTCTCAAAACTCCAAATAAGATCTGCTTTTTCATTTGGTTAGCAGTAAGGGAGACCATTCTCACAATGAAAAACTAGAGGAAGAAAGGACTACATAGGTCAGTTGGTGCTACATGTGCAGAAGCACGAGAGATTGATCACCTACTGTTACACTATCAGGTTGAAAATCAGTTATGGTTAACTGCGTTAAACTCTTTCGGCATCCAGTGGATGACAGAAATCACAATCAAGGATTTATTATTCAATTGGGCCTTCAAACAAGGTAAAGGAGGTGTAGAACTTAAGATATAACACCTTTGGTCTTATGTAAGTTGTATGAAGAGAAAGAAACATGAGATTTTTTTTTATAATCTTGGTGTTCGGGTCAGCTTGCGTGCACCTCGATTAATTCCGCAGGGTACTACCTGCTACCTCCCACCAGCAGCATGAGAACTTTTTAAGGGTGGATATTACTTAAGTAGCATGTCTTTTGGTTCTACTCAATTTTTAGAGCACCGATGAGGTCCAGTTAGCATAGATGATTTGGTGTTCTTCGTAGAGAATCATATCTTTGTGCATAACTATTTACATTTTGTGTGCCCCTATGCCTGAGTATTCACGTCAGTAAAATATTCACCGTGTCTAAAAGATAAGGAATAGTAGCAAAAAGAAGAAGAAGTACTTGTTCTTTTAGAAGCAAAAGAAGAAGAAGATTTTAGCATACCAACCCAACACTGCATTCGAGCACAAGGAGATATCTTTGTTACATCAGTTGGATCAACGCTGATGTTCAAACACAACACAAGGGCAACACATCCCGTAAACGTTTTGTACGCTTAGATGTAATAGAGGTAAAGATATCAAACATTTGTTTACTCCATGAGAATGAAGCCCATTGCTCTGTAAGATATTAGCTAGCTCAAAAAATAAGATAGAAACAAAAGGTCATCAAGTACTACATGTGTAAGATTTTCTCTTTTTACATAATACAACAAGCAACAGGTATAAATAAATCAAATCAAGCATTTGAAAATCCAAATCTTATCTTCAAAAATTTGCAAAATTGTTATGCTGTAATAACATCTTAAAATCAACCTTTTCTTTTGGATCTAAATAAAGCATCTCTAAACAACCTTTTACGCAAAGACGAAAATATATACATAATACATCTTTAAATCATTTTTATTTCAATGGTTACTTAAGTTGAAGAAGATAGTAGCAACTAAAGCACTACAAGGTTAAAGCACGCACACAAGATTATTGAGTAACATCAATTTAGCAAAAGTCAGAAAGGGCACACAAGATATATTACCATTAGACAAACTGTCATTAAAAATTTAAGAAAAGATAAAAGAAACTAAGACATCAGTACATAACAGCCTCGTCTTACCAAGCTCTACTAGATTAGAGGTCTAGGTAAAAGCTTAACTTTTTCACACAGCTTTTTTCAAGGTGTAAATCACAACAACTGGAAAATAAAATATCCCGAGATTAAACATGACTTTATCAAAGCCATAAACCATTTACATTCCCATGAAAATTTTGAAAGAAGCCTAAATGACTCATATATTGCTCTTATTCCCAAGAAAGCAGGTGCTAAGCTAAAGGTTTATAGACCAATAGGTTTGATTGGTATTTTTTATAAGGTGCTGTCAAACTTCTTGCTAACAGACTTAAAACAGTTATGAGCAAGCTGGTTTCCCCTTCCCCAAACGGCTCCTGTGAGTGGCAGAAAGATAACAGATGCTTCTCTTATCGTAAATGAGTGTCTTGACTCCAAACTGATGCAAGGAAAGGCTAGAATTTTGTGTAAACTAGACATTCCGAAAGCTTTTGATATTGTGCATTGGGATTCCTTATCAACATGCTATAGTCTATGGTCTTTGGTGAAAAATGGGTCAAATGGATTCACTTTTGCATCTCCACTGTAAAGTTGCCCATTATCATAAATGAATCTCCCAAAAGGTTTCTTTGCATCACACAAAGGCTTAAGACAAGGAGATCCCGTCTCTCCTTTTCTTTTCACTTTTGTCATGGAAGGCTTAGTTAAAATGTTGGCAGCAGCTGAGATACGGAAATGGATTAAGGGCTTTAATCCAAGCATGAGGAACCAGGGAGAAATGCACCTCACTCAACTTCTTTACGCAAATGACTCTCTTACTCTCTGTGATGCAGACCGTGAGCAGAATTTCTATTTATGCATGGTCCTCCTCTTTTTGTAGCAGTATGGGGCTCCACATTAATTACTCCAAGAGTGTTCTTTTCCCTGTAAATGATGTTCCCCTATAGGAGATTGTAAGCATTATGGATTGTACAGTAGATTCCCTCCCTACCAAATATTTGAGCCTCTCTTTTGGAAACAAGGTGAATACTACTACAATTTCGGATGATACCTTGGAGAAGTGTCAAAAGCAACTCTCCTGTTGGAAGAAGAAATATCTCTCACTTGGGAGAAGGCTAGTGCTAATCAATAGTGTAATAGATTCCCTACTCACATGCACTATGTTCTTGTTCCCTCTACCGGCTTCTGTGGCGCAAAGAATGGATAAACTAAATAGAGATTTCATGTGGCAAGGTAATAAAGAACATACGACATTTTAACCTGGTAAACTCGGGGGGGAGAGGGGGGTATCTACCGATAAAAAAGCAGGACGTTTGGGTCAAGACTTGAGGGCTAATAGCATTAGTCTACCATACAAGTGGCCCGGAGGTTTAACAAAGAAGGAGCACTACGAAGAAATGTCCTTGTAACAAAATTTGGTCTTCTTAATCTATCGATCACCAAACAAACTCGTATTCCTAGCAAATGTCACACCTGGAGGCATGTGGGGCTCTCTGGTAAGCTTTTTGATCCCTTTCATCTATAGGAGTTGGCAATGGCGTGAGAGATTCTAGAATGATGCATGCCTGGGTACTTCTCCGTTAAGGAATCAATATCCTTCCATGTTTACTTTGGTACAAAATCAGGAAGCATCATTAGCAGAATATTGATATGTTTTTGGTTGAAGCATCACATTCAGACACAATATTACTGACAGGGAGACGAGCAGTCTTGCCTCTATGCTTTCCCAATTTCATGTTCCTCCTCTACTGTCTACACCTGATTATTTGAGGTGGAATAGAAATACAAAAGGTTTGTTCTTCATTAAAGCAGTTAAAGTCCCCCGATATAAATTAGCCTTGGAGATGCATTTGAAAAAATATGGCACCATTGAAAGTTGAATGTTTCTCTTGGTTGGTGGCAAGAGGTGCCTGTCTTACACACAACAAGCTTCAAAAAAGGGGAGTCAACATATGCAGCAAATGTTTGCAATGCGACCAAAAAACCCAAGATGCCAATCATTTATTTCTACATTGTTTGTTCACCATGCAGGTATGGGGCCTTTTTCTCAACATTTTAGGAGTTAGATGGGTAATGCCAATGACAACAAAGGAGCTTTTACAGTGTTGGCAGCTGCGAGGTTTGGGCAAGATAAAAAGGAAAATCTGGAATACCATTCCTTCAGTGATTTGATGGACTATTTGGGACGAAAAGAATGCAAGAGTCCAAAAAAAGGTGTGACTCTTGCAAATTACACTGTGGACATGGTTGATAATTCTGAACTCATTACATAATTCCTAATGTAGCCGCCCTGTACTTATTTCTACAGTACTTATCGCTGAAATTAACATACTACTTTTAACAAATATAAAAAACGGGTGAACCTTCCACCTAGGGAGAAGAAAAAGTTATTTTTTTATAAGTGCTAGAGGGTCATAATTGATAATTTGTGGGAGAAATTTTGAAAACCTCAGTGCATAAACCAATTCAAGAGGCCAACCATTATCCATACTTTCATAAATGCATTGATCAGGGACCTCTTTGCACCCATAGTACCGGGAAGACGAATAGAACAATCAATGTTCATATGGAGAAGAAAAATTTATTCAAGGAAGTACCTAACATTTAATCTAACGTCACCAATCATTAAAAATAAGCTTCCAAATTCACACAATATCTTCTACTCCTATAAAATTGACAAACACTAAGATGTGTAAATGAAAAGAATCACATCTTACTCGATTCTTAATCCGCTGCTTGGAGATTAAACCACTACGAGACGGTCCAGAAGGAACATATTCCTCAAACCGGTTGGACTACCATCCAAACTTTACGTAAAAACTTTATCACTTAACTTACAAATCAAAATATGTTGATATTCCATGGTGCACATTATCCTGTTGCTGATGACTCCCGAATGGACTACCATGATCCAACACACCAAAACTAGGCATATTCCAACTGTCTGTTGGTTCGTAGCTTGTAAAATTCATATTTGGCTGGTACTCCCTGTGTAATATATGAGTTTTAATACAAATTCAATACAAAAAAATAAACTTCGTAAACAAAGGAAAATTAGAGTTTACCACTTTGCTTGTGGATTATGTAAACTTGGGGATAAATTATGTCCTCGCTCCTCATTCGCCCATGGAGATAAGTTTAGATCTGGCCAAACTCTCTCACCCGCAACCTGTTCGTATAAAACTGCTCCAAAACACCAACCGATGATTGAAGGATATCCCTATTTTTTGAAACCTCATTATTGCGAACGTCTTCAGCCTTGACGTACATTTTCAACATTTTTATCACAAGAAGTTCACGGTGTTCATCTGAAGTCCTCAAAATATCTGTTAGAGTTTCATCGCCCTCGATGTTAAACATAGCATAACAAGCAACTCCTTGCAGAGTAACAGAATAGGGATATCTTCCAGTCACTTTAATATTAACCGAACGTTTGCTCACACTCATTGTTTTGCATAATAATGATACCAATCTATCGTATTCCATCGTAAGCGGCAACTTAACATGACACAGTGGAGAATAACTATAGCGTACTGAGTTATTCTCCATCACAACCTCACCCCCAGTATAGTGAAACCCTAATTTTTCGCTCTTCGGACATTATGACAAAATGCAAAATAACTTAATGAACAAATATTTAGGAAGATCGGAAGGATCCTAAATGAATTTTTATCAAATTCTGAAACTCCTTAAATAAGGGGATTTATCTCTACCTTTATCATAAAATGTAGTGGCCAAACCAGATAGTCCATTTTCTCTCTTTTCTCACTCCTCAAGAAAGACGGCTAGAAACTTCCTATTAGGAATAGCTTCCTTTCAGGTTGTGTTGTTATAGACCAGATTGTTCTAATAGGACATGGGAGACAGATAACTAATCTAATACAGTACAACTATGATCGGGCAATAGCGCAGATAAGATCAGACTGAATGTGTGAAGTATATGGTTCTAGTTCTCTTCTGTCTCGTTCCTTCCATCAAAGAAGAATCCATGAACAAAACCAATCCAGGGGGTACAATTATTTCATGTATAGTACATGCATATTAGGCGCTATATATGTAGCGCGCATACTGCATGCGCTATACCCATATGAATTATTGGTGGATCAATAAAGTGCAGCTGAATTATTGGTGGGGTAGAAAAGTTCAAGTATAGCGCGGTTATTCACCGCGCTATACCTTAACGGACAAACGTGTCGTTAAGGTATAGCGCGGTGAATAACAGCGCTATATATAAAATGGTACTCAATTTTGTTTTACCTATTTTTATTGTTTGAGTCCAAAAAGACCACAATTAGGTTTCAGACTCCCATTTCGTATGCCTTTTTTATGTCAGTCAATGAGTTTTGACGCAACGAAAAAGAAGTATAATAATATCACAATCAATAGATGTACAATGAAAGATGTAAGATATATTGAAACAACCAATATCATTTAAATTAATGCATATGCATCACATTCACAAAAATAAAATATGTTTATATTGTCTCATATATTCCTAAAAATATTGTAGATACTTCTGTGACATAAGTTATGTGCCTTTGTATTTTGATGATTTAATAAACTTCATATGAGAACCAGATAGGGAACCTGTTACACAACCTCAAAGTGCTCATAACAACAAGTCACATGTCTGGCACAAGTTCCAATATTATCAATCAAAGAAACAGCAGAGGGAACAGATGGCTATCAGTTCCTTCGGTCATAGTACAAGTCAACTTCTTACAACTGTTAAAGTCATTACACTGCACATGCAACAGTGCATCAGTCACTTTATGGAGCATGCTATGTACTAGATACTTGCTTACATCATCCCAATGACCTCACTTATATATTATTAACATGAGGCAAGGGAAAACACACACTTGCAAACCATAAATCATTAAGTCTCTCTTAAGTGTGTTGCTTTCCTACTCAGCTTAGTTAAAATCATCTTGTAGGACATCTTCTGTAAAACCATAAATAATGTGTTTGTGTTTGGCTAGAGTTAGCCAAAGTTGTGAGCTTTATAATAGAGTTATCACAAAGGGACTTGCAATAGAGTTATTGCAAGTGGGTGAGGGATTAAGAGTTTAATTACTAGGTTACAATAGGTTGTAATCTAAAGTTTGCTCGGTGAGTGAAGTTGAAATCCTACAAGTGTATGTCGTGATTTTTAATCCCGTGAGCTGGGAGTTTTTCACGTAAAATACTGTTGTGTCATTTACTTACTAATGTGTGTATTCTGTGGGAACTGATAGAGAACCAAGTTCTCTATACAGTTTGGTGGACTCTTAGTTTACATCAATTGGTATCAGAACAGGTTCTTTCTATAAGGCTAACACCTAGAAAGGATCCACATGGATGCTCCATCAAACTTTGAAAAAGATCAATCAACCTACAGACCACCAAGATTCAATGGACAATACTACAGATGGTGGAAGACAAGGATGCATGATTTTATCATGGCTGAATATTCAAAGCTTTGGGATATCATTTGCGACGGACCCTTCGTCCCTATGAAGACCATTGGCGAGCTAGCAGTGACAGTTCCAAAGACAAGAAAGAAGTACAACTATGTTGACCACAAAGCTATAGAGAAAAACTTCCGAGCAAAGAAGATCCTCATCTGTGGTATTGGACCAGATGAGTATAACAAAATTTCAGCTTGTCAATCTGCCAAGGAGATCTGGGAGGCTCTCCAAACCGCACATGAAGGAACAACTCAAGTCAAGTAGTCAAATATCGATATGCTCACTTGTAACGACCCGGCCGGTCGTTTTAAGAGTAATAGCTCTGATCCCCTATTAACTGCTTTTCCCAAATTTTTTTCTGCTATTGTCACTTGTCGGGATGATTGGTTTTGAGTTTCGGAGTATTTTGGGACACTTAATCCCTAAATGAGAGCTTAAGCCTTAGGATTTAGACCGTAGTCGGAACTGTGCGAAGATGACTCCGGAATGGAATTCCGTTGGTTCCGTTAGCTATGTTAGATGATTTTGGAATTTAGGAGCATGTCCGGATTGTGTTTTGGAGGTTCGTAGCTCATTTAGGCTTGAAATGACAAAAGTTAAATTTTTGGAGTTTTGGACCGGCAGTGAAATTTTTGATATCGGGGTCGTTTTCCAATTCCAAATGTTGGAGTAGGTCCATAATGTTGATTATGACTTGTGCGCAAAATTTGAGATCAATCGGACGTGATTTGATAGGTTTCGACATCAGTTGTAGAATTTTGAAGTTTCAAGTTCTTTAAGTTTGAATTGGAGGGTGATTCGTGATTTTAGCGTTGTTTGATGGGATTTGAGAGCTCGACTAAGCTCGCATGGTGTTTTAGGATTGGTTGGTATGTTTGGTTGAGGTCTCGGGGGCCTCAGGTGTGTTTCGGATGCTTAATGGGTGAAAGCATGGACTTAGAGGAATTTCTGATTTTTGCTGGTTCTAGTGTTTTCGCACCTGCGGTGGGGGGTCCGCAGGTGTTGCCTCGCAGAAGCGAGACTTACAGGCGCAGATGCAAGAAAGTCAAGAGTTGCCTTGGGGTCGCAGGTGCGAGGAAGTTCCGCATCTGCGATGCCCGTAAATGCGCAAAGCTGTTCGCGCAGGTGCGACCCTTTCGTCGCAGGTGCGAAGGCAGAGGGGGTAAGTGAGTTGCGCAGATGCGTACATTTTCCGCACAAGTGCAACCGCAGGTGCGAGCCCAGGTTTCTCAGGTGCGGAAATACCTGGGGAGTGATTAAAACCGAAGGGCTTCGCGATTTTTATCATTGTTGGCTTTGCAAACTCGGGTTGGGGCGATTTTTGAGAGCATTTTCGAGGCATTTCTTGAGGTAAGTTCCTTGTGCTTATTTTTGGTCAATAATCTTGCCTTGCCATGTATTTTCTCACCTAGTTAATGTGTATTTAAGGTAGAAATTGGAAGTTGGAGACTAGGGATTTGGAAGTTTGAATTGTGGATTGGAGGACCATTTGGTGTCGGATTTTAGTAAATTTGATATGGTTAAACTCGTGAGTGAATGAGATTTCTATTTTCTTGATTTTTGTCAGGTTTCAAGACGTGGGCCCGGGGGCCGGGTTTGAGCCAATTTTGGGTTTTGGCCTAATTTTGTAGTTTTTCTTATGGGATTCATTCCATTAGCGCGTATTGATGGTATTGTACTGTTTTGAATAGATTCATGCCATTTAGAGTCGTATACTCGTGGCAAGAACGTGATATCAAGTTGATTAGAGCGGTTCGAGGTAAGTGGTTTGCCTAACCTTGTGTTGGGGACTTCCCCCCTAGGATATCTTGATATTATTTGGTGTGTGGGCGCCGTGTACGTGAGGTGACGAGTACGTACACGGGCTATTATTGCAAAAATCCTGTTTAACCTTTTTAAATCATAAATTTCTTCTCTTATTAAGTTGTACTAATATGTTTAAGTGTATAGTTTAGACTAAAAAAATATGCTTACGTGTTTTAACTGCCTAATTGACATTCTGTGCGTCATGTTTAGCTAAGTCCTTATTTTCCTTATCTGTGTCCAGTATAAACTATATAACTCGATGTCATACCTGTCATTTCATCTTGCGTTGCATATTTACTTTGGGACTACGGACGTATTCCGGGAGATCCCCCTGTACTACATTTTTACTTTAGGACTACGGACGTATTCCGGGAGATCCCCCTGTACTGCATATTTACTTTGGGACTACGGACATATTCCGGGAGATCCCCCAGCACTGCACATTTACTTTGGGACTACGGACGTATTTCGGGAGATCCCGCTGTACTGCATATTCATTAGAAACTATGGGACGGTATCCCGAGAGATTTCCCACTGTGTTTACCTTGTTTTAAGCCGAGGGCTCCCTTAACTGTTAAATTTTTGAGAATTTATTTAACTGTGTTACCGTAAATTCTACTTATATCTTTTATTGTTTAATTTATTATATTTACTCTGGTAGGGCCTTGACCTGACCTCGTCACTACTCGACCGAGGTTAGGCTTGGCACTTACTAGGTGCCATTGTGGTGTACTCATGCCCTTCCCTGCACATGTTTTCGTGTGCAGATCTAAGTATGAGCTATCAGCCTTGGGGTTAGTGCATGCTGCTGATTTTAGGAGACTTCAAGGTACTTCTGTTTGCGTCCACAGATCTTCGGAGTCCCCTTCTATTCCCTCGTCTAGAGACTTTCCTTATTATCTTCAGACTTTTGTATAGAGCTACATAGATTATAACAGCTTGTGACTTAGTGATATTCCGGGTCTTGGGAAAACTATTTTGTATATGCCGAGTGGTGCTACTCTTGGCTATTTATAATATGCTGTTTATCTCTAAAATGTTGTGTTTTTTATATATTTTTTGAAATATTAGGCTTACCTAGTCGTAAAGACTAGGTGCCATCATGACCCCTTATGGAGGGATAATTTGGGTCGTGACAAGTTGGTATCAGAGCACTAGGTTCGTAGGAGTCGCGAGTCACAAGCTGGTTTATTAGAGTCTTGCGGATCGGTGCGGAGACATCCGTACTTATCTTCGGGAGGCTATGTAACTGTTAAGAACAATCATATTTCTTTGATTTCCTTGTCATGCGAGTTATTGACACCAAACAATTCTAAGATTCTATTCTATTCTTTCTCACAGATGGTGAGGACCCCAATGTGAGGACCGACGATCTGGCATCGAGCCCCCTGCCAGAGCCACCAGAGGCCGGGGTCGGGGTAGAGGACGACCACGTGGTGCAGCCCGAGGACCTGCGAGAGCTGCGTCAGAGGAGCCCCCAGCAGCTCCAGCTGGAGGGCCAGCGCCGGAGATCCCTATTGCTACTCAAGCCCTCCAGGAAACTTTAGCTCAGTTCTTGAGCATGTTCAGCACTTTGGCTCAGGCTGGACTATTTCTGATAGCTCCCGCTACATCTCAGGCCAGGGGAGGGGCACAGACTCCCGCAGCCCGCACTTCTGAGCAGAGGGTCCAGGTTGATCAGGCCCTAGAGTATATTCCTATGCCCTCAGTGGCTCCGGTTCAGCATGAGATCAGGGTAGCTGCTCCTGAGGCAGAGCAGCTCAAACTTGAGAGGTACAAGAAGTACCACCCACCTACTTTCAGCGGACTAGCTTCAGGTGATGCTCTGGTTTTTTTTGAGGAGTGTCATCGTATTCTCCGCACTATGGGCATTGTGGAGACGAGTGGGGTTTATTTTACCGCTTTCCAGCTGAGGGGAGCATCATATCAGTGATGGTGTGCCTATGAGCTGAGTAGTTTGGACGAGGCAGTCTCACTCACTTGGACTCAGTTTTCAGAGATATTCTTGTGTGAGTATGTTCCTCATAGCCTCAGGGATGCTTGGCGCGCAGAGTTCGAGCAGTTGCGTTAGGGTTCTATGACTGTGTCGGAGTATGTAGTTTGTTTCAGTGGGTTAGCTTGCCATGCACCGGCTCTGGTTGCTACAGTCAGAGAGAGGGTTCGTCGCTTCATTGAGGGACTCCACCCCAGTATTTGGACCAGTATGGCCAGGGAGTTGGAGATGGACATCACTTATCAGCAGGCAGTGAGCATTGCTAGGAGGGTGGAGGGCATGTTTGCCCGAGACAGAGAGGAGAGAGAGGCCAAGAGGTCTCGAGAGACTGGTCATTATTCAGGAGCTCGTGCACCAGTAGCACGCTATGGTAGGGGTTTTGTGAGTCGCCTTGTTCATTCAGCTCTTCAAGTAGCCAGCGGTGTCCCAGCTCCTCCTAGACCTCAGGAGCCCTATTATGCACTGCCAGTATCCAGTATGCCTCCTACTCGAGGTGCTATTACAGGCCAGTCCAACAGGCCAGGTCCGAGTCAGTCTTAGCCGCTGCATCCTCTGAGAGGTTATTTTGAGTGTGGTGACACTCGTCACCTGGTTAGAGATTTCCCAGAGCCAGGAAGGCTGCACCTCCACAGACTTATCAGCCTCCACGTGCTCCACCGGGTCCTCCGGCCATTCTTCCAGCAGCAGCTACTACCCCACCTCCTCAGCTAACTCGAGGTGGAGGTCGGGGAGGTCGAGGTTGCCCTAGAGGGGGAGGCCAGGCCAGGCCAGGTACTATGCCCTTCCAGCCCGTTCAGAGGCCGTTGCTTCAGATTCAGTTATCACAGGTATTGTCCCCGTGTGTCATAGGGATGCATCATTATTATTTGACCCAGGCTCTACGTATTCATATGTGTCTTCTTATTTTGCTCCACATTTGGGGATATCTCGGGATTCATTGAGTTCCCCTGTTTATGTATCTACTCCCATGAGAGATTCTCTTATTGTGGACTGCGTATATCGGTCGTGTTTGATTGCTCTTAGTGGTTTTGAGACCAGAGCCGATTTGTTATTTCTCAGTATGGTAGATTTTGATGTTATCTTGGGCATGGACTGGTTGTCGCCCCATTATGCTATTCTTGATTGTCACGCTAAGACCGTGATGCTGGCTATGCCAGGGAGGTACCTTAGAGTATACTCCCCGCAGGGTTATTTCATTTCTTAAAGCTCAGCGAATGGTTGAGAAGGGGTGTGATGCATATTTGGCCTATGTGAGAAATATCAGTATTGATACCCCTACAGTTGAGTTAGTTCAAGTAGTGAGAGACTTCCCAGATGTGTTTCCATCTGATCTTCCGAGCATGCCGCCCGACAGAGATATTGATTTTGGCATTGATTTGTTGCCGGGCACTCAGCCCATCTGTATTCCTCCATATCGTATGGCTCCTCCTGAAGTAAAGGAGTTGAAGGAGCAGTTGCAGGAGTTGCTTGATAAGGGCTTTATTCGGCCCAGTGTGTCACCTTGGGGTGCTCCGGTCTTATTTGTAAAGAAGAAGGATGGTTCTATGCGTATGTGTATTGATTATCGGCAGTTGAACAAGGTTACAGTGAAGAAAATGTATCCTTTGCCTCGTATTGATGATTTATTTGATCAGTTACAGGGTGCCAGGGTGTTTTCCAAGATTGACTTGCGTTCTGGCTATCATCAGTTGAATATTCGGGAGCCAGATATCCCGAAGACTGCTTTCAGGACCAGATATGGTCACTATGAGTTTCTTGTCATGTCATTTGGGCTAACTAATGCCCCGACAGCCTTTATGCATTTTATGCATAGTGTGTTCCGGCCTTATCTTGATTCATTCATCATCGTGTTTATTGACGACATCCTGGCATATTCCTAGTCTCGGGAAGATCATGAGCAGTACCTGAGGATCGTGCTTCAGACTTTGAGGGAAAAGAAATTGTATGCAAAATTTTCTAAGTGTGAATTATGGCTTGATTCAGTGACATTCTTGGGCCACATAGTGTCTTGTGATGGGATCAAGGTAGATCTGAAGAAGGTGGAGGAAGTGCAGAGTTGGCCCAGACCGTCATCAGCTACAGAGATCCGCAGTTTCCTTGGTTTGGCGGGGTATTACCGTCGCTTTGTGGAGGGATTTTCATCCATTGCAGCACCTATGACCAGGCTGACCAAAAAGGGTGCTCCGTTCAGGTGGACCGAGGAGTGTGAGCAGAGCTTTCAGAAGCTCAAGACAGCTTTGACTACAGCCCCAGTATTAGTATTGCCTACAGGTTCGGGGTCCTACACTGTCTATTGTGATGCCTCGAGGATTAGCCTTGGAGCGGTATTGATGCAGGACGGTAGGGTGATTGCCTACACGTCTAGACAGTTGAAGGTACATGAGAAGAATTATCCGGTTCATAATCTGGCACCATTATTTGGACGGTGTTCCCTGTGAGATTTACACTGATCACCGGAGTTTGCAGTACTTGTCTAGGCAGAAGGACCTTAATTTGTGTTAGCGGAGGTGTTTGGAGCTACTTAAAAACATGATATCACTATATTATACCACCCGGGGAAGGCCAATGTAGTGGCCGACGCCTTGAGTCACCGGGCAGAGAGTTTGGGGAGCTTGGCATATCTTCCTGTAGCTGAGAGGCCCTTAGCCTTGGATGTTCAGGCCTTAGCCAATCAGTTTGTGAGATTGGATATCTTAGAACCTAGCCGGGTATTAGCTTGTGTGGTTGCTCGGTCTTCTCATTATGACCATATCAGGGAGCGCCAATATGATGATCCTTATCTTCTAGTTCTTTAGCACAAGGTTCGGCGAGGTGATACCAGAGATGTGACTATTGATGATGACAGTGTGATGATGATGCAGGGCCGGATCTGTGTGCCCAATGTAGATGGGCTTCAGGAGTTGATTCTTGAGGAGGCCCACAGCTCGCGGTACTCCATTCATCTCGGTGCCGTAAAGATGTACCAGGATTTAAGACAGCACTACTGGTGGAGGAGGATGAAGAAGGATATAGTTGGGTTTGTAGCCAAGTGTCTCAACTGTCAGCAAGTCAAATATGATCACCAGAGGCCAGGTGGATTACTTCAGAGGTTAGAGATCCCAGAGTAGAAGTGGGAGCGGATTACCCTGGACTTTGTAGTTGGACTTCCATGGACTTTGAGGAAGTTCGATGCTATTTGGGTGATCGTGGATCGGTTGACCAAGTTAGCCCATTTCATTCCAGTGTTGACTTCATACTCTTCAGAGAGATTGACTGAGATTTATATCATAGAGATTGTCCGCCTTCATGGTATTCCAGTATCCATCATTTCAGACAGAGGCACACAGTTCACATCCCGGTTTTGGTGAGCCATACGGCAGGAGCTGGGTACTAGGGTAGAGCTGAGCACAACCTTTCACCCTCAGACGGACGGGCAGTCCGAGCGCACAATTCAGATTCTTGAGGATATTCTCCGTGCCTGTGTGATGGAGTTCGGAGGGTCATGGGACCGATACTTGCCACTTGCAGAGTTCGCTTACAATAACAGTTACCAGTCCAGCATTCAGATGGCACCGTATGAGGCTTTGTATGGTAGGCGGTGCCGGTCCCCAGTGGGATGGTTTGAGCCGGGCGAGGCCCGATTGTTGGGTACAGATTTGGTCAAGGATGCCCTGGATAAGGTGAAGGTGATTCAGGAGAGACTTCGCACAGCCCAGTCCAGGCAGAAGAGTTATGCAGACCGTAAGGCTCGTGATTTGGCATTTATGGTTGGTGAGTGGGTCTTGCTTCGGGTATCGCCTATGAAGGGTGTCATGAGGTTTGGAAAGAAGGGCAAGCTGAGCCCTATGTTCATTGGTCCTTTTGAGATATTGCGGCGAGTTGGGGAGGTTGCTTATGAGCTTGCCTTGCCTCCCAGTCTAGCAGGAGTTCACCTGGTATTCCACGTGTCCATTCTTCAGAAGTATCACAGTGATCCGACACATGTATTGGTTTTCAGCTCAGTCCAGTTGGACAAAGATCTATCTTATGTTGAGGAGCCAGTAGCCATTTTGGACAGGCAGGTCAAAAAGCTCAGGTCAAAGAATATTGTTTCTGTAAAGGTCCAGTGGAGGGGTCAGCCGATCGAGAAGGCGACTTGGGAGACCGAGCAGGATAGGCGCAGCTAGTACCCTCATCTTTTCACAGTTTCAGGTATGTCTTTATACTCGATCGAGGACGAACAATTATTTTAAGAGGGGGAGGATGTAACGACCCGGCCGGTCGTTTTGAGAGTAATAGCCCCGATCCCCTATTAACTACTTTCCCTAAATTTTTTTCTGCTATTGTGACTTGCCGGGATGATTGGTTTTGAGTTTCGGAGTGTTTTGGGATACTTAGTCCCTAAATGAGAGCTTAAGCCTTAGGATTTGGACCGTAGTTGGAACTGTGTGAAGACGACTCTAGAATGGAATTCCGTCGGTTCCATTAGCTCCGTTAGGTGATTTTGGGTTTAGGAGCATGTCCGGATTATGTTTTGGAGGTTCGTAGCTCATTTAGGCTTGAAATAGCAAAATTTGATTTTTTGGAAATTTGGGCCGGTAGTGGAATTTTTGATATCGGGGTCGTTTTTCGATTTCGGAAGTTGGAGTAGGTCCGTAATGTTGATTATGACTTGTGCGCAAAATTTGAGGTCAATCGGACGTGATTTGATAGGTTTCGACATCGGTTGAAGAATTTTGAAGTTTCAAGTTCTTTAAGTTTGAATTGGAGGGTGATTCGTGATTTTAGCATTGTTTGATGGGATTTAAGAGCTCGACTAAGTTCGCATGGTATTTTAGGATTGGTTGGTATTTTTGGTTGAGGTCCCGGAGGCCTTGGGTGTGTTTCGGATGCTTAACGGGTGAAAGCTTGGACTTAGAGGAATTTATGATTTTTGCTGGTTCTGGTGTTTTCGCACATGCAGTGGGGAGTCCGTAGGTGCGGCCTCGCAGAAGTGAGACTTGCAAGCGCATATGCGAGAAAGTTGAGAGTTGCCCTGGGGTCGCCGATGCGAGGAAGTTCCGCATCTGTGATGCCCGCAAATGCGCAAGGCTGTTCGCGCAGGTGCGGCCCTTTCGTCGCAGGTGCGAAGGCAGAGGGGGTAAGTGAGTTGCACAGATGCGCACGTTTTCCGCACAAGCGCACCCGCAGGTGCGAGCCCAGGTTCCGTAGGTGTGGAAATACCTAGGCAGTGATTAAAACCGAAGGGCTTCGCGATTTTTATCATTGTTGGCTTTGCAAACTCGGGTTGGGGCAATTTTTGAGAGCATTTTTGAGGCATTTCTTGAGGTAAATTCCTTGTGCTTATTTTTGGTCAATAATATTGCCTTGCCATGTATTTTCCCATCTAGTTAATGTGTATTTAAGGTGGAAATTGGAAGTTAGCGACTAGGGATTTGGAAGTTTGAATTGTGGATTGGAGGACCATTTGGTGTCGGATTTTAGTAAAATTTGATATGGTTAGACTCGTGAGTGAATGATCTTTCTAGTTTTGTGATTTTTGTCGGGTTTCGAGACGTGGGCCCGGGGGCCGGGTTTGAGCCAATTTCGGGTTTTGGCCTAATTTTGAAGTTTTTCTTGTGGGATTCATTCCATTAGCGCGTATTGATGGTATTGTACTATTTTGATTAGATTCGGTCCATTTGGAGTCGGATACTCGTGGCAAGAACGTGATATCAAGTTGATTTGAGCGGTTCGAAGTAAGTGGCTTCCCTAACCTTGTGTTGGGGACTTCCCCCTTAGGATATCTTGATATTATTTGGTGTGTGGGCGCCGTGTACGTGAGGTGACGAGTACGGACACGGGCTATTATTGAAAAAATCCTGTTTAACCTTTTTAAATCATAAATTTCTTCTCTTATTAAGTTGTACTAATATGTTTAAGTGTGTAGTTTAGACTAGAAAAGCATGCTTACGTGTTTTAACTGCCTAATTGACATTCTGTGCGTCATGTTTAGCTAAGTCCTTATTTGCCTTATTTGTGTCCAGTATAAACTGTATAACTTGATGTCATACCTGTCATTTCATCTTGCGTTGCATATTTACTTTGGGACTACAGACGTATTCCGGGAGATCCCCCAGCACTGTATATTTACTTTGGTATTACGGGCGTATTTCGGGAGATCCCCTCGTACTGTATATTTACTTTGGGACTACGGACGTATTCCGGGAGATCCCCCTGTACTGCATATTTACTTTGGGACTACGGACGTATTCCGGGAGATCCCCCAGCACTGCATATTTACTTTGGGACTACAGACGTATTCCAGGAGATCCCGCTGTACTGCATATTCATTTGAAACTACGGGACGGTATCCCGAGAGATTTTCCACTGTGTTTACCTTGTTTTGAGCCGAGGGCTCCCTTAACTGTTAAATTTTTGAGAATTTCTTTAACTGTGTTACCGTAAATTCTACTTATATCTTTTACTGTTTAATTTATTATATTTACTCTGGTAGGGCCTTGACCTGACCTAGTCACTACTCGACCGAGGTTAGGCTCGGCACTTACTGGGTACCATTGTGGTGTACTCATGCCCTTTCCTGTACATGTTTTCGTGTGCAGATCCAGGTACGAGCTATCAACCTTGGGGTTAGTGCATGCTGCTGATTTTAGGAGATTTCAAGGTACTTCTGCTTGCGTCTGCAGATCTTCGGAGTGCCCTTCTACTCCCTTGTCTAGAGACTTTCCTTAATATCTTTAGACTTTTTACGTAAGTTAACTGTATCTTCAACAACAACATTTGGTAGTAGTTGTGGATCTAAAGGACATAATAGAAGAATTAAAAAAGGAAACCAGTTTGGGAAATGATCGAGGCCAAACCTACACCACTATAGAGTAGCGAGAATGGTCGATGCAATTTTACCCAACGAGGTCGGGATCGATTTCCACATGGAGTTAATTTGGCTTGGAGTTGGGTATCTAACTAATCTATATGTGCGTGTTGTTCCTAATTGCACTTCCAAACATTGTTGCAATTGATTCTATTCTAATTTTATTCTATTGTATGCTAAGTGTAAGCTATTTATAATATTTTTGGTGAAAGTTTTCAAGTGTTAAAAGGCACTAGGGAAGTGACTTCCGCCTAGGTGAGTATCTAATGGGTATCAAGAATCTAGGGCAAGCTTGTTGTGATTGGGGTCGTGATATAACCATCACACATAAGTGCTCACTCTCTACCTCTCGATAGTTTGAGTGACTTTACCCGATTTGGCTTTCTCAAACCCAAATGGGTGTTCATACAATACAAGTGAAATTGGCTGAAGTCGGGTATTACTATCTCTAGGTTTAACCCTTTAATTAGGGCTATCAATCTCTTGAGTTCATCCCAATTCCTTGTTAGCCTAATTTTTCTAGACTTAGTCCCTCTTTCTCAAGAAGAGCCTAAGTCATAAAGGCATGAGTCAGTGTTTGCAACCACTAATTCTATAATTTTAGCATGAATTAGGCTAAATATCACTAACCCATAAACAATTAAGCCCTAAAATTCAAGACCCATTAAATACCCACACTAGGGTTGGGTCACAACCCTAGCTATGGGGTCTAGCTACTCATAATAACAGCAGAAATCAAAGATAAAGATGAAATATAAGCCCTAATAATAAAGTACAAGATGGAAATCTAAAGTTTGAAGGTAAATCTACTCTAAATTTGCCCAGAAAGGGAAAAACCAGCCGTTCACATACTCTGCTAAACAAAACTTAACCTAAAATTGATAAAAGGATCTATTTATACTAGGCTAAAAATTTCGGACAAAAATGCCCCTGCAGAGGTTTCGCGGACGCGTAATTCTGACCGCGTCCGCGCTTGGGCTTTTGCGGCCGCATAATAGTGAGCGCGGTCCGCGTTTCTTCATATCTGGTCCTGGGTAGATCTTCGTTTCGCGGACCGCGTAATGTTCACTGCGTCCGCGTGAGATTTCTTTGCGGCCATATAATTTGGACGCGGACCGCCTTCTTTATTTATGCCCATCTTGTAAAGTCTCTGATCCTCAACAAACGCTGTCCGTTAAATTCCAACCGTGGCCGCGCCAGTCACTTTGCGGTCGCGTCTATTTGCCACTCTCAGCGTTCAATTTTAGTGCTCAAAACAACCCCTCTGAATCTCTATTTCGAGGTCCGCGGAATAATGGCCGCCTCAGCGATGATAATTTCGTGGCCGCCTTTTTCTATCGCGGTCCGCGTTCCACAGTATTGGTCCAGACTTGGTTTTTGTTCAAGTTTGACTCCTTTTATGAGTTGGTTATGGATTCTTTGGCTCATTTCGAACAAAACCCTCCAAGCAAGCACATTAAGTTAGTTTCCGGGAATACCTTCATGCATTTTTGGCCCAAAATCTAAGTAAAAGAGAACAAATAATAGGCTAAAATCCCTACTTATAAACTCCCCCAAACTTAAGCTTTTGCTTGTCCTCAAGCAAACAAGGTAATTCTTATCTCCACAAGAAACATAAATGAAAATTTCAGCTGTCCTAAGGTGACTTCATCAAGAATCAATTGGGACTAACAATTACCCTCAACACAAATGCATTATCAACAACATCATGCTATCACTGATTGATTTCCATAGTTCTAATGTGACACAAAAGCATCAAGAGTTGACACAATTCATCAAGGAAGCTCGCTCTCTCACGTAAGTCATTGTGGATCCCAAACTCCTCCTCCTCTACTCTCCATGAGCAAATCTCTCTTTATAGAATGTGACACTCAAAACAAGGATTGTAAAGAAGTGAGCTCATCACTCTCAAAAGAATGCCACAAGTCCGGCTCTAAGTACCATAAGCTTGCCCCTTATGTAAATCACCACTAATATAAGCTCACTCAACTTGAAATCATATAGGGCTTTAGCGGGATGTAATGAAGGCTTTTTGGATCAATGTAGGACATAATGAACTATGATGGTTTCATCTTTCCTTAAAAACTCCATTTTCTCATTTCAATTCATACTTTCTTGACTCTTTGAGTCATTTTCTTCTTCCTCAAGGGAACTAGAGAGACACATTTTCACTCTTTCTTGTTCATGACAATCATTTTTATCCTTTTCTCATCATTCCATGCCTTTCAACATTGTTTTCTTTGAATCCCTTCAACCTTTTCTTTCTTTTTGACATATTTCTTTTTAACTCTTCATACTTTTCTTTGCCTTTCCTTTTCATCAATTCTTTTTGTTCTTTGTACCTTTCATCACTTTGAAATTCCTCGTCTCTCTCCCAAACTTATATTTTTTGATAATTGCTCATCATGAATGCTAAGGAAAGATTGGGTGCCAAGAGAGGGCTATTATAAAATGGATGAAGGCTTGTAATATGGCTATTGAATGAAAAAGGCTTAGGCTCAAAGAGGTTGACTAGGGATATCATATTGGCAGGCTACAGAAGCTTTCACAGTTCAAATGGGACCAAGAAGAGCCTACAATCACTTCTCAAGTCGAGCTACACTGAATTTTGCCTAGACAAACATTCAGGGCAAGTTCTAGACTTATTGGCACGGGACTTGGACTTGCAATTCAATACCTCACCTATCTCTCAAGCTAATGGATTATTAAAAAGAATAGAGTCGAGGGCCCACAACAACCCTAGCTAAGATTGAAGATCACAGATGGCTCAAAGAAACCACTTGATGATAGTTTTAGTCAACTCAAGATTCTAAAGGTCACAACTAGAGCTATTCTTTGTCAATCAACTTGTTTCTAACCATGAGGTCAAAGGTAAATGTGTTAGTACCAAGTGAAGCCTACTTGAGACACTTTTATTCATTACTAGTACATATCAGAGCTAATAGAAAAATAGACCCAATCCCTTAAGAAGGTTGTCACGCCATCCATCGTTGGGAAGAGCCACCCGGTTCACACAATATTCACCTTTGGAAAGAACCGTGGCATTAAGAAAACAAAGGCTTATTGATCACGTAAAAATGTGAAAAGAAGCTAAAAACTCAAAAAGAGGCTACTAAAGGAAATAAGAAGCTAAGCTATTAAGGAAAAATACAAAAGAAGTTATAAAGTAAACCACAGAAAGTAAAATGAATATGTACAATAATGGAGTGAACCGAATATATACAAAATGGAGATGAATATATATATGGAATGGTAAAGTTATATACATACCAAAAGTGAAAAATAACGAAAGTGAAAATAATGATAAGTTAAAATAAAGGAAAATAGTATCATAATTATTACATGACAGTCATCAAATCAAAATAAGACCCCCCCCCCCCCAAATAAAATATAGCATTGTCCTCAGTGCTAAAAGAAAAAATAAGATTAGGGAAGGGATAGAGAGTAAAGAAAACTCCCTATGTGGTCTTTGTCTGCATAGGGTCAGGCTCACTAGTGGGGACCTCGGACTGCATAAGATCATCAACTCCCTCCGGGACCTCCAACTGTATCACCGGGTCCTCTGACTGGGGCACCACAAATCCTCTCACCGGCTCTCTGTCAGCCTTCTGCTCTGATGCCTGTGCTGTCTGTGTTGTAGGGGCAGTCTCCTCCATAAGCAGGTCCAGTGGAATATCTCTGGTAGAAGTGAACTTCTCTACCTCCTTCTTCAGCAGCTCCACTGATTCTTTTGAAGCTTGAGTCTTTTTCATCTTTTTGACCTGCTTTCCCAGCTCCTTAATCACCTTCCCATGAGTATCTAATGTCTCCAGGATTTTCTTTTGGTTGTCCAAGAGCTTCTTCTATTGTCCAGAAGCTCCTTCAATGAATCCTTCACTGATGGAGGTACCTGAAGCTGTGCTGGGGCTGCCTGTGCTGCGACTGCACTAGATAAGACAGACAACTTTGATGTAGCTTCCTGCAATCAGTTGTTGACGCTGGATAGCGTCTGAGAGACCCGCAGTGAAGTATGAGGATATGTGGAAGATTAGGGCATAAATAATGGGCCTGTGACAGATGGACCGGATGAGGGAGGTGGCATAGCAGCCAAATAACCCTCCGCTGTGGAAGGCTCGGAACCAGTGGCCACTACCCTTGGCTCTTCAGACTGGCCAGTGGAGGTAGTGGCTTTGCCTTTGGACTTCGGGTTGTCTGCTCCCTGAAGGCTATAACAAGAGAAGGGAATTTTCGGCTTCTCCTTCGTGTCAAAGTGTCTCCCCTCAACCCCCTGGTCCTCTAGGTACATAGTGATGAAATTGGGGTAAGGGTAGGATCTTTCTTCCTTCCCAGTTGCCTTAGATGTTCTGGACCATGAGGTTCCCCACATTTATTGGGTACCCTACCATGATGGACGCTATGAGGATCGCCCGGGAGAGTGGAATGTCATTGTCATGCTGGCACGGATCAAGGCGGCTTCAGACGAAGGTGCACCACCCTTTGGCTTCAAAGCTAAGGGTGTTTCTGGCAATTGAGACTCCCGGTGTAAGCCAGGCCAGTGTTGTCCCTGGTATGGCTATCACCTCTGCTACCCATGGATGGGCTGCTTCATCTAATGCCAACTTCTGTATGTATAGAGCAATGTCTACATCATCAAACCCGGCATATGTATTCAAAGTTTTGCCATCAATTCGGATCTTCTTATTTCGTACCTTAGTCACATAGGTACCCTTTTTTATGTGGGCAACATTGGCGTAGAATTCCTTGACTAGGTACTCATTTGCTTCCGGCAACTTGCTAGTGAAGAATTTCCACCCCACTCTTTCATCAAATTGTCTTTTCACATTCGGGTTGTACGGGAGAAGGTCTCTTTATATGAAATTTCGCTCAAGGGTGAGCGACCTTTGTGGCCACCATTCCCGGAATTTGTGGTAGGCCTTCTCACTCACGAACCTATCTTGCCACACTGCCGGCTTCCTTGATCTAATCAACCCCCCATGGGTATCACCTCCTCTCTCATCATCCGGAACCTCTTCTTCATCATCAATATCAATAGGAGCAGCTGTTGAGGTCGGAGTTGCAGCAGGTGGGGGAGATGGTACTGAAGTCTCACTACCTCCTTCTGCGCCATCAGACGACTTAGATGAGGAGGTGGGTTGATTGACGAGACGGAAAGGTTGATATTGAGCCTCGGGTTGTTTTGCAGATTCTCCCTCGGAAATCTCCCGGGAAGGGAGGTATTCACTAGTGTCCGGGGAGTCAGCCTGAGGTCTCACATGTGTAACCTTTTTGCTAATAATCTTCTGAGGTGCTAAGGGTGCAGTCTTCTTCCCTTTGCCTCGGCCTCAGGAGGATTCTCCCCTCCCTTTTGATTTGTCGGGACCACCACGAGATCGCACCATTATCTGCACATACAATTAGTGAAAGATCATTAGTATTGTTGTTCAATGAATCCTTAAAGAAATGCAGATGAAATGAAACAGTGCTTCCCAAAACAGTGCATCGCGAACTGCGGAAAAATAGGCGCGACCGCGGAAGGCCCATAGCGGACCGCGTAAAAATAGGCACGGTCACGAGGAGATTGGACTCAAACTACCAACTCTCTGATCATGGTTTTTCGCGGACCGCAAAATTTGGGACACGGCCGCAAAAGATCAAACGCGGACCGCGTAAAAATGGACGCGGCCGCGGAAGCAATTGCCAAACTCTCTGAAACTCATGAGCGCGGATCACGAATTTTGGACGCGACCCCGTAAGTTCAAATGTGGACCGCTGAAAAATCACCGTGTCCGCGAACATGCAACCATAATCAACTCTCAAAAATTAAAGAATGCAGACTGCGCAAAATGGACCGCGGTCCGCGGAGTTCAAACAAAACGGGCACTGGCACATTTGAAACCTAGGGTTTTCACTAAGTGCAAAAAATTAATGCAATTAACATGCATAGTTAATAACCCTATCCCCCATTAGGCTTGTAAAATAATTACCCACATGAATTTAAGCATTAATTAAGCATGATTTTGAGATTGTGGAATGCATTAAACCCTAACTAAAAAGAAAAATTAAAACTAGAAGAAAAGAAAAGAAAAGAAAGAGATAAAGTCAATGCAAAGATTTGAGCATACCAGTTGTGAAATTGTAGAGGAAAATAGATTCTTGATTGATATGAAATGAGATTGTCAGTCAAAGAAGAGGAAGATGAACAATGCTCTAATGTGGTGAAAGTTTGAGGTTCGAAAAGTGTAAAAGTTCTAAGGACTTTCTATTTATACCAAACCGATGGGGACCCACATACTTACCTTAGCGAAGTCCGCAGAATTCTACCGTGGTTCGCATTTTTTACCTTTCGAAGAGTTGCTGCAAAATCCTGGGCGCGGTCCGCGAAAAACTAGGTGCGGCCGCGAATGTTACCACGGTCCACAAAATTATGAACGCGGACGCGAACTTAACTTCATAGAGTTGATATTTTGGTCTCTTAAAGTACGCATCCGCGGATAAAATATGTCACCGCGAAATGCTAACGCGGATCGTGAAATTTTGAGCGCAGTCCGCGAAATTCTCACACTTAGTCAGATTTTTCCCAGTCAAAGTCCTGCACTGCACAACCAATTCCTACACCAACTTCACAACTTCACAACCAATTCCTATAATGCCTAATCTAAGAAGAAAATCAAAAGGGTTGCCTCCCAAGAAGCGCTTGATTTAACATCGCGGCATGATGCATGTTACTATCATCATGTGAAATTGATCAAGGCCACCACATGGCTGTCATCAAACTTGCCGAGGTAATGCTTAGCTCGGTGCCCACTAACTCTGAAGATTTCACCATTTTTGTTTTTCAAATCAAGAGCAACAAACGGAGTTACATGCACTACTTCAAAAGGGCCACTCCATTTTGACTTGAGCTTTCCCGAAAACAGTCGTAACTGAGAGTTGAATAGAAGAACCAAGTCACCCTCCTTGAATTATTTGTTCAGGGCATATTTGTCATGTAAGTACTTCATCTTGTCCTTATACAAGCACGAGCTAGAATAGGCATGAAACCGACATTCATCAAGTTCAATGAGTTGCTCTACCCGGAGATTGGCTGCTACATCTCATTCAAGGTTTAACTTCTTGAGCGCCCACCTGGCCTTGTGCTCTAACTCAACCGGAAGATGGCATGCTTTCCCAAATACCAACCGGTACGGAGACATATCAATTGGAGTCGTGTACGCAGTTCTATAAGCCCACAAAGCATCATCAAGTTTCCTTGACCAATCCGTCCGGTTTGCATTGACAGTTTTTGATAATATGCTCTTTAACTCCTTGTTGGAGGCCTCAACTTGTCCACTAGCCTGGGGATGATAAGGGGTTGACACCTTATGATTGAGATGATAAGGGGTTGACACCATACTTGGAAAGTAAAGTGTCGAAGGCCTTGTTGCAGAAATGAGAACCCCTATCACTGATGATCGCCCTAAGAGTGCCAAACCTTGTGAAGATATTTTTCTTTAAGAACGCCACCACACTCCGTGCCTCATTGTTGGGTAAAGCTATAGCTTCAACCCACTTGAAAACATAATCAACAGCAACCAGAATGTAAGTGTTACTACAGGAACGCACAAATGGCCCTATGAAGTCTATGCCCCACATGTTAAAAATATCAATCTCAAGAATAGTGGTGAGAGGCATTTCATCCTTCTTGGAAATTCCACTAGCTCTTTGGCATTCATCACACCTCTTAACAAGCTCACTTGCATCTTTATACAGGGTAGGCCAATAAAATCCACAACTAAGAACCTTTGTAGCAGTTCTCGCCCCACCATGATGACCACCGTAGGGCGAGGAATGGCAAGGATCAAGAATATTCATTTGCTCCTCTTCCTGGACACATCTCCGAATCACACCATTATTGCAAATCTTGAAAAAATAGGGCTCGTCCCAATAATAATCCAAGTTGTCCCATTTGAGTTTCTTTCTTTGGTTAGAAGAGATCTCACTCGGGATAGTGCCATTCACAATAAAGTTAGCCACATCGGCGAAAAAAGGCATACCATTCAAAGACACGGAGAGGAGTTGTTCATCCGGGAACGAATCATTAATTTCGAGGCCATCGTGGGGCCTCCCCTCCTCTTATAAGCGGGACAAGTGGTCCGCCACTTGATTATCACTTCCTTTTCTATCAATGATTTTAAGGTCAAACTCTTGAAGCAGAAGAACCCATCTCATCAACCTAGCCTTCGAGTCTTTTTTGGTCATCAAGTAACGAAGTGCCGCGTGATCGGTGTGCATAATCACTTTGGCACCCATGAGATATGGCCTGAACATTTCCATGGTAAAGTCAATGGCTAATAACTCTTTTTCGATAACCGTATAATTGACTTGGGCGTCATTTATCGTTTTACTTGCGTAATAGCCCAGATTAAATATCTTGTTGACCCTTTACCCCAAAACCGCTCCTACCGTAACGTCACTAGCATTTAACATGAGCTCAAATGATAAGCTCCAAATTGGGTGCGGTAATGATGGGAGTGGTTGTCAATTTATACTTGAGAAGCTCAAAAGATTTCATGCAATCTTCATTGAACAAAAACTTTGCATCTTTTTCTAGCAGCTTGCACAGAGGGTTTACCACTTTTGAGAAATCCTTGATGAAACTTCGGTAGAACCCCGCGTGCCCAAGAAAGCTCCTAACTCCCTTGACGAAAGTCGGAGGAGGGAGTTTTGAAATAACTTCAATCTTCTCTTTGTCCACTTCAATACCGTTCTTTGAGATCTTATGGCCGAGGATAATGCCCTCCTCAACCATAAAGTGGCATTTTTCCCAATTAAGCACTAGGTTGGTCTCTTCACATCGGCCCAACACTTTGTCAAGATTATCCAAGCATTGTTCAAATGAGTCCCCCACAACACTAAAATCATCCATGAACACTTCGAGGAAGTCCTCCACTATATCCGTAAATATTGCCATCATACACCGCTGAAAGGTAGCCGGTGCATTACACAAACCAAACGACATCCGTGAGAATGCAAATGTGCCATACGGACATGTGAAAGTGGTTTTCTCTTGGTCTTCCGGTGCAATGAGAATCTGGTTGTACCCTGAGTACCCATCCAAAAAGCAATAGTAGGCACGCCCGGCAAGTCTATCCAACATTTGATCAAGAAAGGGCAATGGAAAGTGGTCTTTACGGGTCACTTTGTTTAGCTTTCTGTAGTCCATACATACCCTCCATCCGATGACAGTACGAGTGGGGATCAACTCATTTTTCTCATTTGTGACCACAGTCATACCCCCTTTCTTCGGCACACATTGTACCGGTGAAGTCCATGAACTATCCAAAATAGGGTACATAACCCCTGCATCAAGCCACTTGATAATTTCCTTCTTGATGACCTCTTGCATAGCCTCGTTCAACCTTCTTTGATGTTCCACGGAAGGTTTGGCATCATCCTCTAGTATAATTTTGTGCATGCAAAAGGTGGGGCTTATACCCCAAATGTCAGCCAAAGTCCATCCAATTGCCTTTTTCCTTCTTTGAAGCACCGCAAGGGTGGATTCTACCTGCACGTTAGTTAGGCAAGCAGAAAGAATAACAGGTAATGTGGAATAAGGTCCTAGGAATTCATACATGAGGTGTGAAGGCAAAGGCTTCAACTCCAATGTTGGTGGCTCCTCGATTGACGGCTTTTTTGGTGGAGTCTTCCGATTTTCCAAGTCTAAGGAAAGTTTACGGGACCCATATGAGTAGGATCCCATTCCTTGCAACACATTTGCACATTCGACCAAGCCTTCCTTTTCATCATCCTCATGGTTTAACAACACAACCTCCAAAGGGTCTTCCACATTGATCATGTCACTCGTGTCATCAACTATCACCTCCGTCACAAGATCCACAAAAGAGCAAACTTCATTGCTATTTGGTTGCCTCATTGATTTGCACATGTGGAATACAATATTTTCATCGCCCACTCGGAAGGTGAGCTCCCCTGCTTCCACATCAACCAATGCCTTCCCTGTTGCTTGGAAAGGTCTCCCCAATATTATAGGTACCTCATAGTCGACTTCGCAGTCGAGAATCACAAAATCAGCAGGCAAAATAAACTTGTCGACCCGGACTAGAACATCATCAATAATACCAAGCGGCCTTTTCATTGTCCGATCCGCCATTTGTAATCTCATGGAAGTAGCTTTTGGTTGCCCAATACCTAGTGTCTTGAACACGGAATATGGCATCAAATTAATACTTGCTCCCAAATCACACAAGGCTTTTGGAAAATCGGCGCTACCAATGGTGCATGGAATTGTAAAGGCACCAGGATCTTCAAGCTTTGGAGCCATCGAGGGCACAATGGCACTCACTTGATGAGTCATTTTGACGGTCTCACAATTCATAGATCTCTTCTTAGTTACCAAGTTCTTCATGAACTTGGAATATCCCGGTATTTGTTTGAGAGCTTCCACCAATGGCACATTGATTGACAAACTTTTCATCATCTCAATAAACTTCTTGAATTGGTTTTCATTATTTTGCTCTGCAAGCCTTTGAGGATACGGTGGAGGAGGCCTTGGAAAAGGGGCCTTGGCTTTAGGCACTACCGTTTTCGGTATGTCTATCACGTGTTCCCTAGACGGGTTCACATAATTTTGAGTCTCCTCCATGTTGTCATCAATATCGATCCTTACTTCATCATTCACATTCTCATCATTGGCTTGAATCTCATCATCTTCTTGCAACAGAACATCATCACTCACAATCTTCTTTGGATTAGAGGTACTTGCATCTCCACCTCTACCGCTTCTTGTGGTCACCGCCATAGCATGGTCTGTATTGTTCCCACCCTTCGGGTTTACTATCGTATCACTTGATAGTGCCCCCTTAGGGCGAGTATTCAATGCTTGAGAAATTTGACCCATTTGTACTTCCAAGTTGCGAATAGAGGTAGTATGGGAGGCTATTTGGGCATCGAAGTCAGCATTTCTTTCCATCATTTGTTTGAACATACTCTCTATCCGCTCCATCTCATTATTTGAAGAACTTTGCCCTTGAGACGAATATGGAGGCGGATTGTTAGGTTGTTGATACATCGGGGGCCTTTGAAAGCCTGACCCCCGGTTGCCTTGATTATTATTATTCCAACCCCCTTGGTTTCCATTTCCGCCCCAATTGTCATTGTTGTTCCCCTAATTCTGATTGTTGTTTCCCCAATTGTTCGAGTTGTTGTTGTTGCCATTGTTCCAATTCCCTTGGCCTTGGTTGCCCCAATTTTGATTGTTCCCTTGCGATCTCCATTGTTGATTTGGAGCATTTCTCCATTGACCTTGGTAGTTATTGGCATATAACACTTCCTCACTTTGATCATCATAAGAATCGTCTTGATTGTAACCACTACCACTTTGCTCATATTGATCTTGATTGTTTTGCACTTGTTGACCATGTTGTCTCCTCTTGTTGACCATGACATTTACCCCTTCCATGGCATTTACTTGCTCTGTCCATTGAACTTGCTGAAGCTGGGGATTTACTAACTGATTCATAGTAGTTGTCAACTCGGCTATGGCTTGTCCGTGATCATGAAGTTCCTTGTGAAGATGGATGACATTAGGATCACCCTGAGGAACATTTGACCGACTTTGCCAAGCTGAGGATGTGTCAACCATCTCATCAAGTATGTCACAAGCATCGGCATAAGGTATTTTCATAAAATTTCCCCCAGCTAGCTGATTCAGCACACTCTGGTTGGTCGTGTTGATGCCCCAATAGAATGTCTGCTGAATCATTGCTTCAGTCATATCATTGTTTGTGCATTCATTGAACATTGTCCGGTATCCCTCCCAGATTTCATGTAGGGGTACATTAGGTTCTTGTTTAAAGGCTAAGATCTCATCCCTTAATGCTGCCATATGACCCGGTGAGAAAATCTTGGCTATAAACGTTTTTGCCAACTCATGCCACGTTTGTATGGAGTGGTTGGGTAGCCTCTGAAGCCAGTCCAAAGCTTTCCCTCCAAGTGAAAATGGGAAAAGTCTCAATCTCAGAGCGTCCTTCAACACGTTCGTCTGCTTGCTCCCCCAACATGTGTCTACAAAACCCTTTAGATGCTTGTATGCATTCTGATGAAGAGCTCCAGTGAAGAAGCCCCTTTGCTCCAATAGGGTCAGCATGACATTTGTAATTTTAAAATTGCCTGCCCAAATCCGGGGCGGGACAATTGCACTTGCGTAACCTTCATTGGGTAGCACCCGGTGTGCTGCCCGTGGAGGAGGTGAGGGTAGGTTTGGAATGTTGTCATTAGCCTGACGGCCTCTTCTTTGGACTTGAGGTTCTAGATTAACCTCATCCTAACCATTGTCATCTACCTCATCCTAACCATTGTCATCTACCTCCTCCCCCGGAAGAACATGTCCGAGAGCATCATTATGAGCCATTTGGTACCTAAAGTGATTGATACACAAAAGTTAGAAAAATAGAAGGAAGGAAAAACAAGATACACAAATAGTTAGATAGATAGCCAACACCGTCTAAATCCCCGGCAACGGCGCCAAAAAGTGATTAAGGCCAAACCTACACCACTGTAGAGTAGCGAGGATGGTCGATGCAGTTTTACCCAACGAGGTCGAGATCGATTTCCACAGGGAGTTAATTTGGTGTGGAGTTGGGTATCTAACTAATCTAGATGTGCGTGTTGTTCCTAATTGCACTTCCAAATATTATTGCATTGATTCTATTCTAATTTTATGCTAAGTGTAAGTTAAGTACATTATTTTTGGTGAAAGTTTTCAAGTGTTAAAAGGCACTAGGGAAGTGACTTCCGCCTAGGTGAGTATCTAATGGGTATCAAGAATCTAGGAAAAAGCTTGTTATGATTGGGGTCATGATATAACCATCACACATAAGTGCTCACTTTATACCTCTCGATAGTTTGAACGACTTTGCCCGATTTGGCTTTCTCAAACCCAAATGGGTGTTCATACAATACAAGTTAAATTGGCTCAAATCGGGTATTACTATCTCTAGGTTTAACCCTTTAATTGGGGCTATCAATCTCTTGAGTTCACCCTAATTCCTTGTTAGCCTAATTTTCCTAGACTTAGTCCCTCTTTCTCAAGAAGAGCCTAAATCATAAAGGCATGAGTAAGTGTTTGCAACTACTAATTCTACAATTTTAGCATGAATTACGCTAAATATCACTAACCCATAAACAATTAAGCCCTAAAATTCAATACCCATTAAATACCTACACTAGGGTTGGGTCACAACACTATCTATGGGGTCTAGCTACTCATAATAACAACAGAAATAAAAAATAAAGATAAAATATAAGCCATAATATTAAAGTACAAGATGAAAATCTAAAGTTTGAAGGTAAATCTACTCTAAAATTGCCCAAAAAGGGAAAAACTAGCCGTTCACGTGCTCTGCTAAACAAAACTTAACCTAAAATTGATAAAAGGATTTGAAACTTAACCTAAAATTGATAAAAGGATTTGTTTATACTAGGCTAAAAATTTCGAACAAAAATGCCCCTGCGTAGGTTTCGCGGACACGTAATTCTGTCTGCGTTCGCGCTTGGGCTTTCGCGGCCGCGTAATAGTGAGCGCGGTCCACGTTTCTTCATATCTGGGCCTGGTTAGATCTTCGTTTCGCGGACCGCGTAATGTTCACCGCGTCCGCGTGAGATTCCTTCGTGGATGCATAATTTGGACGCGGACCGCCTTCTTCATTTATGCCCATCCTGCAAAGTCTCTCAACCTCGACAAATGTTGTCCGCTAAATTCCAACCACGGCCGCGCCAGTTACTTCGCGGTCGCATCTTTCTACCGCTCTGAGCGCTCAATTTTAGTGTTCAAAATAGCCTCTCTAAATCTCTATTTCGCAGTCCGCGGAATAATGGTCGCCTCAGCGATGATAATTTTGTGCCCGCCTTTTTCTATCGCGGTCCGCGTTCCATAGTATTGGTCCAGCCTTGGGTTTTGTTCAAGTTTGAATCCTTTATGAGTTAGTTATGGCTTCTTTGGCTCATTTCGAATAAAACCCTACAAGCAAGCACATTAAGTTAGTTTCCGGGAATACCTTCACGCATTTTTGGCCCAAAACCTAAGTAAAAGAGAATAAATAATAGGCTAAAATCCCTACTTATCAGGAAACACTTCAAAAGGTAAGGAAGTGGCAAGTGAGGCACACCTTAAACTCGAAAATGAGCTCAAAATGGTAAAATCGAGTGTATGTGCTGAACTTGAAAGAAATAGACAACTTTAGGAAGATCTAAGCAGGGTTAAAAATGATCTAGATAAATCTCTAAAGTAGATCTGGTCCTTTGATACAATCACTTATATGTATAAAAGTAACGGGGGGAACATGTAGGGAATTGGGTTCCAAAAAGAAAAGGCTCCTTACAACCCACATAGCAAGCATGTCATTGTCCCTGATAACTGGCTTTGCACTCATTGTGGTAACACTGGGCATTTTAAAGACTCTTATAAAGCTAGATTTCAGTCCCAGCAGAAAAATAAAGTTTTTGTTGAAAAAGTACCTACTGCTAAGGAACCTGGTCCCTCCAATAAAAACGTGTGATGCTTGCTTGGACAAGAAAAAATTAAATTCTCCCTTTTCCTCACTACACGGGACCCAAACTTGTTTGGATTCCTAAGTCTAATCTTTGATTTCCTTGTGCAGGGAGCAGTGAAAGGAAGCAGCCAAAGATGGTATATGGACAGCGACTACTCTAAGCATATGACTGGAAGTACTGATGATTTCCTTTCACTCAAAGCCCTGCAAGGTGGGAGTGTGTCCTTTGTAAATGGCAAAAAAGGATACATTCTGGGAGTTGGAAAAGTTGGAAAGATACTCACTCACTCAATTGAGAATGTGTATTATGTGAATGGCCTAAAATACAGCCTGCTGAGTGTTTCTCAAATCTGCGACAAAAGAAACAAAGTGGATTTCTTATCAAAGACTTGCACAGTCACCAATATTGTGACTGGTGAAGTGGTTCTGATGGCCAAAAAATTCAAAAACATCTACGTCGCTGGCTTTGAGTCCTTAAATAGTGGGGATCTTACATGTTTGAGTGTTGTTGATGATGATGCCAAACAGTAGCACAGAAGATTGGGACATGCAAGCTTCTCCTTGCTGAACAAGCTAGTTAAGAAGGACCTGGACCGTGGGCTGCCAAAGTCAAGGTTCAAGGATCACAAAGTGTGTGATGCATGTGTGAAAGGAAAGCAAGTCAAGTCCTCCTTCAAGCCAAAAAAGGAAGTAAGCACCTCAAGGCCATTGGATTTTCTTCATATGGATTTGTGTGGAACTATGAAGTTGACCAATAGAGGAGGAAAGAAATATATTTTTGTCATTGTGGATGACTACTCCAGATTCACATGGACCTTGTTCCTCAGAACCAACGATGAAACTTTCCAGTCTTTACTGCTTTTGTGAAGCAAATTCAAGTGAAAATGAGCCATAATGTTGTAAGCATAAGATCTGATCATGGTACAGAGTTTGACAATGCAAAATTTGACGAATTCTGGGCTTAAAATGGTATAAGTCATAATGTTTCAGCTCCCAGAACACTCCAACAAAATGGTGTTGTGAAGAGGAAGAATAGGACTCTTGAAGACATGGCAAGGACGATGCTGAGTGGAGAAGTGGCACTCACTTTTCCATGGATGCTGATGATGGATCCCACTTAGAGGAACCTAGGTCTTCTCACCATGAGATTCAGGTGTCCAACTGGAAGCACAAAATCTCATATCCTCTCCAAAATATGATCACTCCTCTTGCTTCAGGGATTTAAACCAGATCAAAGACACGAAGCATGTTTGCCTTCTCAGCCTTCATGTCTTAAATTGAGCCCAAAAATATCAAGGAAGCATTGAAAGATGTTGATTGGATTATTTCTATGCAAGATGAACTCCATCAATTTGAGAGGAACAAAATGTGGCACCTGGTTCCTCGATCTTAAGATAGAACTATTATTAGAACCAGGTGGGTATTCAGAAATAAGCTTGATGAATTTTTAAATACAACAAGAAATAAGGCCAAGTTGGTGGTTCAAGGTTATAATCAAGAAGAAGGTATTGACTATGATGAGACTTTTGCTCTAGTTGCACGAATGGGGGCCATCAGAATTCTCATTGCTTTTGCATCACATATGGAATTCAAATTGTTCCAAATGGATGTCAAGAGTGCATTTTCTAATGAATATTTAAAGGAAGAAGTCTTTATCAAACAACCACCTGGTTTTGAATGACATGAGCATCCTGAACATATATTTAAGCTCGACAAGGCACTATATGGTTTAAAGCAGGCCCCTCGTGCATGATATGAAAGGTTGTCCAGGTTCCTTTTGGAAAATGGGTTTACAAGTGAAAAAATTGACAACACTCTCTTTTTGAAGAAAAGAGGGAGGAACCTGCTGATTGTGCAAGTTTATGTTGACGACATCATATTTGGTGCAACAAATGATTCTTTATGTGAGGAGTTTTCCAAGCTTATGGGAAGCGAGTTTGAGATGAGCATTATGGGGGAACTGAACTTCTCCCAAGTCTGCAAGTTAAGCCAACCTCTAGGGGAACAATAATAAGTCAGCAGAAATACATCAAAGAGCTTCTGAAGAAGTTTGAGATGGAAAGCTCAAAGACCATTGATACTCCTATTGCCACTGCTACTCGTCTGGACATGGACAAACCTGGTTCCCCTGTGAATGAAACCATATATCAGGGTATCACTAGTTCACTCCTGTATCTCACAGCCAACAGACCTGACATTGTGTTCAGTGTGGGATTATGTGCTATATTCTAATCAAGTCCAAAGGAATCTCATCTGAAAGATGATAAGAGAATTCTGAGGTATCTCAAAGGAATATAAGACCTGGTCCTCTACTATCCCTCAGGAGACAATTTTGACTTAATTGGGTATGCTGATGCTGGTTATACTGTTTATTTGGTGGATAGAAAGAGCACATCTGGGATGGCATATTTTCTAGGATCATGCTTGATTTTATGAGGTACACAGAAACAAAACTCTATGGCTCTTTCTACTGCAGAAGCTGAATATGTGGCAACTGCTTCCTGTTGTGCTCAATTGCTGTGGATCAAGAAACAACTGGAAGATTTTGGTGTGTTCTCTGATTGTGTGCCATTAATGTGTGACAATACAAGTGCTCTCAACATGGCAAAGAACTCGGTTCAGCATAAAAAGACAAAGCACATTGATGTGCGACATCACTTTCTCAGGGACAATGTTGAAAAGGGTCTCATCTGTATGAAATTTTGCAAAACAGAGGACCAGGTAGCTGATATCACCAAAGAATTGAGCAGAGAGCATTTTGAAAAGAATCGACTAGAGTTGGGACTAATAAAATTGAACTGAGCACCAGGCCCCTCAATGATTGACTATGAAGGAATAAAAAAGTAAACTGCTAAAAAGTATTTTCTGGTAATTTCTAACTCAATTCTATACCGTTGCAGAGCAAACAAGTAGCTAATGATATTGCATTTTGGTAGAAGGATGATGCTCATATTTATAAAATTCAGTCAGGGAACCTGGTTCTCTAGACTCAGGTTAGTAGTTCCTTTTACACTCATGCACATTTTAAACGGCTATAAAAGTGTCACGCCATGATTAAAATATGCCCGCTTTTCTCTCATCCTTTTTAAGCCCCAATGTCACACTAGTTACAAACTGACCTGTCTACCCAGTCCATTGCACCCATTTGTAACCGGTCCCTCATTCCCTCTAAATAACCCCAAAAGACGTTTTTCGCACAATTGTCTACATAAAATTCATCAAACTCTTATCCTCTCTCAGAAAACCCTCTCTCTCTCTCTCTCTCTCTCTCTCTCTCTCGTGTCTTTACTCTCAAAAATCACCATGTCTTCCCAGAATCCAGAGTCTCCAAGGGCTACCATTGTGTCTTCGTCTCATGAAGCACTGCAGCAAGAGCCTGAGTCTCAACTTTTACCTAGTGAAAACCCCAACTCAGACCAACAACCACCCACTGTCTCCTATCCAACCCCAACGAGTTATGGTTCTCACCGTAGCCAAAAAAATCAAACTCCCAAAAGGTTTGTCGATACGATCTATCCCTCTGCTTCACCAAAAGAAATGGTAGAAGATGAAATAATGGACAGAGAAGAGAGACCAGAGGTTTTGAATCAGCAAGTTGGGGAGGTCTCTGTAGCCCAAGAGGATGTTGCTGGTAGTGGTGAAGCATCAGAAGTGCCTATCACTCCTCCTACTCCAATGTTTGATCTGAATGTTGCTTCTCCGTCAGGTAATGCCTCTCTTGCATCTACTAATTTGACACTGCTGGGTGTAATTGAAAGGGAAGCTATAGAGAATATGTTACTTATTGTTACAGAAGAAGGATTGGTTGGGGAGTATATGTGTGGTGATGTGACTGCTGGGTCTCAGGGGGAAGGAGAAGGAAATGGAGTTGGAAGTGGGGAACTGGTGCCTCATGGTAACTTGGTGCTAGTTAGTACTACATGGGAGCCAACATAGGGACTTTCTCCCTCTGCCCAAGAAGAGCACTCTTCTCCTACTTGGGATGAAACCCCATTCTCTACAAAAGAGCCCATGGACAGTTCTGACCTTGCTCCTTCTCCTCACTTTGATGCAGTGCCATTAGATTTTGTAATTCTTGAGATAAAACCTTTGTTTGAAGAAGAGAATGATGACAGTGAGGAGGACTATGATGATGTGATTGTGGCAAAGTTTATTGCTGCTAAAAGTGGTAGGGTAGTCTCCAAAAAGCACATTTTTAAAACCCCCACTACTAGGCAGCATAAGAAAGAAGCTCTTCAGAGTGCTTGAAGAAAAACAAGGAGAAAAAGAAAAGAAGAAGGTTGGTAAAAGGGGAAAAGTTAGTAAATGAGGAGGATGTGCCTCCGAAAAACGTTGTGAATGTTGAAGATGAAGAGGTAAATGAGGAACCTGCTTCCTTGGTTTGTAAATCCTCTGAGAAGTATGTGCTTGCAAAGCCAAAGAGAGGATCGTCTGTGAAAGGGGTGGAGATTGATAAAGAGAAGAGTGTTGAAGAAAAAGAGTCTGGTGAGAAAAGTAAGTCTGAAAAGAAGGAGAAAAGTGTGAAGAAGTCTTAGAAGAGGAAGGAAAGTGACAGATAGGAACCTGGTTCCTCCAAGAAAGCCAAAGTAGAAGTGTCTGAAGTTGAGAGAAGGGAAACCTGGATAAGCAAAGGGTATTATGGGGTAGAGCATTTGACGCTGACATTCTTGAAATGTTAGGCATGAGACATCTGTTTGCAATCCACGAGTTTCAAAAGTGGACTCATATGTTTACCATTCAGAGTCCCAAAGTTTATGAAGAAGAGGTTTGTAGTTTCTACGCAGATCTGTTCACTGTGGAAGATGCCAATATCAATCTGAAGGTTAATGGAGTGGATTTTGTGATGGATGAAGCTGTACTGGGAAGTATATTGGGTGTTCCCACTGAGTGGCTCTCATCTGTTGAAGGGACTTATTCCCCTGATTTTAGGAAGATCATTCTAAAAGCTCAGGCTGTTCAGAAATGGGAACGGGAGCACAAAAAGGCCCAACTTCCAGAATATCAGCCTATGTTTGAGATAGTGAACAAGGTCCTGGTCTCATGTGCAGAGAGGCATTCCATTACTTCAAAAGTGTACATGTTCCTCATGGAAGCACTAGATGCATACACTACCATCAACCTGCCTGGTATCATAATTGAACATATGAAAAAAGTGGTAGATTTAAAGGACGGGAACCATGGTTTGACTTATGGGTTCTTGATCACTAAAGTGTTTGAATATTATAAAGTCCCTTTGGGAAGAGCAGCAGTGAGAACTCGAAAGAAAACATTCTCAATGATAACCTTGGAGGAGTGCGAGTGTATAAACAAGAAGGGGGGGGGGGGGGGTATTGGCAGTAATTTTACTATTTCTCAGCTAATCGATGCTCAGACTGCTGCTAACGAGGAAATAAGTAGGCTGAAGGCTAGGAATGTTGTTCTTGAGGGACATATCAGTCAAGCCAAGGAAGAACCTGGTTTTAGCAGTACACAGGATGCAGAGATTGCACGCTTGACTGCTGAAAATGCAGACCTAAGGAAACAGGTTGAGGACCTGAAAGAGCAGCCGATAAATGAGCAGCGGTCTGTAAATGATCGAGTGGATATTCTTCTCAAAGCCCTTGCCTCTTCATCCTTCCCTCCCTCTTCCAGTGCCCCTTTAACAGTTCCCTTGTCAGTATCCAGTTTAACGATGTTTGTCTTAACCCAGTGTCCCTTTTTAGCTTGTTATTTTTATGACTGTGGTACTTTAAGTTTTTTTTGTGGATGTTCTTGTAACAATGGTACTACTGCCTCTGTTTTCTTCTCAAATTAATTAATGAGCATCTCAGTCTTTTGTTATGCATGTTATACTCTTGTGCTCGATTTTTAGCTATGTTGTGTGCACACAAGTGGCATGCATTAACTTTGATGGACTTCTTTTTGCATTTACTTGCATATATTCTTTTTATGATGCCAACAGGGGGAAGAAAATTGAAGAGGGGTCAGAAAGGGGAAACATGTTCTCAAGAAAAATAAAACTAATCTGTAGGGTGAATTATATGGACATCTGGTTCTCAGGGGGAACTTCAATTCTATTTTTGTCATCATCAAAAAGGAAAAAATTGATAAGTTATGTGCCTTTATATATTGATGATTTAACAAACTTCATATAAGAACCAGATAGGAAATCTGTTACACAACCTCAAAGTGCTCAGAACAACAAGTCACATGTCTGGCACAAGTTCCAATATTATCAGTCAAAGAAACAGCAGAGGGAACAAATGACTATTAGTTCCTCCGATCACAGTACAATTCAACTCCTTACAACTGTTAAAGTCGCTGCACTATTGCGTTATTGCACTACACACACAACAGTGCAATAGTCACTTTATAGAGCATGCTATGTACCTGATACTTGCTTACATGATCCCAATGACCTCACTTATATATTACCAACATGAGGCAAGGGAAAACACACACTCGCAAACCCTAAATCATTAAGTCTCTCTCAAGTGTGTTGCCGCCTTCATTGACTCCATGGCTTGAAGAACAAATAAGCAACAGAACAAAGGACCAAATCCCACCACTAAGTTTATCGTGTGTCCTTAGTATCATTATATATTTTCTTAATGTTATTCACTTGTAATTCCGACTCAACTTGGTTAGAAGCATCTTACATGATATTTTCTATAAAACCATAAACAATGTGTTTGTGTTTGGCTAGAGTTAGTCAAAGTGGTGAGCTTTGTAATAGAGTTATTATAAAGAGACTTGCAATAGAGTTATTGCAATATATATATAAACATTCACAAAATTATATCAATATAAGGGGAAGATGAGGTCCCCTGTTGATAGGGCTGCTTATTGGGCGGATTGTGCGGTTATTTACTCTTAACGATTTGGCTTATCGGTTATCGTCTTTTAAATGTATTAATCGGCTAGTCACCCGATAAGATATCGGGCGGATTGGTATCGGTTTAGCTCTTATCGGGCGGTTATCGGGTGGTTTATCGGCCTAATTCAATCTATATTGCGTGCATTAATTGTTTGTTGACCGCTGTGACTCAAAATAAAATTCTTACGCTCAACAGACTATATTCCAGTCTATAGAATACAATCGATGAGTCCATTACATCCCAAAGCAGACAACATTACAGATGAGTCCAGAATACATATGTCTTTCCTCCGCCCACAACTGCAAAGGAAAAGTCAATGCTCCCTGATTAATTCTGAAATGATAAAATTCCAGTCAATATTCAAAATGAGTCAAGAATACATATTTCAAAATGATTAATCCATAAGTGAGAAGACTACACAGAAATGTTTGGCCTGCAGCTAATGCCTAACAATGCTTGAATTTCTACAGCTTTAAAGTTCAAACAACAGCTTAATCCATAAGTGAGTAGATCCATGTAAAAAAATATACAACAACCAAATTTCAGCATTAGGCAACGAAGTAGAGACTGTGATAAATACTACTGTCTTGATTCTTGTTTGATGTTTAGATAACTTTTCTCATACATATTCTTTCCGAATAGATCATTAAGTACTCAATATTCATTTCGCATCATATTTTCCAGTAGAATCATCTCTGGGGATGAGCCTATTAACAACTTATAATTATCAGAAGAAATAGAAGAGAACACTTGGTATAATATATGACATCAAAATTATTTGTATTCAACTCTGATTAGTAGGTTCTGAAAAGGAAATACATGCAATTAGAAACCTATTGATTAATGACTACTCCTTTGGAATATGCTACTTTGCCTCATGGTTAGAAAACCAGTATATCTTCCCTTCCTAACATATCTACTGAAAAATAAAATATTCTTTCCTCTCATCATATGTTTCTAAATTCTAATCACCATAACCCAAGATGATGAAAAAGGAAAAAGCAGCCAAAATTAATTTATAATTCCCAAATTAAGGGATGGCGAGATACAAAATTCACAGTTTTCACAACCATTAGCTTGGTGAAGCATTTCTGCTTATTAAGTACAACAGTATAACTTAAGTTCTCTTTATCATAAAGAAACTATCAACTACTTATTAGTGATAATAGAAGATAGGATGTCTACTGATAATTATTAATATTGACTAATCATAGCAGTTGCAAGTACAAATTCAATACTTGAAGCCTTGATGGATTAAATTTGAATTCTTACTAGATATATTACCACTACACGTTAATTACGGAAGGGTCTTTTCCATTGCTGGCTAAATCTGAAGAAAAAAATTAAAATAATGAGTCGTGCGATAAATCAACAACACTTATCTACAACAAATATAGTAACAATATTATTACCTTGTTCAAGCTGCTCGATTTTATCAAGATCTTCCTCAACACTAACCGGTTGTTTTGATTTTGTATTTTGAAGCCAATCTTGAAGACACACTAGTTACAGTACTACGAAAAGGGATCTGAAAATAAGGTTGCGCCACTTTCATAAAGTCTCTAAAACCTTCTTTTTCAACAAAGCTAAAAGGAAGCTCATCAACTATTACCATACGACCTAACGCCTTCCTACACTCTTCTTGATCAAATTTCCAAGTAACAACAGCTACGTCATCCTGACTACCCCCCGGAACAGATTGAAAGCCTAAATTTGATTGTTTTTTATCAACAATAGCAGGGAATTTAGGACACTTATTCATATGAGTAAGAAGTGTCGACGTACCGTCTTTGGTCTTAAAACAATACTCAATAAAGCAATAGTCACATTTTGCTTTTGTACTCCCTTCAGAAATAATAATTTCTGTAAAATGATCCCACACAATAGATATTTTTTCCTTTTTTTGGTTATATTTGACTCCGTTGTTTGAGCTTGACTTATTGCATTTGAATTAGAAGCCCCACTTTCACCCATCACCTTATCACTTTATATATTTTCAGCCATGCTATGAGTCACTGCAACAAGAAAAGAAAAGGAATGAGAATAACAAGTTGCTTAACAGATATTTATACAGGTACTGTCAAAATCGATCTCAAACATATGAGTTTTGTGAACTTTAAACATTATGCTGATTACTGTTGCTTTTAAATTTTATATACTGAGAACGGAGTCAAACATCCTAAATTTTGTATGCTTTTAAAGTGAGAAGTTTTTGATTCTTCACAAAACTTGTGTTTATGTTTCAAAACAGATGAGTTCCTGTTTATGTATACTGAAGCAAGCATTTGAATACTTTGAGAATTGAGATGCTCTTTGATTTTAAAGACATCAACAAGAAAAGAAACTTTCCATCTGCTGCTCTGGCTATGGCAAGACTGCGAGTCGACGAGACTGCGGGAGGGAGACGGCGAGTCGACGAGATAGAGTACTGGAAGTCGACGAGATAGAGTGCTGGTGGCTGCTGGTTGAAATTTAGGCGTTAGGGTTTCTAAATGTCTAATAGTAAATTAGTAATGGAGAATAGAGATAGAGTACTGAAAGTGGAAGAATGATTTTTAATTATTTAATATATATATATATATATATATATATTATTTTTTTTTCTTTTTCTTAACGGGTTAACGGATTATCCGTTAAGAAAATTGAATAATCCGCCCCCAAACAGATAAGCCATTAATAAAAAAATTTCAATCCGTTCCCCATCCGTTAAACCGTTAACCCGACACTATTAAGCCATTAAGCTTCAATTTCAGTTTAGTTTTCGATTTCGGTTCGGTTTTGAACACCCCTACCTGTTGATTATCATTAATGTCTACCATTGTATCACTATTAAAAGCACTAATTTTCCTTTGAAAAATAGTTCCTAAGATGTCTGCCCATACTGCATCATTTGCAAACACCGGAGGAACTGCCAAAAATTGGGTCTTGTCAAAAATATCCTTTCTAGCTCCTTCCTTTGCGAGGAGGTCCGCCACTTGGTTCTGCTCCCTGTAGCTATGGCCTATGACTGGGTTTCCCAGTTGCTCCATTAGATACCTGCATTCTGAAATTATGGGGTTGTGAGTTAAGTAACCATGCTTTAACATTTCCAGCACCACTTCAGAGTTAGTGTCAATCACAATAGGTGACAATCATTGATCTAGAGCTATTTTTAGCCCCAACCATAGGGCTTGAGCTCTGCCCTAAGACTATATGTGTTTGGGAGCCCCTCATGAAGCCTAAAACCCAGTCACCCATGATGTTTCTAAATACCCCCCCTAATACCCCCTTCCCCGTGTTAAGCATGCAGCCCCATCAGTGTTCAACTTATAAATGCCCTTATCTGGTGGTTGCCACTTTAGGTATAAGGTGGTTGTTGTTATAACATGCCTAGATGTGGCTGCTATATGGTGGTATTCAACAGCCTTTGCAATTCTTTGGTGTACATTAATGTGATTTCTTTTCTTTCCAAAGACATTAGAGTTGCTAATGAGCCAGATGGCCTAGAGGCAGAAGGGCAATAGCTGTTTCCATTTGATGCAAGCATTGTATTTCACATTTTGAAGCCTATGCCATGTGTCTTCCTAGTTTGGCATAGAAAAGGGATTGCCACTAAGGTTAAGCTTATGGTTGCACTGGTGCAACAATTGTTGCCATAACCCTTTGACATTAGCACATTAAAAGAAGATGTGGTTTATGTCTTCTATGGCATAATCACAAAAATAGCAGTTAGGATTAGTTCTCAGGCCAATGTGGTGTAAGTGATTCCCTATAGGCATCCTGTTTTGTTACATGAGCCATATGAAGAACTTAATATTATTGGAAGAGGTCTTTAGCTTCCAAATCCAGCTGAAGTGGTCTTTATTAGAAGTGCCATTGTTCATTAGTGCATCCAGGAAGGAGTAGATTGATTTGGTACTAAACAGGCCATTGGGGTTAAGGTTCTAGATTAGCTTATCCTCAACAGAGGTTGAGGTGGGAATGAAAGTGCTTTGGATTATCATGTTGATGTCATGGGGGATTGGATAAGGAATGGAGATGAAATCCCAAACCTCATTGGAGTACACTTCATTTATCCTGGTGTTCATGTCATTGTGGTGCCATGGACCATTAAGGATTTTATCCAGTGGCTACATCTTGGGAAGCCACATATCAGTAAGGAATCTAACCCTATCCTCTTTGTGAACCACCCATCTAGTGCAATTTGTGCATACCTTCCATCCCTTCTCAACATATTTCCAGGTCCTAGTCTTAGCCTTAACCCTGTTCTCTCCTCCACTGCAGTGCTTTCCCATGAGTACCATAGCCCAGATGGATGTAGTATTATTGTAGAGTCTCCAAGAAAGACTGGTGCTTTCCCATGAGCACCCTTCCCTTTTTTTTGGTTTGGTGACAGTGGCCCACTTGACCATGTGTAGCTTCCGTTTTGTAGGAGTTGTACCCCAAATAAAATTCTTTGGATTTTGTCAATTTGGTTGGTAATTTGGGAGGATAATTTGATGTATTGCATTACATGGTTTGGAATGATACTAAGGCAAGTTTTGGCCAGAGTGGTTTGACTAGCCATATTCAGGAACTTGCTTTTCCACCCTGCCATGTTCAAGAACTTGCTTTTCCACCCTGCTATTCTACTGTTGAGGTTATCTATGATGAATTAGAAGTCACTATTCCTAGGCCTTCTGTTGAAGATGGGGAAACCTAGGTATTTTCCAAAGTCTCTAGAATCTTTGATACCTAAAATGGAACTGCATGTTGTGGCACACTCTTCTTAGCAGTTGGAAGAAAAAATCACTTTAAATTTCTAGAGGTTGACTTTCTTCTCAGATGCAGCATTGAAATTACCCAAGATGGATAAGATTGTTCACAATTTCTCCTATTGGATCTAGAAAACATAATGAGGTCATCAGCAAAGAATATGTGGGAGATTGTAGGCCCTCCCCTGCTTATGCTGATGGGGAACCAATCCTTATCAGTTATAACATTGTCAATATTTCTGGAAAGCCTTTCTATGTATATGATGAACAAATAGGGTGACATGGGACCCCCTACCTAATGCCTCTATTGGGCTTGAAGTAATCAGTCTGGGTACCATTGACAAGGATGGAGATAGAGCTTGTATTGAGACAGGACATGATTAAGGTGGTTAGTTTAGTAGGAAAGTTGAAGAAGAGAAGGGATTCTCTGATGAAAAACCATTCTAACCTATCAAAATCATTCTCTAAGTCCACTTTTAGGATCATATTGACACTCTTACCTTTCATGTTTTGGAAGTGGGTAATGTACTCTTGGACCATAATGGCATTATCAGCAACTGTTCTATTGGCTAAACAACTGACTTGAGTAGGACCAATGATATTCTGAAGCAAAGGTTTGATTCTATTGACAATGATCTTAGTGATAAACTTATAAAGGGTATTGCACAAACCTATTGGCCTGATGTTTTTCAGCATTGTGGCATTAGGGCACTTTGGGATGAGGTAGAGATTGGTTTTGTTTATTTCAGGAGGGATTATACAAGTGGAAAAGACAGTGTGGCAGAATTGGATTATCTTTCCAGAAACTATGTGCCAGTACTTCTAATAGAAGAAAGGGTGAAGGCCATCAGGCCCAGGTGCTTTCATGGCCTTGAAGGAGAACAAGGCACACTTGATCTCAGAGAGCCTAAGGGTGGATTCAATGGTGCTTTGCTCCCTGGTAGTCAGGACATTAACACTATCAGTAATGTGGCTCTTATTCATCATTGAGATATGGTGTTCGGTGGTATAGATCTTAGTGAAGTAGTTAAGGATTGTGTCTTTAATGTCATTGGGATCCTGAATACTGGTCCCTACCTCATCTTTTAAAGATATGATCTTGTTCCTCCTTCTTTTGTTAAGTGTGGATATATGAAAGAATTTCGTGTTAGCATCTCCCTCACTTAACCAATTAATTCTGGATTTAAGCTTCCAGAAATCTTCTTCACTCCACCTGAAGAAAGGTACAAAAGGGGTAAGCATTGGACTTCTGAATGTCAGAAAGTCTAGCAAGGATCTGCCTTTTCATATGGAAAATGTTGCCAAGGACATGCTTATTCCAATCAGCCACCTTATTGGTAAAAACAGAGGTAGCTTTCAAGATATCATTATTGGCTGCAAAACTATCTTCCACAAGAGGAAGTCAGGGCGGTTGCTCCACATAGATTAAAACTTAAAAGGCTTGTTGGACATGCTCTGACTTTGCTGGATTAGACTTAAAAGAAGAGGATAGTGATATGAGTGGGTCCTAGGAAGATGGGTAGCATTTGATTCAGGAAACTCCTTTATCCAATCATTAGTTTCAAAGAACCTATCAAGTCTTTCTAGGATTAGGTCTTGCTTATTGGAGTATCTTGTATTAGACCAAGTATATTTTGAACCTTTAAAACCTAGATCAACTAATTTACAACTGTTAAAGCATTTCCAGAATCTGTTGCTTCTATTAGTGTTCAAGCTGTTACCCCCAAACTTATCCCTGTCTTTTAGTACTTCATTGAAATACCCCTAACAAGCCAACTACCCCCATAGACAGAATCCAGGTCCTCTAGTGTGTTCCAGAGCTTATTTCTATTATTAAGACAATTACTCGCATATATAGCAGAAAAAAGCCATTTAGTAGAGAAGAGGTGTACCTTGACCATGACATGCACACCCTGTGGAGTAGTGGCTACTTTATCTAACTTAACGAGATCATCTTTCCACATAAGCACAATCCCACCAGACTGTCCAACAGCACGGGATTGGAATTGGGCATCAAACTTGAGCTCAAAAGTGAGGTGCTTGTGATCTGCATTCTAGTCTCCAGCAAGACGAGCATGGCAGGGTTATGGAGCTTTACCATAGATGCACAGTGCCTACAGAACTCAACACTATTGGCCCCCCTACCATTCCATATTATGAAATTCATTAACAAGGATTTTTGTGTTGGAGCCTTCCTTTTGATTCCCTTCCCCTTGCTCACTGGGGTTGGCTTCAGCATACCCATTAGAGGGGCTAAAGTAACTGCTAAGTTTTTTGAGTTTGGAAATGAATGCACTCGAAGATCAAGTTTGCAACTTATGAAATTTTTAGGGCACAGAGCAATAAGCATTTCTCCTGACTGCTCTTTGAACTCTATCTCTAAGGGTTCCTGTATGAGGAAGGCCTTTGTCTTTAGCATCCCTAGTTTTTCTAACATGTTCTTAAGGTCCACATTGGACTCCCCGAGGTAGTCTAATGCCATGGTGGTGCCCCTGCTCAGTAGATCGATGGGTGAGAGTGGTTGGGATAGTGGCCGAGGAACTTGGACTATTGGTGGCCAGAGTTGGAAGGTTGAAGATGGGACTGGAGTCTCTAGGTTCATGACGGGGAAGAAGGGCATGGTCTCGCAAAGCTGGCCCATGAGTGTGTTGAGTTCCTCCATAGATAGGGGTTGTTGGTTCCCCATGTACTGGGCTTGGAGTAAGGTGGACATCTATAACTGGTGTCCAAAATTTGCCAGACACTAGTTGAGGAGCTGTGTGGCCAGTCGAGCTAGGTACCTGGGATTTTGGATGGTTATTTCCATCAGGACAGACCCTACCATCATTTGTAGGTTCTGGGTGTGTCCTTGGAGTGCAATTTCCAACCATGATTTCGACATGAGCTCTGGAGGCATTAGGGTGGTGAAGATGGTTAACGATGTTGTGGCTTGTGTTTGGGAAGGGGGATTGTTGTTTTCCATTGGAAATATCAGAGTGAAGGGGATTGTTGGTGTGGCTTGGAGCAAAGGAAGAGGGGGGGAGAAGCATTATAATCCATATGTTCTTTGGATTTCGGGTGAGACGATTTGCCTTCTGCAATGAATCTTGAGTGATTGACAGAGAGGTCACCTCATTTATACTATTGGTTATTGGATTTGTAACAGACACTTGATTACCTCCACTAGAAGAGGCAAGATCAGGGAAGATATGGGGGCAGATTGGGTGTTGCGCATGCGCAGGCATGTTAAAGTGACCTTTTGTGAATGAGTGGGCCATTTTAGGATGGGATTGTGCTGACAAGAGATCCCTTTCCAAAAGGGAGATACTCTCTTTTTGTGTAAGAGTACCCAATTTGGGGGAGCATAGTCGGGGGGGGGTTGAAATCTTCAATCCCATTTTTGTAGATTGTAATTGAATTTTTGGGAATGGAGATATTCCCTAAAATGACATCTTTTGGGATTGTGCCTGACTTAGGCAGATGCCGTTTCAGCCTAGTCAACTTTCTTTGTGGGGCTTCTCTTGTTTTGACTTGGCCCACTTGTAAAGATGAGACTTTATCAGAGTTGGGCCTTAAAGACCTCAAGTCTTGTTGGTTCTCCGTAGCCCACCCCATAGAGCCTAAGTGTTCCCCTGGGATCAGATGTTCGTGGGCTTTAGTGCTACTGCCGCTAGTGGTGGTGGCAACCAGCTCAAGGAACGTACCTGTGGCTTTACTGTACCGCTTTATCTGGGTCGTGGGCTGCTCCGATGTTGCTCCGACTGGCCTTTGTAAGCGATTTCCTTTATGGGTTCCTTTTTTGTTCCACTTGAATGAGATCATTTACCACAAAGAGTCTTCGCCAGGGACTGTACCAACATTTGTGGTTGTAGGATTTGAGTTAACTAAACTGTTGGTTTCATTGGCCTTGGGGGTGAATGGGCAGTAGCGTAGCGTATGATCAATTCTCCCACATCCCTTGCAGAGAATCCCTTCCCTCTCATATAGGATGGGTTGATTGTGGGTGCCGATGGTGACATCAGTGGTGACGAGGATGTCTAATAGAACTTGGACACATATCCTAGCATACCTCCCCCTAAGGGTGGAGGAGGTACATGTATCTATTTTCAGTAATTTGCCAACCCTATTTCCCACTTGCTCGAGGATCGCCCTATCATAGAACTCCGTCGAGAGTTGTGGGATTCTGATCCAAATTGCTATAATAGCAAGCTTGGATTCCGGGATAAAGTTTGGTTCCCATTTTCGTATAGATAGGAAGTGGACCATCACCAATCGGGGTCCCTCTGCCAGGACTTTGTTCATGCTCTCTTCTAGGTTGAATTTGATGATGAAGAAGTCCCAACTCAGGTCGATTAGTGTTAGGGGTTCAATGGGCTTCCAAAGATATGAAAGCTTTGCTTGCAGTAAGTGGTGGAGAATTTTCCTCCCAAATAGTTTCACTATTAGGAGTATCTCCAGGGGAGGTATAACCTGTTCTTGTCCTCCTTTGACAAAGGGATGGGGATATTCCCCGCATTTAATTCGAACATGGGAGGGGAGTGAGTTAGTTCATATGAAGTAGGGCATCAGATTCCTTTCCAGTAGGATCTCTTTGAAAGAGTTTGTTTAAGAGGTGTCCTCTTCCATCTCAAATTGGGAGGCTTCCATAGGGGGTCCGGTGGTTCCGGTGTGATTTTGGAGGATGGATCCTCTGCCTGGGGTGGGGATGTGGCCACGTCAGTGATATTTGGTTAGAGAGTGGAGAGAGGTTTGTTTTTTCTCTCTCTAAACTACTACGAGGCAGTTTTGGATCCTAATTCCTAGGTTACAATAGGTTGTAATCTAAAGTTTGCTCGGTGAGTGAAGTTGAAATCTTACGAGTGTAGGTCATAGTTTTTAATCCCGTGAGTTGAAAGTTTTTCAAGTAAAATACTATTGTGTCATTTACTTACTGTTGTGTGTATGTGTTATGTGAAAACTGATAGAGAACCAGATTCTCTATATAGTTTGGTGGACTCTTAGTTTACATCAGTTAGGTTTTTCTTATGCAAAGAAGAGAAACGTTAAAAAATAGGGAATATATATATATATATATATATATATAGTTTACATCAGTTAGGTTTTTCTTATGCAAAGAAGAGAAACGTTAAAAAATAGGGAATATATATATATATATATATATATATATATATTTCACATTCCATTCACTACTTAAGCAATGTAGTACCATTTCTTTACTTTTAATTAAAATTTTCAAGGAGCGTATTCTTTATTTAGTTTAAATAAAAATGAATTATCGAATCAACCAATTGAATCAAAATTAAATAAAAATCAAAATCAGAGAAGGAAATGTGAAGTGTGAACCATATCAGATTTAATTTTGGTACAATTTTTAAGAAGTTGAATATCAAAAATACCAAATTAAAGTTTTTTCAAAATTATAACGTCGTCTTAGTTCCAGAATTCACAAAGAATAAATAACAAAAAAGAAAACATGATATGATAGTTAGAAAATCATTATCATTAATAAATATTTTATACGTGTAAAAATAAAATTTAAAAATATTAAGCGATGAATCGAAAAATCATCGTATATTTGTCAAACCTCAACATCCACGTGTATGCGATGTGGCTGCCATGCCATCTAAAATTGTCACTTTTAGGTGACGGTGATATGGCATGGCACGCCTATCATATATGTATGTGTGTATCCACGTTGCATTCCATCTTAGCATATCATTATGTAATGTCCTTTTCAAATGGCTTTTTGAAATAACAGTCGCATAAAATTATAGTATAATCTAAAATTGTCTATCATCATGTTTATTAACTAATTATAGATGATGGTATTCAACTTGATACCACTCTTGTATAAGGTCCATTAAATCATTGTTTTTGCGACTATAGTGCCCTTCTCTACTTCTAACTCTTGGCATTGTATATTTGTATCATTAGAGGGAAATGTAGAGAAAGACTTTGCCTAGTCTTCCATGTTCAGTATTTGCACTGTTTGATAATATATCCTTGCAGATATATTGATGCCTTTGGCAACTAATTGCTGACTCATCAGTAAGTAAAGATAAAGCAGACAATAACAGTCTGAGTCGCGTCTATCTTGAAACAAAATTTTCAAAGTAATCCAATGTTTAAACTTAAACCATGAGAATTGAGTATTAGTTAATGTTGGTTTTGAGTCAATATCTTAGTTACATTGTCTTGCTAATATTATCTTTCGTGTCTCTCCTTTTCTTTTGGTATATAATTGAGGGTTGTAGGAGATATGATTGCAGGTGACAAGATGGTGTGTTGGCGCAGAAAGATAAAGAAGACAGGATGTCCAGAGACAACAAGTTGTTGACTCATTATATGATCACGAGATACTGTACGTATTGAATCAGTCCATACAGATACATTTGGTTGTTAATTTGCAACTGACATAAGAATATAAAAGCTGTATATAATAATATAAGTTTCATTTAACTATGACATTAAGATATCTAACCATTATATGGTTATAAGGGAAAATATAAACAGCCTAGCTATTAAATTAAAGTGTAGTATCTTGGACGGAATCCTTATATCTTTGACAGTGCACAATCCATGACATCAGCTAGAAAATCTGCAATCAAATTTTTAGATATAGTAAGAGCCCTCAACTTGTAATCACAGAGAAAAACCTATAGGCATTCGATTGTTGAAACTTATTGAGTTGGAATAAAGGAGAAAAGGAGAAGTGATCGCTTGAATTGAGTAAAAATGTGTCTTATTCCTTTACCTGCATCTTCTTTAGTGAAACATAGTGGAGGTGTAATTCTGAAGACATTTCCATAGAATCCACCCTTGCCAACTAATACTCCCATATCTTCAAGCCAAAAATTAGTTGAACTTAGTTACTACTGTAAGATTTGACTAAAGCCATGTCAAAAGGATGAATATTCAAGAATAAATTTACCTTTTATCTTGTCCATGATATGCAGAGTTTCAGCTCTTGCAGGAGTTTTCAGTTCGCGGTCAGTAACTAGTTCAACGCCAAGCATCAGTCCTTTTCCCCTCACATCACCAACAACTGCATAAATGTCAATGTTGATGCTTTTGTTAATATAAGAACATAGGATCTTGAGTTAGTGGATTCAGAATGAGTGTGATCTTATTATATGTATACATTTGAATTTTGTTTTGCATATCTATACATAGTTCAAGACAAAGAGAATGAGTTCCTACTTTATTTTTGGATATCTATACATAGTTCAAGCTAAAAACAATGGATATCTTCCTAAGATCCGACTCTATGTAAGAATATTACAGAAGCCAGAATCAAACAAAAATGACAATAATAGAAATGCGGAGTATTAGTCCTTTTACCCTCCTGGCCTCACATCACTAACAACTGCACAAATATTAGTACAGAAGCTAGAATCAAGTGAAATTGTCAATGATAGAAATGCAGAGTTGCCTTAAAAAGAGAGATTTGATATCTTCCTGTTGAGTATAAGGGTGAAAGAAGAAAAGAAAAATCTTACTTTCATACTTATCTTTGATAGCCAAAAGGCGCTCTTTCAAGTAGGAACCAACAACACGAGCATTTTCTTGAAGCTTTTCTTTTTCAATCACTCTAAGAACAGCAAGTCCAGCAGCGGTACACACAGGGTTTCCACCAAATGTGTTGAAGTAATTATGATGAGTCAAGACTTGTGCTATCTCAGGAGTTGTTACTACAGCCCCAAGTGGTATTCCATTTCCAATGCCCTGGATATAACAATTAACAAGAACATTATTAAAAAGTTATTTTTTTTTGCAAAATCATAATCAAGAGATGAATGCCTTTTTTTAGCACCAAGTATAGCATTATCGGAGATTCAGAAAATAAGTCATCGAAATATATCATCAGTAAGGTGCGCGCACACACGCATAAAGAAAAGAGAGGTTAGGGAAGAGACTGACTTTTGCCATTGTCACTATGTCAGGAACCACTTCTTGGTTCTCAAATCCCCAGAAATTGCTCCCAGTGCGAGCAAATCCTGCTTGAACTTCATCTGCGATACAAAGACCTCCCGCTTTTCGTATAATGTTGTATACAGCAGGCAAGTAACCTGGAGCCAATTCAACTATTCCACCAACTCCCTACACTTAAAAGGAACATCTTAGAATGATACACGCAATGTTGTATTTAATTTAGATGGACAAGTTGATATCAGTGAGGGATGACTACCTGTATGGATTCAGACATAAAAGCAGAAACTTTTCCAGATGTTCCAAATTGGATAAGATCGTCAACATCCTTCGCATACTTCTCACCATCAGAACCAAAAACTCCTCTGTATGGGTCAGGGTTTATGGCATGATGCACTCCACTCTGATCACCAAAGTAACTGGCAAGTGAATAAGATACAAGAGTAACAAAAATAACAATGCTTTGTAGATTATAGCACCATCCTATACTATCACTAGATAGCACTATTGCATGTTTCCTGATAGTATTATAGATAATCATATATACACCTTTAGAATGGATAGGAACAACCTTTACAATTCCACTAAATATCAGACCTAACAAAAGGAGAAATCAACATAATAAGGCTAACATTTATATCTCACACCAAGTAAAATAACAGTCTGTCCTGAACTTTATAATAGTCATTTGTTAACTAACATAGATGGTTGCATACATAACAGGGATGTCATCTTTTCGCATTAAAATGGTCAAGAAAATTTGTTCTGCATTGGACATCTTGATGGTAATTCATAAAGCCGACACAGAGGAATAGCAATATGCAGAATAAGAAGTTGTACCTGTACTACATTGAATTTCCATATGCTTTGCCCAGTGGTGCCCATAGTGGCAGCTGCATTTCCATGGTAAGCATTCCTAAGAGAGATGATATCATGACGACCCGTGTATAGTCTTGCCATCATCATTGCTAACTCATTTGCTTCAGTCCCAGAATTAGTAAAGAACACAACCTGAAAAGGTAATAATCTGTCACGATCACATTGCAGAAATTGCTTTATCTAAAGATCTGTTATAGCAAATAACCTGCTAAGTAGTTATTTATAGTTATCTGACCTGATTGTGTAAAAACCTTTTTAAATTGTCCGTATATAGAAGTTAAACACTGGAGACATAACTTGGTGCTTAGATAATAAGCCAAATACTAAGGAAGTCTATACCTTGAGATCACCAGGCAACTTAGAAGCAAGTGCCTCAGCAAAATCAGTGATTGTGTGATTAAGGTATAAGATGGTGGAGTGCTGTAAGCGTTTGGTTTGATTTATGATTGCTTCTACGACATCAGGGTGGCAGTGTCCACAAGATACAGTTGCAATTCCTCCAAATGCATCAACATATCTACGTCCATTGTCGTCATATAAGTATTGCATCTTGCCGTGTACCAGATTAAGCTGCACATATATAATAACCACAGTCATCCCAATATACAGTGAATAATGTCAAAAATAAAAGAATACTCAATCTGGTAATTCTCAGACTAGTAATAACCATAGTTAACTGGTCTGTTAAAATTATAACACTGAATTTGCGAAACTTTATATATACAAATATGAATATAAACAGACCTCGAAATAGTTTGCCAGATTACTCTAATTAGCCTAACCAGAGAGACTTTCTTGCATAGAGACTCCTGTATCGGAGAACTTGTAGTACTTTCTATTTTGATGAATTAACACAAATAGCTGCTCACTCAACCGCTTAAACTAGAAATAGCCGGTGGAGGTATAATATATGCATAATTTATAATTTATATATATAATCATGTATAATCAATTTATAATCTATGTATATGGCTAGAATATGCATATAATAATTTATATGTATAATATATGCATAATCAATTCTTGTAAAGATCGTAATTGGACTAAAATGAGCTTATGACATGCCAACCCAACTTGTTTGTGATTTCAGCGTCGGAATAGTGAACACATGCATGAATTTAAGCTAGATAACATTAAATAATCAACCCCAGCACAACCAAAACCATTAAAAATGTGATCTTTATGTTCAAACAACATATAATCAATTACATCTCGGTCCCAAATTTTTAGTTAGGCCCACTTAATTATATAAACTATTTATTTCCTATATTTTAACACTAATCATCAATCTACCATAACGATAAATTACTCACCGGTTTTTCATAGAAGTAGAACATGGAAGGGCTAAGAAACTCTCTCCGTTTGTTCATGATTTCATCGCCGGTGGGCCCGTCATACGGCGGAGGAGAGTAGTCGAAGTGAGGCATCCGAGGTGTGATCATATCATCGTCCTTTTTGGATGCTAGGCCTAATTGAGAATAACAACGTTGTGATCCACCTCGTACCTCTCCAACCCATCTTGCTCTTCTTATTACAAACCTCTGCATGTTGCTGACGACGCCGGACGCCGGACACCGGGGGGATTTGGCTGCCGGCGATGGCCTAGAAAAATGCCGGAGAGAGATGGAATGTTAAAACAGAATGAGACAGGAATGAAAGTATGAAACTTGTACGTGTACGTATATATATAGAGTTAGGGTGGGTTCTAGCTTGTACGTTTATTACTCGACGCTTGCATTATTGGAAAGAATTTAAGTAATATGCATTATAAAGAAAGTTTATATTATTAGTGCAATTTAAGTGACAATAATATGGTATTACTATTATTAGTAATATGGTATGACAATAAAGTTTATATTACCTTATTAAGTTTGCACCTATATTACGTAAAGAAATTATACTCGGAGAAGAAACAATATCGTATTAAATTCGTCACCTAATTTGGTACTTAAATTACCTTAAAAGAAAATTAAACATCCGGTTATTAATGTACGTACAATTATAGTAACATCACTTATTAACAATATGTTAAATTTTGGTTAGGTTGATTACAAGCATTATTGGAACGAGTCACATCAGGCTGAGTTAAATTACAATAAATCATGTTTAACTTATTATAGTTTAGTGATTTAATGTGGCAAAAATGGATATTAATTAACCATGGTTAAGTTCTAAAAGTACATGTAAAAATATATTATATGCATATGTTGATTCGGCATAAATACCGGATGGTGTAAATTCTCACTCCTACGTACGGATTGAAATATTTATACAATCAGATCACTTATAAGTAATTACAAGTAAATCTATTGATAAAAACTAATTGGTAATGGTAAAATAATAACTAACTTGCTTTCACATGTTAATTACCTCAACATAAAAAAACTTAGGGGTATTATCACTTTTAGCCCGCGATAGAAACTATTTATATTTGGTAATCGAAAAATTATATAAAATTAGTATATTTTTTGTATATAACATATATAATGTATATATACACAAGAATAATATATTTTTTTGATTATTATTTTAAGAGTGGCTATATAGTGTCATTTTCAAAAAAAAAAAAACACTTTAGCGTATAACTTAAATTCTATTAGGAATAATGTCCAAAGTTCATGCTGAATCTAGTCAGATATTTGGTTTCCATTTTTAAGAGCTAACCAAACTGCCCATTATTAATGGGGTGTTTAACTTACAATCTCTTACTGACGCTTATATATTACTTTTGGGTGTTTCGAATTAATGATTACTTGTATTGTTGGAAATAATGTGACATTGTATCTAGTTAGGCATTTGATTACCATTTACAGAGTAGGGCGAAATTTAGGAAACGAATTGACTATGTTTAGCCGAATATATTATATATGTTCTCCTATATGTAAGTGCCTTCGAATTTCTTTTAGACACAACTTCAACTATTAAACTGGCTCACATCGGTCGGGAATCGACGAGCCTTTATCGACCTTAAAATCAGAGGTAAGAACACACGCCCCAGGAACGCACTCCTCAGGCCGTGGCTCCACCGGTGTTTTGTCGGCGGCAGATTGTGAAGAAGAAGCTTTTTCTTTCTGAGGAATGGTTTTTAATGTTTTCGCCATTTCTGGACTTAAAGATTGAAAAGAGAAGGAGGTAACAGAGATGCGGTGTTTTTGAAGAAAGATTTTGTAGAGAAAAATCACAGAATTTTGCGAGTGAATTCAGAAAGCATGAGAAAGAAGTTAGAAAATTTAGAGTTTGAAGATGTAAAAGTGATTAAAAGTGAAAAAGGGGGTTATTTATAGGTATAGCGATGACGATTCAATTTCGATAATGGCCAACCATCATCTGACACGCATTAAATGCCTTGAAAAACTAAACCGACGGGACAACTATCACGTGCGTCATGATCGATCCCATTGTAAACGTTGGCTTATTTCTGATCGAGCCGTCGAGAAATCATATCGTTTCTCGCTACATCCTTCCTGAGAAACGAAGGGACTATCTGTATACGGTAAAAATCGGTTAGTCCTTCATACGAACTGATCGAAATGGTAATGCATTGAATCGAAGAAGCATCTTCATAATCAGGTTGAGGTCCGAAGTCAGGTCACCAAGCTTCGAGCCCTAGGAACTGATCAATGTCGAGCTCGAATCCAAATCGAACTATGATACAAAGTGAAGTTATCGAGCTTATGAGACAGAAACCGACCAACACTGACCCCGAATCAATACAAGGAGCCGTGTCAGAATCGAGCTCGAGTCAAGATCGAGAACTCGAGTCGATACCAAGCTCGAATCAATATCGAGCTCATAGACAAGAGTTGTTGCAATTCTACTAGAGGAAAGAATCCCGACAGGAATTATGGAAAAGCTGATTTATCATGGGTCTTCCACTATGTATTTTTAATTATATCTAAAGTAGGATCCCTCTGCTATAAAGGGGATGATTATTATTTCTGAAAGGACCAAGATCTTTCGGAATGTTCTTGGTGATGGTGTTTTGGTGGAGAAGTGAGAAACAGGCAAGCCAGCCTAGAACTTGCCATCGGCTATGAAACTTTTCGGCTAGGTGGTCGACCTTCAAGTAAACGGAGGTGAAGAAAAATGGAAAAAGAAAAAGATAAAAAATGAATTGAACATTTCGGAGACCTTTAACGTGCTTAAAGAACGTGGAAAACACACACGCAAAATGTGTCTAATTGGAACATTTTTGGAGAGTTTAGGTATTCACTAGGTACTAGCCCAAGTTCAAGTGCTCTAACTGAAAATGTCGGGCAAGATTAGGGTAAACCTAACAACTATGATGAGCTATGAGTTTATTAAGAAATCACAATCCATAAACTTCAAATCCAAACATTTTCTCATAACTTTTGCTTCATATAAGAGGTAAAAATTGTTTTCAGTCGAAGTATGTGCAACAAAATCAGTGGCGTAGCCACATGCATTGAAGGGTTGTCGACTAAACATCTTTCACCAAAAATTATATAGTGTACATAAACTTATATTGTATATATAGGTCAATAATTATTTTTGGCCAAATTTTCACTTTAATTAATTAAGTTATAATACATTCGTTCACTTTTACTTGTTCACTATACTAAAAATATATTTTTACTTTTACTTGTCTATTTTAGCAAATCAAGATAAAGACAAATTTTCTTACTTATTTTACCCTTATCATTAACTATACATTCCCTAAATCATTTTTCTAATATTTTTTGAAAATTATACTAGGCATTTCGAAAGCTTTGTAGGTTATACTTCTTCCCCGGGCAGAGGTAGAGTAGTTACATATTATACTTTTTCTGGGCAGAGGTAGAGTATTATTAATTACAAGTTCGGATGAACCTAATCACTTTTGCTTTGACCTTATATATATTTGTATAATGGAATATAATAACGTAACTTTAAATGTGTCGCTAACTTTAAATGTCGGGGAAAGGTTCGGGCAGAGTCCCCAAATCATTGGAGATCGAGGATGCTTCCCACTGAAGTCAACGAACGGTGGGTATATCGGAAGGGGTCGGTCTTGAAGCTCTCCGAACTGAGGAGAACGCCCCAAGCGAGTCGCTGGGGCAATAGTAATCGGAGACTCGCCCACTCTCCCTGCCTTTTCCGAAGGGGCGATTCGGGAAGCCCAGGCTTTGGGGCCCTCGAGATGAGCCGGTCTCATAAAGGGGAGGACCCCTTCAGTGATTTGTTTACTGGGGTCGAGGACGTTGCTGGCCCTAGTGATGTGTCGGGCCTTTTCTGCGAAGTGCAGCAAGCTTTGAATCGGGTAAGCTTTAACTCTCTTCGTTGATATTATTTTTATGCTTGCTATTCTTTTCTAACTTCTTTTCTTCTTTCTTTGCAGGCCATGGCGGTTCATCGAGAAGCATGTTCTCGGTCTCGAGCTGAGCTACATCGATTCGAGGCCGACCTCCGACGAGATACGGAGGAGAGTAATGCCCTCAGACTCCTTTCCGGTCAAAGAAAAGAAGAAATCAAAGGCCTTCGAGCTGAGTTAGCCAAGGCTCATCAAGACCAGACCAACCTGACTTAGTAGGTAATGATAATATTAAGAACTCATGGGCTTGATTCAGGATCAGAGGCTAATATTTCGATCTCACAGCTGCAACAGAAACTCGAGACGATCGAGCAGCTTCGTGAAGAAGTTGATATAATAAGGGCGGAGACCATGGGATGTAAAGATGGCATGGACCGTCTTGCTGCAGAAAAGGAGACTGTTCGGGCCCAATTGTCATTGACTATAAGCCAACTTCAAGGCATGAAGGAGAAAATCTCGGTTCAAGCGAGAAGAATTGAGGAACTCGAGGCTCGGTTGGCCTTCAAACTTGCCAAGGCCAAATCTGATGCCGAAAAGGCAAATTCCTATGCGGATGCATTAGTGGCCGTCTATCGGGCGGATGCTGAAGCTGCTCAGGTACAAGCAAGAGAGGCAGCCGAGACCGCCAATACTCAAGCACATTGGGTTGCCGAACTTGCTAAATGCCGATCTCGGAGGAAGACCCTCGAAGAGATCCATGCTCGAGGCTTCAATCTTACCGAAAAGATAAAAAGAGCAAAAGAGCTTGAAGCCGATGCTCAAGCCTTGGCTTCCGATGATGATGATGGTGGTGATGATGATGATGATAATGGCAATGATGGGAGTAAGAGTGGGTCCGAGAGCGGGGAGGATCCCGATGGAGAAGAGACTGCCCCCGTAGATAACCAAGAAACTTAGCCCTTAGATTTCATTTTGTTTTTTTTATGTAGTGTCTTATTCGGACATTGTAAATATTCGTGTATATATAAAGATCATTTCTTTTCCTGACTCGCCTCCGTTTTATTCTCTGCCTTGAGAAGATTTTGTTTTATTCATGCCCTATGAAGGTTTTCATAAGGTTTTAGGCAATTTGATCGAATTTGGAATAAGGTAGCCCATAGGATTAGTAGTCGAGTTGAGTGATTGTTTGAACCTGAAGTAATGTGGCCCGTAGACTTAATGGTCGAGTGAGAGTTTGCTTGAACTCGAAATAAGAGTAGCCTGTAGGCTTAGTAGTCGAATGAGTGATTCGAACTCGAGGTAATGTAGCCTGTAGGCTTAATGGTCGAGTGACTGATTCAAACTCGAAGTAATGTAGCCCATAGGCTTAATGGTCGAGTGAGTGATTGCTCCAACTCGAGATGATGTAGCCCGTAGGCTTAATAGTCGAGTGAGCGCTTGCTCAAAACTCGAAATAAGGTAACCCGTAGGCTTAGTAGTCGAGTGAGTGATTGCTCAAACTCAAAGTAATATAGCCCCTAGGCTTATTAGTTGAGTGAGTGATTCGAACTCGAAGTAATATAGCCCGTAGGCTTTAATGGTCGAGTGAGTGATTGCTCGAACTCGAAATAATATAGCCCGTAGGCTTAATGGTCGAGTGAGTATTTGCTCAAACTCGAAATAGGAGTAGCCCGTAGGCTTAGTAGTCGAGTGAGTGCTTGCTCAAACTCGAAGTGATGTAGCCTGTAGGCTTTATTAGTCGAGTGAGTGATTGCTTCGAACTCTAAATAAGAGTAGCCCGTAGGCTTAGCAATCGAGTGAATGATTCGAACTCGAAGTAATGTAGCCCGTAGGCTTAATGATCGAGTGAGTGATTGCTCGAACTCGAAATAAGAGTAGCCTGTATGCTTAGTAGTCGAGTGAATGATTCGAACTCGAAGTAATGTAACCCGTAGGCTTAATGGTCGAGTGAGTATTTGCTCGAACTCGAAATAAGAGTAGCCCGTAGGCTTAATGGTCGAGTGAGTATTTGCTCGAACTCGAAACAAGAGTATCCCGTAGGCTTAGTAGTCGAGTGAGTGCTTGCTCGAACTCGAAATAAGAGTAGCCTGTAGGCTTAATAGTCGAGTGAGTGCTTGCTAGAACTCGAAGTGATGTAGCCCGTAGGCTTAGTAATCGAGTGAGTTCTTACTCGAACTCAAAGTGATGTAGCCCGTAGGCTTAATGGTCGAGTGAGTATTTGCTCGAACTCGAAACAAGAGTAGCCCGTAGGCTTAGTAGTCGAGTGAGTGCTTGCTCGAACTCGAAATGATGTAACCCATAGGCTTTATTAATCGAGTGAATGATTCGAACTCGAAGTAATGTAGCCTGTAGGCTTAATGGTCGAGTGAGTATTTGCTCGAACTCGAAACAAGAGTAGCCCGTGGGCTTCGTAGATAGTCCCCAAGTGAGAATGGTTGCTTGAACTCGAGTTGGTGTAGCCCTTGGGCTTTATAGTGAGTGTTGCTCGAACGTGTTGATTTTTCGATTGGCAGTCCCCGATTTATGGGGTAATGGTTGGCCCTTAAGCTTGTTCGCATAATAGGTGTCAAAATAGAGGAATTTTTCTTGGATATAAGATATCGATAAAGAAGAAATATTTCTTTGTAAGTCATTATACATGTGTTCATGTTTTTTGTCAGGGCTCAGGCCAACTACGTGGGCATGGCTCATTTGACCATTTGGCCCTTACAATTTTTCCCGTCGAGACCCTGTTGCCGTGAAATAATGAAGTAACTTCCTTTGCACCGTACTTGATAATTATTGTTGATATGTTCGATGACAATGGTATGCCCCCCAGTATTCGAGGTTGATTGTAAGGAGGCATCGAATACTATTGAATTGTTCCGAGTTAGCAAGATCAATGGTTGCCTCATTAAAAAACCTTTCCAAAAAATCCATTTGGGACAAAACCGGTCTAAGAAAAAAAGAGTGCAACGCGTGCTTTCAGACCTAAGGCTTCGTGTTGAATAATCCATCTTTGTTCCTGATCGAATTCATTTACCCTTATCTTTGGTCGAACACCTTTAAGGGTTAGTTTTGAAATATAATTGAACGGGGGGGGGGGGGGGGAGGGGTGTCATACCTTAGCAGTAGTATCGTTTTAGCCGTTTATCACATAGAGCTCGTAGGATTTCCATTATACGGCCGGTATCGGTCTTTGATCGATCTCTGTTTTCGGTTGGCAGCCCTTTTAATAACGGACCCAGAACCCAACTGGTCGTCTTCGATTCTTATTTTGGATTGATATCGATTATGCGCATCGGCCCAAGTAATAGTTTGGTACTCGATCAGGTTATGCTTCAGCCGCCGTGAAGCTATCGAGCTTCGTTCGTTTAGACCTTGAGTAAAAGCTTGAACAACCCAATCATCTGTGACTGGTGGTAGATCCATTCGTTCCATTTGGAAACGAGATACGAATTCTCTTAGCATCTCGTTATCCTTTTGTCTTACCTTGAATAGGTCCGACTTCCTGGTCTCGACCTTTATGGCCCCAGCATGTGTTTTTACGAAAGAATCTGCAAGCAAAGCAAAAGAATCGATAGAGTTAAACGGTAAACTATGATACTATATCATTGCTCCCTTTGTCAGGGTTTCACCGAATTTTTTCACTAATACAGATTCGATCTCATCGTCCTCTAGATCGTTCCCTTTGATGGCACATGTGTAAGAGGTGATATGTTCGTTGGGATCGATCGTTCCATTATATTTAGGAATATCGGGCATGCGAAACTTCTTTGGGATCGGTTTAGGAGCCGCGCTTGGGGGGAAATGCTTTTGTGTAAATTTTTTGGAATCTAAGCCCTTCAGTATCGGTGGTGCCCCCAGGATCTGATCAACCCTGGAGTTATATGTTTCCACCTTTTTGTCGTTTGCCTCGATTCTCCTTTCTCCTGACTCTATTCGTTTGGTCAGTTCTTCGAACATCTTAGTAATTTCGGGATTAGTCCCTGATTCTTGCTCATTTGACCTTACTATAGCAGGTTCCGTTCTGTGGGTGATGTCTTGGGGTGGACTGGGCTCCGGTCTGCTCTTTGACTCTGCAACTGAGCTATCGCTACCTGTTGATCTTGTAACATTTCGAAAATCATACGCAAGCTGATTCCGTTTTTCTCAACGTTATGGGTGTTTCGACGTGCAGATCGAGCACTATCATGAATGCTATTTTCAAGTTCAGAACGTTGGTTTTCCTCAATAGCCACATGCGAATTAACGTCTAATGGTATTTCGACTCGGGCCACAACGGCATCGGCAAGCGGCCTTTCGGCCATGGTTGTCAAGTTGTTATTTTCTCCTTGAAGGCTAGCTTCGTTGTTGATAGGTAAGGCCATTAATTGAGAGTTTGTTGTTGCTAATCCGAAATCAAAGGCACTTCCGAAAATAAGCGTAAAACGGTGTATTTTTACAGATTCGTATCAAATAACCACTGTTATCCTTAGCCTCACGGTGGGCGCCAAACTGTTTACCCGAAAAACGGATTGAGTTAAATTTGTACGTGGTTCTAAGGGTATGTGGTATAACTTGACACAAATCGTAAGAATAAATAGAAATATCAAGTGTTGACTATAGAGAATAAAAAATAAGCAAAGTTGAAAGAGGATAATTTACACATTAGGCAAGATGAATCAATTTATCAAGCTAAAAAAGGGTAACTCTTCAATATATGGGTGTATGATATCTCAGTTATAATGTATGCAAAAACTTGGTCCTTTCAGAAATAATAATTATCCCCTTTATAGTGGAGGGATCCTACTTTAAATATAATTAAAAATACATAGTGGGAGACCCATGATAAATCAGCTTTTCCATAATTCCTCTCGGGATTCTCTCCTCTAGTGGGATTGCAACGGCTCTTGTCTATGAGCTCGATATTGATTCGAGATTGGTATCGACTCGAGCTCTCGATCTTGACTCGAGCTCTCAATCTTGACTCGAGCTCTCAATCTTGACTCGAGCTCAATTCTGACCCGGCTCCTTGTATTGATTCGGGGTCAGTGTTGGTCGGTTTCTGCCTCATAAGCTCGATAACTTCACTTTGCATCATAGTTCGATTTGGATTCGAGCTCGATAATAATATCGAGCTTGACATTGATCAGTTCCTAGGGCTCGAAGCTTGGTGACCTGACTTCGGACCTCAACCTGATTATGAAGATGCTTCTCCGATCCAATGCATTACCATTTCGACCAGTTCGTACGAAGGACTAATCGGTTTTTACCGTATACAAGTTGTAAATTATTTTTTTCAATTGTAATTATAAGACTATCATAAATTTTATTTACCAAGTATTTTCTCGAGCTCATAATATTTGAAACTGTAAAAGTAATTTTGATTTAACCTTATATCATGAACATTTCTTTAAAGGAAAACTAGGAAATTGTCGTTTCCACATATGGTACCGTAGGTTTAGGAGTTTTTATTTTGTATTATGGAATTATAACCGATTAGTATTCACAGTTGTTATTATTCATATTATCCATAGTTATTTTTGAACGCAATTGAACCAAGTCTCCTATTAAACGTTAAACTCCTATTTCACGTGCTGCAAATCTAGAGAAAATATTACATTCTTTTTAGTATTTTGAAGTCAATTATGAACATGCCACTTTGAATTCTATGTATTAAATTTTGATCATTTAAATCAACACAAAAGAAAAGAAAAAAAGAAGCAAAAGAGGCTTTCAATTATTGTCCATCCATGTCAGGACTCCTATTCCTATAGTTTTGTTGGCAACTTTGTTAAGTATTTGTTTAATACTATAAGGTGAAGCTAGCATCATAAATTAACAACAGTTCTAACGTGAAGAGTCATACAAATTAAATTATTTCCTCTTATTCTTTTCTTTTTAAGAAATATAGTTGTTATTAAATACTATCTTCGGATTTTAGTTGCATATAAAATCCTATTAGGGTTAGAAAAATGCTTATGTCTATCAAGAATTTCAGCTATGGGCGGAAAAAAGAAAACCCACCTAAGACCATTCTCCGTAGTTTTCTCTTTTGCGATTGTGTTCTTTTTAAATTATACAATGATTTACATAGATTATGGTTGCACATAGTTAATAGATGTGCGATTAATGATCTAATTATTTTCTTATTTTTCATAGATTTGGTTGATTCATGGCACAACAATTCATGCCATAAATTGTATTTACTTCCTACTACTGAAGGCAAGGAAAGGTTAGAGCTTTATGGTTTTAGTCTTTAGAGGTCGATTAGCATACATATCTTTATTTGTACATATTTATTGTTATATATACATTCATGTGTAATTCATAAGGTCAGTTAGTGAAAGTTGATTGTCAAATATTTCTTCAAAATATTTACCATCTATTATTCCTCTATTAACAATAATCTTAACATAAATTTATGTATAAACAAAGCTAACACTACCAATGATAATATTAATTTTAGTGTATCCCTAATAGAGAAGATTAATTTTAATTTCCTCTACTCTCTTTTCTTTATACGGCATAGACGCGTGCTAGCAATTTTGCTGAAAGAAATACTGGAATATGGCCTCTCATGTTTTCTTATAGATCTTCAAGGTATTGTTATACGTTGTTTTTTTAATCGTATAAGTGAAACTTGAAAGACTTGCCTTAGCCTTTTAATCAGATTGATAGTATTTTTTTTTTCATTTCAGTTGAATCTTTTAGGTGCACAATATATATAATTTTCTAACTCATAAAAAATAGATTACACAATATGTAGAGTTAGCAAGTTGCTATATTCTTTATTAATATCTATAAATATTTGTTTTTAACGAAAATGGTGCTATAACTTTTTAGAAAGAAAACAAAAAGCTATGTAAAGGTGTTTTGAGTATTCAATTGGTAATAAGCAGTTCATTATATTTTTTGTGCAACTTTGTGAAAAATAGAACACCATATGATATGAATTCGGCTTTTTGACTTTTAGTCGCTATACAATACTAATTTACTTTTGGATAATGTCAGTTATTATGAGAAAACTTTAGGCCAAAATTGTTAACGATAAGAATCAAGCATGCAATTTCATAGATGACATTTTAATGTAATTACTATATTATAAATATTGTATTACTAATTTAACTAAATAGATCATTTCGAAGATATTGAATTCATCTACTGTGTCAAATGAAATAACATTTATTTGCATCATTTAAACAAATATTATATTTATTTTAACGTTAATAATTACTTTATAATAATTTATTCTTTATATATATTACTAATTTAAACTATTTATTCTTTATATTAACTCGATAAACACGTGCAACACACGTACACTAAAACTAGTACTATATTAAAAGCACTAACGCCCTTAACAAAATGCCGTTCACCCTTTTTACCCTTTAAAAATATATTATATATTGGATAAAATAGTAATTTAAGTAATTTTCCTAAAATTTAGGGCTTCAAAATTAATTATATTTTGTATATTAAATACTTCCTTATTCAAAATAGGTAATCTTAATTTTTAGGACTTCAAAATCAATTACAGAAATTTTACCTTAAAGAATCATTAAAAGAAAGAAAAAACCACAAACATACTTTTACCACGTTTGTTTTCCCATTCCTTTTATTAATAAGAGCTAATGTGCCGATTATATTTTTAATTCTAGAAAATATTTAATAAATACTATTGATGAATTAATGTTTACCTACAACAAAAGACTAATTTAAAACTAACGCTTTTTTCCATTTCAAACTTGATCTTTATTTATAAACAAAAAAGAAAATTTGAAGTCCCTCCAAATTAATGTTAAGTATTATAAAAAATACTTCTTTTAATAAGTCATTTAATTATTTTTATAATTTTTAGAAGTTTAAAATTAATAAAACTTTTATTTATATTTTTTTTTCTTATTTGGACTGGAAGTCCTAATATTTAGAACCTTAAAATTAAAATTTTACTTTATACAGATCATGCACTTAAATTACTGGAAAATCCTTAATGCACCGGGCTGCCCTTTTTTTAATTCTAATTCTAAGTCATTCTCTGGAGTAAATATGTCATGGATGGGTCTTCTTTCAATTTTAAATTCTCTCACAAGATTGCTTTAGTATCCTTTTAAATATTTTTTTTTTATTTTCATTGCTATTTAATTTGATTTTGTGATCATATGAAAGTTGTAGATTATTAGTTGCCTAATTATATATTTTAAGTTCAATCCTTGTGCACTATTTAGGTTTTTACGGACTTGTTCTTGCTGAAACTGAAAAGGAAGCATGATAACTTGTGAATTTAAAGTTATAATATTATTAAACTGAAATAAATTTTAAGTTGAATTATTGACTTATGATTGGGGATTTTTATGAGACCTACTTTATTTATGGAGTTATAATCTTCGGGAACTTATACTTTTATTTTATTATTTAAACATAAATTTTAAATAAATTAGTACTCATTGAGATTGAATAGCGCATCGCGCGTACCTTGTGACTAGTGTAACAAAAACAAGCAAACAGGTGAAAAGAAAACAGAAATAAAAAAAAATTGAAAGAAATACGTACGTGCACTTTTTGTTATTTTTTTTTTACTGTTTCAATGTCTGAGAATTCATGCTTTTGCCTAGTGCAGCTCCATTTTAGGTAAATGAGTCGGATCGCAAATTCCCAATTGGGAAGAGTAAATTTTAGTTGATGTAAAAGACCAAATGGAAGGTAGCCATATAAGTGTATAATTAGGCAAAGACGATAGAACAGCACATGCATTATTGCATTATTGTCATTGCTGTTTCCTTGGCCATTATTGTTAATTTGGGTTAGTTGATTAGTTGATGTAGACGTTGCATTTTTAACGATATTTATAAATTTAGTTTAAATATCTACTACTATTTTCTTTGTTTTAGGATCGGTATTGTAACTGAATAGGATGGGAAGATATGAGATCTGCCTAAGATGGTTCTATATAACTTGTACTATTTTATTTGAAATTCTGAAATCGTTGTTTTACTCGCCAAGTATTTTGCCCTCTAACGCTCTAGTTCTCTTAGCTATTGTTATATATTTTACGATTTACTTAAAGAAAATGAAAAGGTTGAAGCTTCGGCTATAGTCAGTCACAAATTACTTGATGTCCTTATAGTGATATATGATAATATTACTATTTAAAAACATTTGTAGTAGTATATTCTGACAATAATTTGCTACAATTTTTGAATATTTAATAATTAACTGTGATTTATTGACTTTTTGTCACTATCTTTCAATGTATCTGCCCAGCTTTCTGAACCACCTTCAAAGATGAAACATGGGGTTCCCAATTTTTATGCAAAGAAAGCAGGTAACATCGTCATTCCTTTTGTTGGAATTTTAAGCTTGTGTAGCTTAAAGAGGTGAATGAGAAATGGAGGAAAAATAAAATATTTGAGTTTCCCTTGGCAAAGGGACATTGTCCCATATCGGAGTAAGAAAAGACTTTTGATGGGTATATATATAATTGCTCTTCTTCTAGCTCTTAAAGAGTTAAGAAGAAGGCAAGTCTCGCGCCGTCGCCGTCGTCGTCGCTCGCTCGGCTTCGGCTTCGGTTTCGGTCAAAGATTGATTGATTAATCTTTTTGGACAAAATTTCTTTCAATTATTTATTTAATTAATTAAATAATTAACGAAAAATTCAATCCGGAATAACCCATGACCCGCGACCCGGTTCGGTCAGGCCCGTTTTCTTTTCCAAATTATTTTAAATATATTTTTTCGCAATATTTCAAACAACCCTGTTCCAACAGCCATGGCTGTTTCTGAAAGGTTGCAAACCTTTTCATAAACAATGCCAGCAACTCTATAAATAGAGTTTGAATCCCAGAATCTTTCCTTACGAAATTTTCTGAGCTGCTTCTTCTTCTTCTTCTGCACAAAAATTCCAGTGTGTTTTACATCCTTCCAGTGGCTCGCTGTTCACCGGCGTTTTGGTACCAACACTCCGGTGAGTTAAATCGTTCTATCCTGGGAGGATATATTCCAGCACCTCGGATACTTGAGGGGAATAATTTTCTTAAGGACACACTGTGTATTCAGTGGGCTCGATTTATTCCTATACTGTTTTTTTCAGAATTTATTTCGTTAAACAAGTATTACTAACTTTCTGTTTTGTTTTTCCAGAAAGTTTAATTGTTTATTACAGCAATACAGAATTATAACATTCTTAAGGAAATTAATTTATTATATTCTGTATTTTGTTTGTGGAGATTAAAACCTGTATGGTTTTCTATTCCTTCTAAATTTTACTATTCTGATTTGAAGATATAAAAAACTTCATCAGTGTATTGAAATTCATAAAACGATTTGAAGAACATAAAAACTTCATCGTTTTTCTGTGAAACAGTATATAAAAACTTTGATTTTATTTATTATACATACTGTTTTTGTTAATAACGGTATTGTTTACTATTCTGATTTTGCCATTAATTGAACTCTTATGTTGTTTACAGTGAGAAATGGCAATTGATAACGAAAATTCTTCTGCGACTATTGCGGCGACGACGATAGCCTCGTCATGCCGGACTGCTGTTCCACCGGCAGAGAAACCGAAAAAATATTCCGGAGCCAACTTAAAAGGATGGCAGCAAAGGGTGTTCTTCTGGCTTACCACACTTGGTATGCAGAAATTCACTAGTGAAGAACCTCCGGTGCTTGCTGCAGACATGCCAGACAACAAGAAATTCATGATTGTTGAGGCGTGGAAGCAGGCAGATTTTCTTTGCAAAGGCTATATCTTAAGCGTTTTAGAGGATGACTTGTACAATGTGTACAGTGCGATGAATACTTCGAAAGAATTATGGGACACACTTGAGAAGAAGTACAAGACTGAAGATGCATGCTTGAAGAAGTTCGTGGTTGCCAAGTTTCTAGACTATAAAATGATAGACAGTAAAACTATTGGAACCCAAGTTCAGGAGCTTCAACTTATTTTTCATGACCTTATTGCTGAAGGTATGGTCGTGAATGAAGCATTTCAAGTGGCTGCAATGATTGAAAAATTGCCTCCTTCGTGGAAAGATTTCAAGAACTATCTTAAGCACAAGCGCAAAGAAATGAAGTTGGAAGATCTTGTGATTCGTCTCAAGATTGAGGAAGACAACAAAACAGCCGAGAAGAAGTCTCGTGGAAATTCAACGATCATGGGAGCTAATATCGTTGAGGAGACTGCTCCAAAAAGTAAGAAGAGAAAGAGGTCTTCTGGACAGACTAAGGAGCAGAACAAAAAGAAATTCAAGGGCAGCTGCTACAATTGTGGAAAAATCGGTCACAAAGCCCCTGATTGTCGTCTCCCGAAAAAGTATAAGAAGAAGGGACAGGCCAACATAGTGGAGAAGAATGATGACATTGATGATCTGTGTGCAATGCTTTCGGAATGCAACCTAGTTGGAAATCCGAAGGAGTGGTGGATTGACTCTGGAGCCACTCGACATGTTTGTGCTGTCAAGGAAGCATTTGCGACTTACTCTACTGCTGGTCCCGAAGAAGAGCTTTCCATGGGAAATACTGCAACAGCCAAGATTGAAGGTTATGGGAAGATATTCCTGAAGATGACTTCCGGCAAGGTGTTAATGCTCAACAACGTTCTTCATGTTCCTACTATTAGGAAGAATTTAGTTTCTACTTCTTTGCTTGTTAAGAATGGATTCAAATGTGTATTTGTTTCTGATAAAGTTGTTATAAGCAAGAATAAAATGTATGTTGGAAAGGGCTACCTCGCAGAGGTCCTCTTCAAACTAAATGTAATGGTAGTTGACAGTATGAATAAAATTGCAGCTTCTTCTTATTTATTGGAGTCAAATGATTTATGGCATATTCGTTTAGGACATGTCAATTACAAAACCTTGCGGAAGTTAATTAATTTAGAAGTGTTGCCTATATTCGAGTGTAATAAATCAAAATGTCAAATATGTGTTGAGTCTAAGTTTGTAAAACATCCTTATAAGTCTATTGAAAGGAATTCAAATCCTTTAGACTTAATTCATACTGACATTTGTGATATGAAGTCGACACCATCTCGAGGTGGGAAAAAGTATTTTATTACTTTTATTGACGACTGCACTCGATATTGTTATGTTTATTTGCTTAATAGTAAGGATGAAGCAATTGAAGTATTTAAGCAATACAAGAATGAAGTGGAGAATCAATTGAATAAAAAAATCAAAATGAGTAGAAGTGATAGGGGTGGAGAATATGAATTTTCATTTGCAGAAATATGTTCGGAATATGAAATTATCCATCAAACTACTGCACCTTACACACCTCAATCCAATGGAATTGCGAAAAGGAAAAATCGGACATTAAAGGAAATGATGAATTCTTTATTAATAAGTTTCGGATTACCGCAGAGTTTGTGGGGCGAAGCTATCCTTACAGCTAACCGAATACTCAACAGAGTACCCCACAGCAAAACGCAATCTATTCCATAAGAAAAATGGAAAGGAAGAAAATCCAACTTGAAATATTTCAAAGTGTGGGGGTGTCTAGCAAAGGTACAAGTTCCTTTACCTAAAAGGGTTAAAATCGGACCAAAAACTGTTGATTGCGTTTTCATTGGATATGCTACAAACAGTAAAGCATGTCGATTTTTGGTTCATAAATCCGATAATCCCGAAATTCACGTTAATACGGTAATGGAATAAGATAATGCTGAATTCTTTGAAAGCATATATCCATATAAAACTGAATGTGAGTCGTTAAGTGAAAGACCTAAACGACCTCGGGAAGAACCAAAGGAAAATACTCCAAGTATAGAAGATCCAAGGCATAGCAAATGTCAAAGAACATCTACTTCCTTTGGACCAGATTTTGTGACATTCTTGCTTGAAAATGAGCCTCAAACTTTTAAAGCAGTCATCTTCTGATTCAGCGTTTTGGAAAGAGGCAGTAAATAGTGAGATTCAATCAATTTTGGATAACCATACATGGGAAGTGGTAGATCTTCCTCCGGAAAATAAGCCTTTAGGTTCGAAATGGATCTTTAAACGGAAAGTGAAAGTTGATGGCACTATTGACAAATATAAGGCAAGACTTGTTGTCAAAGGTTATAGACAAAAGGAAGGCCTTGATTACTTTGATACTTACTCGCCAGTAACGAGGATAACATCTATTAGGGTGTTAGTGGCACTAGCGGCCGTGTATGGTCTTGAAATCCATCAAATGGATGTTAAAACAGCTTTCTTAAATGGAGAATTAGAGGAAGAGATTTACATGGAACAACCTGAGGGTTTTATGGTAACTGGTAAAGAAAAGAAAGTGTGCAAACTTGTTAAGTCGCTTTATGGACTTAAACAAGCACCCAAATAATGGCATGCCAAATTTGACCAAACAATGTTGGCAAGTGGGTTTAAAATCAACGAGTGCGACAAATGTGTTTACATTAAAAACACTCCAGGTCATGAAGTCATTGTTTGTTTATATGTTGATGACATGTTGATAATGAGCAAAAACATGGCAGATATAAATGCTACTAAGCGCATGTTGGCTAGCAAATTCGATATGAAAGACTTAGGAGTTGCTGATGTGATCTTAGGAATCAGAATTCACAAGACTCCACAAGGTCTAGCATTATCACAGTCTCACTACATTGAAAAGGTACTTGACAAGTTCAAGTATTTGGATTTCAAAATTGCCAAGACTCCAATTGACGTGAGTTATGCACTTCAAAAGAATGAAGGTGAAAGTGACTCACAATTGGATTATGCAAGAGTATTGAAAAGTTTGATGTATATCATGAATTGTACACGAACAGATATAGCATGTGCTATTAGTAAACTGAGTCGGTTTACAAGTAATCCCAATCACATACATTGGATAGCAATGAAACGAGTTTTGGGGTATTTCAAACATACCCAAAATTACGCTTTGCATTATAACAAATATCCCTCTGTGATCGAGGGATATAGTGATGCAAATTGGATCACTGGATCATCTGAAGTTAAATCCACGAGTGGATATATTTTCACAATTGGGGGTAGAGCAGTGTCTTAGAAATCATCCAAACAAACGTGCATCGCCCGTTCTACAATAGAATCTGAATTCATAGCTTTAGAAGGCCGGTGAAGAAGATGAATGGCTCCAGAATTTTTTGGAAGATACTCTATTTTGGCCCAAACCTTTGGCACCTATTTGTATACATTGTGATAGTCAAGCGGCAATAGGCAAGGCAAGGAGCGTTATGTATAACGAAAAATCTCGTCATATACAACGGAGACACAATACCGTTAGACAACTACTCTCTAGTGGTATTATCACAATTGACTACATAAAGTCAAGAGATAACGTGTCAGATCCACTTACAAAAGGCATATCTAGAGAGGCAGTTGAAAGATCATCAAAGGGAATGGTGTTAAGGTCTAGGACAAGTCATCATGACGGTAACTCTACCTAGCAGACTGGAGATCCCACGAGCTAGGTTCAAAGAGATCAAACAAAGTTATGAATGACGATTCAACATTGTCAAATAACTCAACCCATTCTCGTGATGAAGATAATGTTCAGAAATCAAGGTAAAGCATTAAGGCTTTTTGATGAGTCAACAAAGCTTAAAGGTTTTTAATGATTTGCTAAGTCTGGCAGGATATGACCAGATAGTGTGTCTACAGGATTACACATTTAGAAATCAGCTATGTGAGTGTGAAGTGTAAGCCACTTCAAGGGGAATGAAAGTAAAGGTCCATTCTCTAAGCACTCATGAAACCAGGCGGTGTTCATGGCTGAAACGAACATAACCGTGAGAACCATAGATGGTTAAGGATTGATTGTGTGACTTATGTTGTCTAGGTATACAACAAAGCTCGACGGTTCAAAGATATCAAATCTACCGATTGACCGATTATATCCAATATAAGTTCACTACGGAAAGTTCAAAGGGAAACCTACTTATCCAGATGTAATTAATTCTTGCATGTAAAACTCACACGTGTCCGTGCATTCCTTTATTTTATAGCCATTCCCCATTCATGTGGGGGATTGTTGGAATTTAAGCTTGTGTAGCTTAAAGAGGGTGAATGAGAAATGGAGGAAAAATGAAATATTTGAGTTTCCCTTGGCAAAGGGACATTGTCCCATATCGGAGGAAGAAAAGGCTTTTGATGGGTATATATATAATTGCTCTTCTTCTAGCTCTTAAAGAGTTAAGAAGAAGGCAAGCCTCGCGACGTCGTCGTCGTCGCTCGCTCGGCTCGGCTTCGGCTTCGGCTTCGGATTTGGTCAAAGATCGATTGATTGATTAATCTTTTTGGACAAAATTTCTTTCAATTATTTAATTAATTAATTCAATCCGGAATAACCCATGACCCGCGACCCGGTTCAGTCAGGCTCGTTTTCTTTTCCGAATTATTTTAAATATATTTTCCCGCAATATTTCAAACAAACCTGTTCCAACAGCCATGGCTGTTTCTGAAAGGTTGCAAACCTTTTCATAAACAATGCCAGCAACTCTATAAATAGAGTTTGAATCCCAGAATCTTTCCTTACAAAATTTTCTGAGCTTCTTCTTCTTCTTCTTCTGCACAAAAATTCCAGTGTGTTTTACAGCCTTCGAGTGACTCGCTGTTCACCGGCGTTTTGGTACCAACACTCCGGTGAGTTAAATCGTTCTATCCTGGGAGGATATATTACATCACCTCGGATACTTAAGGGGAATAATTTCCTTAAGGACACACTTTGTATTCAGTGGGCTCGATTTATTCCTATACTGTTTTTTCCAGAATTTATTTCGTTAAACAAGTATTACTAACTTTCTGTTTTATTTTTCCAGAAAGTTTAATTGTTTATTACAGCAATACAGAATTATAACACCTTTTAGATGTACAAACTCGGTAATCCAAAAATAAATACTCTATCCGTTCACTTTTAATTGTTCATTTTTGACTTTAAACTCTCTTTAAAAATAAATAAAGTATGTATTTTCCAGTTTTATTCATAATAATAATAGCATTTTCAAAAGTTTTGAGAAATGATTAGGAAATTGAGTAGTTATTTATAAGGATAAAGCAGAAAAAAAATTACCTTTCTCTTAATTTAGTATAGTGAACAAGTAAAAATAAAAATATATTTTAAATATATTAAACAAGTAAAAATAAACTGAAAAGTACGTGGCTATAGTGTTCTGTTACGATGGCAATAATGCTAGACATCTGACACATTTAATCATTTTTGTGAATATTTAATATTGGGTTCTGCGGTATAATTGATAACTAAGAGACCAATCAATCACGACACAAAGTTGAATCATAGGAAAAAACTGTCCACCAACACAACTATTTAATGAGTGAGATACGTTTTCTTTTTCTTCTTTTCCGTGTCAGATACTCATTTTTTTTGTTAGAGTCGGAGCTCTATTGAAATAATTTTTCTACCTTCACAGAGGTCGGAGTAAGATCTGCGTATACTTCACCCTTCTCAGATCTCATTTTGTAGAATTATACTGACTTTCTTGTTACTGTCCGATACTCGTTTTGTGGTTTAATCCAAATTCACATCAAGCAATCCGCAGAGAGAGTAAATCGTTTCTTACCAAAGACGACACCATACGACTCTAATCTGAAACTTCTGATAAGATAAATGAATATTTATTACTTCACTACATTATTTGATGATATCGAGATGACGTTATTAGTTCATATCTACTTTATAATGTTTCCGCCCAAACCTGTAATTGGCTGTTTGCTAACACATACACATAATAGAGTCATCTATCGACATGGATTTCCATTAACTTGATAAGTTATTCTTAGACTTTGGTTAACTGATATATGAAGTACCAAATTTATTGGTTCTGTTTACTTAAAAGCTTCCAAAGCTGAGTTGATTTCCACCAACTTTAAGTCACCATTCACTTTAATCTTGTTTAGGCTGAAATGGCTGAGTTAATCATTAATATTTTTCAATCGCAGTCCAACTAGATTGTTTAACAGTGAAAATGTGTAATGCCATGTGTCTCACGGGATTTTAAAGTATGAGGATCAAATCAGCTACTAATTTTTAATGAGAAGATGGATGCTAGTTCCTCTAGCTTTTTGACATAAACCATACATACGGTTACGCGACGCCTTCCTGAGATTCCTTAGAAGGACGACGTAAGGCTAAGCAACCGATGTCCGTACAGTTACTATCCGCCAACTGGATCCCCTCCGTACGTTAGACAAGATTGTCAGTGCCGTACGGGAAAGCCAATGTCAAGAGCAATTAAGAGAACATAAAAGAGAATTGAAAATGAAAGAAAGCTTGATTGCATTAATGAAAGGTATTACAGAAAAACAACACTGTATCGAGGGGGAGAGACACCAATACAGAGAATTGTTGCTTGTTAGAAAGTTTGATTGCTTGATTACCCCTAATAATACTTAAAAAAAAAAAACCAAAGTTACTGGGCTTGACATAACTAAGTTAAAGAGACATAATGGAAATACATGAAGTAAAACTACTCTATATTTATAATAGAAATGACTTAGATTCCTACAAAGAAAAAGCAGGTTCGTTGGCAACAACCTTGTTTTTAATATTAGAGTCTGTGCGCGCGACGCTGTTGGCATCTGCCTATGGCTGGGCGCTGGCGAGGGCTATTGGTGGGGCGACATAGGCATAAGTGCGCTTGTCACTTGGCGCGACCAAGACCACGAGGCTGTCCATGGCGCTAGACATTAGGAGGCTTGCTAGGACGCCATGGGGCGCGTCCAAGGGGTAATGGGGCATGGCTATAAAGCCTCCCATGACATTCTCCCCCACCTGAGTTGGCGACGTCCTCGACGCCCTACTTGCAAGATAATCTTCGATCAGGCTATTAGGATTTGAGGTTTGTTCCCCTATCCCAAGTTTCTCCTCTGTATCACAACCTTGCCACTTCACTAGGAACTCTTGATGATCTTTCCTTGAAGCATGAATCACTCGATCATCGAGAATAGCTTCCACCCGCCTTTTCCCGGTTGAATTAGTGCCTCGAATATTGGGTATTGTGAGTTGGCTCTGCGAAGGATCCTTCATATCTTCCCGAAAAGGTTTTAGAAGGTTCACATGGAAGACTGAATGAATGTTCCACCAGGCTGGGGTATCCACCCGGTATGTAACTTTCCCAATGCGCTTCTCAATGTACAAGGGTCCAATGTACTTTTGCAATAGGCGAGGGTCATGGAACCCTACAAATAAGTATCGCTTGGGATTTTCACCATCATTTTTTTTCCTACTTGATATTTAACAAAACGATGATTTTTATCAGTATTCCTTTTCATCCGCTTTTGGGCTTTGACAAGATAGCTCCGCATTATCTCCAAATTTCACTTCCATTCCTTCGAGAAGCTAGCAGTTCGAGGAGATTTCGATATGTGTAGGGCATTCACAGTGTGTGGGAGTAGCGGTTACTGTCTGGTAACAATTTCAAACTCGCTTCTATTTGTACTTAAGCTCTTTTGTGAATTGAAATATAGTTGGGCAACATCTACAAGCTTTACCTAATTCTTCTTCGATCCGGTAACAAAATGGCGGAGATATTCCTCCAGCATGCCATTGGACCGCTCCATATGGCCATCAGATTGCAGATAAAAACTTGAATTGTGGCTCAACTTGGACCCGAGGCACTTGGAGAGCTGAGACCAAAAGTTGCATGTGAAGTGAGAGTCTCGATCACTAACGATGTCTTTTGGCATCCTCCAATATTTGACAACATGAGAGAAGAAGAGTTGAGCTGTATCTTTTGCTGATATATATTTTGGGGATGCTATAAATGTAGCATATTTGGAAAACCGATCCACCATAACCAAGATAGTTGTAAGGTCTCCGACTTTGGGAAATCCGATAATGAAATCCAGTGACACGCTTTCCAAGGTCTCTTTGTGTAAGGCCCCGTAAAATTTTGCAAAGGAATTTAAGGTTTCGTGGTTCCGAAGTAGGCTTACGTGTTTGAGGATTTTAGAAGGCTCAGACGTTTTGGGTTGAACAATGTATTGGGGAGTTGAATCGTTTCGACCTCGCGAAGCCAGGTTGGTAGCGCGCTAGACCGTGCTATATACCTCGTGATGCGAGGTCTGTAGCGCGCGAGACCACGCTATATCCCTCGCAACATGCTAGACCACGCTAAAAAAGATGATGTCTCGAATGAGACGGCCTAGCCGATCGGGTCGTGATCGGATTCCATGCCGCACACATAGTGGTAATTATGTTGGCAATTATAATTATGGTTGATGTCTCGAATGAGACAGCCTAGCCGATCGGGTCGTGATCGGACTCCGTGCTAAAAATACGGTGGTATTGGTATTGTGAAAGGTGGCATTATTGGTACTAAAAATCTTCCAACTTAAGATATGAAAATTAATTTGAACATTGTCTTGATCCTAATTTGAGGTTTGATGTTGTTTGACGCTTACACTGAAATTATGATTACTCTTACTCGTATTATTTATCATTCTATTGAGAGGGTGTTTTGTCATTCATACTAGTACTATTCCATATGTACTAACGTCCTTTTTTCCGGGGGCACTGCATCTTCAATGGATACAGGTGGTACTACAGCAGGAGACATTGATCAGTGATAGCAGTACACCCTCTTCCCAGCTAACTTGGTGAGCCCTACTTCATTTCGGGGGCATGTATCTTTTGTTCTTATGTATTGTATTTGAGGTATAGCAGGGCCTTGTTGCCGACATTATCATAGTACTCTTCTGTATCTATTAGAGGCTCCGTAGACATAGTGTGGGTTGTATATTAGTAATGAGGAAGTCAAACGAGTTATGTTGTGTTCGAATTACTTATTCCACTCAGACTATGAAAAATGTTTGTTCAATTTGAGACTTTAAAATGAAGTAACTTATGGTAATAAATTGGTATTGTATATATGGTCTCCTTATCGTATAATAAACAAAAATATGTATTCTCTGTATTCGTAAGTGATGTGGGTAGAAAGTATCTAACAGGCTTGCTTGACCAGGTTCTCTCGGTTGAGCGCCGGTCGTGCTCCCCGAGTTCGGGGCATGACACTTTGGAACAGGCAGTGGCTCCAAAAATCCCGCTTGTGTCAAGCGGTAGACTTGTCTTTCTGGCATAATAGGCAAGTCTTCACATACTGAGCAACGCCATCATCCATTTGAGGCTAATAATAAGCAAGACCCAACAACGCCATGGTGCGTTCTTCACCTGGATGGCCGGCCCATGAAGTATCATGGAGTTCCATTAGAATAGTCCTTTGCAGATCTCCTCCTTTAGGAACCTAAAGTCAGTTCCCTTTCACTTTCAGGAACCCATCTTCCATATAGAACTGACGAGTCTTGCCTTGTCCTACCAAATCGACCAAATATTGTGCAGCATGATCCTTGGTGAGTAGATCCTGTATATGAGCTTTTATAGTGGTGTCCACTTCACGCCCCCTTAGGGTGGTGAGTAGGCACACCGATGCTAGATCAACTCTCCGACTAAGCGCATCAGCCACTTGGTTGGTCTTCCCACTTCGGTACTCCAGGTTGAAGTGAAATTTCTCTAGGAGTTCCTGTCACCTTGCCTGTCGGCTATTCAACTTTGGCTGGGTGATAAGAGGGGATTTTGACTGCTTATTAGCGCCTTTTAGCTTATGTTTTAGTACAAAAGCAATTGAATTGTGTTCCCGAAACTAATGAAATTGTGCAAAATTGCAGGAATACTGGAAGTTTGGTCTCCCGAGATGAAATCCAACTCAAAAAGAAGTGTTCCGAAGTACAAGGCAATAAAGCGTGCAGAAGCACAAATGTGCGGTCCGCAGAAGGAATTCTACGGCCGCAGAAGAAATTGCGGACCGCAGAATTCCATCTGCGACCGCAAACCAAGGAGAGAAGTATAGTAGAACTTTGCGCAAAGTGCGGACCGCACATGAATTCTGCGGCCGCAAAATTAGGCTAAGAGTCAAAGATCAGAGAGTATGCAAAAAGTCCAAGTCCAAAAAGCCTTTGTGAATTGCAGACCACACAAGAATTGTTTGCGGCCGCAACCCAAAAATATGCGGCCGTAGAAGATTGCTTCACGACTGTAGTTCAGAAATGTGCAGCCGCAGAACTCCAGTTCCTGCCAGATGAAGAAATATGCGGTCCACATATGAAATTGTGTGGTCGCAGAACCTCCCGAGGGGTATTTTTGTTCGAGATTTTCAACCTTGTATAAGTAGACGAGTTTCACAAAATTAGTTTAAGTTTGAACATCTGAAGTTGCTGTAGCCGTTTTTCTTTACTACTTTAGAAAGATTTACAGTACTTTGGTGTATTTACATTAGATTTAATTATTTTAAGCTTATGAGTTTAATTAGTTTTTCTTTCTTATTTTCTTCAAATCCCACTATGAGTAGCTAGACTTTTACTAGGGTTGTGACCCAACCCTAGTGTGTAAACCTTACAGGTATCTAATTTAGTGCTTGTTTATGATTGGGTGTTGATTATTTAGCTTAGTTCATGCTTCAATTTTAGAATTAGTGGTTGCAAATATTGATTCATGCCTATTTGACTTAGTCTCTACTTGAGAAAGATGGACCTAGTCTGGGATAACTTAGCTAACAAGGAATTAGGTCAATTAAGAGATTGATTAACTCAATTAAAGGGTTCAACCTAGAGATAGTAATAACCCGACTTGAGCTCTTATCAACTGTTTTGGGTGATACCTATTTGGTCTTGAGAAAGCCAAATTGGGCAATACTACCCTCTGACCGAGAGGTATTGAGTGGTAATGTAGAGTTGAGAGCTATAATACACCCCAATCAACCAAACAAGCATTAACGTCTTTATTCCATTAGGCAAACACCTAGGTTATGGTCAAAACCCTAGGCCTTTTACCCATTTGAAAAAACCTTAAAAACAATTATCTCTAGTTTATTTTCTTTATATTACAATCATTAGATTAACAATAGAAGTAAAAAAAACTGTGTTGTGGAAGTGCAATCTAGATAACCCATTTGCGTGCTTCAAATATATACTCCTAATTCCCAGCGGATTCGACCCCGACTCCTAGTTGGGTATTTATTATTGCATACGACCGTTTCATATCTATATTGATGTGTGCTTTGGACGTGATCAATTTTTGGCGCCGTTGCCGAGGAGTTAAAAACGGTGTTAGCTATATATTTGGGTGTGTTTTTGGAATATATTCTTTTTCTTTTGTGTTACTAACTTGTTTGAAAAATCGTAGGTACAACCATGGCGAACAATGAGCTCGAAAATTTTCTTTTGGGGGATATAGACGTCGAGGATGACCAAGTTGATGAGGTTCCTCTTGAACCCCAAGTCAATAGAAGAGGATGAGTGCCTCATGATAATGTCCCCGCTCCACCTCCACCTCCACCACGAGCGGATCCACACTGGGTGTTATCCAATGAAGGATATGCTAGTGCAATAGTCCCTCCCCGTATTAGGGTAGGTAACTTTCAAATCACCAATGTGATGCTCACTTTGCTAGATCAACGAGGTTTCTTCACCGGTGCTCCAAGTCAAAATGCATACAAACATTCGAAGAGGTTTGTGGACATGTGTTGGGGGAGCAAACAAACAAATATCTCTGAGGATGCATTGAGGCTAAGGCTTTTTCCCTTCTCTCTACGAGGAAAAGCTTTAGATTCGGTGGAACGTTTACCAAACCATTCCATTCACACTTGGGATGAGTTGGCGAAAATGTTTATTTCTAAGTTCTTCTCTCCGGGGCACAAGGCTACACTTAGGGATGAAATTTTGGCATTCAACCAAGAGACAAATGAACTACTATACGAGATATGGGAACATTATAGAACAATGGTAAAGGAATGTCCCAACAACGATATGATGGAGAATATGATTCAACAAACTTTCTATCGTGTGATTAACATAACTAACCAATATATAGTGAATCAACTTTCCGGTGGGAACTTCATGACTACGCCTTATGCGAAGGCGTGTGAGATTTTAGATGAAATGGTGGAAACATCATCGGCGTGGCAATCCCGGGCTAATGTTCCACAAGGTGATCCGGACGTGATCCACCTTCACAAAGAGTTGCTTGACCATGGGCAAGCCATTGCCGAATTGACTACCACCATGAATCAATTAGAAAAGGCTCAACTTCAACAAGTGCAAAATCCCAAGAAAGTTAATGCCATGGAGGAAGTGAACATGATGGTGAACAAAAGACGAATCATGGGTCCATAAGTGCAACATCGAGTGGAGAATTATGTGCAAGAAGATAGTGGTTTTGATCAAGATGATTCTTATAATGAACAAGAAGAGGAGGTGCAATATGTGAATAACTTTCAAGAGCAAGGAAACAACTTCCAAGGCCCAAACCAAAAACAACGGCGACCTCAAAACAATCAAGGCAATTGGAATTCTAACTACCAAGGAAATTGGAGTGGTGGCAACAATCAAAAAAATTGGAATGGCAATAATCAAGGAAATTGGGGTGGGGGTTGGGGTAACAATCAAGGCGGATGGAACAATAATCAAGGCAACCGGGGCCGGGTTTTCAAAGGCCCCCGATGTATCAACATCCGAGCAACCCGCCTCCTTATCCTTCCTATGGTCCAAGTTCTTCAATCAATGAAATGGGGCGTATTGAGAACATGTTCAAACAAATGATTGACAAGAATGCCGATTCGGATTCCCAACTTTCCTCACACAACACATCGATCCGCAACTTAGAAGTTCAAATGGGGAAAATTTCTCAAGCTCTAAATTCTCGTCCTAAGAGGGCACTACCAAGTGACATGGTAGTAACCCCAAAGGGTGGAAACAAACGGGGCATTCTATGGCTGTTACTACAAGAAGTGGAAGAGGTGGGAATTCACCCACCTCAAGTCAAAAGCAACTTGTGAGTGATGAGCATATGGTACAAGAAGAAGAGGCCCCTAATAATGTGGTGCAATCAAATAATGAAGTTCGGATTGATATTGATGATAGTGAGAAGAGACTCAAGAGGAGGTGAACCCGTCTAGGAATCACATTATTGACATACCGTAGCCGGTAGTGCAAAAGGCTAAGGTACCAATGCCTAAGACTTCACCTACCTACCCTCAAAGACTTGACAAGCAAAATGGTAAGAATCAATTCAAGAAGTTCATTCAAATGATGAAGAGTCTTTCAATCAATGTGACATTAGTTGAAGCTTTGGAGAAAATGCCCGGTTATGCAAAGTTTATGAAGGATCTTGTGAAAAAGAAGAGGTCAATGAATTTTAAAACTATCAAAGTCACTCATAATGTGATTGCAATTGTGCATTAAATGGATCCTAAGTTAGAGGATCCCGGTGCTTTCACAATTCCTTATACAATTGGAAATGCCGAGTTTGCTAAAGCTCTTTGTGATCTTGGGGCAAGTATCAATTTGATGCCCTATTTGGTTTTCAAGAACTTGGGAATTGGGCAACCAACACGCATCTCTATTAGATTACAAATGGCTAATCGTACTATGAAGAGACCTTTAGGAGTGATTGAAGATGTCTTGGTTCGTGTTGATAAATTCATTCTTCCGGCGGATTTTGTCATTCTAGATTGTGAAGTTTATTATGAGGTACCGATTATTCTTGGAAGAACTTTCCTTGCTACGGGGAAGGATCTTTGCGATGTTGAAGCCAGAGAACTCACTTTCTGGATTGGTGATTAAAAAGTGGTGTTCCATATGTGTGAGTCTATGCGGCAACCAAATAGCAATGAGGTGTGCTATTTTATAGATCAATATTGGTGATATGTTGGAGGCCGTCTTGCTCAACTTTGATGATGACGAGATGGATGGCTTCATGGAATATGTGAACTCTTTGCAAGGAATAGGGTCGTACAATTATGCACCCCGGAAATTATCTTTAGATCTTGATAATAGGACAATTTCTCCTACAAAGCCTTTCATTGAAGAGCCTCCTACCTTGGAGTTGAAGCCATTGCCTCCACATCTTCGATATGAATTTCTTGGCCCTTGTTCTACTCTACCGGTTATTCTTTCCTCTTGTTTGACTAACGTGCAGGTAGATTCTACATTAGCGGTGCTACAAAAGAGGAAGAAGGCTATTGGGTGGACATTGGCGGATATTCGAGGAATAAGACCCGCATTTTGCATGCACAAGATCAACTTGGACGAAGTCTCCAAACCATCTATTGAACATCAAAGAAGACTCAATGAGGCTATGCACGAAGTTGTCAAAAAGGAGATTATCAAGTGGTTGGGTGCCGGGGTTGTCTACCCCATCTCCGATAGTTCATGGACTTCTCCGGTTCAATGTGTCCCGAAGAAAGGGGCATGACGGTGGTCACCAATGAAAAGAAAGAGTTGATTCCTACAAGAACGGTGACCATATGGAGTGTGTCTATGGACTATCGCAAGCTCAACAAGTCACAAGGAAGGATCATTTTCCACTTCCTTTCTTAGATCAAATGCTTCATAGATTGGTTGGCCATGCTTTCTATTGCTTTCTTGGTGGGTATTCGGGCTACAACCAAATTCTTATTGCTCCGGAGGATCAAGATAAAACAACCTTTATATGTCCTTATGGTACTTTCGCCTTCAAGCGGATGCCATTTGGTTTGTGCAATGCACCGATGACTTTTCAAAGGTGTATGATGGCTATCTTCATGGATATGGTGGAGTACTACCTTGAAGTGTTCATAGATGACTTCTCGGTGGTTGGATATTATTTTGATGATTGTCTTGCAAATTTGGATAAAGTGTTGGCAAGATATGAAGAAACAAATTTGGTGCTCAATTGGGAGAAATGTCATTTTATAGTCGAGGAAGGCATTGTCCTTGGCTACAAAATCTCAAAGAATGGAATTGAAGTTGACAAGGCAAATATTGAGGTGATTTCTAAACTTCTACCTCCAACTTTTGTGAAGGGTGTGCGAAGTTTCTTAGGCCACGCAGGGTTTTACCGGCGTTTCATCAAAGATTTCTCTAAGGTGGTGAACCCGTTGTGCAAGCTTCTTGAGAAGGATGCTAAGTTCAAATTTGATGATGATTGCATGAGAGCTTTTGAATTGTTAAAGTTCCAGTTGACAACTACTCCCATCGTCACCACTTGAAATCATGTGTGATGCAAGTGATGTAGCGGTTGGGGCTGTTTTGGGGCAACGCATCAACAAGATATTTCACCCCGTCTACTATGCTAGTAAGACCATTAATAGTGCCCAAGTCAACTACACCGTTACGGAGAAAGAGCTCCTTGCCATTGTGTTTGCAATTGAGAAGTTCCGCCCGTACTTGATGGGTGCAATGATCATTGTCCACACAGATCATGCGACACTTTGTTATCTTATGAGAAAGAAAGATTCCAAATCTCGGTTGATGAGATGGGTGCTTTTATTACAAGAGTTTGATATTGACATCCAAGATAGAAAAGGGAGTGAAAATCAAGTGGCGGACCACTTGTCTCGTTTGGAGAAGGAGGGGAGGCTGCACGATGGCTTTGAAATTAATGACTCCTTCCGCGATGAGCAACTCTTGGCTATTTCAATGAAAGAGGTGCCATGGTTCACGTATCTAGTAAATTTTCTTATGTGTGGAATCATACCGGATGAGTTCTCTTCAAACCAAAGGAAGAAGCTCAAACGGGATTGTCAAGAATATTGTTGGGATTAACCATACCTTTTTCGGATTTGTACGTATGGGGTAATTAGAAGATGTGTACCGGAAGAAGAGCAAGGTGAAATTCTTGGGGCTTGTCATTCTTCGCCATATGATGGTCATTGATAAGTGGTGATTTTGACTACTTATTAGCACCTTATAGCTTTTGTTTTAGTCTAAAAGCATTGAATTGTTTCTCAAAAATAATGAAATTGTGCAAAATTATAGGAATACTGGAAGTTGGGCTCCCGAAATGAAATAAAACTCAAAAAAGAGTAGTCTAAGCACAAGGCAATAAAGGCCACATAAGCACACAATGTGCGGTCCACAGAAGAAATTACGGACCGCAGAGTTCCATCTGCGGCCGTAAACAAAGACGGAAAAATTAGTAGCCAATTTTGCAAATTGCGGACCACACATGAATTGTGTGGTCGCAAAAGCTGGGCTAAGGGTCAAGATCAGAGAGTATGCAAAAAGACCAAGTCCAGAGCCTCAGTGAATTGCGGACCGCACAAGATTTGTGCGGCCGCGGAAGATTGCCTTGCGACCGCAATCCTAATATTGCGGACCACAGAAGAGTGCCTTGCGACCACAGTTCTTAATCTACGGACCGCAGAACAGTTGCCTTGCGGTCGCAGTTCATAAATGTGCGGCTGCACAACTCCAGCTCCTGGCAGATGAAGAAATCTGTGGACCGCACATGGAATTGTGCTGCCGCAGAACCTCCCGCGGGGTATTTTTGTTCGAGAATTTAAGCCTTGTATAAATAGACGAGTTTCACAAAATTAGGTCAAGTTTGAACCTCTGAAATTACTGTAGCCGTTTTTCTTTACTATTTTAGGAAGTCTTACTTTGTTTTGGTATATTTACATTAGATTTAATCACTTGAAGCTTTCATTATGAGTTTAATTAGTCTTTCTTCTCTATTTTCTTCAAACCCAATTACGAGTAGCTAGATTTCTACTAGGGTTGTGACCCAATCCTAGTGTGTAAACTTTATGGGTATCTAATTTAGTGCTTGTTTATGATTGGGTGTTTATTATTTAGCTTAGTTCATGCATTAATTGTGGAATTAATGGTTTCAAACATTAGTTCATGCCTATTAGACTTAGTCTCTATTTAAGAAAGAGAGACTTAGTCTAGGAAAGTTTAGCTAACAAGGAATTAGGTCAATTGAGATATTGATTAATCCAATTAAAGGGTTCAACCTAGAGATAGTAATAACCCGATTGATTAATCCAATTAAAGAGTTCAACCTAGAGATAGTAATAACCCGACTTGAGCTCTTATCAACTATTTTGGGCGATGCCCATTTGGTCTTGAGAAAGCCAAATTGGGCAAAATCACTCTCTGACCGTGAGGTACTGAGTGGTTAAATTAGAGTTGATAGCTATAATACACCCTAATCAACGAAACAAACATTAAAGTCTTTAACCCATTAGGTAAATACATAGGTAATAGTCACAACCTTAGGCTTTTTATCCATGTGGAAAAACCTTAAAATCAATTTTCTCTAGTCTTCTTTATTTATTTTGCAATCAATAGAGTAAAAATTAGAAATAGAAAACAAATCTTATTGTAGAAGTGCAAACTAGATAATCCAATCACTCACATTGAAATATATACCCCTAACTCCTATCTTAGCTCCCTGTGGATTCGACCCCAACTCTTAGTTGGGCTTGTATTATTGCAAGCGACCGTTTCATACCACTTTTGATGTGTGATTTGGACGTGATCAATTTTTGGCGCCGTTGCCGGAGATTTTAAAATGGTGTTAGATATATATTTGAGTGTGTTTTTGGAGTATCTTATTTTCCATCCGTGTTACTAACTTGTTTGAGAAATCGTAGGTACAACCATGGCAAACAATGAGCTCGGAAATATTACTTTGGGGGATGTGAACATCGAGGATGAGCAAGTGGATGAGGTTCCTCTTGAACCTCAAGCCAATAGAAGAGGTCGAGTTCCTCATGACAATGTACCCGTTCCACCCCCACCTTTACCACGAGCGACTCTACACCGGGTGTTACCTAATGAAGGATATGCAAGTGCAATAGTCCCTCCCCGTCTTAGGGCGGGCAACTTTCAAATCACCAATGTGATGCTCACTTTGCTAGATCAACAAGGTTTCTTCACCGGTGCTCCAAGTCAAAATGCATACAAACATTTGATGAGGTTTGTGGACACGTGTTGGGGGAGCAAATAAACAAATATCTCCGAGGATGCATTAAGGCTAAGCCTTTTTCCCTTCTTTCTACGAGGAAAAGCTTTAGATTGGGTGGAATGTTTGCCGAACCATTCCATTCACACTTGGGATGAGTTGGCGGAAAAGTTTATTTCTAAGTACTTCTCTCCGGGGCACATGGCTACACTTAGGGATGAAATTTTGGAATTGAACCAAGAGCCAAATGAACCACTATACAAGATATGGGAACGTTATAGAACAATGGTTAAGGAATGTCCCAACAACGATATGACGGAGAATATGATTCAACAAACTTTCTATCATGGGATTAACACAACCAACCAATGTGTAGTGAATCAACTTGCCGGTGGGAACTTCATGACTATGCCTTATGCGAAGGCATGTGAGATTTTAGATGAAATGGCGGAAACATCATCGACGTGGCAATCCCGGGCTAATGTTCCACAAGGTGATCCGGACGTGATCCACCTTCACAAATAGTTGCTTGACCATGGGAAAACCATTGTCGAATTGACTGCCACCATGAATCAATTAGAAAAGGCTCAACTTCAACAAGTGCAAAATCCTAAGCAAGTCAATGCCAAGAATGGAGTGAACATGATGGTGAACAAAAGACGGACCAAGGTTCCACAAGTGCAACATCAAGTGGAGAATTATGTGCAAGAAAATAGTGGTTTTGATTAAGATGGTTCTTATAATGAACAAGAAGAGGAGGTACAATATGTGAATAACTTTTAAGGGCAAGAAAACAACTTCCAAAGCCCAAACCAACAACAACGGTGACCTCAAAACAATCAAGGCAATTGGAATTCTAACAACCAAAGAAATTGGAGTGGTGGCAACAATCAAGGGAATTGGCATAACAACAATCAAGAAAATTGGAATGACAATAATCAAGGAAATTGGGGGGGGGGTAACAATCAAGGCGGATGGAAAAATAATCAAGGCAACCGGTGTCGGGTTTTCAAAGGCCCCCGATGTATCAACAACCGAGCAACCCGCCTCCTTATCCTTCCTATGGTCCAAGTTCTTCAATCAATGAAATGGGGCGTATTTAGAACATGTTAAAACAAATGATGGACAAGAATGCCGATTCGTATGTCCAACTTTCCTCACACAATACATCGATCCGCAACTTAGAAGTTCAAATAGGGCAAATCTCTCAAGCTCTAAATTCTCATCCTAAGGGGGCTCTACCAAGTGACACGGTAGTAAACCCAAAGGGTGGAAACAACACGGTGCATTCTATGGCCGTTACTACAAGAAGTGAAAGAGGTGGGAGTGCACCCACCTCAAGTCAAAAGCAACTTGTGGATGATGAGCAAGTGGTACAAGAAGAAGAGACCCCTAATAATATGGTGCAATCAAATGATGAAGTTCAGATTGATATTGATGATAGTGAGAAGAGACTCAAGAGGAGGTGAACCCGTCTAGGGATCACATTATTGACATACTGGAGCCGGTAGTGCAAAAGGTTCCCTACCCTCAAAGACTTGATAAGAAAAATGGTGAGAATCAATTCAAGAAGTTCATTCAAATGATGAAGAGTCTTTCAATCAATGTGCCATTAGTTGAAGCTTTGGAGAAAATGCCCGATTATGCAAAGTTTATGAAGGATCTCGTGAAAAAGAAGCGGTCAATGAATTTTAAAAATATCAAAGTCACTCATCAAGTGATTGCAATTGTGAATTCAATGGCTCCTAAGTTAGAGGATCCCGGGGCTTTCACAATTCCTTGTACAATTGGAAGTGCCGAGTTTGCTAAAGCTCTTTGTGATCTTGGGGCAAGTATCAATTTGATGCCTGTTGATACCCAATTTTTTCCTCATATTTTTAAAATATATATATATATATATATATATATATATATATACTTTCAAAATAGTATATTTGCATTATCATTTAGTTTATAAACCTATATAAGCCTTTTGTTTTCATAATTTTCCATAATTTTTAAAGGCTTTAAATCAATTTCTTTCTGTATTTTATTGTATAAATATCCAATAATTATCCTTTAGATTATTTTTATGATGCTTTAATCATAAAAACTTATCATTTACACTAACATGTATGTTTTTAAATATTTTACTGTATTTTTTATAATTATATTTGCATTTTTAGGCTAATCGCACATTTTTTGTAATAATAGCCTATATTCATGTATAATTATATTATTTATGCAAAAAATAACTTTTTATATTTTTATAATGTAAGTTATTATTTTTAATCATTTTATTGCACAATTAATATTTTTGTTATTTATTAATCACTTTTATAAATTATTGTTTTTTGCTAAAATATTGGGTATTTAAAAACTAGCCCGCTCTTGAACTTATTTTCGGACCAAACAAAGGCCCAAAGCCTAATACACTAGCCCAAACAAACCCTAGCCAAAACCAAATTAACCCAACCCCTAACCCGGTCGCGACCCGTTTCTAATAACCCGATCCAACTATCATTTAATCGTGACTGTTGATCTCTGAGGTCAACAACCCATATTAAACCCTCCACTTTAAACTAACCCAAACCCCAACCCTAATCCCGCTCTCCCCCACCCGCCGCCCTAATATCCCTCACCTCCCTTCTCTCTCCTAAGAACCCTTGCCGCCCTCCCCTAAATCCTCTCATAATCCCGTCTAATATAGGATTATATGGCTACTGCTTGCCATATATGACCTCCTCCGGGTATTGATTACTCTCCTATACTGCTTGCCTAAACATGGCAAGCAAATCTCCACAAGATCGAACCAAAATAGGTTCAAATCACTGATCTTTCTGCTATTCTGTCTATGTTCATCCTTTGTTCTATTGTGAGTACGAATATTTGTGTATTTTTTGTTGATTCTTATTTTTCCTAAAAAAACTAGGGTTTACAGATCTCTTTAAATTGAACCAAAATTGGTTCGATTCTCTGATTTTGAGTATTATTTGTGTCTATATTCGTCTTATGCTACCGTTTCTGTGTATATTCCGTTGATATTTATTTATCCTAAAAACACTAGGGTTTATCGGCTTATTCTCCTAATTTGATTTTAAATTGATTTATGTGTTCTTCTTTCCTTTTATGGTATGATTGTTTGTATTTCCTTACTTATGTGCTGATTTTTTACCACTATATAAACCCATTCCCTTTCCCCATTTTGGAGAGATGAAAAGTCACTAAAAACTCTCACTAAAAATTGAGGTTTCTACTCTGTATTTGTTTACTATTCTGTTCTGTTTGGCTATTGACCGGCTGAAAGCCAAGGCCACCGGATTTCTACTTTTTTGACCATCTCTTGGGTGTGAGCACTGCCCTGGTTTCTTGAAACCCTTGGGAACTTGACACAATTGAGACTTTGGGTCCTTAATGATGCTCTTTTCTTGTTTATTGAACAATCATTGGTTAGTTTCTAAACCCTTGCAATGTTTATTCTCTTATGTTAGCATGTTCTTGGAAACTACACGCCTTAATGTATTCCCTTGACTCTCTTTATGTGTGATTCTGCCTATAATTGCTAGCCTAATAATGTCTTTGCACCTAACTTAGTTAATTTAGACAGAATGAAGCATGTTTAGTTTGGTGTTGTTGATAATTCGAATGTTGTGCCTTGATTATATGGTTTAATCCATGTTCTCTGCTTAATTCTGAACTTCTAGTGATTAATTGATGTTATTAGCATGCCTTAACTTGTTTAAGACCTTTAGTCTAAGTGTAGTATGCTCCTTTGACTATGGTTGCCACTCTATGTGTTCTTGCCATGTCCAATTCTGCACCTCTAACAACCTATTATCCTTTAAACTAATCTTCCTTGACTGATACCCTCTATGATATCTAATCCTGTTTGTATTATACTGTGTAATCCTGAGTTTGGTATAATCTGATCCTTTAAGTTCTACACTGGTTGCATTACTTGGTTTTACTAGTCTAATGCCCTTGCCTGTTGACTTTGCAATCCCAGGCTCTTTATTTCTTATCATATGACACCCTACCCAATGTGTTAGTTTGCTTCTTGAGTTCATTATGTGATTATCTTATAGTGTTTGCAAATGCTTTTCCAAACCTATTACTATTTTCATTGATTATTTCTTGTTATGAGTATAATTCTGGGCCGGCTGAAAGCCAAGGCCTCCCTCCCCTAAATCTTCTCTATCAACCTCCCTAGTGTGAGCACTGTTCAGGGTCCATTTTGAGACCCTTGTAAACTCTGACACACTAGGGTCTAAGGTTCTTTGGGCCACTTTGTCCTAATTATTTAACTCTGCCCCTCCTTTTTTCACCTACTGAATAAACCAATTGGTTTGTGTAAATGGCTGTTGATCAGTTCTGCCTACTGGGTTTTGGCTATTTTGTGTAAATGAAGATTATTTTTCTAGGTTTGATTGGCTATGACTTCTGGGCTGTGGTGAAGCCTGTTGGATATGTAATTGAAGGCCTGGCTGGGATGGGTATACTTTGGGCCTATCTTAGGCCCACTATAGTTATTTTGTAACCCTGTAATTTATTTCACTCATTGGGTCTATAATAATGTTGTAATAACAATTGGGGTGTTAGTAAAATTGGGAAAATGGGTTTATTCTAATATTTGCATGAACGGGTAGAAATCCTGCCTATAGGTATTTAATTTGCCCGAACATGTTCTGCTACTATGTGTGTTAGATAACTTGCCTATAGGACTTGAGTGTTTAATTCATTTAACATATTCTCCTTTACATGTTTGTTAGATATCATGTCTATAGGAAATAAAGTGACTAATGTTTCAATTTGCCTTACGGCATATTCATTAGATACTATGACCCTAGGGTTATATTAGCTTATGTTCTGCAAATCTACATTTTAGAAATCATGCCTATAGGGTTTTAATTGGTTAATGTGTTGTTGTTATAATTGCTCACTTAGGAGGCGTGCCTATAAGAGCTAAAGCCAGTTTTAATCGCTAATTGTAGAAATCCTGCCTATAGGGTAATCCCACTCGCTTTTAAGTGTTAATATTGAAATTTCAACATTGTTTCTATTAGAAAGCATGCTTATAGTATCAAACTGAGTAGTTCTAAATATCTTTCATGGTTATCACTAATAACTACTACGCAAATCACCTAGATAGCATGTCTATAGTTTTAATCGCTTATAATCTGTAATCAACGGGCAATTGTGTAGTCGATTAGAAGCTGTATCTAAAACGGCACCTTGCATATGAAACTGCCTACACGTTTGAATTCCAAGGTCACATAGAAACCATGTCTATAGGGCCTAATGGCTTTAATTTGCCTCAATCCTGAAATTTCTAACGTTTAATGTGAAAATTTGTTCGCGTGCATTTGTTGTCTAAGTGTGGAGGCTAACTTGAGCCCTTAATTGATTTTACATAAAGTCCAACTTATTTTGTATGTCGCCTAGTTTTATCATTTCTGAGCAGCCTAAGCTAAGTCTAGAAACTATCCAAAATAGAGGTCCAAACGCCTCCTGGGCCATAGGCATGGGATGGGTAGTGCACGCATAGGGCACAGTTTAGAATCAACTAGTGCGCTTTAGGTAAAAACTTAAAGATAGTAATCGGGTAGCAGGAGATGATAGTGTGTGTCCATTGAATAATACGAGCAATACTCCACCTCGAGGGAGTTATGAAGTATTATTTATGTTACACGGGGTGATCCTTTAGGCTAAAAAACTTAGGACCCCCCATCTTGTCTTTAAACCAATTATCTGTGTTTACTCAAGGACTTTCTAATAATAATTTTTTTTAAACTTCTTGTTTTTCTCTCTGACTATTTGACTAATTCATATAATTCAAGTTCGGCCGGGACCCATAGTTGTGGACCTCGAAGAGTACCTAACACCTTCTCTGCGAGGTAATTTGAGCCCTTATCCGATCTTTGGTGACGCAAACTAGTTAAACCAGAGTTATTTGCAAATAGGTGCCCTAACGCACCTCAAACCCGTTAGGTGGTGACTATCTCTTTTAATACCTTCCTTTAAAAGAGTTGTCACGTGTCGAAATCCGATTTCGCGAGAAAGAGGGGCGCGACAGCATGTCGACTCTGCTGGGGATATTTTTTTAGGCTCTTACCATAGCGAACTTGGTCTATATGAATTAGTCTTCTCTGATAAGCGTGTATTTGTTATTTTGCTGTTACATGAATATCCTGCTCCCTTTTCCCTTTTATTGCTACATGCACATCCTTTTCCCTATTTTCCCTTTATGTGAATTCATATTAATATGCAAATCTTTGCCTAATTTGGTTACAATATGCGTTTTCCCTTTATTTTCTAGTTATGTTCACTTGCTCCGAATCATTTTTTTAAAAATTTGCTATATCATGTCTTTCCCCATCCCTACCCTTTTGTTTGCTTTATTGCAATTCTTTCACATTGTGCGAACTAACTTCTTTCTTATCTTCCTTTCTTTTTATGTCTTTACGCTCCATTTAATACTGCGTTTATTATCTTCATCATGCAAAATACTTGACAACGTATTGTTTTATCTTTGCATAAAGCATGCTCCACATCATATTCCACTCGTGCGTAATTAATACCATAGCGGCGCTCGATGAGTGTCCGCGCTCTTCCTAAATCACCCTTTTAAATTTGAAAAGGCTTATTTGCGATAAAACTAGTCGATCAGCGGTGCAATCGACGACTCCGTGCCTTCCCCTCTCAAGTTGTTCACTTGAGGGTACCGTTCTAGACTCTTCTAGAAACCCCCACTCTAATATTAACTGTGCATTCATCATGTCTAAACCTAGTATGGGTTAGAATGCTGTCCGCGTAATAACTCTCTAAGGCAAGCCTTGTCCAAAGTCTGCCGGGATTTCCTTAAACCCCAATGGGTACAATCATGATATGTGCATTATTTGGAGAAAACGTGTGATATGCTAATCATTAATGTGTAAATAGTCGAATCCGGAGGGGGAAAGGGCTAACTTTATTTGTTTTGCATAAATGAGGCACGAAGTCCCTAGGTTCGTCATGGTTCGAAGTATCCCACCTTTGTTGCTAGATTGGTGGGAAAATCGCTCGCCAAGTGACAAACATCATATGAAAAGAGTTCTCGGGAATTTACCTTCTTTGTTAGATATTCAACCAAACAATGTGTTAATTGAGGCTTCCACCATGTTCTGGGATGAGAAGAGGGTCGTCTTCCGTTTTGGTGATATAGAAATGACTCCCCTTCTAGAGGAAATACGAGGCTTCGCTGGGCTCCCATGGGATAGCCCTGGCTTGTTGGTACCGGAAAACTATACTTCTCGAGGTTTCCTAAAAATGATGGGTTTCAGGAAAAATGATGAGTTAGTTTGTCTGAAGAAATCTTACATACCATTCGACTTCCTTTACGAGCGTTATGGTCACATCAAGTCATATCGTCTTTACCATGATGAATTTGCCATCACTTCTTTGGGTTGGACTCAGCGCCAGGTTTTTGTATTCATTGTCTATTTTTTGGGGATCCTGATATTCTCGATACAAGGAGAAAGGATCCATACTCACCTAGCTATGGTCACTAAGACCCTAATGGAAGGAATTGAGGGGCAAACTTACACTATTGTCCCAATGATCGTGGCTGAGATGTACCTAGCCTTAGACTGTTGAAAAAAAGGATATAGGCATTTCGAGGGTTACAATCTGTTGCTGCAAATATGGTTGTTAGAACACCTTCAGAGAGGACAATACCGTCAAGAATTTCCGTGACGACCATAGAATGACCACATAGCTTATCACCATCCGAAGAGAATGACTTTTATCCTAGACAGGTTTGCACAACCGGGAAACGCTGTGAGCTGGGTACTTTTCTTTAGCAATTTGACTGATGACAAGGTACATTGGATGTTCGAGTGGTTCCCTAGCAGTGAATTCATCATCAGGTCGAGAGATGTTCCTCATCTAGTGCTAATCGGATTAAGGGGAATCTATCCTTATGCTCCTATCAGAGTCACGAGGCAAGATGGGAGAAAACAGGTTATACCACGAGTTTCCAAAATGGTTCATTACAAAGCAGACTTCCAAGGGAATGCCATTCCATTCAAGTTTGAGGAACAACACATGTGGCATCAAAAGATTATTGTGGAGAAAGATACCATCGAGCCAGATATGTATCATGCCGGCCATGTGTACTTCTACCCATCATGGTTGGTCGATGATATAGCAGGAGAGGTCAAGACAGGGGTTGATTTGAGAAATAGGGTCATAGACGACGCTGCTGAAGCACAAGTCAAATGCAAGAGGTTGCGCAAAAGGGTTTTTGAATCTGAGGCCAGGCATTTGGAACAACATAAAGTGGACATGGAAGCAATCAATGAATGGAGGGGAATCGCTACTAAATTAACAGAAAGGTTGGATTATTTGGAGTAGGGTTTGATGGAACTTGAGGGAAAGATGAGGAAAAGGGTCTCGTATTGTCAGAACGCAGAGGGCAATGAAGGAGGACATCTAGCAAGGGTGTATCTGCTGTTGGACATGCGCGACCTAGGGGATCTGATTGACGGGGCTAAGAAGGCCAAGATTGGAAAATGTCCCCCTGGGACCGAGTAGATTAGGAATGATGTTTTCTAGATTCGTTTTAGAATTTGATTGTAATAAGGAAAATGCCACTAGTAACTCTTTATAATTATTGTCATTTTAGTAGAAATTTGGTCTATTTATCATATTAATGAAATGACGCAGTTATCGGCATTGAGTTTTCTCCAAAGCTATATGTCTCTAAGCCTACCTCGGGCACGATGAGGTCCCCAAATTAGGACGCGAATTTATAGTTCCACAATACGTGTTTAAATATCGTAAATATCCTTTTAATACTCCTTACTGACTTGTTTACCTTTTGTTTTTCTTCTTTTATTTGTTTATTCCCATCCCCTAAGGTTGGTTCGTGCATACTGGCATCATCAGCATGTCATACCAAATCTAGAGGTCCTCCACCTCCTCCACCTCCTCCAAGTGATCCTAAGAACAAAGGAAAAGCTAAGATGGACGATATGAGTGGTATCGGGAAAGACGACGTTGCGCACACCGAGAATGTCGAAACTTCAGATGGTCGAAGTACTCCGGCACAGAATGACTTAGTTTTACGGTTAGAGCAAAAGATACTGGAGTTACAAGGGGAACTTGAGCAGGTCCGTAACTTGGAAAACCTTTCCCTTACCCTGAATGTTCCCGATATCAATCAACAAAATGCCCAAAACCCAACACCTCCTCAAAACACACAAAACCAGCACCTGCAAAATCCTCCCCCACTTCATCAATATGTCACACCTCCCCAAAATCCTAATCCTCCACCAGTACCAACTCCTCTACAACATCATCATCATCCGACCCAGTACCCAAAAATTACCACCTATCACACTCCTTAAAATGCACCACAACCTACTCCTGATCCCCAACACTCAACCAATGATCACCACTACACCCAAATCCCTAGAGTCCACCAAAGTAACCCCATATACGTGGAAACCTTACCCCACACTTCACAACAAACCCCGTATACACCTGAATCCGCCGAGAAGGACTTATTCATCAAGAATATGACGGAAGAACTTAAGAAGCTTACGAGTCGAGTCCAAGGTGTTGAAGGTGTTAAAGGCATCAAAGGTTTGAACTATGAGGATTTATGTATTCAACTGGACGTAGAACTACCAGAGGGTTACAAACCTCCTAAGTTCGAAATGTTCGACGGGACAGGTGATCCAAAGGTACATCTAAGGACGTATTGCGACAAGCTCGTAGGGGTTGGTAAAGATGAAAGAATCCGCATGAAGCTGTTCATGAGGAGCCTCACTGGAGACGCCCTATCCTGGTACATCAGTCAAAATCCAAAGAAGTGGATTAATTGGGTGAGCATGGCATCAGATTTTATGGATTGGTTCAGATTCAACACAGAGAATGCACCAGACGTCTTCTATATCCAGAATCTTAAAAAGAAGCCGACATAAACTTTTCGCGAGTATGCTACTCGGTGGAGATCAAAGGCTGTAAAAGTAAGGCCAGCATTAGAAGAATAACAAATGAACAAATTCTTTGTCCGGGCCCAGGATCCGCAATATTATGAGAGGTTGATGGTTATTGAAAATCATAAATTCTCCGACATTATCAAATTGGGAGAATGAATGGAAAAAGGAATCAAAAGCGAAATGGTAACAAATTTCGAGGCACTCCAGGCTACGAACAAAGCATTGGGGAGGGGGGGGGTATATCTAAAATGAAGGAAGTAGGGACTGTGATGGTAGCCCAAGTTCCGAAGTCTCCTCTCACATACCAAACACCTACATCCACATATCAGCCTTCACCTCCTAGATATCAATAACCCGCTACCGCCTACCACAGTTACAACACTCAGTCAACATATTACTACTAACCACCATCCCGCCAAAACTACTAAACACCCAGGCCAAATTTCGACCGTAGGCCGCCCAGAAAATACACTCCTATTGCCGAACCTATTAACCAGTTGTATGAGAGATTGAAAGCTACCGGTTATGTCACTGCCATTCCCGCTGTCGCAATGGAAAATTCCTCTCAGTGAGTCAATCCGAATAAGACATATGCCTACCATTCGGGTATGAAGGGTCACACTATTGATGAATGCCGCACTATGAAGGATAAGATCCAGACACCGATTGATACCAAAGTTATACAGGCAAATGAGATTGCACCTAATATCCGCAACAATCCCCTACCAGATCACAGGGGCGAGGGGGTAAATGTGATAGAAACTGATGAAGAATGGGACCCGGAGGGTTCAATTGGGCTCATTCGAGAAGAGGATGATCCCAAAATGCCTCAAGTCACTCTCACGCCTATTGTGTTACAGATACAGTCACCGATTGAAGTTGAGGTAGCCGCGCCGACTCCGTTCGAGGTTGAAGTAACAACTCCCTCAGCCACGCCAACTCCGTTCGAAGTAGAAGTGACCACACCATTCACCGTAACGGTAGAACCCACACCATTCTTTAATTCCAATGCTGTGCCCTGGGACTATACTGCAGAAGCGAGAAGGAAAGGAAAGGGGAAAATGGAAGAAACTGGTGCAGCACAAGGTAGGACCAGAACTGGTAGGGTTTACACGCCCGAGCATTTGGGGGGAACAAGTAAAGAAGCCGCTTCCAGGCAGCCTATCATTGAAACCGGCCCGGATGATCTTTGGAGAAAGGTGCAAGCAAGGGAGTATTCTGTGGTTGATCATTTGAACAAAATCCCTGCTCAGATATCCATTCTATCACTACTCCAGAATTCTGAGGCACATAGGAACGCGTTGATAAAAGTGTTGAATAAGGCTTATGTACCCAACAACATTACCAGTGGAGAGATGGCCAACATGGTAGGATAAGTATTAGAAAGCCATAAGATCACTTTCCACGAAGATGAATTTCCACCAGAAGGGTTGAGCCATAACAGGGCGTTGCATATCACAGTACAGTGCGAAGACAAATTCATTGCCAGGGTCTTGATAGATGGGGGTTCAAGTCTCAACATCTGCCCGTTGACTACTTTGAAGAGGTTAGGTAAAGGTTTGCATGAGATACGAGCAAGAACTATGAACGTAAAAGCGTTCGATGGGTCTCAAAGGGCCACAATTTGAGAAACCAACATCTGCTTACAAATGGGTCCAACTTGGTTTGATGTTGAATTCCAAGTGCTCAACATATCCGACTCATACAATCTGCTATTGGGACGACCTTGGATACACACCACTGGGGCTGTAGTGTCTACTCTGCATCAGGCTTGTGAAGTTCGAATGGAATCATCAGGAGGTGATCATTCATGGAGACGGGAGTAACCCTATTTACACCAACCAGACTGTCCCGGTTGTGGAGAATAGAAGGAAGTTAGGGGGAGAGACTTACCATCACATTGAGCGTGTTAATGCGATCGAGAAGGACAAATGGTGGAGTAGCAAAATAGAAAGCATATTGGCATGGACAGGGTATGAACCCGGCAAGGGTCTCGGCAAGAATCTCCAAGGGATCAGCAAACTAATTCAGTTAAAACGTCACGGCACGGCCTTTGGACTAGGATATCAATACACCTGGCACGAGTATCAGAATTGGTCACCACCATGGCGTGGTCCTTATTACCCTCTCGAGAAGCCGATACTATATTTGAGCCAATCCTTCCATTAGGCTGATATGATGTGGGGAACCGAAGAAGATGAAGTGCTAGCTAGTTTAAGGAATCTATTCTTGGAAGATGAAGACATGAACTGCAGTGTAATAGTTGAGGAGGAGGAGGAGGAAGAAGGCCTCGTCTTCCAGACAGTGGAGAAGGGAGCTGTTCTCAGGAACTGGACTGCCACACCATCAAGGGCCCGCCGAGTTCCGGGGTAGCCTGGCTGCTAGTGTCATTTATTTTGAAAACAATTCTTATGAGCATTTTTAAAACATTTTTAGTATTGTTTTTTGAAACATTTGTTTGAATCATTGAAAATCGCTTTTGTTTGACATCTTGATAATTATCAATGATTTGCTATTTTATTATTTATTACTATTCTCTACATTTTTTTCTCTATAACATTACTATTTCTTATCGTGATGAACCAACAACTATGACATGTAATGAGACAACACAACATAAGGATAGTGACTTGAAAGAAATAGAAGAAGAGGATACAATACCTGAGGAAATTGTTAGAGAAGTTGAAAGTTTTGAGTACAAGCCTAAGTTCAACCTGGACGAAACTGAGATAGTCAACTTGGGAGATTCCGAAACAGTAAAAGAAACTCGCATAAGCATTCACCTGTCACCATCAGAGAAAGAAGAATACACCTGTTTCCTGAAAGAATATGAAGACATTTTCCCATGGTCTTATGATGATATGACTGGTTTGAGCACGTCCATAGTGGCTCATAAACTACCCATCAACCCAATGTGTCCGCCAGTAAAGCAGAAGCTCAGAAAGTTCAAGCTAGATATCAGTCTAAAAATCAAAGAAGAAGTCACCAAGCAGATCAAAGCTAAGGTTCTCAGAGTGGTTGAATATCCAACTTGGTTGTCTAACATCGTGCCAGCTCCGAAGAAGAATGGGAAAGTCAGAGTATGCGTCGATTATCGGGACCTAAATAGAGCAAGTCCCAAAGATGATTTCCTGTTATCCAACATACACATACTGATCGACAACTGCGCCAAGCATGAACTCCAATCCTTTGTGGATTGCTTCGCGGGATATCATCAGATTTGGATGGATGAAGAGGATGCCGAAAAGACAGCTTTTATTACACCGTGGGGGGTGTACTGCTATAAAATAATGCCGTTTGGTCTGAAGAATGCTGGAGCCACTTATATGAGGGCCATGGCAACTATTTTCCATGACATGATACACAAGGAGATAGAGGTATATATGGATAAAGTCATCATCAAATCCAAGAAGAGTACAAATCACATAGCAAACTTGAGGAAATTCTTTGATCGGCTTCGGAGGTACAATTTGCAATTGAATCCCGCAAAATGTGCCTTCGGGGTCCCCGCAAGAAAGTTGTTAGGATTCATCGTTAGCCGCCGAGGAATTGAGCTAGACCCATCAAAGGTCAAGGCTATCTAGGATTTTCCACCTCCAAAAAACAAGAAAGACATGATGAGCTTCTTGGGACGTATTAATTACATCATCCGCTTCATAGCGCAATCAACCGTGATCTGTGAGCCGATTTTCAAATTGTTAAAGAAGGATGCCGCAACCAGTTGGACTGAAGACTGCCAGAAAGCTTTTGATAGAATCAAAGAATATTTGTCCACACCACCAGTCCTGGTCCCGCCAAAACCTATTAGATGGGGCTTTCGGTTGTGTCTTGGGACAACACGATGAGACAGGAAGGAAAAAACATGCCATATACTATCTGAGTAAGAAGTTCACACCCTACGAAGTACGATATTCTTTGCTGGAACACACCTGCTGTGGTTTGACCTGGATAGCCCAGAAACTGAGGCACTACTTTTGTGCCTATACCACATATCTCATATCAAGGATGGATCCTCTGAAGTACATCTTCCAAGAACCCATTCCTATAGGGAAGCTGGCAAAATGGCAGATATTGTTGAGTGAATTCGACATCGTCTATATGACTCAGAATGCGGTTAAGGGACAAGCATTAGCGGATCATCTTGCGGAAAATCCTGTAGGAGGAGAATACGAACCACTAAAAATGTATTTTCCTGATGAAGAAGTATCATTCGTAGGAGAAGATATCGCCAAAGACTACGACAGATGGAGAATATTTTTTGATGGAGCCACAAACTTCAAAGGAGTGGGTATTGGAGCCATTTTGGTGTCAGAAATAGGTCAACATTATCCGGTATCCGTGAAACTCAGATTTCTGTGCACCAATAATATGGAAGAATATGAGGCTTGCATATTGGGGCTCAATTTGGCCATTGACATGAATATCCAGGAATTACTGGTAATTGGTAATTCAGATCTTCTGGTACATCAGGTGCAGGGAGAATGGGCTACAAAGAATACCAAGATATTACCATATCTATATCATGTGCAAGGGATGATGAAGAGGTTCACGGAGATAGAGTTTAGACATGTCCCGAGAATCCAGAATGAGTTCGCAGACGCATTGGCCACTTTGTCCTCCATGATACAGCATCCAAACAAGAATTTCATCAACCCCATTCTGGTAAGGATGCATAATCAGCCAGCTTACTGCGCTCATGTTGAAGAAGAAGCAGACGGGAATCCATGGTTCCATGATATCAAGGAGTACTTGGCGAAAGGAGAGTACCTAGAGCATGCAAATCATACTAAAAAACGCACGCTCCGAAGATTGTCCAACCATTTCTTCCAAAGTGTAGGAATTCTGTATAGAAGGACTCCAGACCTTGGGTTATTACGGTGTGTTGACGCCAAGTAAGCTTCCAAACTGCTCGAAGAGATACACTCTGGAACTTGTGGACCACACATGAATGGTTTCATTTTAGCCAAGAAGATACTGAGGGTAGGATATTTTTGGATGACTATGTAAACAAACTGCATCAGGTATGTCCAGAAATGTCATCAGTGCCAAATACAAGAAAATATGATACGGGTGCCGCCAAAAGAAATCAATGCAATGAGTGCACCTTAGCCTTTTGCTGCTTGGGGAATAGACGTCATTAGACCAATCGAGCCCGCCGCTTCAAACGGGCATAGGTTCATTTTAGTGGCCATAGACTACTTCACAAAATGGGTCGAAGCTACATCCTACAAAGCTGTAACTAAGAAAATCGTCACAAATTTTGTCAGAGATCGTATTGTTTGCCGATTCGGGGTTCTAGAGTCCATCATCACCGACAATGCTGCCAATCTGAACAGTGACCTAATAAAAGCTATGTGCGAGACCTTCAAAATCAAGCTCAAGAATTCCACAGCATACGGGCCTCAAATGAATGGAGTCGTGGAGGCCGCAAACAAGAATAGCAAGAAAATACTGAGGAAGATGGTAGACAACCACAAGCAATGGCACGAGAAGTTACCATTTGCCTTATTGGGGTACCGTACCACAATCCGCACATCAACCCAACTCCCTATTTGCTGGTCTACGGTACCGAAGCTGTCTTTTCTGCCGAGGTTGAAATTCCTTCTTTAAGAATTATACAAGAAGCTGAACTCAGTGATGCATAATGGATAAGAAGCCGCTATGAACTATTAGCTCTCATTGACGGGAAAAGAATGAATGCAGTGTTTTATGGTCAACTCTATCAGAATAGGATATCCAGAGCTTTCAACAAAAGGGTCAAACCTAGACAGTCCGCATCGGAGCAGCTGGTACTGAAGCAGATCTCCCCGCATCAAGATAAAGCCAAAGGGGAATTTTCGCCCAATTGGCAAGGGCCCTACATGGTTCACAGAGTACTAACAGGAGGAGCACTCATACTCGCAGAAATGGACGGAGAGGTTTGGCCAAAGCCTATCAATTCAGATGTAGTAAAAAGATATTATGTTTAGAATGTTCGCATTTCTTCATCTGATGTAATTGAACTACGCTCGAACTGATTCCCGTTTAAGAGGGGATACGTAGGCATCCCTGTGGGTTCTGTCACAATTCAATAAAGCTTTCATTTTCCCCACAACCAGAAACTGGGGCAGAATTTTGAGGAGGACCCTCAAAATTCCAAAGCAAATCCAGCCAATGTCATCATATGCAGAACGGTCAGAGAATCGCCTAAGTAAACTAGGGCAGAATTTTGAGGAGGACCCTCAAAATTCTAAGGAAGTCGCAATGTCTCTAAAGTGTCACCATCATTGGTTCATCTAATTTATCCGATATTGCATACTAATGTATTTTAAATAACTACATTCATCATATGCACGCACATTTTTGAAAGCTTTATTTTTATGAAACATCCAGATGCTACCCGTGGTAAATCAAGCAGGACTTCGATACTGAGCAAAGCAAAGCAGGCAGGCGGAGTCACGAACCAACCTTCCCCCGTAAAACTCACGATTGTCCTTTGGATGCAGGAATAAGAAATATTCTCAAATTCGGGCACACCTAGAATCACTATCTTCATAATGACAAAGCTGCCAGGCGCAAACACATTTCCAGCTAAAAATTACTCTGCTACTACTTATTATCTGTTCATTGCATGAGACTAAGCATTGTCTCCATCTTGCATGAGGCTAAGCCCCGCCTCCTTAATTGCATTAGGCTAAGCACTGCCTTCCCCTACATGAGACTAAGCATTGTCTCTATTTTGCATGAGGCTAAGCCCTGCCTCCTCAATTACATAAGGCTAAGCACTGCTTTCCCCTGCATGAGACTAAGCATTGTCTCCACCTTTGCATGAGGCTAAGCCCTGCCTCCTCAATTGCATAAGGCTAAGCATTTCCTTCCCCTGCAAGAGACTAAGCATTGTCTCCCGCTTGCATGAGGCTAAGCCCTGCCTTCTCAATTGCATAAGGCTAAGCATTGCCTTCCCCTGCACGAGACTAAGCATTGTCTCCCACTTGCATGAGGCTAAGCCCTGCCTCCTCTTGCATGAGACTAAGCATTGTCTCCCATCTTGCATAAGGCTAAGCCCTGCTTCCTACTTGCATGAGACTAAGCATTGTCTCTCATTTCTCATGAGGCTAAGCATTGCCTCCCTAATTGCATAAGGCTAAGCTCTGCCTTTCCTTGCATAACACCAAATGTTATGCTACTTGAAATCTAGCATTAATTTCTATTTTGCTTGGGGCTAAGCTCTTCCCCCGATCTTACAAAAGACTAAGCTCTGTCTTGTTTCGCTTCGCATATGACCAAACATCATGTCTTTGCATCTCATGGGCTGAAACATCGACATTCTGTCCAAAGGCATCATAGTCCGAAGGCATCATCCTCATAGCCGGAAGACACCATGCCATGGCCTGAGGATCTCTCAATATTGCACATCATTATTCAAAGGCGTCATAGTTCAGAGGCACCATTTTCATGGCCCGAGAACATCATTTCATGGCCTGCGAATCCCTTATCATGCAATTCATATCCCAGGACATCATGGTCTAAGGACATCATCCCTATCGTCCAAAGACAGCTTTCATGGTCCAAAGGGAATTTGCATCATGTTTAAATTATCGCAATATACACCTGCATGAATTGTATTTAAGTTTTGCAGGTAATCCAGGAAGTAACCGTTCTCCTAATGGGAGCAATCTTCGCTCCGGTTTCCGTTCAACATTCACATCCTGTAATTATTTCAAACGTAACCAACCATCGTCCGTTACCCATTCCCATCTGATAACCGTTCAAATATCCATAACCATTCCAAGGTACATCCATTCGCAATTCCGATATCATCCTATCCAGAAGAGCTTGTCCATTCCTACAACAACTCCATCGGCTCAGTTCACCGCTGGATCTAGAACTACACACGACCTGATTTCTGTAAAACTAGGGATATGTAGGCAACTCAGAAACCGGAATTCGGCCTCCATTTTTCAAATCACCCCATTCGATCAAAATCGGTCATCATTTCTTTACCCAACAACTCTTTCATCATTCCCGGGTAAAGAGGGGCAGCTGTTGATACCCAATTTTTTTCTCATATTTTTAAAATATATATATACTTTCAAAATAGTATATTTTCATTATCATTTAGTTTATAAACCTATACAAGCTTTTTGTTTTCATAATTTTTCATAATTTTTAAAGGCTTTAAATCAATTTTTTTCTGTATTTTATTGTATAAATATCCAATAATTATCCTTCAAATTATTTTTATGTTGATTTAATCATACAAACTTATCATTTACACCAACATGTATATTTTTAAATATTTTACTGTATTTTTTATAATTACATTTGTATTTTTAGGCTAATCGCACATTTTTTGCAATAATAGCCCATATTCATGTATAATTACATTATTTATGCAAAAAATAACTTTTTATATTTTTATAATGTAAGTTATTATTTTTAATCATTATAGTGCACAATTAATATTTTTGTTATTTATTAATCACTTTTATAAATTATTTGTCTTAGCTAAAATATTGGGTATTTAAAAACTAGCCCACTCTTGAACTTATTTTCAGACCAAACAAAGGCCCAAAGCCTAATACACTAGCCCAAACAACCCCCAGCCCAAACCAAATTAACCCAACCCCTAACCCGGTCGCGACCCATTTCTAATAACCCGATCCAACTACCCTTTAATCGTGACTGTTGATCATTGTGATCAACGGCCCATATCAAACCCTCCCATTTAAACTAACCCAAACCCCAACCCTAATCCCATTCTCCCCCGTCCGCGGCCCTAATATCCCTCACCTCCCTTCTCCCTCCTAAGAAACCTAGCCGCCGCCCCCTAAATTCTTTCATAATCCCGTCTAATATGGGATTCTATGGCTACTACTTGCCATATATGACCTCCTCCGGGTATTGATTACTCTCCTATATTTATTAGCTAAACATGGCAAGTAGATCTCCACAATATCGAACCATAATAGGTTAAAATCACTGACCTTTCTGCTATTCTGTCTATGTTCATCCTTTGTTCTATTGTGAGTACGAATATTTGTGCATTTTTTGTTGATTCTTATTTTTCCTAAAAATATTAGGGTTTACAGATCTCTTCAAATCGAACCAAAATTGGTTCGATTATCTGATTTTGAGTATTATTTGTGTCTATGTTCGTCCTATGCTACCGTTTTTGTGTATATTCCGTTGATATTTATTTTTCCTAAAAATCTAGGGTTTACAGGCTTATTCTCCTGATTTGATTTTAAATTGATTTATGTTTTCTTCTTTCCTTTTATGGTTTTATTGTTTGTATTTCCTTACTTATGTGCTGATTTTTTACCACTATATAAACCCATTCCCTTTCCCCTTTTTGGAGAGACGAAAAGTCACTAAAAAACTCTCACTAAAAATTGAGGTTTCTACTCTGTATTTGTTTACTATTCTGTTCTGTTTGGCTATTGACCGGCTGAAAGCCAAGGCCACCGGATTTCTACTTTTTTGACCATCTCTTGGGTGTGAGCACTGCCCTGGTTTCTTGAAACCCTTGGGAACTTGACACAATTGAGACTTTGGGTCCTTAATGATGCTCTTTTCTTGTTTATTGAACAATCATTGGTTAGTTTCTAAACCCTTGCAATGTTTATTCTCTTATGTTAGCATGTTCTTGGAAACTACACGCCTTAATGTATTCCCTTGACTCTCTTTATGTGTGATTCTGCCTATAATTGCTAGCCTAATAATGTCCTTGCACCTAACTTAGTTAATTTAGACAGAATGAAGCATGTTTAGTTTGGTGTTGTTGATAATTCGAATGTTGTGCCTTGATTATATGGTTTAATCCATGTTCTCTGCTTAATTCTGAACTTCTAGTGATTAATTGATGTTATTAGCATGCCTTAACTTGTTTAAGACCTTTAGTCTAAGTGTAGTATGCTCCTTTGACTATGGTTGCCACTCTATGTGTTCTTGCCATGTCCAATTCTGCACCTCTAACAACCTATTATCCTTTAAACTAATCTTCCTTGACTGATACCCTCTATGATATCTAATCCTGTTTGTATTATACTGTGTAATCCTGAGTTTGGTATAATCTGATCCTTTAAGTTCTACACTGGTTGCATTACTTGGTTTTACTAGTCTAATGCCCTTGCCTGTTGACTTTGCAATCCCAGGCTCTTTATTTCTTATCATATGACACCCTACCCAATGTGTTAGTTTGCTTCTTGAGTTCATTATGTGATTATCTTATAGTGTTTGCAAATGCTTTTCCAAACCTATTACTATTTTTCATTGATTGTTTCTTGTTATGAGTCTAATTCTGGGCTGGCTGAAAATCAAGGCCCCCTCCCCTAAATCTTGTCTATCAACCTCCCTAGTGTGAGCACTGCTAAGGGTCCATTTTGAGACCCTTGTGAACTCTGACACACTAGAGTCTAAGGTTCTTTGGGCCACTTTGTCCTAATTGTTCAACTCTGCCCCTCCTTTTTTCACCTACTGAATAAACCAATTGGTTTGTGTAAATGACTGTTGATCAGCTCTAGCTATTGGGTTTTGGCTATTTTGGGTAAATGAAGATTGTTTTTCTGGGTTTGATTGGCTATGACTTCTGGGCTGTGGTGAAGCCTGTTGGATATGTAATTGAAGGCCTGGCTAGGCTAGGTATACTTTGGGCCTATCTTAGGCCCACTAGAGTGATTTTGTAACCCTGTAATTTATTTCACTCATTGGGTCTATAATAACGTTGTAATAAAAATTGGGGTGTTAGTAAAATTTGGAAAATGGGTTTATTCTAATATTTGCATAAACGGGTATAAATCCTGCCTATAGGTATTTAATTTGCTCGAACATGTTCTGCTACTATGTGTGTTAGATAAGCTGCCTATAGGAGTTGAGTGTTTAATTCATTTAACATATTCTGCTTCTATATGTTTGTTAGATATCATGTCTATAGGAAATAAAGTGACCAATGTTTCAATTTGCATTACGGCATATTCATTAGATACTATGACCCTAGGGTTATGTTAGCTTATGTTCTACAATTCTACATTTTAGAAATTATGCCTATAGGGTTTTACTTGGTTAATGTGCTGTTGCTATAATTGCTCACTTAGGAGACATGCCTATAGGAGCTAAAGCCAGTTTCAATTGCTAATTGTAGAAATCCTGCCTATAGGGTAATCTCACTCGCTTTTAAGTGTTAATATTGAACTTTCAACACTGTTTCTATTAGAAAGCATGCTTATAGGATCAAACTGAGTAGTTCTGAATATCTTCCATGGTTATCACTGCTAACTACTGCGTAAATCACCTAGATAGCATGTCTATACGTTTAATCTCTTATAATTTGTAATCAGCGGGCAATTGTGTAGTTATTTAGAAGCTGTATCTAAAATGGCACCTTGCATCTGAAACTGCCTGCACGTTTGACTTCCAAGGTCACATAGAAACCATGTCTATTGGGCCTAATGGCTTTAATTTGCCTCAATCCTGAAATTGTCTAACGTTTAATGTGAAAATTTGTTCGCGTGCATTTGTTGTCTAAGTGTGGAGGCTAACTTGAGCCCTTAATTGCATTTACATGAAGTCCAACTTGTTTTGTATGTCGCCTAGTTTTATCATTTCTGAGCATCCTAAGCTAAGTCTAGAAACCATCCAAAATAGAGGTCCAAACGCCTCCTGGGCCATAGGCATGGGACGGGTAGTGCACGCATAGCGCACGGTTTAGAATCAACTAGTGCGCTTTAGGTAAAAACTTAAAGATAGTAATCGGGTACCAGAAAATGATAGTTTGTGCCCGTTGAATAATACGAGTAACACCCCACCTCCAGGGAGTTACAAAGTATTATTTATGTTGCACGAGGTGATCCTTTTGGCTAAAAAACTTAGGACCCCCCTATCTTGTCTTTAAACCAATTATCTGTGTTTACTCAAGGACTTTCTAATAATGGTTTTTTTTAAACTTCTTGTTTTTCTCTATGACTATATAACTAATTCATATAATTCAAGATTGGCCGGGACCCATAGTTGTGGACCTCGAAGAGTGCCTAACACCTTCTCTTCGAGGTAATTTGAGCCCTTACCCGATCTTTGGTGACGCAAACTGGTTAAACCATATTTATTTGCAAATAGGTGCCCTAACACACCTCAAACCCGTTAGGTGGCGATTCTCTCTTCAATCGAAACCCAATTTCGCGAGAAAGAGGGGCGCGTCAATGCCTTATTTGGTTTTCAAGACCTTGGGAATTGGTCAACCAAGACCTATCTCTATTAGATTGCAAATGGCCAATCGTACTATAAAGAGACCTTTAGGAGTGATTGAAGATGTCTTGGTTCGTGTTGATAAATTCATTCTTCCGGCGGATTTTGTCATTCTGGATTGTGAAGTTGATTATGAGGTACCGATTATTCTTGGAAGACCTTTCCTTGGTACGGGGAAGGAGCTTTGCGATGTTGAAGCTAGAGAACTCACTTTCTGGATTGGTGATTAAAAAGTGATGGTTTATATGTGTGAGTCCATGCGGCAACCAAATAGCAATGAGGTGTGCTCTTTTATAGATCAATAGTGGTGATATGTTGGAGGCCGTCTTGATCAACTTTGATGATGACGAGATGGATGGCTTCATGGAATGTGTGAACTCTTTGCAAGGAATGGGGTCATACAATTACGCACCCCGGAAATTATATTTAGATCTTGAAAATAGGACAATTCCTCCTACAAAGCCTTTCATTGAAGAGCCTCCTACCTTGGAGTTGAAGCCATTGCCTCCACATCTTCGGTATGAATTTCTTGGCCCTTGTTCTACTCTACCGGTTATTCTTTCCTCTTGTTTGACTAACGTGTAGGTAGATTCTACATTAGCGGTGCTACAAAAGAGGAAGAAGACTATTGGGTGCACATTGGCGGATATTCGAGGAATAATCCCCGAATTTTGCATGCACAAGATCAACTTGGAGGAAGTCTCCAAACCATCTATTGAACATCAAAGGAGACTCAAGGAGGCTATGCACGAAGTTGTCAAAAAGGATATTATCAAATGGTTGGGTGCCGGGGTTGTCTACCCCATCTCCGATAGTTCATGGACTTCTCCGGTTCAATGTGTCCCGAAGAAAGGGGCATGACGGTGGTCACCAATGAAAAGAAAGAGTTGATTCCTACAAGAACGGTGACCATATGGAGTGTGTCTATGGACTATCGCAAGCTCAACAAGTCACAAGGAAGGATCATTTTCCACTTCCTTTCTTAGATCAAATGCTTCATAGATTGGTTGGCCATGCTTTCTATTGCTTTCTTGGTGGGTATTCGGGCTACAACCAAATTCTTATTGCTCCGGAGGATCAAGATAAAACAACCTTTATATGTCCTTATGGTACTTTCGCCTTCAAGCGGATGCCATTTGGTTTGTGCAATGCACCGATGACTTTTCAAAGGTGTATGATGGCTATCTTCATGGATATGGTGGAGTACTACCTTGAAGTGTTCATAGATGACTTCTCAGTGGTTGGATATTCTTTTGATGATTGTCTTGTAAATTTGGATAAAGTGTTGGCAAGATATGAAGAAACAAATTTGGTGCTCAATTGGGAGAAATGTCATTTCATAGTCGAGGAAGGCATTGTCCTTGGCTACAAAATCTCAAAGAATGGAATTGAAGTTGAAAAGGCAAATATTGATGTGATTTCTAAACTTCTACCTCCAACTTTGGTGAAGGGTGTGCGAAGTTTCTTAGGCCACACAGGGTTTTACCGGCGTTTCATCAAAGATTTCTCTAAGGTGGTGAACCCATTGTGCAAGCTTCTTGAGAAGGATGCTAAGTTCAACTTTGATGATGATTGCATGAGAGCTTTTGAATTGTTAAAGTTCCAGTTTACAACTACTCCCATCGTCACCACTCCAAATTAGAGTGTCCCTTTTGAAATCATGTGTGATGCAAGTGATGTAGCGGTTGGGGCTGTTTTGGGGCAACGCATCAACAAGATATTTCACCCGGTATACTATGCTAGTAAGACCATTAATAGTGCCCAAGTCAACCACACTGTTACGGAGAAAGAGCTCCTTGCCATTGTGTTTGCAATTGAGAAGTTTCGCCCGTACTTGATGGGTGCAAAGATCATTGTCCACACAGATCATGCGACACTTTGTTATCTTATGAGAAAGAAAGATTCCAAAGCTCGATTGATGAGATGTGTGCTTTTATTACAAGAGTATGATATTGACATCCAAGATAGAAAAGGGAGTAAAAACCAAGTGGCGGACCACTTGTCTCGTTTGGAGGAGGAGGGGAGGCCGCATGATGGCTTTGAAATTAATAACTCCTTCCCCGATGAGCAACTCTTGGCTATTTCAATGAAAGAGGTTCCATGGTTCACGTATCTAGTAAATTTCCTTATGTGTGGAATCATACTAGATGAATCCTCTTCAAACCAAAGGAAGAAGCTCAAACGGAATTGTCAAGAATATTGTTGGGATTAACCATACTTTTTCCGGATTTGTACGGATGGGGTAATTAGAAGATGTGTACCAGAATAAGAGCAAGGTGAAATTCTTGGGGCTTGTCATTCTTCGCCATATGGTGGTCATTGATAAGTGGTGATTTTGACTACTTATTAGCACCTTGTAGCTTTTGTTTTAGTCTAAAAGCATTGAATTGTGTCCCAAAAATAATAAAATTGTGCAAAATTGCAGGAATACTGGAAGTTGGGCTCCCGAGATGAAATAAAACTCAAAAAAGGAGTAGTCTAAGCACAAGGCAATAAAGGGCACAGAAGCACACAATGTGCGGTTCACAGATGAAATTGCGGACCGCAGAATTCCATCTGCGGTCGTAAACAAAGAAGGAAAAATTAGCAGACAATTGTGCAAATTGTGGACCGCATATGAATTGTGCGGTCACAAAAGCTGGGCTAAGGGTCAAGATCAAAGAGTATGCAAAAAGACCAAGTCCAGAGCCTCAGTGAATTGCGGACCGCACAAGATTTGTGCGGCCACAGAAGATTTCCTTGCGACCGCAATCCTAATATTGCGGACCGCAGAAGAGTGCCTTGCGACTGCAGTTCTTAATCTGCGCACCGCAGAACAGTTGCCTTGCGGCCGCAATTCATAAATGTGCGGCCGCAGAACTCCAGCTCATGCAGATGAAGAAATCTGCGGACCGCACATGGAATTATGCTGCTGCAGAACCTCCCGCGGGGTATTTTTGTTTGAGAATTTAAGCCTTGTATAAATAGACGAGTTTCACAAAATTAGGTCAAGTTTAAACCTCTGAAATTACTGTAGCCGTTTTTCTTTGCTATTTTAGGAAGTCTTTCTTTGTTTTGGTGTATTTACATTAGATTTAATCACTTGAAGCTTTCATTATGAGTTTAATTAGTCTTTCTTCTCTATTGTCTTCAAACCCAATTATGAGTAGCTAGATTTCTACTAGGGTTGTGACCCAATCCTAGTGTGTAAACTTTATGGGTATCTAATTTAATGCTTGTTTATAATTAGGTGTTTATTATTTAGCGTAGTTCATGCATTAATTATGGAATTAATGGTTACAAACATTAGCTCATGCCTATTTGAATGTCTCTATTTGAGAAAGAGAGACTTAGTCTAGGATAATTTAGCTAACAAGGAATTGGGTCAATTGAGAGATTGATTAATCCAATTAAAGGGTTCAACCTAGAGATAGTAATAACCCAACTTGAGCTCTTATCAACAATTTTGGGTGATACCCATTTGGTCTTGAGAAAGCCAAATTAGGCAAAACCACTCTCTGACCGTGAAGTACTTAGTGGGTAAATTAGAGTTGATAGCTATAATACACCTTAATCAACGAAACAAGCATTAAAGTCTTTAACCCATTAGGCAAATACATAGGTAATGGTCACAACCCTAGACTTTTTATCCATTTGGAAAAACCTTAAAATCAATTTTCTCTGGTCTTCTTCCTTTATTTTTGAATCAATAGAGTAAAAATTAGAAATAGAAAACAAATCTTATTGTGGAAGTGCAAACTTGATAATCCAATCACTCACATTGAAATATATACCCCTAACTCCTATCTTAGCTCCTTGTGGATTCGACGCCGACTCTTAGTTGGACTTCTATTATTGCAAGCGACCGTTTCATACCACTTTTGAGGTGTGCTTTGGACGTGATCAAATTTTGGCGCCATTGCCGGAGAGTTTAAAACGGTGTTAGCTATATATTTACGTGTGTTTTTGGAGTATCTTCTTTTCCTTCCGTGTTACTAACTTGTTTGAGAAATCGTAGGTACAACCATGGCAAACAATGAGCTCGAAAATATTGCTTTGGGGGATGTGGACATCGAGGATGAGCAAGTGGATGAGGTTCCTCTTGAACCTCAAGCCAATAGAAGAGGCCGAGTGCCTCATGACAATGTGCCCGTTCCACCCCTACCTCCACCACTAGCGACTCTACCCCGGGTGTTACCCAATGAAGGATATGCAAGTGCAATAGTCCCTCCCCGTCTTAGGACGGGCAACTTTCATATCACCAATGTGATGCTCACTTTTCTAGAGCAATGAGTTTTCTTCACCTGTGCTCCAAGTCAAAATACATACAAACACTTGAAGGGGTTTGTGGACACTTGTTGGGGGAGAAAACAAACAAATGTCTCTTTCGAAAGTGAGATACCTACTTTCATAAGAGGGAAAGATCACTCCGTCATGCAATAGAGCAATGTTCATCTAACTAGAAATTTCATAAGAGAAGAAGAATCGTAGTGTAGGGTCTCCGAGGATGCATTGAGGCTGAGGCTTTTTCCCTTCTCTCCACGGGGGATAGCTTTAGATTGGTTGGAACGTTTGCCGAACCATTCCATCCACACTTGGGATAAGTTGGCAGAAAAATTTTAATATAACCCCTAAGTTTATTAAATTATACTTTGGCCCTATTTATAACTATGAATACCCCATCCTTCTTCATTTTTTCCCACAAAAATCAATCATTCTCTCTCAAATCTCTTACATTCTATCTATATTATTCTCTCAATTTTCTCACAATCAAGTGATCAACTAAGTTTCAAGTATTTGGAAAAATGTTTGGAGCAACTTTCAAGCTTCAAATTAATTCATCAAGTATTTGGAGTAATATTTTGGGCAATTTCTTCAAGTTTCAATATTTAATCACGGTGCACTCGTTTAATTTTCTAATTTTAATACATAATTTTTGCGTATCATTTTAGTGCTTAATTTTTGTGTTTACTTTACGTATTTTATTTTTGTATTTCATTTGTGTGTTTAATTTTTGTGTTAACTTTTTTAATTTAATTTCGTATGTAAATTATGGCACATAAAAATGTATTTGGCCTATTTAAAAAAAGTTCCAAAAGATATTTATACTGGGTGGAATTCTTCTTACGAAATGCTTAAAGTTTCTTATGATTATCGGGTGCCTATACAAAAGGTATTTAATATTCATAATGGTATCCCCGCTGATCAAATTATTGATTATGATTGGGATGAGATCAAAGAGCTTACTAAATTTTTAGAAAAATTTTATTATGCTACAAAATAATTTTTTGGTATATATTATCCTACTATTACACAAATATTATGGTATATTTGTGGAATTTCTATTGTATTTGGTAAGTATAAAATAAATCCAACTTATGCACCGGCCATTAATGAAATGATTGCAAAATTTTAAAAGTATTTTTTACTTATTGCCCAAGTTTATTTATTTTCTACTCTACTTAACCCATCTTTAAAATTAAGAGGTGCAAAGGGACTTGTTCGTAAAATTTATGAGAATTTAGCAATTCAAGAATATGAACAACCATCTCTTGAAGATTGCCAAGCTAACATATATTCTTATCCTAGATCAAGGTTTGATAAATATAAATATATAGAAACAACAGGTGGTGAAACTGCTCCTTCCACTTCTAAGGCTAGAGTAGAAGTTCTATGGGAAGGTATGGATGATACAACAGTCCACTATTGATGATGAACTTGATTCTTATCTTAATCAAAGATTGAAAAGTATTAAAGACGAAGAACGCAACAAACAACTTTTGGCATGATGGAGGGAGCGTGGCAAGGCTTTTCCAACACTTTCACTAGTGGCCCGAGATATCCTGGCTATTCAAGCATCATCAGTAGCATCATAGAGTACTTTTAGCACGACACGATTTTAAATCGGAGATTATAGACATTCATTAGTGGAGGACAACCTAGAGATTTCCCTTTTATTCAGAGATTGGATTAATTCAGAAAGAAGAAATCTTAGTTATGAAAAATTAACCACTAGGGAAGAAGAAGAATATAATTGTTACATCCCATGTTTTCATACGTGAAAGTACGCCATAAGTAAATTGATGCAAGCTCGAAAATGAGATGTTACATCCCGCATTTTCGTATGTTGAAGTATCGTCGTAAGTTAATCGACTTAAGTTCAAGAATGAGATTATTTTGAGATTATAAGTATTATGCTATTTCAACAAATAATAAGTAAATTCGTGAAGGTGAGAGAGTAAGTGAATCGAAAGAAAATGAGTTTCGTCGAAGTTTGATAATTTTAGGATAAAATACGGTCTGAGCTATAATATCCGGTATTTTTGGACTAGTACCATACAAGGTACCACATGACCATGATAGTAAGGTGTATAGAGTAAGTAGTATTTTAAATAATTTGAGATAATTCGAAATTATGTGGATAATCGGGTAATTATTGATTTTTGGTGGGAGATTAACCGATTAATTAAGATATTTTGGATAACCTCTTGAACCCCAAACATGGCAGTCAAAGAGTCTTGGTTAAAGTGACTCTTAATTCACATTTCAAGATGGCACCTTATGAGAAATTGGTGACTTAGTCACTCCTTAAAGGGGGGTCTACCTAAAGGTTAAAGATAACCTTTCTATATTCACAATGGAATTGCTCACATCTTAAAGGAATGCTTATGTCTCTACAAAGTGAGGAAAGAAAGCTTCAGCAAGTATGATACAAATTTTGGCATGGCAACATGAGTTACTTCATCAAATTCATACAAGACTACAAAGTAACGGATGGAATTCAAGGATTTATATGATCCCTTACAATGCTTAGCAACGCGAGAACTGCAATTCTAAGGGAGTACGGTGCAATCTTTCTCAAGAATATCATACAGATTTTTCCTTGTTTCGATCCGCCGTTACGTATTTTTCGCAAAGGACGTGTGTTAGAGGGATTGTCAAGAGAACCGGCTCATGTATGTTAAGGCTGTCCTTTCTTTCTTTTTGGCACGATCAATACAATACAAACGTAATGAGCAAATGCACAATTTTCATAAATGACTCTATTCATAAAAGTACTAGGGGTGTCTATATTCTTGATTCCCCATATAAATTATTATTATATCTTCTGTTCATGGGTCTTAGAAAAATACGTATTTTATAACGTTTGTCCGAAAGGCATATTGATTTTATGACATTCCGAGAAATCTTATTAACGTATTTCTTATGTATTTCATGCATTTATACAAGTACATTGACCCATGACCAGATGGCGGTATATACGTGTATATTATATGTATATGGGATATGGGATATGGGAAAGGGTTACAACGTTATATATGCACCATCACATGATCAGCTGGTATACGTTGATAATTTGCCCATAGTGGCCGAGATGATATGATGGGATGCCCTCAGAGGCTTGATGATGTTATGAATGCATATAACTATGCATGGTATAATATTTATACGCATATGCATGACATTATAAATATGAAATGATTCACAGATCAATTCAGACTTACATAATGAATCTTTTACTCCATGTTTCTCTATGTCTTTTATTTATTGATTTTCATTCCTTACATACTCTGTACATTATTTGTACTGACATCCCTTTTGCCTGGGTACATTGCGTTTCATGCCCACAGGTACCGATAGACAGGTCGAGGATCCTCCAAGTAGGCTATCAGCTCAGCGGAAGATGTTGGTGTACTCCATTTGCTCCGGAGTTGCTTATTTGGTCAGTATGATTGAGACATATATTCATTGGTATGGCGGGGCTCTGTCCCGACCTTTATGACAATTATGTATTCTTAGAGGCTTGTAGACAGATGTCATATACGTAAACGATTGTATGGCCTTGTCGTCCTATGTTCAGTGTACGAGTGGTTATTTTGGCCTTATAGGCCCGTATGTCTTATGTATAAGTTGGTATTACATGTTTTATTCTATTTATCTTACGGTAGCCTCTCCGGCTCAGTTATCTATGATAGTATGATAAGAAAGATACGTTACGTCAGTACTCGATTGAGTAAGGTATCAGGTGCCCGTCGTGGCGCATCGGGTTGGGTTGTGACAAAAGTTGTATCAGAGCAGTTCTGTCCCATGGAGTCTACAAGTCATGTCTAGTAGAGTCTTGTTTATGGGTATGTTGTGCACCACACTTATAAGCAGGAGGCTACAGGGCATTTAGGACTGTAATTCTTTCTTTTTACTCTAGATTGTGTGGTACAGCTCAATTGTAAGATCTCAATTTTCTAAACTCTATCTTACTCATAATACAACAGTGCCTACATCTAGAAAGATAGTTGGTTAGGGATTGAATACGGCTGTGGAAGAGTTGAGTAAGAGGAACTGGATTTTGCATCATGCTTATGATGAGTGAATGTAAGGTCTCCAACAGACCATGTGTGTACTAAAACGTGTAAGCTTCTTGATAAGGAGCCTTAAGGCAAGAATATATATTCACCCCTATGATGAAAGGAAATGAGAGATTCAGAAGATAGATACAAAGTTCAACAAGTAAAAGAAGCAAGATGAAAAAGGGTACTAGGTACCCAGCTAATGAAGATTATCGGTATTTACAATTCAGGCAGAGGAATATAAGCCTTTTGAGTTACCTTCAACAATAACAGAGGTATGTACAATTGGCCACACCCATCTCATTTATGCCCTATGGGAGCTAACAGAAGTAGTATAAGAGAAGGTAGGATATCGGGATCTAGTTGGGGTTAAGGTAACCCAAAAATGGTGGATGGATTGTTAGTGTTAGCTGATATTTCCGAAGGATATTGTAAATGTGCTAATAGATCTCATTGTGAGACATCCAGATGGTGCACTCTAAAATAGTATAGCTAGATATGAGTACTACAAAGATAGGCACTGGAAGCCTGGAAGGGATAAATATTACCTTAGTATGGCTCCCGTCCTAGTAGAGAAAGAATGTTAGGCAACCCGAAGAGCCAGTAGATGGAGCAAGGGAAGCTAAAATCAAACGAATGTATTGTTCGAGTTTTCAAAATAAAGTGATAGACATAAATGTTAGCGGGAAATAAGAAGAGAATTAATGAAGCATTATGAGTAAGATGTGATACATGGATGACAACGGTAGATCAAAAAGATGAACAATAATGAAGAAGCATTAAAGGACTTAGATTTATGCATATAGGATAAGCAACGAGAGTAACCTGGAGTTTGGTAGCAGACCTAAATAACAATTAATCAAAGTAAGAGTTATGGCAGTAAAGTCATATGGGTCGATAAACAGATCTATGAGGTAAGATATAGCAATATCAGTAAGTTCAACAAAGTACCGAGCGAAGAACTGCATTATTCCTATAGATGCCCAGAGGAACATCCTGTCAAGCTCTGCATATGTTTGCAAAGTAAGGCCTAGAGTTTGACTAAAAGCTGGAGGAAAAAAGAGAGAAGAATCGCATAGGTGCACTTACAAGGAAAAAGTCGTATAGGCTGCATGACCGAAGGTAGCAACAGTTACGAGATTGGAAGAATTCCGACCACAGGTCGTGGTGTGAGAAAGAGACCTAAAGGTGGAAATTCCCTAGACTTTGGAATTATTCACAGAATAATTGCCTAGATGGAAAGGAGAGTACTAAAGTATTCGGAAGACATAAGTTATGAAAATGATAAGTGCATCAGTCAACATTCAAGGATGAATGTTCCAAAGGGGGGAATGATATTACACCCCATATTTTCGTACGTGAAAGTACGCCATAAGTAAATTGATGGAAGCTCGGAAATGAGATGTTATATCCTGCATTTTCGTATGTTCAAGTTTCGTCATAAGTTAATCGACATAAGTTCGGTAATGAGATTGTTTTGAGATTATAAGCATTATGCTATTTCAAACAAGTGATAAATAAATTCGTGAAGGTGAGAGGGTAAGTGAATCGAAAGAAAATGAGTTTCGTCGAAGTTTGAAGATTTGGGATAAAATACGGTCCGAGCTATAATACCTGGTATTTATGGACTAGTACCATACAAGGTAACACATGACCATGATCGTAAGGCGTATACAGTGTGTTAAAACTGAGTAGTATTTAAAGTAATTTGAGATAATTCTTAATTATATGGATAATCGGGTAATTATTAATTTTTGGTGGGAGATTAACCAATTAATTAAGATATTTTGGATAACCTCTTGAACCCCAAACGTGGCAGCCAAAGAGACTTGGCTAAAGTGACTCTTAATTCACATTTCAAGATGGAACCTTATGAGAAATTGGTAGTTTAGTCACCCCCTAAAGTGGGGCCTACCTAAAGGTTAAAGATAACCTTTCTATATTCACAATGGAATTGCTCACATCTTAAAGGAATGCTTATGTCTCTACAAAGTGAGGAAAGAAAGCTTCAGCAAGTCTGATACAAATTTTGGCATGGCAAGGTGAGTTACTTCATCAAAATCATACAAGACTACAAAGTAACAGATGGAATTCAAGGATTTATATGATCCCTTACAATGCTTAGCAATGCGAGAATTGCGATTCTAAGGGAGTATGGTGCAATCTTTCTCAAGAATATCATACCGATTTTTCCCTACTTCAATCCACCATTACGTATTTTTCGCAAAGGACGTGTGTTAGAGGGATTGTCAATAGAACCGGCTCAGGTATGTTAAGGCTATCCCTTCTTTTTTTTTTGGCATGATCAATACGATTCAAACGAAGCGAGAAAATGCATAATTTCCATAAATAACTCTATTCATAGAAGTACTAGGGGTATCTATATTCTTGATTCCCCATGTGAATTATTATTATATCTTCTATTCATGGGTCTCAGAAAAATACGTATTTGATAAAGTTTGTCCGAAAGGCATATTGATTTTATGACATTCCGAGAAATCTTATTAATGTATTTCTTATGCATTTTATGCATTTATACATGTACATTGACCCATGACCAGATGATGTTATATACGCGTATATTATATATATATGGGATGTTGGAAAAGGTTACGGTGTTATATACGCACCACCACCTGATCAGCTGATATACGTTGATAATTTGCCCACAGTGGCCGAGATGATATGATGGGATGCCCTTAGAGACTTGTTGATGTTATGAACGCATATACCTATGCATGGTATAACATTTATACGCATATGCATGACATTATAAATATGAAATGATTCACAGAGCTATTCAAACTTACATGTTGAGTCTTTTACTCCATGTTTCTCTATGTCTTTTATTTACTGATTTTCATTCCTTAAATACTCGGTGCATTATTTATACTGATGTCCCTTTTTCCTTGGGATGCTGCGTTTTATGCCCGCATGTCCCGATAGACAGGTCGAGGGTCCTCCAAGTAGGCTATCAGCTCAGCGGAAGATGTTGGTGCGCTCCATTTGCTCTGGAGTTGCTTATTTGATCAGTATGATTAAGACATGTATTGATTGGTATGGCGGGGTTCTGTCCCAACCTTTATGATAATTATATATTCTTAGAGTCTTGTAGACATATGTCATGTACGTAAAAGATTGTATGGCCTTGTCGGCCTATGTTCAGTGTACGAGTGATTATTTTTGTCTTATAGGCCCGCATGTCTTATGTATAAGTTGGTATTACATGTTTTATTCTACTTATCTCACGGCAGCCTCTCCGGCTCAGTTATTTATGATAGTATGATACAAAATATACGTTACGTCGGTACTCGGTTGAGTAAGGTATCGGGTACCCGTCGCGGCCCATCGGGTTTGGTCATGACAACAATGAGATACTTAGCACTGGGAGTGATGATGCCATGGAACTCAAACAGTGAGATATTATAGATAAGTTATAACAAAGCTATATAGGCGCTTACAAATATTAGTATGATAATTTGTAACTGGCTACTAAGAGGCCTAGTATAGATAAGTTATAACGAAGCTATATAGGAGCTTACAAATATTAGTATGATAATTTGTAACTGGCTACTAAGAGGCCTAGTTCCAACAGAACCCTTCCTAGAAGGTGACTGTGTAGATTTTGTACTCTTCAAAAGAATTATATTTGTATGTAAAATTTGAAAGTTCTATTAATAAAGTAAAAGGTTCTAAGCCTTGAATATTTTTATGAATTGTCTTACACTCTTACGTAGTTACTTAATGGCTTGAAATTATATTAAATAAATTATAACTCTATTGTAATTACTAAAATATTTCATTACAAGTCTTTTGTTTTAATATTTTATAATTATTTACTTAGTTTCCTAATTTTCTTATAATTTATTTAGTTTTAAGTTTATTAAATAAGTCAAAAAATTAGACGTTGCAAACTTTAAAAACTTAGTCATTGTCAAAAAATTAGCCGTTGCCAAACTTAATGCTTAAATAATTAAATTTGTTTTTAAAACACGACCCACTTAAGGCACGCGAAATGTCCCGTCCCATCTGTTGGATAGCCTTAAACATAACCAACCAATGTATAGTGAATCAACTTGCCGGTGGGAACTTCATGACTATGCCTTATGCGGAGGCGTATGAGATTTTAGATGAAATGGCAGAAACATCATCGACATGGCAATTCCGGGCTAATGTTCTACAAGGTGATCCGAATGTGATCCCCCTTCACAAAGAGTTGCATAACCATGGGCAAGCCATTGCCAAATTGACTACCACCATGAATCAACTAGCAAAGGCTCAACTTCAACAAGTGCAAAATCCTAAAGTCAATGCCATGGAGGGCGTGAACATGATGATGAACAAAAGGAGAACAAAGGGTCCACAAGTGCAACATCGAATGGATAATTTTGTACAAGAGGATAGTGGTTTTGATCAAGATGATTCTTACATGACCAAGAAGAGGAGGTACAATATGTGAAAAACTTTCAAGGGCAACAAAACAACTTACAAGGCCGAAACCAACAACAATGGCGACCTCAAAACAATTAAGTCAATTGGAATTCTAACAACCAAGGAAATTGGAGTGACGGAAACAATCAAGGGAATTGGCATAACAACAACAATCAAGGAAATTTGAGCGGCAATAATCAAGGAAATTTGGGGGGGGGGGGTAACAATCAAGGCAGATGGAACCATAATCAGGGCAATCATGGGTCGGGTTTTCAAAGCCCCCCAATGTATCAATAACCAAATAAACCGACTCCTTATCCTTCCCATGGTCCTAGTTCTTCAACCAATGAGATGGGGATTATTGAGAACATATTCAAGCAAATGATGGAAAAGAATGCTGATTCGGACGCCCAACTTACCACACACAACACATCGATTCGCAACTTAGAAGTTCAAATGGGGAAAATCTCTCAAGCTCTAAATTCTCATCCTAAGGGGGCACAACCAAGTGACACGGTGGTAAACCCAAAGGGTGGAAACAATAAGGGGCATGCCATGGCCAAAAATACAAGAAGTGGAAGAGGTGGGAATGCATCCACCGCAAGTCAAAAGCAACTTGTGGATGATGAGCAAGTGGAGCAATAAGAAGAGGTCCCAAACAATATGGTGCAAGCAAATGATGAAGTTCGGATTGATATTGATGATAGTGTAGAAGAGACTTAAAAGGAGGTAAACCCGTCTAGGGATCACATTATTGACATACCAGAGCCGGTAGTACAAAAGGTTAAGGCACCATTGCCTAAGCCTCCACCTCCACACATTCAAAGGCTTTCTAAACAAATGGAGAGAACTAATTCAAAAAGTTCATTCAAATGATGGAGTGTATCTTAATCAATGTGCCATTACTTGAAGCTTTGGAACAAATGCCCGGTAATGTGAAGTTTATGAAGGATCTCGTGACGAAGAAGCGGTCAATGAATTTTGAAACTATCGAAGTCACTCATCAAGTGAGTGCAATTGTGCATTCAATGGCTCCTAAGTTGGAAGATCCTGGTGCTTTCACAATTCCTTATACAATTGGAAGGGCCGAGTTTGCTAAAGTTCTTTGTGATCTTGGGGCTAGTATCAATTTGATGCCCCATTCGGTTATTAAGACCTTAGGAATTGGGCAACGAAGACCCACCTCTATGAGATTGCAAATGGCCAATCATACCATGAAGAGACATTTGGGAGTGATTAAAGATGTCTTGGTTCGTGTTGATAAATTCATTCTTCCGGCAGATTTTGTCATTCTAGATTGTGAAGTTGATTATGAGGTGCCGATTATTCTTGGAAGGCCTTTCCTTGCTTCGGGGAAGGCTCTTTGTGATGTTGAACACGGAGAACTCACTTTCCAGGTGGGTGATGAAAAATTGGTATTCCATGTGTGCAAGTCCATGCGGCAACCAAATAGCAATGAGGTGTGTTCTTTTGTTGACTTGGTGACCGATGTTTTTGTTGATGATACAAGTGCCACGATCAATGTTGGTGATATGTTGTAGGCTGTCTTGCTCAACTTTGATGATGACGAGATGGATGGATTCATGGAATGTGTGAACTCTTTGTAAGGAATGGGGTCATACAATTATGCACCCCGGAAACTATCTTTGGATCTTGAAAATAAGATAAATCCTCCTACAAAGACTTCCTTTGAAGAGCCTCCTACCTTGGAGTTAAAGCCATTTCCTCCATATCTTCGGTATGAATTACTTTGCCGTTTCTCGACTTTACCAGTTATTCTTTCCTCTTGTTTGACTAACGTGCAGGTAGATTCTACATTGGCAGTGCTACATAAGAGAAAGAAGGCTATTGGGTGGACATTGGCGGATATTCGGGGGATAAGCCCCGCATTTTGCATGCATAAGATCAACTTGGAGGAAGGCGCCAAACCATCTATTGAACATCAAAGGAGGCTCAATGAGGCTATGGAAGAAGTTATCAAAAAGGAGATTATCAAGTGCTTGGATGCTGGGGTTGTCTACCCCATTTTCGATAGTCCGTGGACTTCTCCGGTTCAATGTGTCCCAAAGAAGGGGGGGGGGAGGGGCATGACGGTGGTCACCAATGACAAGAATGAGTTGATTCTTACAAGAACGATGACCGGTTGGAGAGTGTGTATGGACTATCGCGAGCTCAACAAAGTCACAAGGAAGGATCATTTTCCACTTCCTTTCCTAGACCAAATGCTTGATAGGTTGGCCGGACATGCTTTCTTGATGGGTATTCGGGCTACAACCAAATCATTATTGCTTCTGACGATCAAGAGAAAACAACCTTTACATGTCCTTATGGTACTTTCGCCTTCAAGCGGATGCCATTTGGTTTGTGTAATGCACCGACAACTTTTCAAAGGTGTATGATGGCTATCTTCACGGACATGGTGGAGGACTACCTTGAAGTTTTCATGGATGACTTCTCGGTAGTTGGAGATACTTTTGATGACTGTCTTACGAATTTAGAAAAAGTATTGCCAAGATGTGAAAAAACAAATTTGGTGTTCTATTGGGAGAAGAGTCATTTCATGGTCGAGGAAGGCATTGTCCTTGGCCACAAAATCTCAAAGAATGGAATTGAAGTTTGACAAGGCAAAGATTGAGGTGATTCTTAGGCCACGCGGGATTTTATCGGCGCTTCATCAAAGATTTCTCTAAGGTGGTGAACCCGTTGTGCAAGATTCTTGAGAAAGAAGCTAAGATTAACTTTAATGATAATTGCATGAGAGCCTTTGAATTGTTAAAGTTCAAGTTGACAACCACTCCCATCATCACCGCTCCAAATTGAGGTGTCCCTTTTGAACTTATGTGTGATGCAAGTGACGTAGCAGTTGGGGCTGTTTTGGGTCAACGCATCAACAAGATTTTTCATCCGGTCTACTATGCTAGTATGACCATGAATGGTGCCCAATTTAACTATACTGTTACGGAGAAAGAGCTCTTTGCCATTGTGTTTGCAATTGAAAAGTTTCACCCATACTTGATGGGTGCCAAGGTCATTGTCCACACGGATCATGCGGTACTTTGTTATGTAATGAGCAAGAAAGATTCCAAAGATCGACTGATGAGATGGGTGCTTTTGTTGCAAGAGTTTGATATTGACATCCAAGATAAAAAAGGGAGTGAAAATCAAGTGGCGGACCACTTGTCTCGTTTGGAGGAGGGGAGGCCGCATGATGGCATTGAAATCAATGACTCCTTCCCCGATGAGCAACTTTTGGCCATTTCAATAAAGGAGGTGCTAGGGTTCACAGATCTAGCAAATTTTCTTGTGTGTAGTATCATCTCGGATGAGTTTTCTTCAAACCAAAGGAAGAAGCTCAAACGGGATTGTCAAATTTATTATTGGGATGAACCATACCTTTTCCGAATTTGTACGGATGGGGTGATTAGAAGATGTGTACCAGAAGAAGAGCAATGTGAAATTCTTGGGGCTTGTCATTCTTCGCCATATGGTGGTCATCATGATGGAGCAAGAACGGCGGCCAAAGTTCTAAGTTGTGGTTTCTATTGGCCCACTCTTTATAAGGATGCTAGTGAGCTTGTAAAAAGATGTGATGAATGTTAACGGGCCGGTGGAGTCTCTAAGAAAAATGAAATGCCTCTCACTACCATTTCAGAGATTGATATTTTTGACGTGTGGGGTATTGACTTCATGGGTCCTTTTATGAGTTTTTGTGAAAACACCTACATCTTGGTTGCTATTGATTATGTTTCCAAATGGGTTGAGGTCGTTGCTCTACCCAATAATAAGGCGAGAAGTGTGGTGACGTTCTTGAAGAAGAATATTTTCACAAGGTTTGGTACTCCGCGGGCCATTATAAATCGATGAAGGGTCACATTTTTACAACAAGGCTTTCAACACTTTACTTGGAAAGTATGGTGTTACTCATAAAGTCATGACTCCCTATCATCCATAAGCTAGCGGTCAAGTGGAAGTATCCAACCAGGAGATAAAGAGTATTCTGTCCAAAACAGTGAATGCTAACTGGACGGATTGGTCCAAGAAGCTTGATGATGCATTATGGGCCTATTGGACGACTTAAAAAACACCTATCGGAATGTCGCCATAACTGTTAGTGTTCGGCAAAGCTTGTCATCTTCCGGTGGAACTTGAGCACAAAGCTATGTAGGCTCTAAAGAAGTTGAATCTTGATTGGGATGTAGCCGCTAACTTGAGGGTTGCACATTTGAATGAATTGGATGAGTTCCGGTTCCATGCTTATGCAAGTTTGTCCTTGTACAAAAGAAAAGATGAAATATCTTCATGACAAATACATTTGGAACAAATAGTTCAAGGTGTGCGATCTTGTGTTGTTGTTTCACTCAAGGTCAAGAATGTTTCCCGAGAAGTTAAAGTCTAAATGAAGTGGTCCTTATGAAATTGTGGGTGTAACGCCTTTTTGTGCATTGGACTTGAAGAACAAAAATAATGAGGTATTCCGAGTCAATGATCACCGAGTGAAGCACTATTTGGGAAAAGTTGGAGATAGCCACGTCGTGGCGGTAATTCATTTCAATTGATGGTATTCTGCGTCGTATTGCGATGTTAAATTAGGCGCTTCTTGGGAAGCAACCCATACTTCTGTTTCTTTTCTTTTCTTCTTTTGTAGTTATGTGCTAACATGATTTGAAGTGTGCTACAGGGATGAGTGTTCCCTACAAGAATGGTGGATAGAAAAATGGCTAAGTGTTGCAAGATTTGCGGACCGCAGTTGAATTATGCGGACCGCACATTTACAGTTGCTGCAGCAAAAGTGCTATGTGGATGCACAATTATCTTGCGGACCGCACAAGTGGAAGGTGGAATATACCAACTCTGTGAAGTTGGTATGTCAGAAAAAGGGTCGATCTGCGGCCGCGCCAGGAAATGTGCGGCCGCACACATAATTCTGCGGAACGCAAACAAAAGGTTGATTTAAGCCTCGAGGTAACAGAGTGCGTACCGTAACTCAAATTGTGTGGCCGCATTCCCCCCATGTCCCTTAACAACAGAAACAATATAAATAGAGAGTTAGGGCTAATGTTACACTTTTTTCCCTCTCTTAGCACAAAAACTTGCAATATACTGAACTTTCTTGGTAAATCATCTGCCCACACGCCCAACAATTGTGATCACCCACCCCTTACACTCATTCACATCTGGTATGCTTAAATTCCTTGTTACAATTTTTCATTTTTTAGTTTACATTATAGTTTTAAGTGATTTTAGCCCATTTGTCTGTAGAACTCAATTGTACAACCATGTGGGGGTAACTCTATAAGTGGGTCAACTAATACTTGCTTCTTAGGGACTGGTCAATGTATTCTCATACTTTTATGTTGTTGTCATGTCAAAATTTGCACAAAAATTGCAAAAGCTAGTTAATCATAACTGACTATTCGTATATTTCAAATTCTGCGAGCGCATCTGAAATTGTGCGGTCCGCAGAAGTTGATTATAGGGAAGTTCTAGTTAAGAATGGGTCTGAGGCCGCAACAAAATTGAGCGTACTGCAGAATTCCCTTTGCGGCCGCACAACAGCCCTTTCACTGTCTTCAGAGAAGGTAGAATATGTGACTCAAATATGCGGCCGCAGGTCAAATTGTGCGGACCGCAGAAAACATACTGCGGCCGCACATCAGCCAATTCTCTTTCATCAGAGAGTTGGAACATTTTGAGTTTCTGAGTTGCGACCGTAAGTGAAATTGTGCAGACCACACCTCATTTATGCGGCCGCAGTGTTAAAATGTGTGGCCCGCAAGGTGTGTTATTGTATATCTCATATGTCTGATTGATATTGAATTGCTACTAATAACTGCATCTATTTGGTACAGATAATGGTTCGATCTAGAGGCACAAGTGATACTTCTAAAGGGAGGGGTGTACCATCTTGGGGACGAGGCAAGAGAGCCTTACCTAGTGCCCAACTGCAAGAAAATTAGAAAAAAAGATAACAACCGGGAGAGCGAGAGGTGCAGATCTCTCCGAGATGAGTTCATACGCCTTGTCTAGGGACGTATCAGAGGGCGACTCAGCCTTTGTTCAGGAATAACTGGCAGTACAGTCCAGGCCGTCAGGGATATTTTAACTGAGGGGCCAGCCGTCGTCATCACACAGCACTTCCGAGGGTTCAAAAAGTGCTAGTCAGTCTTCCGAGCCATCCACTACACCTATCCCTGAGGCACCAGATACATTAATTTAGGACATACCCGATGATGGTAGAGGAGGAGATGCCACAACTGCTTGGATTGAATGAACAAAGAAGAAAGAGGTTTGGGAGGACCGATTCGTCAACCTAGCAGCTTTCACTATTTTTCACACTTGGTGGCCGGCGAGGTCGCTAACACTTGAGCGACAATTCTTATTGACAAATTTAAAGAGATACAACTCGGCCGTGCTGAGGTAGTTTAGGGAGTGCAAAGGGTGGACGTGGTTTACCTAAAGTGTGGTGGATGCTAAGGAATACCTTGTTCGGGAATTCTACGCCAATGTGGCATATATCAAAAAGGTGACAAAGGTGACAAAAATGAGAAACCTCAAAGTGCGATTTGATCAGCATACACTGAACACAAACTTGGGATTTGATGATTTTGAGCCAAAAGAATACCTGGAAAAGTGTGCACTTGGGTATGCAGTTCGTCCTTGGTTAGCGGAAATTCTAGCTGCAACACATCATACTGAGCTTCAAAGCAAAATAGTGGCAATCATTTGTCTGCAGCAGACTGGACCCGAGTAAAAAACAGACTCACTTGCCTATTCCTCAGGTAGTCTTAGTTTCCTCCATTATGGTTGGGTACCCTATCTATATAGGTCCCGTGATGTCGACCAACATCTTTGTGATCACCGGGTAGGATGACTCTTCCTACTCATACCCCAATACCATTATAAAGTATCTTACAGATGCGGGGGTGAAACCAAGGGATTTTGATACAAAGGTGGGGAAGAAGAAGACTTTCTCATGGTGCTCATTTATGGATGCAAGCAACACAAAGAGAAAAGGCCAGCCGTCAACCACCACATGCCAGTCTAATGATCCAGCTGTGGTAGTTGCGGAGGGAGTTTATATCCCATCTACTTTGGCTGAGCCTTCCTTTAGTGCCACAGCTATGCCTCCACCATCATCCACATCCATGTGGAACTAGAGCATAATGCCATGTGGGCTCTAAAGAAGTTAAATCTTAATTGGGATGTAGCCGCTAACTTGAGGGTTGCACATTGAAAAAAATTGGATGAGTTCTGGTACTATGCTTATGCAAGTTCGTCCCTGTACAAAGATAAGATGAAATATCTTCATGACAAATACATTTGGAATAAAGAGTTCTAGGTGGGTGATCTTGAATTGTTGTTCAACTCAAGGTTGAGGATGTTTCCCAGGAAGCTACAGTCTAAATGGAGCGGTTCTTTTGAAATTGTGGGTGTTACGTTTTTTGGTGCACTGGACTTGAAGAACAAAAATAATGAAGTATTCTGAGTCAATGGTCACCGGGTGAAATACTATTTGGGAAAAGTTGGAGATAGCCACGTCATGGCGGTCATTCATTTCAATTGATGGTATTTTGGTTCGTACCGCGACGTTAAATCAGGCGCTTCTTGGGAGGCAAACCATGTTTCTTTTCTTTTTTTGTATCTAGGTGTTATTTTTGTGCTAACTTGATTTGAAGTGTACTATAGGGCTAAGTGTAACTTACAGGAACTATGGACAAAAATATGGCTAAGTGATGAAAGAATTTCGGCCTGCAGTTGATTTGTGCGGACCGCATATTTATGGTTGCTGCAGCAAAAGTGTACTGTGGCCGCACAAAAGAAAAGTTGGAAATGCAAACTCTCTGAAGTTTAGTCTGTCAGAGAAAAGGTCGATGTGCGACGGCAAGAGGAAATCTGCTGTCGCACAGAAAAGTTTGCAGCCCGCAGATGAAGAATCAAAACAGAAGACCCAGGTAACCGAGTGCGGGCTGCAATTGAATTTGTATGACCGCACTCGACCTTCCTTACCTTAGCAAAACTAAGTAGTATAAATAGAGGAATAGAGGCTACTGTACAATTTTTTTCTTTCCCTCTCTAAGCACAAAAACAAACTCTCATGCAATTTTTTGGTGAATCTATCTGTCCACACACACAATATCTTTGATCAGTCACTCATCACACTCATTCATCCGGTATGCTTCAATTTTTTGTTAATGTTTTTCTTTTAATTTGTAAACTTTTAGTCATTTTTAAGCCATTTGTCAATATAATTTAATTTTGCATTCATGTGGCGGTAAATCTGTAGTGGGTTAACTAATACATACTCTATGAGGACTAGGTCAATATATTTTCATGCCTCTAGGTTGTTGCCATGTTAAAATTTGCACAAAATTTGCAAAACCTAGATAGAAAAACTGATTGTTCATAGTTTTTGACTTTTGCGGCCGTACCTAAAATTGTGCTGTCCGCAGATAGTGTTTTTAGAGCAACATAGTGAAAGAAGGGATCTACCGCCGTAATATAAAACGTGTGGACCGCATATTTTCCATCGCAACTGCAAGAAGCCCTTTTACTGTCATCATGGAGTCTACACTTTTTGACTCAATTGTGCGGCCGCAGGTTTAATTGTGCGGGCTACAGAAAACAGGTTGCGGACGCACATCAACCAATTCTCTGTCATCAGAGAGTTGGCACTTTTTTGGATTCATAGGTGCGGCCGCAAGTGAAATTGTGCGGTTCGCAAGGCCTCATCTTCGGCCACAAGAAAATTGTGCGAACCGCAGATCCTTCTACTTCAAGCATGCTTTAACTATGAACCTCACTATGTTCCTTGGTGTATACTTACATATCTCCTTGTACGTCTAAACATTGAATTGAAACTAACAATCACCTTTGCTTGATAAAGATAATAGTTCGATATAGAGGCAGATGCGACACTTCTAAAGAGAGGGGTGAACCTTCTAGGGGTAGAGGCAAGAGTGCCTTACCCCTCGGCCAACAAAGGGCAATAAGAAAGAAAGCGACAACCGGCATAGGGAGAGGTGCAGATCTCTCCGAGACGAGCTCTTATGTCCTGTCTAGAGAAGCATCAGAGGGCAACTCAGCCTCTGTTCAAGAGTAGTCGATCGTACAGTCAAGGCCATAAGGAAGATACCAACTCAGGGATGAGTCGTCGTCATCTCATAGAACTTCCGAGTGATCGGAAAGTGCTAGTCAGGCTTCTGATCCATCGGTTACACTTGTTCCTGAGGCATAAGATACACTAGTTCAAGATATCCCCGATGATGGCAGAGGGGGTGATACTACAGATGTCGGCTTTGAAATGTCGAAGAAGAAAGAAGTCTGGGAGGACCATTTTGTCAGCTTGTCTGCATTCACCAGCTTTCTTACATGTCTGCTTGAGCCAATGCCTATGTCTGCTTCCCCACTTTATGCATTGCGAGTCTCCCAAACATTGGCGAGCCTCAACAACTGGATGTAGACAACACCTGCAAAGTTGTCTGACTTATCTAGTACTGTTGCAACACAGTCTACTGCTCGGGCACCTCAATTTCCCTGACAGTTGAAGAGACATTGATGAAGATCCTAGAGAACCAGAATACCATTATGGCGGCCTTGGTGCAACACGGGTCAGTAATCGAAGAGCTAGAAAAAGAAGATGAGAAATTCCCATGCCACCAAGAAGTCAGTGGACAAGCTCCGGAGATAGGTGACCAGGCTTGCTACAGCCGTAGATCTTCTATTTGATATACTGATTGACCCACACCATTTAGGCCCAGATCCTACAATACCAATAGCACCTGTGGCACCAGCTGGCCAGTCTGAGGAGCCAGACCTTACTGCCGACACTGCCAAGGCAATGCGTCATATGTTCACTAACCCAGCCACATCCCGAGTTAAGGATGATGAGATTCAGTTGGATAAGACTGAGGGCGGTGACATTGCTGGGGACACAGAGATGTCCAAGGAGCCATAGAGAGTTTTCTTCACTCTTTCCCCTCTTTTAGTCTTGTTTTGTTAAGAATTGAGGACAATGCTTATCTTTATTGGGGGGGGAGGGGGGAGTTAGAGTTTATTGATCACATTTGATTCATTCTGAGACACTTGGCCTGTAATAACTTGATATTATTCTTTTTTTCTTATTATGTATATATTCTCTCTCTTTCTCTCATTATGTACATTCATTCTATCTTCAGTAGTTTTTTCTTAGTAGCTTCTTTATTTTTGTTTCTTTATTAGTTCTTTGTTTGATTTAGTAGCTTCTTTGTTTGATTTAGTAGCTTCTTTTTATGTTTTAGTAGATAATAAGCCTTTGGTTTTCTTAATGCCACGGTTCTTTCCAAAGGTAGTTGTTGTGTGAACCGAGTGACTCATCCCAACGATGGATGGCGTGACAACCTTCTTAAGGGAATGGGTCCGTTTTTGGTGTTTAGGTAATAATAGTAGTAGTAATGAATAAAAATACCTAATTAAGTCATGCTCGAAGAGTCAAACATGCTTCAATTGGTACCAACACACTTAACTACGTGCTTATGGTTAAAAACAAGGTTTCTGAAAGAAATAGCTCTAGTTAGTGACTTCGTGACTCTTGTATTGACTTTGGCAATCATCGAGTAGCTTAATTGGACTATAGTGATTTTTAAACTTGAATGTGGTTGTTGTGGGCCCTTGACTCTATCCTCTTTAACAATCCGATTGCGTGAGGGGTGAGATGAATTGTTGCTAGTCTAAGTATCCGTGCAAAGAGTCCAGAACTTGCCCCGAATGTGTTTCAAGGTAAAATTCTAAGTTTGCTTGGTTTGAAAAGTGATTGTAGGCCCCCCTTGACCCGTTTAAGTTTTCTATTGCTAACCAATGTCATTATACCTAGTCAACCCCTTTGATCCTCTAGCCTTTCTCATTTTATAACCATAGTACAAGCCTTTAACTGTTTTGTCGTGATCCTTTCTTAGCACCCGAGCTTTTCTTAACACTCTTGTGTAACAAATGGCTAAAAACCTAAGTTTAGGGGGGAGACGAGGAACTTGAAAAAGGTATCAAGGTACAAAAAGAAAGAAGAAATGATCTCAATGAGAAGAGAAGGCAAGAAAAGAATAGAACAAAAAGAAAAATGCAAAAAAAGTGAATAAGTGAAAGGGTTGAAGGGATTCAAAAAGAGGTAATGATCCTAAACATGGAGATATTAAAAAGGATGAAATTATCAATAAAGAGTGATGTTATGTCTCTCTAGTCCCCAATAAAAAGAAAGTACCTCTAAAAATTGGCAAAGTGTGAGCTGAGAAATGAAAAAAAAATGGAGTGCTTAAGGAAAGGTGTAACCACTCACCCATACTATATCCAACCCTAATCCAAAAGCCTTCACTACATCCCGAAAGAGGTTCTACTTGATTTCAAATCGAGTGAGCTTACAATAGTGGTGATCTACATGAGGGGCAAGCCTATGGTACTTGAAGTCATACTTGCAACATTCTCTTGAGAGAGATGAGTGAACCTTTCATAAATCTTTGGATTGAGTGGTAAAATTCTTAAGTGAGCTAGGCAACCAGAATATAGAAGAGGAAATGTTTGGAGTCCACCATGACCTACATGATAGAGCAAGAGTCCTTGATGAGCAAAGTGAACTTTTGATGCTCAAATGTCACTTTGGAAATATATGTGCATAAATGTTTAACTTATCGCCTTGTTGATAATACATAGGTAGTGTGGGAAATTATTGGTCCCAACTGATGTGTGGATGGCTCACCTTCGACTCGCTGAAATGACCCTTAACTTTTGAAGGTGGGAACTAATTTATTTGCTTGAGGACAAGCAAAGATTTAAGTTTGGGGGAGTTGATAAGTGGGAATTTTGACTACTTATTAGTGTCTTGTAGCTTTTGTTTTAGTCTAAAAGAATTGAATTGTGTCCCGAAACTAATGAAATTGTATGAAATTGAAGGAATGCTGGAAGTTGAGTTCCCGAGATGAAATCCAACTCAAAAAGGAGCAGTCTAAGAACAAAGAAATAGACGGCACAGAAGCACACAATGTGCGGTCCGCAGAAAGAATTCTGCAGCCGCAAAAGAAATTGCGAATCGCAGAATTCCATCTGCGGCCGCAAACCACAGAGAGAAGCTTAGAAGAACTTTGCGCAAAGTGCAGACCGTACATGAATTGTGCGGCCGCAAAACTTGGCTAAGAGTCGAAGATCAAAGAGTATGCAAAAATACCAAGTCTAGAAGCCTCTGTGAATTGCGAACCATACAAGAATTGTGCGGTCCGAGAAGAGTTTCCTTGCGACCGCAACCGGGAAATATGCTGCCGCAGAAGATTGCTTCGCAACTGCAGTTTAGAAATGTGCGGCCGTAAAACTCCACTTCTTGCCAGATGAAGAAATCTGCGGTCTGAACATTTAATTGTGCGGTCGCAGAACCTCCCGCGAGATATTTGTGTCCGAGATTTTCAACATTGTATAAATAGATGGGTTTCACAAAATTAGGTTAAGTTTGAACATCTGAAGTTGTTGTAGCCATTTTTCTTTACTTCTTTAGGAAGTTTTATATTACTTTGGTGTATTTACATTAGATTTAATCATTTTATGCTTCCATTATGAGTTTAATTAGTTTTTCTTCCGTATTTTCTTCAAATCCCATTATGAGTAGCTAGACTTTTACTAGGGTTGTGACTCAACCCTAGTGTGTAAACCTTACGGGTATCTAATTTAGTGTTTGTTTATGATTGGGTGTTGATTATTTAGCTTAGTTCATGCTTCAATTTTAGAATTAATGGTTGCAAATATTGATTCATGCCTATTTGACTTAGTCTCTACTTGAGAAAGAGGGACCTAGCCTAGGATAACTTAGCTAACAAGGAATTGGATCAATTGAGAGATTGATTAACTCAATTAAAAGGTTCAACTTAGAGATAGTAATAACTTGAGCTCTTATCAACTGTTTTGGGTGATACCCATTTAGTCTTGAGAAAGCCAAATTGGGCAACACTACTCACTGACCGAGAGGTATTGAGTGGGTAATGTAGAGTTGAGGGCTATAATACACCCCAATCAACAAAACAAGCATTAACGACTATCCCATTAGGCAAACACCTAGGTTATGGTCACAGCCCTAGGCCTTTTACTCATTTGGAAAAACCTTAAAAACAATTATCTCTAATTTATTTTCTTTATTTTGCAATCATTAGATTAACTGTAGAAGTAGAAAACAAAACTGTGTTGTGGAAGTGCAATCTAGATAACCCATTTGCTTGCATCAAATATATACTCCTAACTCCTGTCATAACTCCTAGTGGATTCGACCCCAACTCCTAGTTGGGTATTTATTATTGCATACGACTGTTTCATGTCTCTATTGAGGTATGATTTTGACGTGATCACTAAGTCGTGAAATGGCTAATAACTTTGTTGTCTGTCTAAACCACGAATAGGGTTCCTAGCAGATAGTGTCCATAAAGGCATAAGCTATGGACGACCACCAATAATTCTTTTCATGGAGGCATAACGCCGTTCTGCATTCTTCAACTTTTGGCTCTCGCACGCCATTGAATTTCCATCTTGTAGCAAGACTCCGCCTAGAGCATAGTCAGAGGCATCCGTTTGTACTTCGAACGGCTTGGACAATTCAAGGAGGGCCAAGACGGAGCTACTAGACATAGCCGCTTACAATGCGTTGAAGGCCTCCGCTCGCCTGGGACCCCAATCACAATGCATGTCCTTCTTTAGGAGTTTTGTCAATGGCACTGCAATGAGAGAGTAGTTTTTCGCAAACCACTGATAAAAGTTGCATAGGCTAAGGAACTCCCTCAAGGCGTGGATATCCTTAGGCGGCGGCCAATCTGTGATAGCCTAAATCTTCTGTTGGTCCATCTTGATCCACCCTTCCTCCAGTGTTTTGATATATACCACAATGTTTTTCAAGTAGACCACTACAAATTTGTCAATGTACTCTCGGTAGACTCGGTTCATCAGGGTGCAAAATGTGGCTGGAGCATTAGTCAAGCCGAATGGCTTTTTCAGGAAGTCGTATGACCCATATCTTGTCACACATGTCATCTTGTGTTCGTCTCCCTCCACAATCCCAACTTGCCAGTAACTTGTCTCTAGGTCTATTTTGGTGAATAATATAGCACCACCCAACCTATCGAACATGTCTGCCATTAGAGAGATAGGGTACTTGTCCTTCATGGTAATTTTGTTTACGACCCGATAATCCACACAGAGTCATAGGGTGCCATCCTGTTTCCTTTGGAATAGCACAGGGGACCCATAAGGGGACTTAGAGGGCACAATAATCCCCGTGTCTAGAATTTCGGTCAACTATCTCCGAAGCTCGGCGAGTTTGGGTTGTGACATTTTGTTAGGTGCCTGGGCAGGTAGCTTCGCACCCGGAACCAACCCAATCTCATGGTCCACAGTACGCCTAGGCAGGAGTCACTGTGGGATGTCTTGTATTCAGGAACGTAAGTTCATGTCTTTTTGACTCCCTTCTTCAACTGTAAGGCTGAGATGTTCTCCGCGGCCATCTTTATGATTGTGCATGGGATAATGCAGTGCTTGGCCCTGTTGGCTCCCATCATCAGTAACGTATCTACATAAGGTACAAGAATGGTGTTGGTTTGCCTCATGAATTCCAACCGAACTATCAGACTATCAGCTCAAAGTCATCTATGGTCACCACGCGCAAGTTGAATTTTCCTTCATAAGGACACAACTTCACTGGCACTGCTTAGGCTATTCGACCTACTGACTGAGGCGGTGAGTTGATAGCCTTAACACGACCTCTGCCTTATCCCACAACTAGACCAAAGCGCTCTATCTGAGTTAAGGCTAAGTAGGTGTGAGTAGCGCCCGTGTCTATCATCGTCCAAATGGGCTTGCCATTAACTTTCATCTCCACGAACATCAAGGTCTTCTCTTGGTTAAAAAGAGGCCCCTCATCTGTCTTATTTTTCCCTTTCTTGGCGGTTGGGCATGGGTCATTTTCTTACGGATACCGGCATTGGTTCCCGCTAAGGCCTCAGAAATAGAACAAACAAGTGTGTTGAAGGCACCGATTGGTTCTGTCTGGTCAACATCATATGTGTCGTCATCTGTCCCATCATCAAAAGATTTATAGGCGTTCATCTGTGACTGTGGGCATTCGTTGTTCCAATGTGTCCTGCCACAATAACGACATTCAGAAGGGGGCTTCCATCCCCGATCATTGTTGTGAGACGCAACACTATTGCTGCCTGGAGAAGGAGTCTTAGATTTGGTTGCACTCCGATCTCAACCACTTCTACTAGGGCCATCATTTCTAGGTTGGCCCCCTTTGTATCCTCCACGGACAGGCGGTTGAGGCCTATCCATTCGAGCTTCCACTTGATAGTCCCAAGGCATTCCACTACTTGGATCACCTTGGGTTAAATGTCTACCCTTTTGTCTTTGTAGCTCCGTATGGGCATAATGTTTCAAATCTAGGAATGTGAAGAGTTTGTCTTTGTCCCCCATATCCCGTATGTTCAACATTAGCGCGGAGAATTCCCGCACGTAATCCCGCACTGACTTGGTCTGGAGGGGCTCCCGTAGTTTTCTCCATGCATTGTACTCAACATTTTTAAGGAAGAATAGTAGGCATATGGCTGCCTTTAGTTCTGCCCATGTCTTGAGAGTATTTTCACCAGCCCTGATGGCTTCGTATTTCACCAGCCACCAGAGTTTAGCATCACCCTGAAGATACATGGCAATAGTTGCTACCTTTTTTGCTTCTTCTAACTCCCCCACGGCAAACAAGTACTGTTTGATGTCGAAGATGAAGTTCTCCACTTCCTTGGCATTCCGAGCTCTATTTTATGGTTTTGGCTCAGGAATCTTCAGCCTTTGTGGCACAGGGGCGAGGTTCACAACACCCCCAATCTGGTTTTCCCCTCCTCGAAGTAGGCCTTGTAGTGCAGCTTTGGCACTATTGAGCTGGACTGTCAACTTGACTATGGTTTGCTGCATGGCAGTCACTCTGTCTGCCTCTTGTACCCTTTAGTCTAATTCCTCGGTCCGCTCCTGTTGGAGGCCCTCAAATTTACCAAAAATGTCGCTTGCCTCTGTGGCTGCTGTTTTCCGATTTCCTTCAGAGTTGCGACTGATGTGCACGATGTCACCTTCGGCCTGCCGCATCCTGCGGTCCAGGTTGTCCAACCTTTGAACTTGGCTAGTTCTTAGATCAGGTACTGTATTCACGATGGTCCGTAATACGTCAATCGTCTCTTCAAGGGCCGCAATGTGGTCCCCATGATTCACCATGGTCAGAAATGGTGGTAATGGCAATGTGTTACCTCGTCCGATGTCGAGCCTAGGTTTCGATACCAACTCTTACATGGCACCTTCCTGAGATTCCTTGGAAGAGCGACGTAAGGCCAAGCAACTGATGTTCGTGCAGTTACTATCCGCCAATTGGGTCCCCTCCATACGCTAGACGAGATTGTCAGTGTCGTACGGGAAAACCAATATCAAGAGCAATTGAGAGAACAGAAAAGAGAATTGAGAATGAAATAAAGCTTGATTGCATTAATGAAAGCTATTACAGAAAAGCAACACCGTGTTGAGGGAGAGAGATACCAGTACTGAGAATTGTTTGGTTGCTAGAAAGTTTGATTGCTCGATCCCCTAATAATGCTTAAAACAAAATAAACCAAAGTTATATGACTTGACATAACTAAGCTAGAGAGACATAATGGAAATACATGAAGTAATGCTACTCTATTTTTACAATAGAAATGACTTAGGTTCCTACAAAGCAGAAGCAGGTCCGTTGGCAGCAATCTTGTCTTTAGCATCAGAGTCTGCGCGCGCGCGGCGCTATTGGCATCTGCTTGCGGCTAGGCGCTAGCGAGGGCTATCAGTGGGATGACATAGTCACATTCGCGCTTTTCACTTGGCGCGGCCAAGACCACGTGGCTGTCCATGGCACTAGACGTTGGGAGGCTTGCTAGGATGCCATGGGGCGCATCCAAGGAGTCATGGGGCATGGATGGAAAGTCCTCCATGACAATACTTATGATCTACACAAATAGTACTCTACCTTACAAATTTTTACTTTATGAGTAAGCTATTTTAAAATGTTGGAAATATTCATAGTAAAAACAAGGAACTATTTGTCTCTTCAAAGATTAATACTTTTATGTAATATGGGTTAAACATAATATATTTTATGTCATTTTGAAAGTATAGTCTTATTAACCTAACTAGTCGCCCACCAAACTGTTTAAGCTAAAAATTGCAGGCGGATATATAATATAAGTATAATTCATATATAATATATGTGCTAATTGTATATAATGCATAATCCATAATCTATGTATATTGGCTAGCAAAAACAAATAATGAATCTTCCCATCTATGTATGTAAACATCCCCTTATATAAAGGCTTTTCCTGGTAAAGGAAGAAGCCTAGAAGGCAACTAAGCCCAAAGGCTAGAACCTATTCCACTACGAACTTTATGTTTCAAGCATGTAGACTTTTGATTTTAATTTTAACCATAAAGAGGGAACCATTGATCCACAAAAAGCTCAATAAATTCTTGAAACAGCGAAAGGAAAGTTTTTGAATGAAAGAGATTAAAAAAATTGAATGAGCTCTCCGATGAGCTAGAACAAGTTCACATTTGGTATAAAACTGATATGCAGATCATAAATGACTTTTAAAAGGAATAAAAACAAAGTTAATCTAGGAATATAATATACATAATACATTACAGGGTTCAGTGTATTTATCTCCATCTTTTTATAAATAATTGGAGTTGGTTTATTTGCAACCCCAACAGAGGGAAAGCAAATCTATTTGAAGTCTCAAATACAAAGCAAAAGAATCTCCATCTCTATAGTTATTGATTGTGCACATAACCCCCACCTTGTAAGTTTATCAAAATAAATATTTTTGGTTTTCCTCAAATATTTTACAAGCTCTGGTAGTTAGATTTAATAGGAATATGAAAATACTAGAAACTCTTTTTTAATATTAAAAAAATTGACTTCAATCAGAGAATTATAATTGAAGAAATAAATTTGGATTAAAAAAATTATATGTAACAATAAGGATCCAAATGAGAATCGAGAATGCAAAAACAATTGAAGAGATACAATTTTGATAAGGAAATTAAAATGTAATGATTTAAACTAAGAGTCCACCAAACTGTATAGTGAACCTGGTTCTCTATCAGTTACCATAGTACACACATCAGTAAGTAAATAACACAATAATATTTACATGGAAAACTTCCAGCTCACAGGATTAAAAACCACGACCTACACTCGGAGGATTTAAACTTCACTAACTGAGCAACTTTAGATTACAAACTATTGTAACCTAGAAATTAAACTCTTAGTCCCTCACCTACTTACAATAACTATATTGCAAGCCTCTTTGTAATAACTCTATTACAAAGCTAACTACTTTGACTAACTCTAGTCAACACAAACAAAAGGTTTATGGTTTACAAAGTATCCTATGAGATGCTTCTAAATAAGCTGAGTAGGAGTTACAAGTGAATAACATAAACAAAGACACAATAATACTAAGGGCACACGATGTATTCAATACTGGGATCTAGTCCTTTGTTATCTTGATATTTTGTTCTTCAATGCCTTAGAGAGAATGAAGGCGGCTGCACACTTGAGAGTAAATATGTTTTAGGATTTGTAAGTGTATGCAATCCCTTGCCTCATACTGGTAATATATAAGTGAGGTCATCAAATATGATCAAAGATGATGCAAGGGAGTGTCCGGTACATATCATGATTCAACAGTGTTGCTGCACTGTTGCGTATGCAGTGCAACAGCTTTAACATCTGTAAGAGTTGACTTGTATTGTGACTGGATGAACTGATATCTATCTATTCCCACTGTCGTTCCCTTAACTGATTTCATTGGAACTTGTGCCAGACATTTGACTTATTGTTCTGAGCGCGGAGAGGCTAGTTGTATTAGGTTCCCTATCTGGTTCTTATGTGAAGTTTGTTAAATCATCAAAATAAAAAGATACATAACTTATCAGTTCCCCCTTTTTTGATGATGACAAACTTAGAATTGATATTTCCTCTGAGAACCAGATATTCATAAGATTCTCCCTGCAAAATAGCCATATTCCCCCTGAAAACCTATTTCCCCTAAATTTTCTTCCCCTTTTTGGTATCATAGAAAGAATTATGCAAGTAAACGCAAGAAGAAGTCCACCAAAGTTAACTCATGCCAATTGTGTGCACATAACATAGCTAAAAACAAGACATAGGAGTATAACATGCATTAGAAAAAGGACAAAGATGCTTATTAATTTAAGAAGAAGAAAAACAAGTAGCAGTACCATCATTATAAAATATTCACAAAATAAACATTACTAGAGTACCACAACCATAGGGAACAGAGAACAAAAAGGACATTGTAGACTTGGCAGGGACTGACAAACGGGACACTGATAAGGGGACAATTTAGGGGGCACTGGAATAGGAAGGGAAGGACGAAGGAGCAAGAGCCTTGAGGAGACTCTCCTCATTAGCAGCACTCGGAGCATTGATTAGTTGAGATATTGTAGAACTATTGCCAACTCCCCCTTTTTATCAATATACTCGCATTCCTACAAGGTGTTCATTGAAAATATTTTCTTACGAGTTCCCACATCTGCTCTCCCTAAGGGAACTTTAAAACTTTCAAAGACTTCTGTGAGTAGGAACCCATATGGCAAGCCATGGTTTCCATCCTTGAAGTCTGCCACCTTTTCATGTGTTCAATCAGAATCCCAGGCAGATTGATGGTAGTGTATCCATCAAATGCCTCCAAAAGAAGCAGGTCCAATATAGAAGCAGTGGATCATCTTTCAGCTCATGGTAGCAGGACCTTGTTCACCAACTCGCACAAGAGTTGGTAGTCTGGAAGCAATGCCTTCTTGTGCACTCTTTCCCCTTCCTAAACAGCTTGAGGCTTTAGAATAAGCTTCCTAAAATTGGGGAACAGGTCCCCTCAAAAGTTGAGAGCCTCCTAGCAGACACCTCAAGAATATCTCCGAGCACAGACTCATCAATTACAAAGTCCACCCCATTGATTTTTAGCAGATGTAGTCACCTTCCACAGTGAACTAATCAGCATAGAAACTGCAAACTTCTTGCTCAAAAACTTTTGGACTCTGAACAGTAAAGAGATGAGTCCACTTTTGGAATTCGCAGATTTTAACAAACTGCCTCATGCCTGACTTGTCAAGAATGTCGGTATCAAAGACTCTGCCCTACAGGACTTTTAGCTTCTTTAACTTTTCTTTCCTTTCAATCTCAGACACATCAACTCTAGCCCTCATTGCAGAACCATGTTCCTCACTACTGCTTGGCTTTCTCTTGAGAGACTTCTTTTTCCCAACACCTTTCTCCTTCTCAGCAGACTTCTCCTTCTCACCGGACTCCTTCTTCTGAACACTTTCTTCAGTTTCAACAACCTTTATAGATGATACCTTCTTCTGTTTCACAGGCACAGTCTTCTTAGAGGATTTACAGACAAGGGAAGCAGGTTCCTCATTCACCTCTTCATCCTCAACTTCCACAACATTTGCTGGAGGAAGATCCTCCTCATCAACTAATCTACTTTTCACCAGTCTTCTTCTCTTCTTTTTCTACTTATTCTCCTTTAAAGCATTATCAAGGGCAACCTTTTTCTACTGCCTAGTGGTGAGTCTTTTAAGAATAGACTTTTGAGTAGTTATCCTACCACTCCTAGCAGTGATAAATTGGGCTACAGACATATTGTCGTAGTCTTCCTCACTTTCATCTCCGTCTTCTTCTAACAAAGACTTCGTTTCAAGAAACACAGTATCTAAAGGGTTTGTATCAAGGTGAGAGAAAGAGGTAGGATCAGTACTGTCTAGGGGTTGTTTAGTAAAGCATGGAGTTTCATCCCAAGTAGGAGCAGAGAACTACTCTTGGGCAGAGCGAACATGTCCCTTCGTTGGCTCCCATGTAGTACTGACCGGTGTCGTATCACCTTGAGGCACCAGATCCCTATTCCCGTCCTCATTCCCTCGTTATTCTCCCTGAACCCCAGCATTCATACAACCAGACACAAAATCCCCAACCGGATTCTCTTCAGCAACAATAGACAAAATATTTTCAACTTCTTCTTTCTCACCCACATTTTCCAACAATGCAGAATCAGTAAGAGCGAGTAGAGCATTACCTGATTACGACAGAGCATTCAGATCAAACCCTTGAACTGTAGGGGTGACAGATACACCAGATGCATGCACATCTCCACACAGACCAATGACAGCCACTTTGTCCACACTTTCTTCCTCAACGCATTGACTAGAAACCTCTGCACTATCTTCTCCTTCCACTAGTCCCTCTACTTCCATTTTCTCTGTGGTATCAGAAGGGGAGGTCAAAGCAACAAACTTCTTAGGAGTGTGATTATTCCGCCTGTGATGGGAACTAGAACTTGATGGAGTGAGGGAGGAGACGGTAAGTGGTGGTTGGTTGGAAATTGGGGTTTTAGAAGGTGAAAGTTAGGGCTCCGATCCTGATGGATGTGCTTCATGGGACGAAGACAAAGCAAGGATTTCAGTGGTGTCCTTTGGAGACTCAGATTTTTGTGAAGACATGGTGAATATTTTAGAGTGAAGACACAGAAGAGAGGGTTTTCAGAGAAAGAGAGAGAGAGAGAGTTTGACGGCTTTGATATAGACAGTTATGAGGGAGACTTGTCTTTTTAGGGATATTTAGAGGGAAAAGAGAGACCGGTTACAAATAGACACGATAGAACAGGTAGACGTGTCGGTTTGTAATGGGTGTGATGTTTGGGTTTAAGAGATATAGGAAAGGGTGAAAACAATTAATGACGTGGCACACTAGCAGTTCAAAATGTATATGAGTATAAGAGGAACTACTAACTTGAGTCATGGGAACCAGGTTGCCTGACTAATTTTGCAAATATGAGCATCATCCTTCTAACAAATTCCAATGTCATTAGCTGCTTGTTTTTCCTGTAGTTGCCATGCGTGTTTACCTGTAACGGTATAGAATTGAGTTAGTTTCCAAAAATACTTTATAGAAATTCACCTTACCATCCTTTCATAGCTAGTCATCTAGGGACCAGTTCTCAGTTCAACTTGATCAAACCCAACTCCAGTCGATTCTTTTCAAAATTCTCTACTCAATGTTTTGGTGAAGATATAGGCTACCTGATCCTCTGTCTTGCAGAACTTCATACATATGAGTCCTTTTTCAACATTGTCCCTCAGGAAATAGTGTCGCACATCAATGTGCTTTGTCCTCTTATGATGAACCGAGTTCTTTGACATATTGAGGGCACTTGTGTTGTCACATAGCAGAGGCACACAGTCAGAAAATATACCAAAATCTTCTAATTGTTGCTTGATCCACAGTAGTTGAGCACAACATGAGGCAACTGTCACATATTCAACTTCTGCCGTTGAGAGAGTCACAAAATTTTGTTTCTTTGTACCCCATGAAATCAAGTAGGATCCCATAAAATATGCCATGCCAGATGTGCTCTTCCTATCTACTAGATAACCAGCATAATCAATATCAGCATACCCAATTAAGTCGAAATTATCTCATAAGGGATAATAGAGGACCGGGTCCTCGTTCCTTTGAGATATCTTATAACACCCTGAATTTTATAAATAAATTATGTGTATTTAGGTGATCTTGTTTTTATTATTAATGATTTATTACTTTTCTTAAATTTAATTTTTCTACCTTATTTGATTAAAAAAGGGGGTATAAAAAAAAGACTTATTATATCCTATGGGATCCCTGAAATCTATTTTTTTTTACCCATTTGATAAAAATAATATCTATCTTCTACCTATTTGTAAGTTAAATCCTTTATTAACAAAATATCTTTCTCTCTCTCATAAGACATTTTCTTCTTCTTCTTCTTCTTCTTCTTCTTCTTCTTCTTCTTCTTCTTCTTCTTCTTCTTCTTCTTCTTCTTCTTCTTCTTCTTCTTCTTCTTCTTCTTCTTCTTCTTCTTTATTCTAGCCCTTTTATTGGAGAACTCTCAATCCACACAAGTACCATTCTTCCACTACCATGAAGATCACATTTGGTTACATGAAATTTATAGTGATTACAACAACAACAACATACCTAGTATTATCCCATACCGTGGGGGTATGGGGAGGGTAGTGTGTACGCAAACCTTACTCCTACCTTGTAAGGATAGAGATGTTATTTTCAGTAGACCCTCGGCTCAGAAAAGCATAAGCACCACATTAATGAAAATATAGACAAGAAGGGACAGTACCAAAAAGCCATATAAAAGCAGAATAAAAATAACAAGACAATAAGGTGATCAACAATAAAAGAAAATAACGGTTAGTCATAAAACCCTAGTACCAACATAAAGCGAGACTGTGTACAAATACTACTATTATTAACACTCTAGACTATCTACTCTACTACCCTAATTCTCGATTTTCATACCTTCCTATCAAGTTTCATGTCCTCGGTCAGCTGAAGCTGCGCCATGTCTTGCTTAATTACCTCTCCCCACCTCTTCTTTGGCATACCTCTACATCTCCATAGGCCCTACAATGTCAACCTCTCACACATCCTCACCAGGCGTCCGTTCTCCTCCTCCTAACATGACCAACCCACCTAAGCCACGCTTCCTGCATCTTTTCCTCAATAGGAGTCATACCTACCTTGTCGGGAATAACCTCATTTCTGATCTTATCTAACTTGGTGTGCCCGCACATCCATCTTAACATCCTCATCTCTGCTACCTTCATCTTCTAGATATGAGCGATCTTAACTGGCCAACACTCAGCCCCATACAACATCGTTGGTCTGACTATCACTCTGTAGAACTTACCCTTAAGTTTCAGTGGCACCTTCTTGTCACACAAAACACCGGAAGAGAGTCTCCATTTCATCCATTCCACCCTAATATGATGTATGGCATCTTCATCAATCTTCCCATCCCCCTAAATAATAGACCTAAGGTACTTAAAACTCCCTATCCTAGGGATGACCTGCGAGTCCAGCCTCACCTCCCCTTCGCCTCCTTGAGTCTCGCCACTGAACTTACACTTCAAGTATTCTCTCTTGGTCCTGCTCAACTTGAATCCTTTAGATTCCAGGGTCTGCCTCCATGCATCTAATTGCACATTCACACCATCTCGTGTCTCGTCAATCAATACAATATTATCTGCAAATAGCATATACCACGACACCTCCCCTTGGATGTGGCGCGTCAGTACATCCATCACCAAAGCAAACAAAAAGGGCTGAGTGCCGACCCTTGATGCAACCCCATCATAACCGGAAAATGGTCCGAGTCCTCACCCACCGTCCTCTCTCGAGTCTTTACTCCATCATACATGTCCTTAATCAACCTAACATAGGCAATATGTGCACCTCTAGCCTCCTAACACCTCCACAAAACCTCCCTCAGAACTTTATAGTATGCCTTTTCTAAGTCGATGAACACTATATGCAAGTCCTTCTTTCTCTCCCTATATTGCTCCATAAATCTCCCAACAAGGTGGATAACTTCTGTAGTCGAATGCCCCGGCATAAACCCAAATTGATTCTCGAAAATAGACACACTCCTCCTCACCATTAGCTCTACCACTCTCTCCCAGACTTTCATAGTATGGCTAAGCATCTTGATACCCCGATAGTTATTGCAATTTTAGATATCTCCCTTGTTCTTGTATACAGGAACCATCGTGCTCCATCTCCACTATTCGAGCATCTTCTTCATTCTAAAAATGACATTAAATAACCCAGTGAGCCACTCCAAGCCTTCCTTGCCCGCACTCTTCCAAAACTCCACCGGAATTTCATCCGGCCCGGTTGCTTTGCCCCTGCTTATGTCCCCCTCCTCGTTCAAGAGAATAAGGAAGTAGGTCTGCCATCTTCGATGGATAAGCCCCTCATCCAACGAAACTCTACCTTCTTCGTCCTTGATGCACTTCACTTGGTCCAAGTCATGCGCCTTCCTTTCTCGCGCCTTGGCTAACCTGAACAACCTCTTATCTCCACCCCGGCCCTCGAGTTCCTCATAGAAATGACTAAAAGTTGCAGTCTTGGATGCCTTAAGTGCTAGGTTTTCCTCTTTCTTAGCCAACTTATAATGCTCCCTATTCGCCCTCTTCTCCTCCTCGTCTACACTTTCCACTAGCTTCAGATACGCTACTTTCTTGGTTTTTACTTTTCCTTGCACCTCTCTATTCCACCACCAATCTCCCTTGTGACCACCAGAGTAACCCTTTCAGACCCCTAATACCTCTGTCGCAGCTTCCATAATGCACTGTGCAGTCGTGGTCCACATAGCGCTTGCGTCCCCACTACTCCTCCAAGCCCCCATAGTCGCCAGCTTAACCCCCAACTCCTGTGATTTAGCTTCAATCAAGGCTCCCCACTTTATCCTATGTTGGCTATACATCGCCCTTTTCCCCCTCTTCTTCGTGATCTCAAGATCCATGACAAGGAGCCTATGAAGGGTTGAGAGGTTCTCACTCGGGATGACCTTGCAATCCGTGCAAAGCCCTCTATCAGACTTCCTGAAGAGTAAATAATCAATCTGAGTCTCGACCACTAAACTCCGAAAGGTGACCAAGTGCTCCCTTTTCTTCGGGAAACTCGAGTTTTCTATCACCAAATCAAATGCTCTAACAAAGTCCAACAGATACGTTCCTCCTCTATTTCTATCAAAACCAAAGCCACCATGCACATCAGCATAGCCCCCAGACATCGCTCCAATGTGGCCGTTAATATTTCCTCCTATGAAAATATTCTCGGTATGCGAGATACCATGCACCATCTCATCCAAATCCTTCCAGAAATGCCTCTTGACTTCCTCATCTAAGCCTGCTTGGGGTGCATACGCACTGATTATGTTCAAAGTAAAACCTCCAACAACTAGCTTAATAGTCATCAGCGAGTCGTTCACCCTCCTAACCTCCACCACTAGTTAACGGAGGTCCTTATCAACCAAGATACCTACCCCGTTCCTGCCCCCCAACCCTCCCAGAATACAAAAGTTTGTAACTGCCCATATCTCGCGCCTTATCTCCTACCCACCTAGTCTCTTGTGCATAAGCTATATTAATCTTTTTTTTCTCGAGATTCTTCGCTAACTCCATAGATTTTCCAGTCAAAGTTCCTATGTTCCAAGACCCCGCTCTCAGTCTAGTAGCTCCTTTAGCCCTCTTATCCCCTTACCCACCCCCTCCCCGCGACACCCTCGAGGACAAGACCTACCTACCATCGTTCACCAAAGCCACTATAATCTAAGAGTCACTACGCAAGAACTATCCCTAAAACAAGCGATAAAAATAAAGTGAATTACCCCTACCACTAAAGGTTGTAAAACAGGTAAAGAAATAAAATAAAAAAACTAACGGGAACTATAATCTATAACTAAAGTGCAGAAAAACAGGCGAAGAAATAAAACAAAGGAACTATAATATACAACTAAAGGATAGAAAAAAGGTTAAGTAATACAATACAAGGGCTAAGGGGGGCTATAGTCTACAACTAAAGATCACAAAGAAAATGTGCAAAAATAGAACATAACAACTAGGGGATATTTGAAATAAAGATTCAAAATAAAGATGTAAACCGGTAGATAACAACATAAACAAGTAAGGAAAGCTACCCCTAATGCAATTAATTTGACAATGCTAGGAAAAATACTAACTAAAGATTCAAGAACAAAGTAGGCATGCAAGGAGATACAATTATGCTAAAATATCAAACTATTAAAATATCAAGACATTATCTTTTGAATATATGTTGGAATGTTATCTTCAAGAATCAAGATGGGATAAACTTATTTGAAACCCTAGGTTTGAATTTGTGAAGAAACTCTCTCAAACTTGTGGTAAGCTTCTTGTTCTAACATATTTTGGTGAAATTAATAAGTTTGATGTTAGAAAATTTGAGATTTTGAAAGTAAGAGATTTAATTTCGTTTTTGAACTGGGCAGCAGTTAGTATTTGGAGCGTAACATTTTCTCTAAAACTCAGATTTTAGCGCTTCAAAAATTTTGTAGAAAGATAAAGACATAGATCTACAATTGTTATGAAGACCAAAAAGGCCAGTTCTGCCTTATACTATGTCAAAAGGGGGCTGAAATGCAGGGCATAGTTGCTGCCAGATTTTTAGTAAAATAGTTGTGACCCATTTAGTCCCCCTTTAGATATTCATCATGATTTCGTTTAAACATCTTTAAATTTCAGACCTTAATTTTGTGTTGATTACGTGTTTAAGGTAGAAGAGACATTCGTTCAAGCTAAGGACCATACCTTAGGAAAATTGCTCTTTTCTTGGCTTAGAAGATCTTAAATCCTTTGATATCGTTTGAGCTTTAGAAATACTAGAGCTCCAAGGTTTTCACATAAATTTGAGTGTTTCTTTCAATTTAATTTGTTGAGATATTGTAATTGGTTAAGGTTTGGTGAAATTTACCTTACTTTAAATTTATTGTCATATTGACTTTATTGCTACTTTACTCGTTTACTTGCTTTGTTGCTTGAGAAAGAATAATCTTGGGGCATTTTGATTTATTAGTGGTTATTGAGGGTATAATTTTATAATTGAGTTATGAATATGTTAAAAATCATATGGGTGCCATGTGAAGTATTTCTGAAAGACAATTTAACTCGCCCATATATACGAATTGCTTGAGCATCATTGCATTCTTATTGGGATATTGTCGCTCTTGTGATAGTGACTTTGTCACTTATATTGACATGTCTTTTCTTTGGACCTTGACCTATCTTGACTTTTGATTCACATTCCATCTTAATCATGGACTTTGTCCATTTTGAGTATGGATGGGAAAGCCACTTTCAATATGGCTCTTGATTCTCTTGATAATTGGGTGACGACCCTACTTGATCTAGGACTCCGGTCCTTCTTATTACTTGATTTTACTTTGATGTAATTACATGACGCATGTGTTGGGCGAATCAACTAATCGGTGGACTTTCTCGAATTATAGTTGGAAATCTTCTTGACATTTGAGATTTTGAATAATGGTATCTTGAACTATTTTATGGTTTGGTATTTAGCCCTCTTGAGATTATTGTACCTTTATTAAGTACTTGATGTTGATTTTAATAAGCTCATATCTAGAATTTATTCCTTGTATTCATTTCATAGTTTACCTTTCTTTTATTATGAAATGTTAGTTAAGTTTATGTGCCACTAAACTTTATGCTTAGCGATAGTTTGTTACTATCGTAGGCGATGTGACGAGAGATGCTTGAGGATATCATTTGACGTAGACTCTTTAGAAGATTAGATGAATATCATACTTGTATAGGCATATGTATTTTTTATAGACTTTTGGGGACTTGTACATGATCCATATGATACACTTAGATATGCACTCTTTTATGATTTTTGGGTCATGACACTATTACTTTGGTAACTTAATCTTGGTTTTGACTATTTTGGGGGTATTTATGCCCAAGTCTTGTAATTTATTAAATTTTGTACTTGGATTGAACTTGAGATTTGTTTTTTGAAGACTTAACTAGCTTGTATTTGATTGAGAGTTGGACTTTATGCTTAGTTTGAGTCTCGAATGGTATATGAAAAAGATATTCTTCTACTAAGTATTTGGTAAATTTTAAATTATTAATTAAACTTAAATAGATGTTTCCAATTTTTTAATTTTTTAATGTTTATATAGTTATATCTTGAAATTTTAAAGAGATTTTATATGAGATTTTTTCTAAGTTGAGATGTCGTATGTTGAAGTTATTCATGGGAATATTTTCTTTTATTCTTTTTGCTAGTTTATTTTATTAAAAGAATGATTAAATTTATAAGTATTACATTAGTGTTTATAAGTGGCATCCTCCTAGGGGTTGCTATATATCTTAGAATTCTTTTAGCAGCCTTCAAGTGAGATTCTTTAGGACTTGATTGGAATCTAGCACACAACCCAACACTAAACACAATGTCAAGTCTGCTGGCTGTTAGGTACAAGAGAGATCCAATGATACCCCGATACATAGTTTCATTTACAGGAAAATCAGGTTCGTCCATGTCTAGACGAGTGGAAGTTGCAATAAGAGTATCAATGGTCTTTGAACTTTCCATCTCAAACCTCTTCAGAAGCTCTTTAATGTATTTTTCCAGACTTATCATCGTTCCCTTAGAGGTTTACTTAACTTGTAGTCCTAGAAAGAAGTTCAGTTCTCCCATCATACTCATCTCAAACTCGCTTGCCATAAGCTTTGCAAAGTCCTCACACAGAGAATCATTTGTTGTACTAAAGATGATGTTATCAACATAGACCTGCACAATTAGCAGGTTCCTCCCCCTTTTCTTTAGAAAAATAGTGTTGTCAATTTTTCCTCTAGTGAAGCCATTCTCCAGAAGGAACCTAGACAACCTTTCATACCATGCACGGGGGAGGGGGAGGGGAGGGGGGGCTGCTTTAACCATATAAGGCGTTGTCAAGCTTGAATACATATTCAGGATGCTCATGGCATTCAAAACCAGGTGGTTGTTTGACAAAAACTTCTTCCTTCAAATAACCATTCAAAAAGGCGCTCTTAACATTCATCTTGGATAATTTAAATTCCACATGAGATGCAAAAGCAATAAGAATCTAATTGCTTCTATTCGTGAAACTGGAGCAAACGTTTCATCATAATTCCTTCCTCTTGATTATACCCTTAGACCACCAACCTGGCTTTATTTCTTGTTGTATTGCCAAACTCATCAAGCTTTTTTCTGAACACCCACCTAATTCCAATGTCTGTTCTATCTGAGGGTCGAGGAACCATGTGCCACACATTATTCCTCTCAAAATGATGGAGCTCTACTTGCATAGCAGCAATCCAGCCAGCATCTTTCAAAGCTTTCTTGATATTTTTCGGCTCAATTTGAGACAGAAAAGCCGAAAAGGCAAACATGTTTCTTGTCTTTGATCTAATTTGAATTCCTTAATCCAAATGAGTGATTACGTTTTATAGAGGATATGAGCTTTAATTCTTCCAGTTAGACACTTGAGTCTCAGGTTGTGAGGGACTAGGTTCCGCCATGTGAGACCCGTCATTGGCATCGATGGAGGTGTGAGTGCCACTTCTCTACATTGCATCAGGAGTACCTAGTACATCATCAACAACTCTACTTTCATCTTCAGTTGTTGTGATGGAGGGACTAGGTTCCTCCGAATCAGCCAGAGGTTCTGCTGCATCTTCTTCATTAGACTCCTTGACCTGACTCATCAGATTTACCTTCCCGTTTGCCATATCAATGACCTTTCCAGTAATTTTTGAATAATCTCCATCTTGATCATTCTCATCATGCGAATCCTTCCCAATGATTCATCAAAGATTATATGTACGCTTTTATCTATATATTGAGTCTTTTTGTTGTAGACCTTGTATAATTTACTTTGTAAAGAATAGCCAAGAAAAATTCCTTCATCACTTTTAGCATCAAATTTTCCCAACTCTTCCTTACTATTATTGAGAACAAAACATTTGCATCTGAATGCTCTCAGATAAGTCAGCTTTGATTTTCTCCTATTTAATAATTCATACGGGGTCTTGTTGAGGAGGTACATGATCATGCACCATAACAGGGAGTGTTCATTGCTTCAGCCCAAAAGCTTTTTGGTACACCACTGTCAATTAGCATCGTCCTTGCCATATATTTAAGAGTCCTATTTTTTCTCTCCACAATACCATTTTGTTGGGGGTGTTCTAGGAGCCAAACAATTATGACTTATACCATTTTTAGCATAGAATTCATCAAATTTTGTATTGTCAAACTCGATACCATGATCGGATCTTATGCTCACAACATTATGGCTTATCTTCACTTGAATCTGCTTCACAAAGGCAACAAAGACTGGAAATTTTTCATCCTTGGTTCTAAAAAATAAGGTCCATGTGAATCTGGAATAGTCATCATCAATAACGAAGATGCACTTCTTTCCTCCTCTGCTGGCTTCCTCATAGGTCCACACAGATCCATATGGAGAAGATCCAGTGGCCTTGAGGTGCTCACTACCTTCTTTAGCTTGAATTAGGACCTGACTTGCTTCCATTTCACACATGCATCGCACACCTTGTGATCTTTGAACTTTGACTTCGGCAACCCACGAGCCAGGTCCTTCTTGATTAGCTTGTTCAATAGAGTAAAGCTTGCATGCCCTAATCTTCTATGCCATAGTTCAGCATCATCATCAACAACACTCAGACATGTAAGATCACCATTGTTCAGAGACTCAAAGTCTGCAACATAGATGTTTTTAAATCCTTTTTGCCACCAGAACTACTTCACCAGTTACAATATTGGTGACAGTGCAAGACTTTGATAAGAACTCCACTTTGTTTCCTTTGTCACAGATTTAAGAGACCCTCAGCAGGTTGTATTTTAAGCCATTCACATAATACAGATTTTCAATTGAATGATGAGTGTCTTCCCAATTTTTCCAACTCCTAGAATATATCCTTTTTTTTACCATTTTCAAAGGACACACTCCCACCTTGCAGAACTTTGAGTGAAAGAAAATCATCAGTACTTCCTCTCATGTGTTTAGAGCAGCCATTATCCATGTACCATCTTTGGCTACTTTCTTTCACAGTTGCCTGTACAAGAAAATCATATATTAGACTTTGGGTTCCTTGTAATGAGGTAAGGGGTAGATTAAACTTCTTTTTATCTGAGCAGGCATCACACGTTTTTTTAAGAGAAACAAGTTCCTAAGCAGTAAATACTTTTTCAACAAAAATTTTGTTTTTCTTTTGGGGCTGAAACCTTGCTTTACAAGAATCTTTGAAATGACCAGTATTACTTCAGTGAATGCAAAACCATTTATCAAGCACAATAACATACTAGCTATGTGAGTTGTAGGGAGCCTTTTATTTTTGAAACTCGATTCCTTGCATGTTCCCCCCATTACTTTTATACATGAAAATGATTATGTCAGAGGACCAGGTCCACTTTAGAGATTTATCTAGGTCATCTCTAACCCTGCTTAAATCTTTCAGAAATTGTCTACTTCTTTGAAGTTCGGCACAAAGACTTAATTTTATCTTTTTGAGTTTATTTTCAAGCTTAAGGTGTTCATCACTCACCACTTCCTTTCCTTTTGAGGAGTTCATAAAATTTTTCATTGAAGTTTTTAAAGAATTATTATCCTTTTTAACTCCGATACTGTCTCCTTCAGATCCATAACTACTACTAGCAAGTCATCTCTCTTTATGTTCTATTTCTCCAATTTTCTCAGTTAGAACATCTTTTTCTTTCTTTAACTCCTCTATTGTTTCTTTCAAATCAACAACTACGACTAGTAAATCATCTCTCTCATGTTCTATCTCTCTTATTTTCTCAATTAAAATATTTTTATCATTAATGAGATTATGGTAAGCATCAATTAAGATATTAGCTAAAGATACCAGCTTCTTTTGAGAATAAGACTTCAAATTTCTTTTAACATCTAGAAAGTTTACTGCATCGTCGTCATCATCTTCATGCACATCAGATTTTGCCATTAGTGCAAATATGGAGTCATATTTTGCTGCTTCACTTTCAACGGCCATCATGGAGGTGTCGCCTTGTTCATCATCACCCTCGGATTTACTAGAGGAATCTCCTAATGTAGTAAGAGCTTGTTTTAAAATATTATCAGCGGCATTTCTTCTCTTGAATTTTCCTGTCGAAAATCAGGTTCCTCTTTGCCTTCTTGTTTGTGTTGTGCTTGTAATGGTCTTTCTTGTGAAGAGGGCAATCTTTGATGAAATAGCCTGGCTTCTCGCATTTGTGACTGCAATCATAGCCATAATAAAATCATGCATTCTTGTCTTTCACTAGCCATAGTATTGTCCATTGAATCTTGGTGGTCTGTAAGTTGATTGACCAAAGTGGAGCAGCCACGTAGATCCTTTCTAAGTGTTAGCCTTATAGAAAGAACCCGCTCTGATACCAATCGGTATAAATTAAGAGTCCACCAAACTGTATAGAGAACCTAGTTCTTTATCAGTTCCCATAGAACACACAGTAGTAAGTAAATAACACAACAATATTTACGTGAAAAACTCCCAGCTCACGGGATTAAAAATCACGATATACACTCAGAGGATATAAACTTCACTAATTGAGCAACTTTAAATTATAACCTATTGTAACTTGAGAATTAAATTCTTAATCCTTCACCTACTTACAATAACTATATTGCAAGCCTCTTTGTAATAACTCTATTACAAAGCTAACCACTTTGACTAACTCTAGTCAACACAAACACAAGGTTTATGGTTTACAAAGTGTCCTACGGAATACTTCTAAATAAGCTGAGTAGGAGTTACAAGTGAATAACATAAACAAATATACAACAATACTAAGGACACATAATTTATACAATATTGGGATATGGTCCTTTGTTATATTATTGTTTTGTTCTCCAATGCCTTAGAGAGAATGAAGGCGGTTGCACACTTGAGAGTAAATATGTTTTAGGGTTTGCAAGTACATGTAATCCCTTGCCTCATATTGGTAATATATAAGTGAGGTCATCAAATATAATGCAAGGGAGTATCTGGTACGCAGGATGCTTCAACAGTATTGTTGTACTGTTACGTGTGCAGTGCATCAGCTTTAACACGTGTAAGAGTTGACTTGTACTGTGACCGGAGGAACTTATATCTATCTGTTCCCTCTGTTGTTCCCTTAAATAATTTTATTAGAACTTGTGCTAGACATTTGACTTGTTGTTCTGAGTGCGGAAAGGCTAGTTGTATCAGGATCCCTATCTGGTTCTCATGTGAAGTTTGTTAAATCATCAAAATAAAAAGACACATAACTTATCATGTAATAATAAGGATCCAAATAAGAATGGAGAATGGGGGAAAGCATAGCTATTCCTATTTGCATAAATCTCATTTTTGACTATATGACATCATTTTTTAGGGATACGAATATAAATTTCGAATTCAATGAATATGACTAATAATCATACTTATTGGGTGAGAATTGGACTGATAAAGTCGCATAATATTTATACTTATAATTCGGAATTGACAAATACGACTTATAAATCGCAATCTAGAATCCTGAATTGCGATTATAAACTGCATTTTCTGAAATGCACTTATTTTATTAACAAGTCGTTGAACCGAGAGAAAAGTAAAATGAGGAAACTAGCAAAACAGAAATTAAATCGAGCTCCCAATGGACATCTTAATACCATTCATGTAGGGATGGCAATGGGGCAGTGCAGGTACGGGGCAGGTCAACATAACAACAAATTCAGTTTTTTGCGGGTGCGGTGCGGGTTAAGATTTAAAATTTTCGAATAAGTAGAACTTTTCAGCTATCGATCACTAATTATTTTTCAGTATTGGACTTATAATTCCGTTCTCCTACGAATTGGATCATTGTAGTCTCAAATTAATTTAGTTTTTTAAATTGATTCATAGTAGACATCTATTCAGTTTATTGTAAATATGAATGCTTCTGCTAATTGCATCACTGGGAAGAAGAGCTGCTTGTTTTATATTTTATTTACTCCTCCAAAGTCTCACTTTTAACTATATAGTTAATTTATTTTAAGCTATGTTCAGGTCTATGATCTCATTACATTGTACAATCTGAATTGTATATTAGAATGACATACTAATAGCATTGAGTAGGATTTATAGTCATTCCCTAGTTATGCGTATTCAAAATATGACTTTCTTGGTTTGCCATTGGATTCTAATAGAAACTTTTACATTAGCAATGACATATATAAACATAATTGAAAAGATAAAAATAAAAATAAAATAAATTGAAAAAAAAAGACGAAAATTTTGTGGGGTGAGGCGGGTAACGCGGCAGTGGATGTGGGTGAAAATGCATTGCGGGGCAGGGCGGGGCGGGTTGAAATTTTGCGGGTTAAGGTAGAACTCGCCCCGCACGCGCACCACCCGCGCCGTTTGTCATCTCTACATTCATGAAACTCTTCAGGTTTAATTATAACTCCTTTATTATTATTCTTTTTTTTTTGCAATTTTTATTATATTTTTAAGGCGTGATCTATGGAGAATATTTTTTTTCTTTATACATAGGTATTGAATCAAACAACATCTTCATCACTTTATTATAATAATAACATTTTTCTACTATATAGAAATGAGAAGTTGGTTGACCAAAGGCAAAACCGTCGTTTCGCTCCGTCATTTACTGCATGCTGGACATGATTCCAGAAGCATTATGTTCCATTGCCCTCTTTCCACTTTTCTTAGTTGCTCTCACTCCCCCTGGTCTTCTTCTCAAAATGTGTAAATATCTTTCTTGCAAGCAAAATTGAATTGCCGTTTGTAAGCGTCGACAAACCCCTACACTAGCGACTTCATGATTTTTCTCTGGTGGTTGAGTACATTTCTAAAGTTTAAAAAGCAATCAAATTGTTAAATATCAATGGTAAAAGATGTAGTTCTCTTTAAATTTCAAATTTTTCCTTGCTTTATAGTTGTTCATATATTCTTATAAGCAATTTATGATGGGAATTTTAATGAGTTTTCTCAAAACCGGGTTTGGAAATTATATTAGAATTTTATTTAGAAATTGGGAATTTTCCTTTTGAGTTCCTGAATAAGCTATGTTCTACATTAGATGTGTGCTGCTCTTACAGGTGACTCTGCATTTTATGCTCCAGTAATTGTAAAAATAAGCCCTCAACTTTATTGCCCGCTATGGTATCTCTTCACTGTCTCTGTGACAACATATCTCTGACTTTTCTTGAGGGCTATTTTTTGTATTCTTGTCTCTTTATTTTTTAAAAAAAATTTTAGAATTTTGTTGGTGATTACGAAGAGCTTATTTGGGCTCTTTTTGTTTTGGCAGCATGAGATTCAAAATAACTACTCTTATTAATATGAAAAGGTGAAAGAAACAACAATCTTTGCCATCGCTGACAAGTTGCAAGTAATGAGTGGTATATTAAGAGCAATTTTATAACATTCATATAACTCTTCGAGTTTATATTTACACTTCTTGAGATCGAAGTTATAGTATAAGAAATATTCTATGAGAGCTATATTGAATACTTGTATACGGTCGAAATGGATTTCAGCCTTGGCATATCCGGTATGGTTCGAAGGGTGGTGTATCGAAGTAAGATTCCGAAGAGGGGCACGAACTAATCTAGAGCCCGGGGAGGCCGGTCCGTGTTGAGATCGATATTATAATCAAACTCGAACAAGAATCGAACCATGGAGCGGGTAGATCTATCGTGCTGATAATCCAAAAACCAACATACATCGACCTGGAATCCATCCGAGGGCTCGAACCAGGATCGGGCTCGGACCAAAATTATGAGTTCGAGCCGAAATCAAGCTCGAACCAGAATCGAGGATTCTAAGCAAGATCGAGCTCTCAGACAAAAGCCATTGTAATCCCACTAGAAGGAATCTTGGCAGAAATTATGAAAAAGCTGATTTATCATGGGTCTCCCACAGAATGTTTATTTTATTATACTTGGAGCCAAACCCCTTCAATATAAAAGGGCTTGTTTATCATTCTTAGAGGGCATCTTTTTTGGAGACTTAGACTATCAAAAACGGTATTATTTCCTCTATAAGCAAGAGAGTGATCTTTCTAGTTTCTTAGATTGATTCTATTTTGTTAAATCCTAAATTCATTGTTCATAATTGATTCGCCTGGATTACGTTTTCTCTAACCTATGTTCACCCTTTTATTTATCCTAGCATTCTGTATTAAGTTATACCACATCTTCGGAACTGCGTATAAATTCAACTAAACCATTTTTTGGGTAAACAGTTTGGCTCCCACCGTGGGGCCGAGGATAACAGTGGTCACTTATTTCCAAAAACACCTTTAATTTAGGTTCGGCTACGAATAGCCACCGACCGAATGGCTTCACCGACCGATTACGAAGTTGGCCTTCAAGATGAAACCAACAACTTGGCACTACCCGAGATTCGAGCCGAAATACCACTAGATGTCAATTCACAAATTGATTTGGAAGCGAACCGGCGTTCCGAATCGGAAAGAAGCATTCTGGGCGATGCTCGATCCGCAGCCCAAGACACCCAAAACCCAGAGGAGATCGGGGCCAGCTTACGCATGATCTTCGAGATGTTGCAAGCCCAGCAATTAGCGATAGCTCGGCTACAGAGCCAAACTCAAGCACAAAGCAGGCCGGTTTCCAATCCACTTCGAGAGGTCCGGCAGGGGTTACTTCGAGAGGTCACCCCCAGAACAGAGCCTGCCATAGTAAAATCTAACGAGCAGAAATCGGGGACTACTCCCGGAATTACTAAATTGCTCGAGGAACTTACAAAATGAGTCGAAGCCAACGACAAGAGGGTGGAAACGTATAACGCCAGGGTTGATCAAATCCCGGGGGCTCCACCAATGGTAAAAGGGCTTGATTCAAAAAAATTCATACAAAAGCCTTTTCTATCGAGTGCGGCACCGAAGCCAATCCCCAAAAAGTTCCGTATGCCCAAAATTCCCAAATATAACGGTACGACCGACCCTAACGAACATGTCACCTCTTACACGTTTGCCATAAAAGGCAACGATTTGGAAGATGATGAGATCGAATCCGTGCTATTGAAAAAGTTCGGGGAGACCCTCTCGAAAGGAGCTATGATTTGGTACCACAATTTACCACCAAATTCCATCGATTCTTTTGCCATGTTAGCAGATTCGTTCGTAAAAGCGCATGCTGGAGCCATAAAGGTTGCAACGAGAAAATCAAACCTCTTCAAATGGAATTCGTATCCCGATTTCAAATGGAACGCATGGAATTACCCTCGGTTACCGATGACTGGGCCGTACAAGCTTTCACCCAAGGGTTGAATGAGCTAAGTTCGACAGCATCACACCGGCTGAAGCAAAATTTGATCGAGTATCCGGCGGTAACTTGGGCAGATGTGCACAACCGATATCAATCGAAAATTAGGGTCGAGGATGATCAGTCTGGGACCCCGTACGGACCTATTCATCAGAACAGGGCAGTTATTAATCAAAAGCAGATTGACAGAGAGCAAAGGTCAAACAGAGACCGATATCGACCGTACGTCACCGATCGAGTAAACAATGGTTCAGCACGCAGCGCAGTTCGGAACAGTCAAAGAATTGATCGGGGACAAAATTCTCGGGGGGCTTATGAGTAAGAGCGGCTTCGACAAATATACCGAGCCTATAGAAGCACCTCGATTATCAGAATATAACTTCAGCGTTGGCGCATCCGCTCTCGTATCGGCCATCGGACGCATCAAAGACACTAAATGGCCTCGACCAATGCAAACCAATCCTGCCCAGAGAAATCCCAATCAAACGTGCGAATATCATGGTACCCATGGCCACATAACGGAAGATTGCAAGCAACTAAGAGAGGAAATAGCTCGCCTATTTAACAAAGGGCATCTTCGGGAGTTTCTGAGTGATAGGGCAAAGAGCCATTTTAGAAGTAGGGATTTCAGCAAGCAGAACGAGCAAGAAGAACCACAGCACGTTATCCACATGATCATCGGCGACACCGATACCCCTCGAGGACCGATGCGTAAGCGCACTAAAACATCGATGCTGAGGGAAAAGCGATCTCGGACTCAAGATTACGCACCCATGGGGACTTTGTCCTTCGGTGATGAAGATGCAGAGGGGGTCGTCCAACCTCACAACGACGCACTAGTAATATCCGTACTCGTAAATAAAACTAAAATTAAGCGTGTGTTGATCGATCCAGGTAGCTCGGCCAATATCATCCGATTGAAGGTAGTAGAGCAGCTCGGTCTGTAGGATCAGATCGTACCTGCAACTCTGATCCTAAACAGGTTTAATATGGAATGCGAAACCACCAAAGGGGAGATAGCCTTACCAATAAACGTGGCCCGAACTGTCCAGGAAACAAAGTTTCACGTGATCGAAGGCAATATGAGGTATAACGCCCTTTTCGGAAGTCCATGGATCCACAACATGAGAGCCGTGCCTTCGACCCTACACCAGGTCCTCAAATTTCCGGCGTCGGGAGATGTCAAGGCGGTATACGGAGAGCAACCAGCCGCAAAAGAAATGTTCGCCGTCGACGAAGCCAAACCAATGTCCTCACTTTCGCCGATAAAAGGATCGGGCCCGGAAGGAGAACGGGACACCAAATAGCAATCACAGACAGCGACTTTAACCCAGCCAGACAACCAGAAAGTCGAAGAGGATGGGGACCAAAGGGTCCCTCGATCTTTCATAATTCCCGATGACTCCGATGCCACAAAATCGATGATCGAGGAGCTAGAGCAAGTCATATTAATCGAGCACCGGCCCGAGCAAAAGGTATACTTGGGAACGGGGTTGAGCCCTAAACTCAGGAAGAAACTCGTTCAATTTCTTATCAATAACATCGATTGTTTCGCCTGGTCCCATTTAGATATAACAGGGATCCCGCCGGACATAACGACGCATCAGCTAAGTTTGGACTATAGGTTCAGACCGGTGAAGCAAAAAAGAAGACCCCAGTCCGATAGAAAAAATGCCTTTATAAAGGACAAGGTAACCAAACTTCTCAAAATAGGGTCCATTCGGGAGGTAAAATATCCCGAATGGTTAGCCAACGTAGTTGTAGTCCCTAAAAAAGGGGACAAACTTAGAATATGCGTGGACTATAAGGATTTGAACAAAGCATGTCCCAAAGATTCTTTTCCGTTGCCCAACATCGATCGCATGATCGATGCCACGGCCGGCCACGAGATCCTCACTTTTCTCGATGCCTATTCCGGGTATAATCAAATACAGATGAACCCGGAGGACCAGGAAAAAACCTCATTTGTCACCAAATATGGAACGTATTATTATAACGTGATGCCCTTCGGGCTAAAAAATGCAGGGGCCACTTACCAACGCCTAGTGAATAAAATGTTCGAAGAACAAATTAGAAAATCAATGGAGGTTTATATTGATGACATGTTAGTCAAATCCCTGCATGCAGAGGACCATTTAATTCATTTGCACGAAACGTTTGAGATTCTGAGGAAATACAAAATGAAGCTCAACCCCGAAAAATGTGCCTTCGGGGTAGGTTCGGGCAAGTTCCTCGGCTTCATGGTATCACATCGGGGAATAGAGATTAACCCCGATAAAATCAGGGTCGTCGAAGATATCACCGTCATAGACAGCGTGAAGGTCGTGCAAAGACTAACAGGTCGGATCGCTGCCCTAAGCCGATTCATATCGAGATCGTCCGATCGAAGCCATAAATTGTTTTCTCTACTCAAAAAGAAGAACGATTTTTCTTGGACCCCGGAGTGCCAACAAGCATTAGAAGGACTAAAACGATATCTATCAAGTGCACCACTGCTTCACACTCCAAAAATCGATGAGAAACTTTATTTGTACCTGGCAGTATCGGAAGTCGCCGTAAGCGGTGTCCTAGTTCGAGAAGAATAAGGTACGCAATTCCCAGTTTATTATACATGTCGAACCTTAGGAGAGGCGGAAACTAGATATCCGCTCCTAGAAAGGTTGGCGCTTGCACTGATAAGCTCCTCAAGGAAGTTAAGGCCATACTTCCAATGTCACCCCATATGCGTATTGTCTACTTACCCACTTCGTAATATTTTGCACAAACCCGAGTTATTAGGCCGACTGGACAAATGGGCCGTCAAACTCAGTGGGTACGATATAGAATATCGACCCCGCACGGCCATCAAGTCTCAAGTCCTAGCAGACTTCGTGGCCGATTTCACACCAGCCCTCGTACCTGAAGCCGAAAAAGAACTGTTGAAATCAGATACATCATCGGGGGTATGGATCCTTTTTACGGATGGGGCTTCAAACGTAAAGGGGTCTGGGCTGGGCATAGTTTTGAAACCACCCACGGGTGGCATTATTAGACAATCTATTAAAACTATTAGGTTGACTAACAACGAGGTCGAGTACGAAGCCATGATTGCAGGTCTCGAGCTGGCTAGAAATTTGGGAGCAGAAATCATTGAAGCCAACTGCGACTCCTTGCTGGTGGTAAGTCAAGTAAACAAAACTTTCGAAGTTCGAGAAGGTAGAATGCAGAGGTATTTAGATAAACTGCTTATCACTTTGCGCTATTTCAAACAATGGACTTTACGACATGTGCCACGGGAACAGAATAATGAGGCCGACGCACTGGCGAATTTGGGGTCATCGGTCGAGGTAGATGATACGGGCTCGGGGAATGTAGTTCAACTTTTGAGGTCGGTAATCGAAGAAGGACACGCTGAAATAAATTCTACAAGCTTAACCTGGGATTGGAGAAACAAGTATAGCGAATATTTGAAAAACGGAAAACTCCCTTTGGACCCTAAAGATTCCAGAACCCTATGGACCAAGGCTGCTCAATTCACTCTGGCTTCAGATGGAACACTGTACCGAAGAACGTTCGACGGACCATTGGCGATATGCTTGGGTCCGGGGGATGTCGATTATGTCCTATGGGAAGTGCATGAGGGTACTTGCGGGAATCACTCAGGAGCCGACACATTAGCCCAAAAAATAATCAGAGCAGGGTATTATTGGATAGATATGGGCAAAGATACGAAGGAATTCGTTCGTAAATGTGATAAATATCAAAGGTTCGCACCAATGATTCACCAGCCCGGAGAACAACTCCACTCGGTCCTATCCCCGTGGCCTTTCATGAAATGGGGAATGGATATCGTCGACCCTCTGCCATCGACCCCAGGTAAAGCCAAATTCATTTTGTTTATGACTGACTATTTTTCTAAATGGGTTGAAGCGCAGGCGTTCGAGAAAATAAGAGAGAAAGAAGTTATAGACTTTATTTGGGATCATATCATATGCCGGTTTGGGATACCCGCCGAAATAGTATGTGACAATGGAAAGCAATTCATTGGCGGCAAAGTAACAGGATTCCTCGAAGATCACAAGATAAGAAGGATAATGTCGACGCCGTACCACCCCAGTGGGAACGGGTAGGCCGAATCAACGAATAAAACTGTCATTCAAAACTTAAATAAGAGATTGAACGATGTTAAAGGGAGATGGAGAGAAATCCTACCCGAAGTCCTTTGGGCATATCGGACAACATCAAAATCCAGTACAGGGGCGACCCCGTTCTCCTTAGTATATGGATCCGAAGCATTGATACCAGTCGAAGTTGGTAAACCCAGTGCCAGATTTTGATTCGCGACGGAAGAATCAAATAACGAGGCTATGAACACAAGCCTCAAACTATCGGACGAAAGGCGAGAAACTGCCCTCGTCCGAATGGCCGCCCAAAAGCAGCGAATCGAAAGGTATTTTAATCGAAGAACCAAGCTCCGCCATTTCAAGCCTGGGGACTTAGTGTTGAGAAAAATTACCATCAATACCCGGAATCCGAATGAAGTGAAGCTAGGACCGAATTAGGAAGGACCATATCAGGTACTCGAGGACATCGGAAAGAGGTCGTACAAGATCGGTGTTATAAACGGCAAACAGTTATCAAGCAACTGGAATGTATCACATCTAAAACGGTACTACTGTTAAGGTACAACCTTTCCATATTAATTTATATCTCAAAACTGACCCCTGCAGAAGTCTGAACAAGGGACGGATCTCTCATCAGAAAGCACGCATTGCACTCTTTTTTCCTTATACCGATTTTATCCCGAATGGGTTTTTCGGCAAGGTTTTTAATGAGGCAACCACTGGTCGTGAAGCATATATAATGATATCCGAGGCCCTGTAAGAGAGTTAATTCACAGCAACATGGTCCCGATAGGAAAATTGTAAAGAGCCAAATGGTCGAAGCGAGCCATGCTCGTATAAATTGGCCCGAACTCTGGCGTGTAATGACATGCGAAGAATTAAGATATAATGCGACCATTAAGCCTACGGGCTATTTTTTCATTTCGAGTTTGAGCAAACACTCACTCGACCAAATAGCTTACGGGCCGCATCAATTCGAGTTCGAATCATTCACTCGACCAGGCCTACAAGCTATTTTTCATTTCGAGTTCGAGCAAACACTCACTCGACCAAATAGCCTACGGGCTGCATTAATTCGAGTTCGAATCATTCACTTGACTAGGCCTATGGGCTATTTTTCATTTCGAGTTCGAGCAAATACTCACTCGACCAAATAGCCTACGGGCTGCATCAATTCTAGTTCGAATCATTCACTCGACCAGGCCTACGGGCTATTTTTTATTTCGAGTTCGAGCAAACACTCACTCGACCAAATAGCCTACGGACTGCATCAATTCGAGTTCGAATCATTCACTCGACTAGGCCTACGGGCTATTTTTCATTTCGCGTTCGAGCAAACACTCACTCGACCAAATATCCTACGGGCTGCATCAATTCGAGTTCAAATCATTCACTCGACCAGGCCTACGGGCTATTTTTCATTTTGAGTTCGAGCAAACACTCACTCGACCAAATAGCCTACGGGCTGCATCAATTTGAGTTCGAATCATTTACTCGACTAGCCTACGGGCTATTTTTCATTTTGAGTTCGAGCAAACACTCATTCGACCAAATAGCCTACGGGATGTATCAATTTGAGTTCGAATCATTCACTCGACTAGGCCTACGGGCTATTTTTTATTTCGAGTTCGAGCAAATACTCACTCGACCAAATAACCTACGGGCTGCATCAATTCGAGTTCGAATCATTCACTCGACCAGGCCTACAGGCTATTTTTCATTTTGAGTTCGAGCAAACACTCATTCGACCAAAAAGCCTACGGGCTGCATCAATTCGAGTTCGAATCATTCACTCGATCGAGCCTACGGTCTATTTTTTATTTTTTATTTCGAGTTCGAGCAAACACTCATTCGACCAAATAGCCTATGGGCTACGTCAATTCGAGCACAAGCAAACACTCGCTCGACCGTCAAAAGCGAATCATTGACAATTAATAAGTCTAACGGGCTACATTGCCCCAAGTTTGAATAAACGTTCGCTCGGTTGCGGAGACCACGAGTTTCAAGTTTGATTAAGTGGTTTAATACATAGAGATATGCCTATACACAAAATTTATCTACATAGGTGGCTACAGCCAAAAAAATAATAATAATAATAATAATAAAATAAAAATAAAAATTTTAAACGGGAGAGGTCTCTTCTTTATCAGGTTCCCCCTGTTCTCGGATCCGCTTTTGCTCCCATCGTCATCGTCATCATCATCGGAAACCAAAGCTTCAGCATCAGCTTCGAGTTCTTTTGCCCTTTTTACCTTTTGTGTGAGATCGAAGCCGCGAGCATGAATCTCCCCGAGAGTTTCTCTCCTGGATCGGTACTTAGCAAGTTCGGCGACCCAATGCGCCCGACCATTGGTGGATTCGGTTGCCTCTCTTGCCTGAATTTGGGCAGCTTCAGCATCAGCCCGATAGACGGCCACGAGCGCATCCGCACAAGTCTTTGTCGTTTCAGCATCAGATTCGGCCTTGGCGAGTACTGAGGCCAACTGAGCCTCGAGCTCCTCAATATTTCTTGCTTGAACCAGGCCTTTTTCCTTCTTTTTCTGAAGTTGGGTTTCAGACGATGATAACTGGGCTCGAGCAGTCTCTTTTTCTGCAGCAAAGCGGTCCATACCTTCTTTCCATCGCAAGGATTCCATCCTTATCACATCGACCTCCTCACACAACTTCCCTATCATCTCGATTTTTTGCTGCAGCTGTGAGACCGAAATATTAGCTACCGTTGTGGTATCGAACCCATAGGTTTTCAAAAGCATCATTACCTTCTCAGACAAATCATTCTGGTCTCGATAAGCCTTGGCCAGCTCGGCTCGAAGATCTTTTATTTCCTCATCTCTCTGCCCTAAGGAAAGTTTCAGAGAGTTCCTCCCATCGGTAGCGCGTTTCAGGTCGGCCGCGTATCGATGCAGCTCATTCTGGGAAAGAGAACATTGTTCTCGATGGACCACCGCAGCCTACGAAGGAACAAGAAGCGAAGTTAACGAAAGACGAACATACAGGTAATACCAACAAAATGATTTTTAAAAGACTCACCTGGTTCAAAGCCTGCTGCAAACCGTAAAAAAAATCTGATTCATCACCGGCACCGGCAACATCCTCGATACCAGTAAACAGGTCACGAAATGGATCCTCTTAATCGTGAGGCCTACCTAGATCGAGGTCTCCCAGAGCTTGAGCTTCCCGAATCACCCCTACGGAAAAATCGAGAAAGGTAGGCGAGTCCTCGATTGCTGCTTCCCCAAGTGACTCGCTCGGAGCATTCCCCTCGGCTTGGAGGGGTTCGAAGGGCTCTTCGATTGTAACCCATGCTGACTGATTCCGATGAGAGGCGTCGTCGACGTCCGATAGTTCGGGGACTCTACCAGAACCTCTCTCCGGTATATTTTCAGTTCGAGACGGAGCCCCATAGGGCATCATCAATCCAGCCGGCGTTGAAGCATCGGTGGCTCTCTTCGTCTGGACCGCCAGCATGGACTCATTATCCTCTTCCTCTTCTTCTTCATCCCTTAGGCACAAAACAAATTCTACGGTCAAAGGAATAACATTCTTGTTCGGCTTACGAGCCGTCCTTTTCTTTGGTTTTGGATATTCGGGCAACGAAGCTCTCTTTCTTTTATTTTCCTTCACCGGCTTTGGAACGAAGGTAGAGACATCCTCCTCATTAGACAGAGGTCTCAAGACCGCGTCCTTACCCAAACCTGCATATGGAAAACCTTATAAAAAATATAGAGAAATGCCTCGTTAGAGTCCGAGAAATGAGCTTACCGTGATTTTTGGCCTCCCACCGACCCTTAGACAAATCACACCATGAGCGTTCGGCGTATGTGAAAGTCGAAACAAGATCCCGTACCCAATTCTTGAGGTAGGGAACCGCTCCGGGCATCCAGGGAACCGCTACATCACGAAAAGAGGAGTATCGATAAGAGAACAAATGAAAGAACAAAATAGAAGCAACAGCAAAATCACACTTACGTTTCAAATTCCACTCCTCGGGAAAGGGCATCTTTTCAGTCGGGATCAGGTCTGAAGTCTTTACTTGAACGAACCTGCGCATCCAACCCCGGTCCCTGTCCTCGTCAATACTCGAGAACAAAGCCTTGGTAGCCCGACGCTGGAGTTTTATTAACCCTCCCCGAAAAAGTCGGGGACGGTACAGCCGGATAAGATGATCGAAGGTGAATGACATCCCCTCGATTTTGCTCACGAAATATCGGATCAGAATAACGATCCGCCACAAAGAAGGATGGATCTGGCCTAAGGTTACCTGATACTGTCGACAGAAGTCGATAATGACGGAATCGAGGGGACCCAAAGTGAAAGGGTAAGTATATACGTTCAAAAACCCTTTCACATGAGAAGTGATGTCTTCATCAGGGGTAGGTATTATCACTTCTTTTTCCCCCCAGTTGCAGTCCTTCTTTAACAGATCGAGGTGCTTCTCAGTAATCGAACACATGTACCTCGATACCGACTCACATCGGCCAGGGACCGATGAACCTTTATCAACTTTAAAATCTGAAGTAAGGACGCACGCCTCGGGGACACACTCCTCTGGCCGTGGCTCCGCCGGTGTCTCATCGGCGACACAATGTGAAGATGAAGCTTTCTCTTTCTGAGGAATGATTTGCGATGTTTTCGCCATTTTTGAATTCAAAAATAAGGAATATAAGAAAGTGATAGAGATTTGGTAGAATTAAGGGGTCTTTTCGGAAAGAAATCACAGCTTTTTTGGTAGGCTGGAGAGTATAAAGAAGAAATTGAGAAATTTTAGAAGATAGAAGATGCAAAAATGGTAAAAGATAAAGGTGAGAGTTATTTATAGGTTCAAAGCGACGGCGGTTCATTATCAGCAGTGGCCGACCACCGCCTGACATGCATTAAATGCCTTGAAAGACTAAACCGACAGGACAACTATCATGTGCGTCATGGTCGAACTTGATGGAATCGACAAGATATAATCCGATCGAGCCATTAAAAATCATATCGTTTCTCGCCATATTTCTTTCTGAGAAATGAGGGGACTATCTGTATACGGTCGAAATGAATTTCAGCCTTGGCATGTCCAGGTACGGTTCAAAGGGTGGTGTATCGAAGTAAGATTTCGAAGAGGGGCACGAACTAACCTAGAGCCCGGGGAGGCCGGTCCGTGTTGAGATCGATATCATAATCAAACTCGAACAAGAATCGAACTATGGCGCGGGTAGATCTATCGTGATGATAATCCAAAAACCAACATACATCGACCTGGAATCCATCCGAGGGCTCGAACCAGGATCGGACTCGGACCAAGATCATGAGTTCGAGTCGAAATCAAGCTCAAACTAGAATCGAGGATTCTAAGCAAGATCGAGCTCTCAGACAAAAGCCGTTGTAATCCCGCTAGAGGAAATCTTGGCAGAAATTATGTAAAAATTAATTTATCATGGGTCTCCCACTGAATATTTATTTTATTATACTTGGAGCCAAACCCCTTCAATATAAAAGGGCTTGTTTATCATTCTTAGAGGGCATCTTTTTTGGAGACTTAGAGTATCAAAAACTGTATTATTTCCTCTATAAGCAAGAGAGTGATCTTTCTAGTTTCTTAGATTGATTCTATTTTGTTAAATCCTAAATTCATTGTTCATAATTGATTCGCCTGGATTACGTTTTCTCTAACCTATGTTCATCCTTTTATTTATCCTAGCATTCTGTATTAAGTTGTAAAATGATTCCATTTTGAGAAGTATAGTGAATACTAACCGTTAAAAGTTGAAAAGATTCCACTTTGGATAACTCATCATTCACATGATATCATAAGTCAATTGAAGTATGCATTTCTAATATCAAATATGTAATAGCTGACTAAAGAAACAAAGACTGATAGTAGGACAAGAAAAAGCTTTCAATTTGCTGTAACTTTGATGGGCCCAAAAGAAATAAGTTAGGTGAATCTTTCGAGTTGTTCTGCTCCGCATCAAAATTTCTCTGTCTTGATAATTTATTTATGGTTATTAAAATTGAAAAACTAGACATAGGTAATTTCCGAAGGTCGGTAGTGCTCAGTCTCTTCGTTCGTAGGCTTGAATCACATTATTGTAAACTAGCTTTTTTAGAAGATATCACACTCACTGCCACAGGTGAATATGCTTCACATTTCCAGTTTATCAATTAATTTGGTTCAGCTAAGATAATGAACCAGTGGCCAAGTATGAATGTCATTTAGTGCTAAGATCTCCCCGTACGCTATTTGCAATCTCTTTACCTTAAAAATGATTATATAAATATATGAGATTTCACTGTAATAAAAACTTTCTCTTTTTGGTACAAAGCAGGATGTCTTATATGAATTAGTACATTAAGATGTAGTTTAATTATTAACCATCTTCTAATGCCCAATGCCTTTTGAACTGGAAACACTGAACAAACATTGTAAAATTCTACTACCGACCTGCCAAAGATGACTGACGAGGTTTCATGCTTAGCTTTTGTGATGTTATATAATTCTGTCATTATTTGCACATTTCTTAGTTGTTCAAATTTTCAGTACCAATATTAGCAAGTGTGGTGGAGTTGATAATTTATTCTCTGGGTCTTAAATCTTTTTCTTGAATATGCCTAGGCTCCTTCACATGATGTAGTTAAAATGGTGGTAGATAAGTTATTGGTATAGTGGTTGATGCAAAAAGTAATTATAAAATGAATAAACAATTCTTAGGTAGTAATTATAGCTTGGCTAATTAGCTTGGAATGTTTGAACTGTCAACGTTGTGATGTAGGCTCTGCAGTGTGATTAACAAATGCAGTTTTTTAAATTTGTAAAGCGTATATTCATTTCAATATTGTCACGATAAAACTGGTTGCTTGAAGGCACATAAGCTGAATCTATATAGACGACGATATTTCCAAAAATGCAAATGAAGACACTGAAAACATTTGATGGTGTAAATATGGGTATATGAATTTTAGTTTTAGTTGTATATGTTAAGAATTAATTGCTTTTTTATAAACAATTAAAATTAACTTTCTATTTTTTGCTCAACATTATGGTAATTATCATGATGTTGGCATATAATAGGCTTAGTAGATTGTCAGCAAGATGCACTCCTAGGTGATGGTAAGACTATACTGCATGGCACAACTTTGTGTGCAAAGTTTTCTTCAGACAGATCTTATGTATGCTCAAGAAGGTACCTATGGAATATAATTCTTTACAGTGCAGTATGGAGGTAAGAGATTGAGACTCTTTAAAACTATTGAACTATAGAAACAGAGCACTGCGAGGGGAATGATTAGCTAGCATGATTGGAATAACTCTGGATATGGCTGAAAACATGTATAGTGCACATCTTTATTCGTCTTAATATTGAAAAACGAGTGTCATCCAGTACGTCTGTTCTTTACTGTTATTACTTCACCTTATCCTGTTATGTGAAAAGTTGAAGGTAGGACTTATATTTTCATTGGAGCTAATGTTGTAAAGTTTGTTGTTGTCGTCTTGTGAAAACGAAAGTCTAATCCAGAGAAATGTTCATTCAGTGAGGAAGGTAAAGCCTTCCATGGTGAACTTGAGCAATGGGAGATGGAAGTGATTGCTCAAGGTCTGTTTTAAGAAATGGAAGAGAACAGTAGGGCCTTCCAGAACTACTTTTATCAAGAAGTACATACCTAAATCATCAATAATTTAAATTGCGCATGTATCTTTAAAGGTGAAATTGAAAATACTCTTGCAATACTTATTCCCAAGTGCCTTCTTATATACTAGATAACAATTTAAGTTTAAGAAATAGATAACGAAAATGATTCTTTTCTATATAAAAATGAAAAATAAATGTACTAATGAACAAGAGCCGATATAAATTGTTGGTCTTGTATTTTTCATTTCAAATTGTTGGGCCCGTGCATCTAGTCTAGTCTAGTCTAGTCTAGTAGTATAGTAGTAGTATTAATAAGTGAAGGTTCCTTGGACGACCAAGGGTAATTCTGTAATTGCATGTTAAAAGCGAGTGTACGTGTTCAAATACAGACACACCACGTACTACATGCCATAGCCCATTTGTCATTTAGGGTTTTCCTTTCTAATTCCAAACTACTCTGAAAGCCAATTTCTCTTATCTGATTTCATCTTTCTACCAGTCGTTCTTCTTCCTCTGATCTCTCACACAGGTTACCGTTTCGCCAGTTCTTATTTTGCTCTTTAATTTGGGTGTGTTTGGTATAACAGAAAATGTTTTTCAAGAAAATATTTTCTTGGAAAACAAGTAGTAATCTTATTCATTTTTCGGCGTTTGGTATGCAAATTAAAGAAAATAACTTCTCAAGAGTATTCATAAATAATTTAGATACAATAAACATGAAGTCATAAACTTTTGAACTAACAACCTTTTGAACCCACAAATTTTATAAACTTCCGAATCGCTAAACTTTCGAAATCGCGAAATTTCGAACCCGTAAACTTTATAATTTCTAAACTCGTAAACTTCTAAACACATAAACCACCGAACTCATAACTTTGGAACTTGTAAAATTTCGAACCTGTAAACCGAAGGATGAAAAAACTAAAACTGAAAATATATATAAAAAAAAAATTCCCGGGGAGGGGGGCAGGGGCGGCGGCGGCACGGGAGGGGTTCAGAAAAATAAAAAATAGAAATTTGAAATAAAAAAAAAGTTAAAAATTTTTTTTTCTTTTGTGAGCAACTTGACAGTGTTCTGTGTGAGGGAGGGGGCGGGTGGTGGAGAAAAAAATAGAAATTTGAAAATTATAAAAAATTTTTTTTTTTTTGCGGGGTGTGTGTAGGGTGGGTGGTGACGAAAAAAAATGAAATTTGAAAAAAAAAAGTCTTCTTGGAGAGAGAGAGGTGGAGTTAGATGGGTGGGTGTGAGGGTGTGGGGTGGGTGGGTGAGTGTGGGGAAGGTTGATAAGGAATTTTGGAAAAAACTAAAATTTGAAAAAAAAAAAAAAGCCTTTTTGGTGAGAGGGAGTGGGGTTAGGTGGGTGAGTATGAGGGTGTGGGGTGGATGGGTGAGTGAGGGGAAGGTTGAGAAGGAGTGTGGAGAATGTTTTCCCTTTCTCTTGATAAGGAAAATATTTTCCTTCAATTGGAGGAAAATGAATTCATAAGGAAAATGTTTTCCAAAACATTTAAGTCAACCAAACATGAAAAAATTGAAAATCATTTTCCGAAAAATATTTTTCTTCCTGCCAAACACACCCTTTGATTCTATATATTTTGTTTTGTTGCAAATTTTTGGTTTTCCCTTCACAATTAAAGCTTAGATTATGATTGGTTTGAACCCAAAAGGGTCTGATTATACAAGAAATAGTCTCAGCAATTCAATAGTGAAATTTAAATCACTGTAATGGCATTTAGTTTGAGATGAACTTTCTACTAGAAATATGGGAAATACACAATGCTAAGAAAATAGTTCTGATTGTTTCTTTACCATGCAAGCCCTCGCACATTCTCTTCATTTTAATCATTTTTTGGTGGATCAAAGGCTCAAATAACTGGTGAGTCGTGGGTTCTTGGAGGAAGTACTAACTGACGGTAGTACCCACAACTATATTGGTTTTTGGTCCAAATTAAATGGACAAGAAAATCTATATATTAAGATGTAAATTTGATTAAGACGTGAGATATAAAAAAGGGGTTACATTGTTTGTGTAATTTAGCATTTTAAGATGTAATCTTCTTACATTTGATAGTGATTGTTGAAATATTATTGAAACCAATTTTCTTAGCAGTATGTTTTTATTATATCGAACTTTTTCCTGTTAAAGATTTAGTGGGAGACAGAGAGCTTAACTTTGAAGCGCTTTTAAAAAGGCCAGAATCGGTAAGCAAATATGCTTAAGGTTTTTCCTCATATAATAATAAATAATCCATGAATGTATAGGTTATATTTGGTTCTGTTATGTAGGACTATGGAGCATCGCACGCTAGGGCAACATATAAATCTTGGAGTTCGTACTTACTGCTCTCAGGATCTAAGTTATAGTAAAGAGTTATAATATAAGAACAACATTGAGTTCTAATTATTACAAGTTAGAAAGATTTCACTTTTGGTAACTCATCTCGAACATATGATAGATCCTTCAAATGTCTTATCAAGTTATAGCTTAAAAGATATGACCCTGATTCAAGTGAAGTATGCATCTCTAAATGTGGGATAAGGAGAATTTTATAATTTGCTATACATTTTATTGGACCCAAAGCAAAAAATTATGTGAATCCCGCGAGTTTTTGCGCTCCACCATCATAGGACCCTTGTCTTGACAATTTATTTGTGGTTACTGGAAATGAAAAACCAGAACAACGATAATTTTTGAAGGTCAAAAGTGCCTGGTCTCTCTCTGGCAGATATAACATTCATTGTCATTGACTTGAATGGAATTATTGTAAAATATATTTAAGAAAAGATATTTATTTATATTAAGTTTACACTCACTGTCACAAGTGAAATATGCTTCATAATTTCGGCATATCAACTAATTTGATCCAGCTAAGACAATGCAAAAGAGCATTGCTTAAAAGTAACTGAATAACCTTTGTGGCAAGTGAAAATTCTCAAAATCCCTTTATCTGGATTGGTCTTCATAATAGATATAATTAAATGATATACAGTAGATAGCCTTCAAGAAGATTTTTTTATTGTTTTTGTACATATAGTTCATATCTACTTATTGTTTCCTAATGAATTTCACTATTATAATAAATCATATCCTTTGTTTCGATCAGAAAATTACTACTATGTAATTTATTTGGTAAAACAAAATCAATCAGTCAATGTACCTCACTCTTCTTATATAACATATTTGTATTTCTCTTTTCATGGTTCTCCCATTCAGGGGTGACAGTTGACAAAGCAACCTTGAATTGTATTCAGCTTGAAGCTGGATAGTAGACAAAAGCTACTTTTTATCCTTGAATTGACAATGTTGGTGACAAAAAACTAGAAGGTTTTCCACCGATAGTAGGCTCACTTTAATTTCTCATTATAAATTAACAGGTAGGGAAAAAATGTTTGTATTTGCTGCAAATATTGTACTTAGTTTCTTGTTGCAGGATACTGATGAATGATGATGAGTACAACATTCTGCTCTATCACAGCTTGCAGTTCTTCCTGTAATTTTACTTAATGCTATTGATTGTTCCCCTAAGAGAAGACATCAGAAATAGATACACTTCAGTTTCTTCTCACATATTATCAAGGACGTATGAAAAAAATGCGAGTATTTGCAACATATAGTGCCCTTAGTTTCTCATTGCAGGATAAGGATGATGAATACAAAGGTGTTATAGGTGCGGCGAACCTGTAGTCCTTGATCTCTTTTTAAATTTGTATGATAGCAAGAGTTAGTGACTAAGTGCGTATCTCTGCAATTAAAACTTATCTCATGCAGTGTTTGGTTAATTGTTATAATGTTTATTCTTAAATCGTATATCCCCGGATTCTATTTTTTAAGGAGGGAAGGGTGTGAGTGAGAGAAATCTTGGAATTATCACAAAACTTTATCGTTCTTCTTCTGCTTGTTTTTGGAGAGGTGGGTGGGGGATACAACATATTAATATATGTTATTTCATATGGTGTATTAAAAGTATAAGTTCTTTATTTTTATATGAAATTTTGATTTACAAATTATGGTTGCAATTGCAACTGTTGAATTTGTAAACACTATAAGAAATTAGGATATACAAATTTGATACATTGGCTCTCAAGTAATAACTTTTGGATGTGCATCATCATACCCTCATCCTTATAACCAAAATAAATAAATGTAAAAAGGGAAGATAAGAAGAAGAAAAAGGTGCAGGTACATTACAGAAGAAAAAAAGGAAGGCATATACATGGTGCTTTTGTTTACTTGAATATTTTTTTATGTTTATTGCTCAATGAATTTACGTGAATTCATATGTTAGTATACTTGATAATGATCTTTCATTGTCTATAATTAAACTGAAAGTAAATAGTCCATTTTTTATTTTCATTTTGCAGGTGCTTTGAGGAAAAATTATTTTTTGCCTTCATTCTTTTGCTATTTGTTTTAATGAACCTGCTGGGAAATTTCTAACTTCCACCTCTTTTTCAGTGCAACAAAAGACTTACACATGTGAGATGCGTAGCATCTTAAATCTGTTGATATGTTGTAAGAATTTGTCTTTTTTCCTGCCAATATATGTTGCAAGGAAAAGGGGTGAAAAAATGGCTTTAACCCGACCAACTAAAGCACATAACCTTTTTATGATCTTTTAGAATGCTCTGATGACAAGCATAATTGGTTGAATTGATGAATTTGTCTGCCTGAAATATGACTGCTCTTCCCATAGAACCCCTCTTGGTTCTTGGATTGATGTTAATAGTTCAAGGATCTTTGAGAGCAATAATTTTCTTACTTCTATGTGCTATTTGTTTAAGCAGGATTCAAATAATCTTCTTACTCTGTTATAATGTTTGTATGAACTTACCACCATTGTTTTTGTTAAGAAGTTTCAGCTAGAAGAAGTTTAGATTGCAGCTCACTTTCGAGTTTGCAACATGTACATACATCTTTTGATGGCCACCATACTCGTGAACAAGGGCAACTCAAGTTAAATTTGTTACCTTCTTTTCAATTGTTGGCATCTCACCTATCTTTTTTTGTTCTTCTAGAAACTGGAGAATATATGACCGTGGACTCAATTTTTACTCTTATATTTTATTTTGTACATTTATATTTTGATAGTAAACACATAAGTCTTGTAATCTATGGAGCTGAATCGTGCGACAATGAGTTGATTCTTTATTCGCTTGCCATTATGTTTTGGTATTGTTATGCTTGAATATTTAACTCCATGTATGATTTTAGGTTTTTGCAAGTCATGTATGTAGTAGCAAATTCTAAAAATGTCGGGCACACGCCCGTGCTGTGCAAGGGTACACACCATTTAGTTATAAAAGAAGTTCGTTAATAAGTAATTAATAAAGCTTCTAGCTCGCCTACTCCTGGTGTTTACTCGTAGAACGATATAGTTGAATTTATAGCGTAGTTTATAGACAAGCAAATCGATTTTATCCCAAAATGATAAATAAATTAAATAAAATGCAAAACTTAGCGTTGAAATCGAGATAAGATAGCAGACAACTTGGTTCCCGGAGCAGGGCTTTCGAAGACAGCAATAAGAATATTGATAGACAGAAAATAAAGTATTATTTAGCTTGAAATAATGTGTAGCATAAGTTTATCAGAAATTTTGTGGTTTACAATGGCTGTTAAAGTCACTATTTATAGCTATACCTAGGAAACAAGATCCTAGGATCAAGCCTCTCTTAAATGATAATAATGGGGGCCATTGATGAATATATAACGACAAACTATGTGTGATGACCCAATAGGTCACTTTGAGTTTTAGCCTTCATTTATGTGTTCTTAGACCTTGAATAGCTTCGTTTATCCTTTCTCGATTTGCGTGCGCAATCCGTGTCTTTTTCCGAAATATTTTTATGTGAAAAGTTGAAAATGTGAATTTTAACTTAAAATGATTTGGGTTGACTACGGTCAATATTTTGTGTAAACGGACCCAATCAGTGTTCTGACGGTCTCGGTGGGTCCATATCGTGATTTGGGAATTGGACGTATGCCCGAAATCGAATGCGGAAGTCCCTTACTTGATCTAACGTGATTTGTTGAAAACTAGTAATTTGAAGGCTAAAAGACTTTTTAAGTTTGACCGTAGGTTGACTTTGTTACTATCGGGTTCAGATTTCGGTTCTGGAATACGGAATAGGTTAATTTCACTATTTATGACTTGTGTGCAAAATTTGGTGCAAAACAGAGTTGATTTGACGTGATTCGGACGTCCGGTTGTAAAATTGAAAGTTCTTAAGTTTCTTTAAAAATTTCATTCGTTTTGATATCTGATTCGTAGCTCTAGGTGTTATTTTTGTGTTTTAATCACGCGAGCGAATTCATATGATGTTATTACACGTGCGTGCATGTTTGGTTTAGAGCCCGAGGGGCTCGGGTGAGTTTCGGATAGGCTACAGAGTGATTTGTGAGCTTCGGCATCTGCTGTTTTTGTTGATATCTCGTGTTTTGTGCTTCGCAAATCGCGAAGCTACTCTCGCGATCACGAAAGGGGAAATTGGGACTGGGACAGAGTTACTCTTATCGAACGCGAGGTACTGGTCGCAAATGCGAAGTGGAGGGGGGCTTACCCTTCACGAACGTGAAGTTTTGTAGGGTTCTGGGGGAGTTGGGCAGTGACTCTACGCGAACACGGGCGTTGGCTCGCGAAAGCAGGGGGGAGAGCTAAGTCTTCGCGAATGCAAAGAGTTGACCGCGATCATGATGGCCTTTTGGCCAGTGCTCTTTGCGAACGTGTCAGGTGCTTCGCGAACGCGAAGGACACCTGACGCCCAGTCTTTAAGCCTTCTAAAAATCTGGATTTAACTCATTTTTCACCATTTCCAAGTTTGAGCTAAGCCTAGAGACGATTTTGAAGAGAAATTTCATCCCCACTTCATAGGTTAGTATATTTTAACTCGTTTTCTTCAATTTTCATCAACACACATTGATTTCTAACCTTTAATCTATATATGCTCTTTCATGGTAGAAATTAGGGATTCAGGTAGAATTGGGGATTTTTAGAAAATTGAGATTTATACCTCAAATTTAGGCCGAATTTCGAAACTAATCACATAATCGGGCTCGGGGGTGAATGGGTAATTGAATTTTGGTCCGAATCTCGAGTTTTGACCAAGCGGGCCAGAGTTTGACTTTTTGAAAAAAATATAAAGATCTTTGCTTTATCTATTGTAATTGATTCCCCTAGCATCGTTTGATGATATTACGTCGATTTTGGTTAGTTTCGATTGGTTCGGAGGTGATTTTTAGAGGAAAAATCCTGGTTGAGCTTTGATTTGATTGCGGAGCGATGTAAGTGTTGGGTCTAACCTTGATTTGTGGGAATTAGGAACCTTTGAACTATATGTTATATGAATTACGTGTGAAATGACATATATGCGAGGTGACGAGTGTATATACGCCGTCAAAATAATTGTTTCCATGTCTTTCTCGTATTTCATGACTTATCTCACTCTATGCCTTAACTGTTATATGCTTTAATTGCTTTCTATGCCGTAATTTGTTACTTGTGATTAATTATTCTTGTATTAAATTATTCGTTCCTTCCATGACTCCGTGATTAATTGCTACTTGCCTTAATTGTCTTATTTTCACACCTTAACTGTCATGTACTTGGCTTGTCTTATTGCTTTTGTATTAATTGTAGCATTCCTTTGATTAGTACAGGGTTCCTTTATTACTTTCTTTCATATTCCTTAATTGTAGAGGTTCTTATAAATTGAGCTATTGAATTGATTGCTTTTATTGATAATATTTGTGGATCGGGTTGCACGCCGCAACGACTGTGATATGGTGGAATAAAGGAGGATTTTGATATTGATTATAATGATATGGTAGGATCGGGTTGCGCACCGCAACGATTTTGAATGTAATACTTGATATTAAGGGAGAACTATGACATTGATTATGATAATATGGTGAGATCGGGTAATGCGTCGCAATGGATTTTATATGTGATTCTTAATATTAATAAATGATACTATGGTAAAATAAAAGAGGATTGAGTGTGTACGGTGGGATCAGGTTGCGCTACGCAATGGATTGTGTATTTTATTTTTGTTGTTGTTATTGTGTTGGTTTCCAGCATTGTTACATGAAATTATGAGATCGGTTATTCTGGATTCTCCGACTGCGAGAATTGAGTTCTTTTTCATAAATTAACTGCCTTACTTTCATTTCCTGTTTTCCGTCCTTGTTATTATTATTATTATTATTATTATTATTATTATTATTATTATTATTATTATTATTATTATTATTATTATTATTATTATTATTATTATTATTATTATTATTATTATTATTATTATTATTATTATTATTATTATTATTATTATTATTATTATTATTATTATTATTATTATTATTATTATTATTATTATTATTATTATTATTATTATTATTATTATTATTATTATTATTATTATTATATATATATTATTATTATTATTATTATTATTATTATTATTATTATTATTATTATTATTATTATTATTATTATTATTATTATTATTATTATTATTATTATTATTATTATTATTATTATTATTATTATTATTATTATTATTATTATTATTATTATTATTATTATTATTATTATTATTATTATTATTATTATTATTATTATTATTATTATTATTATTATTATTATTATTATTATTATTATTATTATTATTATTATTATTATTATTATTATTATTATTATTATTATTATTATTATTATTATTACAGTGTGTACAGGTTATTGTAAGTGGCCCCGCCTTAGCCTCGTCACTACTTTGTCGATGTTAGGCTCGACACTTACAGAGTACATGGGGTCGGTTGTACTCATACTACACTATGCACTTCTTCTGGAGATTTTGGTGTTGGTCCCACCGACATTCAGTAGACTTGCTCGGATCTAGCTATCAGTGGATACCTGAGGTATAGTTGTACGGTGTCCGTAACCCTGAAGTCCCCTTCTTCCTCATTTTAGCTGTTTATTGTGATTCAGGCAGTTATGTTTATTTCAGACCATTATTTGTAGTATTCTAGACGCTCATGTAATCGTGACACCAGTTCCGGGGTTTGTGTTTGGATTTCGTCACTTATCAGTTATTTACTAGATTTCAAACTATTCGATTTTATTATTGTCATTTAATTTGGAATTGTTAAAAATGATTAATAGATATAGCTAACGTTGGCTTGCCTAGCAAGTGAAATGTTAGGCCCATCACGGTCCCGCAGGTGGGAATTCCAGGTCGTGACACTATGAATGCCAAAATTCTCTATAACGGATTGTGTATTTAATAATGAGGAATATTCTTTATTGAATGTCGTCTGGTGCCAAATATTTGTTTGCCCTCATTGACAATGTTCCCTTCGGGGTTTGCCTGGTGCCAACTGAAGCTGTTATCCTCGGTCTTGGTTTTCACTCGTTTCGTCTTCCATCTGTCTTTGGTTCCACGTGTCGATCTATCATTCGAGTATTTAATGTGAACCTATTTTACCCTATACAAATAGTCCCCCTGCTTTCGGGTGGCACGTCATCAGGAAGTTGGTGAAGATTCCTTTCTTGGCAAGAAATTTTTTGAACCCTTCTGAAAAGTTTCTGACGCTTGATTAGACTCACGTCTCTCCGCATTTAATACCCCGAATACGTGTTACTCCATGATTTATCAATAGTTTCGCCGATTTTTGAGGTAATCATGGCCACGAGTTTAGCCGCCTATTCCTTTACTTATACGCCTCTTTCTTCTTCTTTTACACTTCACAGTTTTACATACTCTCTTAACTTCTTTGCATTCAACTCTTTCCTGCTTTCCTGCTTTCGCTCTTCTTTAATTTTCATAGTTTTCTTCCGTTGATGCTGAACCCCATACGGTGAGAACCATCATTCCCAAAAGACTCAACACTACCAAGGACTTCGAAGAGAAGTTTCCTTCTACAAGTTCTCGCATGTGGGTTGTTGGCATATTCCTTTCTTCCATCTGTCCTTCCAGCATTCATGCTGTGAAGGAGTATTGTGATTTCCATGATTTGAACACCATTGCTCATGAACTGGTAGAGCGAGTAACCTTCCTAAAAAGGGCTTCATATACGTTTATACGTACCCATTTACTTTTGGTGCAGTTTCTTTGAGCAGGGGAATTGATCCCGTGATTTTGGAGATGTGCCACAAATATCAGATTTGTTTGGCATAGGTGGGCCCTTCGGTGTGGCGAACGGTGGCCTGTCTAGGGCGGCTGTGCCAGGAAACGAAGGAGGATCTCACCTTGGCTCTCTTGATGAATCTCTACTCCCCCAAAATTTTCCATGGGGGAGAAATAAATTTTAGCAAATGTGGCCACCATGCTTTGCTCACCAGCATGGATGACGACAACGACCGTGGATAGATGGAGTGGGCTGTTGCTACTAGGGATATCATCTCGGCCACAACTCTATCTTTTTCCGAGTCTTAGACTCGTGCACGTAAGTTCAAGGTTTGTCATTTTTCTGAAAAAAGGTTATTTTCATGTCATTGCTTGTCACGACCCAAAATCCCACCACATGCATCGTGATGACTCTTAGTCTCTAAGACTAGGTAAGCCAAGTACAATTACATTTCAAGCCATTTTTTTTAAAACATATAATTTAATACAACCTCCCAAGACTAATAATACTGAGTCACGAAGTCTAACTGAATTCATGAAATGATCTCAAGGATCGAATACTCAATACTGTTTGAATAATAATTAATAGTACAATAAAATGGAAAGACTCCAAGGAACTGCAACGACCAAGCAGCTCTATCTTAATTCCTTGCGATCTCACTTTAACTCTGTTAGAGTCCGATAGCTCCAATACCTGGCTCTGCACAAAAATATGCAGAAGTGTAGTATGAGTACACCACAGTCGGTACCCATTAAGTATCAAGACTAACCTCAGTGGAGTAGAAACGAGGTACAGTCAAGAAACTCACTAGTCTAATAACCTGTACAATATAGTATACAAAATAATAGGAAACAGATAACAATAAGGGCAACACAAATCAACCATTAATATTGCTCAATAAATGATAAATACAAGTACACCCAATTAAATCAAGTCCTTCAAATATAAATCTTTCGTCTATATGCTTCTCAAATAATACTCTTCAGGATATAATACTTTTCAATAAATATATTTTGAATATACTCACTTTAAATAAATATCTTTCAAATATAATTCTTTCAAATAAATCTTTTTCGAATATAATTCCTTCAAATAAATCTTTTTCAAATATAATTCCTTTAATAAATATCTTTTAAATATAATTATTTCAAATAAATCCTTTTCAAATGTAATTCCTTCAAATAATTATCTTTCGGATAAAAGTCACCATGTGACACCTCATTTCTAAATCATAAAGTACGAGTATCATCCCAATTTCATATTTCCACGGCACCTCGTGCCAATTTCTTTATCACAACTGCACGGACAACTTACGTGCCAATATCATCATCATTTATCCATGGTACCTCGTGCCCACATTTCATATCACAACTGCACGGATAATTCACGTGCCAACGTCATCATTTTATTTTATTCTCGGCACCTCGTACCCACATTTTATTTCATAATCCGCCTGGCAATAGCCACGGGCTCCCAATTTCAACATAAATCAGATTGTTATCAATTTACCAACAACAAGACAAATTGCACAAGGTATAAAAATAAACACAAGAAATACCCCAACATCACATGAAAATTACCAACACAATAACTCCACATCATCACATAGCATCCCTGACAATAGCCACCATTATCACTCCTATAATAGCCTCCCTTATCCCTCCGCCCTGACAATATCAATAGCCTTCCTTATCTCTCTTATAGCCACCCTTATATCTCCTATAGCCACCCTTATCGCTCTGCCCAGACAATATCCTAACACACATAACAACAGTGAAATGCCTCCCTTATGCTCATATAATATCAACAGTAAAATGCCACCCTTATATCCTCAAAATAATAACTCAATTAACACAATAATTTACACGGAATATTATCACGACAATGTAACAAAATTAATTCATATCACGATTTGCCCAATGGCCACAACCAATTCCAAGGATATAACAAAATCAATTTATTTCACAATAAATAGCCTAAGGCTCCACACAATGTAAATAAAACCTCAAAAATAATCAATAGAGATAGAAAATAATCAGCATAGGACAACGCCTTCATTAATCCAAATTTTTATAATTATATTAACACTTCTTCTTAAGCTTGCTTAATTAATTATTTGCATAGGAAAAATTCATAATGAAATTAAATTCCAAGAAATATCAAACCATCAAACTCACAGAATTCACATATATATACAAGTAATAATTACATCAAATTGTCATATAAAAACAAATTCAATAAATGTGATTTGAGGCATGGCAAATAGATGATTAAATAAATGCCAACACTTATCCAATTTATTACACAATATGCCCAAGACTTTAACTCAATAAATTTTGCACATATAAGCCCGAGTACGTACTCGTCACCTCGCGTACACGACTTTTCACATTTCACAAATGGCACATAAGACTCGATGCCTAAGGGGTAATTCCCCCACTCAAGATTAGGCAAGATACTTACCTTTTTGAACTTAGGCCGATATTCCAAAATAGCCTTATCACGTGAATTGACCTCCGAACGGCTCCAATCTTTCTTGAGCCTTCCTTACATTACTACGAGGTTTCAAAAATCCTAGAAACTTCAATCTATTTAGAAAAATAACAAAAGTGAACCATAATTAGGAAGATTTTCATGGTTTTAGCTCATTTGAGCATTTTATCAAACACTAGGTGAGCAAATTTGGTTACAAGATTTTTCTACAAGATTTCCTTCATTCCACAACCCAATCTTTACTTATTTGATCTTAACAATCTTTTCACAATCCTTATTGGTACAAGAATATATACATAATACTCTTACACCCAAGAATCATACTCCTAATCACCAATCTTTTACCCCAAACTCGAAATTTGAAGACTAGGGGTTGAATCTTACCTCTTAGATGAAGATCTTGTGATTAGCTTCCTTGATTCTTGAAAATTGAATGATTAGAATGTTAGGTTCCCTACTTCTCTCTCTTAAATGCTCTTACCTCTCTCTAAAGCCCTCAGAAAAACACCCCAAAATAAGCCCCAAAGGCTATTTATTAAAATGGGGTCGAGTTATGAAAATAGAAAAATTAACCCTTCGAAAGCAGGTATGCGGTCGCATAATGGACTGCAGAATGGGTATGCGGGCCGCATAATGGTCGCAAAAATCGGTGCCCAGAACTGGGCTGTTCTGGTCAATTCTTCGACCAGTTTGCAGTCGCAGAAGCAGCTTTGCGATCGCATAACTATTCTGCGATCGCAGAATTGGTCGCAGAATCGCATTTTTTTCAGCCTTTGGTTAGTTGGTCATAACTTCTTGTAGGAATGTTCAAATGACGAACGATTTGAAGAGTTAGAAACTAGACTCAAAGATATTTCATTTGATAGGTAATAAACCATATAACACTTCATATCATGGGAGTTATACTCATTTGAAGTTAGGTCTTGTGCGAACTTACTTGAAACTTTAGTCTATTATGAAATTTTCAACTTCTACATCCGATGCCGAAACCTATCAAATCAAGTCCGATTGACCTCAAATTTTGCACACAAGTCATAAATGATATAACGGACCTATTTCAATTTCCAGAATCAGATTCCGACCTCATTATCAAAAATTCAACCTTCGATCGAACCTTCCGAAAATCGTCTATTTTCTAACTTTCGCCAAAATGCGTCGAATTGTCCTACGGACTTCCAAATCCAAATACGGACATACGCCTAAGTCTGAAATCACCATACAAAGTTATTGACATTATCAAAATTCTATTCGGGAGTCATTTGCTCAAAAGTCAACTCTCTGGTCAACTCTTTCCATTTAAGTTTCTAAATAAGAATTGTTCTTTCAATTTATTTCTGAATCTTCCGAAAGTCAAACTCGACCACACCCGTGGGTCATAATACATATTATGAAGCTGATCAAGACCTTAAGTCACAGAATGGGGCGTTAATTCTTAAAATAACAAGTCAGGTCGTTACATTCTCCACCTCTTAATATAACGACCCGGCCGGTCGTTAGAGTGTTATAGCCCTTTTTTCCCCATTTCTACTTCTTTTTGTGTTATTGAGCTATATTATGTTATATCGGGTTAGTTGGTTCAGGACCGGAGTGAGTTCAGATTGAATTGAGACACTTAGTCTCTTAAGTAGAAACTTAAGTTGGAAAAGTCAACTGGATGTTGACTTATGTGTAAACGATCTCGGATTTGAATTCTGATGGTTTTGTTAGACCCGTTAGGTGATTTTTGACTTAGGAGTGCGTCTAGAATGTGATTTGGAGGTCCGTGGTAGAATTAGGCTTGAATTGGCAAAATTGGAAATTTGGCGATTTTGGTCGGCAGTAAAAAATTTGATATCGGGGTCGGAATGCAATTCCGAAAGTTGGAGTAGGTTAGTAGTGTCATTTTTTATGTGTGTTCAAAAGCTTAGGTCATTCAGACGTGGTTTGGTTGGTTTCGGCATCGATGCCGAATTTAAAAATTTAGAAGTTCTTAGGCTTGAATCCGAGGGTAATTTGATGATTTGATGTTGTTTTGAGTGATTCGAAGGTTTGACTAAGTTGGTATGTTGATATATGATTTGTTGGTAGTTTTGGTTGAGGTCCCGAGGGCCTCGGGGTGATTCCGGGTGGTTAACGGATTTGTCGAAGTTGAGAAATGCAGTTGGAAGCTGCTGGTGTAAGGCTACCGGTGTGGCCGCACCTGCGGATGGTGAGCAGCAGGTGTGATGATCGCAGGTGAGGATGGCATGTCGCAGATGCGAGAAATGGAGGCCTGGCATTGAGTACAGGTGCGGAAGAGAGGATCGCACCTGCGAGCCCGCAGGTGCGAAGCTTGGCGTCTAAGTGACTTTCGCAGATGCGCACCTGGGATCGCAGATGCGAGTACGCAGGTGCGAAAGTTGGGGAATTAAGTGATTCGCACAGGTGCGGCTCCTTTGACCGCAGGTGCGGTCGCGCGGGTGCGAGAAAATGGCCGCAAGTGCGAAAAGCCTGGGCAGAGGGTACATATTGCACACTTCGCAAATTTTGGTGCATTCTTCACCATTTCTATTCGGTTTTGGAGCTTTTGGGAGATATTTGAAGAGGGAATCAAGGGGGTTTCGTTGAGGTAAGTTACTTGAGCCCTAATACTTATATATATGGTGATTCTCCGTTATTTAATCATTGTAATTAGTGAAAATGTGGGGTTAGGGCTTGGAATTTTTAAGATGTTAATTTAATGATTTGAGGGGCCAAACAATGTCGGATTTTGATGAATTTGGTATGGTTAGACTCGTGAGTGAATGAGCTTTCTTGTTTTGTAAATTTTGTCAGATTTCGAGACATGGGCCCGGGGGCTGGGTTTGAGCCAATTTCGGGTTTTGGTCTAATTTGATAGTTTTTCTTGTGGAATTCATTCCATTAGCATATATTGTTGGTATTGTACTGATTGTGAATAGATTTAGAGCATTTGGAGACCGAGTCCAGAGACGAGGGCATCCCGGAGTAGGATTTTATGTTGTTAAGGTAAGTAACAGTTTTAACTCTGGCTTTGAGGGTATAAACCCGGAGATTTGACATCACGTGATGGTTTGGAAATGATACCCATGCTAGGTGATGAGCGTGTGGGTGTGCACTGCGAGGGATTAATACTTGGTCCGTCCCGTGAGACTGTGAGGCTTAATGGATATTATCTGTGGTTATGTGTTATTTGTTGTTGAACTTGTTTGCCTTCATGTTAGAGATCATGCTTAGGCTTTATTCATGCTCACGATATTTGTACTCAGTCATAGAAATTATTGTACATGTTTACCTCGGTCTCTATTAATTGCTAATATGCGGTGATACTTATTGTGGGCTGTGTTCCCTTATTGTTGATGATGGTGAGGCTAGTGAGGTACATGATTGAGTGAGGCCAAGGGCCTGGTTGTGAGGATATTAATACCATAGCGCGTGTGTTTTTTGCGTAGCACGTGAGTTGACCGTGTGGGTCCAGGTATTGATACCATAGCGCGTGAGTTGTCCGCGTAGCACGTGAGTTAACCGTGTGGATCCAGGTATTGATATGATGGCACGTGAGTTGTCCTTGCTTAGAGCTTGGGCTTTGGGAGCCCCTCAGGAGTCTGTACACAACCCCAGTGAGCGCAGAGTGTTAAGTGTTTTGAGTATTGAGTGCTGAGTGCGAGTGATGAGTGATGGAGTGACACTGCTGTGAGGTTGTATTTATTTGTGTTATTGCTGCATTTACCTGTTAAAATTCCTTGTGGCATTTACTGAGTTATGGAATTACCTGTTTATTTCTGTTTATTTTTAATTTGTGAAAATAAATAATTGGACTGTTTTACTTAGCTCGTCACTATTGCTCAGCTCCTTAGTTATTTCTGTTACTTGCTGAGGTGGTTGTACTCATACTACACCCTGCACTTTATGTGCAAATCCAGGTGAGTTACATCGCGACGTTTATTAAGTTCAGGCCGACTATCTGTGGAGATTGCAAGGTAGCTGCTAGCGTCCACAGGACCTTGTCACTCCTTTTATCATTTCTTCTTTTGTATTGTATTGATAGTTAGACAGTTTCATTTCTTAAATCATAGATGTAGACGCTCATGATTTAGTGACACCCCGATGTTTGGGGCTCGTTTCCATATTTTTCTATATTATATTTAAAGTTGATTTAGTTTATGAAAAAATTAAATATTGGAAATGTTTTATTAAATTCTTATAATCGATTTAGTAGTAATATTTTGGGAAGTAGGCTTGCCTTGTAACACGATAGGCGCCATCACGACCATGGTTAGATTTTTGGGTCGTGACAAGTTGGTATCAAAGCCTAGGTTACATAGGTGTCACGAGTCATAAGCGGGCTTAGTCGAGTCTTACGGACCGGTACGTAGACGTCTGTACTTATCTTCGGGAGGCTTCAGAACCTTTAGGAAAATTTCACATTCTTGGATTCTTATCGTGCTTTCTGTGTTTTCTAGTAACTAAACATCTGTATTTCATTCTCTCGCAGATGGTGAGGACTCGTGCTACCGGTCAAGAGGGTCAGCCACCAATTCGGGCCGTGAGAGGCCGAGGCTGCGGTAGAGGCTGTGGTAGGGGCAGAGGTGCAGCCCGTACAGCAGCTAGGGCAGTACCTGCAGATCCACCGGTTATCCCAGATCAGGACCAGGTTCCAGTTGTTGATGCACCAGCTTAGGCACCACCTGTGCCTATTGTGATTCCTGGCCTTCAGGAGGCCCTAGCTCAGATTCTGACAGCATGTACCGGCCTTGCTCAGGCGGTCTCTATTTTGATGGCCGCAACCACTTCTAAGGCTGGGGGAGGCACTCAGACTCCCGCTGCTCGCACATCCAAGCAGGTTATTCAGGGACTTCAGACACCGGAGGCACCACCAGCCCAACCGGTTACAGCTGCACAAGATTATGTGGTTCCTGCTACGCCTGAGGATGATCAGTGTAGGTTGAAGAGGTTTGGGAGACTCCAGCTGCCACCTTTCAGTGGCACAAAGAGAGAGGACGCTCAGGACTTCTTGGATAGGTGTCAGAGGATACTCCGTACTGCTGGCATTCTGGAGACTTGTGGGGTCTCATTCACTACCTTTCAGTTTTCTGGGGTTGCACTCAGATGGTGGGAGACTTACAAGAGGCGTAGGCCTGTTGGCGCAGTACCCCTTACTTGGCAGCAGTTCTCCGTTCTCTTTCTGGAGAAGTTTTTACCTGAGTCCCGTAGAGAGGAGCTGTGCAGGCAGTTTGAGCAGCTTCGCCAGGGTGAGATGTCTGTTACACAGTATGAGATGCGGTTCTTCGAGTTAGCTCGTCATGCGGTTTGGTTGGTTCCTATAGACCGAGAGAGGATCAGGAGGTTTATATATGGCCTCAATTTTCAGCTTCGATTGCTTATGACCAGGGAGAGAGTATCTGGGGTTACCTTTGATGAGGTTGTCGACATTGCTCGACAGATTGAGATGGTTCGAGGTCAGGAGAGGACTGAAAGAGAGGATAAGAGGCCTCATAGTCAGGGTGGTTTCAGTGGTTCTCCTCAGGGAGTTCAGTTTCAGCAGGACCAGTTTCAGTAGAGTCAGTCATCATTCAGTGCATTGCCAGCGCAGGGTTCTCATTATGCCCTGCCCGCTCAGTTATCAACGGGTAATTATTTTGGGCACCAGGAGCAGCAGTTTCATCAGAGGAGGGGTTGTTTCAAGTGCAGGGATTTTGGTCACATTGCGAGATATTGACCTAGGCTTATCTGTGGGACTCCACAGCGGAGTACTCGGCCAACGGCACCAGCACCAGTTCCTCCACCACCCGCCCAGCCAGCTAGGGGCAGAGCCCAGTCAGCTATGGGTCGCCCGAGAGGGGGAGGCAGATCAGGGGGTGTTCAAGCCCGTTTCTATGCCCTCCCAGCCAGGCCAGACGCTATTGCTTCAGATACTATGATTTCAGGTATGTTCTCCTGTTAGACTCATTCGAGGACGAACGTATGTTTTAGAGGGGGAGGATGTAACGACCCGGCCGGTCATTTCGAGAGTTATAGCCCCGTTTTCCCCATTTCTACTTCTTTTTGTGTTATTCAGCTATATTATGTTATATCGGGTTAGTTGGTTCGGGACTGGAGTGGGTTCAGAGTGAATTGAGACACTTAGTCTCTTAAGTAGAAACTTAAGTTGGAAAAGTCAACCAGATGTTGACCTATGTATAAACGATCTCAGATTTGAATTCTGATGGTTCTGTTAGCTCCGTTAGGTGATTTTGGACTTAGGAGTGCGTCTGGAATGTGACTTGGAGGTCCGTGGTAGAATTAGGCTTGAATTGGCAAAATTGGAAATTTGGCGATTTCGGTCGGCAGTGAAAAATTTGTTATCGGGCTCGGAATGTAATTCCAGAAGTTGGAGTAGGTTCGTAGTGTCATTTGTGATGTGTGTGCAAAGTTTGAGGTCATTCAGACGTGGTTTGGTTGGTTTCGGCATCGGTTGCCGAATTTGGAAATTTAAAAGTTCTTAGGTATGAATCCGAGGGTAATTTGATGATTTGATGTTGTTTTAAGTGATTTGAAGGTTCGACTAAGTTGGTATGTTGATATATGATTTGTTGGTATTTTTGGTTGAGGTCCCGAGGGCCTCGGGGTGATTCCGGGTGGTTAACGGATTTGTCGAAGTTGAGAAATGCAGCTGGAAGCTGCTAGTGTAAGGCTACTGGTGTGGCCGCACCTGCGGATGGTGAGCCGCAGGTACAATGATCGCAGGTGCGGATGGCATGTCGCAGATGCTAGAAATGGAGGCCTGCCATTGAGCGCAGGTGCGGAAGAGAGGATCGCACCTGCGAGCCCGCATGTGCGCAGGGGCAGCCGCAGGTGCGAAGCTTGGCGTCTAAGTGACTTTTGCAGATGCGCACCTGGGACCGCAGATACGAGTTCGCAGGTGCAAGAAAGGTGTCTGCATGTGCGAAAGCTGGTGAATTAAGTGAGTTGCGCAGGTGCGGCTTCTTGGACCGCAGGTGTGGTCGCGCGAGTGCGGGAAAATGGCCGCAGGTGCGAGAAGCCTGGGCAGAGGGTACATATTGCACACTTCGCGAATTTTGGTACATTCTTCACCATTTCTATTCGGTTTTGGAGCTTTTGGGAGAGATTTGAAGATGGAATCAAGGGGGTTTCGTTGAGCTAAGTTACTTGAGCCCTAATACTTGTATATATGGTAATTCTCCGTTGTTTAAGAGTTTAATTTAAGGATTTGAGGGACCAAACGATGTCAGATTTTGATGAATTTGGTATGGTTAGACTCGTGAGTGAATGAGCTTTCTAGTTTTGTAAATTTTGTCGGATTTCGAGACGTGGCCCGAGGGCCGGGGTTAAGCCAATTTTGGGTTTTGGTCTAATTTGATAGTTTTTCTTGTGGAATTCATTCCATTAGCGTATATTGATGGTATTGTACTGATTGTGAATAGATTCAGAGCATTTGGAGACCGAGTCCAGAGACGAGGGCATCCCGAAGTAGGATTTTACGTTGTTAAGGTAAGTAACAGTTTTAACTCTGGCTTTGAGGGTATAAACCCGGAGATTTGACATCACATGATGGTTTGGAAGTGATACCCACGCTAGGTGACGAGCATGTGGGTGTGCACTACGACAGATTGAGTCTTGGTTTGTCCCGTGAGGCTGTGAGGCCTAATGGCTATTATCTATGGTTATGTGTTATTTGTTGTTGAACTTGTTTGCCTTCATGTTAGAGATCATGCTTAGGCTTTATTCATGCTCACATTATTTGTACTCAGTCATAGAAATTATTGTACATATTTACCTCAGACTCTATTAATTGCTAATATGCGGTGATACTTGATGTGGGCTGTGTTCCCTTATTGTTTATGATGGTGAGGCTAGTGAGGTACATGATTGAGTGAGGCCAAGGACCTGGTTGTGAGGATATTAATACCATAGCGCGTGAGTTGTCCGCGTAGCATGTGAGTTGACCGTGTGGGTCCAGGTATTGATACCATAGCGCGTGAGTTGTCCGCGTAGCACGTGAGTTGACCGTGCGGATCCAGGTATTGATATGATGGCACGTGAGTTGTCCGTGCTTAGCGCTTGGGCTTTGGGAGCCCCTTCGGAGTCTGTACACACCCCAGTGAGCGCAGAGTGTTGAGTGTTTTGAGTATTGAGTGCTGAGTGCGAGTGATGAGTGATGGAGTGACACTACTGTGAGGTTGTATTTATTTGTGTTGTTGCTGATTTATCTGTTAAACTTCCTTGTGGCATTTACTGAGTTATGGAATTACCTGTTTATTTTTGTTTATTTTTAATTTGTGAAAATAAATAATTAGACTGTTTTACTTAGCTCGTCACTATTGCTCAGCTCCTTAGTTATTTCTGTTACTTGCTGAGGTGGTTGTACTCATACTACACCCTGCACTTTATGTGCAGATCTAGTTGAGTTACAATGCGGCGTTCATTGAGTTCAGGCCGGCTATCTGTGGAGATTGCAAGGTAGCTGCTAGCGTCCGTAGGACCTTGTCACTCCTTTTATCATTTCTTCTTTTGGATTGTATTGACAGTTAGACAGTTTCATTTCTTAGTTCATAGATTTAGACGCTCATGACTTAGTGACACCCCGATGTTTGGGGCTCGTTTTCGTATTTTTCTATATTATATTTAGAGTTGATTTAGTTTATGAAAAATTTAAATGTTGGAAATATTTTATTAAATTCTTATAATCGGTTTAGTAGTAATATTTTGGGAAGTAGGCTTGTCTTGTAACACGATAGGCGCCATCACGACCATGGTTAGATTTTTGGGTCGTGACACTTAAACATACGTTCGTCCTCGAACGTGCCAAGAATCTTTCTGAGGACATTAAATTACTGAGTGTATTCTTACACACATACTCGTGGGTGATTCTATGTTCCGCAATTTAACACGGGTCCGACAACACCATCTCAGTTGAGATTATTTCTTTTATCCATACTTATAAACTTTAAAACAAATTTCTTACACTCCAAACATTTTCAAAATGCATGATTTTCACATCAACGCACGGTATTAGTCTTAACTGGCTATAGCAACTCGTGCCTACGCCCACATCAACTTTCTTGATAGTATTGAAGTACTTCAAAAAAATTTCCCGGGGTGTTACATTCTCCCCCACTTAGGATCATTCGCCCTTGAATGAGAAGTAGAGTCCGCCCTCAAACACATAACATAACTTATCTCTTCTTTTGCACTTCTCAATCCCCCAAATTTTTCTAACTCCCAAATTTTTCAGAAATTTCGGCAGAGTCTCCCCTGTAATTTGGCGTATCCACCTACCAGAGCAACACCAAAACAACTCCTAACAACACATCCACAACCCAATAAAGCACCACAATGTATATATCAATAACACACTAATCTCAGCATTACAAGCATTGCATTATCATAATGATAGCTAGACATGAAACACATCATATGTATGCCCATAACTACATCTATAGTCTTAATAGCTGTTCATAATCGATTACAGCATCGCCAATTAAGCTCATGTTAACAAAAATCTCATTCCAACCCTCCACTTTACTAACAACGAGACACGAGGCATGAATACCTCATAATTATTTACCCAAATTAACGAGTCACATTTTTATACCACCTAGGCACTCACCTCGTAAGCTAAAAATCCATAATTACAACATGAATTTGGCAAATTATGCACAGAGAAATTCATACAGGAATTTTTAAATAAGCCTAACAAGTATGACTCCCTATAAGTACTATAGTACAAATTTAATTTCACAAGGGAGAATTTAAACACATAAATTTTTATCACAAGGATCTCTTCCTTATATAACTTTCACCGTGGCTCGTATCCCGATTTAAACATATCTAATCATATTAAAATGCAAGAATCACAAGTAATATGCACATCGTGCCAATCGAAACATTCCATTTTTTTCTTTTAAATAATTTTCGTTAAACAAAATCACAACACATAATGAACCCTCATACCGGTAGGGAATATAATTCACAATTGAAATCAATGATCCAGAAAATACATTAAACTCACCGAAATGATTAACAAAAGTCACTTTTAGCCTCACAACTATTTTTAGTGACCAACACATAATGATAGACATAACTATCTCCATATAATCTCCCAAAAAGAGCATTCACATAAGTAGATTTCAGGATTACGAAGCTCACTCATGAGTGGAGCATATTAGGAGGACTTTCCTCGATATTCATAACCGAATCAAATTAAGGAAAAATATTCTTTTATAACAAATCAGGATCATACCTGTAACGACACCATCTGGTGCAGTGGCCTCAGCCACACCATAGCAAATATATTAACGGGCTGGGCCTCCCCCTCTAGGGCGCCCTCTACCCACCTGTCCTCCACCCCTAACTAGTTGTGCACGTGGGGTAGTAACTGCATTGGGGCCCATAACCTGAGTGTTCTGATAAAATCCACCCATCCCAAGTTTGGGACAATCTCTCATAATGTGTCTAGTATCACCACACTCATAACAACCCCTATGAGGTCGCGGTTGGTCGTACTGAGTCTGTGCCAGATAATTGGAATAACCACTGTAAGAATCTTGTGTAGGTGGTGCACTATAAGAACTTACTGGAGCACCCCGAGTAATCTGATGTGCGGACTGAGATGGCCGACTGCTCGAGCCTCCGCCATAATGGGCCATAGTTGAGGAGTAAACTCCACTGAACCCTCTAGAGCTTCGAGACCTTTTGGCCTCCTTATACTCCCTTTCCTCACCTAGAACACCCTCGATCCTTCTCGCAATCTCTACTACTTGCTGAAATAGAGTATCGGTTTGCAACTCTCGAGCCATGTATATTTTAAGATCATAATTGAGCCCCTCGATGAATCTGCAGACTCTCTCTCTAACTGTAGGAACCAAGATAGGTGCATGACGGGCTAATTCACTGAACCTGATAGCATATTCAAACACTGTCATAGTGCCCTGACGCAACCATTCAAACTATGTGCGCCACACATCCCGGAAAGTCTGGGGAACAAACTCTTTTAAAAACATTTCCGAAAATTGAGCCCAAGTTGGTAGTGTTGCATTGGATGGTCTACCTTATTCATAAACTTTCCACCACTGATACGCTGCGCCTGACAACTGAAATATAGTAAAGGCAACTCCGCTCACTTCCACAATACCCATGGTGCGGAGAATACAGTGACACTTTTCTAGAAATTCTTGGACATCCTCTGAAGTTGTGCCACTGAAAGTAGGTGAACTATACCTCTTAAACCTCTCAAGTCTCTTTTGTTCTACTTCTGATGCCCCTGGCATGACCTCAGGCTGAACCGGAATAAAAGGTTGTACCGGTACTACACCCGAAACTTGACCAATGTGAATTCCCTGCTCTGGAGTACGAGCGGTAGGAGTCTGAACTCCTGTCCCAACCTGTGAAATATTTGGTGAAACGGAGATCAATCCCGCCTGAGTCAATGTACCAAACATGTTTAAGAATTGTACTAAAGTCTCCTGAAGTACGGGGGTAACAACAAGTGTCTCCGGTGCCTGTCCCCCAATTGGAGCAACTGGCGGCTCCTCAACTACCCCTCTAACAGATGTTCTAGCTGTGACACGTGCCCTTCATCGGCCTCTACCTCGGCCCCGACCTCTTGCGGCCCTAGCAGTATGCGCGGGTGCCTCCTCAGCTGACCCAGTAGCACGTGTCTTCACCATCTATGAGAGAATAGAGATGCAAAGGCTCAAATTCCAAATTCAACAAATTCCGCACGATAAGAATGAAAGGAGTGGAAATTTTCGAACAGTTTTGTAGCCTCTCGAAGATAAGTACGGACGTCTCCGTACCGATCTATAAGACTCTACTAGACTCGTTCGTGACTCGTAAAACCTATGAACCTAGAGCTCTGATACCAACTTGTCACGACCCAAAATCCCACCATAGGTGTCGTGATGGTACTTAGTCTCTAAGACTAGGTAAGCCAAGTACAATTACATTTCAAGCCATTTTTTTTAAAACATATAATTTAATACAACCTCCCAAGACTGGTAATACTGAGTCACGAACTCTAACTAAATTCATGAAATGATCTCAAGGATCAAATACTCAATACTGTTTGAATAATAATTAATAGTACAATAAAATGGAAAGACTCCAAGGAAATTGCGACGACCAAGCAGCTCTACCTTGAATCCTTGCGATCTCACTTTAATTCTGTCAGAGTCCGATAGCTCCAATACCTGGCTCTGCACAAAAATGTACAGAAGTGTAGTATGAGTACACCACGGTCGGTACCCATTAAGTATCAAGACTAACCTCAGTGGAGTAGAAACGAGGTACAGTCAAGACACTCACTAGTCTAATAACCTGTGCAATATAGTATGCAAAATAATAGGAAACAAATAACAATAAGGGCAATACAAATCAACCATTAATATTGCTCAATAAATGATAAATACAAGTACACCCAATTAAATCAAGTCCATCAAATATAAATCTTTCGTCTATATGCTTATCAAATAATACTCTTCAGGATATAATACTTTTCAATAAATATATTTTGAATATACTCCCTTCAAATAAATATTTTTCAAATATAATTCTTTCAAATAAATCTTTTTCGAATATAATTCCTTCAATAATTATCTTTCAAATATAATTCTTTCAAATAAATCTTTTTCAAATATAATTCCTTTAATAAATATCTTTTAAATATAATTCTTTCAAATAAATCCTTTTCAAATGTAATTCCTTCAAATAATTATCTTTCGAATAAAAGTCACCATGTGACACCTCATTTCTAAATCATAAAGTACGAGTATCAGCCCAATTTCATATTTCCACGGCACCTCGTGCCAATTTTTTTATCACAACGGCACGGACAACTTACGTGCCAATATCATCATCATTTAACCACGGTACCTCGTGCCCACATTTCATATCACAACTGCACGGATAATTCACGTGCCAATATCATCATTTTATTTTATTCTCGGCACCTCGTACCCACATTTTATTTCATAATCCGCCTGGCAATAGCCACGGGCTCCCAATTTTAACATAAATTAGAAATTTATCAATTTACCAACAACAAGACAAATTGCACAAGATATAAAAATAAACACAAGAAATACCCCAACATCACATGAAAATTACCAACACAATAACTCCACATCATCACATAGCATCCCTGACAATAGCCACACTTATCACTCCTATAATAGCCTCCCTTATCCCTCCGCCCTGACAATATCAATAGCCTTCCTTATATCTCCTATAGCCACCCTTATCGCTCCGCCCAGACAATATCCCAACACACATAACAACAGTGAAATGCCTTCCTTATGCCCACATAATATCAACAGTGAAATGCCACCCTTATATCCTCAAAATAATAACTCAATTAACACAACAATTTATATGGAATATTAACACGACAACGTAACAAAATCAATTCATATCACGATTTGCCCAATGGCCACAACCAATTCCAAGGATATAACAAAATCAATTAATTTCATAACAAATAGCCCAAGGCTCCACACAATGTATATAAAACCTCAAAAATAATCAACAGAGATAGAAAATAATCAGCATAGGGCAACGTCTTCATTAATCTAAATTTTAATAATTATATTAACACTTTTTCTTAAGCTTGCTTAATTAATTATTTGAATAGGGAAAATTCATAATGAAATTAAATTCCAAGAAATATCAAACCATCAAAATCACAGAATTCATATAAATATACAAGTAATAATTATATCAAATTGTCATATAAAAACAAATTCAATACATGTGATTTGAGGCATGGTAAATAGATGATTAAGTAAATGCCAACAATTATCCAATTTACTACACAATATGCCCAAGACTTTAACTCAATAAATTTTGCACATATAAGCCCGAGTACGTACTCGTCGCCTCGCGTACACGACTTTTCACATTTCACAAATGCCACATAAGACTCGATGCCCGAGTAGTATTATGCAAGATACTTACTTTTTTGAACTTAGGCCGATATTCCAAAATAGCCTTCTCACGTGAATTGACCTCCGAACGGCTCCAATATTTCTTGAGCCTTCCTTACATTACTACGAGGTTTTGGAAATCCTAGCAACTTCAATCTATTTAGAAACATAACAAAAGTGAACCATAATTAGGAAGAGTTTCTTGGTTTCAGCTCATTTGAGCATTTTATCGAACACTAGGTGTGCAAATTTGGTTACAAGGTTCTTCTACAAGATTTTCTTCATTCCACAATCCAATCTTTACTTATTTGATCTCAAAAATCTTCCCACAAGCCTTATTGGTGCAAGAATACATACATAATACTCTTACACCCAAGAATCATACTCCCAATCACCAATCATTTACCCCAAACTCGAAATTTGAAGACTAGGGGTTGAATCTTACCTCTTAGATGAAGATCTTGTGATTAGCTTCCTTGATTCTTAAAGATTGGATGATTAGAATGTTATGTTCCCTCCTTCTCTCTCTAAAATGCTCTTACCTATCTCTAAAACCCTCAGAAAAACACCACAAAATAAGCCCCAAAGCCTATTTATTAAAATGGGGTCGGGTTATAAAAATAGAAAAATTAACCCTCCGAAAGCAGGTCTGCGGTCGCATAATGGACCGCAGAATGGGTATGCGGGCCGCACAATGGTAAAAAAAATCGGTGCCCAGAACTGGGCTGTTCTGGTCCATTTTGCGACCAGTTTGCAGTCGCAGAAGTAGTTTTGCGATCACATAACTATTCTACGATTGCAGAATTGGTCGTAGAATCACACTTCTTTCATCCTTTGGTGATTTGGTCATAACCTCTTGTAGGAATGTCAAAATGACAAACGGTTTGAAGAGTTAGAAACTAGACTCAAAGATATTTCATTTGATAGGTAATAAACCATATAACACTTCGTATCATGAGAGTTATTCTCATTTGAAGTTAGGTCTTGTGCGAACTCACTTGAAACTTTAGTCTATTATGAAATTTCCAACTTCTATATTCGATGCCGAAACCTAACGAATCAAGTCTGATTGACCTCAAATTTTGCACACAAGTCATAAATGACATAACCGACCTATTCCAATTTTCAGAATCGGATTCCGACCTCGTTATCAAAAATTCAACCATCGATCGAACTTTCCGAAAATCATCTATTTTCCAACTTTCGCCAAAATGCGTCGAATTGTCCTACGGATTTCCAAATACAAATCCGGACATATGCCTAAGTCCAAAATCACCATACGAATTTATTGACATCATTAAAATTCTATTCCAGGGTCGTTTTCTCAAAAGTCAACTCTCCGGTGTACTTTTTCCATTTAAGCTTCTAAGTAAGAATTGTTCTTTCAATATATTTCTGAATCTTCCGAAAATCAAACTCGACCACACCCGCGGGTCATAATACATATTACGAAGCTCCTCAAGACCTTAAGTCACAGAACCGGGCATTAATTCTTAAAATGACAAGTCAGGTCATTACATTGTTGATTCTTCTCTTTTCATTATTTCAACAACTCGGTGGACATTACCAAGGGTTGAAGGCTTGGACCAGTGGGTTCAGAAAATTTTGAACATTACCACACCTGAGACCCACCGATGGAAAGAACTGCCCCCCAAATACGGGTGGAAGGCCAAAAATCATGGTAAGTTGACTCGCGAAAATGATTTTGTCCTCATCTCATTTTTGTGCATAAGAAAATTGGTTAACCTCTTTATTCGTTGAATTCAGCTCTCCCAAAAGGCTCTATTACCATCCCTGAGGAGGATGTTTTGGCTGATCTTGCGGAGGCTGCGAGGTTGCTGAAGGAGGCTTTCACCCGTACTAGAGCCATCAGATCTGCTTCCGGTGCAAGCGCATCCTCTTAGAGTCCCCGGCAGGAGAACAAGAAACCAAAAAGGCGGCGTTCTTCCTCGGCCGAGGGCAAGAGTAAAAATAAAGAAGAAATTCGAGCCCGAGCCAGCAATGAAGGGGCTTCCTGACAAAGGAGGCAACGACCTTTATCAACTCAACATAATGCTCAATTTGAAGAGCTTATAACCTCAACCAGGGATGATGCCCAAGATCTCTAGGGAGAGTTTGACTTGGTGGAGATTGCTAATTCTCCCTTTCCAGTCCCAGTTGCTGTTTCCAGTATTATAAGGTTGAGTACTGGGCCTCTTCCGTCTTCGGTTAGTGAGCAACCTATAACTAGCACTGCCTTTGCTGCAGCTGCTTCTCAACCCACAACACCATCAACTTCATCTCCTTCCACGCCGGCCATACATTCTTCAGCAGCCACTGCTACACCACCCCCACCGGTCACAGACACCAGAGAAGAGGATGTCCCTCCTCCCCAGTCGCCAGACCATAGGAATTTGGGGCACAACTATTATCCCCCTTATGCAGATCCCCAGAGGAGGAGGAGTGTCTCCCTCTTGGTCTCTACCGAGTGCCATCTGTTGTCCCGATCGGTAGAACTCGTCAACTATCTAAAGCCGCTGGCTTTAGAGAAAGACAAGAAGAAAATACACTCTCTTTTGGTGGAGTGTATGATAAATAATTCCATGCACAATGCAGATGTTGTATGATACTCGCTTTTTTTACTATCTATTTTCTTTTGACTTGCTATGAAAATATTTCTAACTCGGGTTTTTGCTTCGCAGGCCAACTTCCTTACTTCTGAGGGCTTTCAGAAGTTGATTCTTGATTAAAAAAAGCTTACGTCCGAGTAGGATCAACTGTTGGACGAGAGGGACCAAGTTGTTGCTCGCCTCCCGGTACTGGAAGCACAAGCTGCTAAAGCCGGTAAGTTGTAGGCTCGATTGCAGCAGAGCGATCAGGATGTGATGACCCTCCCAGTTAAATGTACATTTTTAAGGAGTCAAGGCTAAATGGTCTGAGGTCCTAAATGTTGTACTTGTTTCCACCGAGTGCGAGGCTGCCTCCACTGAGAGATTGAATAACTTGGAGATAGCCTTGAACTCCAAAGCTGAAGAGGTTGCTGATGCCGAGGAGATAAGTGCCCAGATGGAGGATAAGTGTAATAGGGTCATGGAACACAATAAGGTTCATATAACCACTATCCGTGACCTTGATCTCAGCCTTAGGGCTACGAGATCCGAGCGGGATGGCCTTTCAACCAAGGTTGATCGACTTAAATCAGAACTGCAGCGCCCGGGCGAATTTCCTCATTATTGAGAAAATACATTCTATGTATAGCATGAGGAGAAAAACCTTGAAAGAGGCCAAAGAGGGCATCATTGATTTTGATGCCGAAATCTCCAAGGCCCGAGAGCTGGAGCCAATCACTCGAAGGTGCCTCCCGGCTCGGCCTGATGTAACTGACTCTTCTGGTTCTGATTCCAAATTCTCGGGAATCAAGGAGGATCTTGAAGAGGATAATGATGAAGGCCAAGATCCCGAGCCGATTCCAGATTCGTTTACTTCTCCTTGGGGCGCGAATGCTTCCCTTCTCCCAAGTTATGGGGGTGTTGTAGTTTAGTTTTTTCTTTTCTTTTCCCTTTGTTGTTTTCTTTTCATCTTTTTTGTACTTGTGTTACTTGGCACGTTTGATATATAAAAGTGATTTTCGTTTGAGCATTGTGCAAAGTTTACTTTTTGCGTCGAATTATGCAAGGCTTCGGGTGCTTTTTTAGCGATAGCAATTGGGTTCTGGGCATAAACTCTTCCAGAACCAACCCTTTACTACGAATGTTTAATAAGAGAGAGACCTCTTATATTTACGGTGATCTTGAAGAGGATGCCTCCTATTCATTTTGGCACTCGCATTTGAAGTACTTGATTAATTTTAAAATGATAAAATCAATTCATCGTTTGGACAAGAAATAAGATAAAAATAAAAGGACTTTGTTTTCTTCCTTCTATCTTTAAAAGTATATAAGCATTCGTTTTGCTGAAAAAGAAATTGCCATTACTTGTGGCTAATCTGTACAACTTGTTTCTATGGGGCTGGTTGTGCAGTCCCCGATCTCGATGAGACATATTTATTACTGGACTTCGTAGTCCCGTTCTATGACAATTGGGTTGCCATATTCTCATATCATTCCCCCAGTGTTCGAATGCGAAGAATACAAATTGGAACACTGTAGGTCTTGCTCCTTTGAGGATTCTACTAGTGAATGGTTGGATAATCTTTGGTTCGGTAGCAAGCTTTGTTTCCCGTTAGAAACTTTGCTACTGAGCCAAAGATTATCTAACCACCCCTAGTGTCATGTAGGGAAGGAGCATTCGTGAATTGTTGATAGCCTTTGGTCCGATAACAAGCTTCATTTCCCGTTAGGAACTTTGCTATCGAGCCAAAGACTATCTAACCATCCCGCAGTGGCTTTTTTTTTTTTATGCCTTGTCATTTAAAGGTCTTATTTTCGCCGATGACATTTTCTTCGTAGTATGCTCTCCGTTGATGTCTCGTAAAAAACCTTTTGAATATTTGTAAGGCCCCGTTAAAATTTTCTAAAGATTTAATATTTTTAAGTGCAACAACAATATTCGAGAATAATATATTCGAGTATCAAAGGAGCCCTATGGGGTGGAACCACATTATTTTGACATCAAAAGTGTTTCAAAGACGTCGTTTCTTCAAGTGTAAGTGATATCATATTAAGAAAATGGGCTCCAAATTCAGTTTTGATTAAAGCATTAGATCCGTATTGAAATTACGGAGCCATAGCAAAAAGAATCATCGAATTCGGACATCGTATGAGAAAGTTATGCCCATTCCCGTGTTGGAAAAATAATTTTCCGTCGCCAGCGCCCAGGGTAGGGCGGGGCGCTATCCCTGGCGTTGGGATTTCTTTCAGGTACTGGAACCAGCGCCACAGGCAGCCCCCCCGGCGCCACCTGTGGCGCCCGAAATGCTATATACTCATTCGGGGTTCATTTTACCCCATTTTTCTTGGCCGAACTTTGGGATTTTCCTCCACTCTCTTAAGACCTCCAACTCCCCCATCTTCAAGGTGAATAATCCATACTAATTTGGTGTTTCATTCCATCAATTATACCCTAAAACTAACTCAATCCTCCATAAAATACATAGATTTCCAAGAAATTTCTTCAAGAACTCAAAGGAGGGTTTTGCAAGATTTATTCCAAAAGGTAATCCTATACCTTAGACTTATATGTATGGATATATTATGGGAATATGAGAATGAATTAAGTATTGAAACTTATGGTATGGTGATTGGAATCTATAAGTTCCCAATTTAAATACATATCCATTATAGAGATTGGAAGGTGATTATTTGATGGAATTTTGTTGGTTGGGTGTGGATGGATGGTCATGTATATAATGTTGGAAGTTATGAATTGTTTAAGAATGATGGTGGAATAAATTATTGGTAAATGATAGTAGTTGGATGAACTAATTCTATGGGCAAGAGATGTATAGATTCATGCCTACTAGGTATTTGATAAAAAGCCTAAATGGCCTAAATTATAGAATTTATTACTAATATTAGTCCAATTGAATTATGTTGATGTAGATTGAAGTTGTAAGAGTAGTAGGTGGTTTTAGTAGCACTAAAGAGCTCCATCAAGGTATGCTGGCTAAATTACTCTCTTAGAATTGAATTCCATGATGTTCCCGTAAGTTTCAAGTTCCTTATTCTATGTTCCGAGATGTTCCCAATAAATTCGATTGTTTCGAATAAGAAAAGGGTCGAGAATTATGTATTCAAAACGTGTTACGAATGTTCCTATCACGCTATGTTATCCTTCGGGAATGTGTTCAAGAATGATATGTGTATTAAGATGCTATATCTTTGAGTCATGTTTCAAATGAAGGCTATGATGCCAAATTGTGTGAGAAAAAATCTCAATATGCTTAAGACTCTTAATTGCTCATATGTGTACCTAAAATCTTGATTGGAAATGTCTTATTGTTGGTAATCTATAAATATGGTTGGAAGTGAAATAAGTGAATTGGGGATATAGATTATGGCCAACATGCCAAGAATTTAAGTTATAGTTGTGTCTAGTGGTGCCAATGAAATGAGAATATGTGATAAGGATTATGTAATGAGCCTCGACTCAACCGTTTTAAAACGACTTCGAAAATAGAATTGCCTAGAAGCTTTTGTACTCAAGTCATGCCATATGTGGCTGTTTTAACAAATATTATGCTTTGTGAGCATTTTCAATGTATTTTGCATTCTTACATAATCGTGAGTGGAAATTGTGTATTACATTTTTTGGGGAATAGTATTTCAAGAATAAATGGTGTGTTACTTGTTGATGATTTTAACTTGCGCATCAATTGCCAATTATTTTACTCCATTTCTCGGAAAGAAATCTATTGTTCTTAAATTGTTCATTTCTAATGAACTTAAAGTTGTGATTTTCGAAATATTCTATATGTTAATATTTGATGGTGATCTTTGAAATTGAAAGAGGTGAAAGTATGGAATATGAAATACGGCCATCGTGTCAGGAATACAGAATCTTGTGAATGGCCAAATGAGCCAAGAAAATATTGTCGTTGTGAACGACTGGAAATACTAATGAGAATTTATACAATGTGAAAGATGTTGAGGTGAGTACAATTGTATTTATGTTACTTCTGTGTGAAAATCAAATCAAAAATATTTTTTGAGAGCATCATTAGCAAAACCGAGGAAGTGTGGGTCATAAGGCCCACACCTAAAACTACACGTGCTGGTGTAGGGGTGGAGTGTTATTATTCTCATTACTTGGGATGAAATTGAAATATTGAAGAAATTATGATATTATTCTCCTTAATTGGGATAAAACTGGTAATAATTGCAGATTGAAAAAGTCAACCCACACGGCATATGTGGGAAGGCGGCCTAGCTGATCGGGTGGACTCGGTTAAGCGCCAGTCGCGCTCTCCGAGTTCGGGGCGTGACAAACTTGGTATCAGATCCTAAGGTTTTAAAGTGTCCTAAGATATCTTGGGACATGTCTAGTAGAGTCCTTCTTATCGGTGTGTTGTCGACCACATCTATAATGAGGAGGCTACATGGACATTTAGGAATTTCACACTTTTTTGATAATCCAGATCGTGTGATAGAGCTCAAGATAGGAAGCTAAATTCCTCGTCATGATTCATTTTCCATATGAGTAACCCACGGGTTCGAGGTAGCAAGGAGGGAATGAAAGAACCAGTTGCTAGGGGAAGTGTCCTTGTTCCTATTAATTTTAGTGTGCCACTGAATTATCTGGTGAGAGCACCTAAGATATGAAAGAGGATTGTTGACATCAGTAAGCCGGAATGTTTGATATGAAAGAAGAGCCACTCAGGTTTATGTTGGATGATTCTTGAAATATGTTATGATTGTGGAAAGAGGGGGCACAAGAAGAACAAATGCCCTTAGGTTGGATACACCCATCCCGGTCTGCCCGAAATGCGGGAGGGAATAATTTGCGTCATGTTGTGAGTATGCTCAGAAGTGTGTTAGGAGTGGTAGATTTGGGTAATTCCAAAAGTCCATACAACGAGCTATTGCAGAGATTGTTAATCTCATCACGGGGTCCTGGAGGAAGGATAGGGGAATGCTTATGATGTATGCAAAAAGGGTAAATATCAGGTAAGTGGGGCGAGTGAGTTTAGCAGACCCCATCCTCGTTGTGTGAAGTGTATGAGATGTCATTCGAGGGTATGTCTGTCACTATGGTACCAATGTATGTTACAGATGTGGAGTCGAGGGGCATCAGTTAAGGCACTGCTCCATCAATCTAAAGTTACTAAGTAAGTCTTTCCTTAATATATCATTATGAATACCACATGATTTTCCTTGTTGTATATGTACATCTATATCGAGAGCTTGCATAAGTATGGTCTTAACGTGAATCTGAATCACCAAACATTGCATGTACCTACTCTTTGAACGAGACGCAATATTTGTGAAGCCTTTTGATCACAATTCTCTTATTTTTGACCTCTTGAGGAATTGAGTTCTATAATTATGTCCTTGAATTGATTTATAACTCTAGGATTAATACTTCCTACTTGCTTTCCTAAATTCTCAACAAGGGACTATACCTGATGAATTTCTTACAGAACCTCCTTATTTGAATGGATAACATCTACTCACTTGTGCTTATGTATTCACCGTCATAAAGTTTACCTATGTGGTATCAAATCCAATGTAAAGCAGCCTAGTGTTGAGATCCTTCTTGAGCCACTCTTTCTCTCTCCGGTGTTTGTGGCTCCTATGGTTTGAACAATCACTTCACTCCCTTGTGAATATTATCATGAATCCTTTTCACTGTCTAGTAACATGAGAGCATATCTAAGCACCTATCATATGTGTACCTGTCAATTGAAAGGGGTCACTTGTCTGCATAAAAGTTTCTGGGAAATTTGAGATTTTCAAAAATTTGTCACAGGAAGAACTTTTTATTTGCCCATCTCAGTATGACTTTCATGTCCACTTTAATCATTCTGCAGTAAGTATCTCACTTTGTTCCTAGTATTGTAGTTGCCCATAAAGTGGCCTGGTATTGCGTCTTGAGAGTTATTATGGCAGAGACATGTCTAACTCATAGCAAAATGTACATTCTCCTTAACAAATATATGATTTCATCCAAACAATAAGATGTCCTAGCTACATGGTTTCACTCGTGTGTGGTTGAAAGTTAAGCAGCCTTACAGCGACTTTTCCTCCCCACTTCAGGTGGATGTTTCAGATTTTGGCACATATGATGAGCATATTGATTTGAAAGACAAGTTTGTTGTATCTCTAGTCCTCTCATATAGGATCAACTATTGTGAAGGTTAAGCTGTCAGAATGATAATAATCTCACAAGTGTTCAACTTCTTTTTCATCCTCATGGGCTTGTGGCATACCTATTCCTTGTGTTAGTTAATGTTAAGAGCATAATGCAACTACATGTATTTTGAAACCCATATCACATTCAAGGTGCTAGAATGTACCGACCCGTCCGGTCATTTCGAGAGTTATAGCCCCGTTTCCCCATTTCTGCTTCTTTTGTGCTTTACAACTATATTATGTCCTACCGGGTTGGTTGGTTCGGGTCCGGAATAGTTTTGGAGTGAATTGAGGCACTTAATCTCTTAATTGGAAGTTTAAGTTAGAAAAGTCAACCATATGTCGACTTGTGGGAAAACAACCTTGGATTTAAATTTTTATGGTTCCGTTAGCTCCGTTAGGTGATTTTGGACTTAGGAACATGTCCGAAATATAATTTGGAGGTCCATAGTAGAATTAAGCTTGAATTGGCGAAAGTTGGAATTTTAGCGATTTCGGCCGGCAGTGGAAATTTTGATATCGGGGTCGGATTGGATTTCCAGAAGTTGGAGTAGGTTCGTGGTATCATTTTTGACTTGTGTGTAAAATTTGAGGTCAATCGGACGTGGTTTGGTAGGTTTGGGCATCATTGTGGAATTCAAAAGTTTAGAAGTTCTTTGGGCTTGAATCCGTGTGTAATTTGGTGTTTGATGTTGTTTTGAGAGATTCGAAGGTTCGACTAAGTTTGTATCGGGTTATACGACTTGTTGATATAATTGGTTGAGGTCCCGGAGGCCTCGGGGTGATTTCGGGTGGTTAACGACTTGATGGGAGTTAAGGAATTGTAGCTGAAGCTGCTGCTACTGGTGTAACCGCACATGCGGAGTGGGAACTGCAGGTGCGAGCCTACAGAAGAGAAGGAGGAGCCGCAGATATGGCTGAGGATCTGGGCAGAGGACGCAAGTGCGATGGCATTCCCGCACCTGCGATGGTCGCAGAAGCGGATTTAGGGGCGCAGGTGCGAGTTTTGACCGCAGGTGCGATGTAGTTCCCGCACCCGTGAAGAGCGCAAATGCGGTCACTTGATCGCAGGAGCGGAGGTAGTGTTTTAGTAATTTTTCCGCAGAAGAGGGACTTTGCACGCAGATGCAGAAATGGAGTCGCAGGTGCGAGAAGTCTGGGCAGAACCTATAAATAGAAGACTTCGAGATTTTTCACCATTTTAATAATTTTTGAGCTCGGAATTTGGGGATTTTGAGAGAGATTTCGGAGTAATTACTGAGGTAAGTTCCTTGTGCCTATTTATCTTTAATAATGGTGTTTCCCCACTGATTTTACACCTAGTTGGTGAGTGTTTGAGGTGAGATTTGGGAGATTAGGGCTTGGGAATTAGAGAGTGAATTTTGGAGTTTTGGAGGGGCAATTGAGGTCGGATTTTGATAAATTTGGTATGGTTAGACTCATGAGTGAATGGGATTTCGGGTTTTGTGACTTTCATCGGGTTTTGAGACATGGGCCCTGGGGGCCGGGTTGAGCCAATTTTGGATTTTGGACTATATTTTAGTAGTTTTCTTGTGGAATTGATACTTTTAGCCAATATGGATTATCTCGTACTGTTTGTGGCTAGATTCGGGGCATTTTGAGACCGATTCGAGAGGCAAAGGCATTTCGGAGTAGGATTTCTGCGCGGTTGAGGTAGGTAACAGTCTCAAATCTGGTTTTGAGGGTATGAAACCCCGAGAATTGGTATGATGTGAATATTTGGAGGTGACGCACATGCTAGGTGATGGGCATGTGAGCGTGCACCGTGATGGATTATGACTTGGTCCATCCCGTGAGATTGTAAAGTCGAATAGCCATTGTTATTACTTGTTTTTCCTTGTCTTTGACTAATTGACTGCCTTTCATATTAGAAACCATGCTTAGGCCATATGATATCACTGTTGGGACCCGCAACGGTCGTATACTTGTTGAATTGACTTCTAATTCCTGTCTTGTACTCAGTCACAGTCTTACTTGTGGGTTATATCTCTGTTACCTCTCATTTATTGTTGATACTTGTTATATTCTCTGTTTGGGCTGATTATTATGATATTCTATGAGCCCGAGGGGTTGGAGAGATTAGTGACTGAGATAGGGCCTGAGTGCCGAGCTGTAATCTATGTGAAGGTATATGGATATGGTTGCACGCCACAACGAGCCTTATGGCCATTTATGGATTGTGGATTGGGTTGCACGCCGCAACGAGCCATATAGCTAATTATATGATTGGGTCGGGCTGCACGCCGTAGCGATATAGCGCTTGGGCTGAAAGGAGCCCTTCCGGAGTCTATACACCCCCAGTGAGCGCAAGTAAGTATTGAGAGTGTGCATTGAGGGCTGAGAGCCGAGAGTATGAGCTGTTGAGATGAGTTGAGTGAGTGTTTCCTTGAGAGGCTATACTTGCTTTTATTTATTGTTGCACTTAGTTGCTATCTAATATCGTTGTGAAATTTCTGGAAGATTCATATCTGTTTTACTTGAGCTCGAACCGATTTGACTTATACCACCGGATTTGAAAGCATGTTCACTCTTTACTGAAAACTTTTGAAATGGACTGTATTTTTATAGCTCGTCACTGCTTCTCAGTTCCTTATTTAATTATATTACTTGGTGAGTTGATTGTACTCATGCTACACATGCACTTCATGTGCAGATCCAGGTGTGTACGGTTCTGGCGGTCGTTGAGTTCGTGCGCGAGCTGATTATCGGAGACTCTGAGGTAGCTGCCGGCATCCGCAGTCCTTGTTTCTCCTTTCTTATTATCTTTTCTCTCTTGTATTGACATTTGTCATAGACTGTAGTAGACTTTATTTCTAGATTGGTTGTTAGATGCTCATGACTTAGTGACACCCTGATGTCGGGCAATCATTCTGCATTTGTGTTTTGGGTTTTTACCCCGTTATTATGTAAACCTTCAGTTAGTTTAGTTGCTTTAGCTCACTTTTGTTATATATTGAAAGCATATTGAGAATGTCAGCTTTCCTAGTTCCACGATAGGCACCATCATGACTGGTTAGGTATTAGGGTCGTGACAAGTTAGTATCAGAGCCTAGGTTACATAGGTCTCACGAGTCATGAACATGTTTAGTAGAGTCTTGCGGATCAGTACAGAGACGTCTGTACTTATCTTCTAGAGGCTGCAGAACCCTTAGGAAACTCCACCTTCTTGAATTCTTGTAGTGCGAATATGTTGATTCTAGTAACTAAACATCTGTTATTTCATTCTCTCATAGATGGTGAGGACTCGTACTACCGGGCAGGATGGACAGCCACTAATACCACCAGCCAGGGCTGCGAGAGGCCGAGGTTGCGGTAGAGGCCACAGTAGGGGCAGAGGTGCAGCCCACACAACAGTTGGGGCAGTACCTGTAGATCCACCAGTTTCCCCAGATCAGGACTAGATTCCAGTTACTGATGCACCAGCTCAGGCACCACCTGTGCCTATTGTGATTCCAGGCCTTCAGGAGGCCTTAACTCAGATTCTGACCGCATGTACCAGTCTTGCTCAGGCGGTCTCTGTTCCGGTCGCAGCAGCCACTTTGCAGGCCGAGGGAGGTGCTCAGACTCCCGCTGCCCGCACACCAGACCAGGTAGTACAGGGATTCCAGACACGGGGGGCACCACCAGCCCAGCCGGTTACAGCTGCTCAGGACTATGTGGTTCCTGCTATGCTTGAGGATGAGCACCGTATATTGGATAGGTTTGGGAGACTCCATCCTCCATCTTTCAGTGGTGCAGAGGGAGAGGATGCATAGGGTTTCTTGGACAAATATCAGAGGATACTCCATACAACAGGTATTCTAGAGGCCAGTAGGGTCTCGTTCACTAATTTTCAGTTCTCTGGGGCTGCCTTTAGTTGGTGGGAGGCTTACGAGACGCGTAGGTCGGTCGGTGCAACACCCCTTATATGGCAGCAGTTCTCTAGTCTATTCCTGGAGAAGTTCATGCCTCAGTCCCGCAGAGAGGAGTTGCGCAGACAGTTTGAGCAGCTTCGTCAGGGTGATATGCCTGTGACGCAGTATGAGATGCGATTCTCAGAGTTAGCATGTTATGCTATCTGGTTGGTTCCCACAGATAGGGAGAGGGTCAGGAGGTTTATAGATGGCCTCACTTTTTAGCTACAATTGCTTATGACCAGAGAGAGTGTCTGGTGCTACTTTTGATGAGGTTGTTGACATTTCTCACCGGATTGAGATGGTTCACAGCCAGGAGCGGGTTGAGAGAGAGGCCAAGAGGCTTCATGTACAGGGTGGCGGTTCTGGCAGTGTTCCTTCTGGGGGCAGTTCCACCATGTTAGGGGTCGTCCTTTCAGACATGCTCAGACGGCTCGCCCAGTTCACCGTGGTATATCATCTGGTCATGGTTCACATAGTTATCAGCAGGGCCATTTATCTCTCAGTGCCCTCCCAGCTTAGAGTTCGTCCCGTGCTCCATCAGGTCAGGGTTCGTCTATGCCAGGTCCTTCTTCCAGTTATCCCGGTGCTCGGGGCTTCCTTCAGTCCCCAGCACCGGGGAGTTGCTATAAGTGTGGAAAGTTTGGCCACATCAGGAGACATTGTCCCCGCCTTACGGGAGGTCCGGCTCAGCAGAGGAGCCATTCTATGACATCAGCACCAGTTTCTTCACCACCCGCTCAGCTAGCTCGGGGTGGAGCCCAATCAGCTAGGGGTCTCCCAATGAGGGGAGGCGGATCAGGGGGTGGCCAGGCCCGTTTCTATGCCCTCCCTGCCAGACCAGATGCTATGATTACAGGTATTGTCTCAGTTTGCCACAGAGATGCCTCTGTATTATTTGACCCTGATTCCACGTATTTATGCGTTTTCTCGTATTTCACTCATTTTTTGGATATGCCCCGTGAGTCTTTAGTTTCAGCTGTTTATGTATCTACTCCTGTGGGTGATACTATTATTATGGACCGCGTATATCGGTCATGTATGGTGACTATTGGGGGTCTGGAGGCCAGAGTGGATCTTTTGCTGCTATGTATGGTCGATTTTGATATGATATTGGGTATGGATTGGATGTCTCCATGTCATGCTTTTCTAGACTGTCACGCTAAGACTGTGACGTTAGCAATGTCAGGGTTGCCGAGATTTGAGTGGAGCAGTTCTATAGACTATGTTCTCAGTAGAGTGATTTCATACTTGAAGGTTCAGCGGATGGTTGAGAAGGGTTGTCTATCCTATTTCGCTTTTGTAAGGGATGTTAGTGCAAAGACTCCTGCCATTGATTCTGTTCCGGTGGTGCGTGATTTTTCAGATGTGTTTCCTGCAGACCTACCAGGCATGACACATGACAGGGATATTGACTTCGGTATTGATTTGGTGGCGGGCACACAACCCATTTCTATTCCACCGTACCGTATGGCACCGGCTGAATTGAAGGAGATGAAAGAGAACCTTCAGGAACTCCTTGATAAGGGGTTTATTCGGGCTAGCGTATCACCTTGGGGTGTACCAGTTCTATTTGTGAAGAAGAAGGGTGGTATTATGAGAATGTGCATTGATTACAGACAGTTGAACAAGGTCACAATCAAGAACAAGTATCCTTTGCTGCGTATTGATGATTTGTTTGACCAGCTTCAGGGAGCGATGGTGTTCTCCAAGATTGATTTGAGGTCATGGTATCACCAGCTGAAGATTCGAGACTTAGATATTCTTAAGATAACTTTCAGGACCCGATATGGTCATTATGAGTTCCTTGTGATGTCTTTTGGGCTGACCAATGCCCCAGCAGCATTCATGCATCTGATGAACAGCGTGTTTCAGCCTTATTTAGACTCCTTCATCATTGTATTAATTGATGATATCCTGGTGTACTCTCGTATCCAGGAGGAGCATGCCCAATATCTGAGGAGGGTGTTACAGAGATGAGGGAGGAGAAGCTTTATGCAAGGTTCTCCAAGTGTGAGTTTTGGCTCGGTTCAGTGGCATTCTTGGGGCGTGTGGTGTCCAGTGAAGGTATTCAGGAGGATCCAAAGAAGATAAAGGCGATGCAGAGTTGGCCCAGACAGTCCTCAACCACGGAGATTCGGAGTTTTCTTGGGTTGGCGGGCTATTACCGTCATTTTATGGAGGGTTTCTCATCTATTGCATCGCCCTTGACCAAATTAACCCGAAAGGGTGCCCCATTCAGGTGGTCTGATGAGTGCGAAGAGAGCTTTCAGAAGCTCAAGACTGCTTTGACCACGGCTCCAGTTCTAGTTTTGCCATCAGTTTCTTGTTCCTACACAGTATATTGTGATGCCTCGGGGATCGATATTGGGTGTGTTCTGATGCAGGAGGGTAGAGTGATTGCTTATGCTTTGCGCTAGTTGAAGACCAATGAGAAAAACTGTTATGTCCATGACCTTAAGCTAGCAGCTATTGTTCACGCCTTGAAGATTTGGCAGCACTTTTGTAACATTGTGAGATCTACACTGATCATCGGAGTTTGCAACATTTATTCAAACAGAAGGATCTTAACTTGCGTCAGCGTAGGTGGTTGGAGCTTCTTAAGGACTATGATATCACCATTTTGTACCATCCCGGGAAGGCCAATGTGGTGTCGATGCCTTGAGTCATCGGGCGGGGAGTTTGGGGAGCTTAGCATATCTTCCAGAAGCAGAGAGGCCATTGGCATTGGATGTTCAGGCCTTAGCCATCCATTTTGTTAGACTGGATATTTCTGAGCCGAGTCGGGTATTGTCTTGTGTGGTCTCTAGGTCTTCTCTTTATGATCGTATCAGAGAGCGTCAGTATGATGAACCCCATCTGCTCGTCCTCCAGGACAGGGTTCGGCAAGGTGATGCTAGAGATGTGACTATTGGTAATGATGGCGTGTTGAGCATGCAGGACCATATATGTGTGCCCAATATGGATGGGCTTCGGGAGTCGATTCTTGAGAAGGCCCACAGCTCACGGTATTCAATTCATCCGGGTGCTGCGAAGATGTACCGGGATTTGAGACAGCACTATTGGTGGAGGAGGATGAAAAAGGATATAGTTGGGTTTGTGGCTCGGTGCCTCAACTGTCAGCAGGTTAAGTATGAGCATCAGAGACCGGGTTGCTTGCTTCAGAGGTTAGAGATCCCAGAGTGGAAGTGGGAGCGGATCACCATGGATTTCGTAGTTGGGCTCCCACGGACTTCGAGGAAGTTTGATACTATTTGGGTGATTGTGGATCGCCTGACCAAGTCCGCGCACTTCATTCCAGTTGGTACTACTTAGTCTTCAGAGCGGTTGGGTGAGATTTACATCCGAGAGATTGTTCGCCTTCATGGTGTCCCAGTTTCCATCATTTCGGATAGAGGTACACAGTTTACATTGCAATTTTGGAGGGCCGTGCAGCTAGAGTTGGGTACTCAGGTTGAGTTGAGCATAACCTTTCACCCTCAGATGGAAGGACAGTCCCAACGCACTATCCAGATATTGGAGGATATGTTACGCGCTTGTGTCATTGATTTTGGGGGTTCATGGGAGTAGTTTCTACCGCTCGCGGAGTTTGCATATAACAACAATTATTAGTCGAGCATTCAGATGGCTCCGTACGAGACTTTATATGGGAGGCGGTGTAGATCTCCGGTGGGATGGTTTGAACCGGGTGAGGCTAGGCTCTTGGGTACAGACTTGGTTCACGATGCATTAGACAAGGTGAAATTGATTCAGGAGCGGCTTCGCACGGCGCAGTCTAGTCATAAGAGCTATGCTAATAGGAAGGTTCGTGATGTGTCTTTCATGGACGGGGAGAAGGTTCTGCTGAAGGTATCACCCATGAAGGGTATTATGAGGTTTGGGAAGAGGGGCAAGTTGAGCCCTCGGTTCATTGGGCTGTTTGAGGTACTTTAAAGGATTGGGGAGGTGGCTTACAAGCTTGCCTTGCCACCTAGCTTGTCGAGTATGCATCCAGTATTTCATGTTTCTATGCTCCGGAAGTATATCGGCGATCTGTCCCATGTTTTGGATTTCAGCACGGTTTAGTTGGATGGTTATATGACTTATGATGTGGAGCCGGTGGCCATTTTGGAGCGGCAAGTTCAGAAGTTGAGGTCAAAGGATATAGCTTCAGTGAAGGTGCAGTGGAGAGGTCAGCCTGTGGAGGAGGCCACTTGAGAGACCGAGCGGGAGATGCGGAGCAGATATCCACACCTATTTGAGACTCCAGGTATGTTTCTAGACCCGTTCGAGGACGAACGTTTGTTTAAGAGGGGGAGGATGTATCGACCCGGGCGGTCGTTTCAAGAGTTATAGCCCTGTTTCCCCCATTTCTGCTTCTTTTGTGATTTACAGTTGTATTATGTCTTACCGGGTTGGTTGGTTCGAGTTCGGAATGGTTTTGGAGTGACTTGAGGCACTTAGTCTCTTAATTGGAAGCTTAAGTTGGAAACGTCGACCTGATGTCGACTTATGGGAAAATGACCTCGGATTTGTGACCTGATGTCGCCTTTCATGTTAGAAACCATTCTTAGGCCATATGATATCACTGTTGGGACCCGCAGCGGTCGTATACTTGTTGAATTGACTGCTAATTGTTGTCTTGTTCTCAATCACAGTGTTACTTGTGGGTTATATCTCTGTTACCTCTCATTTCTTGTTGATACTTGTTGTATTCTCTGTTTGGGCTGATTATTATGATATTCTGTGAGCCCGAGGGGCTGGAGAGGTTAGTGACTGAGATAGGGCCTGAGTGCCGAGCTATGAGCTATGTGAGGGTATATGGATCGGGTTGCATGCCGCAACGAGCCTTATGGCTATTTATGGATTGTGAATCGGGTTGCATGCCACAATGAGCTGTATGGCTACTTATATGATTGGGTCGGGCTGCACGCCGTAGCGATATAGCGCTTGGGCTGAAAGTAGCCCCTCCAGAGTCTGTACACCCCCAGTGAGCGTAGGTACCTATTGAGAGTGTACATTGAGGGCTGAGAACCGAGAGTATGAGCTGCTGAGATGAGTTGAGTGACTTCTGCCTTGAGAGGCTGTACTTGCTTTTATTTATCGTTGTACTTAGTTTCTATCTGAAGTTGTTGTGAAATTTCTGGAAGATGCATATCTATTTTACTTGACCTCGAACCGATTTGACTTATACCACTGGATTTGAAAGCATGTTCACTCTTTACTGAAAACTTTTGAAATGAACTGTATTTTTATAGCTCGTCACTGCTTCTCAGTTCCTTATTTAATTATGTTACTTGCTGAGTTGGTTATACTCATGCTACACCCTGCACTTCATGTGCAGATCTAGGTGTGTACTATTTTGGCGATCACTGAGTTTGTGCGCGAGTTGATTATCAGAGACTATGAGGTACCTGTCGGCGTCCGCAGTCCTTGTTTCTCCTTTCTTATTATCTTTTCTCTCTTGTATTGGCATTTGGCACAGACTGTAGTAGACTCTTTTTCTAGATTAATTGTTAGATGCTCATGACTTAGTGACACCCCGATGTCTGGCTATCATTATGCACTTGTGTTTTGAATTTTTACCCCATTTTTATGTAAACCTTCAGTTAGTTTAATTGATTTAGCTCACTTCTGTTATATATTGAAAGCATATTGAGAATGTCGGCTTGCCTAGTTCCACGATAGGTGCCATCACGACTGGTTATGTATTTGGGTCGTGACACAGAATATTCTCATTTCGAGTTAAACTAATTTTCCCTATATTCCAAGAGGTGACTGGTGTCACGTACTTGGATATTTCTCTTTGAGGCCTACTATTGCCGAACAAGGCACATACAGAATGAAACAATTGTCGTTGTCCTTATCATGACTCATTTCCTTTAAATATTAGAATCATGAACATGGTCCCTACATTATCAATGCCTACTAGGCAACTATATGCCTCATTTGTCAAATCAATGATGTCATCATAATGATTAACCATGTCAGCACTATTGGTAGTAACCTTCATGTCTCTTAGGATATAACCTCCTGAAATGCCCTGCTCAGCACATTGATGGATTCTTGAAATATTCTAGCCCAATATCGGACCTCGTATTTCCTATTTATAGTAACCTATGGGTGTTGAAGGTTCAAACATGTCAAAGAAGAAGCGTCATCTCGTGATCAAATATATTGAATTGGAAAATTTATGGTCATATTCAAGCTAGCACATCTTAGACTAATTGTTGGAGGTCGCCAAAGGTTTAGTTTGGGTGTTCAGCGTAGAGATTTAGAGTTGAAGAAAGTGAACGGGTTATTCTCAATATTTTCTCCATGAGGATGCTATGTGAATTGTTAATAAAGGTAAAGTATGTGTAGTCACATTAGGCCTTGTGAAATCTTGAAAGTGGTAGCCCAAACTATGAGTATGTTGTTTCTCTATTATTGTCCTCTGTGTACCCGGTGTTTCATGTGTCTATGTATAAGAAGGTAGTTGGAAATCTGTTGTTTATCGTTCCGGTGAAGTCTAGTGAAGGTGAAGTTAATGGATAATTGGATTATGAGGGGTACCTATTTTGCCATCTTTGTTAGATGATACTGGGAGTTGGGATTGCCTATGTTAATGTGTTATGGCGAAGTCTGTAAGTTAAGAAGGCCACCTTGAGGGCCAAAAGTGTTAAGGAAATAAAATGTTCTCACTCGAGTGTATAGTTAAATGATTGTGATTTGAAAGGTACTTTCTAGGTGTTATGAGTTAAAAATATGCAGTTCCTGTCCAGATATCATTTTGATAATGCAGCTTTTGTAATGCTAAGATTAGCGTTATTGATATATGCATTGTGGTGCTTTATTGGGTTGTGGATGTGTTGTTAGGAGTTGTTTTGGTGTTACTCTGATAGGTGGATAGGCCCAGTTACAGGGGAGACTCTGGCGAAATTTTTGGAAATTTAGGGAGTTGGCCAAATTTTGAAACTACTGGTGTGTGTGAACTAACAATTGGGCCACACTGAATGCTAATGACGGATTTTGACCCTCATTTGAGGACGAATGATCCTAAGCGGGGGAGAATGTAACACCCTGGAAAATTTCAAAGTACTTAAGTGTAAAGCCCCGTAACATTTCGCAAATGAATTTGTAAGGCGCCGTTAAAATTTCTTAATGATTTAATATTTTAAAGTGAGACAACGGTATTCGGGAATAACGTATTCGAGTATCAAAGGGGACCTATGGGGTGGAACCGCATTATTTTGATATCAAAAGTGTTTCAACGACGCTATTTCTTTGAGTATAAGTGGTATCACATTAAGCAAACGAGCTCCAAATTCAGTTTTGATTGAAGCATTAGATCCGTATTGAAATTACAGAGCCATAGAAAAATGAATCGTCGAATTTGGACATCGTATGAGAGAGTTAAATAACCTGAACAAGCACCACATGCAGCCCCCACGTTGGGATTTCTTTCAGGTACTGGCGCTGGGATTTCTTTCAGGTACTGGAACAAGAACAAGTACCACCTAGCTCTGGGATTTCTTTCAGGTACTGGAACCAGCACCACATGCAGCCCCCCGCGCCCCATGCTACCTGTGGTGCCCGAAACGCTATTGTAATGATCTAATTTTTCCTCTGTTGGGTATCGTGATGGCACCTAGTCTTAGGGACTAGGTAAGCCTAATATCTTCTGAATGACAACAATAATAAAGTAACATCTAATAATTTCTGAAATGGAATTATTTATAAAATTACAATTTCCAAAATCGGTAATACAAGTCATAAGCTCTACAGAGTTTGCTACAAATTTCTAAATACAACTGTTTGGAAATAGGAAGGTGACTCCGAGGCCTGCGAACGCAGCAGCAGGTTTACCTTGAGTCTCCACAGCAACAATCCGCACAGCTAGCTAATGATCAACTGACTTCGAAATAGCTGGATCTGCACAAAAATGTGCAGAAGTATAGTATGAGTATACCACGGCGGTACCCAGTAAGTATCAAGACTAACCTCGGTGGAGTAGTGACGAGGAACATTCAAGACACCTACTAGACTAAATAACCTGAACAAGTATAAGTATAGGAACAACAGAGTATGATATCCGCATAAAGACTACGCGAAGTGGCAAATAATACTGAAATTTCAATAAGGAAGGAAAACAACAACTAACAGCAGAACACCATAATAATGACATAGAAGAACGAATGAAAACACAGCCTAAATCCGTTAATCACAGATAAAGAAAGGACAATTAACAACTCAAAAAATGACCACTTTCGCACCAGATTTTAGTCAATAAACTACACGAGGTACCGAACCTCATACTATTCACAACTCACGGGTCCCAATACCTGAACCCTAACACCAGGCACCGCACTGACAACTCTTGTGCCAATTATTTCAATACATAAGATCCTCACGACTAATTTATTTTCAATAAAGTAAGGTTGCAGTTTTTAAACCAAGTAAGAATTCAACAAGAAAATGGGTTTATTTTAGAAATAGTTTGAGTAAAGAAAATGACATTTCAATTTTTTTTTTAAAAATAATCTATTGCTTCGGATTTAAAACTTATTAATTTAAAACATAATAGTAACTTCTTTTATTTAAAACAACTCAGTCATCAAAAATCGATAAAAACTAGGAATATAAATCTTCCGAGTCTCGTACTAAAAAGCCCAAGCCAACACAATACAACTAGGAAATACAAACACATAGTAAAATCAAATAATACATCACGGCGTATCACAAGGATTGACCTAACACGGAAATACAAAATAACCAAAGACAAGTGAAACCATAGAGAGATGTCAACAAAGGGCACTCTGGAGATACTGTCTCGTAGTCCCAAAAGTAAATGCTCAACAAGGGATCTCCCGAGGTACCGCCTCGTAGTCCCAAAAGTAAATATGCAAGACAGGGGGATCTCCCGAGATACCGCCTCGTAGTCCCAAAGTAAATATGTAACAAACAACAACAACAAAATACCCTCAAACCATCACAAGTCATCACAAATCAATCCCTGACATAGCCCACCTTGTCTCGCCACGTGTGCAATAGTAAAGTAAATGCCCGCCTTGTCTTGCCACACGTGCATAGTAATGTTCCCACCTTGTCTCGCCACATGCGCAACCTCCCACACACACACACACACACACATACATACACACACACACACACACACACACACACACACACAATATATATATATATATATATATATATATATATATATATATATATATATATATATATAAACCTCGTTATATATATCCCGCCTTGTCACGCCGCATATGCAAATATCAATAGTAACAATGGCACGGCAGAAACCTCGTGCAACCCCATAACAACAATCGCACGACAAAAGCCTCATGCATCACAATAACAACCGCATGGCAGAAACTTCGTGCATCACAATAACAAGTACAACAACAACAATGACAATAAATACAAGAGTGCGGCAAGTAAATTAACTCAAGAACTTTAAATCACAAGAAAACGATAGAACTAGTTCACAAGGAATAATCATGACAGAGAATACTACGCGTAATAAGAACAACTCAACAAGGAAGGAAACAATATGTAACAACGGCTGCACAATGTACGGTTCAACAACGAGGAAACTAACACGAGTCAAATAATTATAAATAAGAACAAGTCAACTAAAATATAAGATATCTAACTTCTTTTAAGGTTGGGCAATCAAGAAGGAGATACCACAAATTCAATTAGGTATAAGCCGCAGAAAGATAATCATAGCCTCAATTAAGGATGAACAATTACAAAAGAGATAAGCAGTTAGGGGAAGATAACATGGCAATAGAAGAGATAACAATTTCAGTTAAGGCACAGATGACTCAAATAAGCAACAAGGGCGGATCATGAAGCAATTAATTCTAATTAAAGCATGTAGAGGTAAAACTAGTAATTAAGAGACGTATCCATAACATAGCAACTGCATAATCAGTGAATAGAAGGACCTAAGAACCCTAAAATACCAACTTTCCACAAATAAGTCTGAGCACGTACTCGTCACCTCGCGTACACGGACTACAATTAGCATAGAAGACTCAAATCCTAAGGGGTATTTCCCCCACACGAAGTTAGGCAAGATACTTACCTCGAAGAAGACAGACCGATACTCTAAAATGAACTTCTCGGGTGAAATGACCTCTGGGCGGCTCAAATCTAACCAAAAATAACTTCAAAGCACAATAAAACTCATAAGAAACTATTCCGAATCATAAAACCTCAATCTTTATCAAAATCTAAAAATCGACCCAAAAGTCGACCCCCGGGCCCGTACCTCGGAACCTGACAAATTTCACAAAACCCGAACATCCATTCCGATACGAGTTCAACCATACTAAAATTATCAAATTTTGATACCATTCCGATGCGCACAAATTCTCCACATTTGCGGCTGCCAAGTCCAGCTCTTCTCGCACCTGCACCTCCATCTTCGCACCTGTGCCCAAGGTCCGCAGGTGCGATTACACCAGAACTCAGGACCTCTTCACAACCACGAAAACCATCCGAAACTCGTCTGAAACACACCTCGGGCCCCCGGGACCCCGTCCAAGCATAAAACCAAGTTCCATAACCTAACACGGACTCGCTCGAGGTCTCAAAACACATCAAATAACGAATAGCACTATGAATCAAACTTTATGAACTTTCAAATCTTCCAACTTCTAAAACTCGCACCGAAACCTATCAAATCAACCCAGAATGACGTCAAATTCTGCAGGCAAGTCATATTCAACATTACAGACCTGCTCCAACTCCCAGAATCGGAATCTGACCCCGATATCAAAAAGTCTACTTTTGGTCAAAATCTCCAAATATTCGACTTTTGCCATTTCAAGCCTAAATCAGCTACAGACCTCAAATTCACAGTCCGAACACGCACCTAAGTCCAAAATCATCCAACGGAGCTAACGTAACTGACAGAACTCTATTCCATAGTCATCTTCACACAGTTCCAACTACGGTCAAACTCCTAAGACTTAAGCTTCCGTTTTAGGGACTAAGTGTCCCAAATCACTCCGAATCGTCTGGTAATTGAATTCAACCACGCACGCAAGTCAATGCACATAATACGAAGCTACTCAGTATCTTATGCCGCCGAACGAGACTTAAATTCTCAAAATGACCGGCTTGGTCGTTACAACTATATACTCATTCGGGGTTCATTTTACCCCATTTTCTTGGCCAAACTTTGGGATTTTCCTCCACTCTCTCAAACCTCCAACTCCCCCCATATTCAAGGTGAGTAATCCCTACTATTTTGGTGTTTCATTCCATCAATTCACCTCTAAAACTAACTCAATCCTCCATAAGATACATAGAGTTTTAAGAAATTTCTTCAAGAACTCAAAGGAGGATTTTGCAAGATTTCTTTCAAAAGGTAATCCTACACCCTTAGACTTACATGTATGAATATATTATGGGAATATGAGTATGAATTAAGTATTGAAACTTATGGTATGGTGATTGGAAGCCATAATTTTCCAATTTAAATACATATCCATTGTAGAGATTGAAAGGTGATTATTTGATGGAATTGTGTTGGTTGGGTGTGGATGGATGGTCATGTATCTGATGTTGGAAGTTATGAATTTTTTAAGAATGATGGTGGGATAAAGTTTTGGTAAATGGTAGTAGTTGGATAAACTAATTCTATGGGTAAGAGATGTAAAGATTCATGCCTACTAGGTGTTTGATAAAATGCCTAAATGACCTATTTATGGAATTTGTTACTAATATTGGTCCAATTGAATTATGTTGATGTAGATTGAAGTTGTAAGAGTAGTAGGTGGTTTTAGTAGCACTAAAGAGCTTCATCAAGGTATGTTGTCTAAACTACTCTCTTAGAATTGAATTTCATGATGTTCCCGTAAGTTTCAAGTATGGTTGTCTCAAGTTCCTTATTCTATATTCCGAGATGTTCCCAATAAATTCGATTTTTTCGAGTGTCGAGAATTATGTATTCAAAACGTGTTACGAATGTTCCTATCACACTATGTTATCCTTTGGGCATGTGTTCAAGAATGATATGTGTATTAAAATGCTATGTATTTGAGTCATGTTTCAAATAAAGGCTATGATACCAAATTGTGTGAGAAAATCTCAATATGTTTGAGACTCTTAATTGCTCATATGTGTACCTAAAGTGTTGATTGAAAATGTCTTATTATTGATAATTTATAAAGATGGTTGGAAGTGAAATAAGTTAATTGGGGGATATAAAGTATGGCCAACGTGCCAAGAATTTAAGTTATAGTTGTGGCTTGTGGTGCCAACGAAATGAGAATATGTGATAAGGATTATGAAATGTGCCTCGACTCAACTATTTTAAAACGACTTCAAAATAGAATTGCCTAGAAGCTTTTGTACTCAAGTCATGCCATATGTGGTTGTTTTAACAAATATTATGCTTTGTGAGCATTTTCAATGTATTTTGCGTTCTTACATAATCGTGAGTGGAAATTGTGTATTACATTTTTTGGGGAATAGTATTTCAAGAATAAATGGTGTGTTACTTGTTGATGATTTTAACTTGCGCATCAATTGCCAATTATTTTACTCCATTTCTCGGAAAGAAATCTATTGTTCTTAAATTGTTCATTTCTAATGAACTTAAAGTTGTAATTTCCGAAATATTCTATATGTTAATATTTGATGGTGATCTTTGAAATTGAAAGAGGTGAAAGTGTGGAATATGAAATACGGCCATCGTGTCAGGAATATAGAATCTTGTGAATGGCCAAATGAGCCAAGAAAATATTGTCGTTGTGAACGACTGGAAATACTAATGAGAATTTATACAATGTGAAAGATGTTGAGGTGAGTACAATTGTATTTATGTTACTTCTGTGTGAAAATCAAATCAAAAATGTTTTTTGAGAGCATTATTAGCATAACCGAGGAAGTGTGGGTCATAAAGCCCACACCTAAAACTACACGTGCTGGTGTAGGGGTGGAGTGTTATTATTCTCATTATTTGGGATGAAATTAAAATATTGAAGAAATTATGATATTATTCTCCCTAATTGGGATGAAACTGGTAATAATTGCAGATTGAAAAAGTCAACCCACACGGCATATGTGGGAAGGCGGCCTAGCTGATCGGGTGGACATCGGACGCCATGTTGCGCACATGGTGGTACTACTCTTGGTAACAACTTTCTTTCGCATCACATGTCAAATCACATTGATCGTGGGGAGATGGCCTAGACGATCGGCATGATTGGACTCCGTGCTAACAAAGACAGTGGTATATCGGTACTAATGATCTCCTAACCAAAATTGTATATGAAATTCGTATTTTAAAAATTATTATATTTTAACTGGACATTTGGATATTGTTTATTGTGACTTGTTATTTCTATGTATTGCCTTTTCTTATATGGGCATTCTATTTTTAAAGAGGACTTTTAGCTATACATACTAGTGCTATCCGACAGTACTAACGTCCCTTTTGCCGGGGACGCTGCATCTTTAATGGATGCAGGTGGTTCTACAGCAGGCGGCATTGATCAGTGATAGCAGTGCACTTCTTTCAGCTGATTTGGTGAGCCCCATTTCATTTCGGGGTCATGTATATTTTGTTTCTCATGTACCGTATTTTCAGGTATAGCCGGGGCCTTGTTGCCGGCATTTTCATATTACTCTTCTATTGTACTTAGAGGCTCCATAGACAGGTTGTGGTTGGTGTTTGATATTGGGAATTGAACTAGAAGTGTTGGTATTTGAAAAACATGTTTTTCATTATATCTATAATCTTGTAATATTTTGAAAATTATGAACGAAGCTACTAATGAAAATGAAATGGGAGTTGATAATGAAATATTTTCAGTATTTGATTAATGGAGTATATCTCCTCTTTATTCATGAATGAGTTGGGTAGAAGAAAATCTAATAGGCTTGCTCGGCCGGGTTCACTCGGTTGAGCGCCGGGCGCGCTTCCCGAGTTCGGAGCGTGACAGCCACATTCTAGTTGCTCGGCAACTTGATTCTGTCTTGATTTTCTAGTGAAAGAATAAGTTGGAAAGAAGTTACTCAAATGGGTGAACAGCTTTATAAACAAGCAACTATGGGTCAATTTCTTTTTCTCTTTTTTTATTATTATTATTATTATTATTATTATTATTATTATTATTATTATTATTATTATTGTGATTGTTATTGTTATTGTTATTGTTATTATTATTACAACTCGAAGTTCCAATTATTATAGTTTATGCGTGCCATCGTTGTACTTATATTTGGTTTTACTAAAATGGGTTTCACTCAATATTTGTGTCTCTAGGCAAGTTATGTCCTAAGTCTTGCTTGACAAAGTTACCCGGTATTTGATAGGAGATAGTAGATATTCTGTGAAATTAATCGAGATGCGTCCCAGATGACCCGAATAATAATGTTACCACAAGAAAAAAAAGTGAAAAAGATACTGCAATTTATGGCTGCAATGTGCAATGTACTTCAATCTAGCTAACTACATTCGTATTTTCTTTTCCTCTTATAATTTTGTTTCCTCAGCCCTTGTGCAAATAAATATATTCTGGTCTTCTGGAATTATGTCTTTAATTTTTGTATTTGATCTTAAGTAATAGAGAAGTGAGGCATATCGGGCACAAGATTGCCTTCTAAGTTAAGGAACCCAGATTATACTAACGTACATTGTCAAGTATTTATATATATAAAGCCTAACATAACGTTCATTCTGTCTACAAAATTTAGAAGAAAAGAGAAACTCCCTTTGTTGCGGAGATAATTCATCAGTACTAATCAGTTCGATTTAAAAGAAGATAACAACACTAATCATTTTAACATATGCTTATATACAAAATACAAAACTGTCTATTTAGAGATTGAATATGAAGTGATAAGCTAAAATCAAACCTAACTTAATTTAAATTACGGATAAGGGTCTAATTTGCCCCTCTACTATCATAAATAGGCTTTATTTATCCTCCGTTTAAGTTTTCTATTAAAAATATCCCTACAGTTATACATTAGGTTCATATTTACCCCTTACACGTTAAAACTGGTTACATTTGCTCTTCGTTATACTTTAAGATCATATTTACCCCTCTCCTCTTCAAAAAGGGTTACATTTGCCCTTCGTTATACTTTCTTGACATATTTATCCTTACAATTATACTCTAGGATCATATTTGCCCCTCATTCGTTAGATCGCCATGTCCCACCTTTGTTTTCCTACATGGTGCCTATGTGAATTTTTTTTTCTTCCAATTTAAATATGGTCACCTATTTAAGATAATTTAACCCGCCCACCCAATTTAAATAAGACTTCATTAACTCCATTGTTGTGCAACTTCTCGTAATTTACTTTGGTTACTGCAATAATTGTGAGCTGTATTAGATTAGTGATTTTGAGTTCAAAATTATTGTTTGTCAATATGTTGCCGCTGCTATAATTATTGTATTTCGCACAATCTTCATAAATGTCGTATCAGAAAATACCTTTTCGTGGATCAATCATGGTTAATTGACATGTGATGACCCAAAAGGTCATCTTATATTTTAGAACTCGAATGTGCGTTCTTAAGCCGTAAAAATCTCATTTTTACCCTCCTCAATTTACGTGTACAATCCGGGCAGGTTTCTGGAAAGCTTTTATGTTGAAAACTAATAAAAATAAGAAATTTTACCTTAAAAGTTAATTTTAGTTGATTTCGGTCAATATTTTTAGTAAATGGGCCCGGATCCATACTTTAACGGTCTCGGTACGTCCGTATAGAATTATGGGACCTGGGCGTATGCCCGGAATTGAATTCGGAGGTCCCTAGCGTGAGTTATGAATTTTTAATGAAAATTAAAAATTTAGAAATTAATTATTTTTAAGAATTGATTGATATTTGGCATTGTTAGTATCGGGTCCGTATTTTGGTTCCGGAGCCCAGTACAGGTTCATCATAATATCTAAGACTTGTCTGTGAAATTTGGTGAGAAACGGATTTGATTTGACGTGATTCGGACGTTCAGTTGAGAAAAATAGAAATTTTAAAGTGTTCTTGAGAATTCCATTTGATTTGATACTAAATTCATAGTTTTAGGTATTATTTTGGTGATTTGATTACGCGAGCAAGTTCGTATGATATTTTTTGACTTGCGTGCATGTTTGGTTTGGAGCCCTGAGAGCTCGGGTGAGTTTTGGATAGGCTACAGAATGATTTGGACTTAGAAAAAATAGCCGGTGTGCTTCAGCTGTGTTGCAGGCCTCAGACCTCGCAAATGCGAGGTCAGGGTTGGCATTTGCGATCACTGTTGAGGTCGCATTTGCGAACTTCTCATCGCAAATGTGAAGAGAAGGGCCAGCCTGTGTTCGCAATTGCGAACTTTTCTTCGCATTTGCGAAGGGAGTCTGGGAGGGGTATAGATCGCAAATGCGATCTTTTGTCCGCATTTGAGAGGTCAGTGATCGCAATTGCGACACTTTCCGCGCATTTGCAAAGGGCAGCAGGATTGTGAAGGCTTCGCAATTGCGATAGCCCCTTCACAATTGTGAGCTTCGCATTTGCGAAGCTCAGGTCGCAAATGCGACGTCTGCAGCTGAACAAAATGACTTTTGGACGGGAATTTTCATTCATTTCCCAAATTTTCAAGAACTAAAACACAAGAGGCGATTTTCCAAAGACCATCTCTTTGCCAAATCATAGGTAAGTGATTCTAAACTGGTTTCTTTCAATCTTTCACTACATTTTACAAGATTTCAACCTAAAATCTAGGATTTTCATGGTGGAATTAGGGATTTTTGGGTAGAACTTAGGAATTTCAAATTTTGGGGATTTAGACCTCAAATTTAGGTCAGATTCCAAAACCAATTGTATATCCGGACTCGGGGGAGAATGGGTAAATGGATTTTGGTCCGAACCTCAAGTTTGGACCAAGTAAGCCCGGGGTCGGCTTTTGACTTTTGTTGGAAAAACTTAGGAAAACTGTAATTTTGCATTAAAGTTAATTCTTTTAGCAATAATTGATGATATTAAACTGATTATGATTAGATACGAGTGGGTTGGAGGTGAATTCTAAAGGGAAAGCGATACTTAAGCAGTAAGTGGCTTGCGAAATTGAGGTAAGTGTTGTGTCTAACTTTGGCTTGAGGGAATAGGTATTGTGTGAGTATTTGCTACGTGTTTTGTTGTTGAATACGATGTATAGTTGAGGTGACGAGCATCTATACGTTGTGGTCGAGTAATAGCATGCGAGTGAAATTCCATTTCTTGCAAATTTGTAGTCTTAAATCTTGTTATCCATGCTTATTGTTATTGTTGAAATGTTTGGAGACTTGTATCCGGTTCCACCAAGGTCGATAAAATTGTGAATATTGATTCGAGGTTGAGATGTTAAATTGTGAAAGTAATTATTGATAAAATATTGATTTCCTGTGAAATTTCTCTCTATCCGTTGTTATTGATTCTGTGAATTGTGAGGAAGAGTGTAAAGCACGAAGGGTGATGCCGCGCATGATTTATTTATATTGTGAGGAAGAGTGTAAAGCACGAAGGGTGATGCCGTGCATGATTTATTTATATTATGAGGAAGAGTGTAAAGCATGAAGGGTGATGCCGTGCATGATTTATTTATATTGTGAGAAAGAGAGTAAAAGCACGAAGAGTGATGCCGTGCAGTCTTATTTGTTACTTGGTGAGGTTGAGAGTAAAAGCACGAAGGGTGTTGCCGTGCAGTTTTCCTTGCTGTCTTAATTGCTCAATTCGTTTAAGGATTTCCGATTTAATTCTGTTTTTTCATTATTCTCACTCTTTATGTTGTATTCCCCCACTATATGTTCTCCTCCTATTAATTCTGCGTTATGTTTTTATTTACTGTTGTTGCCACTAGCATGATTATACTGTTCAGGTTATATGTGGATGTCTTGTCCTAGTCTCGTCACTGCTTCGCCGAGGTTAGGCTCGACACTTACCAGTACATGGGGGTCAGTTGTACAGATGCTGCACTCTGCACTTTCTGTGCAGATTTTGATACCGGCTCAGGTTGATCGAGATTTGCTATTGGTACGTTGTCCGGAGACTCAAGGTAGATCTGTCGGCATTCACAGACCTTGAAGTCCCCGTCTATCTTTTATGTCCTACTATTTTCTTTCATTCAGACAGTTGTGTTTCTTTCAGGCTATTACTTGTAGTAAATTCTAGAATGCTCGTGAATTGTGACTCCAGATCCGGGTGGTAGTAGTTAAAACATATTTATGATATTCCGCACTTATTATATTTCATCTTAGTTAATTATTGTTAATTACTGAATGGAAACAAGGAATTGGTTAATGATTCTCTAACGTTGGCTTGCCTAGCAAGTGAAATGTTAGGTGCCATCACGGTCCCATCGGTGGGAAATTTCGGGTCGTGACAGTTAGTATCAGAGCACTAGGTTGCCTAGGTCTCACGATTCACGAGTAAGCTTTGTAGAGTCTGGAGGATCGATACGGAGACGTATGTGCTTATCTTCTAGAGGCTATAAAGTTTAGGAACAAGTTTCACTTCTATTCTTCTTTGTCGTGCGATTTTGCTTTCTCAATGCTGATTGAACTCTTCTACTCTTATTCTCTCGCAGATGGCAAGAACACATACCGCTTCCTCAGTTGAGCAGCAGCCAGAGCCTCCAGTGGCAGCTCCTACGCAGGGCAGAGGTCGAGGCCGTGCCAGAGGCCGAGGCAGGGGCAGGGCTCAGCCCGAGCAGTAGCCCCAGCGGTGGAGCCCCAGATAGAGCTTGACGAGAAGGTTCCAGCCCAAATTGTTCCTGCCGGACCAGCTCAGGTTCCGGAGGGGTTCATTTCCACCCCAGTACTTCAGGACGCTTTGGTCTGTTTGGTGGGCCTTATGGAGAGTGTGACCCAGACTGACGCAATTCCCATGGCACCAGCAGTCTCTCAGGCTGGAGGAGGAGCCCAGACTCCTACCACTCCCACTCCAGAGCAGATAGCTCCCCAGTATCAGGCTCCAGCAGCTCAGCCAGTCGGATTAGTTCAGCCGGTTATTGCATTACAGTCGGAGATGGGCCAGCTATGTCTACTGAGGCCTTATAGAGATTAGACAGGTTTATCAAGCTCTTTCCTGTTCACTTTAGTGGTGCTCCTTCAGAGGATCCCCAGGAGTATCTTGACAGCTGTCACGAGGTTCTACGGAACATGGGTATAGTGGAGACCAATGGGGTCAATTTTGCTGCATTTCAGATGACTGGTTCCGCCAAGAAATGGTGGAGAGATTACTTGTTGACCAGACCAGCTGGGTCGCCTGCTCCTACTTGGGACCAGTTCTCTCAGCTCTTCATAGAGAAATTTCTGCCTATCACATTGAGAGAGGAGCGACGCCGTCAGTTTGAGCGTCTCCAGCAGGGCAGTATGACTGTTACTCAGTATGAGACCCGTTTTGTAGATTTGGCCCTTCATGCTATTTTCCTGCTTCCCATCGAGAGAGAGAGAGGGTGAGGAGGTTTATTGATGGACTTGCTCAGCCTATCAGATTGTAGATGGCTAAGGAGACTGGGAGTGAGATTTCTTTTCATGCGGCTGCTAATGTCCCCAGACGAGTCGAACTGGTTCTTTCTGAGGGAGGTCAGGGGTCTGACAAGAGACCTCGTCATTCTAGTGAGTTCAGCGGTGCCTCATCTAGAGGCAGGAGTACTTTTGGTAGAGGCCATCATCCCAGTCCATTTCATTCAGCACTCCAGGAATCCCACGGTGCCTCAGGTGGTCGTGGCCCTCAGACGCATTATTCCGACCAGCTAGCCTACAGTGCACCACCAGCTCCTATTAGTGCACCATCACTCCAGAGTTATCAGTGTAGTTATTCAGGTCGATAGGGTCAGGTTCAGGGCCAGCAGTCACAGCAGCCGAAGTTATGTTATACTTGTGGTGATCCGAGGCACATTGCTAGATTTTGCCCTCGGGCAACGGGCAGCTCACAGCATCAGCGTTCTCGTGCCATGGTTCCGACACCAGTTGCTGCACCACCTGCTCAGCCAGCCAGAGGCAGGGGTCAGGCAGCCAGAGGTAGAGGCCAGACTGTTAGAGGTGGAAGTCAAGTCGTTAGAGGTGGACACCAGCCAATTAGAGGCCGTCCCAGGGACATAGTTCAGGGTGGTGGGGCCCAGCCCCGGTGTTATGCTTTCCCAGCCAGGCCTAAGGCAGAGTCATCTGACGCTGTTATCACAGGTACTATTTCAGTTTGCAGTAGAGATGCTTCAGTTCTATTTGATCCGGGATCTACTTAATCTTATGTGCCATCCTATTTTGCTTCCTATTTGGTTGTACCCCGTGATTCTTTGGGTGCTCATGTGTATGTGTCCACACCAGTGAGAGATGCTATTATTGTAGATCGTGTTTATCGTTCGTGTGTGGTCACCATTGGGAGTCTTGAGACTCGTGTAGATCTTTTACTTCTTGACATGATTGATTTTGATGTCATACTGGGTATGGATTGGTTGTCACCTTATCATGCTATATTAAATTGTCATGCCAAGACAGTGACCTTAGCCTTGCAGGGGTTGCCTCGATTAGAGTGAAGAGGGAATCTTGGCTATTCTGCCAGTAGAGTTATCTCTTATGTGAAGGCTCGGCATATGGTCGAGAAGGGGTGTCTAGCTTATTTGGCTTATGTCCGCGATTCTAGTGCGGAGGTTCCTTCCATAGATTCAGTGCCGATTGTTCGTGAGTTTCCAGAGGTATTTCCTGCAGACCTGCCGGGGATGCCACCCGACAGGGATATTGATTTTTGCATTGATTTGGCTCCGGGCACTCAGCCTATTTCCATTCCGCTATACCGCATGGCCCCAGCAGAGTTGAAAAATTGAAGGAGCAGTTGCAAGATTTGCTTGATAAGGGCTTCTTTAGACCTAGTGTCTCGCCCTGGGGTGCACCTGTGTTGTTTGTGAAGAAGAAAGATGGATCGATGAGGATGTGTATAGATTATCGGCAGTTGAACAAAGTCAGCATCAAGAACAAGTATCCATTGCCGAGGATTGATGATTTATTTGATCAGCTTCAGGGTGCCAAGGTGTTTTCAAAGATTGATTTGAGATCTGGCTACCATCAGTTGAGGATTAGGGCATCCGATGTTCCTAAGATAGCTTTTCGGACTCGGTATGAGCATTATGAGTTCCTAGTAATGTCATTTGGGCTGACAAATGCCCCAGCAACATTCATGGATTTGATGAACCGGGTGTTCAAACCCTACCTGGATTCCTTTGTGGTTGTGTTTATTGATGATATCTTGATCTACTCCCACAGTCGAGAGAAGCATGAGCAGCACCTTCGGATCGTTCTTCAGACTCTGAAAGCCAGCCGGTTATATGCTAAGTTCTCAAAATGTGAGTTTTGGTTGAGTTCAGTTACTTTCTTGGGTCATGTTGTATCAGCAGAGGGTGTTCAGGTGGATCCTAAGAAGATTGAGGCAGTTCAGAACTGGCCTAGACCCACATCAGCTACAGAGCTCTGTAGTTTCTTGGGTTTGGCGGGCTATTATCGTCGATTTGTGGAGGTGTTTTCATCCATAGCAGCCCCGTTAATCAGATTGACCCAGAAGGGTGCCCCGTTCAGGTGGTCAGACGAGTGTGAAGCGAGCTTTCAGAAGCTCAAGACTTCTTTGACTACGACACCGGTATTGGTGTTACCCACAGGTTCAGGATCTTATATAGTATACTGTGACGCATCTCGTATTGGTCTAGGAGTGGTATTGATGCAGGGTGGCAAAGTTATTGCATATGCTTCACAGCAGCTGAAGGTTCACGAGAAGAATTACCCTATTCATGATCTAGAACTGGCAGCCATTGTTCACGCGCAGAAGATTTGGAGGCACTATCTTTACGGCGTGCCATGTAAGGTATTCATTGATCATCGGAGCTTGCAGTATTTGTTCAAGCAGAAGGAACTCAATTTGAGGCAGAGAAGGTGGTTGGAGCTATTGAAAGACTATTATATCACCATATTGTATCATCCAGGGAAGGCCAATATGGTGGCCGATGCTTTGAGTAGAAAATCAGCTAGTATGGGTAGCCTTGCATATATTCCAGTGGGTGAGAGACCGCTTGCATTGGATGTTCAGGCCTTGGCCAACCAGTTTATAAGGTTGGATGTTTCTGAGCCCAGCCGTGTTCTAGCTTGTACAGTTGCTCAGTTTTCTTTGTTTGAGCGCATCAAAGATCGGCAGGATCACGATCCTCATTTACTTGTCCTTAGAGACATAGTGCGGCACGGTGGTGCCAAGCAGGTTACTATTGGAGATGACGGAGTTTTGAGGATGCAGGGTCGTATCTGTGTGCCTAATGTGGATGGACTTCGTGAGTTGATCCTTGAGGAGTCCCACAGTTCCCGGTATTCTATTCATTCGGGCACCGCCAAGATGTATCAGGACTTGAGGCAGCATTATTGGTGGAGGCGAATGAAGAAGGACATAGTTGCCTATGTAGCTCGGTGCCTAAATTGCCAGCAGGTAAAGTGTGAGCATCAGAAACCTGGTGGTTTACTTCAGAGGTTAGAAATTCCTGAGTGGAAGTGGGAGCGTATCACTATGGATTTTGTTGTTGGACTCCCACAGACTCAGAGGAAGTTCGATGCAGTTTGGGTTATTGTGGACAGGCTGACTAAGTCAGTGCATTTCATTCCTGTGGCAGTTACCTATTCCTTGGAGTGGTTAGCAGAGATTTATATTCGGGAGATCGTCCGTCTTCACGGTGTGCCCGTGTCTATCATTTCCGATCGAGGTACGCAGTTTACCTCGCACTTTTGGAGGGCAGTTCAGCATGAGTTGGGTACACGGGTTGAGTTGAGCACAACATTTCATCCTCAGACGGACGGGCAATCCGAGCATACTATTCAGATCTTGGAGGATATGCTTTGCGCTTATGTTATAGACTTCGGAGGATCGTGGGATCAGTTCTTGCCCCTTGCAGAGTTCACCTACAACAACAGCTACCAGTCGAGCATTCAGATAGCTCCCTATGAGGCATTATATGGTAGGCGGTGTCGGTCGCCAGTTGGGTGGTTCGAGCCGGGAGAGGCTCTGTTATTGGGCACAGACTTAGTACAGGATTTCATGGATAAGTTCAAGATTATTCAAGATCGACTTCACACAGCTCAGTCCAGGCAGAAGAGTTATGCCTACCGTAGAGTTCGTGATGTTGCATTCATGGTCGGAGAGAGAGTGTTACTTCAGGTATCACCCATGAAGGGTGTAATGAGGTTTGGAAAGAAGGGCAAGTTGAGCCCTAGGTATATCGGACCTTTTGAGATTCTGGAGAGAGTGGGAGAGGTAGCTTACAGGCTTGCGTTGCCACCTAATTTAGCAGTTGTTCATCTGGTATTCCATGTGTCCATGCTTCGAAAGTATCACGGCGATCCGTCCCATGTGTTAGATTTCAGCTCTGTCCAGATGGACAAGGATTTGACTTACGAGGAAGAGCTGTTGGAAATTCTAGCCCGGCAAGTTCGCCAGTTGAGATCAAAGAGTTACCCTTCAGTATGAGTGGAGTGGAGAGGTCAGCCTATTGAGGCAGCTACTTGGGAGTCCGAGTCTGATATGCGGAGTAGATATCCCCACCTTTTCACCAGCCCAGGTACTTTTCTATGTCCGTTCGAGGACGAACGGTTATTTTAGAGGTGGAGAATGTGATGACCCAAAAGGTCATCTTAAGTTTTAGAACTCGAATCTACGTTCTTAAATCGAAAAAACTCATTTTTACCCTCCTCGATTTGCGTGCGCAGTCCCGGCAGGTTTCTAGAAAGCGTTTATGTTGAAAACTAATGAAAATAAGAATTTTTGTCTTAAAAGTTAATTTTAGTTGACTTCGGTCAACATTTTTGGTAAACGGGCCCGGATCCATGCTTTAACAGTCTCGGTAGGTCCGTATCGATTTATGGGACCTGGACGTATGCCTGGAATTGAATTCGGAGGTCCCTAACTTGAGTTAGAAATTTTTGATGAAAATTAAAAGTCTAAAAATTAATTATTTTTAAGAATTGATTGATATTTGGCATTGTTTGTATCGGGTCCGTATTTCGAAAAAATAGAAATTTTAAAGTGTTCTTGAGAATTTTATTTGATTTGGTACTAAATTCGTAGTTTTAGGTGTTATTTGGCGATTTGATCACGCGAGCAAGTTCGTATGATATTTTTCGACTTGCGTGCATGTTTGGTTTGGAGCCCCGAGGGCTCGGGTGAGTTTTGGATAGGCTACAGAGTGATTTGGACTTAGAAAAAATAGCTGGTGTGCTTCAGCTGTGTTGCAGGTCTCAGACCTCGCAAATGCGAGGTCAGGGTTGGCATTTGCGATCACTGTTGAGGTCGCATTTGCGTACTTCTCATCGCAAATGCGAAGAGAAGCTGGGCCAGCCTGTGTTCGCAATTGCGAACTTTTCTTCGCATTTGCGAAGGGAGTCTAGGAGGGGTATAGATCGCAAATGCGATCTTTTGTCCCCATTTGCGAGGTCAGTGATCGCAATTGCGACACTTTCCTCGCATTTGCGAAGGGCAGCAGGATTGTGAAGGCTTCGCAATTGCAATAGCCCCTTCGCAATTGCGAGCTTCGCATTTGCGAAGCTCAGGTCGCAAATGCGACGTCTGCAGCTGAACAAAATGACTTTTGGACGGGAATTTTCATTCATTTACCAAATTTTCAAGAACTAAAACACAAGAGGCAATTTTCCAAAGACCATCTCTTCCCCAAATCATAGGTAAGTGATTCTAAACTGGTTTCTTTCAATCTTTCACTACATTTTACAAGATTTCAACCTAAAATCTAGAATTTTCATGGAGGAATTAGGAATTTTTGGGTAGAACTTAGGAATTTCAAAATTTGGGGATTTAGAGCTCAAATTGAGGTCGGATTCCAAAACCAATTGTATATCCGGGCTCGGGGAAGATTGGGTAAACAGATTTTGGTCCGAACCTCGGGTTTGGACCAAGCGGGCCCGGGGTCGATTTTTGACTTTTGTTGGAAAAACTTAGGAAAACTGTAATTTTGCATTAAAGTTGATTCCTTTAGCGATAATTGATGATATTAAACTGATTATGATTAGGTACGAGTGGGTTGGAGGTGAATTCTAAAGGAAAAGCAATACTTGAGCAGTAAGTGGCTTGCGAAATTGAGGTAAGTATTGTGTCTAACTTTGACTTGAGGGAATAGGTATTGTGTGAGTATTTGCTACGTGTTTTGTTGTTGAATACGATGTATAGTTGAGGTGACGAGCATCTATACGTTATGGTCGAGTAATAGCATACGAGTGAAATTCCATTTCTTGCAAATTTATAGTCTTAAATCTTGTTATCCATGCTTATTGTTGTTGTTAAAATATTGGGAGACTTGTATCCGGTTCCACCAAGGTCGATAAAATTGTGAATATTGATTCGAGGTTGAGATGTTAAATTGTGAAAGTAATCATTGATAAAATATTGATTTCTTGTGAAACTTCTCTCTATCCGTTGTTATTCTGTGAATTGTGAGGAAGAGTGTAAAGCACGAAGGGTGATGCCGTGCATGATTTATTTATATTGAAAGGAATAGTGTAAAGCACGAAGGGTGATGCCGTGCATGATTTATTTATATTGTGAGGAAGAGTGTAAAGCACGAAGGGTAATGCCGTGCATGATTTATTTATATTGTGAGAAAGAGAGTAAAAGCACGAAGAGTGATGCCGTGCAGTCTTATTTATTACTTGGTGAGGTTGAGAGTAAAAGCACGAAGGGTGATGCCGTGCAGTTTTCCTTGCTGTTTTAATTGCTCAATTCGTTTAAGGATTTCCGGTTTAATTCTGTCTTTTCATTATTCTCACTCTTTACATTGTATTCCCCCATTGTATGTTCCCCTCCCATTATTTCTGCGTTATGTCTTTATTTACTGTTTTTGCCACTAGCATGATTATACTGTTCAGGTTATATGTGGATGTCTTGTCCTAGCCTCGTCACTACTTCTCCGAGGTTAGGCTCGACACTTACCAGTACATGGGGTCGATTGTACTGATGCTGCACTCTGCACTTTCTGTGCAGATTTTGATACCAGCTGAGGTTGATCGAGATTTGCTATTGGTCCGCTGTCCGGAGACTCAAGGTAGATCTGTCGGCATTCACAAACCTTGAAGTCCCCGTCTATCTTTTATGTCCTAATGTTTTCTTTCATTCAGACAGTTGTATTTCTTTCAGGCTATTATTTGTAGTAAATTTTAGAATGCTCGTGAATTGTGACTCCAGATCCGGGTGGTAGTAGTTAATACAAATTTATGATATTCCGCACTTATTATATTTTATCTTAGTTAATTATTGTTAATTACTGAATGGAAATAAGGAATTGGTTAATGATTCTCTAACGTTGTCTTGCCTAGCAAGCGAAATGTTAGGCGCCATCACGGTCCCGTCGGTGGGAAATTTCGGGTCGTGACATGACCCGGTTTAGACTTTATAGAGTTGTCTCTCTACAAACACTTCAAAATATCATTGAGTGATTCATGTCTCCTAACTCCTAAGTGTTAAAGGGAAACAAATTAATATAGACAAAAGTGAAATAATTAAATAGATGAATTAGAGATAACACTATAGTTTCGTTCAATCACTCTCAAAATTTTCTCGCTCTCCGAAAAATATGGAGCTGGCCCGGAGAAGAGAGATGGACGAGCGGGTGTGGGGGGGGGGGATTGGAAATTATGATTTCCATTTATTTTAGTTAGTGTGTCTTATTTAAATTGGGTGGGCGGGTTAAATTATCTTAAATATGTGACCATATTTAAATTGAAAGAAAAAGAAATTCACATAGGCACCATGTAGGAAAACGAAAGTGGAACATGGCGATCTAACGGATGATGGGCAAATATGATCCTAAAGTATAATTGTAAGGATAAATATGTCAAGAAAGTATAACGAAGGGCAAATATAACCCTTTTTGAAGAGTAGCGGGGTAAATATGATCCTAAAATATAATGAAGGGCAAATGTAATCCGTTTTAACGTGTAAGGGGTAAATATAAACCTAATGTATAACGGTAAGGATATTTTTGATAAAAAATTTAAATGAAGCATAAATAAGACCTATTTATGATAGTAGAGGGACAAATCAGACCCTTATCCGTTTAAATTAATATCTACAGAATTGAAGGCTTGTGTACAACTGCCCAAGTTGTTGAATGCAACAAGCTTGGTCTCATCTCTATCTTCACTGTAAATTTGGCGGATGTAGTGCATAAATTACGGGTTCATCCAAACCTTGTAATGTTGGCTCAAATATATATATATATATATATATATATATATATATATATATATATATATATATATATATATGTCTTAAAAAAATTCACTAAATAAGTATATAATAGATTTCGAACTCAGTGAATCAAACGAGTTATAGTAGAATTCCGAACTCGTAGTCATAATATTCAAATTCGGAATCTGCCTCCATCATGCTAACAAATTAAGTATTGCCTAAACTAAAGTCTATTTTATCAACAAATTCAGGAAATAAACTTTTTTTTTGTTGTTGTTGCGGAGATAACTCATTGCTAGCTAGTATTCGTCGGTTCAATTTAGTACTACCATTTTTGTCACTTTTATTATCTCCCAAGCTATCAAAAATCCGTATATGTCCATCCATGTAATCAATTAATAAAATCCATGTAACAATGATAGCATAAAATCCTCAAAAAACGAGACATAAAGCGTTTAAAACGTAGTTGTTGATCTACTGATCACGCTTCTTCTTCAATTATACACACACGGTATGCCAAGGGACTATATGATAATCTTGAATTAACTTATTATACATTTATAACTAGTGAGTGAATAAAGAAAGCCTTACAACAATAGTAAATTTGTCTCTGTGTGACCTATAAGTCACGAGTTTGACCCGTAAAAGAAGTCACTAATACTTACATTAGGTAGGTTGTCTACATCACGGGTGAATTTATAGGTTTGTTTATAAGGCATATGAACCCATGGTCTTTCCGCCAAACTAGGTATTTTATGTATGTATTTTTTAGAATTGGTCTAATATTATCTGTTGATGTCACGACCCCAATTTTCCTCCGTAGGATGTCATGATGACACCTAATCTCTAATACTAGGTAAACCTAACAAACATGCAGAAATAATTGAAATAACAAGTGAACTCTCAAATACTCAACAATTTAATAAAGAAAACTCCACAACTCGGCATATACATTTTTTCCCAAAACTTGGTGATATCGAGTCACAAGCTCTACAACGATATTATAATCATCCCTATACAACTGTATCTAATAAAAGAAGGAATATATAGAAATATATAGAGGGTGACTCCGAGGCCTGCGGACGCCGGCAGGTGTACCTTGAAATCTCCAAGTACGAACTTAACTCACTGATGCCTGGACTGGTAGGAGGTACCTGGATCTGCACAAAAGATGTGCAGAAGCGTAGTATGAGTATACCACAACGGTACCCAGTAAGTACCAAACATAACCTCGATAGAGTAGTGACGAGGTCAGGCCAAGGCTCTACTGAAATAAATAAAAGACAGAACGGGTAATTTAACGGTGCAATAATAGTAACAAAAGAAACGAAACAAGTAAGGAATATACCAAAATTTACTACACGGAACTAAAGCAATTAATGCATCACGGAAGAAAACAAGGAGTATTATGCCAAGGAAACAAAGCAACTAAACACAAGTGAAGTAATACAGAAATAACAACCAAATGTCACTACCGAGGTACCGCCTCGTAGTCTCAAATCACAAGAATAATTCATAATTTTTTCTTATATCACTGCGAGAGCCTTGCATTTAGTTTTGAAAATTATTTTTTTCCGAAATAGCATCCCGCGATTTAGCCCACCTTATCACACTGCGTGACTTCTAGTAGTTCCCCTACTAGCCATGTGTATCAAGCCCACTTTATCTCACCGCATGCGTTTCAACCTCAAACCTTATACCACCGCATGCGTATCAATAACACAATATATCACAAATCGCACCTCAAGTTTTCAATATCACAACTTTTCAGGAAACCAACAATAATAGTATTTTGCACAACAAGTAGCCCATGGCTCAACCACAATGTGCACAAGAGTATCAACAATGACAACCGAAAGTGAATAACTCAACAAGAATAGTATTTCACAACTTAATACTTTGCTTCAATGTGAATCACAACCTTTATAACCCAATGCCACTTTCAATAACAAGATATTCAAGGAATAACAACTTCATGTAAAGAATTCAACGGTTAAATAATGAACATGGAATAAAGAAAACAAGAACTTCAACTAAACATGTAGAGCAATTAACAAGTAAGAGATAAGACAAGTAGAGCATGTAAAAATAGACTAATGATGATGACATGTTAAGATAACTCAATTGAGGCATGAAAAGATTCTACATAGCTAAAATCGGTAAATTTCCACATTTAGCCCGTGTACACACTTGTTACTTCACGTACACGACTTTCACACATCACAATTATTACAAAATAACACCAATCCTAAGGGGTAATTCCCCCACACAAAGTTAGGCAAGACACTTACCTCAAAACGCGCTAACTCAATCCACTAGTATGCCTTTTCCTCGATTATCCAACTCTGAACGGCTCGAATCTAGCCAAAACAACCTCATACCATAAATATAAACTATAGGAAAATATTTCGAACAATAAAGTTACGATCTTTGCAAAGAAATAAAACGTCAACTATTCAATAACGAGTCCAGCCATACAATAATTACTTAAATTTGACCTCAATTCGTCTTTCAAAATGCCAAAATTTAGTCTAGGAAGTTTTTACAATTTTTTCCCAAATTTCCAACTCAAATCACTAATTAGATGATGAAAATAATAATAGATTCATGAAATATAGTCCAATCCGGGTTAGAATCACTTATCCCAATGATTTCCTTGAAAAACTCTCGAACAATCGCTTCACACCGAGCTCTCTAGGTCCAAATTATGAAAAATGAGATGAAACCCACATTTTGAAACTTAAATTCTGCTGCTCAGCCTCCCTCTATCGTGATCACAAACAAAGACTCACGATCGTGTAGAGTAATTCTCCCAAGCTCGAATAAATGCACTTCGCGATTGCGTGAAACCTCTCGCGAACGCGATGAATAAGATGTCTCCCCTACGCGACCGCGCCCCAGGTCACGCAAACTCGTAGCACAAACATGCCTCAGTCCCCGGCCTTGCCATTCCTTATACACGAACACGATCTACCCTAGGTGTTGGCGATGAACAAACTCAGCACATTTCGCAATCGCATAAACCATCTCGCGATCGCATAGAACAAATTTCACTAGTCGCCAAATAGCTCTTCGCGGTCACGAATCCCCACTCACAATCGCATACAAGGAAACTATTAGCAGTTGATTCAGCAATCTTCAAGATTCAGAAATGCGCCGAACATGATCCGAATTACAACCAAGGCCCCCGAGAACTCAAACAAATATATCAATAAGTATTAAAATATCATACGAACAATCTCGAAGCATCCAATCACATCAAATAACACTAGAACCACGAATCGCGCATCGATTCAAGTGTAACGACCCGATCGGTTATTTTGAGAGTATTAGCCTAGATCCCCTATTTATTGCATTCTTTATGTTATACTGTGGTTACGTGACTTGCCGAGAAGTTTGGTTTTGGTTTCGGGTGAGTTTCGGAGTGAAATGGGACATTTAGTCCCTAAACTGGAAGGTTAAGTCGTAGGAGTTGACTGTAGTTTGTTTTTTGTTAAGACGACTCCGGAATGGAATTTTGACGGTTCCAATAGCTCCATATGGTGATTTGAGTGTAAGGAGCGTGTCCGGATGTTGATTTGGAGGTCCATAGGTCGTTTTGGAGTTAATTAGTAGAAGTTGGAAATTGGTCGAATTTTGGAAAGTTTGATCGGGAGTGGACTTTTTGATATCGTGGCCGAATTTTGATTTCGGAAGTTAGAATAGGTCCATAATGTCAATTATGACTTGTGTGCAAAATTTGGGGTTAATTAGAGTTGTTTTGGGATGAATCGGCAATGGTTTCGGAATTCGGAAGTTCATTAGTGCATAGGCATGAATCAATGCATGATTCATGATTTTAGCATTGTTTGATATGATTTGCCACTTCGAGCGTGTTCGTATGATATTTTAGGACTTGTTGGTATGTTTGGTTGAGGTCCTGGGGCCTCGGGTGTAATTCAGACTATGTTCGACGCATTTCGGTTCATTTTGGAATTTGTAGAAATTCTGGTTCTCCCAATTCTAGTTTTCCTTATGAGATCACAGAAGAGGAGCCGCGATCGCGAAGCTCTGAGATTTGGCAGGCATGGTTTGGTTCTATGCGATCGCGAGGCTGGGTAGGTCAGTGCATCACGAACACATGGGTGGTGCCACCTTTGCGATGAATGAGGGGGAGGTCTGGGAGGTGAGCGCAAGACTCTATGCGGTCGCGTTTTGGTTCACGCGATCGCGTAACCCTGGAAAGTTTCTCACCGCGTTCGTGTGCGATCTTCCGCGTTGGCGTAGTAGGTTTTTGAGCAGTTGGTATTTTAGTTCTTCGCCATCGCGTAGTGTAAATAACTAGGCAGGAGACTTAAATTTCAAAACGAGGGTTTATTTTCTTATTTCACAATTGGACTTTGAGAGATCGGCTTAAGGCGAATTTTCGTGGGATTTTCAGAGGGATTGTTGGGGTAAGAGTTGTTAACTCGTTTTTTATTAAATTTTACTAATCTATCATTGATTTCATCATGTTTGAGTAATTCTTGTATGGTTGGAATCATATCGAATGGGTGTTCAGATTTTATAATTTTGGTCGGGTTCCGAGATGCGGGCCTCGGGTGACTTTTTGGGGCGATTTTTCAATTCTTTGCTAAGATAATGATTTCAACTTTTAAATCAGTTTCCTATAGTTATATTTATAGTATGTAATTATTTTAGCTAGATTCGAGTCGTTCGAAGTCAGAAAATCGATGGAAAGGCCTTCTAGTTGATTGATTTAGCGTGGTTTGTGGTAAGTGGCTTGTCTAACTTTGTGTGGGAGAAATTCCCCTTAGGATTTGGTACTGTTGTCATAATTTGTGATATGTGAAGGCCGTGTACGCAAGGTGGCGAGTGCGTACACGGGCTAAATATTGACATTCCGATTTTAGCTACGTAGTTTCTTTTTTTCATGCCTTAGTTGAGTCACTTTAGTATGTTATAGTCACCATGTTTAGCCTAATTTCACTTGTCTTCTTGTCTTATCTCCTATTTGGAACTTGTACTACATGTTTAGTTGAATTAATTGCTTTCTTAATTCCGTATTCATTATTTAACTGTGAAAATTCCTTACTTGAATCTTTCTATCCTTGAAATATCTTGTTGTTGAGTTGCAAGGGTCGTGGTTTCTATTGAGGCAAGGTGTAAGTTGTGAAGTGTCATTTTATTTAGTTGATAAGTTTTTTCTTCCGCGTTATTGTTGAGGTGATTGTTTGGTTGTGTGCACGATGTTTCTTCCATGCTGTTGTTATTGTTTGCATGAGGTTTCTACCGTGCGGTTGTTACTATTTGCACGAGGTTTCCGCCGTGCCGTTGTGATTATTGATACACATGTGGTGGTATAAGGTCTGGGTATTGAAACGCATGTGGTGAGATAAGGTGGGCTTGATACGTGTGGCTAGTAGGAGAACTGCTAGAAGCCATGCGGTGTGATAAGGTGGGCTAAAATACGAGGTGCTATTTCGGAAAAAATAATTTTCACAACTAAATGTAAAGGCTCCTGCGGTGATATAAGGATAGACTATGATTTATTTTTATGATTTGGAACTATGAGGCGGTACCTCAGGAGTGCCCCTGTTGATCTTCTCTATTTGTTGTATTAGTTGGGTGTTGTTTCCTTAACATGTAAAATCCTTGTTTTCCTTTCGTGAGCCTTTAGAAATGAGATAACTCTGTTAGGAACATAATCTAAAGCACCTCTCCACTCTATCTGTGGTAATCCTTGCATACCCACCATCACGGTCTTGGAGTGACAATAAAAAATAGCATGGTAGGGCGACAACCAGTCCATGCCCAAAATAATATCAAAATCTACCATACTGAGCAATAATAGATCGGCTCTGGTCTCAAAACCACTAAAAATAACTAAACACGACCGATACACACTGTCAACAATAATAGAATCTCCCACAGGCGTGGACACATAGACAGGAGAACTCAAAGAATCACGTGATACACCCAAATAAGGAACAAAATAAGATGACATATAGGAATAAGGGGAGCCTGGATCAAATAAGACTGATGCATCTCTATGTCAGACCGGAACAATACCTGTGATGACTGAGTTGGAATCAACTGCCTCCGTCCTAGTAGGAAGAGCATAATATCTGGCCTGGCCTCCCCCTTTAAGGCAACCTCTGCTTGCCCGACGTCTACCTCTAGTTGGCTGTGCATGTGGGGTGGTAACTGGTGCGGCGACCATGGACTGAGAAGCCTGAGGACCCAGTGGAATACGCGGAGCTTGAGTAGTTGGTGTAGGTGCACCCCTCTTGAGTCTGGGGAAATCCCTCACCATATGACGAGTGTCACCACACTCAAAACATGCTCTCGGAGGACGTGGTTGTTGTGGCTGGCTCGGGCCTGATCGACTAGACTGACCATTGAAAGCACCCCTTGCAGGAGGTGCACTAGACAATAGCGGTTCATAATAGGGAGCCTGAGGCCTAGGAGTGGCCGGAATACCGCTGGAGGCTGGAAGTGCTGAATGAACAAGGCGACTCACATAGCCCCTACCATGACGAGCTAAAACTGGGGCACGGGTACCACTCTATGTGCTAGAATCTCGAGACCTCTTGGCCTCCCTCTCCTCTCTCTCTCCCGAGTCAACATACCTTTTATTATCCTAGCGATCCCTACTACCTGCTGGTATGTGATAAATCGATGGACTCGCTCACTAACAGTAGCAACCAAGGCTGGTGCATGTCTAGCCAAATCACTGAATAGGACCGCATACCCCAACATGGTCATAGAACCCTGGCGCAACTGCTCAAACTCTGCACGCCATGCATCTCTGAGACTCTGAAGAACATTCTCTCTCAAGAACATATCTGAGAATTGAGTCCAAGTAAGTGAAGCTGCCTCGGCCGGACTACCTAACTCATATGCTCGCCACCACTGATAAGTCGCCCCCTTAAGCTGGAACGTAGTGAAAGCAACCCCACTAGACTCCGCAATACCCATAGTACGGAGGATATGGTGGCACTCCTCAAGAAAACCCTGGGCATCCTCTTTTGCAAAGCCACTGAAAGTATGAGGGTTGTACTTCTTGTACCTCTCGAGCCTGAGTTGCTCACCTTCAGAATTTGCTACCCTAACTTCGGGCTGAACTAGGGCTACCGGCTGTACTGGAATTACCTCTGGGACCTGATCAACCTGAACCCGCTGCTCTGGCGTATGGGCGACAGGAGTTTGTGCTCCTCCCCCGGCCTGAGATATGGCAGGAGCAAGTGGTATCAACCCTACCTGAGCTGAGGTGCTGAAGATGCTTAGAAACTAGGCGAGAGAGTCTCCTGGAGGGCTGGTGCAGTAACAGGCATCTCAGGTGCCTGCTCTGGATGCACCACGTGGACGTCCTCAACCTCTACCCCGGCCCCAGTCTCTCGCGGCTCTAGCAGGAGGTACAGGTGTCTGGTCATCTGATCCAGCTGTACGTGTCATCATCATCTGTGAGAGAATAGAAAGACAGAAATTTAGAATCCAAAGTCAAAGATTTCGCACTATAAGGAATCAAAGGAGGGAAGCTTTTCCTAACAGTTCCATAGCCTCCTGAAGATAAGTACAGACGTCTCCGTACTGATCCGTGAGACTCTACTAAACCTGCTTGTGACTCATAACACCTATGAACCTAGAGTTCTGATACCAATTTGTCAAGACCCCAATTTCCCTCTGTTGAATGCCGTGACGGGACCTAGTCTCTAAGACTAGGTAAATCTAACAAACATGCGGAATAACTGAAATGATAATTTAAATCTCATAAACATCAACAACTATATGAAATAAAAACTGCAACACACTATGTACATCTCTCAAAACCTGGTAAAAATATAAGTCACAAGCTCTAGATACAATACTGAACACTCATATATATAACTCTCTATAAAGATGTAAAGAAATAAGAAAAGAATAGGGTAGAAGGGGAAGGGTGTAATGCTTATTTAGATTTCGTGAGGGTTGTTAGTGTTGATACTCTTACCGTGGAGTCAGTTCCGGTAGTGAGGGATTATCTAGATATATTTCCGACAGATCTTTCGGGCATGCCGCCCGACATGGATATCGACTTTGGTATTGATTTGTTACTGGGCACTCAGCCCATTTCTATTCCACCCTATCGTATGGCCCCAACAGAGTTAAAAGAGTTAAAGGAGCAGTTGCAAGAGTTTCTTAATAAGGGCTTCATTCAGCCCAGTGTGTCGCCTTGGGGTGCTCCAGTCTTGTTTGTAAAGAAGAAGGATGCTTCTATGCGCATGTGTATTGATTATCGCAAATTGAACAAGGTTACAGTGAAGAACAGGTATCCATTGCCACGTATTGATGACCTATTTGATCAGCTACATAGTGGCAGAGTGTTCCCTAAGATTGACTTGCGTTCAGGCTATTATCAGTTGAAAATTCGAGAGCCAGATATCTCCAAGACTACCTTCAGGACTCGGTATGGACATTACGAGTTCCTTGTGATGTCTTTTAGGTTGACCAATTCCCCAGCAACATTCATGCACTTGATGAACATTGTATTTTAGCCATATCTTGACTAATTCGTCATCGTGTTTATTGACGACATTCTGGTGTACTCCTGGAGCTGGGAGGATCATGAGCAGCACCTGAGGACTATGCTTCAGACCTTGAGAGAAAAAAACATTATATGCAAAATTTTCAAAGTGCAAATTCTGGCTAGATTCTGTGGCATTTTTGGGTCATGTAGTGTTGAGTGAGGGGATCAAGGTGTATTCGAAGAAGATTGAAGCAATGCAGAGTTTTCTAAGACCAGATTAACCTAGAAGAGTGCTCCGTTCAGGTGGACTGAGGAGTGTGAGGAGATCTTTCATAAGCTCAAGACTGCTTTGACACAGCCCCAGTGTTGGTGTTGCCTTCGAGTTCGGGGTCATATAATGTGTACTGTGATGCATCGCATATTGGTCTCGGTGCGGTGTTAATGCAGGACGGTAGGGTGATTGCCTACATGTCTAGATAGCTGAAGGTGCATGAGAAGAACTATCCCGTCCATGACCTCGAGTTAGAAGCTATTATTCATGCCTTGAAGATCTGGCGGCACTATTTGTACGGTGTCCCTTGTGAGGTCTGCACCGACCACCAAAGTGTACAACATCTGTTCAAATAGAAGGATCTTAACTTGGGGTAGCGAAGATGGTTAGAGTTGCTTAAGGACTGTGATATCACCATTCTATATCATCCCGGGAAGGCCAATGAGGTGGTTGATGCCTTTAGTCGCAAGGCGGAGAGTTTGGGTAGATTAGCATATCTATCGGTAGCACAGAGGCCATTAGCCTTGGATGTTCAGGCCTTGGCCATAGTTGAATTACTTGCTTTCTTAATTCTGTTTTCATTATTTAACTGTGAAAATTTCTTATTTGAATTTTGCTATCCTTGAAATATCTTGTTGTTGAGTTTGGTGTTGAGTTGCAAGGGCCGTGGTTTCTATTGAGGCAAGGTGTAAGTTGTGAAGTGTCATTTTATTTAGTTGGTACATTTTGGCTTCTGTGTTATTGTTGAGGTGATCGTTTGGTTGTGTGCACAAGGTTTCTGCCACGCTGTTGTTATTGTTTGCACGAGGTTTTTGCCGTGTGATTGTTACTATTTGCAAGAGGTTTTTGCCGTGCCGTTGTGATTATTGATACGCATGCGGTGGTACAAAGTCTGGGTATTAAAACGCATGCGGTGAGATAAGGTGGGCTTGATACGCGTGGCTAGCAGGAGAACTACTAGAAGCCATGTGGTGTGATAAGGTGGGCTAAAATGCGAGGTGCTATTTCGGAAAAAATAATTTTCACAACTAAATGTAAAGGCTCCTGCGGTGATATAAGAAAAGATTATGATTTATTTTTATGATTTGAGACTACGAGGTGGTACCTCAGGATTGCCCATGTTGATCTTCTCTATTTGTTGTATTGTTTGGGTGTTGTTTCCTTAACATGTAAAATCCTTGTTTTCCTTTCGTGATTTTATTAGCTTCCTTGATTTCCGTGTTGTTACTTTATATAATTTCTTTATTGTTTCCCTTCACTATTATTTCAGGATATCATTATATTTTCTGTCTTGATTCTTATTATCTCCAGTTGTACCTCGACCTGACCTCGTCACTATTCTACTGAAGTTAGGCTTGTCACTTACTGGGTACCGTTGTGGTGTACTCATACTACGCTTCTGCACATGTTTTGTGCAGATCTTGGTATATCCTATCAGTCTCGGTATTAGCATGTTGAGTTGCTTGCTTTGGAGACTTCAAGGTATACCTGCCCGCGTCCGCAGGCCTCGGAGTCCCCTTTTACCCTACTCTTTTCTTATTTCTTTACATCTTTATAAACAGCGATGTATAGGAGTGTTCAGTACTGTATCTAGAGCTTATGACTTATATTTTTATCGGGTTTTGGGAGATGTACATGTTGAGTTACATATTTTATTTCATTTAGTTGTTGATATTTTTGAGATTTAAATTATCATTCGAGTTATTCCATATGTTTGTTAGGCTTACCTAGTCTTAGAGACTAGGTGCCGTCACAACATCCTACGGAGGGAAATTGGTGTCGTGACATCAAGCCTAATGAACTTATGAACTTCCGAATTTTAAAATTAATGCTGGTTCATACCAAAATAACTCTGATTCACTTCAAATTTTGCACACAAGTCATAAATGACATGACAGACCTATTCCAACTTTCGGAATCGAAATCCGACCCCGATATCAATAAAGTCAACTCCCGATCAAACTTTTCAACCTTCCAAACCTTCAACTTTCTTACTTTTGCCAGTTCACATCGAAGAGACTTGTGGACCACCAAACCAACATTCGGACACGCTCCTAAGTCTATAATCACCATAAGGAGCTATTGAAACCGTCAAAACTCCATTCCGGGATCGTCTACACAGAAGTCAAAGTACGGTCAACTCTTTAAACTTAAACCTAGAAGTTAGGGACTATCTGTCCTATTTCACTCTGAAACTTACCCGAAACCAAAACCAAACACCCTCGGCAAGTCGGGTAACCACAATATAACATAGAGGAAGCAATAAATAGGGGATCGGGGCTAAAATACTTAAAACGACTGGCCGAGTCGTTACAGTTAATACCCATGCTCCACAAAGGCTCAATGATGCACTTGGTTGAATACTGAGTTATTTACCCAAAGGAACATAGATCAATTCTCACTTAATACTTCTTTTTCTCCTTTTATTAATTTAGTGGTGCATACACATTCTAAAAATCCTAAATTCGCCTCTGATCTACATCACACCTTTAGGGTGCGACCAACAACACTTGACTAGGAGCTAAGTGGTCGGTATTGCTCGTATCTAGACGAATACTAATTCGGTACCGGATGATTTAGTCAATTTGGCCTTCAGTCAAGAGTGTCACTTTGAATTACATGCATGCACTTATAATTTCTAACGATATTTCGTATGTTATGGTAGATGTTGTTGGGGTTTCCCTTCGCTTGATTTCTAGCTAGTTTTTGTCGCTTTCTTTCTCTTGAGAAAGGAATTCTTTTTTTAGAACTGTGGCAAGAAATCACTCTATTACTCGAGGAACTAATTATTCAGACCTTCACCATCATCTTAACCAATCGCTAACCCTTAACCAATCGCTAACCCTCCTTAAAATTATTTTATTTGCATGTTCTTAGCGTTGACATTTTAGTATAAATACTCAGAGGATACGTGTTTTCTCTATATATAGTCCACGTTTAGTTGTTCTTTTTCTGTATATATTTTTACCAATTATTAGTCTTTTTTTTTGGGTTGTCAATTTGAAGTTGTTAGTTACAATATTATCCATGATTACCCCTCCCTCATAGAATATCATACGAATGAAACCACTCTTATAAAGTAAACCTTTTGGTCATATCGTTGGAAAAAATGGTTATATTATTTTTCGATTTTTAATTCTTTGTCGGCTCTATCTTAATCATTAGTTCCATCATTACAGTATCAACAAGTAATAAAGCTCTTAAAATAAAAGTCAGTAGAGGGGTAAATTTTGTTTTTTCTTCTAAAATAATCCCGATAACTACCTATGTTGATAACAAAGTCCCAACTAATACACACACACACTCAAGACGAAAACCAAATAGTACCCCCGTTATCCCCACTTTATGTGACATCATTACAATACAAGGATCAAAATATTTAATTTCTGTGCAAATTCGGACATAGATTTTCAAAGTTTTTAAAATAAAATTCATATATTTAAAAGTTATATAAAAAATACTATAGTCGCAATATCTAACAATTCAAAATATTTAAAACACATATGAAAAAATTACGATTAACGAAAACTCATTTGACTCTCCAAATAATAAATAGTGCTACAAAGAGGAGGTAGCAATAATTTGTGAATTACCAAAATTTCGAGCATGGATTGATTCTGAGGTCCATAGTACTCCCTCCGTTCACTTTTACTTGGCACATTTTGACTTTTTACCCCCCTTAAGAAATAAGAAATGAAGTGCAAAATTTACCATGATACCCATATGAATTGATGCATATTTTATTGGATTTGAGAAAACAATTTGAAATGAGTAATAAATACTTGGGTATAACAGGGAAAAAAAATTTATCTTCTCTTGATATGCGAAAAGTGACAAGTAAAAATAAAAATCTATTTTTAGTATACCTGCAAGTAAAAATGAACGGACGGAGTATTAAAAAAGACTACTTGTTAGAGATAGTCAATGTCCTGTGCTTATTATAGTGAGAGTTGTTAAACCTAGAACAATTGTCGTGTTGCCATAGTCAACATTTCTCCTACCTATAAATACAGTCACATTTTACTCTCTTTGTCACATAGAAGTGTACTAGTAACTTCATAAACTATAGCAATAGAAATGACTAAGAATAGCTTTATTTTTCTTCATGTTTTAGTCATGTTTTCTCTGTCAAGCATGGCATTTTCGAATTATCTTTCAGCTTATTTCTACGATTTTGTTTGTCCCGAAGCTTTGCCAACCATAAAACGGGTTGTTGAAGATGCAGTCAAGCAAGAGAGGCGAATGGGCGCCTCTCTCCTACGTCTACATTTTCATGATTGTTTCGTTCAAGTGAGATCCTTCTCTCTTTTCACGCTTGCGTCAATTCGTCCAACTTTAAAAAAATAGGTTCTTAATTAAACTACTTTTATGTCCCAATTTATGTGACACTTTTTACTTCTCGAGAGTTAGTTTGCCAAATCTTTGAAGATAAATTGGGTTAGATCAACTCAATATTTTAAAATTAAAATTTAGATATTTAAAAACTATACAAAAAGTATTATAACTTGCAATTCTTCTAATGCATGTCAATATGATGAAAAAAATATTATAAAATATAGGTCAAAGTTCACTTAGTTTGAATCTCGAGAAGCATTATTTAAGTATTTTGTGATATGGAAAGAGAGGATTGAAGATCATATTTACATAGTGTCTCTTCTATATATGTATAGTCTTTTGCTGACCCTGGTTTTATTAATTAAACCGGCTTTTTTCTATGTATATAGAGAGTGGACTTCTTTCTTTAGGTTGCTTGATATGTTACTAAAGTTTCTTGTAAATGAAGGGATGTGATGCTTCAATTCTTCTTGATCAAACGGAGACTATTGACAGTGAAAAGACTGCTAGAGCTAATAACAATTCTATTAGAGGATTTGAAGTGATTGACCAAATCAAGTCGGAGGTTGATAAAGCTTGCGGACATCCTATTGTATCTTGTGCGGACATTGTGGCAGTTGCAGCTCGTGACTCTGTAGTTGCAGTGCGTATCACTCCCTCCTGTTCTATAACAGCTCTAGTTCACTTTTCCCTCTCGTCAACTTTTTTTCCTTTACTATGGCATTTTCCATGATAAATGTTAGACTTAAATACTATACTTGTTCAAGTTAATTATACTCCTAGTACTTTGACCCAATTTATGTGGCGTATTCGATTTACGAGAGTCAAACTTCTTAATTTTGACTCTGAATTTTGATATAGATAAAGGGAAACCTTGGAGCAACAGTAAAATTGTCTCCGTGCATGTGACTTATAGGTCACGTGTTCAAGTCGTGGAATCAGTCACTGGTGCTTACATCAGGGTAGGCTGCCTATATTACACCCCCTTGGGGTGCAGCCCGTCTCCGGACCCTGCATGAATGCGAGATGCTTTGTGCACCGGGCTGTCCTTATTTTTTTAATTTGGACATAGAAATCTTTAAGTTTCTTTGATTTTTTTGTTATATATTAAGAAACTACGTAAAAAAGATTAGAAGTCACAATAATTAACAATTTTAAAATTTAAAAGACATAATGCCAAATAAGTTGAAACCGAGGGTGTCCTACAATTGTCAACAAGTCTTAAAACGCTAATTCTGATAGATAAATGCTTAATAGTATGCTCTACTAATGAAACCTTAACAGCTAAATTAGCTACTTAAATAGTAGATGGTTTTCAATTTCATGATAAACAGTTAGGTGGACCAACATGGGAAGTGCAACTGGGAAGAAGGGACTCCACCACAGCAAATAGAACCATGGCAAACAACGACATCCCACCTCCATTCTTGGACTTACCTGCACTTATCAACAACTTCAAGAACCAAGGCTTGGATGAAAAAGATCTCGTCGCGCTCTCCGGTGGCCATACACTAGGGTTTGCACAATGTTTCACCTTCAGAGATCGCATATATAACGAGACTAACAACATTGATTCCACTTTTGCAAGTCAACGCCAAGCCGATTGTCCACGTAGTGGAGGTGATTCCAACTTTGCTTCCCTTGATCCAACACCAGCTCTTTTTGACTCGGAGTATTTTCGTAACTTGTTGTGCAACAAAGGGCTTCTGCACTCTGATCAAGCACTGTTTAGTGGTGGAAAAACTGATAATCTCGTTCAAATATATAGTACCAACCTTGGGACTTTTGCTAAAGATTTCGCTGAGTCTATGATTAAAATGGGAAATATTAAGCCATTGATAGGGAATCAAGGTCAAATTCGCGTAAACTGCAGGAAGGTGAACTAATTAGAGGGAGTAGTAATTAATGATGCTGGTGAATAATGTATTTCAAGAATTTGATTATTTTCAAGTGTAATCGTGATCTTTATTTACTCATTTGAAGAGCCTCTCTTCCATATAATTAGTTACAATTTATACCTTCTCAAACCCTAGTTGAATCACCTCAAAGAGCAAAATGGATAAGGATTCGGTACAAGGCTGTAAGACAAATGCATACTAGAAAATTAACATGCCAAATGCGTAAATACATAAACTTCTACTGAAAAAGCTATTGAGTGTTGAAGATAATGATCAGGCTAACAAACCTGATAACTATGCGATCACTTAGTCATAGGGTGTGTTTGGTATGAAGGAAAATATTTTTTAATTTTCTCATGTTTGGTTGGTTTAAATATTTTGGAAAATATTTTTCTCATGAACTCATTTCCAACCTTTTCCCATTCCCCACCCTCACAACGTGCCCCTACCCCACCCCAACTCCACCCACCCCAATCTCACCCCACCCTCACCCCACAGTCTTAGGGTGTGTTTGGTATGAAGGAAAATATTTTGCGGAAAATATTTTTCAATTTTCTGATGTTTGGTTGGTTTAAATGTTTTGAAAAATATTTTCCTCATGAACTCATTTCCAACCTTCCTCCCATTCCCCACCCCACTGCCCCACCTACCTACCTCCGCCCACCTAACTCTGCCCCACCCTCGCCCCACCCTCACTACCACCCCACCTCCACCCTAAATCCCCCACTCCCACACCATACCCCACCCCACTCCAACTCCCCCACTCCCACCCTAAATAGAAATATTATTAATAGTACTTTCTTTTCATGTTATAGATAGAATATTTTTTTTTTATTTCAACAAATGAGTATTTTAATTTCTTTTCATGATATAAAAAAAGTTTTTTTTTTCCTAAAAAAAAAAGTACTTTCTTTTCATGATGTAGAAAAAATATTTTCTTTCATTTCAACAAAATGATATAGTAAAAAGTATTTTCTTTTATTTTAACGAAAAGAATATTTTCTTTTTCATGATTTAGAAAAAATATTTTCTTTCATTTCAACAAAATGAGTATTTTCTTTTTATGATGTAGAAAAAATATTTTCTTTCATTTTAACAAAATGAGTACTTTATTTTCATGTTGTAGAAATAGTACTTTCTTTTTCAACCAAAAAAGAGTATTTTTTAGTTATGGAAGACAAATTTTAACGTTATTTTTGCGTAAAAAGGTAAAGCAACACATTAGTTCATTTGGGTTTGTGTGAAGTTTTAGAAGAATAATTAAATTCTTGAAGAAAATAGAGTCATGAAAATATTGGGTATTTGGGGGAGGGGGGAGGAGTGAGGAGAGCAACATAAAAAATTATTTTTCTAAAAAATATTTCTACTCGAAAATATTTTCCGGAAAAAGTTTTTCATTCAGCAACCAAATAAGGGAAAATAAGTGATAAAATCACTCATTTTCCATGAAAATATTTTCCATGGAAAACATTTCCTTCATACCAAACACACCCTTAGTTTACTAGAATTAGAACTTTTTGTATTAGTCATCCTAGAACTCTATGTTGTATAGTCAAAATATAGGATCAATATCCTGCATAAATACATAGGACTCGTGTAACTGCAAATACATCAATATACTGCCTTCTTGACATTGTCTCTATACCATAATTTCACATGGTATCAGAACTTCTTTGAAGCCAATCCTGCTACCAATACACAATACCAACTCTGTTCATATAGCTTCCAACACCTTTTCAACAAACTCTCTTCATCATCTTATTGCTTCATGTCCTATGAAATTAAAGCCCTCTAACTATCTTATATGGAGAACACAAATGATGCAACTTATCCAAATAATGAGGTTGAATTATCTTATTAGGAAAGCCAGAAATTATAAACGTAGAGGGCACCAGTGAGAGCAATGATAAGGACAGTGGCAAAGGAGTTGACAAAGCCAGTGATAAAAAGGCTGATACTGCTGATAACTAAGTTAAAAAAGATGTGTTGTTAAGGAGTTTGATATCTAGGACAATGTCAGAAGAGAACATCTATCTCATTGTGGGATGCACGACTGCTAAACAGATGTGGGAATGCCTGGAAGAAACCTATCTGCAGGCGACAGAGGACAAGGAATTCCAGTTGAAGCAACAACTTTAAACTATCAAGCTTGGCAGTAGAACGATCAATGAGTATCTGGGAGAATTAAAAGGCATTTGTGATGGCCTGGCTGCCATACATAATCCTGTAGATGATGATAGCAAGGTCATTAACTTTGCTAGAGATTTGAGTCCTAAATACAAAACCTTTAGGATTGTGATGCTTGCCAAAGCACCTTATCTAACTCTGAGCAAGTTGGTCACTTCCCTAAGAGGCTTTTATCGCAGAGAGGATGAAGGAGATGATTCACATTAAGTGAATCACAATATGGAATTTGCAACACAATGGACATACAAAAACAGAGGTAGATGAAACTTCTCAAACAGAAGAGGTAACATGAACTACAACTCAAGAGGTAGAGGCTTCAGGCCTGCTAGATAGAACAACAATCAAAACACTCAAGGATCTGAAAATACTACTAAGGGACAGGAAACCACAGGATCATCAGTCTGCCAGATATGTGGCAGGAACAATCATACTGCAATAAAGTGCTTTTACATTCTCCTATCAAACACCTGAAGATTTGCCACAGGCTCTTGCTACACTCAATGTGAACAGTCACAGTAGTGGAGACAAAGCTCACTATATGGATTCTGGAGCAAATACTCACGTGACCAACAATACAGGTAACTTATCCAACCTTAAACCTTACAGTGAAAATGATAAAATTGTAGTGAAAAATGGACAAGAGCTGGATATCACACATGTTAGAAAAGGAACAGTTTCTGGTTTAAGGATGAGTGAAGTTCTAGTAGTTCCTAAGCTCAAAAAGAATTTGTTATATGTAAGTAAGGGTGATAAATGGGCTGTTTGGGATGGTTAAGATGGGTTGACTCATTAAATGGGTCATTATCCAACTCTGCCCAAAGTTCACTTGGGTTAAGATGGGCTGGGTCAAGACGGGCTAAACAATAGGTTGTAACCCAACCCGTCCCAATTGACCAAATCTTTGAAATATTCTCAACTTTAAAATAATTAGCATACAAAAAAATTATCTTTTTTGGAATAAATGGCAATTCATGCCGAATGATTGTTTTTTCTCAATATGGATTTAGAATTTTATTTGATAGTTCTTCATCTTGTAATACTAACAAAGATTAGAATAATTAAAAAGTAGTAAAATTACAACTTCCCACCCATCCCAAACCCCACCCTACCCTCGAACACCCATCCCACACCTAAATAGAAATATCATTTAGAGTACTTTATTTTAATGTAGTAGATAGAGCATTTTTTTTTGTGTCAACAAAATGAATATTTTCTTTTTATGAAGTAGAAAAGTATTTTTCTTTCATTTCGATAAAATAAGAACTTTTTTTTTCATGATATAGAAAAAGTCTTTTCCTTTTCACAAAATGCGTACTTTCTTTTCATGTTGTAGAAAAGGTATTTTCCTTTTCACAAAAAGAATACTTTCTTTTTGTGATGTAGAAAAAGTATTTTTTCACAAAATAAGTACTTTCTTTTCCTGTTGTAGAAAAAGTATTTTCTTTTAATGTTGTCGGTAAAGTATTCTGCCTAATAATTTCAACAAAATGAATATTTTAGTTTTTATGATGTTGAAAAAGTATTTTTTTTATTTCAATAAAATAAGTACTTTTTTTAATGATGTAGAAAAAATATTTTCTTTTTCACAAAATGAGTACTTTCTTTTCACGTTGTAGAAAAGGTATTTTTTTAAAACAGAAAAAGTACTTTCTTTTCATTATGTAGAAAATATTTTTTTCCCACAAAATAAGTACTTTCTTTTCATGTTGTAGAAAAAATATTTTCTTTTATTTCAACAAAAAGAGTACTTTCTTTTCATGTTGTAGAAAAAATATTTTCTTTTATTTTAATAAAATAAGTATTTTATTTTATTTTATTATGATACCTAAAAAATAGCTCTGTATCCGTCCCTTATTTATCGATATAAATTTTATTTGTAATTTTTTCTATTGTGATAATGTATTTCTTCTTTATTTTCAGATTTGTTTCATGTTTGGTGATTATTTTTCAACAACAGTTAGTTTTCGAAGGTTGAAAAAAAGTTTTAGAAATATTTCCTTCCAATTGGAGAAAAAACGAATTCATTAAGAAAATATTTTTCAAATATTTAAACCAGCCAAACATGAAAAAATTAGAAAATATATTTCAGCACATGGGTCAAGGTAGAACTCTAACATTGAACATTCCCATGGGTCAAGGTTTGGCATCATCATAGGTCCATTTAGGCTGATGATTTTTGATGGGTTAACTTGGGCTAGCCCAAAACAATCCATTTTCAAAATCATTCTAGCCCAAACCCATTAAAACATGGGTGGGTTGGGCAGATCAAATAGGTTTGGGTTAATTTTGCCATCCCTATCTGTAAGTAAGATTACTAGAGATAATTGTTGCTCCATTGAGTGTGATGGATCATCTTTTGTTGTAAATGAGAAGAGGGAAGGAAAACTGATGGCCAAGGGTGCTAAAAGAGGAGAGATATATGCCTTGAAGGTAGACAACCTGCTTGCATTGAGTGCAACACAGACAAGGAGAAGCTCTAGTGATATTTGGTATGCCAGACTTGGGCATCCAAATTCTAGGCCCTTAGAAGCACTTACTAATAATTAGTATATCAGTGTCACATGTTGGAATAAAACTCCTAAGTTTGTGTTAGTTGTCAAATGGAAAAATATTGTAAACTACCATTCAAGCTGAGAAATAAAGTTGAGAATGAGCTTCTACTGAAAATTCACTGTGACTTATGGGGTCCTAATCCTGCTAAATCCTCCCAACATATGAAATACTATGTTATATTTGTTGATGATTATAGTAGATATACTTGGTTGTATCCTTTAAAAATAAAATCTGACTTCTTTGAAATATTTGTTAAATTCCACAAAATGGTTGTGAAACAGTATTCAAAGAGTATCAAGATCTTTCAATGTGATGTAGGTGGTGAATTTTTAAGTTCTGAATTTGTTAAGTACTTAGAAATTTGTTGTATTGTAAGACATATTTCACGTCCTCATACTCCTAAGCAAAATGGTATTGTAGAAAGGAAACATAGACAAGTAGTGGAAACTGGATTAACACTATTACTGCATGCTAGGTTACCTTTATATTTATGGACTGAAGCATTTCTCACATCATTATTTCTGGTAAATAGATTTCCATCATCTGTGCTTAAAAAGAAAACACGATTTCAGAAATTACATGGTTCACATCCTGATTATAATAGTTTGAAAGTGTTTGGGTGCAAGTGTTTCCCTTGCTTAAAAGAAAAATACAAGCTCTCACCTAAGTCATATCCATGTGTGTTCATTGGTTACACCAGTTTGCATAAAGGCTATATGTGCTATCATCCAACCATAAGGAAGGTCTTTGTACCAAGACATGTTGTCTTTGATGAACCAACACTTCCCTATGTGCAGAAAAAGAAGACTGACAATGCAACAAATGATTCTACTCATATGGCCATATTTATTGAATTTTTCTCACAATCACAAGTTAAGTCTGGCTCATCAGACCCTACTACTGCAGGGGAAGTGTTGGGAGTTGATCATGATGTTGTTGCAACTGATGTTTCAAATGATCAAAGTGTTGTGTTGGGAGTTGATCATGATATTGTTGCAGCTGATGTTTCAAATGATCAAGATGATGGTAATACTACTCTAACTGTTGATCACAGTGATGTTGTTGAGTCTGATCAGGATGAGGTTGTGGAGGTTACAAACAGTGTTGCTGAGCCTTTTGCAGACATGCAAAACTCAGACACTGAAAAATTGCACTCAGAGGCCTCCCACTAGGATGAAACACCTATGCAGTTCACAGTGACAGATCCAAGAGGATTGCAGCTAGAAGTGGACTTGTCACACTTCTTCAATATCCAAGATGAAGCACCTCCAACAGAAAATATGGTCCAAGCTGAACATGAAATCACTGCTCAAAGCCATAAAATGGTTACTAGATTCAAAGCTAAGTCTCTTCTTATAACTCATACCTCACTAGCTGATGTACAAACAAAAATAGAAGAACCTAAATCTATAAAAGAATCTCTTAGTTTCCCTCACTGGTTTAAAGCTATGCAAGAAGAACTAACAGCTTTATATCAAAATGAAACTTGGATGCTAGTTCCCAGAACTTCAACAATGATTGTACTAGGATTAATAGAACAAAAGTGAAGCCAGATAGATCAATAGAAAGACACAAATCAAGGCTAGTTACTAAAGGGTACTCACCACTTAAAGGGATTGACTTTGAAGAAACCTTTAGTCCAGTAGTTAAAGCTAGAACTATAAGAGTTATTCTCTCTGTTGCTATCACTTTACATTGGCCCATTAGGCAACTAGATGTTAATAATGCCTTTCTATATGGTCATCTACAAGAAAAAGTTTATATGACTCAACCACCGGGTTTCACTGATCCAATGTATCTTGACCATGTCTGTATCTTTAAGAATGCACTATATGTTCTCAAACAAGCTCCTAGAGCTTGGTTTGAGAGTGTCACGACCCCAATTTCCCTCCGTAGGATGTCGTGACGGCACCTGGTCTCTAAGACTAGGTAATCCTCACACTTACTAAATAATTAGAAGAATTCGACCATCAAATGAAAAATACGAGATAATATCTTATACAAATTACAATTATCAAAATCAGTTGTGCAAGTCATAAGCCCTACTGAGTTTGCTAGAAAATTCCTAAACACAATTGTTCATATGGAATTAAACAGTACAATAAAAATATTAGAAGGTGACTCTGAGGCCTGTGAACGTGACGATAAGTTTACCTTGAGTCTCCACAACTCGACCACCCAGCTAATAATCAACAACAACCGAGGCACCTGGATCTGCACAAAAAGTGCAGAAGTGTAGTATGAGTAAACCACAACGGTAACTAGTAAGTATCAAGACTAACCTCGGTGGAGTAGTGATGAGGGGAAATCAAGACACCTACCGGACTAAACAACCTGAACAAGTGTGAAGGTGATCTAAAAGAGGAAAAAATATTAATATAGAGCTAGGCAGCATAAGGAACACAGATTAATACTTGCAATGATACACTAATAACAACAATATTTAATAGGAAGCGGTGATGTGATAATGATGTAGAGTGAACTGAACACAGTCTAAGTTAGTGAAACCAAATAAAGTGAAACCAGCAACAACTCAATAAGAACAACCGCTCTCACACCAGATTTGTTCAAGCATTCTACGAGGTACCGAACCTCATAATCACAACTCGCGGGTCCCAATTCTTGAACCCTAATCACTTGGCACCTTGTGCCCACATTTCAATCCATAACCGCACAGACGACTCATGTGCCAAAAGGACAACTCTCACACATAAGGCAAGTAGACAAGAGTACATGTAATGGTCAATAACGTCCGGACTCATCTCCTTAAATTGATATGAGTGATTCATCTATGTGTATGCTTGTGCAAGTGTTCTACCACAATTCAAGTCCGCAATTAAGAATGAAGATAAGGAATGGCACATAAGAAACGATCATCACGAAATATACATTGTAAATAAGACAATAATGAAGCGGACGTAACGACAAACACAACAAGGTTAGCTACATAGAAATGAGAAAATAGAGCAACACGGAGGAAAACCATTAGCATTATGCTAAGGAAAACAACAACCAAAGACAAGTGCACAAAAAAGGGGAAATGACAACAGATCCCTCGCGAGGTACCGCCTCGTAGTCTCAAATCGTAAAATGAACCACAACGGCACGGTAGAAGCCTTGTGCGAACAATAACAACCGCATAAACCTCGTGCAACAATAACGACCGCACGGCAGAAACCACGTGCCATAATAATAACCGCATGACAGAAACCTCGTGCCACAATTATAACCACACGACAGAAACCTCATTCCACAATAACGACTACATGACAGAAACCTCATGCCACAATAACAACTGCACGACAGAAACCTCGTGCAAACACAACACTGAATACAATAGCAACAACGACAATAAAACAAGAATACGACAAGTAAATCAACTCAGGAACTCCAGAACACAAACAGACGGAAGAACGAGCTCACAAGGAAAGACACAACAAGAGATAATGGTACAATATAGCAATAGCTTAACAAGGAAGATATACTATGTAGCAATGATTCCACATAAGTACAATTCAACGATAAGAGGGATGCCATGAATCAATGACTCCAATTAAGGGTAAGTCAACACTGAGAAGGGATAACGAAACTTCAGTTAGGGTTGAGCAATTATGGAAGAGATTCAACAAACTCAATTAAGGATAATCAGATTATGGGGAAAATAATAATAACTTCAATCAAGGATGAGAAGCTACGGAAAGGATAGCATAGCAATAAAAAAATGACTTCAGTTAAGGCATATAGGAATTTAATCCGCAATAAAGGTAAAACATGGAGCAATTAATTACAATTAATACGCGTAAGGGTGAATTTAGTAAATAGGGGATTTAACATAACAAAACAACCTCATATCTAATAAACATAAGAACCTAAGAACCCTAAATGGTCAATTTCCACAATTAGGCCCGAGCACGTGCTCATCACCTCGCGCACACGGGCTTCACATGAAACAATTAGCACCAAAGACTCAAAACCTAAGGGGTAGTTCCCCAACACAAAGTTAGGCAAGATACTTATCTCAAAGAAGCTAGACCGTTATTCTAAAATGACCTTCTCGAGTGAAACAACCTCCGGACGGCTCAAATCTAGCCAAAATAACTTCAATTCATAAATAAAACTCATAGAAAATAATTCCAAATAATAAAGCTTTAATCTTTAGAAAGAACTAAAAGTCAACCCAAAAGTCGAACTCCGGGCCCGCACCTCGGAACCCGATAAAATTTACAAAACCCGAACTCTCATTCTGATACGAGGTCAACCATACCAAAATTATCAATTTCCGATATCAGTTCGTCCTTCAAATCAACATTTTACATTTGAAAGATTTTGCAAATATTTCCCAAATTTCCAACTTAATTCACTAATTAAATGATGAAAATAGCAATGGATTCATAAAATATAACAAGATTCGAGTAGAGGAACTTACCCCAATGAGTTGCTTGAAACACTCACTAAACATCTCCCAAAACCGAGGTCTACAACTCAAAATATATTAAAAATATCAAGCCATCGACATATAAGTGTTCTGCCCAGCGCCCTTCGCATTTGCGAATGGAAAAGCCGCACCTGCGGCCTCACATTTGCGAGCAAACGTTCGTACCTGCGAACTCAACAAACCAGACGTAGGTCCGCATCTGTGAAAAATACAGTCGCACCAGTGACATCGCAGAAGTGCCAAAAGGAGCGCAAAAGCGAACCACTTCGCATATGCGACCGCTGGACCGCAAAAGCGACCTTTGCATCGGCGTGCCAATCTCCACAGAAGCTCCCTCCCTCCCAGGCCACTATGATCTCAGAAGCGACCATGCTCACACAGAAGCGGAGCCGCACCTGCGCTCCAAAATGTCGCAGGTGCGAAGCACCAGAACCAGACCTGATCACAGGCATGAAAATCATTCGAAACTCGTCCAAAACACACCCGAAACCCCCCCAGACCCCGTCCAAGAATACCAAAAAGTTCCATAACGTAGTGAGGACCTAGGCAAGGTCTTAAATCACATCAAACAACGCCGAAACCATGAATCACACTACGAATTGAACTTATGAACTTTTAAATCTTCCAACTTCCAAGACTCGTGCTGAAACATATCAAATCAACCCGGAATAACACCAAATAATGCATGCAAGTCCCAAATGACATAACAGAGCTAATCCAACTCTCGGAACCTCAATCCGAGCCCGATATCACCAAAGTCAAATCTCGGTCAAACCTCTCAACCTTCCAAAACTTCAACTTTCCAATTTTCGCCGAAATGCTTCAAATTATCCTACAGACCTCCAAATCCAAATCCGGACGCACGCCTAAGTCCAAAATAATCATACGAAACTATTGGAACTATCAAAATGCCATTTCGGAGTCGTCTACACAAAAGTCAAATTCCAGTCAACTCTAACCACTTAAGCTTCTAGAACACGAATCCTTCTTCCAAATCAATCCCAAATCATCCGAAATCCGAACTCGACTACGCACGTATGTCATAACACATAATACGGAGCTGCTCGAGACCTTATGCCACTAAAAGGAGTGCTAATTTTCAAAACGACCGATCGTGTCTTTACATTCTCCCCCTCTTAAACAAACGTTCGTTCTCGAACGTGTCAAGAACTATTCCAAAGTCATTAAATCACTTAGTGAACTTACCATAGATACACCCGCGGGTGATCACATGTCACCCCAATCCATATAGGCACAACAATACCATCCCAACTGAAAATAATTCCTTTCACCCATACTAAAAACCTTAGAACCAAATTTTTCACCATCCAATCCTTCCTAAAAGACCTGCTTCCCACATCAACACACAGTACCAACCTCAACCAGCTGCAACAACTTATGCCTACACCCACAAGGTAAAATCACACGACGTAACACATCACACATATGCCCCTTAACAATAACTCTAGCCACAGTAGCTGCCCATAATCAAATCCAGTACCGACAATTAGCCTCATATCCGTTAGAATCCTATTTCAAACCCTCACCACACTGACAACGATACAAGAAACATGAAAAAGCTCATAACTATTCACCCGAATCAACAAGTCACATCTAACACCACTTGGGTACACACCTCGCAAGCTAAAACCCAATAAGCACAGTACGAATATGACTGGATATGCAAGGAAACACATGAAAGAACTATCAAACAAGTCCGACAGGCACCACTCCCTATCAGTACCATACTACGAACCGATTACAAAAGGGAGAATAAAAACTTATGAAAATATTGCAAGGACCTCATCCTGATATAACTCCAATGCGGCACGCAGCCCGGTTCAACACATCGAAACACATGACACCGCGAGGGTCTCATCCTCAATTCTGAATCACAAGTAGAATACACATCATACCAACCGAAACCTTTCACTAATTCATTTCTGCTAGCGAAAATCACAACACATACTGAACTCCCATACTAGTAGAACATCTAAACCACAAATCGTAACCAACCCTCCGGAAATCACATCAAAACTAGCATAATGAGTAACAGAAATTCACTTATAGTCCCATAGCACTCAATAATGAATTAAAACAATACGATAGACACGGTCTACCACTATAGAATCTCCCGACATCGGTAAACACATAAGAAGAGTACAAGATCACGAAACTCACCCATATGTGAAGTACAATAGAAGGACTCACCTTGATAAGAAGAACCGAAACAAAATATGAATGATGCTCCTCTATAACAAATTGAAACCATAAATGTACGACATTATCTAGTGCAGCGGCCTCAGCCCTATTGTAGAAAACACATCAACGGGCCGGGCCTCCCCCTCTTAGGTGCCTTCTACTTGCCTGACTTGCACCCCAAGCTAGCGGTGCAGGGATATCAGCAACTGAAACAGAACTCATAGCTTGATCACCCCGTTGTGACACATCTGTCCGGAGTCTAAGACAATATCACACCATGTGGCTAGTATCTCCACACTCATAGCAACCTCTCTACTAGCGTGGATATGGAAGTTGTCCAATACGGGTACCTTGAGACCTATGGGTACCTAGAATACCTTGCGAAACCTAAAGTGTAAACTGAATTGGCTGACCCACAAAACCTCTACCATGCCATAATCTGCCTCCAAAATAGGAACCAATAGGTCTCTCCGGTCTACGAGGTCTCTTAGCCTCCATGTATTCTATCTTTTGACCCTGCATGACTTCCCCCTCTTGGTCCCGCATGTCCTCTAATCGGTGAGCGATCTCTATCACCTGCTGAGATGAAACATCCGACTCCAACTCTCGAGCCATGTTGAACCAGATATCATGACTGAGTCCCCCAATGAACTTGCGGACTCACTCTCCAACTGTAGAAACCAAAGTAGGTGCATGTCTGGATAATTCATTGAATATAGCGGCATACTCTAACACTGACATAGTTCCCTGGCGTAGTTGCTCAAACTCCACGTGCCATGCATCAAAAGGTCTGGGGGACAAGCTCTCTCAAGAACACCTCTGAAAACTGAACCCAACTCATACGCTCGCCACCACTAATATGTTGCGCCCTTAAGATGGACCGTAGTAAAAGCAATCCCCCTTGTCTCCACAATACCCACAGTGCGGAGAATACGGTAGCACTCCCCTAGGAACCCATGTGCATCATCTAAAGCCAAACCACTGAAAGTAGGAGGGTAATACTTCTTGAACCTCGCAAGTCTAAGCTGCTCTTCCTCATATGTTATTTCCCTAACCACAGGCTGAACTGGGACAACCGGCTGTGTTGGCATGACACCTGGAACCTGACCAACGCGGACTCGCTGTTCTGGAGTACGGGCGGCGGGAGTCTGAGCTCCTCCCCCGATATGTGAAGTAGCTGGTGCAACCAGAATCAACCCCGTCTGAGCCAATATACCAAACATGCTCAAGTACTATGCTAAAGTCTCCTAAAGTCCTGGGGTCACAACATGCGCCTCCGGTTCTTGCCTCCCAACCGGAGCTACTGGCGGCTCCTCAACTGTTATTATGCTCGGTGCTCTAGCTGTAGCACATGCTCCTCATCGGTCTCTGCCTCAGCCCCAGTCCCTAGCAACACCAGCTCTAGGGTAGCATCATCGGTAACTATAGCGTGTGTCCTTACCATTTGTGAGAGAATAGAGTGACACAAGTTCAAACTTCGAGATCAATAAACTCGCACGATATAAATAAAGGAAGTGAAACTATCCTAATAGTTCTGTAGCCACTCGAAGATAAGTACAGACATCTCCGTACAGATCTACAAGACTCTACTAAACTCGCTTATGACTCGTAGAACCTATTAACCTAGAGCTCTGATATCAACTTGTCATGACCCTAATTTTCCTCTATAGGATGTCGTGACGGCACCTAGTCTCTAAGACTTGGTAAGCCTCACACTTACTAAATAATTAGAAGAATTCGACCATCAAATGAAAAAAATGAGATAAAATCTTATACAAATTACAATTCCCAAAACTGGTAGTACAAGTCATAAGCCCTACTGAGTTTTCTAGAAAATCTCTAAATATAATTGTTCGGATAGAATTAAACAGTACAATGAAAATATCAGAAGATGACTCCAAGGCCTGTGAACGCGATGACAGGTTTACCTTGAGTCACCACAACTCGACCAGCCAGCTAATAATCAACAACAACTGAGGCACCTGGATCTGTACAAAAATATGCTGAAGTGTAGTATGAGTACACCACAGCGGTACCCAGTAAGTAGCAAGACTAACCTTGATGGAGTAGTGACGAGGATCAGTCAAAACACATATAGGACTAAACAACCTGAACAAGTGTGAAGGTGAACTAACATAGGAAACAATATTAATATAAGGCTAGGCAGGATAAGGAACGCAGATTAATACTTGCAATGATACACTAATAACAACAATATTTAACAGGAAGCAGTCAGGTGATAATGTTGTAGAGTGAACTGAACATAGTCTAAGTCAGTGAAACCAAATAAAGGGAAACAAGATACAACTCAATAAGAACAACCGCTCTCACACCAGATTTGTTCAAGCATTCTATGAGGTACCGAACCTCATAATCACAACTCGCGGGTCCCGATTCTTGAACCCTAATCACTTGGCACCTTGTGCCCACATTTCAATCCATAACCGCACAAACGACTCACGTGCCAAAGGGACAACTCTCACACATAAGGCAAGTAGACAAGAGTACATGTAATGGTCAATAACGTCAGGACTCATCTCCTTAAACCGATATGGGTGATTCATCTACGTGTATGCTTGTGCAAGTGTTCTACCATAATTCAAGTCCTCAATTAAGAATGGAGATAAGGAATGGCACATAGGAAACGATCACCATGAAATATACAGTGAAATAAGACAACAATGAAGCAGATGTAATGAAAAACACAACAAGGTTAGCTATATAGAACTGATCAAATAGAGCAACACAGAGGAAAACAATTTGCATTATGCTAAGGAAAACAACAATCAAAGACAAGTGAACAGAAAAGCAGAAATGACAACAGAGCCCTTCCGAGGTACCGCCTCGTAGTCTCAAATTGTAAAATGAATCACAACGGCACAGCAGAAACCTTGTGTGAACAATAACAACCGAACGACAGAAATCTCGTGTAACAATAACGACGGCACGGCAGAAATCTCGTGCCACAATAACAACCACACGGTATAAACCTCGTGCCACAATAACAACCGCATGACATAAACCTTGTGCCACAATAACAACCGCACGGCAGAAACCTCGTGAAACAATAACAAATGCACGACAGAAACCTCGTGCAAACACAACAGTGAATACAATAGCAACAACGATTATAACACAAGAATACAATAAGTAAATCAACTCAGGAACTCCAAAACACAAAGAGACGGAAGAACGAGCTCAAACGGAAAGACACAACATGAGATAATGGTACAACATAGCAATACCTTAACAAGGAAGAGATATTGTGTAGCAATGATTCCACATAAGTACAATTCAATGATAAGAGGGATAATGTGAATCAATGACTCCAACTAATGGTAAGTCAACACTGATAAGGGATAACGAAACTTCAATTAGGGTTGGGCAATTACGGAAGAGATTAAACAAACTCAATTAAGGATAAGCAAATTTTGGGAAAGATAATAATAACTTCAATCAAGGATGAGCAGTTACGGAAAGGATAGCATAACAATAAAAAAACAACTACTTCAGTTATGGCACATAAGAGTTTAATCGACAATGAAGGTAAAACATGGAGCAATTAATTCCAATTAAGACGCGTAAGGGTGAATTTAGTAAATAGGATATTTAATATAACAAAATAACTTCATATTTAATGAACATAAGAACCTAAGAACCCTAAACAGTCAATTTTGAAAAATAGGCCTGAGCACGTACTCGTCACCTCGCGTACACGGACTTCACATGAAACAATTAGCACCAAAGACTCAAAACCTAAGGGGTAGTTCCCCCACACAAAGTTAGGGAAAATACTTCCCTCACCTCGCGTACATGGGCTTCACAAGAAGCAAACGTTCGCACCTGTGAACTCAACTTACCAGGCCTAGGTCTGCATCTGCGGAAAATACAGTTGCAACAGCGATATTGCAGAAGTGCCAAAAGGAGGGCATAAGCGAACCACTGCGCATATGCGATCGCTGGACCGCAAAAGCAGCCTTCGCACCTGCGTGCCAATCTCCGCAGAAGCAAGCTCCCTCCCAGGCCACTATGATTGCAGAAGCGACCAGGCTCACGCAGAAGCGGAGCCGCACCTATGCTCCAAAATGTCGCAGGTGTGAAGCACTAGAACAAGACCTAATCACAGGCATGAAAATCATCTGAAACTCGTTCGAAACACACCCGGGGCCCCCCGGACCCCATCCAAGCATACCAAAAAGTTCCATAACGTAGCAAGGACCTAGGCAAGGTCTCAGATCACATCAAATAATGTCAAAACCACGAATCCCACCATGAATCGAACTTATGAACATACAAATCTTCCAACTTCCAATTCTCGTGCCGAAACATATCAAATCAACTCGGAATAACACCAAATTTTGCATGCAAGTCCCAAATGAAATAAGGGAGCTAATATAACTCTCTGAACCGCAATTGAGCCTGATATCACCATAGTCAACCCTCGGTCAACCCTCTTAACCTTCCTAAACTTCAATTTTCCAATTTTTGCCGAAATGCTTCAAATTACCCTACAGACCTCCAAATCCAAATTCGGACGCCTAAGTCTAAAATCACCATATGAAACTATTGGAACAATCAAAATTCTATTTCAGAGTCTTTTACACAAAAGTCAAATTCTGATTAACTCTCACCGCTTAAGCTTCTAAAACACAAATCCTTCTTCCAAATCAATCCTGAATTATCCAAAATCTAAATTCGACTACGCACGCACGTTGTAACACATAATATGGAGCTGATCGAGACCTTAAGATAATGAACGCAGTGCTAATATTCAAAATGACTAGTCGGGTCATTACAGAGAGATTTAGTATATTCCTACTTCATATCATAGTTTTTCTTTAGGCCGTATAGGTTCTCAGATATAGACTGGGCAGGATGTGCCATTACAAGGAGGTCTACTACTGTATATAGTATATACCTTGGTGAAAATTGTGTCTCCTGGTCATCAAGGAAGCAGAACACTGTTGTAAGGTCAAGTGTTGAAGCTCAGTATGGAGCATTGGCAGCAACTGCAGCTGAACTTACCTGGATAAGCTATATTTTACAATACATTGGAATGTATATCAAAACTGCCCCTATCTTATTTTGTGACAACTTGAGTGCTCTATATATGACTACAAATCCAGTAATGTATGCTAGAACTAAGCATGTAGAACTAGATTACCAGTCTATCAGAGAGAAGGTAGCTCAAGGACAATTGATCACTCAGTTTGTTAGGTCCAAGGATCAATTAGTAGATATTCATACAAAGGCTCTTGGCAAGGACCAGTTCCAGTTCTTTCGAGACAAGCTAGGTGTAGTGAAGTAACCTCCCACAAGTTTGAGTGTTGAAGATAATGATCAGGCTAACAAACCTAATAACTATGTGATCACTTAGTCTTAGGCGTCTGGAATTAGGACTCTTTGTATTACCATCCTAGAAGAGTTTACTTTATGTTTTATAGCCAAAATATAGGATCAATATCCTGCACAAATACATAGGACTCGTGTAACTACAAATACATTAATACACTACCTTCTTGACATTATTTCTATACCATAATTTCACATTGGGACAAAACTGTAACTTAACAGAACTTCTTTTTAACTTGTTAACTAACGGCTAAGTAATCCAATAGAAGCTTTGAGTCCAACAATGATTAGCTCTCTTCTCATCTCAAACTTGATTCTACATCAACTTTGATCTCATCACAGAACAAACTAGGCAACCATTCATGCAATAAATGCAAAGCCAAATACCATAAATATATTACTAATATTTAGAAATGGGAGTTCAACTGTATGAACACAATACTAAAGTATGTATAAAAAGCAACATAAAATGTACTTAGTCATTACTGAACAAAACACGCGTAATACACGTGTGCCCCTCGACATACATATACCAGTAACAAATGGTCCTCTTAACTCTACGTAAATTTATTGCTCCTCCAAGTTCACAAACTCCTTTTGTTGTTATAATTCTCTCAATGCTCTCTCCGGAATTACGTTTCTCCTTTACAGCTTCAAAATGTCATCTCTGATCTTGGGGTGAGTTTCCTAACTAATTTCTTCAGCCCTTCCTTTCAGTGCCAGATCTGTATGCTTTACTGATTGTTTCTTGTAGTATCAACATGCAATATATATGGAGGTTCTAGTGGTATGATTGGACGTTTTGGGGGGATCAATCGTGTTGGTAAAAAGGGCAAGTTGCTACTCAAAAATACTTTATATTTTTGGTCAAACATATTAAATCTCTAGAATAAAAAATATCTTCGTTCACCAAAATCATTTGGACAATCATGCTATTCACTATATCCCAATTTATGTGATGCAATTCGAATTTTGAAAGTCTAAACTTTTTTGTTTTGAGTGCAAATACGGATATAGAATATTTAAGTTGTTTACACTTAAAATTGGATAACAAGTAAACTTATAATGTGGTTCTAAGGATACGTGATTTCACTTAATACCAATTGATAAATATAAAGAATAATAACAGAAATAAACTATAAAGTAAAGAAAACCGGTGTTAGAATGGAATTCAGCCCTCGAGTTTAGATACCCTCGAACTGGTTGATGCAAGAACTATTTAAATATAACAAGCTGATGAACAATAGTATAAACGAGAAAGAGAATTATATTGCTTTGATATCTATTAACAATGTATCTTACAAATGATTAGAATCCCCTTTAAATAGTAGAGGAATTTCACTTATGGTATAATTCTAATTACAGAAGAAAATTCCATGATTAGCTAATTAACCGTTTCTGATTTGATCTGTTCCGAGATTTACACCATGATCCTCGACCAGTCATGGATATCTCGCCCTTCTGGTATTGTGCTATCTTCGATCTTGCTCGATGTCTGTCTCATTTGGCTTCGATTAATACTAGACTCGATCTCGACAGGTACCTCGATTCTGAACTCGGTACCTTATTCTTGTGATTTAGTCTGTTCCATTACGAGGCCATCCTTCGATGCAACCTCCCGGTCTTGGTCAAATAGTAAAATCGGGTGAGCCCGATTTTAACCGTATACAGAATTACAGATAGTCTCCTCATTTTTGGAGTGAAATGATAAGAAACGAATTGAGCCTTCAATTTTCTACCTCGACCTGTCATGATGTCACACTTATGACGTAAGCGACGAGAGTGACCGAAACATCCCATCGGTACAGTTCCCCAAGTCATTAATGAGTGTTATTTGGTGGTCGGCCATTAGTGATTTTGAACCGTCGACGTGAATCCAATAAATAAACCCCTTCCTCATTGATTCAAACTTTACTTTCACTTCCTTCTAATCTCCAAAGCTTTTACATCTCTCAAGTTCTTCCCTTTTTACAAATCTTCAGGTTTTGCTATTAATCATTTCTCAAACGTCAAGTCCTATTATCTTCCTCTTCTTCAAACTTATACAAAAATAGCAAAAACATCGAAAATTATACCACAAAAAGAAGCTGCCTTATCTTCTCAACTGGCAGATGGGAAGATGCCGGTGGAACCTCGTCTTGAGGAATGCATTCCTGGGGTTTGCACGCTAAACTTCGATTTCAAAACCGATAAAGCCTCATCGATTCCTGGTCGATTTGAGCCGGTGTCGAGGTATATATGCTCGATAACTGAGGGATACCTTAAGCAGGTAAAGAAAGACTGCAACTGGGAGGGCAAAGAGGTGGTGATCTCGACCCCCGAAGAAGACATCACCACCTATGTGGAAGGGTTTCTAAGTGTTTAAACTTACCCTTTTACGCTGGGCCCCCACGACCCTGTCGTCGTCGATTGTTTCCGTCAATATCAAATAACCCTAGGCTAAATCTATCCTTCCTTTTGGATATTTGTTATTCTGCTCCGATTCTTCATGAGCAAAGTCAACGGGCCCCCTTTCACCCTCAATCACCTTATCAGATTGTATAGCCCCAGCCTCTATCGAGGCGGGTTAATAAAACTCCAATGTCAGGCTACCAAAGTGTTGTTCTCGAGCATAGATAAGGACAAAGATCGAGGCTGGATGGGCCGGTTCGCTTGAGTGAGGACTTCCGAACTAATCCCAACCGAGAAGATTCCATTTCCTGAGAAATGGAACATGAATCGTAAGTGCCGTCTCACTGTTAGCTTCAATGTACTATTTGTTCCTTTGTCTTTTCTCATCGATGTTTTTTTCCATGATGTAGCGGTCACTTGGATACCCCGCGCGATTCCCGACCTCGAAAGTTGGGCTCAGAACCTGGCCTCGACTCTACTTACGTCGAGCGCTCATCGCACGATTTATCAAAAGGCCGGTGGGAGGCCAAGACTCATGGTATGCCCACTTTTTCTATATTTGATGATTTGATTAAGATGCCCTTCTTCTACTTATTCAATTTTCTTGTGTACAGGCCTGGGCAAGGATGCGGTCATGAGGCCCCTGTTTGGTGAGGAGGAGACTTTGACCCCGGTTCCGAAGCCGGCGAAGGATATGAAGAGAAAAGGACCACAATCTACGAGGATCTAAAGCTTAAGAAGAAACCAGCTCATAAGCTGAAGAAAGACACCATTGCCCCGCCTGCGGATGTGCTTCAATGACTAAGGGAGGAAGAAGAAAAAGATGAAAACGATGGCTCGGAATTAGTGGCCCGAGTGAAGAAAACCATCGAGGCCCCAAAGGCCGCTGAGTCGATGGTGGTTGAAGAGATTCCGCCTCGAGCCGAGGGGGTCTTGGAAAAAGACACAGTCAAAGTCCCCGAGTCGTCGAAGATCAATGATGCCTCCCGCCGATATGAGCAAAAGGCGAGTATGTCTAAAGGGGTCGGCTCCGAGGCCCTTCGCAGCGAAGAGAACACCCCGAGTGGCTCACTTGGGGCAATAGATATTGGAGACTCGCCGATTCTCCCTGCGCTTTCCGAGGAGGCAATTCGGGAGGCCCAAGATATGAGGACTCCCGAAGTAGACGGGGCTCATGGAGGGGAGGACCCCTTCCATGGTTACTTTATTGGGTTAGAGGATGCTACCGACCTGAATAAAGCATCGAGTCTTTTCTATGAGGCTCAACAAGCCTTGAATCAGGTGAGTCTCAACTTTCTTTGTCGATATCATACTTAGTTTATTTCTTCTCTTCCTTTCTAATTTCCTTTATTTTTTTCGTATAGGATATGGAGCTCCATCAGGAGGCATTTTCAAAGTCCCGAACAGAGCTGAGCCGATATGAGGCCGACCTCCGAGGGCTCACTGAGGAGAGAAATGTCCTTAAACTTCTCAGTGGGCAAAAAGAAGAGGAGTTCAAGGACATCCGAGTCGAGTTAGCCAAGGCTCACCAAGATCAGACCGACCTGATCGAGCAGGTAATGAAAATCTTAAAAGCTCATGGGCTCAATTCAGGAACGGTGGCTAACATTTCAATATCACAGCTGCAGCAAAAGATCGAGAGGATTGATCAGTTCCGCGAGGAGGTCGACATGATGAAGGCGGAGACCTTGGGGTGGAAAGAAAGTATGGATCGCTTTGCTGCTGAAAAAAAGGCTGCTCAAGCCCAATTATCATCGGTCGAAAGTCAGCTTCGAGGCATGAAGGAGAAAAGCTCAGCTCAGGCAAAGAAAATAGAGGAGCTGGAGGCTCGGTTGGCTTCCGAACTTGCAAAGGCCAAATATGAAGCCGAAAAGGCAAAGGCCAAGGCAGAGGCAATCGTGGCCGTCTACCGGGCCGATGCTGAAGCCTCTCAAGTCCAAGCGAGAAAGACAACCAAGACCGCTCAAACTCAAGCACATTGGATTGTTGAAGTCTCCAAATGCCAATCTCGGAGGGAAACCCTCGAGGAGATCCATGCTCGAGGTTTAGATCTTACCGACGAGATAATAAAGGCTAGAGATCATGAAGCTGATGCTGGAGCATTGGCCTCTTCCGATGATGATGATGATGATGGCAGCAAGAGCGGGTCCGAGAATGGGGAGGACCTCGATGGAGAAGAAGCCGCCCCTGAGGAAAATTAGGAATCTTAGGCTTTTTCTTTTTTGATTTTTTGTGCGGGACCCTGATCGGTCCTTGTAAATATCTTCGTATATATAAAAGATCTTTTTTCCGTTTCATTCATACTTTATGAAAAATTTGCTCATAAGTTCGAGGCTTAGGCAACTTGATCGAGGTCGTACTAGTGTAATCTTAATTGAGTGAGTACTTGCTCAAACTCGGAGTAGGGTGACCCTTAGGCTTTAATTGAGTGAGGATGATTTCTCGAATTCAAAAATAAAATGGCCCTTTAGGCTCTTGAACTAGGCCGATATGGCCATAGTAAAAAGAATGGCTTTCTCCCCCTTTTCAGCTTGAAAAGTTTATTGTTTAATCATATAAACTTTGTCATACCTTAGCATGAAATAAGGGATTTGCTCGAGAGTTCGAACGATCACGTACCTATTAGGGTTTTCAAGGGTCGATATTATCGAGACCCTTTGTTTCGTATTGCCTTAGCATAAAATAAAGAATTTGTTCGAGAGTTCGAACGACTTTGTACCCATTAGGGTTTTCGAGGGTCGATATTATAGAGACCCTTAGTAATTCAGTCGAGGGTAGCCTTTTTAACCGATTTTTGAAAATATTCGAAGGCCTGTTTTATAACGGAAACCAGACGTCTCCGAACCGTGTTAATTTGGTGGAAGCCTTTAGCTTAGGATTCGCCTTTTGGACTTGTTCCCCTGTTATACTTCGAACTTGTTCAAAGTATCAGTCCCCGAGTGGGGTGGCCATGGCCTATAAAATCGAGGGTTGCCTTTTTAAGGTCTTACGATCTCGAGGTTTTAGTAATTCGATCATGTCGATTTTTTGGATGGCAGTCCCCGAGTGCGGGGTCAATTGTTCGAACTTTAGTTGTGACTGGCCCTTAAGCCAATTTTCATAATAGATCACAAGCATGACATTGTAAAGTAAAACTTTCTCTAAGGCATGAAATATATGGCAAGGAAAAATACTTTTTTCAATAGATTAACATGCGTACATGTTTGGCATTAGGGCTCGAGTAATCTACATGGGCATGGTTCGTTCGACCATTTGACCCTTACAAACTTTACCTATCGAGACCCTATTGGAACAGAGCATTTTCCTTGTAACTATCCGAGGGTGATGCCCCCCAGTATTCGAGGTTGATTATAAAGGAGCCTCGGAATACTGGGGGGCATCACCCTCGGATAGTTACAAAAAAAATGCTTCGTGCCGACAGGGTCTCGATAAGTAAATTTTGTAAGGATCAAATGGTCGAATGAACCATGCCCATGTAGATTACTCGAGCCCTAATGGCGAACATGTACGCATGTTAATCTATTGAAAAAAGTATTTTTCCTTGCCAGATATTTCATTCCTTAGAGAAAGTTTTACTTTACAATGTCGTACTTGTGATCTATTGTGGAAACTGGCTTAAGGGCCAGTCACAACTAAATTTCGAGCAATTGACCCCACACTCGGGGACTTCCATCCAAAAAATTGACATGATCAAATTACTAAAATCTCGAGATCGTAAGACCTTAAAAAGGAAACCCTCAATTTTATAGGCCACGGCCACCCCACAAGGGGACTGATACTCCGAACAAGTTCGAAGTATAACAGGGAAACAAGCCCAAAAGGCGAATCCCAAGCTAAAGGCTACGACCAAATTAACACGGTTCGGAGACGTCCGATTTGATCTGTTCCGAGATTTACACCGAGATTTACGCCATGATCCTCGACCAGTCACGGATATCTCGCCCTTCTGTTATTGTGCTATCTTCGATCTTGCTCGATGTCTGTCTCATTTAGCTTCGATCACTACTAGCCTCGATCTCGACAAGTACCTCGATTCTAAACTCGGTACCTTATCCTCGTGATTTAGTCTATTCAGTTACGAGGCCATACTTCGATGCAACCTCCCAGTCTTGGTCAAATAGTAAAATCGGGTGAGCCCGAGTGGAGACTACAGAAAAAATACTATAAGTTAATATAATTAATAATTTAAAATAATTTAAAATGCATAAATATATGAACTAATACTATATACTATTGAGTATTAAACTGTAATTAATACCTTGACAAAATATATAGAAAACGTATTATTCAAACGCATGTTCCTCCTAGGCTTATCAGTAGTACTAAGACTATTTTTGTATTATCTTAGTCATGGTTCTTTATTATTATATGTGTTTGTTGTTGTTGTGATTTTCAAACCCTAATCGTATTATTAAGGGTTGTAGGTTGACAGTTAGTAGTATGTTCCTCCTAGGCTTACCAGTAGTACTAAGACTATTTTTGTATTATCTTAGTCATGGTTCTTTATTATTATATGTGTTTGTTGTTGTTGTGGTTGTACGCTCGTCACCATAATACATTGTTGTCACCATTGTTTACTACTTGGTTGTTTTATCTTATCTCTATTGTTTTTTGAGCTGAGGATCTATCGAAAATAACCTCTCTATCTTTATAAGGTAGAGGTAAGGTCTGCGTACACACTACCCTCCCAGACCCTATTTATGAGATTTCACTGGGTTTGTTGTTGTTGTTGTTGTTGATCTACTGATGCTTACGTATTTTCTTCTGCATATTTTGTTTAAAAGATTTTCGGCGAGTGTGGTATGGCAAGGGGCCATATGATTAATGTTGAATTAACGTGCCCCATAAGTAATTAATAAATGAGCCAATATTAACAGTGACAAATAGTCCGCTCTATTCTTTAAAGAAATAATTAAGACCTTTAGCATCAATGTTAACCAATGGCTATCCCTCATTACAAAATTTATTTGCATGTTGTTAATGTTGACATTTAGTATAGATATTCAGAGGCTGTTTTTCTCGATATAGTCCACGTTGAGTTGTTCTTCTTAATTATTTCTATATTATTCTTGCTAATTCTTTTTGCAGACAAGTTGACTTTTTTTCTTTTCAAATTTGGTGTTGGTAGTTGCTTTTTATATTACTTCCTCCGTTCACTTTTAACATTGTCCGCTGTACTTTAAATACATTTTCACTTTTGCTTGTCAATTTTAGCAAATCAAGAGAAAATCAATTTTTTCTTGTTTTACCCTTATCATTAACTACTCATTCCCCAAATTATTTTTCAAGACTTCTTAAAATACTATCTTTATTATAGGTGTTATAGTAAAATATGTATTTCATTTATCATTTCCCAAGGGAAGTGCTAAAGTCTATTGTGGACAAGTAAAAGTGAACGGAGTATTAATTTGCAAATCTCCTTAATTATTCCTATCGAATTTTGAGACCATCTCATCTAGATGCTTAAAATGTGAGAGAAAGCACATATTTATTTAGTTAGTTATGTCTTCACCATGCCCCCTCACATGCAACCCTATTTTTCCTTCATGAGCAAAACTTGGAAATTCTTTTTCATAATAGGTGATGGTGAGTCTCAGAACTATGTCTGCTTTGATGACACGCCGAAGTATATGATCATCTCATTTGAAAGCTTAAATTGTTAGAGATAAAAATATTTTTATCTATTTTATGTATCAACAACTCCCTCATATAATAGCAGTCTATATAAACCATTCTCGTGAAGTAAATCTTTTGGCCATATATCCTCGTAGAAAAATGGCTACGCCCATGCAAAGAGAAAAATTCAATAAAAAGCAACCGGCACACAAACAGGTAGTTAATTAATTACATCGTACAATTTGTTTGCTAAGTCAAAATTGATATGGTTTTAATCTGGTTGTTTCCTAAGTAGTAGGTTTGATTTTAATTATCATATAATGAAAGACTCCGACCCACTCAAATTTGCAATAATTGACAATTTCCAAGTCTGAACATTTCATGCATGAACAACAATTCATTTAAAAACAACCCTCTTAGAAATTGTCAAAGGCTGGCTCATTTTTCTTGGGAGAGTTGCTAAACCTAAAGCCATTGTCGTGTTATAATAGTAAACATTTTTCAAACCTATAAATATAGCCACATTTTACTCTCATCATCACACAAAATCAGTAACATCACATATATAGAAAGTGTAGAACTTTATAGGCTATAGTAGTAATTAATTATCAATAATGGTTTCACGTAGCTTCCTCTTCCTTCATGTGTTGATCATGTTTTGTTTAGCAGTCATGGCATTTTCAGAATTATCAGATGATTTCTACGAGGATGTTTGTCCTGAAGCTTTACCAACAATTAATCGGGTTGTTAAGGCTGCAATCCAGAAAGAGAGACGAATGGGCGCTTCTCTGCTACGTCTGCATTTTCATGATTGTTTCGTTAATGTGAGCTTACATTATTTTTCTTGCACTTCCTATTTTTTATTTGTGAAAGCATCTGAGTATTTGACCTAAAATATTGAAGTTAGGAATGAATTCATTGAGATGTCGTTACTAATGCATGTTTTGTTAATGAAGGGTTGTGATGCTTCGATTCTTCTTGATCAAACGGCTACTATTGATAGTGAAAAGACTGCTAGAGCTAATAACAATTCTGCTAGAGGATTTGAGGTGATTGATAAAATCAAATCCGAGGTTGATAAAGCTTGTGGACGTCCGGTTGTATCTTGTGCGGACATCTTGGCAGTTGCAGCTCGTGATTCTGTAGTTGCTGTGCGTATTACTCCCCTTCTATCCTAACATAAGCTACAAATATGGTTTTCACTTGTTAATATTTTTCCTAACCATAGTTAATGTTTAAATTAAAGTCCATCATACTCCAGATTAATTAGTAAACTAGTGAACTATTATTCAAAAACTGATCGACTTACAAGCCCAAGTTGAGATAGATTAAGTAGATATTTTTAGCTGAATACGAAATAAAGAATTAGTATCAAGCCTCATAGTGCGTTTGAGAGTCAACGCAAAATTTGTAGATATCCTCCACCTATATATTAACACATGAACCCGATAACTTTTTGAAAACCCTATATACGCGTATTATGAAATTCACTAAATATTTATAAATATTATACCGGCAAACTCAGTTACTAGTATATATTAACTTGAGGTCGATTTAGGAACTCATAAACTTCAAATAATGAATCTGGTTATACCTAATTGTGTATACTGCAAATGTTATGAACCTTCAGTATATAATTAAACTGAAACATTTTTACATGAACAGCTACATGGACCAACATGGGAAGTGAAATTGGGAAGAAGAGACTCCACTACAGCAAGTAGAACCATGGCCAACAACGACATCCCATCTCCATTCATGGACTTACCTGCACTTATCAACAACTTCAAGAATCAAGGCTTGGATGAGGAAGACCTCGTCGCGCTCTCGGGTGGCCACACATTAGGGTTTGCTCAGTGTTTCACCTTTAGAGACCGCATATACAGTGAGACTAACATTGATTCCACCTTTGCAAGCCAACGACAAGCCAATTGTCCACGTAGTGGAGGTGATTCTAACCTTGCTTCCCTTGATCCAACACCTGCTCTTTTCGACTCGAAATATTTTAGTAACTTGGTGTCCAAGAAAGGGATTTTACATTCTGATCAAGCATTGTTTAGTGGAGGCCAGACTGATGATCTTGTTAAGACATATAGTACCAACCTTGGGACTTTCTCTAAAGATTTCACTGAGTCTATGATTAAGATGGGAAATATCAAGCCATTGACCGGGAACCAAGGCCAAATTCGTGTCAACTGCAGGAAGGTGAACTAAATATTGCTATTGATGCTGATAAAATCAAGATTCATGCGTGTGTTAAGAATTTGGTTAATTATTTTCAATTGTAATTGTGATTTTTGTTCATTTAATTTGGAACCTTTGTTGTCACCTAAAATAAGTGAGTAACTGTGAACGGAGAGGTGTATGGTCATTTGTTTTCAAAGAAATTGGACTATGTTGTTTTCAGTTGGCGAGTAAATCCCAATATGGTTATCAAGCGAATGAGAAACCTTTTCGCTTCTGAGTAATTTGATTCCCTCACAGCTTTTTCTTTTTCTTTTAGTTTTTTTTTTTTTTTAATTTATAAATTTACATCCTCAGAGCTGTTTGCCTAATTGATTACAGTAATTGCATAAGTCGTCACTAACGTACACACCAGAAAACAACTTTAACATTCACTACCATAAATTTGGCCAAAGGACACACTTATTTTAGACCACGCTTGATAAGCTTTCCCAAAAATATCTATGGGAACGCTTTTGTAAGGCTTGTAAAATATAGTCTTTAACTATAATGAGCACGTTTTTTAAGTGATGGCACATCATATATGTCACGATCCCAATTTTCCTTTGTAGGATGTCGTGATGACACCTAGTCTCTAAGACTAGGTAAGCCTAACAATTTGCGGAATAACTGAATATAAAACTTAATTCAAATCTCAACACATGATATATAAATAGAAACTGCGATTCAAATAATTACAACTCCCAAAACCCGCTAGAAATAAGTCACAAGCTTTTAAGAGAAAATACTAAGTGTCTCTATACATTAGAGTCTAAAGAGAATAAGGAAAACAACATAATAAGAATAGAGGGGGGACGCTGGCAAATATACCTTGAAGTCTCCACGTACGGTCCAGCTCACTGGTATCTGGCCTGGTGGAAAGAACCTGGATCTGCACAAAAAGATATACAGAAGTGTAGTATGAGTACACCACAACGGTATCTAGTAAGTGCCAAGTCTAACCTCGGTAGAGAAGTGATGAGGTCAGGTCAGGGCCCTACTGGAATAAAAGGAAATGAGGCAGAAAATATAATAATACAATGAAATGACTAAGAAATGAACAACGAGAAATTTCAAAAAGGTTACAGCACAACAAATAGAGGTAAACAACAGGGGCGCTCCCGAGGTATCACCTCGCAGTCCCAAATATAAATACACAACAGGGGGATCTCCCGAGGTAACGTCTCATAGTCCCAATAGTAAATATGCAACGGGGGGATCTTCCGAGGTACCGCCTCGTAGTCCCAATAGTAAATATGCAACGGGGGGATCTCCCGGGGTACTGCCTCATTATCCTAAAAGTAAATACACGACAGGGAGAGCTCCCGAAGTAGCGCCTCGTAGTCCCAAAAATAAATACACAACTCATAACCTATGGAACAACGAATGTACAGCAAGGAATCATATAATTAAAGACTGAATACAAGATCACAGAGGCAAGTAATTCAACTAAGCATGTTTACAAATTTCAAGTAAAAGTTAAGACACGTAGACATGCGATACTAGGCTAAACATGACATCTACACATGCTAAGACAACTCAGTTAGAAAATTTAAAAGAAGACTACTCAGCAAGAACTAGAATTTTCATATTTAGACTGTGTACGCACTCGTCACCTCGCGTACACGGCGCTCACATATCATAAATTATTACAACAATACTAAATCCGAAGGGGAGGTTCCTCCCCTCCCCCCCCCCCCCCACAAGGTTAGAGAAGTCACTTACCTAAAACCAAACTCAATCAGTCAATAAGAATGCCTTTCCCTAAATTTTTCGACTCCGAACAACCATAATCTAGCCAAAAGCAATTACACGCTATAAACACAACTACAAGAAACTAATTTAAATAATGAAACTACGACTTTAGCAAAAAATCGAAAAAATTATCCCAAAAAGTCGACCCGGGCCCACATCTCAAAATCTGGTAAAAGTCACAAAATACGAACACCCATTCGATATCGAGTCCAACCATACCAAATTTACCAAAATCCGATACCAAATCGCCACTCAAATCCCCAAATTAAACTCTCTAAATCCCTAGCTTCAAACTCCCAAATTCTACCTTAAATACACACAAACTAGGTGAAAAATCAATGGGAAAACAAGATTATTAATAACAAATGAGTACAAAAGACTTATCTTAAGAAATTTACCAAGACTTATCGCCAAGAACCGAGCTCAAAATGTTTAAATGATGCAAAATTGCGAACCCTTGTATTTAAGTGTTATGCCAGCACTTCCGCTTCTGCAGAAATATAATCGCTTATGCGGCGTCGCAGAAGCGACCACTCACCCGTATCTGTGGCTTCTTCCGCTCCTGCTCCCCCTTACTTCGCTTCTGCGGACTCGCTTCTGCGATTCAAAGCCCGCTTCTGCAGGTGCGCATCTGTGCAAACACGCCCGCTTCTGCAGGTAGGCCTCCCATGCACTCGTCCGCTTCTGCGATCACTCTTCCGCAGAAGCGACTCTACTTCCGCATCTTTCACACCGCACCTGCGACCACAAGCCATTTCCTCCAGCCCCGCATCTCCAAATGCTCGCTTCTGCGAGCTCGCACCTGCGGTCAATCTTGCGCAGGTGTGATTACACCAGAACTGGTGCACTCCAGCCATTCTCTCAAGTCTAAATTGACCCGTTAACCATCCAGAAACCACGCGAGGCCCCCGGGATCTCAACCAAATGTACCAACCAGTCCTAAAATATCATATGAACTTATTCAATCCTTTAAATCACATCAAACGACGCTAAAAATATCTTTGAGCATCGATTCAAGCCTAAGGAACTTTAAAACTTCAAACTTCTACATCTGATGCCGAAACCTATCAAGTATAGTCCGATTGAAATCACATTTTGTACACAAGTCATAATTTACATTACGGGCCTACTCCAACTTCCAGAATCGGAAACCGACCCCGATAGCAAAAAGTCCACTCCCGATCAAACTTCCCAAAAATCATCCAATTTTCCAGCTTTTGCCAATTGACGCTAAAATGACCTACGGGCCTCTAATTCAACATCTGAATACGCTCCTAAGACCAAAATCACCCTACAGAGTTATTGGAACCGTCAAAACTACATTCCGGAGTTGTCTTCGCACAATTCAAATTACAGTTAATTTTTAGAACTTAAACTCCCAATTTAGGGACTATGTATCCCATTTCACTCCTAAACCAAAAATAAATTCTCCCGGCAAGTTACGTAACCACAAAATAAAACAGAAGGAGCAATAAATAGGGGTTCAGGGCTAATACTCTCAAAACGACTAGCCGGTTCATTACATCCTCCCCCTCTTAAAATAAACGTTTGTCCTTGAACGAGTATAGAGACATACCTGAAGTGGTAAAAAGATGAGGACAACGGTTGCGCATATCATGCTCGGTCTCCCAAGTCGCCTCCTCCACTAGATGACCCCTCCACTACACCTTCACTGAAGCAATGTTCTTTGACCTCAACCTTCAAACCTGCCTGTCCAAAATGGCCATCGGCTCCTCAATATAAGATAGATCATTGTCCAGCTGGACTGAGCTGAAGTCTAACACATGAGACGGATCATAGTGATACTTCCGGATCATGAATACATGGAATACTGGATGAACTCCGGAGAGACTAGGTGGCAGTGTAAGTCTGTAGTCTACCTTTCCAACCCTCTCAAGAATCTCAAAAGGCCCGATATACCTAGGGCTCAACTTGCCCTTCCCCATGAACCTCATAACACCCTTCATGGGCGAAACCCGGAGCAAGACCCGCTCCCCAACCATGAATGCAACGTCGCGAACCTTCCGATCTGCATAACTCTTCTACCTCGACTGGGCTATACGAAGTCGATCATGAATCAATTTAACCTTTTCCAAAGCATCCTGAACCAAATCCGTACCTAATAGTATAGCCTTGCCCAGCTCAAACTAATCCACTGGAGATGGGCTCCGTCTACCATACAAATCCTCATACGGTGCCATCTGAATGTTCGATTGATAACTGTTGCTATAGGCAAACTCAGCAAGTGGCAAGAACTCATCCCAAGCACCCCAAAATCCATCACACGCACGAAGCATATCCTCCAATATCTGAATAGTGCGCTCGGACTGTCCGTCTGTCTGAGGGTGAAATGATGTACTCAACTCCACCCGAGTACCCAACTCATGTTATACGGCTCTCCAGAACCGTAATGTAAACTGCGTACCCCGGCTAGAGATGATAGATACTGATACGCCATGAAGCCTAACAATCTCACGAATGTAAATCTCAGCCAGCTGCTCCTAAGAGTAAGTAGTAACCACAAGAATGAAATGAGCTGACTTGGTCAATCTATCCACAATCACCCAAACTGCATCGAACTTCCTCTGAGTGCATGGGAGTCCAACAACAAAATCCATAGTGATCCGCTCCCATTTCCACTCAGAAATCTCTAACTTCTGAAGCAATCTACCTGGTCGCTGATGCTCATACTTCAACTGCTGACAATTTAAGTACCGAGCTACATATTCCACCATATCCTTCTTCATTCACCTCTGCCAATATTGCTGTTTCAAGTCCTGATACATCTTAGCGATACTTGGATGAATGGAGTACCGCAAACTATGAGCCTCCTGGAGAATCAACTCACGTATACCATCTACATTAGGCACACATAGTCTGCCCTGCATCCATAATACACCGTCATCTCCAATAGTGACTTCCTTAGCATCATTGTGATGAACTGTGTCCTTAAGGACAAGCAGATCGGGGTCAACACACTGATGCTCCCTGATACGATCATAAAGAGAAGACTGAGAAACCACACAAGCCAAAACTATGCTCTACTCGAAAACATCTAATCTGAGAAACTGGTTGGCTAAGGCCTAAACATCCAAGGCTAAAGATCTCTCTGCTACTAGTAGATATGCTAAAATGCCCAAACTCTCCGCCTTGCGACTCAAGGCATCGGCCACCATATTGGCCTTCCCGAGATGATAAAGAATGGTTATGTCATAATCCTTAAGCAGCTCCAACCATCTCTGCTGCCGCAAGTTATGATCCTTCTGTTTAAACAGATGTTGTAGACTCCGATGATCGGTGAAAATCTCACAAGAAACACCATACAAATTGTGTCGCCAGATCTTCAAGGCATGGACAATAGCTTCTAACTCGAGGTCGTGGACATGATAGTTCTTATCATGCATCTTCAGTTGTCTAGACACGTAGGCAACTACCATACCGTCCTGCATTAACACCGCACTGAGACCAATGCACGACGCATCATAATACACCGTATAGGACCCCAATCTTGTAGGCAACACTAATACTGGTGATGTAGTCAAAGCAGTCTTGAGACTTTGAAAGCTCTCCTCACAATCCTCGGTCCACCTGAATGGAGCACCCTTCTGGGTAAATCTGGTCATAGGTGCTGCAATAGACGAGAAACCCTCTACAAATCGACGGTAATACCTCGCCGAGCCAAGAAAACTCCGGATCTCCGTAGCTGAGGACGATCTGGGCCATCTCTGCACTGCTTCATTCTTATTCGGATCTACCTTGATCCCCTCACTCGACACTACATTACCCAAAATTGCCACTGACTCTAGCTAGAATTCACACTTTGAAAATTATGCATACAACCTCTTTTCCCTCAAGGTTTGAAGCACGGTCCTCAGGTGTTGCTCATGATCCTCCCGACTCAGGGAGTACACCAGAATGTCGTCAATAAACACAATGATGAAAGAGTCAAGATAGGGCAGAAATACATTGTTTATCAAGTGCATGAACGTTGTTGGGGCGTTGGTCAGACCAAACGACATCACTAGGAATTTATAATGACCATACCGAGTCCTGAAAGCAGTCTTCGGGATATTTGGCTCCCGAATCTTCAACTGATGATAGCCTAAATGCAAGTTGATCTTAGAGAACACTCTGGCACCCTGAAGATGATCAAATAGGTTATCAATACGTGGCAATGGATAACTGATCTTCAATGTAGCCTAGTTCAAATGGCAATAATCAATACACATTCGCATAGAACCATCCTTATTCTTTACAAATAGGACAGGAGCACCCCAAGGCGACACACTGGGCCGAATGAAGCCCTTATCGAGTAATTCTTGTAACTTTTTCTTTAATTCTTTCAACTCTGATGGGGTCATACGATAAGGTAGAATAGAAATGGGATGAGTGCCCGGTAACAAATCAATGCCAAAGTCGATATCTATGTCGGGTGGCATGCCCGGAAGATCCGCCGGGAATACATCTGAATAGTCTCTCACTACCGGAACTGGCTTGACAGTAGGAGTATCAACACTAACATCCCTCACATATGCCAGATATGCATCACACCCCTTCTCAGCCATTCGTTGAGCCTTAAGAAATGAGACAACCCTGCTAGGAACACGATCTAACGTACCTCTCCACTCTAGCCACGGTAGACCTGGCATAGCCAACGTCACCATCTTGGCGTGACAATCAAGTATAGCATGATAGGGCGACAACTAGTCCATGCCCAAAATAATATCGAAATCCACCATATTGAGCAATAATAAATCGACTCTGGTCTCAAAACCACTAAGAACAATCAAACACGACCGATACACACGGTCAACAAGAATAGAATCACCCACGGGTGTAGACACATATACAAGAGAACTCAGAGAATTATGTGATACACCCAAATACAGGGAAAAATAAGATGACACATAGGAATAAGTGGAGCCTGGATCAAATAAGACTGATGCATCTCTATGACAGACCAGAACAATACCTGTGATGATATAATAGGATGCAACTGCCTCCGTCCTAGTAGGAAGGGCATAATATCTGGCCTGGCCTTCCCCTCTAGGGTGACCTCTACCTATCCGACCTCCACCTCTATCTGGATATGTATGCGGGGTGGTAGTTAGTGCTATTATAATAGCCTGAGGACCTGGTGGAGCACGCGGTGCCTGAGTGGTCTGTGGAGGTGCACCCCTCCTAAGTTTGGGGCAATCCCTCACTACATGACGAGTGTCACTATACTCAAAACAAGCTCTCGGAGGACGTGGCTATTACGACTAGCTTTGGCCTAATTGGATGGACTAACTGCTGAAAGCATCCCATATATGAGGTACAATAGACACTGACAATGCATAATAGGGATCCTGGGGCCTAGAAGTGGCCGGAGCACCGCTGGTGGCTGGAAGTGCTGAATGAACAGGGCGACCCATATAACCCCTGCCCTGACGAGATGCAACTCGGGCACGAGTACTACTATATGTGCCAGACTCTCGAGACCTTTTGGACTCCCCCTTTTCTCTCTCCCGAGTCAACATACCCTCCAATCTTCTAGCGATCCCCACCACCTGCTGGTATGCAATGTCCATCTCCAACTCTCAGGCCATGCTAAATCTGATACTGGGGTTGAGCTCCTCAATAAATTGACGAACCTGCCCTCGAACAGTAGCCACGAAGTTTGGTGCATGCCTAGCCAAATCACTGAATCAGATTGCATACTCTGACACGGTCATAGAACCCTGGTGCAACTGCTCAAACTCTACACGCCATACATCCATGAGTCTCTGAGAAACATACTCCCTCAAGAACATATCTGAGAACTGATTCCAAGTGAGTGAAGCTGCCTCGGCCAAACTACCTAACTCATAAGCTCGCCACCACTAATAAGTAGGAGGATGGTACTTCTTGTACCTCTCGAGTCTGAGCTGCTCCGCCTCAGAAACTGCTGCCCTAACCTTGGGCTGAACTGGAGCTACCGACTGCATCGGTATGATCTATGGAACCTGGTCGACCTGAACCCGCTGCTCTTAGGTACGGGCGATGGAAGTGTGTGCTCCCCCCCGGTCTGAGATGTGGCAGGAGTAAGTGGTATCAATCCTGCCTGAGCCAAAGTGCTGAACATGCTCAGAAACTGGGCTAGAGTCTCCTGGAAGGCTGGTGCAGTAACATGCATCTCAGGTGCCTATCCTCCAACTTGAGCTACTGGTGGCTCCTCTGCAGTAGCTCGTGTGGGTGCTCTGGCTGCACCACGTGGACGCCATCGACCTCTACCCCGGCCCCGACCTCTCGCAACTCTAGCAGAGGCATAATTGTCTGGTCATCTGATCCAGTTGTACGTGTCATCACCATCTGTGAGAGAATAGAAAGACAAAAATTTAGAATCCGAAGTTAAAATCTCGCACTCATCCGCTTTTGCGATCACTAGACCGTAGAAGCGACTCCGCTTCTGCGGCCTTCACACTGCACCTGTTACCACAGTTTATTTCCTCCAGCCCCACATCTACGCCCAAATGCTCTCTTCTGTAAGCTCGCACATGCGGTCAATCTTGCGCAAGTGCGATTACCCCAGAACTGGTGCACTTCAGCCATTCTCACAAGTCCAAATTGATCCATTAACCATCCGAAAACCATCTGAGGCCCCCGGGACCTCGACCAAATATACCAACCAGTCATAAAATATCATACGAACTTAGTCAAGCCTTTAAATTACATCAAACAATGCTAAAAATATGAATTGCGCATCGATTCATGCCTAAGGAACTTTAAAACTTCAAACTTCTACATTCGATGCCGAAACCTATCAAATCAAGTCCGATTGATCTCAAATTTTGTACACAAATCATAATTGATATTACGGATCTAATCCAACTTCCAGAATCAGAAACTGGCCCAAATATCAAAAAGTCCACTCCCGGTCAAACTCCCAAAAAATCATCCAATTTTCCATTTTTCGTCAATTGATGCTAAAATGACCTACGAGCCTCCAATTCAACATCCAAATATGCTACTGTGACCAAAATCACCCTACGAAACTATTGGAATAGTCAAAACTCCATTTCAGAGTCGTCTTCATACAATTCGAACTACGGTCAATTCCTATAAGTTAAACTCCCAATTTAGGGACTATGTGTCCCATTTCATTCCAAATCCAAAAACAAATTCTCCCGGTAAGTTATGTAACCACAAAATAAAATAGAGGGGGCAATGAATAAAAGTTCGGGGCTAATACTCTCAAAACGGCCAGCCGAGTCGTTAGAATATATATTTGGTTACGCTTATTAAGATGTTAGGCAACACTACATATGTGTTCCTTTTAGTATTTTCAAATACAACATTGTTTAAGTGTGCCCTAATATTTTTCTAGAAGTTCCCGCTTGACTTTCCCCCAGAAATATCTCCACCAAAACTTTTAAAAAATACTTTGCCCGGCAAAAGTCTAGTAGGAGTGGGGTTTTTGGGGAAAAGTAGTACTAAGAGGCAATTATCCCTGCTGCTCTTTTTCTTTCTTCTTGTTATTTAGAAAAAAATAAAGTTCTAATTCCATCAGCGAGAAATCGATTCAATTAGAATGTCAATCTGGGTTGTCTCTTCTTGAAACTCTTTCTGATCGTATGAATATTGTTCCATTGTGTCGTTCTGTGCTGTTATGTCTTCGTTGGCTTGTGTTATGTGCTATTTGTTTCATTATCACGTTTTCGAATCGATTCCATCTGCAAGCTTTGAGATCGATTCCATTGGCATGCTAATTTGGGGATTTCGATGTACGTAGGGCTGATCTTGTCTCCCAAAAACTTGTGGGTAAGATTTCTCTAAAACATCCTTTCAGTTTAGTGGCTTTGCGATTTCGGTACTCTAGAATTCCTTTTCTTCTTAAGGGAACGCCCTTTTTGTTCTTGTTTTACTGTCTGTTTCTTTGTCAATTTGTCATTTGTTTGTAATTTTTATTTCAAGAATTGAAAGTTCTATATCTTAAATACTACTCCATCCGTTCCAATTTATGTGAACCTGTTTGACTGGGCACGGAGTTTAAGAAAAAATGAAAACTTTTGAAATTTGTGGTCCTAAACAATTCAAAAAGGGACTGAGAATATTTGTGTGATTATAAAAGCTTCTCATTAAGGGTAGAATTATAAGTTTAAGCAAAATTGTTTCTAAATTTAGAAAGGAGTCATTCTTTTTGGAACGGACTAAAAAGAAAATAGGTTCACATAAACTGGAACGGAGGGAGTATATAATTTTGATGCAATATGATAGCTTTATATGGCCTTGCAAAATAGTTTGGACCTCTAAAGAGAAAACTAAATGTAAGTCTCCATAGGAATATAATGTATTCTGCCTTAAATAAAGGATTTCTTGAAAATTCTTCATTAATCAGAAGCGAGCTTTAGTTCAACAAGCTATTTCGTGCCAAATTTGGTAGAAAATTGGAAGCATATAGCGTTTTGAACTTAACAATATGGAAAAAAAATTGACAACTAAGCTACTTCCGAATTTTCTTTGGAATTGTGGGATGAACCTAAACAGTTCAGACATCTTACTCCTGTGGAGAAAACTTAATGTATATCTAACTCTTATAAGGAACTTGAAATTGTTGTAGGGGGAGTAGTTGATAGTAAATATATAATCCACCGGGGCATTCAAACTTTGGGTGTGCCATCTTTAGAAAAAGCAATGTTCTGCATTATATCTATAGAAGCCATGTTGTTATTGTTATGGTTATAGTTTACATAATGATCTTATTAGAAGTTTATAAACTTCTAATAAAAGAGAGTACACTTGTTTGTTTATAAACCTCCTTTCTAATCATTATTGAAAGTTTATTGTAAAAAAAAGAATACTTTTTTGTTTTAATAAAAAAAAGGCCTGTGCTCGGAGACTCACTCCCAGTAGTGATATCGGGTACGCTTTTCCTACTACTTTCATTTTTATATATAATGATTGTGGTTGATTAATTCTACTCCTTTAGCCTTTAAATTACGTAGGACTCTTACTGCAACATAGATTTTCTGGGAATGTTTGCCTTTGTAAACAATGCCACGACTTCCTTCTCCTAAGTATTCACTAAAATCCTTTATTTGCTTAATATTAGCATAAGAATATCTAGTTGTTCTTATGACCTTGAAGTCTTCCAATAACTTTCAAGTCTAACTTGACCTTCTCCTCTTTATTTTTACTTTTGTCAAATTAAACTGATAAACTGAGAGAATAATAGTGGAAACAAGAAGGTACCTAAAGTTGCACCTACAAAATTGAATAAGAAAATGTCTTTAAGTATGAAGGAAAATCAAGTAGGAAATGGATAGAGTAAGAACTTCGAAAAAGTTGAGATATTGAGAAAACTGACATGCAATCAAGGGCTGTTAGTAATATCTTTTGTGCACAAGTTTATAATTTCTGTGAAGTGTTTTGTTATCCATTACAATGATGGAAAAAGAAAAAAATTTAAGACATATATAATAAGATAATTGCTTGATTCTATCCTTGAAACTATAATCCAATCTTACTATAATCCAATCTTTTAAACTCACATAGAAAGTCTGTCATGGTGATCTCTATTTATATGCATATTAAGATTAACTATACTGTATTTTAGTCTTTACCTCCGTAACACTTTTTTCTTTATACATCTAGATAGATATTATGTATTGCCTTTTTTGTCTTCACTTTCTACGAAACATCTTGACAATAGGATATAACAGGGTGTGTCTAATCTAACCTACCTTCTTCGGTCGATGTGAGTAGTGCACGAGTTATGTGAGGCAAAATTCTTCTACATTCCTCTGGTTCAACTTATGTCTGATTCTTGAAAAGGTATTTTTTTAAAATTATATCAAGTTATTTTCTGGAGTTACAATGACAGATTACATTCCTTTTAGGTCAATTTTAGATAGTACAATGCCAAACTTGATCCTTTTTCTTGTTTGCATAAAAGGTTAGACACCAGTTGTTTAAAATTCTATAGAGAAGTATCTATAGTATATCCTTATAAAAAAAGGAGTCTATAATATAGTTTAAAATGCTGAAAAAATGAGTAGCTAAGGAAAAATATGTTAAAAGAGCATAGAGTAGTATTACTATCAACTAATGTTGAGATGGTAAAGTGGTCAAGTTGAATTGGGAAAAATGAAGAGATAACCCATTATGTAAAGTAAGAACAATATATTTGTCTTCCTGTAATGGACATGACGTACATAAATTGGAAAGCATCTTTCTTTTCTTCCTTCAGTTTTCTAATATATATTTTTCACACAAGCACCAAAGGAAGTGCTGATGACAATACAAAAATATAACTGACTGAAAGTATCTTCTTTTCCTTTCACATCCGGAGCAGCTAACTGATGTTAAAGGGCTAATTATTGATCATTAGTGATACGATCCAAGTGATACAAAACTTGTGTTCTATTTGTTCAATTGTAATAGAACCAATGGACGCCGATGCTAGTTAGTCAAGTTCTTTCAATCCATGGTCTTGCATATTCATGATTCTATATGAATACATACTATATATTATTTCTAATTTTAATTTTGTTTTGAATGTGTAGGAAAATGTGGGTGAAGTAATTTGATATGGTGGCCATAAGTCAATTTGATCTATTAGAGTGACTATTAAAGACTTTTTGAACAATTGCGATCTTTGAATATATTCCACTTTGTACAGCTTATTGCCAGTGCATATTTTGAAATATTTCTTTATTAGTAGGTGTAATACAAGAAATATGCTTGTTTTTCAAAGTTTATTGCAAATACATGCATATGAATTATTATTTTTAGTGATTTATTAGCTAATTTAGTGCTTGAGATAATCAAAATGAGATAATATTGTCTATGCTTGAAATAAATGTGATTATAGGATGTAAAAAATGTAACTAATAAATCACAAATTGTACCTTTTATAAATAATAAAAAAAATTATTACAGCCAAACAAAATTGCCACACTTAAAAAGTGTAGCCTATAACATAACAAAGGCTACGCCTCAAACACGCAGCATTAGAAAAAGAAAATCGTTGCCAATGAGGTAACAAAAGCGTGGCCTTTATATCACATAGGCCACGCTTTTGAAATGCGGTTTTCAAAGCAACACTTGCAAAGCGTGGCCTTAAGGAAAAGGTTACGCTAGTTTAGGTCATCTCAAAAAAGTTGTTTAAAGTCGAAAAGTATGACCTTTAATCAAATGCCACACTTTTTGATAGTCTACACTACACTTTTCGAAGGTAGTAAAAGGCCTACAATGTTGTAGTGATTATTATTTAGCTTTCTTAAACTTCCCTCGTATATTCGTACTAGGGTAGCAAATGGACGGTCTAGACTAAACGGGTCGAAATGAGTCAAATTAATAGATGGCGAGTAAATTGCCCGGCTTATTTGGGTTAACGTGGATCTAGTTAAGATATGCAAAATAATGAATCATAACCCAACCCGCTTAATATTTGATCTAGAGACATCCACAAACATTCTCAACGAATCTTATTAATTAAATCGATAACACAAGTCTAATGTTGTCATTCTCAAACTATTCATTTGTAATAAATTCTATTTTCAAACTGAATTATCATTTGTTAGCTCAAGAATCTCTTTCAGGTCATGTGTGTTCTCTGGTTTTATGGATTGATCTTTTCTTTACATTTGTTATATATATAGCATGTATTTTAGTATGATTTTTTACTCGTCGTTAGATTCTGTTCTACTTTACATATCGTGATTTTCTGTCTAAGAATATCTCAAAAGAAAATTAAGGTAGGTCATCTATTTCTTATCCGTACGTAAATGAAAAGGAAAAGAAAAACAGAGAAAAGGAAATAGTGGAAGAGACACTGAACTAAATAAGATACTAGTAGAATATGTATTATATATCAAGATGGGATCGTATCATAATACAACCAACCGCCAAAGTTTTATTACAAGACTCGAAAATAGAAAGAAAGAGATAACAGACACGACCCATAATTAAGTACACGATCAAACTTGATCCATGCATCTTATTCTTCTCCACATGATTGCGCTACCACCATCAACCAAGAAACTTACTGGACCCTGCATCGCCACATTAGATTAAACCAACATTTACTTTTTGAGAAGGGAGCTTTCGTGTAACTGATAAAGTTGTTGCCATGTAACCAGATCACGAGTTTGAGTCGTGAAAACAACCTCTTGCAGAAATGCAGGTAAGGCTGCGTACAATAAACCACTGTGGTCCAGCCATTCCCCGGACCCCGCGCATAGCAAGACTTAGTGCACCGAGCTACCTTTTTATTTTTGTTACATATCTAGAAAACAAAATTTAAAAATTCAAAATATTTAAAAAAATATTACTTATTTGTCATATTTCTGCAACCCAAAATTTATTATATTATGGTAGAATTAGGGTGAATTATAATAACATACTTGGAACAGTCAGTGGAGAGGCTCATCTTGAAGGGAATGTTGACGCCACAAGCAGCACCGATACCAGCAGTTTTTAAACAACTGCATGCAGTCCTACGATCCTATGTGGTTTTCGCTGCACTCACTAAACCTTTAATGACATTACAGCAGTTTCCGAGAGGGCCACGATTTTGCATATAAGGCAGGCAATTAAGTGTGGCACCTTGAATCGTGCCACAGGTAAATGCCGCCTCTGCATATGGTGCAGTCATCACCATGCACAAAACCACAAAGCATGCAATCTTGCTAACCATTTCCATTCTTAAAAATAATAATAGAGAAGATAAAAACTATAGCGAGTAGCTTAGCTTGAGGAAAGTAGTGGATCGGATATGATGGTATATATAAATGTTTTGCTTGTGTGTTGGGTGCAAAAGCTAGTGAGACTTTAGGGGTTTTTAAAGAGAGGAAATTGGAACTAAATTAATGGCCGCACGATATATGTACGTAGTAGCTAGAGAATTATTTGTTGGTATAGTTGGGTGAAACTATATGCCTTTTGACAAGGCCATAGCTTTTGTTCAAATACTAGTTTATCATCGCACGTGTATTTTATATCATATTTTTACAAAAAATTTACTAAAATTAATTAATACTTACATAATTGAAAAATATTTGATTTTCTCATAGATTACATATTTAAATATGCTAAAAGCTAGTATTACTTTGTAACTTTAAGACCTTTTTATAAATAAAGTAAAAAAGCACACTCTCCTACCAACTCTATCTCGGTTTTTCTAGCGACAATGTTACCAATTAAGTTTTGGTATATTTTCTTTATGTGTTTGATTGCTTCAATAGACGACATAAAAAGCAGTATTCCTTGATCGACTTTTTTTTCCTATATTTTTCATCCATAACATAATCAATTGCACTTTGGCATAATTGTCTTCTCAAGGTTGATTGTTCTTTTTTACGGGAATATTCAAGCCTCGCATTTTCATGTGAATGTACATGTCAAGCACAAAATTAAGTTTCATAATAAAACCTATAAATAATTATTATATTTATTCATCAATAAGTATTAAGAGCTCAAATCTACAAAATGGATCATTTTTTATCCACTGAATGAAAATTAGATAATCAAGTATGATAAAAATAAAGAAAAAGGGTCATATATCTTCTGTACTTTTCATATAGTTCTGATTTCTTAATATTATTTTTAAAAAGAATTTAGAGCTTGATATCTTCCTTGAGTCGCCACCTTTCGTCACATTAGTATATCAGAACAAGGAGCTCTCCTTCTCTCCCTATTTAACCAAATACGACTTAGATAAAGGCAACATAACTTTGACAAAAAAAATATTTATAAGATGTGAAAATAAATTTAAATTGGAATCAGATAGAGGAAAGCTTAGGAGGAATTGACACATTAATCAAAATGATGGCTGCTTTGTCCCTCTACTTTCCTAAAATGATTCGGTTATAGTAAAAATATATTATTACTATTCCTAAGAAGCGTATAGTGTGTATGTAACTTGAAGAATGCAACAAGCTAATTAAAAGCAGTATAATGGGGACTAACAGAATTGTTGGTAAATACATATGCAATTTCATCTTTCTCAGATATATATAGAATTTTGTCCGCAAGAGCAAGAAGCAAATAATAGTAGAGTTATAAGTCATATGGGAATATCTTTCATCTTAGATCCATATTCTAAAGATATTTATGTTACAAAAGAATTTACTATGAATCTTTTCTAGACTTCATTAGCGTTATCTTATAGTCTTATTTCACACGAAAAAAACTTGTAGAAATATAGCTAAATAAGAAATATCAAATGTCAACGATCCGTCGCCCATGTACTCACACTAAACCATAAATATTCTACCTAATTGTAATTTTTCCAATATTTTTTGTCCATCCAATGTCACATGGCTTTATTTTTTAACCACATAGATATTACTTTGAAACATAATTTGGTAAATTGCTGTAATATGCTAATATTATATGGAGAATCTGCACATAAATTCAAATTCATAATATAGGATAATCAATACTAATTAGGAGGAATTATGCCTCTTACTATGACCGATTTTATAGTTTAAGTATTCAACAATAAATACCCGGACCTTGAGGGAAAACCACCTTCTTCTTCTTCTCTACTTTTAATTCAGTTTGCAACAGCATATGTATTTAACTATAGACAGCACATTTCACAACCAAGTTTGGGAAATCAATGTAACCCTATCTTTTCATATACAAGTTCAAGAGAGAGAAAGTATTACCAAAATGTCTTGCAAAGTGAAAATAAAAAGTCAGAAAATATAAAAAGAATTACTACTACTTATACTTAATTAGGTGAAAACCAAACAATGAAAAAGAAGAGGCGGAAAATCAAAAAACGACAAATCAAGTGAATTGGCATTTTAAAAGCATGAACTTTACGATAAAGGACATAAAAATTCCGAGAGTACAACTCAAACAAACGCTAAATAAGAAAAATCACTAATTGTCTTACGATCCTCCAAGTTTTAAATGTATCGTTATCACTTTACAAGTGAAAAACATTTCTACCAAAATGGGACATGCAATATAAAATACGGAAAAAGTCCAAATATGCTTTTGTACTATACGAAATTGAGCACATTTGCCCTTCGTTAATACTTTAGCTCAAATATACCCTTACCGTCACATAGTTGGTCCATATATGCCCTTAGAGTTACACAGTTGGCCCATATATTCCCTTTTCGAAACGGAATGCACCTAAACTAATTAGCTCTTTCGTTAATTGTATTAAAGTGTATTACAAACACTATTTTCTTTTTATTAGTACTTTTTTTCTGTACCTTTCTCTGTTCTTTCTTCTTTTTTCTTTTCTTCTCTTTTTTTCCTTTTTCTTTCTCCCTTATCCGATTTCCTCCATTACTTATATCTTCTCCATTTTCTTCACCAATTTCACTTGACAAAACTTATGAATTCCAATTACTAAGAAAATTCTCCCATAATAATATTTTTATAGATCATATGTTTGTCAATTTTTTATTTTTTACTGAACATATATTTAATTCTAAAAAATTTAACAAAGTAAGATTGAAATAATATTTATGTAATAAAATATCCGAAAAATTCAACAAAACCGAACAATCCAAACCGATATAATTGGTTTGGTTTGATTTTGATAAAAACTTAACCAACCCGTTCCATGTACACCCCTAATTTACATAGTTAATAAAAAAAATAGAAAATGTCCAGCTGAAAAAAGACTAACAACTCAAATTTATAACACTACAACTTGTACTCTAGGCTTTTAATCATTAAATTATCTTTGTGGAAATAATTTAAATATTTTGGTCTTTTGAGTATTGTTAAAGGTTGAGATGTTTTTATTAATTTAAAGTTTAAACCATAATTTTTGGATAATTTAATTTCGTTTATTTAGAGGGCCAGTGAAATTGGAACTTGATTATCTTATGAGAGAATTTTCTTAGTAATTGGAATTCATGAGTTTTGTCAAGTGAAATTGGTGACGAAAATGGAGAAGACATCAGTAATGGAGGAAGCGGATAAGGGAGAAAGAAAAAGGAAAAAAAAGAGAAGAAAAGAAAAAAGAAGAAAGAACAGAGAAAGGTAAAGAAAAAAAGTACTAATAAAAAGGAAATAGTGTTTGTAATACACTTTAATACAATTAACGAAAGAGCTAATTAGTTTAGGTGGATTCCGTTTCGAAAAGGGCATATATGAGCCAACTGCGTAACTCTAAGGGCATATATGGACCAACTATGTGACGGTAAGGGCATATTTGAGCTAAAGTATTAACGAAGGGCAAATGTGCTCAATTTCGTATACTATAAGGGCATATTTGGACCTAATATTTTTAAGTCATACCACATAACCAAGCATCTAATATTATTAAGCTAATAAACATGACTACCAACTATATTTCTTATATACTGGAATAACGAAAAAGGCAAATAATGGACCAGAATTAAGCGCGCGACTGCAGTGGTTCGCTGAGTATAATTCCATAACGCTCTCTTTTGCGAAACCTTTTTCAAAAGCACATCCCTCGAAATATTTATCGCACTTGCACCTTGCAATAAAACTTGGTAAAAACGGCAAACAAAGTCAACTAAATTCTTAAACTTGCATCCGAAATCATGCGTAAAAACGATTAGTTTGACAAATATTGCCCAATCGACAATCAGATATAACTCTAATTTAACTTAGGAAAGAAAATAACAGATAATAAAAAAATGATGATGATTATGCGGAATGTGGAAGTATATTGACAAAAATGATAATGATTTCGCTGTTCGCTCATGGTTGATCAAGCCATTAAGGTTATACAAGAGATGTGGTTTGAGGGTAATGTGGTTGACAATTGGGTAATTAGGAGTTGTTTGGTGTTAGGTTTTGTTTGAAGAGTGTTTAGCAAAAAAATAAAAAGTTTTTCTTTTAAGAGTTGTGACTATTGATGTGAAGAATTTAAAGTGTTAAAACTTAGAAACATGTTTCTTCTAAATAGGCGCCTGATGGAAGGTTGCGTTTCCTTGTAGGCTTTAGTTTTTATTTATATTAAAATAAGTATTTATAGGTTAATTAAAGGATACTTTGGTAATTTAACTTTGGCTTAAATGCTTCCCACTTTTAATATAGTATAGATTATACTCCCTCTATTTCAATTTAGATGACACATTTTCCTTATTAGTCTGTTCCAAAAAGAATGACACATTTCTACAATTGAAAATAATTCAACTTTAAACTCTTCATTTTACTCATTTAGCCTTAAGCTTTTATAATCACACAAATGTCATGACTCCACAAAGTTTTTACCCCCTTAGAAGCATAAGTTTCAAAAGTCTTTTTTTTTTCTTAAACTCCGTGGTCAGTCAAACTAACTCATCTAAATTAAAAAAGGATGAAGTATTTGTATTAAAAAAATTATTAAATATATTTATGCATATTAATGTTACAATCAAATTATTAAGCATTTGAGGAAATCGTTCATCTAAAATAGAATCCATGAAATTAAAATTTTATCTCCGCTTCTACAGTTTTTTTTACGTGCATGTAGGACATTTTATGAACCACGTCAGGATTTGTAGCGGTATCCTTAAAGACCATGCTCCTAATCAGGCATAGTTTTTTTTTCTTTCTTTTTCTTCTTAACAATAATACGTGATGAATAGTGGTCAATTGTTAGATAATCCTTTTTTATTTTAGGTATATTTATTATATGTTGACTCCCTTTAATTATTCGGTATAACTAATTTTTTATATTTTGACAACTTTTAGTGAAAATTCTGGCCCCAACACGCTACTAGCTACTTCCACCCTCAACCTTCACTCTATGATCAAGTTCATTCTTCAATATTCTACAAATGTTGAATAAAAAGGTCTTGAATCCAGATATAAGCCCTAAAATAAAATTATATGTGCAAGAAGGTATTAGAGAATACATTTATCCCTAGTTAATTGTGTAAGATTTTCCAAACGGTTTACTATGTTCTAGGCACTCCACAAGCTATTGGGTTGAATTTGAATATTCACGTTCTTTCACAAAACTAATACCTGACATTTTACATCTTTTATTTTCCTTATATGTTGCACGAACAAGCAAGTGACTAATTTTCTCTCTCTTGCTAAAAACGCTCTCCGTACAATCAAGACGTTAAACAGCCAACGGTAACTAATTGTGCCCTTTCTGGGCAGTTGGTGGCCACGGGCCTATCAATGGGGACGCCGGCCGGCACAACACCGGCGCGTCTGGATGAAAATATAGATCCTCCGTTTGGGAGAATGACTACTGAAGAAGAAAACCCATCCAAATCAAGCTATGCTACTGCTCTAAATGCTCCGGCAACTTTGAACCCTAAACATTAACCGGCACGGCAACCCAGATGTAAAAGCACGATATACTACTCATAACGGAATGCCAGCAGTCATCTTCAAGGCTTCTGATTACTATGGAGTCATGGCTGAAGAGTGTTGATTAACGATCGCAGGCAAATTCGTAAGAACCAGACCACAAATTGAAAAGATCAGATCAGCCTTTGCGGAGAAGATTCCAGTGAAAGGTAATGTCAAGATTAGAGTCTATGATTTTCGCATTATATTAATAAATTTCTCCAACGAAGAAGATTGTAAAAATGTTGGGTGCAAGCGGTCCATCGAAATTGAGGGACAACAAATGTGGCTTTAAAAATGAACACCGATTTCAAATCGGAGGAGGACTCCCCTATTGTTCCGGTATGGGTGTTACTCCATGAGTTACCATTTCATTGTCATACTTGGAACTATGTGAAACAAATTCTGGCTCCGGTTGGAACCCCTCTCTCTATGGATATAGCTACTGATTACAAAACTCGCCCAAGTATGGCTAAGGTCAGAGTTGAAGTTGATCTCTCTAAACCAAAATTGAATTCAATGTGGGTGGGACAAGAGAAGGAATCGAATCCTCTAAAGTGTTTCACTCAAAAATTAGAATATGAAAATGTCCCTAAGTATTGTCGGCATTGTAAATTATTGGGACATTCATTAGCAACATATCGAAATGTCCATAAAAAGAATAATGCAGAAGTGAAAGAGGGGGCAGAACATATGAATCTTCCAGCTGATCACACAACATATAACAATAGCAATGCAAAACTTGAAGTTGAGAAAAAAGATGAAATAAAAGAGAAGTCAGGGGTAAATGAAAGGCAAGGAAAGAATGCACAGGTGCCATATGAGATGCACAATGTTTGGGAAGAATGAGGAACTAGCAAGAGAGACAAGAAGGTTAATTCTATGAAACATGTAAGACAAGAGTCTGCCACAGCCAATGTTGAAATTCAACACAAAAATTCTGGAAAAAAGAAGAACAAAAACAAGGAACCTTTGAAGGGGAGATGATGGATATTGTAGAGATTAGAAATGATCTCATTAGCAACAAGGCCAAGAATGAGGAATTGGAAAAACATAGCAAAGAGGCACAATGTTGTAATGAAGAGGACGCCAACATAAAAAAAAGGACAAGCTTTAAGATGAAAAAGATGAAAAAGATCAAAAAGACTCCAAAGAAGAGGACTAAGGTTACTTTTAAGGTCACTAGAAAGCAACAGGAAGGGAATACAAAAATGGGAAGCAACGTCATAATCCAGGAGGATCATGTGGGCCTATATGAAGAGATTTAAGGTATACAAAATCTGGTAAAGGAAAGAAAAAGGTGAATGAAGATATGAATAACGATGAGAGTCACATATTCACTCCTTTATCTACATAAGTACCTCACGAGAAGGTTGGAAGCAAGGAGAAATCAAACACTAAAAAATACCAAAAGAGGGACATGACTAGATCTCAGGAAACTCAAGGTAGTAGAAATGAAAGAGTGGAAGAATCTATAATGGAATCCTCTAGCTTGACTTCAGATTTCAAGAATCAACAAGGAATCCAGCTTTTTGTGGAATTAAATGGAAGCCAAATAAGAAAACAAGTATGGATGGCAATGGGGCGGTGCGAGTGCGGGGCGGTGCAGGTTTAGACATATGTGGGGCGGTGCAGGTTTATACATATGCGGGTGCGAGGCGGGGCGGGTTAAACTAAAAAAAAAATAATTTTTTGCGGGTGCGGTACGGGTGCAGGTGCGGGTGTGAGTTTAAATACTCATTTTTCGCAAAATTATAAGAATATCATTCATCAACTAACGCAAAATTATTCGAACATTTATAAAGAAAATTTCACAATTAGCTTATGACACATATTTCTTTTATTATTTCAAATATTTGTAACTCACATTTTAATATTCTGAACAAAACGGCTTTTTAGAAAAAAGATAATTGGGTTCATATATTTATAAAGTCGTCTGATGGCATTCAACTTCTTTCCATAATATCCATGGAAATAACAAATATCATTGAAGAATAATACAAAAATTTAAAATTACAAATTAAAATAAAGATACAAAAAGAAATGAAGCGGTAAGCTTCATGATCGGATCCATCTCTTTGTCAACTACCTAGTTTGAATCTGTCAGCTACAAGAAAAAAAGAAAAAAGAAAGTTGCCCAAAAAAGGAATTGTGTGAATGCAACTTGATGAGGTGAATGTCGCTGTAAGATTGCTTAAGAATTTTTTTTTAAGCAAGTGAGAAAATTTTGCATGAGTTTAAATACTCATTTTTTACATAACTAAAAAGGTTGCGGGGCGGTGCGGTACGGGTGGACGCGGGTGTGGTGCGGGGCGGGTGAATGCGGGTTAAAAGAGCTATGCGAGGCAGGTTAAAATTTTACGGGTTAAGAGAGAACCCGCCCTGCACCCCCACCGCCCCCCACCGCTTGCCATCCCTAAAAACGAGGAATCCAAAACTCTGAAGAAATGATGAGAAAATTGGCAACAGTCTTATAGAGGCTTGCACTCCTGACGTCACTATGGAGAATGAGCCAGTAGATCCAGCAAAAATCCATCTACAAGAGGTGATTGGCAAAGATGATTGTCTCCGGTTAAAAGAGGTAGAAGCCATAATAGAAAAGGTGGAAAGAAAGTCAGAAGCAATACCACTCCCTCCCCCAAAGGAAGGAGATCCAAATGAACTCACCTTTTACTGTTTCCATGATCAAAGCTATTTTTTGGAATATTAGAGGTGTTAGATAAAAAAAATACTATCCATAGGTTGAAAAGTCTGATTAATATCAATAAAGTTGACTTTGTTACAGTGTTTGAATCTTTTGTGAATAAGAACAAGATAGAAGGGTATGGTAGATTCCTTGGCTTCCAACACAGACTTTCCAATGATATTAGTAAGATTTGGTGCTTCTGGTCTATTAATCTCACGGCAACTGCAATTATCAATAACGATCAATAAATTACTTTGAAATTTGAGGATGGTATGGGTGGAGACAAGGTTTTTGTCTCTGCTATATATGTTAAGTTTAATTTTACTGAAAGGAAAGACCTTTGGATAGTCTGGAGAACCTTAGCACTACTATTGCTAATCCATGGTGCGCTGGAGGAGATTTTAATGTCATAATGGAATCAGAAGAAAAAATGGGGGAAAACCTCATAGAGCCTATAAATGTTTTGACTTCATCTCCTGTATGAATGCTTGTGGTCTTATGGATGAAGGATATATGGTTTCTAACTACACTTGGTATAATAATAGAAGGCCAAGAAAGAGAATTTGAAAAAGATTGGATATGATTTTGTATAATGACCAGTGGGATCAGAGATTTCAGAGAAACATTGTAAGATATCTAGGGAGAACTAGTTTAGACCATAGAGTTTTGCTCATGAAATCCCAGTCAGATCAAGATTCTAAGCAGAGTTACTTTAAGTTTTTAAATTTTTGGGTTGATCAACCTGGTTTCTTTGATTTGGTTCAAGAAACCTGAAACACTCAACTTAGAGAGAACATTATATGGAGGCTTCATCAGAAGTTAAAACTTCTGAGTAACAATTTGAGCCATTGGTACATGAATGTCATTGGTAATGTATATTAGAATGTTACAAAATGGGAGGAAAAGATTCAGGTCTTGGAGAAAATTGAGTTGATCTCCAATACTGAGAAAAACAGGGAGGATCTCAATAAGGCTCAAGCAGAATATGTTAGTTTGATGGTCAAGCAGGACTCTCTCCTTAGGCAAAAATCTCAAGTCAAGTGGTATGAAGAAGGAGATAGTAACAGAAAGTACTTCATAGTGTTATTAAGGATAAAAGAAGAAGACTTCATCTAGTAAGAATCAAAAATCATAGAGGCAAATGGATTCAGGGGGAAGAGAAGATCTCTCAGGCTGCATGTAGGCATTGTACTAAGCTTTTTAACCTCCCAGAACCCAACCTGGACACCACTATATTGGATTGTATCCCTAGATATATAGATGATGAAGATAATTGGGAGTTAATGTCTAGACATTTTGTGGAGGAAATTAAAGAGGCAGTCTTTGACATGTGTGCTTCTAGTTCAGCTGGTCCTGATGGGTATAATGGTACTTTTTACCAAAAATGTTGGCATATTATCCAAGAATATATTGTAGCTTTTGTGCAAGCCTTTTTTGATGGAGGTAACTTAACCAAGTATTATTCTCACACCTGCTTGGCCCTTATCCCGAAGGTGGAGGCTCCTAGCAACTTCTCTAATTTGAGACCTATTAGCCTAAGCAACTACTCCCATAAAATTATTTTTAAAGTTATGTCAAAAAGACTCAATCCCATCTTGCCAAGAATAATATCTGAAAACCAATCTAACTTTGTCAAGGGAAGATCAATCATTGATAATATTTTTCTGGCTAAAGAAATTGTGCATGGCATTTTTCAGAAAAAACAAAGGTGGTAACATAGTTATTAGGTTGGACATGGCTAAGGCCTATGATAGGATGTCGTAGAAATTCTTAACCTCTGTCCTTAGCAAATTTGGTTTTTCTAATGGGTACATTGATATCATCAAAAGGCTTATCTCTAATGTTTGGTATTCAATTGTTATTAATGGAGATAAAAAATATTTCTTTACCTCTTCCTAAGGGCTCAAGAAGGGAGATTCTCTATCACCTTCTCTCTTTATAATTGGTGCAGAGGTTTTATCAAGGTTGTTGAATAAATTAGATAACACCACTGATTTTATTCCTTTATCTATGAGTAAGAGAGGTCCCTAGATAAATCATCTGGCCTATGCATATGATATTGTTATTTTTACTGGAGATAAGAGTAAGTATGTGAAGTTGGTTTTAAAATAGATTAAATCGTATGAGAGGTCCTATGGACAACAGGTGAATAGAGATAAAAGTTTCTTCTTAACATCTCCTAAAACTTCCCCTTCAAGAATTAACAAGATGAGAAATGTAACGATCCGACTGGTCATTTTGAGCTATAGCACATCGTTCAGTGGCTTGAGGCCTTGAGTACCTTTACTTCAGACACTATGACTTGTACGTGTGGTCGGAATTAAATTTCGAGAAGTTCGGGATTAATTTGGAAAGAAAATTCTAATTTTGGAAGCTTTAAGTTGAAAAAATTGACTAAGGTTTGACTTTTGAGTAAACGGCCTCGAAGTCGGGATTTGAAGGTTTCAATAAGTTCATATGATGATTTCGGACTGGGTTATATGTTCGGGTCGAGTATCGGGTGGTCCGAGAGCATTTCGGCGCTTATTATGGAAGGTTGGCATATTAAAGGCTTAAGAATTTCCTAAGTTTGGTTTGAAGTGGGATTTGGCGTTATCGATGTCCGTTTGGGGTTCTGAGCCTTGGAATGGCTTCGTTATGACATTTATAACTCGTGTGTGAAATTTAAAGTAATTCCGGATTGATTTAGTACGTTCCGGCACAAGATATAGAATTTGGAAATTTGAAAATTTATAAGTTTGATTCGAGGTGCGATTCATGATTTTGATGTTGTTTGACGTAGTTTAAGGCTTCGACTAAGTTCGTATTATATTTTGGGACATGCTGGTATATTTGGTCAGGGTCCCGGGGGCCTCGGATGGATTCCGGATGGTTAACGGATCGAGTTTGGGCTTGGGGGAAATGCTGAAGCAGCTGGCATATGGTGTAACCGCACCTGTGAGGTTTTGACCGCAGGTGCGGAGCTACAAAATCGGCCAAGAGGGTAGCAAGAGCAGTTCTGGGCGAGCTGGGTAGTGGCGCATATGTGAGACCATTTCCACATCTGCGATGGCGCAGATGCGGCGTCCTTGGGCGCAAAAGCGGAATGGATGGGGAAGGTTGGGACCGCAGTTGCGTAACCGTACCTACGCATGAGGAGCTGCAGAAGCGAAGGCGCAAAAATGTTGGAGGGGCCACTGATGCGGAGGTTGAGGGCCTGAAGGGAGCCGCATAAGCGGACTCTGTGCCGCAGAAGCGGCTCATGTTCCGCATATGCGAAAAATGTCGCTGGGCAGTGAGGTTTTTCTAAAAATGGAATTTGGCCCATTTTCTTACATTTTCACTTGGTTGGGGAGATTTTGGAGAGCGTCAAGGGGAGATTTTCTTCAAGCAACACAAGTAAGTAACTCCCACCTATTACAAGTTAAATATATAGTTTGTATATGGATTTAAACATGAAAATTAGTGAAAATTTGGGATTTTCGGTAGAAAACCTAGAATTTGGTACTTTTGAAATTTGACCACGAAATTGGACATGGAAATAGGAATAAATTATATATTTGAGTTCGTGGTGTTATGGGTAGAGTTTATCTTCGAAAATTTCTAAAATTCGGGCGCGTGGGCTCGAGGGTTGACTTTGTTGGATTTTGAGAGAAGCCGGGAATCATTATAAATTGTTAAATTATACGTGTTGGGGTATATTTTGATTGGTTTGCACGTTCTTTGACTAGTTTTGAAGAGACGACCATCAGTTTGAGGTGTTAGAGAGGCTTTGGAGCCGGTTATGGAACTTCGGAACGAGGTAAGTCTCCTGTCTAACCTTGTGAGAGGGAAACTACCCCTAGGTGATATTTATTGTTATGTGTAACTAGTTGTGGGTGCTACGTACACGCGAGGTGAAGAGAGTCCGTACGTAGCTACAACATATTTATGTCCGGGTAGACTTAGGATCTTATCATGTAATATTTGAATTATTTGAACTCATTTTGCTGGCTTAATTAATTGAAGTTATAAATGAAATCGATTTAGAAATGAATATATGTATACTAGTCGAAGCCTTAACACTTTGAGCTGTGGGTGAGTTATTTGAGAAACGGTAAAGATTATATCCATTTTGTATTCATGTACGGTATTGTAAATACGTGTCTCATAATTCGGTAATTTTTTTTTCTTGTGGAGCGGATCGAATGCCTCGGAAGTATATAGATGCATCTATGGTTTGTGTCGCTCGACCCTCGGCAGTGTACACATTATTCTAGATTGTGTCAAACGACCTCGGTAGAATCGTGCGTTATATCGCTAGTAGTTCGAATATTCACGAGCTATTCTCTCTACTGATGCCCAACATTTATACGGCATTCCTTATTTATTTGATAATGCCACTTGACATTTTCTGAGTTGTTAAAGTAGAATACAAGATTTAGAAATTCTTGCTTTAAAAGAAGTAATTGGAAGATTATGTAACTTACAGATTTACCCCATCATTGACGTATGTTTCATATCTGCTCATATTTTATTATATTGTTTTATTGGACCTTTAGTAAGTATCGATGTCGATCCCTTATCACTACTTCTCCGGGGTTAGGCTAGATACTTACTGGGTACGGGTTGATTTACGTACTCATATTGTACTTCTGCACTAAATGTGCAGGATGTGACAGGTTCATTTGATTATCACCTTGGCGCGTAGGCGCACCCGCTGGGGAGGCTTTATGTGAGTTGTATTTCAGACTACGCATCGCAGTCCACCGAATCTCCATTGTACTATTTATTTTATTTTGTCTTACTATATTCGGGACATATATTGTATTATTATTGTACTCCTTAGAAAAATACTCATGTACTTGTGACACCGGGTTTAGGGGGTTCTTACTGGTTGTTCGTTATTGTAGTTCACGTATTATCTTTTACCCTATAAATTCCATTTTATACTATTTAAGTAATGGAGATTATGATTTCGAAAGTAATAAAATGAGTAAATAAATGGATACTACAACGTTGGCTTGCCTGACGGCGGCGTTAGGCGCCATCACGACCTATAGTGGATTTTGGGTCGTGACAGCTTAGTATCAGAGCGTTAGGTTCACTTGGGTCTCACGAGTCATGAGAAAGTCTAGTAGAGTCTTGCGGATCGGTACGAAGACGTCTGTACTTATCTTCGAGAGGCTACAATGCTGTTAGGCGCACTTTCCTTCTTGATTTCCTCATCGTGCGGTTTGATTCCATTGAGGCTTGTTCCTTTATTTCCTTCCTACTCAATCTTATGCGACGCAGAGCGTTTGTTACCAATTGGGCATCGAGTAGTTGAATTGGTATTGTAGACGTGGTGCAGGATGTTGTTCCGTGCGTATTCGGGCATGCTATTATCGTTGCCTTGCGGAAGAATGTTCTGTCATTTCAGTTCAATACTGTACTTCCTATGGTTTTGAGGCTATGCACGGATTGCTATAATGTTCATGAGTTGTTATCGCACAGTGTTGGTATAATAGTAGAGTGCTTATTTATGGATCGCGACAGTGAATGACTCGAAATGAGGATTCTTCAGTGCATGATTTAGAGGTTCAACATTTAATCCCAGCAAAGGAAAGGCAATCAGACTATGTATGTTCAGGTTTTGGTTGATGGTGTAACGAGACTTGGTATTCTCGAGAGTGGTGGAGTTTTTATTGTGATGTGGTGTCATCGTCTTTGTTTGAATGCATTACGGTTCGCCGGTGTTATGGTCTCCTTTGATTTTGCCTTGGGAGCAGGCTGAGGGGCGGTTGTCAGAGATAACGGTGTGCAGCGGTTCAGAATCGAATTGGTATTTCTAATGTTGATGGCTCGAGAAAGATGATCTTCTAGAAGATTTAGAGTTGGTAGCAATTCATTAGTTCCGGTGCTATAAGTATGGATTTGATTTGAGGCAACATTTGGGCAACTAAGTATGAGGAAAGACATGGCGGGAGGTGTCTCGTGGCGGATGAATTACTAGCGGGTCAAGTATGAGAAGCAGAAGCCGAGAAGTTTCTTAAAGGAGATGGTTTGACCGAAGTGGGATTGGCAGAGTAGCATATGGATTCTGTGGTAGGATAGCCACGTACCTTGAAAAAGTGAATAACGGTTTGGGAATCGTGATGGAAGGTGATTTTGTCTACGGATTTTATTTGGAATGATGGTTACTGTACAGAGAAAGATTGAATATCACAGAAAGGAGCTTGCTTGAAATGAAGAGGGGTGTGAAGATTTGATTATCGTTTCAGATGCAATATGACTTGAGTTCGGAAGATATTGTTGAACTTTTAGTTGATGTCAATAGGGAAGGAGCAAACTTATACAGCTGGTGGGCGATCATAGGCTCAGGAGAATTTACTGATTACGTGGTAGTTGTACCCAGTGCAGCGTCATTGGAAGATGTAGGTAAGGAATTCCACAGGTGGGTTATCTCCTGTGAGCAGGTTAGCGGTTGCATGGTGTTGTTGAAGCTTCTATGAAGAATACTACTTGCTACCCGGCAAGAGGTCGAATATGTGATTGTGGCTGATGATTCAAAATGTTCATGAAAAGCTTAACAAAAGACTTCGAGAAATTTGGCGGGTTAACAGTGCGAGATCATGGCAATTAAGAAGGAGGAATTGTTGTGGGCTCTACATTATGTGGTGGTAGCTTAAGGCTAAGTGAGGGAGCCCACCGTCTACAATTGGATCGTGTGGGTGTCTGCTTGTGCTGTTTTTGGTTATCAGTGTATTGGTGGATTATTTATGACTAAAACAAAAGGAAATTTCAGGAGTAAGTCAAAAAAGGAACTCGATGAATGTGTGCTATACTTCGCCTTATCGATTGAGGTACCGGATTTGGGAAGACTCCGAGTTTATGCTTCTTGTGGATGTAATGTACAAGGAAACATATTCAGCTGGTTTCTTCTTTGAGAGTGTGTTCCGGTGCTAGCAGAGCGTTGAAGTTTGGTGATATTCGGGATCAGGTGAGAGTGGGTGACTCTCAACAACGGTTCTAGTGGGGTCAAGAATTAAAGAGTAGTGCATAAGGATTTCAGGTCTGTTATGTGGTTAAGGATCGAACCTTCACAGTGGATTGTGAACGGGACTTGGAATGTTCTATGTTATCATCTGGTATGCGGTGAAGTATTGGAGGAAAGGAAGAAATAGCTTCGGATTAGCGGAAGGGCTTGTAGAATGGGTGTACCAGTCAGAGATGCTATTGAGCGCATAAGGAGGATATGAGATGGTTCATGAGTATTGAGATGATGTGGTCTTGTGATGTGGGTCACTCGAGATGAGTGCAGATTTAGTTCGTTATGTTTTCGAATGGAGCTAATATTATTTCTAAGGCAAGTCGAGAGTAAATTGGAAGAAGTTGGATCGGTTAGAAATGGTTGAACCAGCCTATTTGCGGCAATGATCAGATCCTTCAGCGTGTGAAGTTATACATGTGGTTTGTGGTTGTACGGGTAGGCTTGATAGCCACCATACCTTTATTGATTTGGGAGGTATTTGATTCGAATGGCCTTGTTATGTAAATGGATTTCGGAAGAGTCATGGCAGATTAGATCACGACTTGAGTTTTGGATTTTCTGTGGTTTGGGAATTCAATTGCGTGTTGCATTGGTTCATCTGTGATGAGCTAAGCGAAAGGTTTCTAGCCAATGAAGAGTTTATTCTACTAGTAGTTCAAGGGTTAAGGTGAATGCTTGTATTATCGCGTAGCGGCATGATAGGTGCAGTGAGCGGCATGTGTCACACCCCAAACTCAGGGAGCGCGACCGACGCTCAACCGAGTGAACCTGGTCAAGCAAACATGTTAGATACTTTCTACCCACATCACTTATAAATACAAAGTGTACATATTTTCGTTAATTATACGATAAGGAGACCATGTATACAATACCAATTTAGTAAAATTAGTTACTTTATTTTAAAGTCTCAAATTACACACACATATTTCATAGTCTGAAGTGGAACAAGTAATTCAAACACAACATAACTAGTTTGGCTTCCCCAACACCAATATACAACCCACACTATGTCTACGGAGCCTCTAATAAATACAGAAGAGTATTATGATAATGTCGACAACAAGGCCCCGGGTATACCTCAAACACAATACACAAGGAACAAAAGATACATCACCCCGAAATGAAGTGGGGCTCACCAAGTCTACTGGGAAGAGGGTGTACCGCTATCACTGATCAATGTCTTTTGTTGTGGAACCACCTGCATCCATTGATGATGCATCACCCCCGACAAAAAGGACGTTAGTATATATGGAATAGTACTAGTACGAATGACAAAACACCCTCTCAATAGAATAAATAATACGAGCAAGAATAATTATAATACCAGTGGAAGCCTCAAACAACATCAAACCTCAAATTAGGATCAAGACAGTGTTCAAATTAATTTCCATATCATAAGTTGGGAGATATTTAGTACCAATAATGCCACCTTTCACAATATCAATACCACCGTACTTTTATTATGGAGTCTGATCACGACCCGATCGGCTAGGTCATCTCATTCGAGACATTAACCATAATCATAATTTCCAGCACAATCACCACCATGTGTGCGGCATGGCGTCCGATCACGACCCGATCGGCTAGGCCGTCTCATTCAAGACATCATCCTTTTTATACCAATCGTCTCATTTCATACTTCTTTCACATCTTTTCATTTTATTGGCACTAGTGGCCACAATTATAAAATCATTCTTGGCACGTCGTCGTATTTAGTATTTCATGCTCACCTTTTTCACTTTCAAACATCATCATCATCAACAACAACAAAGCATTACAATCAAGGTTTCTAGTACACATGTGAGCAATTAAGAATCTTAGGCACATTGAAATCTTTTACAAAAATTGGCATAATAGCCTTCGTTTGAACTTGACTTGAAGTCGAAACATATTAAATGCACAACCCATACTTTGAACACGTTCTCAAATGATGACATAACACGATAAAAGCATTTAGTATACATATTGAACACATATCTTTCAACACAAGCTTATTCGGAATAGCCCACTTTACAATGAACAACTCGAGACTTACAGAAATTACATGAATACCGTGGGATTCAATTCTAAGAGAGGATTTTAGCCAACATACCTTGCTTCGAGCCTTTTAATCTACTACAACGTTTCAAAAATCTTAGCTACTTCGATCTATTTAAAGATATAGCAAAATTGAACACAAATTAGGAAGGAGTTCATAGTTCCAGCTCACTTGAGTATTTTATCAAACACTAGGTGTGCAAATTATGCTACAAGGTTCATCCACAAGATTTCCTTCACTCCACAACTAATTCAACACCAAAACCACCCAAGATTGTTTAACAACTTCCCCACAATCCCTACTAGCCCATGCATGTGATAAATAACAATTCCCATATCCAAACATCATACTCCCAAATTACCCATCTCATACCCAAACTCGAAATTGAAGACTAGGGTTTGAATCTTACCTCTTAGATGAAGATCTTGTGGTTGGCTTCCTTGATTATTGAAGATTGGGACAAGAATAAATGATTAGAATGTTAGGTTTCCTCTTTCTCTCTCTAAAATACTCTTACCTCTCTCTAAAATCATCATATGGATGCCCCAAAATAAGCCCCAAAGGCTATTTATCAAAATGGGGTCGGGTAAAATTTCCAAAACTTAAACTTGCCGAAACCGAGTCTGCGATCGCAAACCGTACCGTAGAACTATTATGCGGCCCACATATCGGTCGCATAATTGATGCTCCAAAACTGGGGTCGTCTGGTTGGGTCTACAGTGATTATGCGGCCCACAGACCTGTTCTGCGGTCGCATAATGCACCGCATAACTGGTCTGCAGTCACATAGTTTACCACAGACCTTCCTCCATTCTTGCCCCGCCTCTGATTCACTCTGCGACCATTTTGTAGTCCGCAAAGTGATTTTGCGGCCGCATAGTGGGCTGCGAAAATGTCTTTTTTTGTTGAAAGTGTTCCATTACTCCCCAGTGCATGGTTCAACCTAAAAAGTCCAAGCCACTCAAGCACGTAAACCTAGTTCGACACCACGAAACCTTAATTTCCTTTGTGAAAATTTTACGGGGCCTTATAGCATGAGAATTTGAAAGTTGAGGAATCAAGGTTAGGGTTCGGGGTTGACAAGAATGTCACGGGCTCGGATGAGCAGGGGAAAATTCAAATGTTCAGAGTAAGCTAACATTTTCTTTAGTGACACCTGAGAATTGTATTCTGTGTAAGAGGCTTTGTGTATTGATTTGCGGATTTTTTATTTGCTTTACAAAATTAGAACGGTTGGTGGTATGGATGTGCGGACTTTGCTACCTGAGCGGAAGGTCGTGGGAGCGTACCCCACGGGGATATTTGTATAAGTATGGCATGTGAGTCACTTTATTGTTAAAGATTAAAACCAAGTATGGAGGTTATGGAAATATTGCAAATGCGAGAGTTTATGCCTGAGAGGCGTTCTACTCCTTGGGCTGTAGACCGTGTGAGTTTATTTCATCGGGCATGGGATTTTATTCCATCATCAGCTATTCTATGTAATCTTTATTGTGCCATGTGGGTTGCGAGACAGCTTAGTTATTCACACATATGTCGAGGTCCCGTGTAGCTTGTGGTGTTATATGATCAGAATGGCTCTCGAGACGCAAGTCATTTATTGCACTTTAGTTGTGCAAGGGTTTCATAGCATATGGCGCGGTCCGTCTCCCCAGGATTTGTATTATGCACTTGGCATGCTTGTGGTCGATATTCGGGCATTTCGTAAGTGTAAGCGTTGCAACTTGATGTGTGTGTTTTCTTCTTGATTGTTATGTGCGGATCGGGTGACACGCCGCAACGGGTATATTGTCGGATCGGGTGGCATGCCTCCACTGGCATGTTATGTGGATCGGGTTGCACGCCGCAACATTGTCATGTTTGGATCAGGTTGCATGCTGCAACAGTGTCATGTCAGATCGGGTTGCACGTCGCAACAGTGAGATATTAAGCATAGTTCATTGCACTTATTTTGTGTGTCTTGTTTTTAATCCCCGAGGTAGGTTCACAGCATCTATTTTGCTGTTTTATTCATTACACGGGCTGGGTAGTCCTTCTCAAGAGTTCGTTCTTCCTTATGTATCGCATGTAAGTTGTAGCTTATTGGCGCGTTGTGGGCGTCATATAAGAATTTTGGTAGTGTCCGAGATGGCTTATTACCTGAGCAGCTTGTACTGGTTGAGATGAGATTATTGGACCTGAAATTAGTACAATCAGATTTATATAAGGTACATTAAAGAGAAAATATCGTTATTCAATTTAGAATTAGGTAATGGTTCTTGTTAGGAGGAGAGACTCCATGAATTATTGAGTCGGTAGGTGGTTACGAGTTTCTATACGTCTCTTTCATCGTGGCAGTATTGCGAGAGTTGGAATAGGATTTATATGCGTCATCAGATGTATTATGGGAATCAGATTTGTGAAATTATAGCTATTATGGTCGGAGGATATTATTATGGGCAACCGACTTATGTGGTGCATGGTATGATTTCAGCATAGGTTCATGATCATGGTTTGGTACAGTGCGTGGTGATTGGTACGGTGTTCATATGTTATAATCAGGACCTGTAGAGAAATTCGGAGGTCGGAATTTGGTCCTAAGGTTTATTAACGAAATAAAAGCAAGGATCTTCAGTCTGACTCAAGCTAATGTGTTCAACTGGATTGCGGTGGCACGGGTAGGTGCACGAGGTGTTAAACAGTGATTTTGGACAAGTCAGGAGCAGTCCTTAGCACGTTTGAGGACGAACGTATGTTTAAGTAGGGGAGAATGTAATGACCTGACCGGTCGTTTTGAGCTCTAGAGCATCGTTCTGCGGCTTGAGGCCTTGAGTAGCTTCACTTCAGATACTATGACTTGTACGTGTGGTCGGAAATGAATTTCAATAAGTTCGGGATTGATTTGGAAAGAAAATTCTAATTTCGGAAGCTTTAAGTTGGAACAATTGACTAAGGTTTGACTTTTGAGTAAACGACCTCGGAGTCGGGATTTGAAGGTTTCAATAAGTTCGTATGATGATTTCGGACTTGGGCTTATGTTCGAGTCGAGTATCGGGTGCCCGGGAGTATTTCGGTGCTTATTATGGAAGGTTAGCATTTTAAAGGTTAAAGAATTTCCTAAGTTTGGTTTGAAGTGGGATTTGGTGTTATCGATGTCAGTTTGGGGTTCCGATCCTTGGAATAGCTTCGTTATGTAATTTATGACTTGTGTGTGAAATTTGAAGTAATTCCGAATTGATTTGATATGTTTTGACACAAGATATAGAATTTGGAAATTTGAAAATTTATAAGTTTGATTCGAGTCGCGATTCATGATTTTGATGTTGTTTGATGTGGTTTAAGGCTTTGACTAAGTTCGTATTGTATTTTGAGACGTGTTAGGAAATTTGGTAAAGGTCCCGGGGGCCTCGGGTGGATTTCGGACGGTTAACGGATCGAGTTTGGGATTGGGGGAAATGCTGAAGTAGCTGGTATCTAGTGTAACCGCAGCTGCGAGGTTTTGGCCGCAGGTGTGGAGCCGCAGAAACGGCCAAGAGGGTCGCAGGAGCGATTCTGGGCGAGCTGGGCAGTGGCACATGTGCGAGACCATTTCCGCATCTGTGATTGCGCAGATGCAGTGTAACGATCCGACTTGTCGGTTTGAACATTTACGCTCCTTTCAACTATTTGAAGTCTTGAATAGCTTCATATGATGTATTATGACGTGTGTGAATCGTCGGTTTTGATTTTCAGGTATTTTGATATTAGTTCGGAAGAATAAATTTTGATGTTGGAAGCTTAAATGAAAAGGGTTGATCGGAGTTTGACTTTTGTGCAAACGACTCGGGAATGGGGTTTTGATGGTTTCAATTGCTCCGTATGGTAATTTCGGACTTAGGAGTATGTCTGGATATTTATTTTGAAGTCTATAGTTGAATTTGACTTGAAATAGCGAAAATAAGAAATTGAAGGTTTGGAAGTTTGACCAGAAGTTGACTTTATTGATATTGGGGACGGAATTCAGTTCTGGAAATTGGAGCATATCCATTATGTCATTTTTGACTCGTGTGCAAAATTTGAAGTCATTTCGGATTGATTTGACACATTTCGGCACAAGATATAGAATTTGGAAAATTTATAAGTTCGATTCGAGGTGCAATTTGTAATTTTGACGTTGTTTGATGTAATTTGAGACCTCGAGTAAGTTCGTGTTATGTTACGGGACTTATTGGTATATTTGAGACCTCGAGTAAGTTGACTTAATTATATTTCAAAAGAAATCGGAGGAATTTTCTACAATTTCATAAAATGAGTTTTCGAGCTTTGAACACCGACTCAGAGACGGATTTGAATGAAATTAGTATGGTCGGACTCGTAATTGAGTGGGTTATCAGATTTTATGTGTTTCATCGAATTCCAAGACGTGGGCCCCGCCATCGAATTTTCGAGCGGAGTTGGGAATTTTAATAAATTATTAAATTGTAAGCATTGGAGTGTATTGTGATTAATTTGCACGTGGTTTGAATATATACAGATCGTTTGACTTGAATTGAGGAGATAGGAAGGCGTTTGGAGGTTGAATCGCGCGGACTGGAATTTTTGGAGCATTGTTTAGCTTGCTCGGTATTGGATTCGGCTTGTTCGAGGTAACTAATATTTCTAAACTTGGAGCTGAGGGTATGAACTCTGAATATACGTGTTTTGTGATTTGTTTGGAGGTGACGCACATGCTAGGTGACTGGAGCGTGGGCGTGCACCGTAGAAATTGTGACTCAATCGATTCTGTAGAGCTGTGTAATCAATTAACTTTTATTTTTCCATGTATTTTTCATGTGTTAGAGAAACTGAGTTGTGACTCATGTTAGAAATCATGCTTAGGCAAATGCTAATATTATTGGAACCCACTGAGGTTATTTCCACTGTCGAATTATATTTTTAAACTGTAGTTTCATACTCAGTCATATTCATTCATTGCATATCATATCCCAGTCTCTATTGTTATTTATTGATACATCATATCATCATTTTGGGCTAGTTTCATGACAATATTAGCCCGAGAGACTAGAGAGATTGGTGACTGAGTGAAGCCGAGGGCCTGATTGTGAGGATATTTATGGGAATGAGCTGCACGCCGCAGCAGGCCATATCGGCTATATATATATATATATATATATGTATATATATGTATATATATGGATCAGGGATGCACGCCACAACATGCCTTATAGGCTTTATTATTATGAGATCGGGTCACACGCTGTAGCAGGCTGGATTGGCTTATTATAGCGCTTGGGCTGAAGGAGCCCCTCCGGAGTTTGCACCCCCCACAGTGAGCGCATATGACATTATATTTGGGATGGATTTTCCAAGGCATGGAGTTGCCTTATTTATTTATGTTTGGGATGGACTTCCCAGGACATGGAGTTGCCTTATTTATTTATTTATTTATTTATATTTGGGATGGACTTTCTAGGGCATGGAGTTTTATTATTTATTTATTTATTTATTTATTTATATTTTGGATGGAGTTTCCTGGGTTGGATTGGCCCTGTACAGTACTGAGTGACTGAATATAAGTTATTATGTGTATATATTTGGGATTGATCTTCCCTGGGCTAGATTGGTCATATACAGTACTAAGTGACTGAGTGTGCTGAATATTGAGCGTGATGAGTGGAAATGTGAGACAGTGAGATTGAGTACTCTAAGAGTGTGAGTATATGAGTTTATCACTGTGCTGCATTGTATTAGACATGCATACTTGATACGTAGGCATAGAGAAATATATTTCCTCATGCCATATGATAATGAAATTTCTTATTCGTCGTTAAATTTTTTGAGAAAAATCACAGATTTCAGACTTACTCATGTTTTCGGTGATTTTCTGCAAAAGATTTGAGTTTACTGTTATACTTGAAAAAAATATTTATTTTCCGGAATTGTATACGAGGTGAGAATTTTTTTATCGAGTTATTACTTGTGGTCCTCTAAATTGTATTGTTATGAGATGTTATTGGTTATTGGTGTGGACTCTGACATTGGTACAAGCTTGTCACTACTTTCAACCTAAGGTTAGATTTGTTACTTATTGAGTACATGGAGTTAGTTCTACTCATACTACACTTCTGCACCTTGCGTGCAGATTTCTAATGCTGATGTTGCTGTGTATGGCGGGAGCTGGCATGGAAGATGTACCTGCGATCCGGCCATAACTGCCTCTTATTCATGGTAGCTTTAGAATTAGTAATTTGTTCATGTATATTTCAAATGAATGTAATATTTTATTTCATACCAGCTTTGTAAATTCTAATCTTAGAAGCTCATGATTTATACTACCAGTCCTTGGGGAGTGTATTAAAGTCAATTAAATATTAATTGAATCGAATTATTGTTATTTGGCTTACCTAGCGGGTGAGGTTAGTTTCCATCACGGCTAGTTAGAGTTTGGGGCATGACAAGTTGGTATCAGAGCCCTAAGTTCATAGGTTCTACAAGTCACGAGCAAGTGTCTAGTAGAGTCTTGCCGATCGGTATGATGACGTCCATACTTATCTTCGAGAGGCTACGAGGAACTTTAGGATAAACTTCCCATCTTTCTTTCCTTATAGTGCGACATTGATTTGGCTTGAATCGTACCTCTTTGAATTAATTCCACTCACTCGTACGCGTATGTGAATGCACGGTATCAGTTGTGCATCGACAACTTATGATTCTATGAACGAGGTATGAGATGTGTTTTCTGTGTTTTGGTGAAGGGACAGTCTGGAGGACTTGATGCCAGGTTTAGACCGCATCTTAGACTCGGTAGTTTCAGTTATGAGAACTTGTACTTTTGGACTCATATATCAGGTAGTATTCCCATGAGTGGAATTTATGGCTCGGTGAGCGGTGGAATGACAAAATGATGAGTATGATGCGACTGTAGGATGCGTTCATATGGTTTGAATGTGATGAGAAGAGTTTCGCGTGATGTAAAAAAGGGCCATTGGGTGCTTGATTTTCATCTTGATTTGATGTATAAGTCTCGAGTTATGAGTGTGTTGAAGGATCTTTCACGTTGTTAAATTGTGGGACAAATTAAATTCTCATGTCTTGTTAATGAGTTTGGACTCAGGAAGATTAAGTGATTGCGTAGTAATTATGGCTGCGAAAGGGTATAGCAAGATGCCAATTTGAGGCTAAGTAGATGGGTTATCTTCTGTGGAGTAATCTACGTACGTGTGTTCCTTATAATGTTGTGTGGGGTTTTTTTATTCTCCCAACAGGGTATATGTGTTGAGATTTGAGTTTGAATTAGTTGAGAAAGTTGACTTGACCATCACGAGGATGAAGGCGAGCTTAGTAGATGATTTGAGGTATTTTATGGTTTGTGTTACCTGAGCTTGTGAAGAATTTGTGTTGAATTGACTACAAGATTATGACAGTAGTAGAGTATGGGTATAGTGAGTTATCAGATGTTTTGTTTTATGGATTTGAGCGAAGTGGGGCAGTCTGCTATCTACGATTTGATTGCACGATTATGTGTGGTATTGGTTTTGGTTCGAGGCATACTTGTGGATTAGTTATGACTTGCAAAGTTTGAGATCAAGGATGACTCGAGTAAGGAAATTCTTGAATACGGGTTATATTGCGCTTTATGAGCATATGAAACTCATGGGATGAGTGAGTTGTTATTTGCAAAGTTTGTTGTATGCGCAGAGTATGGATTTGATTGGTGGTGTTAAAGCAGGGTTACTTCTTTAAATGTTGTTGTGCTAATGGGGCACGTGTCTTTTGGCCCGTTTGGGCGGTACAATTTAAATTTAGGCAGAGTGGATGACTTTCGAAAGGGTTCTAATGGATTCAAAATGTATATGTGTCAATTGAATGTTTTTTTTTGGAATTTGTATATTGCTAGAATCGGTTATTTATACTGGATGGTGCCAGGACTTTCGGTAATTCTGTATGATTATGGATTCTACATTTCAGTATAACAAAGGTTAAAAGAACAACTTTAAGTTCACATAAGGTCATTTCAGAGTGGGTGTCTCAGTTGTGGTATTTATGAGAGGTGATTATGTTGTGGTGGGGCTTTACAAATGTTTTGGTGGCAATATTCTTGGGTTTGGTGACCAACGTGGCTTGGTCGAGTTAGAGGAATTCAGTTCTGATAGATTGGTTATGTGCAAATGGATTTCAAGTGTTCTTGATGGTTTGAGCCGGATATTTTCTATCGATGTGAGGAGTATGTTGTGTATTGTGATTTCATCCTCGATGGGAACAAAATGAAGGTTTCTAACTAACCGGGTATGTAAATTGCTGGTGACTTAGAGTTGATAATGAGATTCTGGTGTTTGTCACATGATGGCATGATAAATGTGGTATGTTGTGCGGGATTAAAATTTACATGTACAAGGTGGCAGTTCAGTCTTCAAGGGAAGGTCACGTATTTTGGACAAAATGGTCAGTTTCAGATATTTAGATGAAGGTTATAACTGCTCGGTAATCCCTGAGAAGGGTGCGCATTTCAGAAGGCGCATTGTGTTTTGACTTACGGATGTTCATCAGTATTGCGGTACTCACCTGGTTGATAGACTGATCATATTCCAATTATTGCTATGTGACACGGAAGAATTATGGAAGTATTCCTCGTGGGATGATCGTGCATGAAAGATGTGTTAGTCATTCGACTACTGGGGTTGGGACCAGTTACGGTGATTCATGTGTTCTATGAATTTAGAGACTGAGAGTTCTCAGAAGCATATTGTTTCAGGGTTGCGGCCTGTTTGAGGTGGGTATTTTATTTAAACTCAGTGGAGGCACTAGTTGTGTTAATTGAATGTGATAGCTACGCGCTACGAGTGAGTATATATGTGAGGTTTGAGCCCATGTGCGGGCATCGGGGCAAATTTTCATACTCAGAAGAGTGCTTAGGCTATGATATGCCTAGTGTTGACTGTTAAGCATAAAGTTATAACGTTCTCGTATTTGTACCTTTATTGAGAACTATCTGAGCTATACTTGAGGTTACAAAAAGGGTTAGTTCCCTGAATAAATTTGGAAGTTACTAACTCTGTGATAACTTGCCGATTTGAGCTGTGATAGCACACTTTGCACATGCCTACACTATGGCGTGTTATTTATACCAGTCCAGGAGTGTGAGAATCTTACTTCATTATCATACACATGTGTACTTGTTTAATTCCTCATGTATTATATGCTTGGACTGGAGTCCTGTGACCATGCCAAATGATTTATATTATTAGCACGTGAGTTATCTGTGCAACACGTGAGTTATCTGTGCAGCACGTGAGTTGTCCTTGTAGATCCAGACATTTATATTATTAGCACGTGAGTTGTCCGTGCGGATCCATATATTGATATCATTGACACGTGAGTTGTCCGGGTCGCACGTGATTTGTCCGTGCGTTGTGTGGAAACGATATTTCCTTGATCATTTATTTGATTTAATTGTCTATCCTTTCCTCCACATGTTATGATATTATCTGAGCGGGGTATTTGAGGAATTGAGCACATGCACCAAAGGTTATTCTTTTCATGAAATTTGAGGGTTGATTGTAAATATGGGTTGTGTTAGGGTTGTATGTCAATAAAGTGGTTGTGTTTGATGAGATAAGGTCACTGGACCTAGAATGGATACTATCAGGTTTGATTATGGTATATTTGGGAATAATATCGACAGTCGGCTTAAATAATTGGCTATGGTACTTGTTGAATGAGGTAAAACTCCCTGACTTGTTGATGTGATAAGTGGTTATGAGATTCCGCGTGTTTCCTTCAATATCAATAGTGTATGAAGGTTTTGGAACGAGGTTTTGTTTGATATGGGGTTGAATACTAGTACCGGGTTGAGTTTGAGTAGTTATTGTGATCGGGAATGGTGCTATGAGTATGCGAGTTGTGTAGTATGTTATGTGATTATATCTGGGGTTATGGTTATGGCTTGATACAGCTTGTTCAGACTTATACAGTGTGTAGATGTGAGATTCGGATCTCGTAAGAAATTCTGGACGTTGGAAATTGGGTTCTAAGTTTTACGGACTAAGGTTAAAGTAATGATCTTCAATTATGTTGTGTTGTTAGGCCTATATGGAATAGGGTGGCGTGGGATCACCCCCGGGTATGTGTGTGGTAAGGTGGAATAGTGATTTGAAGGTTTAGGAACAACTCTTGGCACGTTTGAGGACGAACGTATGTTTAAGTGGGGGAGAATGTAACGACCAGACTTGTCGTTTTGAACATTTACGCACCTTTCAACTATTTAAAGTCTTGAATAGCTTCATATGATGTATTATGATGTGAGTGAATTGTTGGTTTTGATTTTCAGGTGTCTCAGAATTAGTTCGGAAGAATGAATTTCATGTTGGAAGCTTAAATGAAAAGGATTCATCGGAGTTTGACTTTTGTGCAAACGACTTCGGAATGGAGTTTTGATGGTTCCAATAGCTCCGTATGGTGATTTCGGACTTAGGAGTATGTCTGGATATTTATTTTGAAGTCCGTAGTTCAATTTGACTTGAAATGGTGAAAATAAGAAATTGAAGGTTTGAAAGTTTGACCGGGATTTGACTTTATTGATATCAGGGTCGGAATCCAGTTCTGAAAATTTGAGAGGCTCCATTATGTCATTTATGACTCATACGCAAAATTTGAAGTTATTCTGGATTGATTTAACATGTTTCGGCACAAGATATAGAATTTGGAAATTTGAAAAATTTATAAGTTCGATTCGAGGTGCAATTTGTAATTTTGACGTTGTTTGATGTAATTTGAGACCTCGAGTAAGTCCGTGTTATGTTACGAGACTTATTGGTATATTCAGACGAGGTCCTGAGTGGCTCGGGTGAGTTTCAGACCGGGTTCGGATCTATTGGAGTCTTGTTGAAGCTGCTGGAATTTTTGGGTTACTGGTGCAACCGCTTCTGCGGAAGCTTGGTCGTAGAAGCGACTCCGCAGAAGAAAGCAGCCCATCGCATAAGCAAAATCATCATTGTTAGGAAGGAGCCGCAGATGAGGAGGAAAACTGCGCAGAAGCACGACCGCAAATGCGGTGATGCTGATCGCAGAAGCGGAAGGAGCGCAGATGCGGACCCTTGGCTCGCACCTGCGATTGCGCAGAAGCAGAAGAATTTCCATAGGTGCGAGCAGCCCTTGACAGAACCTATAATTCGAGGTCTTTGGTTTCTTTTTTCATTTTCGGATTTTGGGGCTCGTATTGGGCGATTTTGGAGTGGAATCTTTCCACACAACTTGGGGTAAGTGTTCTTGAATCCCTTGTGATCATATTTCATGAATTAATCTTCGTTTTCGGCATTAGATTATTGATTTTTCAAGAGAATCGGAGAAAGTTTCTACAATTCCATAAAATGAATTTTCGATCTTTGAACACCGATTCAGAGTCTAATTTGAATGAAATTAGTATGGTTGGACTCGTAATTGAGTGGGTTGTTCGATTTTATGAGTTTTGTTGGATTCCGAGATGTGGGCCCCACTATCAACTTTTTGAGCGGAGTTTGGAATTTTTATAAATTGTAAATTGTAAGCATTAGAGTATATTGTGATTAATTTCCACGTGGTTTAAATAGATACAGATCGTTTGGCTTGAATTGAGGAGATATGAAGGCGTTTGGAGGTTGATACGCACGGACTGGAATTTCTGGAGTATTGTTTAGTTTGCTAGGTATTGGTATATGCTTGTTCGAGGTAAGTAATATTTCTAAACTTGGAGCTGAAGGTATGAATCCTGAATATACTTGTTATGTGATTTGTTTGGAGGTGCCACGACCCAAAATCTCTCCTGTCGTGATGGCGCCTATCTTAATATTAGGCAAGCCGACAAACTCAATACACCATCATATCTTTTAAATTTGAAACATAATATTTAAATCCAGTGGAAGAAATTTCACAAATACAAATATAACACTCCCAAAATCCGGTGTCACTGAGTACATGAGCATCTAATATGAATACAATGTCTCACTGATAAAAATCACTGTCTGAAAGTACAGAACAATACAATAACTGAAGGAAAGAGAGACAAGGTCAGCGGACTCCATGCAGCTACCTTGATAGTCTCCAACTAATAGCACTCTGATATCTAACAGTCGTTGTGTCCGAAAGCACCTGGATCTGCACACGAGGTGCAGTGTGTAGTATGAGTACAACCAACTCAATAAGTAACAGGAATAACCTCTAGGCTGAAAGTAGTGATGATCTTCGCAGGTATTTTCCAATACATAAATAATGGTCAAAAAATATAAGCATGCTTTCAAATTCAACATTTAAAAATCGGTACAAGTAAAATAGATCATTATTGCATGATATGAGGAATATGACATCTCAGTGGAAATACCTCATGTAATACTGGTCACAAATCATTCGATCACTTGGTACTATTTAATGCCAATCTGACCTGGGGATATTTCATCCCGTATATATATACACATCGACTGACAGTCAGTCATTCAGTACCGTATAAGGCCAATCCAGCTCTGGGGTAATTTATCCCCAAATTTAAATGATATGGACAAGATCCATGTCCAGGTAAATTTATTACAATACAAATAAGTAAGGCAAGTCCATGCCCTGGGAAAATCCATCCCGAATATATATAATCATCGTAAGTAAGGCAAGTCCATGCCATGGGAAGTCCATCCCGAATATATATAATCATCTACGCTCATTGGGGGTGTACAGACTCTGGAGGGGCTCCTTTAGCCCAAGCGCTATATAAAGCTGATATGGTCTATTGCAAGCGGGCAGTCCCGATCCATATAATAATAATAAAGCCAATAAGGCATGTTGTAGGCGGGAAGCCCCGATCCATTTAATAATAAAGCTAATAAGGCCTGCTGCAGGCGGGCAGCCCCAATCCATAAAATAGTAAAGCCTATAAAGCCTGCTGCAGGCGGGCACCCTCGATCCATATAATAGTAAAGCCTATAAGGCCTGCTGCAGGCGGGCAGTCCCGATCCATATAATAATAATAATAATAATAATGTATAAAGCCATTATGGCATGCTGCGTCGCGCAGCTCGATCCCAAAAATATCCTAACAATGGACAAATATTACTGAGTGTGAAATGTATATTTTTTGAACAATTAATTCAACCGCACCACGACCCCATGGGTCCAAACATATTGGCACGTAGCCTAAACATGATCTTTAATAGGAGCCTCAACTCTCAATTTCTCTAACACGTGGAGAATGTTCAGATAATAACATGATCCATTAATTTTACAACTGCACATGATTTATTCAAGACACAATTTATATGGTGCATGTCCACATGCTCGTCACTTATCGTGTGTGTCACCTCCAAACAATTTATATCTTACCAAATTCGGGGATTCATACCCTCAGAACCAAGTTTACAAATGTTACTTACTTCAAATCATGTAATTCTTTATTCTGCTATGCCTTTACCTCATGAATTGGCCTCCTAGCCACAATTAATTCGATTCAGTCAATAAAATTCATTGGAATTAATTCCATAAGAAAATGCTAATTTTCCATAAAAATATGAAATTTAACTCAAAAATCGCCTGTGGGGACCACATCTCGGAACCCAACAAAAGTTACAAAATCTCAAAGCCCATTCAACCACGAGTCTAACCATACAAATTTTACCAAAATCTGACCTCAACTCGACTTCCAAATCTTCAAATCTCTAAGTTCAAATCCCCGATTTACACCTCAAAAACATGTAATCTAGTCGGATTATTCGATGATAATTCAATATTATGGACTAGAAATGATCACAAGGGACTTACCTCAATATTTCTCATGATTTCTCTCTCAAAAATCACCTCACCCGCTTCTGTCCAGGATTTTTCGCACTCGCGATGATTTTCTTTGCACCTGCGGTCTTCGCACCCGCGGCAAAACTCTCGCACCTGCGATGTCCGCGCCCGCGATGGATTTCTTCGCACCTGCGGTCTTCGCACCTTGGGCAAAGTTTTTCACACCCGCTTTGCCTGGCCAGCCCATGCATTTTCGCTTTTGTGACTCATTCCTAGCTTCCGCGAGCTCGCACATGCGCCCCTTTTTCGCGCAGGTGTGATCATACCAAATGCCCAGATGCTTCAGCTTCTCCTCCAAATCCAAATTAAATCCGTTAAACATCCGAACTCACCCAAGGCCCCTCGGGACCCCATCCAAACATACCGACGAGTTTTAGAATATCATGCGAACTTAGTCGAGCCTTCAAATCACATCAAACAATACCAAAAATACGAATCACACATAGATTCAAGCCTAATGGACTTTGAACTTTCAAATTCTATATCTTGTGCCAAAATATATCAAATCAATCCGGAATGACTTAAAATTTTGCACACAAGTCATAAATGACATACTAGACATATTAAAATTTTTAGAATCGGATTTTGACCCCAATATCATAAAGTCAACCCCCTGTCAAACTTTCCAAAATTCAACTTTCAGCATTTCAAGACTAATTCTACTATGGACCTCCAAATAATTTTTCGGACACGCTCCTAAGTCCAAAACTACTATACGGAGCTATTGGAATCATCAGAATTAAATTCAGAGGCCGTTTACATATAAGTCAATATCCGGTCAACTTTTCCAACTTAAGTTTTCAATTATAAGACTAAGTGTCTCATTTCACTCTGAAATCCTTCCGGACCCGAACCAACTAACCCGATAAGTCATAAATTAATTGTAGGGCATAAATTGAGCAGTAAATTAGGGAACGGGGTTATAACACTTAAAACGACCGACCGGGTCGTTACATGACGCACATGCTAGGTGACAGGCGCGTGGGCGTGCACCGTAGAAATTGTGACTCAATCGATTCTGTAGAGCTGTATAATCAATTAACTTGTATTTTTTCATGTATTTTTCATGTGTTAGAGAAACTGAGTTGTGGCTCATGTTAGAAATCATGCTTAGGCAAATGCTGGTATTATTGGGACCCACTGAGGTCATTTCTACTATCAAATTATATTCTTAAACTGTAGTTTCATACCCAGTCATATTCATTCATTGCATATCATATTCCAGTCTTTGTTGTTATTTATTGATACATCATATCATCATTTTGGGCTAGTTTCATGACAATGTGAGCCCGAGAGACTAGAGAGATTGGTGACTGAGTGAGGCCGATGGCCTGATTGTGAGGATATTTATGGGAATGAGTTGCACACCGCAGCAGGCCATATCAGCTTTATATATATATATATATATATATATATATATATTTGGGAGTTGCCTTATTTATTTATGTGAGCGAATATGACATTATATTTGGGATGGATTTTCCAGGGCATAGAGTTGCCTTATTTATTTGTTTATATTTGGGATGGAGTTCCTTGGGCTGGATTGGCCGTGTACAGTACTGAGTGACTGAATGTCAGTTATTATGTGTATATATTGGGGATGGATCTTCCCTGGGTTGGATTAGCCATATACAGTACTGAGTGATTGAGTGTGCTGAATATTAAGCGTGATGAGTAGAAATGTGAGATAGTGAGATTGAGTACTCTGAGAGTGTGAGTACATGAGTTCATCATTATGCTGCATTGCATTAGACATGCATACTTGATATGTAGGCATAGAGATGTATTTTTCCTCATGCCATCTGTTAATGAAATTTTTTATCTTTTGTTAAAGTTTTTGAGAAAAATCATAGATTTCAGACTTACTCATATTTTCGGTGATTTTAGTCAAAAGATTAGAGTTTTACTGTTATACTGGAAAAAGAAAATGTTTATTTTCCAGAATTGTATACGAGCTGAGCATTTTATTATCGAGTTATTACTTGTGTTGCTCTAAATTTTATTGTTATGAGATGTTATTGGTTATTGGTGTGGACTTTGACCTTGGTACAAGCTCGTCACTACTTTCAACCTAAGGTTAGGTTTGTTACTTATTGAGTACATGGGGTCGGTTGTAATTATACTACACTTCTGCACCTTCACTGCAGATTTCTGATGTTGATGTTGCCGTGTATGGCAGGAGCTGGCATGGAAGATGTACTTGCGATCCGATAATAGTTGTCTCTTGTTCATGGTAGTTTTAGAATTATTAATCTGTTCATGTATATTTCAAACAGATGTTATATTTTATTTCATACCAGCCTTGTAAATTCTAATCTTAGAAGCTCATGATTAGTACTACCAATCCTTGGGGAGTGTATTAAAGTCAGTTAAATATTAATTGAATTGGATTGTTGTTATTTGGCTTACCTAGCGGGTGAGGATAGTTGCTATCACGGTTAGTTGGATTTTGGGTCGTAACATGCGGCGTCCTTGGGCGTAGAAGCGGAATGGCTGGGGAAGGCTGGGACCGCAGATGCGGTCGAGTTTTGCTGAAGCGGAACCACACATGCGCATGAGGAGCCGCAGAAGTGAAGGCGTAGAAGCACTGGAGGGGCAGCAAATGCGGAGGTTGAGGGGCCTGATGGGATCCGCAAAAGCAGACTCTGTGCCGCAGAAGCAGCTCATGTTCCGCAGATGCGAAAAATGTTGTTGGGTAGTGAGGTTTTTATAAAAACGGGATTTGGCCCATTTTCTTTCATTTTCACTTGGTTGGGGCAATTTTAGAGAGCTTCAAGGGGCGATTTTCTTCAAGCAACACAAGGTAAGTGACTCCCACCAATTTCAAGTTAAATACATGGTTTGTAGATGGATTTAGATATGGAAATTAGTGAAAATTTTGGACTTTTTGTAAAAAACTTAGAATTTGGTATTTTTAAAATTTGACCACGAAATTGGATATGGAATTAGGAATAAATTATATATTTGAGTTCGTGGTGCGATGGGTAGAGTTTATCTTCAAAAATTTCTGAAATTCGGGCGTGGGCCTGAGGGTTGACTTTGTTGGCTTTTGAGCGAAGCAGGGAATGATTATAAATTGTTAAATTATATGTGTTGGGGTATATTTTGATTAGTTTGCACGTTGTTTGACTAGTTTTGAGAGATGACCATCGGTTTGAGGTGTTAAAGAGGCTTTGGAGCCGGTTATGGAACTTCGGAGCGAGGTAAGTCTCCCGTCTAACCTTGTGAGGGGAAAACTACCCCATAGGTGATATTTATTGTTATGTGCAACTAGTTATGGGTGCTACGTACGCACGAGGTAACGAGAGTCCGTACGTAGCTACAACATGTTTATGTCCGAATAGACTTAGGATCTTATCATGTAATATTTGAATGATTTGAATTCATTTTGCCGGCTTAATTAATTGAAGTTATAAATGAAATCGATTTAGAAATGAATATATGTATACTAGTCCAAGCCTTAATACTTTGAGTTGTGGGTGAGTTATTTGAGAAACGGTAAATATTATATCCATTTTGTACTCATGTACGGTATTGTAGACATGTGTCTCATAATTTGGTAACTTCCTTTCTTTTCTTGTGGAGAGGGCCGAATGCCTCGGCAGTATATAGATGCATCTATGGTTCGTGTCGCTCGACCCTCGACAGTGTACACATTATTCTAGATCAGGCCGAACGACCTCAGCAGAATTGTGTGTTATATCTCTAGTAGTCCAAATATTCACGAGCTATTCTCTCTACCGATACCCGACATTTATATGGTATTCTTATTTATTTGATAATGACACTTGACATTTTCTGAATTGTTAAGGTAGAATACAAGATTTAGAAATTCTTGCTTTAAAAGAAGTAATTGGAAGATTATGTAACTTAAATATTTAACCCATCATTGCCGTATGCTTCATATCGCTCATGTTTTATTACATTATTTTATTGGACCTTTAGTAATTATTGATGTCGACCCCTCGTTACTACTTCTCCAGGGTTAGGCTAGTTACTTACTGGGTACGAGTTGATTTACATACTCATTCTACACTTCTGCACTAAATGTGCAGGATCTGACAGGTTCATTTGATTATCACCTTGGCGCGTAGGCGCACCTGTTGGGGAGACTTTATGTGAGCTGCATTCCAGGCTAAGCATCGCAGTCCATCGAGTCTCCATTGTACTATTTATTTTACTCTGTCTTACTATATTCGGGACAGATATTGTATTATTATTGTACTCCTTAGAAAAATACTCATGCACTTGTGACACCGGATTTTGGGGGTTCTTACTTGTTGTTCGTTATTGTAGTAAACGTAGTTATTATCTTTTACCCTGTAAATTCTATTTTATACTATTTAAATAATGGAGATTATGATTTCGAAAGTAATAAAATGAGTAAATAAATATATACAACAACGTTGGCTTGCCTGACAGCAGCGTTAGGTACCATCACGACCTATAGTGGATTTTGGGTCGTGACAAGAGAGGTCACATGTTTCATGGATCATGCTTTTCCATTCAACTACTTAGGGTGTCCAATCTACATTGGGAGAAAGAAGATTGCTTATTTTAATGGACTTGTATCCAAAATAGTTAAAAGATTAAGTGGCTTGCAAGGAAAGATATTGTTCTATGAGGTAGAATGACCTTAATTAACCATGTTCTCCAGGCTATACCTACATATACCCTTGCAGCCATGTGCCCTCCTAAAGGAACTTTCAATCTCTTTGAAAAACACTTTGCAAGGTTCTTTTGTGGATTGGATAGTAAAAAGAGCAAGTATCACTGAAGTTCATGAAACAATTTATGCAAGAGGAAAGAAGAGGGAGGCATTGGGATGAGAAGACTGGTAGATGTGAGTAACACTTTTGCTATTAAATGGTGGTGGAATCTAAGAACTAATCACAACCTCTGTAGCTCTTTCATCATTAGCAAGTACTACATTATATTTACAAACATCTAGTGGCTAAAACATGGAGAAGTGGGCAATATCATGCCTGGAAATATCTTTTAGAAGTTAAAAATCAAGCTGAGAAAAATATTCATTGGAATATCAACAACGGCGATACTAATTTCTGGTGGGATAATTGGACAGGAAAGGGTGCACTTGCAAAAATACACCCCTATCCAGCTAGGTCCCATAGGAAAAAGGTATCAGAATACATAACTCAAAGAACTTGGAATATGGACAAGCCCTCAGAAGTCCTTCGAGTAACCATGGTGAATTTATTCTCATTGTTCCAATAGGGAAACATGAGCATGATGATTATCCTATTTGGGCTAAATCTAAAGATGCAAAATTCTCCACCAAATCAGTTTATCAGAAGGAAAGTAACTAGAGCTCTCATAATATTTTGTTCCAAAACGTTTGGCATAACAAAATCCTTTTTAAGATCTCCTTTCTAGCATGGAGGGTATTACATAGAAAATTTCCTATTGATGAATTAATGTACAAGTTTTGAAACTATGTTGTTTCCAGATGCCATTGTTGTAATGCTCCAAAATATGAAACTCTTCAACATGTTTATATTGATAGTGATCTGGCTATTAAGTTGTGGAATAGTTTTGGTGGTCCTCTAGCTATTTTACACCGTAAAAGACCTATTAGAGCGGTCGTACAAGGGTGGTTTGGTAATACACCAGTTAACATGGTACATAAAATGATCTTAAATATTACTCCTTTGGCTATATTTTAGGAGGTATGGAATGGACAAAAAGAAGATTGTGTATAGTAGAGTATACCAAAAGACCTTTTGGATCCTTAGAACAGTTCTAAAATTGGCATTTCCCAGCTGTGATTGGGATCAGCCTTGGCATAAAATCTGTGATTTAGTCGAAAGATTCAGACCTAATCCTAAAACCTTGATTGTTCTCTAGGAGTTAGCCCCTAAAGGTAAAGTGAAATTTAACACTGATGGGAGCTTCCTTCACTCTTCTGGTTTAACAGGTATGAGAGGTATTGTCAGAGACAGCAAGGGGAATATGATAATGGCCTTTGCAGTCCCTAAAAGTTGCAGCAGTAACAATATGGCTGAAGCTCATGCAGCCAAATATGGTTTGGAATGGTGTATTCAACAAGGCTTGGTGATATCATTTTAGAGATTGACTCTCTAATAATTGTCAATATGCTTATCAAAGACACTGTGGAGAACTGCAAACTTAAAGCTATCATTCAACAAACTAAGCAGATGTTATGTCAAGCAAATGTAGAAGTTAGACACTTCTTTAGAGAAGCCAATCAAGTGGCAGATATGGCCTAGCAAATCATGCAAATACTATACTGGAGGCTAGGATTCTTTTTGCATTTCAAGATCTTCCGAGAGATGCTAAAGGAGCATATCACTTAGATAAATGGAAACTACCTAGTATGAGAATAAGATATTATAAGGCAAACTTTTATGTTAGTTAAGTGTGATTTATTTCCTTATTTGCAACTGTGTTAGTAACTTCATGTAATACTGCACATAATTTATTTTGTTACTGAGTCAAGGCCACATCCTTCTCATGTGTCATCTACTATTAGCAATGAAAGCCCAGATATACCGGGAGCTTTATATAAAAAAAAATGTTGCACAAACTGCTGTTTTTGCTGGATCCCTTAGTCATATTTGTATACCATCGCATGCTAAAAATAGTAGAAATTGTGTTTATTGGCCACTTTTCTGTTGGGCTAAAACGGTCCAAAGATACTCTTAACATTGTATGATATTATCCGTTTTGGACCAAGCCCGTACGGTTTTTTCCAAAAAGCATCACACCATTAAGAGTATACAACTCCTTATAAGTAGAATCATTTTCCTTTCTATTTTTCATGTAGGACTTTGTTCACACACACCCAACATTTTCGGCCATATTTTTGTAAAATAGTCATTCTCATGTAGTTTCTGATTTTACAAAAACTTTACGACATTATGGTTGAGTTTTAATTGTGGAATTTGTAACTCTAGAATAGTGCCATTTTTGAATAATAGCGGTTGAAAAGTGATTATTTATGAACTAGTAAATTTTTACGTGCGCTTCGCGCGATCATAAAGAAAAATAAAATATGACTAAACAATTAATGTGATATAAAAGAAACTAAATCTCTACTAATCAAACATATCTTCATGATTTTATAATGAACTATTATATTGATTACTACTGGTGGAAAAAAAAAAATGACACTGTATAACCGCTCTCAAAATAATAGCCGAAAATATATATTTTTTGTGCGATATATATATATATATATATATATATATATATATATATATATATATATATATATATATACAAAAATATTATACAAAAATATTATACACATTCTGTATGTGTATAATATTATACACATACAGAAATATTATACAACAATATTATACAAAAATATTATACACATTCTGTATGTTATACAAAAATATTATACAAAATTTATGCACTTTTTCGACTATCAAAAGTGTCACGACCCGAAATTCCTACCTTCAGACCGTGATGGCGCCTAACATTTCACTTGCTAGGTAAGCCAACATTAGAATAATATTAACCAATTTTGAAACAATCTTTAAATTATTAATAATCAAAGAAGCAAATGCGGAAGCAAAGTTTGAAATATAGTGAAATAACCCATGAAAACAACGGTATCTAAATACCATCTCAGGATTGGTGTCACAAGTGCACGAGCTTCTAGAATAAATACAAATAAAGGTCTGAATAAAATAAAGCTGTCTGGAAATAAACGCACAGCTAAAGTAAAATAGACGGGGACTTCAGAACTGCGGATACCATGCAGTTATTCCTCAAGTCTCCTCTGGTAGCTGAAATTCGAGCAAGTCTATGGTACGTTGCTGGGACCAACTCTATTGGTAGCTGTAATCTGAGCAAGTCTTTTAAATAAGTCTATTGCGGCGTGCAATCCGATCCCCCAATATTGACTTTTAAATAAGTTTATTGCGGCGTGCAATCCGATCCCCCAAATATAGATATATTTACTTTCATTTGCGTTGCGGCATGTAACCTGTTCCCCCAATATATAAATTTAAACAGCTCATAATATAAATAAACAATTACTCCAATAAATACCACGTCCAATTAGAAATTGTTAAGCATCAAGGTACACAATATTTATAATTTAATTATGAAACAAACAAAGGAAAATAACAAATTATTATGGAAATCACAGAGAAAATATGCAGTTTAATATTTAATATGCTAAATGTCAAATAACAATTAAGGCACGTAATTCAAATAGCATGTAACGATTAATGCAGGAATTCAAGAATTAATATTTGACAAAGAATATGAGAGAAATAATTATTATAATAATAATTAATTCATGATTTAAAATAATTTATGATTTTTCAAGTAAGCATGCAAACAATTAATTTGACGACGTATAGACACTCGTCACCTCGCCTATACGTCGTTCACATGCAATTCACATAACAAATAATTTAAGGGTTCTATTCTCTCAAGTCAAGGTTAATCATAACACTTGCCTCGATTTGCAAATTCCAATCAATTATTCAACCACATCTTTTTCTTTTAATTTTGTCTCTGAAAACTTCAAATCTATACACAAACAATTCGATATATTCAACACTAATCATATGAATTAATTCCATATGAATTTTATTAATTTTTCGGATAAAAATCCGAAATTCATTTAAATATTCTACAGTGGTACCCACGTCCCAAATCCCGGAAAAACTCATAAAATCTGAACTCCCGTTCCGATACGAGTTTACCCATACAAAAACTGTCCAATTCCGATATCAAATGGACCTTCAAGTCTTAACTTTTCATTTTTGAAAGATTTTATAAAAAGTCCAATTTTTCCATCTAAATCCGAAATAAATGATGAATATAGACATGAATTTGTGAAATATAATCGCTTTTGGTCAAAGAACACTTACCCAATTCAAAGTTGTGAAAATCCCCCTTGAAATCGCCCAAATCCGAGACTTGAAACTCAAAAATGAGTAAAAATAACCGAGACCCGATTTTATGTATTCTGCCCAGCATTTTCGCATCTGCGGGCTTTATTTTCGCACTTGTGATCACGCATTTGCGAGAAAAATCTTGCATTTGCGAAGTAGGGCTGCCAGGCGAGGTTCCGCATCTACGGACATTTCTATCGCACCTGCGACGTCGCAGAAGCGACCAAACGACCGCAGAAGCGGTCTTTTCCGCAGAAGCGATTCAGCCTACGCAGAAGCGGTTGCATATTTGCACCCCATTTCTCCGCATAAGCGATTTGACTGGAAAGTGCCTAGGTCGCAGAAGCGACCAGCTTCTCGCAGATGCGGTTACGCACCTGCGATCACCATTGCGCAGGTGCGATTACACCAGGTTCTGCCAAGACCTGTTGCTTTCAACATGCTCTAAACAATCCGATTTTCGTCCGAAATTCATCCGAGCCCCTCGGGACCTTATCCAAATATCCCAACAAGTCCCATAACATAATACGGACTTACTCGGGGTCTCAAATCACATCAAATAACATCGAAATTGCAATTCACACCTCGATTCGGACTTTGAGTTTTAAACTTTTCAATTTGCAAACCTCGTGCCAAAACATATTAAATGAATCCGGAATGACTTCAAATTTGGCACACAAATCATAAATGACATAATGGAGCTGTTTAAATTTCTAGAATCGGATTCCGTCTCCGATATCAAAAAGTCAACCCCGTGGTCAAACTTCGAATCTTTAGCCTTTAAATTGCTAGTTCCGTTAAATGGTCATAACTTGAGCTAGGGACCTCCAAATTAAATTCCGGGCATACGCCCGAGTGCCAAATCACGATACGGAACTATCAAAACTATTAAAACACTGATCCAGGTCCGTTTGCTAAATATGTTGACCAAAGTCAACTCAGTTGAGTTTTAAAGCTCTATTTCACATTTTAATCCATTTTTCACATGAAATCTTTCCGAAAAATTTTACGAATTGTGCACGCAAATCGAGTAATAATAAATGGTGCTTTTCGAGGTCTTAAAACACAGAATTTCTTATTAAATTTAAAGATGACATTTTGGGTCATCACATTCTCCACCTCTAAAACAAATGTTCGTCCTCGAACAGAGTTAGAAAACGTACCTGAGCTGGAGAAAAGGTGTGGATATTTACTCCGCATGTCCGAATCAGACTCCCAGGCAGATGCCTCTACCGGCTGATCTCTCCATTGCACCCGAACTGAAGGATAAGTCTTAGACCTCAACTGTCGGACCTGCCGGGCTAAAATAGCCACCGGCTCCTCCTCGTAAGTCAAATCTTTGTCCAATTGGACTGAGCTGAAATCTAACACATGGGACGGATCACCATGATATTTTCGGAGCATAGACACATGGAACACCGGATGAACCGCTGATAAACTAGGTGGTAATGCAAGCGTGTAGGCTATTTCACCCACCCTTTCAAGAATTTCAAAGGGTCCGATATACCTAGGGCTCAACTTGTCCTTCTTTCCGAACCTCATTACACCTTTCATAGGTGAAACTCGGAGCAATATTCTTTCTCTAACCATGAATGCAATATCACGAACTTTACGGTCGGTATAACTCTTTTGCCTAGTCTGAGCTGTGCGAATTCGATCCTGAATAATCTTGACCTTATCCAAGGCATCCTGTACCAAATCGGTACCCAACTCTCGAGCCTCTCCCGGTTCAAACCAACCAAAGCGATCGACATCACCTTCCGTATAATGCCTCATATGGAGACATCTGAATGCTCTTCTGGTAGATATTGTTATAAGCAAACTCCGCAAGTGGCAAGAAATGATCCCAAGAACCTCCAAAGTCTATAACACAAGCACGAAGCATATCTTCCAATATCTGAATAGTGCGCTCTGACTGTCCGTCTGTCTGTGGATGAGATGCCGTACTCAACTCCACCCGCGTGCCTAACTCACGCTGTACAGCCCTCCAGAAATCTGAGGTAAACTGCGTACCTCGATCTGAAATAATAGACATGGGCACACCGTGAAGGCGGACAATCTCACGAATGTAAATTTCAGCTAACCTCTCTTAAGAATAGGTAATTGCCACCGGAATGAAAAATGCTGACTTGGTCAACGTGTCTACAATGACCCAAACTGCGTCAAATTTTCTCTGAGTCTGTCGGAGCCCAACAACAAAATCCATAGTGATACACTCCCACTTCCACTCAGGAATTTCTAACTTCTGAAACAAACCACCAGATCTTTGATGCTCGTACTTAACTTGCTGACAATTCAGACACAGAGCTACATATGCAACTATATCCTTTTTCATTCTCCTCCACCAATAATGTTGCCGCAAATCCTGATATAGTTTGGCGGTACCTGGATGAATAGAATACCTGGAACTGTGTGCTTCTTCAAGAATTAATTCACGAAGCCCATCCACATTAGGCATACAAATACGACCCTGCATTCGCAGAACCCTAACTTCCCCCACAGCAACCTGTTTGGCATCACCGTGCCGCACCGTGTCCTTAAGGACAAGTAAATGACGATCATCATACTGCCTCTCTCTGATGCACTCATATAAAGAAGACCGAGCGACTGTGCAAGCTAGAACTCGACTGGGTTCTGAAACATCTAACCTCACGAACTGATTAGCCAAAGTCTGAACATTTGTAGCTAATGGTCTCTCACCAACCGGAATATACGCAAGACTGCTCATACTCACAGTCTTTCTACTCAAGGCATCGGCCACCACATTGGCCTTTCTGGAGTGATACAAAATGGTGATATCATAGTCTTTCAACAACTCCAACCATCTTCTCTACCTCAAATTAAGATCCTTTTGTTTGAACAGATACTGAAGGCTACGATGATCAGTAAATACCTCACACGAGACACCGTAGAGGTAATGCCTCCAAATCTTCAGCGTATGAACAATGGCTGCCAATTCTAAGTCATGAACAGGATAATTCTTCTCGTGAACTTTCAACTGCCGTGACGCATATGCAATTACCTTGCTATCTTGCATTAATATTGCACCAAGCCCAATGTGAGATGCGTCACAATATACCATATACGATCCTGAACCTGTGGGTAATATCAACACTAGCACCGTAATCAAAGTGGTCTTGAGCTTCTAAAAGCTCAACTCACACTCCTCTGACCATCTGAATAGGACACCTTTCTAGGTCAACCTGGTCAATGGGCTTGCTATAGATGAAAACCCTTCCACGAACCGACGATAATAACCTGCTAAACCCAGGAAACTCCGGATCTCTGTAATTGAAGTAGGTCTAAGCCGATTCTGAACAGCCTCAATCTTCTTAGGATCCACCTTTATGCCTTCTGCCGATACAACATGCCCCAAAAAGGCAACTGAGTCTAACCAAAACTCACATTTTAAAAACTTGGCATATAACTGATTATTCTTCAAAGTATGAAGCACACTTCGAAGATGCTGCTCATGCTCCACTCGACTGCTGGAGTAAATTAAGATATCATCAATGAATACAACCACAAAAGAGTCCAAATAAGGCTTGAACACCCGATTCATCAAATCCATAAATGCTGCTGGGGCATTTGTCAACCCAAATGACATCACTAAGAATTAGTAATGCCCATACCGAGTTTGAAAAGCTGTTTTAGGGACATCATATGCCCTAATCTTCAACTGATGGTAACCAGACCTCAAATCGATCTTCGAAAATACCTTGGCACCCTGAAGCTGATCAAATAAGTCATCAATTCTTAGCAGCGGATATTTGTTTTTGATAGTGGCCTTGTTCAACTGCCGATAGTCTATACACATCCGCATAGAGCCATCTTTCTTCTTTACAAATAATATTGGTGCACCCCAGGGTGAGACACTAGGTCTAATGAATCCCTGATCGAGCAAGTCTTGTAACTTCTCTTTCAATTCTTTCTACTCTGGCGGGACCATACGGTATGGTGGAATAGAAATGGGCTGAGTGCCTGGAGCCAAATCAATACAGAAGTTAATATCTCTGTCGGGTGGCATCCCCGACAAATATGCAGGAAATACTTCTGGAAATTCACGAACAACTGGTACTGAGTCCATAGAAGGAACATCCGCACTGGGATCACGAATATAAGCCAAATAGGCTAGACACCCTTTCTCTACAATACGCCGAGCTTTCATATAAGAAATAGCCCTGATGGCAGAATGACCAGGAGTTCCTTTCTACTCTAACCGAGGTAACCCCGACATAGCTAGGGTCACTGTCTTGGCATGACAATCCAATATAGCATGATAAGGTGACAGCCAATCCATACCCAAGATGACATCAAAATATACCATATCAAGAAGTAGAAGATCCACACTAGTCTCAAGATTACCAATAGTAACCACACACGAACGATAGACATGATCTACCAAGTATGAAGCAAAATAGGAGGACACAAAGGAATAAGTAGATCCTGGATCAAATAGAACTGAAACATCTCTATGGCAAACTGGAATAATACCTGTGATCACAATATCAGATGACTCGACCTCAGGCCTAGCTAGAAAAGCATAAAATCGGGGCTGGGCCCTACCACTCTGAACTGCGTCTCTGGGACGGCCTCTAACTGGCTGGCCTCCACCTCTAACGGTCTGACCTCTACCTCTAATGGCCTGACCTCCACCTCTAATGGCCTGACCTCCACCTCTAGCTACCTGACCCCTACCTCTAGCTGGCTGAGCATGTGGTGAAGCAACCAGTGCCGGTATGATGGCACGAGAATCTTGCTAAATCTGTTACTCGCCAATCTAGGGCAATACCACCTAATGTGACCAATGTGTTCACACTCATAACACCCATCCTGATGCCGTGGCTGCTGAAGCTGAAGCTGACCCAAATGTGGTGGATAACCACTGTAGTAACTCTGGAGTAGTGAGGCACTGATAGGAGCTGAATGTGCACTGAATACTAGCTGCCCAGAGTAAGGCATAATAGGACCGTGACTCCCTGAAGCACCGGGAGATACATGAAGTGCTGAATGAAACGGTCTGGGAGGATGACCCCTACTAAAATTACCCCTGCCTCCAGACGAGGCACCACTGAAACCACCGAACTAACGAGGCCTCTTATCGGACCTCTGCCCTCTCTCCTCTGCAAGAACCACCTCGATCCTCCTTGCGAGATTAGTAGCCGCCTGAAAAGAAATCTCACTTCCTGTCTCCTTGGCCATCTAAAGTCTGATAGGGTGAGTGAGTCCCTCAATAAACCTCCTCACTCTCTCTCCCTCCGTAGGTAGTAAAATGATAGCATATCGGGCCAAATCCACAAAACGGGACTCATACTGAGTAACAGTTATACGCCCTGATGTAGACGCTCAAATTTCTTACGGAATTCCTCTCTCAGTGTGATAGGGAGGAACTTTTCCAGAAATAACTGAGAGAACTGCTCCCATGTAAGTGCAGGCGATCTGACTGGTCGAGTCAACGTATAATCTCTCCACCACCTCTTAGCGGAACCCATTATCTGAAATACAGCAAAATCAATCCCATTGGTCTCAACTATACCCATGTTCCGCAGCACCTCATGGCAGCGTTCAAGATAATCCCGTGGGTCCTCAGAAGGTGTACCACTGAAGTGAACTGGAAAGAGCTTGGTAAACTTATCCAGTCTTAATAAGGCCTCAAAAGACATGGCGGGCCTATCACCGATCTGTGCCACAATAATTGGCTGAACTACCCCAACTGGCGGGGCTGCTGGAGCCTAATTCTGGGGAGCCATCTGCTCCGGAACGGGAGTAGTGGGAGTTTGTACTCCTTCCCCAGCCTGTGAGACAGCTGGTGCCACTAGAAATGTACCATTTTGGGCCACGCCCTCCATAAGACTTACCAGACGGACTAGAGTATCCTGAAGTACTGGGGTGGCTATGAATCCTTCCGGGACCTAAACTAGTCCAGCCGGTACATTCTGAACTGGAACCTCTTCCTGAAGGTCCACTTGAGGTTCTAAAATAGGTGCAGCTGCTCGAGCTCCGGACTGAGCTCTACCTCAGCCTCTAGCATGATCTCGGCCTCGACCTCTACCATTGGCCATAGTTGCCACCGGGAGTTCTGGTTCCTGACCATTGGTAGAGGTATTACGTGTTCTTACCATCTGCGAGAGAATAAGAGTAGATTGGTTCAATCATCGATGATAGAATAAAATCGCATGACAGAATAAGAAAGAAGTGATATTATTTCTAAACTTCATAGCCTCTGAGAGATAAATACAGACATCTCCGTACCGATCCTTCAGACTCTACTAAGCTTGCTCGTAACTCGTGAGATCTATGTAACCTAGTGTTTTGATACCAACTGTCACGACTTGAAATTCCCACCTTCGGACCGTGATGGCGCCTAACATTTCACTTGCTAAGCAAGCCAACGTTAGAATAATATTAACCAATTTTGAAACAATCTTTAAATTATTAATAATCAAAGAAGCAAATGCAGAAGCAAAGTTTGAAATATAGTAAAATAACCAATGAAAACAACGGTATCTAAATACCATCCCATAATTGGTATCACAAGTGCACGAGCTTCTAGAATAAATAAAAATAAAGGTCTGAATAAAATAAAGCTGTCTGAAAATAAATGCACAGCTAAAGTAAAATAGATGGGAACTTCAGAACTACGGACGCCATGTAGTTATACCTCAAGTCTCCTCTGGTAGCTGAAATCCGAGCAAGTCTATGGTACGTCGCTGGGACCAACTCTAAAATCTGCACAAAAAGTATAGAGTGTAGTATCAGTACAACCGACCCCATGTACTGGTAAGTGCTGAGCCTAACCTCGACGAAGTAGTGACGAGGCTAAGGCGGTTCACTTACATTAACCTGTACGCAATATTAATGACAACAACAAATAATAAAAATAAAACAGGTAACTCATTTATAATAATTGAAGCCAACTCAGCAGTCATAATCCATTATCATTTCAACCAACTCTGTTGCAGCGTGCAACCCACTCTCACAATATATTCACATTTAATTTTATTGCAGCATGCAATCCGCTCTCCCAATATATATATATATATATTCCTTTTAAACAAGTCTGTCATATATTTATTTCAATCAAGTGTATATATAGACTTTTAAATAAGTCTGTTGCGGCGTGCAATCCGATCCCCCAATATTGACTTATAAATAAGTCTATTGCGGCGTGTAATCCGATCCCCCAGTATTGACTTTTAAATAAGTCTATTACGGCGTGAAATCCGATCCCCCAATATTAACTTTTAAATAAGTCTATTGCGGCGTGCAATCCGATCCCCCAAATATAGATATATTTACTTTCATTTTCGTTGCGGAGTGCAACCCGTTCCCCCAATATATCACTTTAAACAGCTCATAATGTAAATAAAAAATTACTCCAATAAATACCACGTCCAATGAGAAACTATTAAGCATCAAGGCACACAATATTTATAATTTAATTATGAACAAACAAAGGCAAATAGCAAATTATTATGAAAATCAGAGAGAAAATATGCAGTTTAATATTTAATATGCTAAATGTCAAATAACAATTAAGGCACATAATTCAAATAGCATGTAATAATTAATGCAAGAATTATAGAATTAATATTTGACAAAGAATAGGAGAGAAATAATTATTATAATAATTAATTCATGATTTAAAATAATTTATAATTTTTCAAGTAAGCATGCAAACAATTAATTTGACTGTATAGACACTCGTCACCTCGCCTATACGTCGTTCACATGCAATTCACATAACAAATAATTTAAGGGTTCTATTCCCTCAAGTCAAGGTTAACCACGACACTTACCTCGCTTTGCAAATTCCAATTAATTATTCAACCACAACTTTTCCTTTTAATTTTGTCTTTGAAAACTTCAAATCTATTCACAAACAATTCGATATATTCAATACTAATCATAGGAAATAATTTCATATGAATTTTACTAATTTTTTGGATAAAAATCTGAAATTCATTTAAATATTTGACAGTGGGACCCACATCCTAAAATTCCGGAAAAACTGACGAAATTCGAACACCCATTCCGATACGAGTTCACCTATATAAAAATTTTCCAATTCCGATATCAAATGGACCTTCAAATCTTAACTTTTCGTTTTTGAAAGATTTTATAAAAAGTTCAATTTCTTCCATCTAAATCCGAAATAAATGATAAATATAGACATGGATTTGTGAAATATAATTACTTTTGGTTAAAGAACACTTACCCAATTCAAAGTCGTGAAAATTCCCCTTGAAATCGCCCAAATCCGAGACATGAAACTCAAAAATGAGTAAAAATGGCTAAGACCCGATTTTATGTATTCTGCCAAGTATTTTTGCATCTGCGGGTTTTATTTTCGCACCTGCGATCACGCATTTGCGAGAAAAATCTCACATTTGTGAAGTAGGTATGCCAGGAGAGGTTCCGCATCTGCGGACATTTCTATTGCACCTGCGACGTAGCAGAAGCGACCAAACGACTGCATAAGCGGTCTCTTCCGCAGAAGCGATTCAGCCTTCGCAGAAGTGGTCGCGCATTTGCGCCCCATTTCTCCGCAGAAGCGATGCAACTGGCCAGTGCCCAGGTCGTAGAAGTGACCAGCTTCTCGCAGATGTGGTTGCGCACCTGCGATCACCATTGCGAAGGTGCGATTACACCAGGTTCTGCCAAGAACCTGCTGCTTTCAACATGCTCTAAACAATCCGAATTTCGTCCGAAACTCACCCGAGCCCCACGGGACCTTATCCAAATATCCCAACAAGTCCCGTAATATAATACGGACTTCGGGGTCTCAAATCACATCAAATAACATCAAAATTGCAATTCACACCTCGATTCGGACTTTGAGTTTCAAACTTTTCAAATTACAAACCTCGTGCCAAAACATATTAAATGAATCCGGAATTACTTCAAATTTGGCACACAAATCATAAATGACATAACGGAGCTGTTCAAATTTCCAGAATTGGATTTCGGCTCCAATATAAAAAAGTCAACCCCGTGGTCAAACTTGGAATCTTTAGCCTTTAAATTGCTAGTTTTGTTAAATGGTCATAACTTGAGCTAGGGACCTCCAAATTAAATTTCGGGCATACGCCGAGTCTCAAATCACGATACGGAGCTACCCGAACTGTCAAAATACTGATCCAGGTCAGTGTGCTAAAAATGTTGACCAAAGTCAACTCAGTTGAGATTTAAAGCTCTATTTCACATTTTAATCCATTTTTCACATGAAAACTTTTCGGAAAATTTTATGGACTGCGCACGCAAGTTGAGGAATGATAAATGGTACTTTTCAAGGTGTTAGAATACATAATTTCTTTTTAAATTTAAAAATAACATTTTGGGTCATCACAAAAAGTAAATAATTTCTCGCGCGGGCTAAAAGAAGAAAAACCCCAAATAAAAAGGTTAAGTATGCATTTGGACATTTTTTGGTTGAAGTTTGAATTACAAAAGTATTTGATCTCTAAATATTGTTTCAAATAGCACTTAATAATATTTATAGCCAAGCCAAAATATTTTTCGTGAATGTTAAATATTCTTGTTTTGAGAATTTCCTTGCATGTGATAATGCTCCACCAATCCAAATTTAGCAGTTAACAACAATTCAATGAGTGAGATTAGAATTCTATTAACATCATTCTTATACGCTATAATAATTTTTAGTTTTCTTGTTTTACTTTCTATTTTGGGTTCTAACAGAAGCAGCTACTACAATGACCAAAACTTAGTTTTAATTAGACTACTCTTATAGTTTTGTAATCACAGTTTTCAATATTATTAATGCTAAGGCAAAATTACATAACAAAAGGGGAAATAAACAAATTCTCAAGAGTACGCCAAGGTAAAATGATTAATAAGGATGAAATCCAGTTTATACTTGAGCAAATACAAGCAACTCTTTCTTTGTAAATAATCAACGTAATAAAATCTAAGAAGATATGAAGAAATGGTTGACTGCCGGGGGCGGATCTATGTAGGGGATTGGAGGTGGTACGCCACCCGATCGCTCGAGTAAAATCGTATATATGTGCTGGTATTTTTCTCAAAATATTGAACATATATAACGGGTGTCATCCCAAAGTTACAAAATTACAGTTAAAGCATTGTAACTCCACATAAAATGCCCAGGATCTCTGTTGTGGTCCTAGTTGTTGTTTTGTTGTCATCTTTTTTCCCTTCCCTTTCGTATCTATGTGCCCCTTCTTTTAAATTGTTTTAATTTCTTCATCTTTGTTATTCACTCTATTTGTACAATCCCCTTTTTATTATTTATTTAAATTGTATATCTTCCTTTTTCTTTTTCTAGATCTTCAAATTTATTTGAATGTGATTTTAATCATTTTCTCTTTTTATCCATCTAATGTTATTTTATTAATTTTAAAAATTAGAGTGATGCATCAAAGACATAATATTAATCGAGCTATATGTAGATTGAAGTGGTGTATTTTCTAATTTAAAATTTTATTTTTTACTTTATATTTTTTAATCATATTAATCAGATTTGAATCTAGAGAATTTGACCGAATTAGACGGAACTTATTCGATTTTGTGATCACATATTCATTTATGCATAGAACGATCTTTTAAATTGAATTGAATTAATTTAAAATGGACCGAACCGAACCGAATTAATCAAAAATGGATCGAACCGACAAAATGTACACTGTACCCAAGTTTAATCTCTTCACTATGGTTGGTTTGCATTAAAAGCAGTGGCACCAAGGGCGTACGCAGAAATTTTTATAAGCGGTATTGAAATTTATCGAAGAACGGGAATCAATAACTTTAGTTATCATACTTAGAGACGAGAAATAGCTTTAGTCTATTGGTTTTGTTGAGTCTTAAGTTAGAAAAAGTCCTGAATTAAATTCTACTTCATCACATAGATTCTCTCAAATATTTGCAAAAACGATGTGCTAGTTGATGTTTGAACCTCTGATCTCTTAGAGAAAAATCAAGCACATAATCAATGCGCCAAGAGACTATTTATGTCAATTGATGTCATTTTTTCCTACTTATGCGCTACCTCACAGTATTAATATATATATATATTTAGTAAAAAATTACGACGGTGTCGCATGACACCGCTTCGATAAATGTGCATCCGTCCATGGTACCCGTAGCCATCAAATCCTGAATCCGCCTTTGCGGACTGCTTAATAAAAGAAAGGAAGAAACACCTTGCGTAAAAATAAAAATTTTGATCACATAAATGTAAATCAAATAGAATAAAAATGAAAATTTCGAAAGCCAACGTAAAGTAAAACACATTAAGCGAATGATGTTAACAAAAGTGAAGTGTTAGTAATGTTGCGATATGCTTCTTCTTTATGTTTTCTGAAATACTAATTCAACTTTTCCTTCTTTGTCCGAATATTTTGCCTTTGGGTCTCTCAGTTTGTTTTAGTAAAAAATTACGACGGTGTCGCATGACACCGCTTCGATAAATGTGCATCCGTCCATGGTACCCGTAGCCATCAAATCCTGAATCCGTCTTTGCGGACTGCTTAATAAAAGAAAGGAAGAAACACCTTGCGTAAAAATAAAAATTTTGATCACATAAATGTAAATCAAATAGAATAAAAATGAAAATTTCGAAAGCCAACGTAAAGTAAAACACATTAAGCGAATGATGTTAACAAAAGTGAAGTGTTAGTAATGTTGCGATATGCTTCTTCTTTATGTTTTCTGAAATACTAATTCAACTTTTCCTTCTTTGTCCGAATATTTTGCCTTTGGGTCTCTCAGTTTGTTTTCTTGGCATTCGTTCACTTTCCCCTCCTTTGTACCCGTATACCATTTTACAAATATAAGAATATCCAAAATTCAAAATCTATAGTGCTACAATGCAGGTAACAAAAATAGTATAATCTTTCCTCGTTAAGACCATCAGCCAGCCAGAATATGATGTCTTAACTCTTATCAGCAACTCATGCCAATAAACTGCTCAAATAACTCTAACCTGCCAATACAATAAAGAAGAAAGATGTTATGCTCACGTTATCTCGGCATTGTTTATAGAAGAACTTGTTCTCACTGATTAATGCAAATGCCCTAGAAAGACCTGATAATACTACCATGGATGAATTGACACTTTTTTCCTGAATTCTAGAGTTGACCCAGTCATCACTCTTCCTGTTTTCAGAAATGCCTCTAACATGATCATGTCGACGATAGATGACAATTTTCATTTTTAGGGGAGGGGTGATTACATATAAAAACAATAGGTTACAACCAGTGTTTCTGAAGGAAATTACAGTCAGTCATATCCAACTCAAACACATGAGAATAGAGAATTTATAGAAAGTTACCGTAAACTTGTGAAGATTCAAGGTACCAAAGTTCAAGGTTTACCGGTGGTGAAAAACTTGTGAAGATTCATCTGAATGCCTGTGAGATTTCCTTGAATGAAATCATAATGGTGGCAAAGAGACGTGGCTTCGCGCACACTCTTGAAATGGAAAAGCCTAAGTTTTCGCTTGTCGATTGTGAATCGGGGGCTTTATTCCTCGTTCATAGGTCTTAACGGAAGTATAAGTAATTGAAACGGTGCCATTGTTATTTAATAATTGATTATTATTATGTTGAAATGAGAGGGATAAATCTAAAAAAAAGAGAGGAGATAATAGATAAATACATTTCCTGATTTATTAGAAGTGCCAAATCACCTTGGCTAGGCCCTCAATTATATATATATCTATATATATATATATATATATAGATTCTTCCGAAAAAAAACATGCTCGAATTATGAATTAGTTCTCTAATAATGATCCAACTCCTCTTGGTCTTGGCCTAAATTGGTGTCGGTCCCCAAGCTTTGGTCTATCTTTATTTAGTAAAAAATGAGTAAGATTTGATCCAAACCAAAACACGTTAATTAGGCCAAACAAGAGGAATTCGATCTCAAAAAATCCAAACTCCAATTAAGAAGATAACAGAACAGGAAAAAAAGTAAATAAAAACTGGAGTTGTGGTATTTTTATTCTTTAACTACTATAAGCAATGTCTCAAAATTAGATGTGGAATAGCATAATATATAAATGAACCAATTTTAAAACAAATGATTCATCTTTATTTGCATAGCCATGCTAAGAGAGAAAAAAGAGAAGCTGAGGAGAGACGGGAAAACTCAAGCTAAAAATTTGGTAACAACCAAACATCACGTCCTTTATTTCTGATGGAAAATGTTCCAACTTATAACGTATTAATTAACACTCCGTTTGGATCATTGTTACTCATAGTTTTATAATGTATCGTATTGTACTGTATTGTATTGTATCGTTTTAAGGATATAACGTTTGAATAGATTGTATCGTTTGCTGTTGTTAAATAATATTTTTGTTATTTAATTTGACTGTATCGTACAGTACTGTAACTGATAAGTTTAATAAAATACCCTCAGTTGTTTTAATTTAAATATTAAAATAATATTCCCTAAATTAAACATACTCGCTAAAAATATTCCCTAAATTAAACATAGTCGCTAAAAATATTTATATACACGGTATTATAATATAAATATGTATTAGGTGTATAATAGATAAGTTGGGATAAACTTTTATTTTCAATTTTAATCTTGGATTGTTTAAAGGCATTGGGGGAAAAGCCTTGGAGAAGGACATCTATGTTATTTTAGTATTTCTCTCGAGATTAATTAATCACGAGATTATTATCGCACTCTCAATGTGGATAAAATAATATCCAATTATGAGATTAATTAATCCTGAGATTGCCAATCCCGAGTTCAAAAATTCAACTAAACGCAAAAAAAAATAATCCCGAACTAATTTTGAGGTTACTATCCCTTATCTCACATACCAAACGACCCCTTAATAACTTAACATTCAAAATTATATGCCTCTACGGTATGTAGGAATATTCATGCCAAGAAGAGACTTTAAAACTGTATAACCATTTAAAAGTAAATACTCCATCCGTTTTAATTTATGTGAACTCATTTGATTGGGTACGGAGTTTAAGAAAAGAGATAAGACTTTTGAATTTGTGGTATAAAATGATGCACATATATTTTGTTTGGTTATAAATCATTGCATAAGGGTAAATTATTTCCAAATAAGAAAAGGAGCCATTCTTTTTGGCACAGACTAAAAAAAAAATAGGTTCACATAAATTGAAACGGAGGGAGTATAATCCTAATATACTAATGGAATTCTTGTTGAAAATCAATTTAGCTACTGGGACGGTGTTTTATGAGAGCCATGTGAAGAGAAGGCTCATAACAAAAACAGGGAGCTAACGAGATGCAGGTCCATCAGTTGAACTTTATGAGTTTTTACAATGATATCAAGTTAATATGAAATAATAATTAGCTTCATGATCAAATATTTATCATTATTTTGTTGGAAAAAATAATAATCTCGCCCAGAAATAATATTCACGGAAAATAATAATAACACAAGAGAGTAACAACGATACCAACTCTTTTAACATGGTAAATATAATACTCGAGCGGAACAATATTATCACTATAATATTACATGTTAGTAGTGTCAAGAGACTACTATAATTTTGAAAGAAATAACACTTTTTATTTAAAATACCTCACTACAATATTATTGACACTCACCATTTATCTCACAGACTACAATCTGTAGATTACTCTCTCTAACTTCTATTGCTTCTCTTTGTTTTGGTGTAATTGAAATGAAGAATGGAGGCCTCTATTTATAGTAAGAGATGTCATCCAACTACTACAAAAAAAATTGGCTTGTTGTTGATTTAATCCTATAATGTTTCAACAAAGTTAGGCACCTCCCATCCCATTTTTCTTCAACAAAGTTGTCAACAAGGTTAGGCACCTCCCACCCTATTTTTCTTCAACAAAGTTAGGCACCTCCCATCCCATTTTTCTTTTTTTCTTTTTATTTTCTTCAATATGAGCCCCACAAATATCTTCCTTAATTTTGATTTTTCTTTTTCATTCCAAGACTTGATCTCAATCTCTGAAAATCCTCAAACTTAAGAGGCTTTGTAAAGATATCTGCAGCATGATCATGAGACTTCACATATTTGACCTTGACTTCCTTCTTGGCAATGCACTCTCTGATGAAGTAATATCTTGTATCCATATGCTTGCTTGGATCATGATACACCGGATTCTTGGCAAGTGCCTATGCAGATTTGTTATCAATACAAATCTCGGTAACTTCAATTTGTGGCAAATTGAGCTCCTTCAATAATCTTATTAGCCAAATAGCATGATATGTACATGATGTTGCTACTATATATTCGGCTTCACAAGTCGAGAGAGTAATTATGGACTGTTTCTTTGAACTCCAAGAAATAACAGAATCACCCAAGAAAAACACAAAGCCAGATATACTTTTTCTATCATCAATATCTCCCGGATAATCACTATCACAAAATCCCATAAGGTTGAAATCATTAGAAGAAGAATAAAATAACCTAAAGTCGATCGTACCTTTTAGGTAACGAAGAATTCTTCTAGTGATCTTCAAGTGAATGGAGGTAGGAGCTTCCATGAAGCGGCTTACTACTCCAACAGCAAAGAGTATATCTAGCCTGGTACAAGTCAAGTACCTCAAACTTCCTACAAGACTTTTGAAAAATGTGGGATTCACTTTTTTTCCTTCATCAAAATTGGACAATTTTGTCCCACTCTCCATCGGTGCGTTCACGGGGTTGCAATCGAGCATGTTGAACTTCTTCAATATCTCTTTTGTATAGCTTTCTTGATAGAAAAATTCCATCCTCCATCTGCTTCACTTCTAGGCCCAAGTAGTATGACATGAGCCCTACGTCTGTCATCTCGAACTCACGAGACATATCTTTCTTAAAAGTTTCAAACAAACTTGGGTTATTATCCGTAAAAATAAGATCATCAACATAAAGACAAACAAGTAAGATATCTCCATTTGTATGAACTTTAAGGTAAATAGCATATTCATAGAGACAACGAGTAAACCCATTGTCTTGAAAATACTTGTCGATGCAACTATTCCATGCTCGTAGGGCATGCTTTAATCCATATAAAGCTTTATTCAACCGCAATAGTTTATCTTCATGGTTTTTGACCACAAAGATCAATGGTTGTTCAACATGGACTTCTTCTTCAAGATAGCCATTCAAAAAAGCTGACTTGACATCTAGTTGATGGATCTTCCACTTCATTTGCGCTGCCAAAGAGATGAGCAAACAAATCGTCTACATGCGGGAAACATATGCATAGACTTCTTCATAGTCAATGTCTTGCCTTTGCTTGTAGACTTTAGCAACAAGTCGTGCCTTGTATCTATCTATATCTCCATCAGTATTCTTCTTGCCTTGTATACCCATTTAACTCTAATTGCTCGATGACCCTTGGGAAGAGTTGGTAACTCCCAAGTTTTGTTCTTTTCTATTGACTTGATCTTCTCCTCCATGGCTTGTCTCCACCTTTTGTCTGTAACAGCTTCATCAAAGTTCATTGGTTCACTGTCAACAAAGAGACAATATAAAGAATCAAAATTTGTAACTTCTTATGTGTCTTCATAGAGCTCTTGAATACTCCTTGTCCTTTGCGGCTATTCATTTGAACTTTCTTAAGAAGAAGGAGATGCAACATTGGTTGGAGAAGGAGGTTGAGTTGTATCCAGCACAAGTTCCACGGTCTCTGGTTTTTCATCACCACCAAAGTATTAAAAAAAATCATATGAAGTTTCTTCCTGAGCTTCCCAGTTCCATGCTAATTTTTCATCAAATTCAACATCGCGACTTACCACCACCTTACTGCTGCTTGGGTTATATAACTTGTAGCCTTTTGAACTCGTATCATAGCCAACAAATACATGCTTGGCACTTCGATCGTCAAGCTTCGCTCTCCCTTGTTGTGGCACATGAGCATAGGCTATGCTCCCAAAGATTTTCAAGTGCCTGACACTTAGTTTTCTTCCACTCCATGCTTCTTGAGGGTTTGATCTTTAACATTTATTGTTGGAGACCTATTGTTCAAATAAACTGCACAAGAAACAACTTCGACCCAAATTTTCTTGGGCATACTTTTAGATTTCAACATACATCTAGCCATATTAAGAATCGTTCGATTCTTTCTCTCTGCAACTCTATTTTGTTGGGGTGAATAAGGTACCGTTAAAGGGTGACGAATTCCATGAGGCTGACGGAATTCATTAAATTCTTTTGAAGTGAATTTGCCTCCTCTATCGGACCTTAAAGCTTTTATTTCACAGCCATTTTCTTTTTTCACTAGTACTTTAAAATTTTTAAAAACAACAAAAGTTTCAAATTTTTGGTTCAAGAAATAAACCAAGTCATTCTACTAAAGTCATCAATAAAAAGTAGAAAGTATTTACTTTTACCAAAGGAAGGTGGATTGATCGGTCCACACACATCAGTGTAAACAAGCTGAAGCGGTTTGGTTGATCTTGACATGGCCTCCTTTGAAAAAGTCCTCCTTGCATATTTTCCTAGGAGACAAGCTTCACACAATTGATTGGGATGTCTTATTGATGGTATCCCATGCACCATGTTCTTTTCTCCCATTGATTTGAGAGCTTCAAAATTCAATTGCCCAAATCGCATGTGCCAACACCATGATTCATCTTGCACATTAGACCTTCAAATACTTTGCATCAATTGTCTTAAGATTCAGAGAGAATAATCTATTCTTAGCCATATGCACTTTAGCAATTAGAATTCCATTTGAATCTCTAAGCCAAAGATGCATATTTTTCATGTGGATGTCATATTCCTTTTCAAGAAGTTGGCCCAAACTCAAAATATCACTTTTTAATTTTGAGACATAATAAACATCTTGAATTAACTTGTGGTCACCATTTTTATAAGAGATCAGAATCATACCTATCCCTTCGATTTGAATCTTTGAGGTATCTCCAAAGGACACATTACCTCTCACCATTTTATTGATCTCCACAGACTTCTCTTTGCATCCACACATATGATTGCTTGCTCCATTATCCAAATACCACGAGCAACAATCATCCTTGTCTTCTTCCTTGAGTGCCATCAACAACGTTGACTCAACTTCTTCTTTCTTGTCGTCAACCAGATTAGCTTTTTCTTCAACATTGCTACGACATTACCAAGAGTAATGGCCAAATTTATGACAATTATAACACTCAATTTTTGATTTGTCATACTTTTGTTCACTATTTTCTTGGTAGTAACCACGTCCTCTTCCTCCTCTATGTCCACGACCACGACCTCTGAATATCTGGTGGATTTTAACTTCGTTATTGAAGTTGTTACCGTTACTTCTTCCTCTTCCACGACCGCCACGACCTTGTCCCCATCCATTCACTCGATAGCTATTTTCACCTCTATAATCCTTGAAGGATGCCTGAGTTTTAAGAAGTTGCTCCAATGGCACTTCTTGTCTCCTTTTGATCTTTTCTGTATGGGCCTGTAAAGAGCCCTCCAATTGCTCTACCATCATAGAGTCTAAATCTTTAGACTCCTCAATAGCACACACCACAAAATTAAATTTAGGTGTTAAAGTGCGAAGGATATTTTCTACCACGCGGACATCTTCTATGTCCTCACCTTATCTTCTTAATTGATTTACAACAGCCTTTACTTTTGAAAAATAATCTAAAATGCATTCAAATTCTTTTATTTTTAAAACTTTAAAATCAGCCCTTAGAGTTTGAAGTTTTACCTTCCTCACCTTGTATACTCCTTGAAGAGAATTGAGCAAAATCCCCCAAGCTTCTTTTGAGGTGGTAGCATCTGCCACCTTCTCAAACATGACAACATCCAAACATTGGTGGATGAGCGCGAGGGCTTGTTGATCCTTCTTTCTCGTCTTTGCCAAGACCTCTTTTTCATTTTGAGGCAGAGCTTCCACAATATGGGGTTTTGCATACTCTCTATCTACGATTTCCCATATATCATGAGAGCCAAGAACAGCTTTCATATGTAGACACCATTTCTCATAATTATCTTTTGTGAGGCGGGGGTACTGAAAGATAGAGAACCAATATTCGCCATGGCCCTGATACCACGTTGTTGGGAAAAATAATAATCCTGCCCAGAAATAATATCCACGGAAAATAATAATAATAAAAGAGAGTAACAATGACATCAAATCTTTTAACGAGGCAAATACAATACCCGAGCGGAGCAATATTACCACTATAATATTATAACTTAGTAGTGTCAAGAGACTACTACAATTTTAAAAGAAATAATACTCTTTATTTAAAATACCTCACTACAATATTATTGACACTCACTATTTATCTCACAGACTACAATCTGTGGATTACTCTCTCTAACTTCTATTGTTTCTCTTTGTTTTGGTGTAATTGAAATGAAGAACGAAGGCCTTTATTTATAGTAAGAGATGACATCCAACTACTACATGGAAGATAGCTTGTTGTTGATTTAGTCCTATAAAGTTTCAACAAAGTTAGGCACCTCCCATCCCATTTTTCTTCAACAAAGTTGTCAACAAAGTTAGGCACCTCCCATCCTATTTTTCTTCAACAAAGTTAGGTACCTCTCATCCCATTTTTCTTCTTTTCTTTTTGTTTTATTCAATATGAGCCCCACATATTTTAGTAGATATTTTAGTGTGTATATATATATATATATATATATATATATATATATATATATATATATATATATATATTAGAACAAAAGTTTTTGAGTTTATGTAAACCCGTAGGAGCATGGTAGATACGCTCCCGAGCTAACTATATATAGGATAGTTTCACACTTTCACTTCACACTGCATGGTAGATACGCTCCCGAGCTAACTATATATAGGATAGTTTCACACTTTCACTTCACACTGCCATATGAATAATCGATTGAAATTGAAGAAATTAGTTACGAATGCAGCTATTGGACATGCCATGATCACACATTTCAGGCACACGCCAAACTTTATTTAATGCATTCGGGTGTAATTGTTAGAGGAGTTTTCAGAAACCACTATTATTTAGTGGTTATTAACTTCTTATAGCTTCCATATACTTAATTACTTCCTACAGCTACATTTTCAGTTGTTATGGTAATGTATTCGATGTATTCAAGCTATTGTATTCATGAATACAGTAGCAAAACTCGGCTAAAAACAGGACATCACAACTGTATGGCGCTGTATTCACCTATATTTGCGCCATGTATTCATGAATACAATAACGACAATCAACGTAAAAATGGGTCTCTCCAGTTGTTTAAAAACGGAAAGTGGATCAATTAACGTGATACACTCCTAATATAACTCAACAAACACCATTATAACACGCAACATTATCAATCTAATTAATGAGAAAATTTTACAGACGACAAACACAAAAAAAAAAGAGCCATCTTTAGTGTTTCATTCCTTTTTTTTTTCCTGGTATCGTTCGATATATTTTTTCCAGTGATATTGTTCGAGGTTCTTCTAGGACTTGATACAAGTATTTACAGAAATAGTTTGAAATTTAAATTTTTAGATGGCATGTTTAACTGTCCTAATTCGTCATTCGGGCAAGTCGAACATTAAAAATTGTTATGTCGATGATTCGATTGTTGGGATACTGATAAATGAGTATGCGTCGTACAATAATTTAGTTGCTTTAATTTCAAAGTAACTTGGCATATATTTGAGCTCAAAGTCAATTAAAATTGAATACAAAGTGAAAAAAAATTGTACGGCTATGAAAACACACAACGACATGGGTTATTGGGTGTATGTAGAGTTGAAAAAGGAGAATAGAGAATTTGTGATGTATCCATTGTGTATAACTTCAATGGATAAATAAATTGTAGCTGGAGGAAGTTTAATTCAACGTGACCTAATGCAACTTGACGAAACCGATGGGGTGAGTAAATTTGATACAATTGATACACTTGCACTTGAGTCTTTAAACTCAGGTGAACCAATTGAGGTTTTTGAACCGGAAAGGGATTTGATTATTTAAAAAACTAATCAAAAATAGGTGATGGATGGACAAATATATAAGGATAAGGACACATTAAAGGCGGTGATGGAGCAATATGCAATTGCTGAAAGGTTTCAATTCCGAGTAAATAGGTCAAATGCTATCAGGTTTGAATGTTATTATTTACAACCTCTAGCCCAAATATGTTGTATTCAACTGTATGTATATGTATTCGTAATAGTTTTATAGTGTATTCATGGCAGCATATTGTAAATACAGCAAGTATAATATTGTAATCATAATATATGCTCTCCTTCAGTGTTTTTAATTGAATGTTCTGAAACAGTTATAGGAGAATCGAACTATTTATATTAATTTTGTTCATAATACATTGTTTTATGCAATGTATTTAATAATTTTTTATAGTATATTAATGTAACATACATTGTATTTCATTGTATGTTTCTATATTCAAAACTTTGTTGACAAATAAAAATGTTGTGTCTGTAGCCGAATCAGCTGTTGGATCTGTATATGTTTTATCCATAACTAACTGTCACGACCCAAATTTTCCTCTGTAGGATGTTGTGATGACACCTAGTTTTAGGGAATAGGTAAACCTAATACTTACTGAATTAGTGATGACTCAACCAACAAGTATTAAATATAAAATAAAAATTTTCTACAATCCCAAATGTCACGACCCGAAATTCCTACCGTCGGGACCGTGATGGTACCTAACATTTCACTTGCTAGGTAAGCCAACGTTAGAACAATTTATCCTTTTTAACAATTTAAATTCAATTAATGAAGAAGAACTAATTTAACTACAATATTCCAAATATAAATGCGGAATGCTAAAACCGTAAAAACATCTGCTACAAATCCCTGAACCCGGTGTCACAAATGCACGAGCTGCTAGAGTAATACATACAATGGTTTGAAATAAATACAAAGTTGTCTGAATGAAAATAAACAGCTAAATAAAAATAAAGACAGGAACTTCAGGAGCTCCGGGCACTGAGCAGCTGTCCAATCTGAGCTCTCCAGTAGCCGCCGTTAGGACCGTCTCTAAAATCTGCACAGTGTGCAGAGTGTAGTATCAGTACAACCGACCCCATGTACTGGTAAGTGCCGAGCCTAACCTCGACGAAGTAGTGACGAGGCTAAGGTGGGTCACCTAGCCTACAACCTGAACGCAGTATATAATAATGACAGAAAAATGGGAATACTGAACAGAATTAAACAGCCAACTGAAAATAATAACCACAACCTCAAGAATAAACTAGTGTCATCCAGAATCACCAATCTTAAATAATTCGGATACAAATGCCAAAAAAAGAAACCAACACAGCTCAAGAAATGGAAATATATAGGTTGTTGTGGCGCGCAATCCGATCCCACCAGGCAATATAAATTCCTCTCTTATTTCACTGTAACGATATCAATAACAGTAAATAATATATATGTATTGTGGCACGCAACCCGATCCCACCATATGTCATTATCAGTATCATAATTCACCCTTATTTCACAATGTCAATCCACCCTTATTCCACCTATTGCGGCATGCAACCCGATGAACTGATGATAACCCTAGTGGCAATGCAAGCCTGTAAACCACCTCTCCCACTCTCTCCAGAATCTCAGAGGGCCCGATATACCTAGGGCTCAACTTGCCCTTCTTCTCGAACCTTATCACACCCTTCATGGGTATACCCGGAGCAACACTCTCTCTCCGAGCATGAATGTAACATCACAAACTCTACAATCGGCATAACTCTTCTACCTGAACTGAGCGGTGCAAAGTCAATCCTGAATAATCTTGACCTTATCCAAGGCATTCTGTACCGAATCTGTACCCAATAACCGAGCCTCCCCCGACTCAAACCATCCAACCGGCGATCGACATCGTCTACCATATAATGCCTCATTTGGAGCCATCTTAATGCTCGACTAGTAGCTGTTGTAGTAGGCGAACTCTGCAAGGGGCAAGAACTGATCCCATGATCCTCCGAAGTCTATAACACATGCGCGGAGCATATCCTCCAATATCTGATCCCATGAATAATGCATTCGGACTATCCGTTCATCTGAGGATGAATGTTGTGCTCAACTCAACCCGCGTGCCCAACTCACATTGTACTGCCTTCCAGAAGTGCGAGGTGAACTGCGTACCTCGATCATAAATGATAGACACAGGCACACCGTGAAGACGGACGATCTCGCGGATATAAATCTCTACCAACCGCTCTGAAAAGTAGGTAACAACCACAGGAACGAAATGCGCTGACTTGGTTAGCCTATCCACAATAACCCAAACTGCATCGAACTTCCTCTGAGCCCGTGGGAGTCCAACAACAAAATCCATAGTAATACGCTCCCACTTCCACTCAGGAATCTCTATCTTCTGAAGCAAACCACCCGGTCTCTAATACTTATACTTTACTTATTGACAATTTAGACACCGAGCTACATAAGCAACTATATCCTTCTTCATCCTCCTCCACCAATAATGCTGCCACAAGTCTTGATACATCTTGGCGGCTCCCAGATGAATGGAATATCGGGAACTGTGGGCCTCCTCAAGAAGCAACTCACGAATTCCATCCACATTAGGCACACAAACACGACCCTGAATCATCAAAACTCTGTCATCTCTAACAGTAACCTACTTGGCACCACCGTGCCGCACTGTGTCCCTAAGGACCAATAAATAAGGGTCATCATACTGCCGATCTCTGATACACTCAAACAAAGAAGATCGAGTGACTGTATAAGCTAGAACACGGCCGAGCTCTAAAATATCTAACCTTACAAACTAGTTGGCTAAAGTTTGAACATCTGATGCAAGCGGCTTCTCACCAACTAGAATGAACGCAAGGGTGCCCATACTCGTTGCCTTTCTACTCAAGGCATCGGCCACCACATTGGCCTTTCCGGGATGATACAAGATGGTGATATCATAGTCTTTCAACAAATCCAACCACCTCCTCTGCCTCAAATTGAGATCCTTTTTCTTGAACAAATACTGAAGGCTCCGATGATCCGTGAAAACCTCACACGACACGCCGTAAAGATAGTGCCTCCAAATCTTCAGCGCATGAACAATAGCTGTCAACTCTAATTCATGGACATGGTAATTATTCTCGTGAACCTTCAATTGCCGTGACGCATATGTAATCACCCTGCCCTCCTGCATCAGTACTGCACCGAGCCCAACATGGGAAGCATCACAATATACCGTATAAGATCCTGAACCTGTGGGAAACACCAAAGCCGGCGCTGTAGTCAAAGCTGTCTTGAACTTCTAAAAGCTCGCCTCACACTCATCTAACCATCTGAACGGGGCACCCTTCTGGGTCAACCTGGTCAACGGGGCTGCAATAGATGAAAACCCCTCCACAAACTGACTGTAATAACCCGCCAAACCCAAGAAACTCCTGATCTCCGTAGCTGAAGTGGGTCTAGGCCAGTTCTAAACTGCCTCAATCTTCTTAGGATCTACCTGAATGCCCTCTGCTGATACAACGTGCCCCAAGAAAGTGAATGAATCCAACCAAAACTCACACTTTGAAAATTTAGCATACAATTGGCTGGCTCTCAGAGTCTGAAGTATAATCCTGAGATGCTGCTCATGCTCCTCTCGACTGGCCCATTCTAGTTACATTTTGAAATTAAGAGTTTGGGTGATAGAATCTTACCTCTTAGGAAGAAGACCTAGGTGCCTCTCTTGATAATCTTCAAGGTTTTAAGTTAGAATTGAAGGAGCAATTTGATGAAGATCACTTCCTCCCTCTAGGACCCTCTCCCTCTCTCTCTAAAAATATTAGAAATATGATCAAAATGGTCCAAGGTAGGTGTTTTAACGGAATAGGGTCGGGTTTAAAAACCCCAAAAATAAAGTTCTAGAACGGATTCTACGATCGCATATTCGACCGCATAGTGGTTATGCAGTCCGTGAAATGACCGCAAAAATGGGTGCCAGAACTGGAAAGAAACTGACATGGTCTGCGGTTACTATGCGGCCCGCAGACCTGCTCTACGATCGCATAATGCACTGCATAACGGTTCTGCAGTCACATAGTGCACCGCAGAACCTACCACTAAAAAATCCCAAAGCGGGATATACGACAAGAGTGCAACCCGCGAAATGGTTATGCAGTCACATAATGGCCCCGAATTGACATAAAAAATGCCCCAGAAAACTGCGCCACTTTGCGACCAGTCTGCGGTCCGCAGAGTGGTTCCATGGCCGCTATATGGGTCGCAGAAATGCCTACTTTTGCCCAGCATTTTTCTTCAACTCCCAGTGCACTGTTCAATCCAATAAGTCAGAACCGTGACGTGCTTGCGAGCCGCAAAGAATTTCTACTATTATTAACCTCTACACCTACTTTAGCATCACGGAATCCGAGTTTTTAAGAAAATTTTATGGGGCCTTACAATTTGTCCCCCACTTAAGATCATTCGTCCTCGAATGAGGATCAGGGTCTACTATTAGTACCTTATGCAACTCAGTTTTTCATACCCTACACCAGAAACCCCAAATTAACTAACTCCCTAAATTTAGTAAACTTTCGCCAGAGTTTCCTTCGTAACTAGGCCTATCCACCTGTCAGAGAGCCCCAGAAACACATCTTACAAACATATGCACAACCCAACGACGTAAAAAACTCATAACAGTACCAACCGTGGCCACATAAGCAACATATAATCAAAAGGAACACCTTTACATTAACTGAACAAGTGATACAAAATTCATAGGCAACAAGTTCATAAAAGAAAGGGTTACACATCTATTCAAACAAGTAAGGATACTTCTTCTTCATTTCTTCCTCGGCCTCCCATGTGGCCTCTTCAAGTAAGGATACTTCTTCTTCTCCATAACACTTTAACGGAGGTAATCTCTTTATTCCCCAACTTTCGGACTTGACTATCAAGAATGGCAACCAGAATTTCTTAATATGACAATTCTTCATTAACCTCAATGGTCTTAATTGGCACAATAGTTGACGGATCTCCAACTACCTTCTTAAACATAGACACATGGAATACCAGGTGCACTAATGACATCTTGGGTGGTAGCTCAAGCTTGTATGCCACCTCACCGATCCTCTGGATGATTTTGTACGGCCCGACATACCTCGGGCTCAATTTCCCCTTTTTCCCAAACCGTATAATACCCTTCATGGGGGAAACCTTCAAGAATACCCAACCATCTTCTTTGAACTCTAAGTCTCTGTGATGGACATCCGAATAGGATTTTTGATGACTCTGGGAAGTTTTCAACCGCTCATTTATGATCTTAACTTTTTCAATAGCCTGATGTACAAGGTCTGGCCCTATCAACTCTGCTTCCCTAATCTCGAACCACTCAATGGGAGATCTACATCTCCTACCATAAAATGCCTCTAATGGTGCCATCAGAATACTTGCATGAAAGCTGTTGTTATAAGCAAACTCTATGAGTGGCAAATGATCACCCCAGCTACCCTTGAAAACAAGAACACAAGCATGCAACATGAACTCAAGGGTATGAATAGTCCGCTCTGCTTGCTCATCGGTTTGTGGATGGAAGGTTGTACTAAGATTCATCTGAGTACCCAAACCTTGCTGAAATTTCTTCCAAAACTTTGCCGTGAATTGAGCCCCTCGATCGGAAATGATAGAAACTGGAGTACCATGTAGCCTGACTATTTCCTTGATATATAACTGAGCGTGTTGTTATGCTGTGTCGGTAGATTTTACTGGCAAGAAATGTGCTGATTTTGTGAGTCGATCCACAATCACCCAAATTGAGTCAAACTTGCGCGGAGTGCGTGGTAATCCTACCACAAAATCCACATTAATCATCTTCCACTTCCATATTGGAATTTCTATGTTCTGTGCCAACCCACCAGGTCGTTGATGTTCGACCTTCACTTACTGACAATTCATACATTGCCACAAAGTCCACCATATTCCTTTTCATGTCATTCCACTAATAGATTTCCTTGAGGTCGTGATACATCTTTGTAGAACCTGGATGCACGGAATACCTAGAAGCGTGAGCCTCGATCATGATTCTTTGCCGGAGATTATCTACATTCGAAACACATAGTCGCCCTTGGTACCTTAGTGTACCATCATCCATGCTAAGATTAAAAGTCATAGTTTTATGTTTTTGAATCCCCTCCTTCAATTGCACCAAGAATGGATCGTTGTATTGCTTCTCTTTGACTTCCACAACAAGCGATGATTCAGCCCTATTTTGCACAATTACCCCTCCTTCATTAGAGTCAATAAGACGAACTCCCAAACTAGCCAATCGATGGACTTTCTTGGCTAATGGCCTTTGATATACCTCCAAGTGTGCTAAACTACCCATAGATTTCCGGCTAAGAGCATCTGCCACAATATTGGCTTTCCCCGGATGATATAGAATATGGATGTCGTAATCCTTGAGTAACTCAAGCCATCTTCTCTGCCTAAGATTCAGCTCCTTTTGTTTGAAAATATATTGAAGACTCTTGTGGTCCTTGAATACCTCCACATGGACCCCATACAAAATAGTGATGCCAAAATTTCAATGCAAAAATCACTGCCGCAAGTTCTAAGTCCTGGGTTGGATAATTCTTTTCATGATTTTTGAGTTGCCTAGAAGCATAGACTATAACCTTGCCGTGATACACACCTAATCCCAATTCTTGAAGCATCACAATATACCACGAATTCCTCCATACCCTCTAGCAGGGTCAACACCAGCACTCTAGTCAATCTTGATTTCAACTCCTGGAAGCTCCTTTCACAAGCATTAGACCATTGGAACCTAACCACTTTCTGAGTCAATTTAGTCAACGGAGAGGGAAGAGTAGAGAACCCCTCCACAAACTTCCTGTAATACCCTACTAAGCCCAAGAAACTGTGAATCTCGGTGGACGTTATAGGGCTAGGCCAATTCTTTACTGCTGAAATCTTTTGAGGATCAACCTTAATTCCTTCTCTAGTGATAACATGATCCAAGAATGTGACAGATTCGAACCAAAATTCACACTTTGAAAATTTAGCATACAATTGGTGCTAATGACGAGTCTGCAAGACTTCCCTAAAATGATCGGCATGGTCCTCCCGACCCCGTGAATACACAAGAATATCGTCAATGAACACTATCACAAAGAAGTCGAGGAAAGGCTTGAAAACCCGATTCATAAGGTCCATGAAAGCCGCTGGGGCATTTGTTAGCCCAGAAGACATTACCAGAAATTCAAAGTGCCTATACTGGGTTTTGAAAGCTGTTTTCGGAATATCTTGTTCCTTGATCTTCAATTGGTGGTACCCGGATCGTAAATCAATTTTGGAGAAGTATCTAGCACCCTATAACTGATCAAACAAATCATCTATTCTTGGTAGTGGTATTTATTTTTGATTGTGACTTTGTTGAGTTGCAGGTAGTCAATACACATCCTTAGTGATCCATCTTTCTTCCTCACAAAGAGGACCGGTGCACCCCATGGTGACACACTCAATCGGATGAAACCCTTTTCTAACAAATCCTTCAATTGTTCCTTTAGTTCCTTCAATTCTGCCTGCGCCATCCTGTAGGGCGGAATAGATATAGGCTGCGTGCCTGGCATCACATCTATCCCAAAATCAATCTCCCTGTCTGGCGGAATCCAAGGGAGCTCATCTGGAAAGACCTCCAGAAATTTATTCACAACTGGCATAGACTCGAGTGTAGGCGCCTCAGCATTGGTGTCCGTAACCTAGACCAAATGATAGATAAACCCCTTGTTAATCATATTCGTGGCCTTAAGGTAAGAAATAAACCTACCTTTTGGCATCACATTATCCCCTTTCCACTCAACAACTGGCTCATTAGGAAATTCAAACCTCACAGTTCTAGTTCGGCAATCGAGCTTAGAAAAGCATGAATAAAGCCAATCCATTCCCATAATTACATCAAAATCAACCATCCCCAATTCAATGAGATTGGCCACGGTGTCCCGACTATGCACCATGACAATACAACCCTATAAACCCGTGCGGCCACAATAGACTCGCCAACCGGAGTAGATACACAGAACGACTCAAGAAGTTGTTTCGGTTCTATACCAAATTCCCTAGCAACATATGGGGTAACATAGGACAAGGTGGAACCGGGATAAATAAGAGCATATACATCATGAGTTTGGATAGTCAATATACCTATGACAACAAATGGAGAACCTTGGTACTCTAGCGACCACTTATAGCATAGAAACGACTGGGTCCTCCTGAACTCTGCGCACCACCCCTAGCTGCACCATGTCCTGCTGGTGCCGAAGGGCCCTGAGATAGAGGGGGTGCTGAAGATGTAGCAGCTGCAGAACTGGATGGCTGTGCTGTGCCCCTACCCGCACCCTGGCGGGATGAACGACACTCCCTCTGAATATTACCCCTCAATCCGCACCTGTAACATATAGGTAAGTCCATTTAGTAGATCCCCGAGTGCATCTTCCCACACCTGGGGCATGGGGGCCTCCGCTGTTGTGGGAATCTCTTTCCTGATCGGCCTTGATGGTGGGGTCCCTTACTGCTCTGATTAGGCCTGAAATGACTCACCTGATACTGACTGTGCCCCGCTAGCTGTGCACTGGCTGAAGACTGAGCATGAGACTGGGTTGGCCTTGATGACCCTCCCCTAAAAACTGATCTTACCCTACCACATGACTCCCCAAAGTTGCCCGCGGATCGGGCTTTGCTGGTACCCTCTCGCTCCCTTCTGTTATTCAACTTACGATCCTCTGTAGCTTTAGTAAATGATACCATCTTCCTATAGTTCATGTCTGAATTCAAGGCAGTTGTAGCAGCCTCATTGATAACCAAGGGGCTAAGGCCCTGCACAAACCGGCGCACTCTAGCCTCTATAGTAGGTAACATGTGAATAGCATATTTTTGACAGGCACGCGAACTCCATGTGATACTCTCACATACTCCTATTCCCTTGCTTAAGATTCTCAAACTATGCGGCACGGGCTGCCCTAGTCTCAGCAGGCAAGAAATGGTCTATAAAGGCATCAGCAAACTCACTCCACCTCGCTGGAGGGCTCCCCTCCCCCCGAGAGTCCTCCCACAGCTCAAACCAAGAATATGCCACCCCTTTCAGGCGGTAGGCGGCCAATTCCACCCCCTCCGTCTCAGTAGCACGCATAACCTGGAGAGTCTTATGCATCTCATCAATGAAGTCCTGTGGGTCCTCCTCGGGATTAGCACTCGTGAACACAGGAGGATCCAACTGCAGAAACATGTTCACCCTAGAACTAGTAGAATCCACTTGTGGGCTAGAAGATATGGGTGAAACATTCGACCTTTGGGCCTGAGAAGCCACTATCTGAGTCAGCATCTGAATAGATCCCCTAAGATCCCCATCAGAAATACCAGAACCGGAAGTTGGGACTGGAGGTGGAATCGGAATATCGGGTGGAGGAACCGTCGCACCATCAGTAGGTGTAGGAACTGGTATGGCCTTGTCCTGTGTAGTGGAATCAGGTAGTGTAGCATCATCAATTAAAAGGTCAACTGCCACTCCTATGGAGGGGTTGGCTCCTTGGCCAATTATTGCTCTCTTTATAGGTGCCATATACTGAAAGTTAAAGGAATACATGAGTTAGAGGGGGAACAATTGCACAATTAGTTTCATCGCACGATCCAGAATATCAAAGAAGGGTATTGTTCCTAAATGTCCAAGTAGCCTCCAACTTATAGATGTGGTCTACAACACACCGATAAGAAGGACTCGACCAGACACGGTTCCAAGACATCCTAGGACACTTTAAAATCTTAGGCTCTGATATCAAGTTTGTCACAGCCCATCCTCGCGAGGCGCGACCGACGCTCAACCTAGTGAACCCGGTTGAGCAAGCCTGTTAGATACATTCCAACCAGCTCGCCCATGATCAAGAAAAGACATGTTTGATTAATTAGACAGAGGGAATTTCATACATACAACATTAAACCGTTTCATTAGCTATTTCCCCTTTAAGTCTCAAAATATACAGATTCTTATAGTCTGAGTGGAACAAGTGATCAAACACAACATATACTTGTTTAACATTCCCAACACCCATATACAAACCACATAGTGTCTATGGAGCCTCTAAAGATATAAAAGAGAGTAAAGATTGTGCCGGCAATAAGGCCCTGGCTATACCTCAAAAAGTGACCACAATATAAACAGAAGGTACAATACATAACCCCAGAATGAAATGGGGCTCACCGAGTCCGCTGAGAAGAGGATGCAACACTATCTGTGATCAACATTGTCTGCTATGTAACCACCTGCATCTATTTAAAGATGCAGCGCCCCCGGCAAAAGGGACGTTAGTACCGTCGAATAGCACTAGTATGTAAAGCTAAACACTAACTCAATAGAATGAATAATAATAATACAAGAGGAACAGTCAAGAGTTCAATACGGGCTTCAAATAATATTAGAACCACAAGTTAAGGATCATATATGCTTTCAAGTCAATTTCCATATTATTAGGTTGGGTGATCTTTAATACTGATATTCCACAATTCACAATACCTCCATATTTTTATACGGAGTATGATCTCGACCCGATCGGCTAGGTCATCTTATTTGGACATTACCACAATTTTGCTATAATTTCCAGCACAGTACCACTATGTGTGCGGCATGGCGATCGATCACGGCCCGATCGGCTAGGCCATCTCATTTGAGACATCAACCATTTTCACAATTTCATCCATAATACGACTATGTTCCTACACGGAGTCAGATCTCGGCCCGATCGGCTAGGCCATCTCATTTGAGACATTACCCTTTTCAATCAATCATCTCACATCGTAGTTCTTTCATATACTTACAATTCATTGGCACCAGTGATTACGATTACAAAGTTATTCTTGGAATTTGGCCGTATTTCATAGTTACAATCCCTTTTTCCACATTCAAATATCATTATCATTATCCACAACAATAAGGCTTCCCATTCAAGACATTAGATTCACATATGAGCAATTTGGGAATCTTAGGCACATACAGGCTTTTTATACAATTTGGCATAACAACCTTTATTTCGATCTTGACATGAAGTCTTAACTTTCCTAACACATATTCCACATTTTGAACATATTCTCAAATGGAAAGATGACATGGTGAATCGTTTAGAATAAACATTGAACAAACATCCTTCAGCACAACCATATTAGGAATAGCCAATTCAATAATGATCAAGGACTTACTCAAATTACATGAACACCATGGGATTCGATTTTAAGAAGAAGGGGATTTAGCCAACATACCTCAATTCAGCATCTTAAAACTCTAAGATGTTCTAGAATATTAGCAACTTCAATCTATTTTAGCAATATAACAAATTTGAACCAAAATTAGGAAGATGACCATGGTTTTAGCTCATTTGAGCATATTATCAAACACTAGGTGTACATCAATGTTTTAAGGTTGTTTTTGGGTAAGATTCCATCATTCCCCAACACATTCTCTACCATTTTTAGCTCACAATCTTTCCACATTTTTCAAGGATACATGAATGCAAGGTGAGCACCCTCATCCCATGAATTACCTTACTAATGGCCCATTCTAGTTACATTTTGAAATTAAGAGTTTGGGTAATAAAATCTTACCTCTTAGGAAGAAAACCTAGGTGCCTCTCTTGATAATCTTCAAGGTTGTAAGTGAGAATTGAAAGAGCAATTTGATGAAGATCACTTCCTCCCTCTAGGGCACTCTCTCTCTCTCTCTCTCTCTCTAAAAATATCAGAAAATATTATCAAAATGGTCCAAGGTAGGTGTTTTAACGGAATAGGGCCGGGTTTAAAAATCCCAAAAATGAAGCTCCGGCATATGCAACCATATAGTGGTTATGCGGTCCGCAAAATGATCGCGAAAATGGGTGCCAGAACAGGAAAGAAACTAACCTGGTATGCGCTCACTATTTGGCCCGCAGACCTGTTCTGCGGTCGCATAATGCATCGCAGAACGGTTCTGCGGTCGCATAGTGCACCGCAGAACCTCCCTCCGAAAAATCCCAAAGAGGGATATGCGATAAGAGTGCGGCCCGCGAAATGGTTATGCGGTCGCATAATGGCCGCGCAATTGACATCACAAATGCCCCAGAAAACTGCCCCACTCTTCGACCAGTCTTCGGTCCGTAGAGTGGTTCTGTGGCCGCAGAAATGCCTACTTCTGTCCAGCATTTTCCTTCAACTCCTAGTGCACTGTTCAATCCAAAAAGTCCGAACCGCAAAGAATTTCTACTATTATTAACCTCTACACCTACTTTGGCATCATATAATCCGGGTTTTTAGGAAATATTTTACGGGGCATTACAATTTATCAACCCAAAAGACAAAACTAGAAACTTATAATGCCTGTACCGAGTTCGAAAGGCTGCTTTAGGGACATCGGATGACCTAATCCTCAACTGATGGTAGCCAGATCTCAAATCAATCTTTGAAAACACCTTGGCACCCTGAAGCTGATAAAATAAATCATCAATCCTCGACAATGGATACTTGTTCTTGATGCTGACTTTGTTCAACTGCCGATAATCGATGCACATCCTTATCGATCCATCATTATTCATCACGAATAACACAGGTGCACCCCAGGGCGAAACACTAGGTCTATGAAGCCCTTATCAAGCAAATCTTGCAACTGTTCCTTCAATTCTTTCAACTCCGGCGGGGCCATACGATATGGTGGAATGGAAATGGGCTGAGTGCCCAGAGCCAAATCAATATAGAAATCAATATCCCTATCGGGTGGCATCCCCGGCAGGTCTGCAGGAAACACCTCTGGAAACTCACAAACAACTGGTACTGAATCCATGGAAGGAACCTCCGCACTAGAATCGCGGACATAAGCCAAATAAGCTAGATACCCATTCTCGACCATACGCCGAGCCTTCACATAAGAGATAACCCTGTTGGTAGAAAAGCCAGGTGTCCCCCTCCACTCTAATCGAGGCAACCCCGGCAAGGCTAAGGTCACCGTCTTGGCGTGATAATCCAATATAGCATGATAAGGTGACAACCAATCCATACCTAATATTACATCAAAATCAACCATATCGAGAAATAGAAGATCTACACTAGTGTCAAGGCTCCCAATGCTGACCACACACGAACGATAAACATGATCTACAACAATAGCATCCAACACAGGTGTGGACAAATACACAGGAGCACTCAAAGAATCACGAGGTACAACCAAATATGAAGCAAAATAGGATGACACATAGGAGTAAGTAGAACCCGGATCAAATAGAACAGAAGTGTCTCTACTACAAACTTAAACAGTACCTATGATAACAACATTGGATGACTTAGCCTCAGGCCTGGCTATAAAAGCATAACCACCCTGAACTACGTCCCGGGGACGACCTCTAGTTGGTTGGACTCCACCTCTAACGGCCTGACCTCCACCTGTAACAGCCTGACCTCCATCTCTAACAGTCTGGCCTCTATCTCTGGCTGCCTGAACCCTGCCTCTGGCATGAGAACTCTACTATGGCTTGCCACCCAATAACCTCAGACATGTCCTCCTGATATGCCCATAACCATAACACTCGAAGCATCCATCCTAGTACTGTGGCTGCAAAAACTGAGACTGACCCGAACAGGCCGGATGACCACGGTAGTAACTCTAAATAGGATGTGCATTGACGGGAGCTGGTGGTGCACTATAAGCTGGCTATCCAAAATGAAGCACATAAGGACCACAACTCCCCGATGCACTGTGGGATGCCTGGAACGCTGAATGAAATGGCCTGGGAGGATGGCCTCTACCAAAAGTACCCCTGCCTCAAGATGAGGCACCGCTGAACCCACCAGAATAACGAGGCCTCTTGTCAGACCCCTGACCTCCCTGTGCAAGAACCATCTCGACTCGCCTGGTGACATTGGCAGCCGCCTGAAAAGAAATCTCACTCCCAGCCTCCTTAACCATCTGTAATCTGATAGGCTGAGCAAGTCCGTCAATAAACCTCCTCACCCTTTCTCTCTCGGTAGGAGGCAGAAGAAGAGCATGACAGGCCAAATCCAGAAAATGGGTCTCGTACTGAGTAACAGTCATACTGCCCTGCTGGAGACGCTCGAACTGAAGATGATGCTCCACTCTCAATGTGATAGGAAGAAACTTATCTAGGAAGAGCTGGGAGAACTGGTCCCAAGTAAGAGCAGGCGATCCAGCTGGTCTGGTCAACAAATAATCTCTCCACCATTTCTTGGCGGAACCTGACATCTGAAATGCAGCAACATCAGCCCCATTGGCCTCCATTATACCCAAGTTCCATAACACCTCATGACAGCTGTCAAGATACTCTTGGGGATGCTCTGAAAGAGCATTACTGAAGTGAATTGGGAAGAGCTTGGTAAACCTGTCCAATCTCCATAAAGCCTCATAAGACATAGTTGACCCATCACCGACCTGTGTCACAATAACCGGCTGAACTACTCCGACTGGATGAGCTACTGGAGTCTGATACTGCGGAGCCATCTGCTCCAGAATGTGAGTAGTACGAGTCTGTGCTCCTCCTCCAGCCTGTGAGACGGCTGGTGCCATGGGGAATGCGCCAGGCTAGGCCACACTCTCCATAAGGCCCACCAAATGGACCAAAGCATCTTGAAGCACCAGGGTGGCAATGAACCCCTTCGGAGCCTGAGCTAGTCCGACGGGCACAACCTGGGATGGAACCTCTTCACCAAACTCTACCTGAGGTTCCACCGCTGATGCTGTTGCTCGATCTCTGGGCTGAGCTCTACCCCTTCCTCGGCCTCTAGAAGGACCTCGACCTCGACCTATGCCCCTCGTAGGAGCTTCCACTGGGGGCTCTAGCTGCTGCTCAGCTGAAGATGCGGTACGCGTTCTCGCCATCTGCGAGAGAACAGAATATAAGGGCCCAATCAGCAATGATAGAATAAAATCGCACGACAGAGAAGAATAGAAGTGAAACTGTTTCTAACTCCATAGCCTCCGGAAGATAAGTATAGACGTCTCCGTACCGATCCTCCAGACTCTACTAAGTTTGCTCGTGACTCGTGAGAGCTGTGTAACCTAGTGCTCTAATACCAACTGTCACGACCCGAAATTCCCACCGTCGGGACCGTGATGGCGCCTAACATTTTACTTGCTAGGAAAGCAAACGTTAGAATAATTTATCCTTTTTAACAATTCAAATTCAATTAATGAAGAAGAACTAAGTTAACTGCAATAATCCAAATATAAATGCAGAAGCTAAAATCGTAAAAACATCTGCTACAAATCCCTGAACCCGGTGTCACAAGTGCACGAGCTGCTAGAGTAATACATATAAGGGTTTGAAACAAATACAAAGTTGTCTGAATGAAAATACACAGCTAAATAAAAATAAAGATGGGGACTTCAGGAGTTGCGGGTGCTGAGCAGTTGTACCTCAAGTCTCTGTAGGATGTCCAATCTGAGCACTCTAGTAGCCGCCGCTGGGACAGTCTCCAAAATCTGCACAGTGTGCAGAGTGTAGTATCAGTACAACCGACCTCATGTACTGGTAAGTGTTGTGCCTAACCTCGACAAAGTAGTGACGAGGCTAAGGCGGGTCACCTACACTACAACCTGAATGCAGTATAAAATAATGATAGAAAAATAGGAATACTGAACAGAATTAAACAACCAACTGAAAATAATAACCACAGCCTCAAGAATAAACTCGTGTCGTCAAGAATCACCAATCTTTAATAATTCAGATACAAATACCATAAAAAGGAAATACAGCTCAAGAAATGGAAACATATAGGTTTTTGCGGCGCGCAACCTGATCCTACCAGACAACGCAAATTCCTCCCTTATTTCACCGTAACAATATCAATAACAATAAATAATAAATATATGTTGCGGCGCGCAACCCCGATCCCACCATATGTCAATATCAGTATCATAATTCACCTTTATTTCACCATGTCAATCCACCCTTATTCCACCTGTTGCGGCGTGCAACCCGATTCCACCGTATAGTACAAATTCACCCTTATTACACCTTAACATATCAAACTTATTTCGCCTGTTGCGGCATGCAACGCGATCCCACCATATCAATATCACGTACTCAATAAGCACAGTAAAAGTCACAATTCAAATCATAGAAAAAACCTTCACAATTCCAAGACACCAAACTGGACAAATAGGAAACCTTGTACAATATGATAATCCGAATAAATAATACTATACAGTGAGACCAATCCAAAATTTACAACTACCAGGTACAAATAAGCCAACTTGAGCAAATAGTATGAGAGTATGAAACTATGGAAAGAACTAATATCATGAATAGGAGGAAACAATGATTTCAAGTAGCAATTAGGCATGGACACACATTTAGAGCATATAACAACTAAGACATGGAAAGAGATAAACAAGAAGAACTGGGAAACTGGGAAAAACAGATAATTCGGCGGCGCATAAGCACTCGTCACCTCACATATATGCCGCTCACATGAAATTCACATAGCAAATAGTCCGAGGGTTCTTAATTCCTCAAGTCAAGGTTAGAGACAACACTTACCTCGCTCCAAAGACCACTCAAAGCTCAACCACAGCTTTGCCTTTCAAACCAGCCTCCGAACCAACAATATCTAGCAAATTACCAACCAAATGATTCAAAATAAGTCTTAGGAATCACCCACGATTGCAAAAGATTCTACTTAAGTCATTATTGAAAAAGTCAACTCTCGGGCCCGCTTGGTCCAAACCTGAAATTCGGAGTCACAATTCAAATCATAGAAAAACCCTTTACAATTCCAAGATACCAAACTGGACAAATAGGAAACCTTGTACAATATGATAATCTGAATAAGTAATACTACATAGCTAGACCAATCCAGAATTTACAACTGTCAAGTATAGATAAACCAACTTGAGCAAATAGTTGGAGAGTATGAAACTATGGAAAGAACTAATATCATGAACAGGAGCAAACAATGACTACATGTAGCAATTAGGCATGGAAACACATTTAGAGCATATAACAACTAAGACATGGAAAGAGATAATATAAGAAGAACTGGGAAACAGGGAAAAATAGATAATTCGGCGGCGCATAAGCACTCGTCACCTCACATATACGCCGCACACATGAAATTCATATAGTAAATAGTCCGATGGTTCCTAATTCCCTCAAGTCAAGGTTATACACAACACTTACCTCGCTCCAAAGACCACTCAAAGCTCAACCACAACTTTGCCTTTCAAACCAGCCTCTGAACCAACAATATCTAGCAAATTATCAACAAAATGATTCAAAATAAGCCTTAGGAATCACCCACGATTGCAAAAGATTCAACTTAAGTCATTATTAAAAAATTCAACAAAAGTCAACTCTCAGGTTCGCTTGGTCCAAACCCGAAATTCGGACTAAAGCCCGATTAGCCATTCACCCCCGAGCCCGGTTATGTAATTTGTTTTGGAATCCGACCTCAATTTGAGGTCTAAATCCCCAATTTACCAAATCCCTAGTTTCTACCCAAAAACCACCAGTTCCATAATGAAAACCTTAGATTTTAGGTTGAAAACTTGTGAAATGTAGTGACAGATTGAAAGAAAATAGGTTAGAACCACTTACCAATGATTTGGGGAAGAAGGAGTCTTGGTAAAATTGCCTATAAGGTTTTAGGTTTTGAAAATTTGAAGAATGAACCAAAAATCCCTTCTAAGTCATATTTTATTTAGCTGTAGATGTTGCATTTGTGACCTGCCGCAATTGCGAAGAATTCATCGCAAATGCGAGAACCAACACACCCCTACTTTCTTTGCAAATGCGAAGAATAGTTCGCAAATGCGAACTCTGGCTGGATCGTAAATACGACTCAGTGATCGCAAATGCGAAGAATCCCCCTCCCAGCTCCCATCGCAAATGCAAACTTTGTATCGCAAATGCGAACATAAGGTGGCCCAGCTACTCTTCGCATTTGGGATGAGTAGCTCGCAAATGAGAACCCCTAAAAGGTTGCAAATGCGATAAGTGGTATCGCAAATGCGATACCAGAGGGCCGCACCAAAACTGGAAATACCAGCAATGTTCTAAGTCCTATTTTCACTCCGTAGCCTATCTGAAACTCACCCGAGCCCTCGAAGCTCTAAACCAAAAGTGCACACAAGTCAAAAAATATCATACGTATTTGCTCACGTGATCAAATCGCCAAAATAACACCTAGAACTATGAATTGAATACCAAATCAAATGAACTTTTTAAGAAAACTTTGAAACTTCTATTTTCACAACCGGACGTTCGAATCACGTCAAATCAACTCCGTTTCTCACCAAATTTGACAGACAAGTCATAAATATGGTATTAGATCTATACCAGGTTTCGGAACTAAAATACGGACCCGATATCCAAAAAGTCAACTATGGGCTAAATATTTCAAATTCATTAAGCCTTTAGCTTTCAAAGTTCAACAAAGTCCGATATCTCGTGCTAGGGACTTCCGAATTCGATTCTGAGCATACGCCCAAGTCCCAAATCACGATACAGACCAGCAGAGACCGTCAAAACACGAATCTGGGTCTGTTTGCTCAAAATGTAGACCGAAATCAACTCAAATAAATTTCTAAGGCAACAATTTTTATTTTTATCACTTTTTAACATAAAAGCTTTTCGGAAAGATGCCGGGACTGCACACGTAAATCGAAGAAGGCTAAAACATGATTTTTAAGACTTCAGATCACATAATTAGGTTTTATAACATAAGATGACCTATTGGGCCATCACATCAAAATTAGTAGTACAAGTCATAAGCTCTACAGAGTTTACTAGAAAATCTCTAAGTACAACTGTTCCAGAATAGAATCAAACAATGCAAAGAAAATATCAGAAAGTGACTCTGAGGCCTGCGAACGCGACAACAGGTGTAACTTGAGTCTCCACAGAGATGCACGATCAAATAACAGAAATATCAACAACTCTGAGGTACCTGGATCTGCAAAAACATGTGCAGAAGAGTAGCATGAGTACACCACATCGGTACCCAGTAAGTATCAAGCCTAACCTCAGTAGAATAGTGATGAGGCCAGGTCAAGACACCTACCGGACATATAAACTTGTACAAAATATTACATAAAGCTAACAAGGAAAGAATATCAATGTAAGGCCAATAACATAAGAATTTCAAATTAAAATCAACAATGAGAATACAGATGGAAACGAGAAAACAATCAAGTAATTAAGTAACAACATAGTCAGAGTACAAATGACATATGAATGGGTTCAAGTAAGGAATCATATGACAAATCAATCAATTAAATTATTTATAATGTATGCATTTCAACATAAATTACCCGAGGTATCACTCCTCGAAATATCAATTCATGATTCACAACATCCAATTCTTACACATGTGGCATCTTGTGCCCACATCTTCCGAGTCACTTTTGCACGGCAAAATCCTTGTGCTACCATGTGTATAATTTCCGTATCAATATCAACCAAGATGACCAATGAATAATTTAAATATAATTAAATACAATTTCCAAATTAAATAAAGTGAAGCATTAAATGAGTCATTAAGCCAATTTAGGATTTAAATAAGGTAAAATGGTGGAGAGGTTGTACAAATAGAATATCAATTGAGTTTAGTTTATAAGTATATAAGATCCGATAAAATATTGTATTTATACAAAATAAGACATTCAATCAAGTTTTAACGAGATAAATATGAGATTTATTAAACTAAAACGAAATAAAAAAATTTCATGCAAATTACACGACAATAAGATAATGAGAAGATTGAAATATCAATTAGATTAAAAATATAATAATCATTTAATTTAGTAAATCTTCGAGTAAGATATGAGTTTTATTTTTGAAAGACACACAAGGGGAACAACTTGAAAATTCTTTCATTTACCTCTCCTAAATTCTCAGCAACTTAACATATCACAAAGGATGCATGAATCACATAAAAAGTCCATACTGTTCCATCTTTAATATATTGACGGTTAATTAATTATGATCAAAATACAATGAAGTGATTTAAGAAACCACAATAACCACCCTAGCATGAAATGCATCATGAGAATCACAATCGAAATTAACCTTAATATCACAATAATTTCATATTTGTACATTTGTTGCGGCGTGCAACCCAATCCCACACAACATTAATCATATCTGTTACGGCGTGCAACCCGATCCCACACAATAATAATCAGCATGAAATGCATCATGAGAATCACAATCAGAATTAACCTTAATATCACAATAATTTCATATTTGTACATTTGTTGCGGCGTGCAACCCGATTTCACACAATAATAATCATATTTGTTGCGGTGTGCAACCCGATTCCATACAATATTAATCATATCTATTGCGGCGTGCAACCAGATCCCTCATAATAATAAATCATATCTGTTGCGGCGTGCAACCCGATCCCTCAATATAATAACTCATATCTGTTGCGGCATTCAACCCCATCCCTCACAATAATAAATCATATCTGCTGCGGCGTGTAACCCGATCCCTCACAATAATAAATCACATCTGTTTGCGGCGTGCAACCCGATCCCTCACAATAATAAATCATATTTGTTGTGGCGTGCAACACGATCCCTCATAATAATAAATCATATCTGTTGCGGCGTGCAACCCGGTCCTCAAGCAACACAAATTAAGCAACCAATTTACAACCAACTATGGTATACCACAAAATCAAAAAGGAATAACGAGTCTATGCAAAGAAGTCACAACTTATGAAAAAGGCTACACGATAGCTCACGAAATCAAATAGCAAGGAAATGACAATCCATAAGCCAAGGCACAATTTATGAGCTTCAATTGACAATTAAGGCATGTAGCAGGTAAAGCATGAATTCAACGAGTGGTTACAATCAACAATTGGCATATAAGGTGATCTTGACAACAAAGATGGAACATGTGCTAACAATTTCAAGTAAAGCATGTACAAACAATTTTAACACAAAAGATGTAGTCATGAAACGATAATTACAATAAGTTACATGTAGGGAGCCTAACAGTCAAAACCGGTCAAATACAACATATAGGTGGTGTACCCACTCGTCACCTCGCGTACACGACCTTCACATAATACGAATAGCTCAATCATCTCAAATCTTAAGGGGTGGTTTTACCCACACAAAGTTAGATAAGACACTTACCTCAATGAAACTAAACCAATACTTTAAATGATCTTCGTGAGTGAAGCCACCTCCGGACGGCTCATATCCCGATGATTTCCTTGAAAAACTCTCGAAAATAAGATCGCCACAAATCGAGATTCCTTAATTCAGCTCTTTAGTGATATTAAAATCTCTCACTACTCTTACAACTTCAATCTACATCAACATAATTCAATTGGACCAATAATATTAAACAGATTTCAAGATTTTTGGTCATTTAGTTATTTTATCAAAAGACCTAGAGTACATAACATTTTACTACTTCTAATAATGGTGTTTCTTCATCTAAAAATCCCTCCTTCCCACAAACAAGAAATACTAAACCATCCTTTGTCTACAAACAACCTTCTTTAGCACCATTAAAATCATCAATGAACTCACATCCACCCGATTGTTACTAATTAATTCATTACAAAATCTCTACAACACCCAAGAATCTAGTTTAAGTATTTATGGCTTCCAAGCACCATCCTCTAACGACCCGACCGGTCGTTTTGAGCCCTAGCATGTCGTTTGGCATTTTGAGACCCTGAGCAACTTCACTTCAGGTATTACAACTTGTACACATGGTCAAAATTTAATTTCGGGAAGTTCGGAGTTGATTTGGAAAGAAAATTCTCATTTCGGAAGCTTTAAGTTGGAAACATTTGGCTAAGGTTGTATTTTTGAGTAAACGACCTCAGAATCGGGATTTAAAGGTTCCAACAGATTCGTATGATGATTTTAGACTTGGGCGTATGTCCGGATCGGGTTTTGGATGACCCGAGAGCGTTTCAGCGCCTATTATGGAAGTTAGCATTTTTGGAAGAATTTCCTAAATTTTGGTTGAACTGCATTTCAATGTTATTGACCCCCGTTTGGGATTCTGAGTTTGGGAATAGATCCGTATGGTGATTCTGCTATTGGATGCGCGTCCGGATGTGGATTTGGAGGTCCGAAGGTCATTTGGTGAAAGCTAGAATTTGAAGGTTTTTGAGAAGTTTGACCGGGAGTGAACTTTTTGATATCGGGGTCGGATTTTGATTCCAAAAGTTGGAGTGGGTCTAAAATGTCGAATGTAACATGTGTGCAAAATCTGAGGTCAACCGGACGTTATTTGATAGGTTCCGACATCGAATGTAGAAGTTTGAAGTTCTAAAGTTCATTAAGATTGAATTGGAGTGCGATTCATTACTTCGATGTTGTTTGATATGATTTGAGGCCTCGAGTAGGTTTATGTTATGTTATGGGACTGGTTTGTATGATTGGATGGGGTTCCGGGGGCCTCGGGTGTGTTTCGTGGTGATTTCAGACAAAATTGGAGCTGTTTTGGACTGCTCTGGTTTCCTTCTTCGCGAACGCGAAGGGAGTCCCCTGTTCACGAAGAGGAATTTGAGGGGCCGCTGGGTTTGGCCTTCACGAACGTGAGGCAGTGGATGGAACGCGAGGCAAGAGGTGGTCAAGCCTTCGCTAACGCGGTCAAGGCGACACGAACGCGAAGAAGAAGGGGCAGGGCAGCTGGCCTTCGCGAACGCGATCAGAGGGTCGCAAACGTGAAGAGAGATTTCTGGGCGTGAGGTTGTTGAGCTTCGCGAATGCGAGGGTTGTGCCGCATTCATGAAGAAGAGTCGGACTGGGCAATGAGTTGTTTTAAAATGGGAGTTTGGCCATTTTCACTTCATTTCCTCCATGGGAGTCAGTCTTGGAGCGATTTTGGAGTTCCATCTTCATCATCTATGTAAAGGTAAGTGATTTCCATATTTCGCAAGTTAAATACTTGGATTATATATGAATTTAGACATGAAAATTTCTAGAAATTTGGTATTTTAAGAGGAAAACCTAGAATTTGGTATTTTTGGATTTTGACCACGAATTTAGGCATGGAATTGGAAATAAATTATATATTTGAGTTCGTGAGATTATGGGTAATGGTAATCTTCGAAAATTTTCGGAATCCGGGCATGTGGGCCCGAGGGTGTCGTTATCGATTTTTCGAGCGGAGTTGGAAATTGATTAATTATGAGTATTAGAGCATATTTTGATTGGGTTGCATCTTATTTGACTAGTTTTGGAGTAACGCGCATCGTTTTGAGTTGTTGGAGCGGCTTTGGAGACGATTATGGAATTTGGAGCAAGGTGAGTCTCCTTTCTAACCTTGTAAGAGGGAACTAACCCCATAGGTGAATTGATTAAATATATGCTTCTGCTTGCGGGGGCTACGTACGCACGAAGTGACGAGAGTCCGTACGTAGCTACTAGCTATGCCTATGTACAGGTAGTTTTAGGTTTACATCCTGCCTTGTTGATATTGTTATTTGATTTATGGTAACTGTTTGCCTTGAAAGGAAGCAAGATTGAGGTATGCGTATTAATTGTCTTGAGAAGAATTTAAATTGAGGAAATTAAGTTTTCAAAAAAAAAAGTTTTCATTTGGACTTCGTATTTTCGAAAAGAAATTTAGGAATATTATAATAACTTAATAAATTTATATTTGACAGCATCACATGTATGATCCGCTAGCGGGGTAATAGATGCATCTGTAGTTTGTGTCGTTCGACCCTCGATAGTGCAAAATTTATATTTATATGTTAGATCGGGACGTGCGACCTCGGCATGAGTTGCGCATGATTGTATTAATTGCTTTGGAAATTATAATAATTGATACTGCTTCATTGGCCTGAGATATAAATCGTTAAATGATGAAAATGAATTTGGAGAAATTTCTTATTAGCAAAAGAATTGTTTACTTATTTCATGATATTGGACTTACAACCGTTCTACGTGATCCATGCTTAATTATATCATTGGTATATTAATTATAGCCCATAGTAAGTATCCGAGTCGACCCCTCGTCACTACTTCTTCGAGGTTAGGCAGGATACTTACTGGGTACGCATTGATTTACGTACTCATGCTACACTTGCTGTATATTTTTGTGCAGGTGCATATATCTAGTGGCCTTGTGGGCGCAAAGGCACGGTCATTGCGGGGACTTAGGTGAGCTGCATTCTACATTACGAGTCCGCAGCCAGCAGAGTCTCCTTCAGAGTATTTACATTTTCCTATCCAATTTGCATTCCGGGCAGTTGTTGTATTTTATTTTATTTTCCTAGTTAATGCTCATGCACTTGTGACACTGGATTTTGGGGTGATTATGGGTTGTCCCGTATTGAAATTTGTTGAAAACATTATTAGTTATCATGTAAATTCCATTTCTTATTATTTAATTGAAGGAAAAATGTGATTTCAAAAATATTAAAAACAAGAACCAAATTGAGTATTTATTGTTGGGTTGCCTGATAGCGGTGTCCTTCGCCATCACGATCTTTAATGGATTTTGGGTCGTGACACATCCAGAAAGTGCTAATACTTATTTCTTGCTCACATACTCGTAATAAATCCATGCATATATGTCTAAGGGTGTAGGATTACCTTTGGAAGCAATCTTGCCAAAACCCTCTTTTGAGTTCTTGAAGAAATTTCTTGAAGATTTAAGGATTTCATGGTGGATTGAGTTAGTTCTAGAGTGGAAATGATAGAATGAAACACCAAATTAGTAGGGATTACTCACCTTGTAGATGGGAGGAGTTGGAGGTCTTGAGAGAGTGGAAGAAACCCCCAAAATTCGACCAAGATGAGTGGGGAGAAATGAACCCTGAAGTGAGTAATTAATATTTCGAGCGCCACATGTGGCGTGTGGCACTACCTATGGACCTGTTTCAAGAACTTCAAAAATCCCAGCGCCAGGGCTAGCGCCCCATGCTACCCTGGGCGCTGATGATGGGAAAGGGAAATCTTTTCTATTTCTCCCGGTTCAAGGTTATTTCGGCAATCACCACTTTAACACAAGATTTATTCAAGAATTTCCCCGAGGTACCAAACCTCAAAATCACAAATCACGCATTGATTCAAGCCTAAGAAACTTATGAACTTCCGAATTCAAAATTCTATATTCAATGTCGAAACCTATCAAATCTAGTCCGATTGACCTCAATTTTTTCACACAAGTCATAAATGACACCGCAGACCTACTCAAATTTTCGGAATCGAAATCTGACCATGTAATCAATAAATCAACCTTCAGCCAAACTTATAAATATTTTAAAACTTCAACTTTTCAAATTTTTGCCAAAATGCACCGAATTATCCTACGGACTTGCAAATACAAATCCGAGCATACTCCTAAGTCCGAAATCACCATATCAAGCTATTGGAATCATAAAAATTCTATTGCGGAGTTGTTTGCTCAAAAGTCGACTCTCCGGTCAACTCTTTTCTTTTAAGCTTCTTAAATTAGAATTTTTCTCCCAATTAAATCGCACACGCAAGTCATAATATGTATTGCAATGTTTCTTGAGATCTTAAACCGCTGAACGAGATACTAATTCTCAAAATGACAAGTCGGGTCGTTACACTAATCAATCGTATTTATAACACAAATATATTTACAGCTATAAATTTTTATGTATTTCTGAGGATTGTGAATGAAAATTTAAGGCTTCTAGTATTAACAACTCACAAATGTTCAACGTGAGGGAGTTCAATGATAAACATACATGTTCGTTGAAGTATAAGGTGTATGAGCAACGCCAAGAAACCAGTAGATTGATCGGGGGAATGATTAGGTGCAAGTTTACTAATCATAAGAGGAAGTACACGCCAAAGGATATAATTGATGTTGTGCAATCGGACTTTGGTGTAGATGTTAGTTACATGTTGGTTTGGCGCGCTAGAGAAAATGCAGTGAATTTTTTGAGGCGTGAACCAGTTGATTCATACAATAAATTACCATGGTACTTATATACACTAGATATAACATATTCTGGTTCACATATTAGAATGGAAAAATCACCTAAAAATGAGTTCATCTATTTGTATATATCATTGTATGCTTTTATAAAGGGGTTCGATTACTGTAGACCCATCGTCGTTGTCGATGACAGCCACCTAAAATCAACATACACAGGGATATTCATCTCGGCTAGCACGTTGGATGGTGAAGGTTAGTCAGTTAAAAAAATACATACAAGCTTGATTAACATAAAATATGCTATTTTGAATTTTTAATACAACTTGAATGATATCCTTTTATCTGTATGCAATTGTATTTACATGACATATATTGCCACTAGCATATGGTGTTGTTGATTCATAGAATGATGCTGTTTGGCTGTGGTTCTTTGTGCCATTTAAGGTGGCTTATGGCGAGCGGAAAAACATGTGCATTGTTTCATATAGGAATGAGAGCATAATAAAATCTGTATCGATAGTGTATCCTACGATACCCCATTTTGCTTGTATATGGCATCTATGGAATAACGTATATAAGAAATTCAAAAAGAGTCATGCAAAGTTGAGCGAGGTATACTCTTTAATGGCAAAAGCATACACCCAGGATGAATTTGATAGTCTAATGGAAAAGGTGGAGAAGGTAGATATTCGGGTTAAAGATTACTTGGAATTAGCTGGATACGAAAGGTGGGCTAGGTTGTATGCACCTGTTAACCGGGGATGGACCATGACGTCAAATATTGTTGAGTCAATCAATTCGGTACTTGTATAAGCTAGAGAATTGCCAATATACGACTTCCTAGAAGAAGTTAGGCAGTTGTTTGGACGTTGGAATTGCTGCAATCAAAATTAAGGTTCCCACACATACACAACGCTTGGGAAAAAATATCAGGAGATCCTTACATTGAATAAGGCACTATCTACCCGAATGACTGTATGTTTTTTTGCTATAAGTAATTGCATTGACAAAATTAAGATATATGAATACATCATGTATTTATGCTTGATACGACATGTATTAGTAACCTATTACATTCCCTTTTAATAATAACACTAGTGCATGCATTATGTTGTATCTAACAGTTGTATTCAATATATTCAAATATATTCTTGTATTAACTGTATATTATATATTCATAATAAATGTTACTAAAGCTGTATTCTATATATTGTATTGGTTGTATTCAATGGTTCTCTTTTTGTATTGACAGTATTTTACTATATTTCACTGTATTTCACAAATAAATGTATTCACTTTAATATTCTGTTTGTTAAATAGTGTTTGAATTAAGTGTATTTCAAATGTTTTTTCTTGTATTCATGTATACTGTATTTAATACGCTAAGTCATTCACAGATACATGTCTTGTAAAAATTTCCACAACTTATATTTCTTCGTTTAATGTAGGTTATCCCATTGACTGAACACTTGCACATGGTGAACGATGAAGGAAAGCATTACACTGTCTGCCTCCTAGAGAAAACTTGCAGTTGTGGGCGGTTCCAAGTTGATGAATTACCATGCCCACATGCTTTGGCTATTTTGAAAAGCAAGTTCCTAATGTCGGAAGAATATTGCTTAGACTATTGGAAACCAAAGTCTGTTGTAACGACATAAGAGGTGCATATGTATCCACTGCCTGACCGAAGTGAATGGAATATACCAATACATATATCAGAGGAAGTTGTCTTGCCACACCAAATGGAAAAGACCTCCTGGAAGGCCAAAGAAGAAGCGCGATAAGCCGTTAAGTGAATTGCTTCAGAATAAAATTCAACATTCGTGTAGTATAGGTGGGCCGGGAGGACATAATAAGTGTACTTGTAGAAATGCTCCACGTAGGAATTAGTTCTTGTTCTGATTGTAATTACTGAAATAACTATATGGCATAGATTTGTTCAAGCTTTCAATTACATAATGATTTCTTGGTGTATTGGATTCTTACTGGATGAATTTTTTAAGTTTAGATTACTAAATTGAACACTATTATGATATATATACATGTATGAGGTATAGCAGGACATGTATACATAAAATAAAAAAGTGTGCATTCAAAAAACAATAATTGAATACATATATAATACAATCCAAACAAACTTCTGAATACATAATACAACTATGTACATGATTATACTAATACATACATACAATGGAATACAAACATAGGAAACAAAACAGAATATAATCAATGAATATAGTTAAGTTCGAAATATAATAAATAAAGTAAAATACGATGAATACAACCAGAAAAACAGTGAAAACAACCATTGAATACAACACTGCCTATCATTTAAATATAGCAGAATATAGCAGGGATGTAAAACTATTGAATTATAATGAATATAGCAAGAATACAACTATATAAATACATAATAGAACTATGTGGATGATTATGCTCATAAATAAATATAAAATAATATATGAATTAACAGCATATATTCAATTCTGTTATGTATTGTATCATTAACATCTTAAAGACAACAAGACATTCATGTATTCAGAACCAAAAAGGTTGCGTACAACCATGATGTATTCGGTGATAAGCTGCAAATACAATCCGTTTTACAGAAAATTATTCTAAAACTATCTTCATAGAAGTATCCGAATCTGTGATTTGCCTAACAATATTTGCGGGTGCTTCATTGTCGCTTATCGCATCGGCATCTATCTTCCGCATAGAATAGTCCCAAAGGAAGACACCATATCTTTGACAGAGTAAATTGGCATCAAAGGTTATTTGTGGAAACAATCCATAAGTGCTCAAATACTCTTGATATGTTGCGACATACAACCCACAATCCCTGAAAAGGTAGATTGACAACAGTTAAATACAATTCATATTTATAAGATTATAAATGATACAAGAATCAGAAATAGGATTGAATGCATCCATACTCCCAGCTATATGTTGAGGCAGATTTGAAACAAAAACAACATTAAAAGGCTCAGTTTGTGCTTTGTCATTGTATGTTGGTTCACGGGACCAATCTATGCATTGCTTGTCTTTATAAAAACCACTGATCGATAGGTACAGAGGTATAAGCTTAGCAAGTTAATCTATCTCAGAACTCACATAAGCATCATGACCTGCTGATCGGTAGGAGTCATATACATTGATACACCTCTCCTTAAATGAGACAACTGCTAATATCCAATGAAGTTTGTCTTTCAAGTTGACTGGTATCAAGACATTGTCGACCGTATGCCATGGTACATTAGCTAGCAATCTGTATGTCACGACGCAATTTCTCATATAGGTCGTGATGGTGCCCAATGTTACCGCTAGGCAAGCCAAAAGTGAACCAACTACGTGATTGTTTCTTTTAACAGTTCAAAAATAGTTGATTTTATAATTATTGAACAAATAGGAAGTGAAAAATTTCATAAAAGTGAGTATTAGAAAATTTAAGAGTAAATGAGAGGAAGTAAATAATCAAAATCAACATGTGTCTACTAGTATAATTTTCAAGACCTGGCATCACAAGTGAATGAGCTACTAGTAGAATATACAAAACATATTACACTACTATCTGAAATGCAGTAGACACGAAGTAAATGCAAAAGAAAGACTTCGGGTGATGCAGAACGGGCTCGGAAGGCAGCTCACAGCAAAGTCTCGTAGTATCAGGAGTGCGCGCTGGGATGATAACCAGATGCACCTGCCTCAGATCCTGCACGGTTAGTGCAGAAATGTAGCGTGAGTATATAAATAACATGTACCCAGTAAGTATCAAGTCTAACCTCGAAGAAGTAGTGACGAGAGGTCGACATCCACACTTACTATGGGCTACAAATAAAATGCGGAAATCATAAATAAGCATAGATTATGTAAGCAATTAAAACCACACAGTAACAAGCAGTGAATAATAATTCCCTTCACTAAGTATAATTTCGAATCAATTCCTGTCCTTAAATAATAATAACCGCTCAAGCCATAAATAAATATCAAGTGAAAGTTAGGCTCCGAGTATTATCACGCACGATTTATGCCGAGGTACTTTGACCCAATCCAAAAATATATTGTGCACTGCCGAGGGTCGAATAGCATAAAACATAGATACATCTATTAACCTACCAAGGCGAACGGCCCACTCCCATGAGAGTAGAGGAAAGATTACCTCGCTAGCGGAAATACTTACGATGCGAGTGAACATAAATTATTAGAGTTCTTATTAAAATCCTTCAATTCTTTCCAAACACAAGAAATCCAAACTAGAGACTTTAAATATTTAAATCCTTAATCACAGCTCATTTCAAAGTAGTTAATGTGCATAACCACCAAAACAGTGCAAACAAGGCATGGTGTAAACCTAAGACTACCCGGACTTCACATAGAATACAACTACACACGGACTCTTGTCACCTAGTGCGTACATAGCTCACCACACATATAATTCACAACAAAGTTACACCTAAGGGGAAGAGTTCCTTCTTACAAGGTTAGGCAAGAGACTTACCTCGTCTCAAAGCTCTCTTTCCGGTCTTAAATTCGCTCTAAAGCCTACACTCGATTCCGAAAAATCCGAAACTAGTCAAATATTGTATAAATAAATCAATATATGTTCAGAAGTTAATAATTTAACTATTAGAATAATTTTCCAACACAGATTGGAAGATTCTTAAAACTCAACCCGGGCCCACATGCCCGGATTTCGGAAATTTTCGAAGAAAGTGGTTACCCATAACCTCACGAATTCAAATATATGATTTTTATCCAAATCCATAACAAATTTCGTGGTTAAATTCTATTTTTATCTAAACCTAAGTTTTTCATCTAAACCCACAATTTTCACTAATTTACATGTTACAATCTACCTATAAACTATGTATTTAACTCACATTAGATAGAAATTCCTTACCTCAAATAGCTAGTGAAAATCCCTCTCTAACCAGCTCCAAAATCGCCCCAAGAAGTGCAATAAATGAACCCCAAATGCTCAACCCCGACTTAAATGAAGTTCTGCCTTCAGCATTTTTTGCACCTGCGGTGCCTCTGCCGCATTTACGGTACCGCTCCTGCGGTGCTAGGTTCGCTTCTACAGATGTGATTTACGCTTCTGCGGCGAGCGTACCGCTCCTGCTGCTTGAGACGCTTCTGCATCCTCCCCAATCGCACGAAAACCTGCATCTGCAGTCCATGGTCAAACATTCCGAAATTGCTTATGCGACCTAACCCACACACGTGCGGGCTCGCACCTGTGGCCCAAAGCTCGCATTTACGGGCACACCAGAACAGGTGCACCAGCAACCCTTTTGAGTCTTAACTCAATCTGCGCATCGTCCGAATGGCATCCGGGGCCCCCAGGCTCCGTCCGAACGTACCAATAAGTTTGAAAACGTAAAACAAACTCGCTTGAACCCTCGGAATGCATAAAACAACATCAAAACTAAGAATCACACCTCAAACCAAATTGAATGAACTTAGGAACTTCAAGTTCTTCAACTTACTCCGAGTGCGCCGAAACATACTTAAACTACTCGGAATGACACGAAATTTTGTATGCAAGTCTTAAATTACCATACAGAACTATTTTTGGGCTCGAAATTCCAAAAGGACCTTGATAACATCAAAATCTACTCCAAACCAAATTTAAAGAACTTTAAAACATTCAAATAGTAAGCTTTCACTATTAAGCACTGAAACGCTCCCGGGTCGTCCAAAATCCGATTCGAACATACGTCCAAGTCCAAAATCATCATACAAACCTATTGGGACCATCAAATCCCGATTCCGGGGTTTTTTTACTCAAAACGTTGACCAAAGTCAAACTTAACCTTTTAAAACCAAACTAAGGAACCAAGTGTTTCAATTTCAACCCGAACCCTTCCAAATCCCGAACTAACCATCCCCGCAAGTCATAAAATAGTAAGAGCACATACTGGGAGTCTTATTTAGGCAAACGGGGTTCCGGAAAGCAAAATGACTGCTTGGGTTGTTACGTTCTCCACATCTTAAACAAACGTTCGTCCTCGAACGGGTCTAGAATCATACCTAGAGTGCCGAATAAGTGTGAATATCTGCTCTGTATGTCCTCCTAGGTCTTCTAAGTCGCCTCCTCGATTAGTTGGCATTTCCACTGAACTTTTATCGTAGAAATCTTCTTGGACCTCAACTGGCAAACCTGCCTGTCAACAATGGCAACTGGCTCCTCCTCATAACCCAGGCTCTTATCTAGCTGAACCGTGCTGAAGTCTAACACATGTGACATGTCGGCATGATACCTTTGGAGCATAGACATGTGGAAAAGCTGATGAACTCCCGATAGACTGGGAGGCAAGGCAAGCTCAGAAGAAACCTCCCCAACTCGCCTCAACACCTCAAATTGTCCTATAAACCTTGGGCTCAACTTGCCCTTCTTCCCGAACCTCATGATCCCCTTCATAGATGAGACCTTCAAGATAATTTTCTCGCCCACCATAAATGATAATTCACTCGCCTTCTGATCCGCGTAACTCTTCTATCTGGACTGTGCTGTGCGAAGTCGCTCCTGAATTAACTTTACCTTTTCCAAGGCATCCTTTACCAAATCAGTACCATATAACTTAGCCTCGACGGGCTCAAACCATCTGATGGGTGAATGACATCGCCGACCATATAAAGCCTCAAATGGAGCCATCTCGATGCTGGACTAATAACTGTTGTTGTAAGCAAACTTGGCCAAAGGCAAGAACCGATCCCAGTGCCCTCCAAAGTAAACCACACATGCTCTGAGCATGTCTTCCAAGATCTAAACTGTCCGCTCTGACTTCCCGTCGGTCTGTGGATGAAAATTTGTGTTGAGTTCTACCCGAGTCCCCAACTAACTATGTACTGCTCTCTAGAAATGTGAAGTAAACGGAGGGCCTCTATCTGATATGATGGAAACAGGCACACCATGAAACTAAACTATCTCCTGAATATAAATCTGGACCAACCTCTCCTAAGTATACGTGGTCACAAGCGGAATGAAATGTGCCTACTTGGTCAACCTATCGACAATTACCCAAACTACATCAAACTTCCTCAAGGTCCACGGCAACCCAACTACGAAGTACATAGTAATGCGCTCCCACTTCCACTCACGTATAGTCATCTGCTGGAGTAGGACACCTAGCCTCTGGTGCTCGTGCTTAACCTGCTAGCAATTTAGACACCTCGCGACATACTAAACTATGTCCTTCTTCATCTGCCGCCACCAATAATGTTGCCTCAGGTCGCGATACATCTTTATAGCACATGGATGAATAGAATATCGAGAACTATGTGCTTCCTCTAGGATCTTCTCTCTCAAGCCATCAACATTGGGAACACATAGGCGACCCTGAAGTCACAGAACACCATCCTCAGTGATAGTAACCTCCCTGGCACCACCCTGCAGTACTGTCTTTGTGAGAACCAACAAGTGCGGGTCATTAAACTAGCTAGCCTTTATCTGCTCAAATAGTGAAGACTGGGCTACGACGCATGCAAGAACTCGACTAGGCTCTGAAATATCTAACCTCACAAGTCTGTTAGCCAATGACTGAATGTCCAAAGCTAGTGGCCTCTCCTCCGCTGAAATGAATGCCAAATTACTCATACTCTCCGCCTTTCTGCTCAAGGCATCTGCAACTACATTTGCCTTGCCCGTATGATAAAGGATGGTAATATTATAATCCTTCAGTAACTCAAGCCACCTGCGCTGCCTCAAATTGAGATCCCTCTACTTGAACCAATGCTGCAGGCTGCGATGATCGGTGTAAATCTCACAGGACACCCCATAAAGATAATGCCTCTAGATCTTAAGAGCATGAACAATCGCGGCCAACTCCGAAACATGTATAGGTTAATTCTTTTCATGGGTCTTCAGCTGACGTGAAGCATATGCAATAACTCACCACTTCTGCATCAATACACAACCAAAGCCAACGTGTGAAGTGTCGCAATACACATTATACATCCCTGAACCGGAAGGCAACATTAACACCGATGCTGAAGTCAAGGCGGTCTTGAGCTTCTGAAAGCTCACCTCACAATCATCGAACCATCAGAACAGAGCACCCTTCAGGGTCAGTCTCGTCAAAGGTGTTGTAATAGTTGAGAAGCCCTCCACAAACTAATGATAATAACGTGCTAACCCCAGCAAGCTCCTGATCTCTGCCGCTGTGGTAGGACGAGGCCAACTATGAACTGCCTCAATCTTCTTGGGATCAACCTTAATAACCTCGCTTGATACGCTCCTAATTCCTCTACGGACCTCCAAATAATATTCTGGACACGTTCCTAAGTCCAAAATCACCATACGGAGCTATTGAAATTATTAGAATTCAAATCCGAGATCGTTTACACATAGGTCCATATCCGGTCCACTTTTCTAACTCAATTTTTCAATTATGAGACTAAGTGTCTTATTACACTCCGAGTTCCTCTCGGACCTAAACCAACTAACCCGATATAACATAATATAGCTGAATAACACAAAAAGAAGTAGAAATGGGAAAAACGGGGCTATAACTCTTGAAACAACCGGCCGGCTCGTTTCAGGGGCTGGCTCTGCTACAGGCGCCTTACATTGCTCCTCAATAATGGGATCTTCTACTGGGTCTATTGGTGGCATAGCTGGAGCAACCTTGGCACGTCCTCATCCTCAACCATGGGCTGGTGCCCTCCCCCAGCCTCTGCCTCGGCCTCTAGCAATAGGGGGAGCAGCTCCTCCCCGGTCTGGAATATCCGATGTGCGTGTTCTCACCATCTTTGAGGGAATAAGAGAAAGATACTTAGTATAACATCACAGCACGATAGGAGATGAAGAAAGAGTAGTTACCTAACACCCTATAGCCTCTCGAAAATAGGTACAGACGTCTCTGGACCGATCCACAAGACTCTATTAGGCCTGCTCATAACTTGTGAGACCTACGTGAACCTAGTGCTCTGATACCATGCTGTCACGACCCAATTTCTCCTATAGGCCATGATGGCGCCCAACGTTACCGCTAGGCAAGCCAATAGTGAACTAACTACATGATTGTTTCTTTTAACAGTTTAGAAATAGTTGATTTATAATTATTGAACAAATAGGAAGTGAAATATTTCATAAAAATGAGTATTAGACAATTTAAGTGTAAATGAGAGGAAATAATAATCAAAATCAACATGAGTGTACTAGCATAATTTCCATGACCTGGTGTCACAAGTGTATGAGCTACTAGTAGAATATACAAAACATACTACACTACTATCTGAAATGAAGTAGACAGGAAGTAAATGTTAAAGAAAGACTTCGGGTGTTGCAGAACGGGCTCGGAAGGTAGCTCACCGAAAAGTCTCGTAGTATCAGGAGTGCGTGCGAGGATGATAACCAGATGCACTAGCCTCAAATCCAGCACGGTTAGTGCAGAAGTGTAGCGTGAGTACATAAAGAACATGTACCCAGTAAGTATCAAGTCTAACCTCGAAGAAGTAGTGATGAGGGATCGACATCGACACTTACTATGGGCTACAAATAAAATGCGGAAATTATAAATAAGCATGGATTATGTAAGCAATTAATACCACATAGTAACAAGCAGTGAATAATAATTCCCTTCACTAAGTATAATTTTGAATCAATTCCTGTCCTTAAATAATAGTAACCGCTCAAGCCATAAATAAATATCAAGTGAAAGTTAGGCTCCGAGTATTATCAAGCACGTTTGATGTCGAGGTCGTACGGCCCAATCCAGAAATATATTGTGCACTGCCGAGGGTCGAATGGAACTAACGATAGATGCATCTATTAACCTGCCGAGGCGAACGGCCCGCTTCCATGAGAATAGAGGAAAGATTACCTCGCTCTTGGAAATACTTGCGAAGCGAGTGAACATAAATTATTAGACTTCTTATAAAACTCCTTCAATTCTTTCCAAACACAAGAAATCCAAACATGAGACTTTAAATATTTAAATCCTTAATCTTAGCTCATTTCAAAGCAGTTAATGTGCATAACCAACATTATAGTGCAAATAAGGCATGATGTAAGCCTAAGAGTACCCGTCCATCACATAGAATACATCTACGCACGAACTCTTGTCACCTAGTGCGTACGTAGCTCCCCACACATATAATTCACAGCAAAGATATACCTAAGGGGAAGAGTTCTCTCTTACAAGGTTAGGCAAGAGACTTACCTCGTCTCAAAGCTCGTTTTCTGGTCTTAAATTCTCTTTAAAGCCTTCACTCGATGCCGGAAAATCCAAAACTAGTCAAATGTTGTATAAATAAATGAATATATCTTCTAAAGTTCATAATTTAACTATTAGAATAATTTTTCAACCCATATTGGAAGATTTTTAAAATTCAACTCCGAGCCCACGTACCCGAATTCTGGAAATTTTTGAAGAAAGTCACTACCCATAACCTCATGAACTCAAATATATGATATTTACCCAAATCCATAACAAATTTCATGGTTAAATTCCATTTTTATCAAAACCTAGATTTTTCATCTAAACCCACAATTTTCACTAATTTACATGTTAAAATCTACCTATAAACTATGTATTTGTCTCACATTAGATAGAAATTGCTTACCTCAAATATCTAGTGAAAATCCCTCTCTAACCAGCTCCAAAATTGTCCCAAGAAGTGCAATAAATGAACCCCAAATGCTCAATCCTGACTTAAATGAAGTTTTGCCGTCAATGTTTTTCGCGCATACGGTGCCTCTGCCGTATTTGCGGTACCACACCTGTGGTGCTAGGTCCGCTTCTGTGGAGTTCCTCAATCCCAGCGAGGACGCTTCTGCAGACGAGATTTACGCTTCTGCGGCGAGCGTGCCGCTCCTGCGGCTTTAGCGGCTTCTGTGTCCTCCCCAATCGCATCTGCGCGTTCACAGGTGCGCACGAAAACCTGAATCTGCGATCCTTGGCCAAACATTCCAAAACTGCTTCTGCGGCCTGGGTTTCTGCGGCCCAACCCATGCATCAGTGTGGTCGCACCTGCGGCCGAAAGCTAGCTTGTGCGGGCACACCTGAACTGGGGCACCAGCATCCCAAGGCTCCGTCCGAACGTGCCAACAAGTTTGAAATCATAAAATGAACTCGCTCGAACCCTCAAAACGCATAAAATAACATCAAAACTAAGAATCACACCTCAACCCAAATTGAATCAACTTAGGAACTTCAAGTTCTTAAACTTACTCCGAGCGCGCCGAAACACACTTAAACTACTTGGAATGACACCAAATTTTGCGTGCAAGTCTTAAATCACCATACAGAACTATTTCCGGGCTATGAATTCCAAACGGACCTCGATAATACCAAAACCTACTCCAAACCAAATTTAAAGAACTTTAAAACCTTCAAATAGTCAGCTTTCACTATTTAGTGCTGAATGCTCTCGGGTCGTCCAAAAATCGATTCAAACATACGTCCAAGTCTAAAATATCATACAAACCTATTGGGACCGTCAAATCCCAATTCCGAGGTCGTTTAGTCAAAATGTTGACCGAAGTCAAACTTAACCTTTTAAAACCAAACTAAGGAACCAAGTGTTCCGATTTCAACCCGAAGCCTTTCAAATCCCGAACTAACCATCCCTGAAAGTCATAAAACAGTAAAATCACACACGGAGAGTCTTATTTAGGGAAACGGGATTCTAAAAAGCAAAACTACCGGTTGGGTCGTTACACTGTAGCTCCTTATGTATTCACATACAACATCTTCTTCCTTGGCTACACTTGAATCATTATTTGTATCATTATACTTGTCGTGGATTTCAGCAATTCTTATCTTGTATATACAATCAACAGTGGTGTATTTTAATATGTTAATTTGGTTGTACTTCCCTTCTTTCTTAAGTAGTAAAATATGACATCAATATGCTGTATATAAATTCAATACATAGCGTCAATACATTGAAGTCAAAAAAAATGAAAAAACATCTTCTTAACAGTGAATATAGTTAGTATAAAATATTTGAAATATATTGAAATAAAACCTAGGAAACTAAACATAATATATTGACTGAATACAGTGAATTTTTAAAGACAATGAAGACATTGAATACATATTTCAATACACTGAATATAGTGATTATATATTACAACAACAACAACAACAACAACAACAACAACAACCCAGTAAAATCTCACTAATGGGGTTTGGGGAAGGTAGTGTGTACGCAGACCTTACCCCTACCCCAAAGGAGTAGAGAGGCTGTTTCTGAAAGACCCTCGGCTCAAGAAAACAAAAAGACAAAAGGACAAAAGGAGACAATATTAGTATCACCACAACAATCATAGGAAAAATAGGAACACCTTGAAATGCAGAAGAAAGATGCAAAGCAAAAGTGATAGCTATTAAATAGGACATGCACTGAAAAGCGAAGTAATAAAACACAACATTGTCACTAGCTATCTTAGCAAAAACCCTACCTGGCTAGTCCCAACCTACAACTCTAATTCTCGACATCCACATCTCCCTATCAAGTGTCATGTCCTCGAAAATTTGGAGCCTCGCCATATCCTGTCTGATTACCTCTCCCCAATACTTCTTAGGCCGCCCTCTACCTCTTCTCGCGCCCTCCACAACCAGCCGCTCACAACTCCGCACCAGAGCATATGTGCTTATCCTTTGGACATGTCCGAACCATCTAAGTCTCGCTTCCCGCATCTTGTCATAAATGGGAGCCACGTGCACCTTCTCCCAAATAACATCATTCCTAATCTTATCTATCCCAGTGTGCCCGTACAACCACCTCAACATCCTCATTTCTGCATATTAAAAACACTTGACTTAAGGTATATATTAAAAACACCGAATACATATTTCAATACAATGAATACAGTGATTATAAACATTTGAAATATATTAAATATGTAACGACTCGACCAGCCGTTTTGAGCTCTAGGTCATCGTTCGATGGTTTGAGGCCTTGAGTGACTTCACTTAAGGTATTATGGCTTGTACGTGTGGTCGGAGTGGAATTTCAGGAAGTTCAGAATTGATTTGGAAAGAAAATTCTAATTTCAGAAGCTTTAAGTTGGAAGAATTTGACTAAGGTTTGAATTTTAAGTAAATGACCTCGGAACTGGGAGTTGAAGGTTCCAATAGATCCATATGGTAATTTTGGACTTAGGAGCGTATCCGAAAAATTATTTGGAAGTCCGTATTAAATTAGGCTTGAAATGAAAAAAATAAGAAAGTTAAGTTTGGAAGTTTGATCGGGTAGTTGGATTTTTGATATCGGGGTCGAAACTCGATTCTAGAAATTGGAATATGTCTGTTACGTCATTTATGACTTGTGTGTAAAATTTGAGGTCAATCGGACTTGATTTGGTAGGTTTCGACGTCGAATGTAGATGTTTGGAGATCTAAAGTTCACTAATCTTTAATTGGGGTGCGATTCATGGTTTTAGCTTTGTTTGATGTGATTTGAGGCCTCTACCAGGTTCATGTTATGTATTGGGACTGGTTGGTGTGATTGGACGAGGTCTTGGGGTCCTCGGGTGTGATTCGGGGTGGTTTCGGACCAAGTTTTGGTGTTATGATGCTGCTGATTGCTGGTGCTGGTATTGTGCTTCACGATCGCGAATGGGCTTATGCGATCGCAAAGAAGGATTTTTGGGGCAGGTGGAGATTACTCATTGCGAACGTGACACATAGGTCACGAATGCGGAGAAGGGCCTGAGGAACCTACGCGAACGCGAAAGGGCGGTCGCGAGCGCGTAGAAGGAAAGAGGGAGCTGAGCCTTGAGCAGTTTGGCCTTTGCGAACGTGGCTCGTGGACTGCAAACGCGAAGTGTCAGGGGTCTGAGGCTTCGTGAATGTGACCAGGAGGTCGCGAACGTGTAGAGGAGAATTTTGGAGGCTGTTGTTTTAGCCTTTGCGATCGCGAAGGAGCTTCCGCGATCGCGATAAAGTGGAGATTTTCATAATCTATGTCAAGGTAAGTGATTACAGCACATTGTGAGTTAAATACATGGTTTATGTATGGATTTGAACATGGAAAGTAGTTGCAATTATAGGATTTTGAAGAAAACCTAGTATTTGGTATTTTTTGATTTTTGCCACGAAATTGGTCATGGAATTAGGAATAAATTATACATTTGAGTTCGCGGTGTTATGGGTAAAGTTACCTTCAAAAACATTTTCGGAATCCGGGCACGAGGGCCTGAGGGTTGATTTTATCAACTTTTCGAGGAGAGTTGGGAATTGTTTAAAATGATTAATTATGGGTATTAGAATATATTTTGATTGGTTTGCACATTTATTTGAATAGTTTTGGATCGACGGGCGTCGGTTTGTGGTGTTAGAGAGGCTTTGGAGCCGGTTATAGAACTTCGGAGCGAGGTAAGTCTCATGTCTAACTCTGTGAGGGAAAACTACCCCTAGGTGATGTAGTTGTTATGTGTTACTTATTGCGGGGGCTACGTACACGCACAAGGTGAAAAGAGTTCGTGCGTAGCTAGATTCATGCCATGTCCGGGTAGACTTAGGTTCACACCATGCTATAACTGTACTATTTGAGTTGTCTCTTGCCTATTAAATTCAGTTATTTTACATTGCGACTTGAGACTAGACTTGCACAGAGTGATAGACTTACTATTGTAGAGATTTGACGGGCTTCATAATAAGCCGTGGATTAATTGTACTCTCCTTACGAAATTCTCCCGCATTATGTGTTCTCATCGAAAGGTTATCTTAAATTCTATAACTCACAAGACTATTCATGAGTGGGGTCGAGGACCCAACAAAGCATCTTATTCTGATGGGATCGGGTCGTTCACCTTGGCTGGATAGATACATCTATAGTTTGTTCCATTCGACCCTCGACAGTGGGTACACTATGATGGATCGGGTCGTACGCCTCGGCTGAATTTTTGTACCACACTCTCATGGGAGCGGGCCGTTCGCCTCAGCAATAAAAATAGATGTATCTATGGTTCGGAAATGTTATGATGGATCTGGTTGTATGCCTCGATATTTCTATATAATACTTTTATGAAGTCATGCGTAATAATTGGCAAGAAGCCAGCATATCTATGAGCTTTTCCTGATTGAACTGTGACGACCTATCTGGTAAGGTCCATTATATATATACTCTGATTGAGGAGATAGCTACTAGGTGAGAGTTTGAGTTATTGCTGAGAGGGGGGATTGTACCACGCATTACACTTGTTATTTCGCTTATTTACTCTGTCTCACACCTGTTTATTTCTACTATACTTGTCCTATTGGGCCACTAGTAAGTGTTGATGTCGATCCCTCGTCACTACTTCTCTGGGATTAGGCTAGATACTTACTGGGCACACGTTGATTTACGTACTTATGCTACACTTGCTGCACTTTTTGTGCAGGTACACATATGTCTGATGGCCTTTTGGGCGCAACAGCGTGGCTATTGCGGGGACTTTAATGTAAGTTGTATTCCATGTTACGCTCTGCATCCTACCGAGTCTCCATCAGAGTTATTTTTATTTTCTTATCTAATTTGTATTCTAAACATATGTTGTATTTTATTAGATTTCCTAGTTGATGCTCATGAACTTGTGACACCGGGTTTTGGGAGTTTCCTTTATGCTACTCATTATGGTGGTTCGTGTAAATATTTTTATTTACATAGTAAATTCTATTTTATACTGTTCAATTAAGGAAAATTATGCTTTCAAAATACTAAACAGTGATTAAATTAGTAAATCACCGTTGGCTTGCCTGACGACGGCGTTAGGGCCCATCATGACCTATAGTGGATTATGGGTCATGACAGCTTGGTATCAGAGCATTAGTTTCACTTAGGTCTCACAAGTCATGAGCAAGTCTAGTAGAGTCTTGAGGCTTGTGCCTTTATTTCACTCCTACTCAGTCTTATGCGACATGAGGCACTTGTTATCAATTGGGTATCGAGGAGTTGTAGTGGTACTTTAGACATGGCACAGAATGTTTCCCCTATGGGTTCGGGCAGGCTATTATCGTCGCCTTGCGGAAGGATGTTCTTTTGTTCCAGCTCGATATCTGTATTTTCTATGTTTTTGAGACTGTGAACGGATTGCTACGATGTCTATGCATTGTTATCACACAATGTTGGTGTAATGGTAAGGCGCTTGGTTATGTGTCGAGGCAGTTGATGACTCAAAAGGATGATTTCTCAGTGCATGATTTAGAGGTTCAGCATTTAATTCTAGCAAAGGAAAGGCAATCAGACTATGGATGTTCGGGTTTTGGATAATGAAGTAACGAGACTTGATGTTTTCGAGCGTGGTGGAATTTTCCTTGTGATGCGGTGTCGTCGTCCTTGTTTGAATGCATTACGGTTCGCCGATGTTATGGTTCCCTTGATTTTGCCTTTGGGCAGGGTGTTGTGAAATAGTGTCTGAGGGGAGGTGGTCAGAGGTAGCAGGGTGCATCGATTCAGAATCGAATTGGTATTTCTAATGTTGATGGCTCGAGAAAGATGATCTTCGAAAGGGCTTAGAGTCGGTAATGATTTGTTGGTTCAGGTGCTACAGAGATGAATTTTTTGATTGGATGCAACATTTAGGCAGCGAAGTTTGAGGAAGGACATGGCAGGAAGTGTTTTGCGGTAGTTGCAGTACTAGCAGGTCAAGTATCAAAAGCAGATGTTGAGAAGTTGCTTAAAGGAGATGGTTTAACCAAAGTAAGAGTGGTAGATTAGCATATGGATGATGTGGTAGGATAGCCACGTACCTTGAGAAAGTATAGAACGGTTTGAGAGTCGTGATGGAAGGTGATTTAGTCTACAGAATTTTATTTGGAATGATGGTCACTGTATGAAGAAAGATTTAGTAAGGCAGAAAGAAGTTTACTTGAAATGAAGAGGGGTGTGAAGATTGATTTAGCATTCCAGATGCAATATGACTTGAGTTCGGAAGGAATTGTTGAACTTTTAGTTGATGTTAATGGGGAAGGAACAAACTTATACATTTAGCGTGCGAGCATGGGCTCAAGAGAGTTTACTGATTTCGTGGTGGTTGTACCTAGTGCAGCGTCGTTGGAAGATGTCGGTAAGGATATCCACATGTGGGTTATCTCCTGTGAGCATGTTAGCAATTGCGTGATGTTGATGAAGCTTCTGCGAAGATTACTACTTGCTACCCGGTAAGAGGTCAAATATGTGATTGTGACTGATGATTCAGAATGTTCATGAAAAGCTTAACAAAAGACTTCGAGAAATTTGGTGGGTTAACGGTGCGAGATCATGGCAATTCAGAAGGAGGAATCATTGTGGGCTCTACATTATATTATGGTAGGTTAAAGCTAAGTGGGGGAGCCCCATCGTCTACGATTGGATCATGTGGTTGTCGGCTTATGCAACTTCTGGTTATCGGTGCATTGGTGGATTATTTGTGACTAAGAAAGGGAAACATCGAAATTGATAAATGTGTGTTATATTTTGCCTTATTGATTCATGTGCAGGTTTTGGGAAGTCTCAGAGTTTATGCTTTGTGGATGTGATGTACAAGGAAAGGAATTCAGCCGATTGCTTCTTTGAGAGGGTGTTCATGCTCTAGAAGAGCATTGGAGTTTAGTTATGTTCGAGATCAGGTCAGAGTGGGTGACTCTCAACAACGGTCCTAGTGGGTTCAAGAATTAAGGTGCAGTGCCTAAGGATTTCACGGAGGGTCTTGCAAAATGGGTGTACCAGTTGGAGATGCTATTGTGCGCTTGTAAAGGGTATTAGATGATTCGTGGGTATTAAGACAATGTGGTCTCGCGATTTGGGTCACTCGGGATGAGTGCTGATTGAATTCGTTATATTGTGAATGGAACTACTATATTTCTAAGTTAGGTCAAGAGTACATTGAAAGAAGTTGGGTCGGTTAGTAATTATTGAATCAGCATGGTTGTGGCAATGATCAGTTCCTTCGGTGTGTGAAGTTATACATGTGGTTTGTGGTCGTACGTGCGGGCTTGACAGCCACCATGACCTGATTGATTTGGGAGGTATTGGATTCAAATAACTTTATTGTGTAAATGGATTCCGGAAGAGTTATGATGGTTTAGATCACGATTTGATATTGTATTTGTTTTCTACGATGTGGGAATTCAGTTGCGTGTCGAATGGACTCTTAGGAAATGAGCTAAGTAAAAGGTTTCTAGCCAATGAAGTGTTATTCTACTGGTAGTTCAGGAGTTATGATGAATTCGTGTAATCTCGCATAGCGGCATGGTAGGTGTAGTGGGCTACATGGGAATTTGAAAGTTGAGGACCAAGGTTGCAGTTTGGTGTCGACAAGAATGTCACGAGAACTGATGAGTCGGGAAGAATTAGGCACTCAGAGTATCCTAGCATTATCCTAGTGTTGCTTGGGAATAGTGTTCTGTGGAAAGAGCATTGTCCGTTGATTTGCGAATTCTTGATCTGCTTTACAGAATTAGTACAGTTGGTGGTATGGATGTGCGGACTTAGCTACCTGGGTGGAAGGTCGTGGGTGCATACCCCACGGGGAAATTGTATGAGTGTAACATGCTAGTCACTTTATTATTAAAGATCGAAACCAAGTACGGAGATTTTTGGTACTATCATTAATGTGAGAATTTATGCCTATAAGGCGTTCTATTCATTTGGTTATGAACTGTGGGGGTTGTGCTGGATTGAGGCAGCTTGATTATTTGCACATGTGTTGAGGTCCCGTGTAGCTTGTGGTGTCATATGTGCAGGATAGCTATCGAGATGCAGGTCATTTATCGCACTTTAGTCGTGCTTGGGTTTTGTGGCGTATTGCGCTATCAGTCTCCCCAGAGTTGTATTCTTGCACTTGGCATGCTTATAGCCGATATTCGGTATTCCATAGGTAGAAGCATTATGGCCTGATGGGTATGTTCTTATTTATTGACATGAGTGGACCGGGTAGCACGCCGCCACATGTACGTTATTTGTATCGGGTTGCACGCCGCAACGGTATCATGTTTGGATCGGGTTGCGCGTTGCAACAGTATTATGTTGAGTTCGGTTCCCTATATCTATTCCTGCATATTTTGTTCCCATCCTCTGATGAGGGTTCATAACATTTCTTCGACCATTTTATTCGTTAGGCGGGCTGGGTAATTCTTTTCCAGAGTTCGTTCTTCCTTATGTATCACATTCGAGTTGTAACTTATTGGCACGTTGTGGGCGTCATATAAGATTTTTGCAGTGTCTGAGATGGCTTATTGCCTGAGCAGCTTGTACTGGGTGAGAAGACATTATTGGACTTGAAATTTGTGCAATCAAATTTATATAAGGTACATTAAAAAGGAAATGTCGTTATTTAGTTCAGCATGAGGTAATGGTTCTTGTCAGGAGGAGAGACTCCATGAATTATTGATTTGGTAGGTGGTTGTGAGTTTCTATACGTCTTTTTAGTTGTGGCAGTATTGCGAGAGTTGGAACAGGATTTATGTGCGTCATGAGATGTATTGAGTGTATCGGATTCGAGAAATTTCAGCTATTGTTGTCAGAGGATGTTATTATGGGCAACCGACTTATGTGGTGCATGGTGTGATTTCAGCATAGGTGCATGATCATGTTTTGGTACAGTGCGTGGTGATTGGTACTGAGTTCATATGTTAGAATCAGGACCTGTAGAGCAATTCGGAAGTTGGAACTTGGTTCTAAAGCTTGTTAGCTAAGGTTATAAGGAGGATTTTTAGTCTGGCTCGAGCTAATGTGTTCAACTGGAAAGTGGTGCCACGAGTAGGTGCACGAGGCGTTAAACAGTGATTTTGGACAACTCAAGAATAGTTCTTGGCACATTCGAGGACGAACGTATGTTTAAGACGGGGAGAATGTAACGACCTGACTGGTCGTTTTGAGCTCTAGCGTGTCGTTCAGCGGTTTGAGGCCTTGAGTGACTTCACTTCAGGTATTATGAATTGTACGTATGGTCGGAATGGAATTTCGGGAAGTTTGGAGTTGATTTGGAAAGAAAATTCTAATTTCGAAAGCTTTAAGTTGGAAGAATTTGACTAAGGTTTGAATTTTGAGTATATGACCTCGGAATCGGGATTTGAAGGTTCCAACAGATCCGTATGGTGATTTTGGAGTTAGGGGTGTGTCCGGAAAGTTATTTGGAAGTCCGTAGATAAATTAATCTTGAAATAGCAAAAATAGGGAAGTTAAGTTTGGAAGTTTGACCGGGGAGTTGACCTTTTGATATTGGGGTCAGAATTTGATTCTGGAAATTAGAATAGGTCCGATACGTTATTTATAACTTGTGTGCAAAATTTGATATCAATCGAACTTGATTTGTAGGTTTCGACGTCGAATGTAGAAGTTTGAAGTTCTAAAGTTCACTAAGCTTGAATTGGGGTGCGATTCGTAGTTTTAGCATTATTTGATGTGATTTGATGTCTCGAGCAGGTTCGTGTTATGTATTGAGACTAGTTGGTGTGATTGGACGAGGTCCTGCGGGCCTCGGGTGTGATTCGGGGTAGTTTCAGACCAAGTTTGGGTGTTATGATGTTGCTGGTTGCTGGTGCTGGTGTCGTGCTTCGCGATCGCGAGTGGGCTTACGCGATCGCGAAAAAGGATTTTTGGGGCAGGTGGAGATTAGCCATCACGAACGTGACATAGAGGCTGTGAACGCGGAGAAGGGCCTGAGGAACCTATGTGAAAGGGCGGTCACGAAAGCGTAGAAAGAAAGGGGGAGCTGGGCCTGGAGCATTTTGGCCTTTGTGAACGCGGCTCGTGGACCGCGAACGCAAAGTGGTAGGGGTATGAAGCTTCGCAAATGCGACCAGGAGGTCGCAAACTTGTGGAGGAGAATTTTGGAGGTTGTTGTTTTAGCCTTTGCGATCACGAAGGAGCTTCCTCTATCGTGATGAAGGGCTGGCCTGGGCAGATTGTTTTAAATCGGGATTGTTGCTCATTCACTCATTACTCTCTTGGTCTGGGCGATTTTGGAGAGCTTCAAGTGGAGATTTTCATAATCTATGTCAAGGTAAGTGATTACCGTACACTGTGAGTTAAATACATGATTTATGTATGGATTTGAACATGAAAATTAGTAGAAATTGTGGGATTTTGAAGAAAACCTAGAATTTGGTATTTTTGGATTTTTGCCACGAAATTGGTCGTGGAATTAGAAATAAATTATACATTTTAGTTCGTGGTGTTATGGTTAAAGCTACCTTCAAAAGAATTTTCGGAATCCGGCCACGTGGGCCCAAGGGTTAATTTTATCGACTTTTTGAGGAGAGTTGGGAATTGTTTAAACTGATTAATTATGGGTATTAGAATATATTTTGATTGGTTTTCACATTGACGGGCATCGGTTTGTGGTGTTAGAGAGGCTTTGGAGCCGGTTATGGAACTTTGGAGCGAGGTAAGTCTCATGTCTAACTCTGTGAGGAGAAAACTACCCCTAAGTGATGTATTTGTTATGTGTTACTTATTGTGGGGGCAACGTAAGCACAAGGTGACGAGAGTCCGTGCGTAACTAGATTCATGCTATGTCCGGGTAGACTTAGGTTCACACCATGCTATAACTGTATTATTTGAGTTGTTTCTTGCCTATTAAATTTCGTTATTTCACATTGAGACTTGAGATTAAACTTGCGTAGAGTATAGACTTGCTATTGTAGAGATTTGATGGGCTTGATGATAAATAGTGGATCAATTATACTCTCCTTACGAAATTCTCCCGCGTTACGCGTTCTCATCGAAAGGTTTTCTCCCGCGTTATGCGTTCTAACTCACACGACTATTCGTGAGTGGGGTCGAGGACCCGACAAAGCTTCTTATTCTAATGGGATCTGGCCGTTCGCCTCGGCAGGATAGATACAACTATAGTGCGTGCCGTTCGACCCTCGGCAGTGCACACACTATGATGGATCGAGTCATACGCCTCGACAGGATTTATGTACCACACTCTCATGGGATCGGGCCGTTCACCTCGGCAATAAAAATAGATGTATCTATGGTTCGAAAATGTTATGATGGATCGGGTCGTACGCCTCGGCATTTCTATAAAATACTCTTATGAAGTCGTGCGTGATAATTAGCAAGAAGCCAGCTTATCTGTGTGCTTTTCCTGATTGAACTGTGATGACCTATCTGGCAAGGTTCATTATATATATACTCTAATTGAGGAGGTAGCTACTAGCTGAGAGTTTGAGTTATTGCTGAGAGGGGGGATTGTACCACGTATTACACTTGTTATTTCGCTTATTTACTCTGTCTCACACATGTTTACTTCTATTGTACCTATCTTATGGGCCACTAGTAAGTGTTGATGTCGACCCCTCGTCACTACTTCTCTAGGGTTAGGCTAGATATTTACTGGTACGCGTTGATTTACGTACTCATGCTACACTTGCTGCACGTTTTGTGCAGGTAAACATATGTCTGATGGCCTTTTGGGCGCAATGGCGCGACTATTGTGGGAACTTTACCATGATATGCATTCCATGTTACGTTTCGTAGTCTACCGAGTCTCTATCAGAGTTATTTTTATTTTTCTGTCTAATTTGTATTCTAGACAGATGTTGTATTTTATTAGATTTCCTAATTGATGCTCATGCACTTGTGACATCGGGTTTTGAGTTTCCTTCATGATACTCATTATGGTGGTTCGTGTAAACATTTTTATTTACTCTATAAATTCTATTTTATACTGCTCAATTAAGAAAAATTATGATTTCAAAATACTAAACAGTGATTAAATTCGTAATCACTGTTGGCGTGTCTGACGGCGGTATTAGGCGCTATCACGACCTATAGTGGATTTTGGGTCGTGACAGAATACAACAACAATATGTATTGGGAATAGCTTAGCTACTATTAATAAAAAAATACATACTGCAATACATTGGATACATATTGCTGAATAAAACAGTGAAACGCAGTGAAGTTTGAAAAACATAGAAGACACTGAATACAGTGAGATACAGTTAAATACAATGAAGACATTGAATATAGTGAAGACACTGAATATAGTGAAGACACTGAATACAGTAAAGTTTGAATACATATTTCGAGACAATGAATTCAGTAATTATAAACCTTTGATATATATTGAATACAACATCAATATGTATTGAGAATAACTTAACTAGAGTTAATATAAAATATATCTGAATACACTGAGAGCAAAATAATGAATACAGTGAATCCAAACGACTATTATGCGGAATAAAACGGTGAAACACAAATACTGGCATATCATGAATAAAACGGGTAAAATACATTGAATACATATTTCAAAACATAGAATCCAAATAATGAAAAAATTTAATATAACTAAATTGAATGTATAAGGGATATATTGTACATCGTCATTCCATAGTTGCCCATCAAATAATAGAAGGTAAAACCAATTTTTTCCAGTGATTCATGAACTCCAAAATCTAACGGTATAGGCAGTATTGACTTGTGTTTCTTGTAATGGTCTTCCTTATCCTTTCTACAAGGATTTAGAAAAAAAACATTATTCTTCACACTATAAAGGGTAAAACCATACATTATGATGTATTCAACTATATTTATTTTAAAATTTTAACATTGTTTTTAATTACAGAAGTATATGTTGAATAAAATATCAGTCAATTAAATAATAATAAATTACCATATTTCCCTAGTCGTTGAACATGCAGTTCATCAGGTAAGCATAAGTTCGCTGGTTGTTAGTGGTTTTCTAATTGAGTATTCTGGGAATCCGGTTATCACCTTGGAGTGTAATTTTGGGGTCGACCTTTGAACAACACTCGTACAGCCATACTTGCATAGTGAAAGGCATCCCAGCTATCCTGTAATACTTCTTCTGAGAATCCATCTTCTTGCTAATAGATTTGATAAGGGCCTGGAATGCCTCCTTACCCCATGGGTTATCAGAATATCTCCCGTTCTCGACCAAGTCAAAATGTAGTCTTGGGATGGCTCTATAGTTCTTCTCAGTGAATAATATGAATGTGTAACGATCCGACTTGTCGCTTTAAGAATTAATGCCTCATTCATCGACTTAAGATCCCGAGCAACTTCGTAATACGTATTATGACTTGCGTGTGCGGTCGAGTTTGAATTTCGGAAGATTCAGAATTAAATTGAAAGAACAATTCTCATTTTTGAAGTTTAAATGAAAAGAGTTTACCGGAGTTTGACTTTTTGAGCAAATGACCCCGAAATGGAGTTTTGATCATTCCAATAGCTTTGTATGATGACTTCGGATCTAGGCGTACGCCCAGAATTGTATTTGGAGGCCCGTAGAATAAATTGAAGAATTTTGGCGAAAGTTGGAAAAATGGAATTCGAAAGTTTGACCGAGAGTTGACCTTTTGATATCAGGGTCAAAATTCGATTCTGGAAATTTGAACAGGTACCCTATGTCATTTAAGACTCTCATGCAAAATTTGAAGTCAATCAGAGTTGTTTTGATATAAATCGGCATCAATTTCGCAATTTGGAAGTTCATAGGCTTGAACTTGGGTTGCAATTCATAGGATCGGGGTAGTTTTGATGTTGTTATGTGTGATTTCAGATATCGAGTAAGTCTGTATTATGTTACGGGACTTGTTGGTTATTTGAACGGGATCCCGAGTGGCTCGGGTGAGTTTCAGGATGAGTTTGGAGCGAGTTTGGGCATTTCGCATCTCTGACGAGGTTGTGGAACAGTTGAAGTGCGGAAGTGCGACCGCAAACACCCAAAGTGCAGGGGCAGTAGTAATTGTGCGTACCGCACTTGAAAGTGTGTGGGCGGCAGTTGAAATTGTGCGGTCCGCAGAATTCTTCTCGCGGCCGCAGAAAGGGGATTCTGCAGGTTCGCTGGTCTAACTTCGGAATCTTATATCTTTTAATCTATAAGGAATTTGGAGATGATTCAAAATTGAAAGTTGTAGCCCTTGAAATCTAGTTACCAGAAAAGTATACCATTGATCATTTGGATATTTGTAGAGAAAGTTATGAATAATTTACTGAAGCCTAATAGTGTAGTCACTGCTGAAGTGCGGCTGGACAATTTGGATCGTAGCCGCAGAACCTAGGATGTGCGACCGCACAAGAAAATGTGCGGTCAGCACAATGATAGGTCATATTGTATACTATATAAATGAGGGTTAGGGTATTATTTCACATTTGTACTTTGGGAGCTCGGTTTGTGGCAATGTTTCATGGGAGTTTCAAAGATTCTCTGGGGTAAGTGATTCTAACTAGGTGTTGGCCATATTACACGAATCCATTGTTATTTTTATTATTTAATCAGTGAATTGAGTTGGAAATTTGGGGAAAATTTTAAAACTTTTTAAAAACGAAAAAATATATATTTAGAGGACGATTCGTTATCGGAATTTGATAAAATTGGTATGGTTGAACTCGTATCGGAATGAATATTCGGATTTCATAAAAATTATATCAGGTTCCGAGAGGCGGGTTCGCGTTAACTTTTGGTTGACTTTTTAATATGAAATTTTAAGTCGGCATTTTATTATCCGAAATTATTTCCGATGTATTTTAATGAAGTTATACAATTAATTTGGATAGATTTGAGCTGTCCGGAGGTCAATTCAAGCAAGAAGGCTATTTTGGAATATCGACCTAACTCCGTAAAGGTAATTATCTTGCCTAACCTTGTGTAGGGGAATATCCCCTTAGGCATTGAGTCTTATGTTAAAATTATGTGATTGAAAATCATGTACGCGAGGTGACGAGTACGTACTTGATTTATATGTGCAAATTATATCGGTTAAAATTCGTAGACACCCTTATGTATTAAATTGAAAAATTATTGGGACTTATTAAATCTCTTATTTGTCATGCCTCATTCCTTATTTGCCGAGGTTGTTTTTATATGATAATTTGGTGTGATTGCTACTTGACTTTTATGTGAACTCTGTGTTTGTTTGAGTTGCCATTTCCATGGAAAATACTTTCATTATTGATTTTATCTACAAATAATTTAAATGAAAAACTTAGTTAATAAGATAAATAAATCTATTTATTTCTTGAAGTTGTGATTTAAAAGAGGTGATGTTCCTTGATGAATTATTTTTCAATTCATGTTGTTGAAATTTGATATTGAATTATAAAGACCGTGAATCATATTGAGGCAAGTGCTAAATTGTGAAATATTATCCGGTTGAGTTGTTCACTCCCAAAAATTTTATTAAGATGTTGTACACATTATGATCGAGTTGAGGGCTCTTTATTGTGAAAAATAATATTATTGTCGATTTCTGTGGCAAGTTGTAATATGTGAACACTTGATGTGCAGTTTAAGAGATGTTGTGATATTTGAAAACTTGATGTGAAATTTATGATATGTTGAGATATTTGAACACTTGATGTGCAATTTGTGATATGTTGCGATATTTGGACACTTGATGTGCAATTTTTGAGATATTGTGATATTTGAGCACTTGATGTGCAATTTGTGATATGTTGTGATATTTGAGCACTTGTAGTACAGTTTGTTGATGCATATTTACTTTTGGAACTACGAGGCGGTACCTCGGAGCGTCCCTGTTGATGCATATTTATTTTTGGGACTATGAAGCGGTACCTCGGGAGTTTCCACTGTAAAATATTATGATATTGATACGCATGTGGTGGTATAAAGTCAGGGTGTTGAAATGCATGCGGTGAGATAAGGCGGGCTTGATACGCGTGGCTAGTATGGGAGCTACTAGAAGTCATGCGGTGTGATAAGGTGGGCTAAAACACGGGATGCTATTTCGGAAAAAATAATTTTTAAAACTAAATGTAAAGGCTCTCACGGTGATATAAGGAAAGATTATGAATTTATTGTTGGGACTACGAGGCGGTACCTCGTTAGTGCCCTTTTTTGAAAGTAATTTATGGTTTCACTTGCCTTGGTTATTTTGTTTTTTCGTGATATGTAAATTCGTGTCTTCTTCCGTGATATACTAGTTGACTTTATTATTATATGTTTTGTGCTCCTTGTTGTATTGTGCTGGCTTTGGCTTTTTAGTACGAGACTCTGAAGATTTATATTTATGGTTTTTACTAATTTTCGATGATTGAGTTGTTTTAAATAAGAAAATTACTATTATGTTTTAAATTAATAAGTTTTACATCCAAATCAGTAGTTTATCTGATGCTTTAATTTAAGTGCAATGTCATTTTCTTCACTCAAACTATTTCTAAAGTAAATTGATCGTGCATATTTTTATATATTTATATTTTTGGTACGTGAGTTGTCCGTGCAGATGTGATAGAAATATGGGCACGAGGTGCCGTGAAAATATGAAAGTGAGCTGAGACCGTATTATTATGATTTTGAAATGAGGTGTCGCAAGGTGAATTTTATTTGAATTATATCCAAATATATTTAATTGAAAGAATTCTATTCGAAAGACATTTATTTGAAGGGAGTATATTCGAAATATATATTTATTTGAAGGGATTATATTCTAAGGATGTTTATTGAAAAACTTATATTTGAAAGATTTATACTTGAAGTACTTACATATGAAAGATGTATATTTGAGGGACTTGATTGATTGGTTATATTTGTGATCCTTATTCGTTTGAGCAATATTTATGATGTTCTTGTTGCCTTGTTGTTTATATCATTGATTGATTCTTGTTGCCATCATTGCTGTTTGTTTCTATTATTATTATTATATAATGCTACACTGCACATGTTAATTGATTAGTGAGTGTCTTGACTGTACCTCGTCACTACTCCACCGAGGTCAGTATTGATACTTACTAGGTACCGACTGTGGTGTACTCATACTACACTTCTGCACATTTTTGTGCAGAGCCGGGCATTGGAGATATCAGACTCGGACAGAGTTAGAGTGTGATCGCAAGGACTTCAGGTAGAGCTGCTTGGTCATCGCAGTCACTTGGAGTCTTTCCCTTTTATTGTACTGTCAACTCTTATTAGAACAATATTGTATATTCGATCCTTGAGATCATTGCATGTATTCAGTTAGAGTTCGTGACTCAGTATTACTAGTCTTGGGAAGATGTTATAATTATTTCCGTTATTGGTTTAGAAAACAAAATGGCTTGAATTGTAATTGTAATCGGCTTACTTAGTCTTAGAGACTAAGTGCCATCACGACGCATGTGGCGGGATTTTGGGTCATGACAGAATGTATGTATGAAATACAATACAGTTATTTTAATGGCATCTCCATCGTTGTCAAAACCCTAATTCTTGTCATCAAAGCATTTCAATAAATCTTTTTTCTTGACATTCTTTGCAACGCCAAAGTATGTATCCACAATCATGTTAGGCATCTTTTTGTTAAACTCAAAATCTTCACCGTCATTAACACAATTGAGACCAGCAACTACCGCAAACTCCCTGATTAAAAAGCATAATGTTGTACAATTCACATATATTAAAAATGAATCAACATGACTTTCTTCCAGCTGGAGAACCATGAAGCACCTGAACAATTGATGTTGAACCTCATAGTGCTTCATATCGAGGAAACTTCCAAAACACATAGTACCAAATAATTTGTACTAATCTAGAGTAAGCTTTTCTTTGAGATCGGAGATTATGTCGGTGTTAGTGTAGGAACTGATATGCGGTGATAAAATAGGCTGGTGTTTAATTAAAAAGATAAAATATATGGTTGAGAATATAAAAGAATACAATTAGTTTGAATACATAACTCATTCATGAAATACAACATATTGCAATGATAATTACCACAAAAACTGTGATTTATGGCAATGGCTGTTGTTTTAAATATAGATGAATACAATTAGGTTAAGAATACAGATAAATACAGTTAGGTTGAATACATAACCAATACAGAACAGTTGGTGTATTTAAAAATATTTTTGGATGAACTAAAATACATATAAATACATCTAAATAGAACGGTCAAAAATCACCGTACAAAATAAAAATCAGTGTAGGCAATATCGAATACATATAAGTACATCTAAATACAGGAAGAGACAACCACTGTACAAGCTAATAATAAATGTACGTGGACTCGAATACATATAAATACATCTACAATTACCTTGCCGTTCTGTGTTTCCGAGCTAGTTCCTTTAGCGACCTCTTTTCCCTTAATCCTCGAAGCATCATCATTAAGTTTTCTTCTCTTTTCCACATCAGGAAGTGTTGATTTTTCGAACATTTCTCAACTTGACCTTGTTGAGTGTCATTGCGAATTTTTGTTCTCCTTTCTGCTTCAGTGGTTGCTGATGAACCTGTCACGATCCAAAATCCATTAATGATCTTGATGGCACCTAACACCACTGTCAAGCAAGCCAACAATAGTTGATTAACTCAACTATTCATTTAGTATTTTGAAATCAAAATTTTTCTTCGATTAAATAATTAGAAATAAAATTTATAGAATAAATGATAATATTTTCCCAACTACAATACTGAACAACTCATAAGTACCCCCAAAACTCGGTGTCACAAGTGCATGAGCATCAACTAGAAAGTAAAATAAAATACATCATCTGTCTGGAATACAAATTAGACAGGAAAAATACAAATAACCCTGGAGGATACTATGTTGGCTGCGAATCATAACCTGAAATGCAACTCGCGGCAAGTCCCCGCATCATCCGTGCCTCCGTGCCCAAAGGACCACCGGGCATAAAAGTACCTGCACAAAAATGTGCAGCATGTGTAGTATGAGTACGTAAATCCACGTGTATCCAGTAAGTATCTAGCCTAACCCTGGAGGAGTAGTGACGAGGGGGTCGACATCGACACTCACTAGTGGTCCAATAATATCAGGTACAGTAAGGAGGTGAACAAATATGAGGCAAAGTAAATAAATGAAATAAACAAGTGTAAATCTGTGGTACAATTATCCTTCTTACAATAAACTCAAGCTCTTAATTAGCAATTCCTTCTCAACCAGAGCACATATATATATGTATAATGGACCTCACCAAATAGATTGTTATGATTCGAATCAGGGAAAGACTCACATATACTCTAGCTTCTTGCCAAATATTACGTATGATTCCATGAAGATATTTTTATAGAAATGCTGAGGCGTACGGCCCGATCCAACATAAATATTAAACCGTGCACTGCCGAGGATCGAATGGCACGAATCATAGATGCATCTATTAAACTGTGGGGGCGAACGACCCGCTCCCATAAGAGTGTGGTACATAAATCCTGCCGAGGCAAACGACCCGATCCCATTAGAATAAGAAGTTCACACGAATGAACATGTGAGTTATAATTTTTTTAAGAAATATTATTCGATGAAATCTCATAACGCGTGAGAAATCCGTAAGAGGAACACCATTATTCCGTGGCAAATCATAAAACTTGCGAAAACTCTACAATAGCAAGTCCATCACTCTACGCATGTCTAGTCTCAAGTCATAATGCGAAAGAAAAGAATTAGACAAACAAGGATAATCCCTATAGTACAAGTACAGTATGATGTAAACCTAAGTCTAACCGGACAATAACATGAATCTAACTACGTACGGACTCTTGTCACCTCGTGCGTACATAGTACCCGCAACAAGTCACACATATTAAATATATCACCTAGGGGTAGTTTCCCCCTCACAGAGTTAGACAGGAGACTTACCTCGCTCCGAAGTTCCGTAACTGTCTCCAACGCTGCTCTAACACCTCAAACCGGTGCCCGTCGCTCCAAAACTAGTCAAACAATGTGCAAGCCAATAAGAATATACTCTAATACTCATAATAAATCAATTTAGACAAATTCCCAACTCTGCTCGAAAAGTCGATAAAATCATCCTCGGGCCCACGTGCCCGGATTCCAAAAACTTTGGAAGATAACCATTACCCATAACCTCACGAACTCAAATATATAATTTATTTCCAATTCCATGCCTAAATTCGTGGTCAAAATCCAAAAATACCAATTCTAGGTTTTCTACCAAAACTCCCACAATTTTCCCAAAATGTCCTCCTTAAATCCACATATAAACTTTACCTTTAGCTCACAAGAAGTAAGAAACTACTTACCTTGTGTTGCATGATGAAGACTTCTCAAAATCGCCCAAGAACCGAGCTCCAAAAATCACAAATAAAAATGAAGAAATGACCAAGTTCGATCGCTTATGTTCTGCCCAGTTTCCGCTTTTGTGGATTACTTGACCACATTTGCGATCCCGCTTCTGCGGATCTCCTATCGCTTATGAGATCCAGGGCTTCCAGCCCATTTCCGTATATGCGGTCTCCCATGCGCATCCGCATCTGCGGATATGCTTCTGCACCTGCGCCCCAAGGCTTTCTCTCATTCTCGCACCTGCAACACACCTCTGCATCTGCGACGTCGCAGGTGCGGACAACCCTTCGCACCTGCGGTCACTGCCTAGCTTCACCCAAACCGCACCTGCGACTATTTCCTCGCTTCTGTGGTTACACTCCTGCTGTCAAATTTGCACAGGTGCGATTACACCAGAACTGGTGCACTTCATCCATCCTTGAATCTTCAACTTGATTCGTTAACCATCCAAAACCACCCCGAGGCCCCCCGTGACCTCAACCAAACCTAAAAACAAGTACTAAAACACCATATGGACTTAGTCGAGCCTTAAAATCACATAACACAATAATAAAACCATGAATCGCATCCCAATTCAGGCTTAATGAACTTTAGAACTTCAAACTTCTACATCTGATGCCGAAACCTATCAAATCACGTCCGATTGACCTCAAATTTTGCACACAAGTCACATTCGACATTACGGACCTACTCCAACTTCCAGAATCAGAATCTGACCCCGATATCAAAAAGTCCACTCCCAGTCAAACATCTAAAAAAACCCTTCAAATTTCTAACTTTCGCCAAATGACCTGCGGACCTCCAAATTCACATCCAGACGTGCTCCCAATACCAGAATCACCATACGAAGCTATTCCCAGACTCGGACTCCCAAAGGGACATCAATAACATTGAAATACACTTCAACCCAAATTTATGAAATTCTTCCAAAATGCCAACTTTCCATAATATGTGCCGAAACGCTCCCGGGTCATCCAAAACCCGATCCGGACATACGCCCAAGTTCAAAATTATCATACGAACCTGTTGGAACCTTCTAATCCCTATTCCAAAGTCGTTTACTAAAAAATCAAACCTTAGTCAATTCTTCCAACTTAAAGCTTCCGAAATGAGAGTTTTCTTTTCAAATCAACTCCGAACTTTCCGAAATTCAATTCCGACCACGCGCGCAAGTCATAATACTTGAAGTGAAACAACATAAGGCCTCAAACTGCCGAACGATGCGCTATATCTCAAAACGACTGGTCGGGTCATTATAGAACCTGCAAATACAGGTTCCGCTTGAGTGATTTGCAAATCGAAAGATGGCCCATCGAATTTGAGTGCTTTGGTGGGTATACCTCGGGTAACCCTCTTTGGAGTTGTTGAATCAGCCATTGAAGAGAAAATTTCAAGTTTTCTGGTGAAAACATAACAATGGTGAATATTTAAAAAAAATTAGTAAAGAGAAAAAGAAGAAGGTTTAACCGGCCAAAAGCCAAAAACTTTAACATTTACCACAACTTTTTGGAGCAAAAAAATTGAAAATTGAGGGAGACAATGGTGTTGTGAGAGAAACGTGGTTCAACAATGGGGAAGACAATGTCGCTGTGAGAGAGAGATCGTTGAGAGTTAAATAAGATATTGTGCAGTGATTTTGGAAGAGAATAACTGAAAGAACGAGAGAGAAAAATATTAGACATCGTAATTAATGGCTTAACGATAGTGTATACCATAAATACATATTTTGCTATAAAAACTAAAAGGTAGCTATAGAAAATAATATTTTAAAAAGGGTTTTATTTATAATAAATAGGATGTAAAGCTTTGCTATAGGAGGTAAAATTTCCTAATTGTTACTCCCTCCGGTCCACTTTATTTGATTTTTTTGTCTCTTTTTTGTGATCCATAATATTTAATTTTTTCAGATATAAAAAAGGAATTAACTTCTTCTTTTTAAAGTTTCCTTTGAGGTAAGAACTTAGGAGTGTTTGTTATATTTTCAATGAACAAATTAAGGTTAATATATTCAATTTCATTATTAATTAATGCTAAAATGTGAATTTCTAAATATATGTGAAAACTACCATAAAATCAATTAAAGTGGACCAGAGGGAGTAACTTTTTACAGTGTGAATATCAAGGTCACGTGCTTGGATATCGATCGTTTAATTGGAACTTACCTAAATTTAATTCATGTAATGGATGTGCTTTTAAAACAAAATTATGCATTATTGTTTGCATTTAGTTTACTTGGTTTGGTTAGTGTTATTTTAGGATATACCTAGACACAAGAAAGGGGGTTGAATTATGCCTTATCAATTTTTTGTATTTTCAAATAACCTAGTTCTTTGAACTATCTAGACATAAATACAATTATAGAATTACGAAAAATTAATCAACATAAAGTTTTTTACGGCAAAAACCTCCTCGCTCAAGGGAATAAAAACCTCTTCGCCATTGGACCGCAGAAGCGGAAATCATGGCTGGGCAGTGAGGTCTCTTAATAAAAGGGGGTTTGGCCATTTTCATTCTATCTCCTCCATGAGAGCCGACCTTGGGTGCGATTTTGGAGTGCCTTTGTCATCCTTCATGAGGTAAGTAATTCCCACATATTGTGAGTTAAATACATGGTTTATATATATATATTTAAGCATGAAAATTTGTAGAAATTTGAGATTTTGGTAGAAAACCTAGAAATGGGTATTTTTGGATTTTGACCAAGAATTTGGGCATGGAATTGAAAGTAAATTATATATTTGAATTCGTGGTGCCATGGGTAATATTTATCTTCAAAAAATTTCAGAATTCGGGCACGTGGGCCCGAGGGTGATTTTATCAACTTTTTGAGCGGAGTTGGAAATTATTGTAAATTGAATTATAATGAGTATTACAGTATATATTTATGGATTTGCACCTTTATTGACTAGTATTGGAGCAATGGGAATTGGTTTAAGTTATTGGAAAGGGTTTGGAGCCGGTTATGGAATTTTAGAGCGAGGTAAGTCTCATTTCGAAGCTTGTAAGAGGAAATTAACCCCATATGTGAATCAAATTATTATGTGCTTCTATTTGTGGGAGCTACGTACGCACGAGGTGACGAGAGTTCGTGCGTACCTACTATTATGCTTATGTCCGGGTAGTCTAGGACCCAAATCATATTATACTTGTGATGTTTGCACCCTACTTGTTAATTTAACTGCTTAAAACATATTGAAAATTCATAAAGGAATTGTAAAAGGTTAAACTTCATCTTTTTTCTGATCGTTAATGAGAATTGGTATTTCCTTGAATAACTACCCCTTAATAAATCTTAAATTGGTTGTTTTAAATGTATTTTCTCTTTTGTGGAGCGGGCTGAACGCCTCTGTAGCAGATAGATGCATCTATTGTTCGTGCCGTTCAATCCTCGGCAGTGTACAGTTTAAATATTATGTTGGATTGGGTCGTATGACCTCGGCATGATTTGTGCATGATAAATCTTTGGAACTAGAAATAATTGATATTACTTCATTGGCTTGAGATATAAATTGTTAAATGACGAAAAATCAATTTGGAAACTTCCTATTATTAAAGGAATTGTTTACTTACCTCTTGTTTATTGAATTTTCAACTGTTTTATATAATCCATGCTTAATTATAATATCGGTATCGTATTGTTAGCCCATAGTAAGTATCGGATTAGAAGCCTCGTCACTACTTCTTCGAGGTTAGACTGCATACTTACTGGGTACGTGTTGATTTACGTACTCATACTACACTTGCTACAAATTTTTGTGCAGGTACATATATATCTAGTGGCCTTGTGGGCGCAGAGATGTGGTTAATGCGGGGATTTAGGCAAGCTGCATTCTATATTACGATCCGCAGCCAACAGAGTCTCCATCAGAGTTACTTATATCTTTCCTATCTAATTTGTATTTCGGACAGATACTGTATTTTATTTTTACTCCCTAGTTAATGCTCATGCACTTGTGACACCGGGGTTTGGTAATGGTTATGGGTTGTTCAGTATTTTAGTTGCGAAAATATTATCATTCACTACGAAAGTTCTATCTTTTACTATTTAATTGAAGAAAATTACGAATTGAAAATATTGGAATTAGTAATTAAGTTAATCTATTATTATTGGCTGTCCTGACAACGGTGTTAGGCGCCATCATAACCTCTAATGGAATTTGGGTCGTGACACTTTCACTCTTAGTCCCTGGTAGTCTACCAACACAATCACGCTGCTTCAAAGTCTCCTTGTCAAATATGTTCTTTTTAGTTCTCTTTTTAGGACCTCTTAGGAAAATCCCAAAGTGCTCAAACACCCTTAACATGACCCAATTTCCCCTGTAAGTCGTGATGGTGCCCAATGTTGCTGATAGGCAAGCCAACAGTGAACTAATCTATGTTATTTCTCTTTTTAATAAGTTTCCAAGTAACTAATTTCTATTTATTAAGAAATTAAGGATTAGAAAATTTAATAAATAAAACGAAGATAACTGAGTGACAATCACAGTGATATAAGTACTCCAAAACTATAAAGTCTACTAGTGTGTGTGCCAATACCTGATGTCACAAGTGTATGAGCAACTAGAAGAATATTCAAAACTCTAACTACTGTTTGAAATAAAAGTAGATAGAAAAATAAGTGCAAAAGTGTAACAACCCGACCGGTCATTTTGAGTATTACAACCCTGTTTCCCCATTTGCTTCTTATCCTATGTTCAATTATGATTGTGTGACTTGTCGGGGAGGTTCCAGAATGAATTGGAATACTTAGTTCCAAGATTTAAAACTTAAGTTGAGATAGTTTGTCGGATGTCGAATGTGTAAACGACTCTGGAATAAAGTTTTGATGACTCTAATAGCTCCGTATGGTGATTTTGGACTTAGGAGTGTCTCCGAAAAATTATTTGGAAGCCCGTAGTTAAATTAGGCTTGAAATGGCGAAAATAGGAAGTTTACGATTGGAAGTTTGACCAGGGAGTTGACTTTTTGATATCGGGGTCGGAATCCAGTTCTGAAATGTTTCATAGGTCCGTTAGATCATTTATGACTTGTACTCAAAAGAAGCCATTTTGGATTGATTTGATACGGTTCGGCACAAGATATAGAATTTGAAAATTTGGAAAGTTTATAAGTTCGATTCGAGGTGCAATTTGTAATTTCGGCATTGTTGATGTAATTTGAGACCTCGGGTAAGTCCGTGTTATGTTACGGAACTTGTTGGTATATTCGGACGAGGTCCCTAGGGGCTCAGGTAAGTTTCAGACGGGGTTCAGATTGATTTGAAAATTTTTGGAAGCTGCTGGAATTTTGGGTTGCTAGTGCAACCACTTATGCGGAAGCTTGGTCGCAGAAGAGACTCCACAGAAGCGAGCAGCCTATCTCAGAAGCGGACTGAGCAGCTGGGCAGGAGTCCGAAAATGCAAAGTGTCTTGCGCAAAAGCGGTCTTGAACATCGCAAAAGCGCTCAATGCTGGCCAAGCTGTTCTCGCAGAAGCGAGATGTTTACCGCAGAAGCAAAGGTCGCAGATGTGACTATGTGATCGCATATGTGGAAAACCTGGGCAGAAGCTATAATTGAGGTTTTGGTTGTTTTATTCACATTTTCGGATTTTGGAGATCGGTTTGGGCGACTTTGGAGAGGAATTTTTTTATATAACTTGGGGTAAGTGTTCTTGACTCCCTTGTGATTATATTTCATGAATTAATCTTCGTTTTCGACGTTAGACCATTGATTTTTCAAGAAAATCGGAGAAATTTTTTATAATTTCATAAAATGAATTTTTAAGATTTGAATGTAGATTCAGTCGTATTTGAGAAAAATAAGTATGGTTGGACTCATAGTTTAATGGGTTGGCGGATTTTGTCAGTTTCATCGGGTTCCGAGACGTGGGACCCACTGTCCACTTTTCGAGCGGAGTTGGAAATTTTTATAAATTGTTAAATTGTAAGCATTGGAGTATATTGTGATTAATTTGCACGTGGTTTGAATAGATACAGATCGTTTGGCTTGAATTGAGGAGATAGGAAGGCGTTTGGAGGTTGATACACGCGGACTGGAATTTTTGGAGCATTGTTTAGCTTGTTCGGTATTGGATTCGGCTTGTTCGAGGTAAGTACCATTTCCAAACTTGGAGCTGAGGGTATGAACCCTGATTATACGTGTAATGTGAATTGTTTGGAGGTGACGCATATACTAGGTGACGGGCGTGTGGGCGTGCACCATAGAAATTGAGACTCAGTTAATTCCGTAGAATTTTATAATTAAATAATCTTGGCATTATCCATGTACTTTCATGTGTTAAAGAAATTAAGCTGAGAATCATGTTAAAAATCATGCTGAGTCTATATGCCGTTATTTTTTTGAGACCAACATAGGTCATATTATTGTTGAATTATTTGTTTAAATTATAATTTCATACTCAGTCATGTTCATTCATTACATATCATATCCAGTCTCTGTTGTAATTTATTAATACATCATATCATTATTTTGGGCTAGTTTCATGACATGGTGAGCCCGAGAGACTGGAGAGATTGATGACCAAGTGAGGCCGAGGGCCTGATTCTGAGGATATTATGGGATCGGGTTGCACGCCGCAACATATTTTTATTTATTTAAAAATATGAACCGTCAGATCTAAATAAGCACGGGCTATGACCTCCTTCGGGTTGCACGCTGAAGGAGCCCCTCTGGAGTCTGCACCCCCCACAGTAAGCGCAGTTGATATTATATTTGGGATGGAGTTCCCTGGGCATGGAGTTTCCATATATATTCACTTCAGGGATGGAGTTCCCTGGGCATGGAGTTGCCTTATTTATTTATATTTGGGAGGATGGAGTTGCCCTATTTATTTATATTTGGGATGGAGTTTCCTGGGCTGGATTGGCCATGTACAGTACTGAGTGACTAAATGTCAGTTATATATAAATATATATATATATATATATATATATATATATATATATATATATGGGATGGATCTTCCCTGGGCTGGATTGGCCATATAGTACTGAGTGATTGAGTACTCTGAAATGGAAATACACAGAAATGAACGCAAAGGAGAGACTCTAGGTGCCGCAGAACGACTCAGAAAGTAGCTCACCACTAGGCCTCCGGGTAACGGGGATGCGCGCTGGTGTGATCGCTATATGCCCCTGCCTCAGATCCTGCACGGTCAGTGTAGAAATATAGCATGACTAAATAAACAACATGTACCAAGTAAGTATCAAGTATAACCTCAAAGAAGTAGTGACGAGTGGCCGACATCGAAACTTACTATGGACTAACAATAAAAATATAGAGCTCTAAATAAGCACGGGCTATGAATATAACTACAGCAATTCAATAATAACCGAGAAATAGATGATTCCTTTACACATGCTCAATCTCAATAACTTTCAGTCTGATATTATTTTAACCTCTTAAGCCATGAAATTATATCAATAAATTATAAAAACACAAGTATTATCACGCACAATTATGCCTCGACCAAACATACCAATAAGTTCGTAAACATAAAACGGACTTGCTCGCACTCTCGGAACGAGGAGGCCAACATCAACACTAAATATCACAACCCAAAACCAAATAGATTCAATTTATGAAGTTCAAATTCTTCCAACTTACTCCGAGCGCGCCGAATCATATTTAAACTCCTCGGAATGACTCCAAATCTTGCGTGCAAGTCTTAAATCACCATACAAAACTATTCTTAGGCTCGAAATCCCAATTGGACCTCGATAACACCAAATCCTACTTCAAACCAAATTTAAAGGATTTTAAAACCTTTAATGATATTCCAATATTAAGCGTCGAAACACTCCCGGGTCATCCAAAACCCGATCTGAACATACGCCCAAGTCCAAAATCATCATACAAACCTATTGGAACCGTCAAATCTCGGTTCTGAGGTCGTTCACCAAAAACGTTGACTCAAGTCAAAGTTTGCCCTCTTTAGCCAACCTTAAGGAACCAAGTGTTCCGATTTCAACCCGAACCCTTCCAAATCCCTAACTAACCATTCCTGCAAGTCATAAAATAGTAAAAGCACATACGGGGAGTCTTATTTAGGGGAACGAGGATATAGAATGAGGGCGTCCGAGAGTTGACACCTCTTAGTAACATCTCAAGACGACAATGAAACGGTTTTGTTTTGTTTCCCACCCAGTGTTCAGTACCCACATTGGTTCCGGACTAAATTCGGATTCATGTCGGTAAGTCCTAACAAAAATGACTCCACACACTTGGCTCGAACGTGAGACCTGTGATTAAGGATAACTGAATACTTACTACACCACCATAACTTGTTGGTAAAAATAAAACAATATTACAAGAAATAATACTTTTCATAGTATGAGTTTTACGAGCTAAAAAAAGGAAAATACAGATATTAAAATCAGTCTTCCATTAAATATGCCACATGAAATTAATGAAATTTTGATGAAGAATTACATGTTGCATTATCAAGAATACCCAAAAAATATATGATCGTTTTGGTACTCTAGGGTGTGGTTTAGTAATCATTCAATTGGGATGAAATTACACTAATATGCAATTTAGTCATTATTTTTTCTTAGTCTTCTACATCTAAATTTGTATAATTTCTTTTGGTATTTGGAGCATTTTGGAAATTTCGATATTATTCATACTATTTACAAGAATTCAAAATTATTTAACTATTCAATTGTTTAAAATCTAAAAAAGAAGTTCTTTATACAAATAGCCTGCTAGATTTATTATTTACTTTTTCCAGTTAGTATACATATATTATGCACAGATTATAAACGATAATACATATATTATACGTGCATTATACATTATACGTTCATAAACTATTTTTGATTTAAGAGGTTGGATGGAGGTATTTAACTTAATTCTTTTAAAAAATGCAGAAAATAGGTGTAGTTGTAGAGGCGACCTACTATTAAAAAACAACTTACTAAAAATGCCCACTAAATTATATTGTTTTATACTACTACTTTCAAGAATTCAAACTTATTTAATTACTCAAATGTTTAAAATCTCAAAAAATAAGAAAAGAAAAATTGGGTCGCTAGTTCCATAGGCGACCTAGTGTTAATAAAAGTAACTTACTAAAAGGGCCCATTAGCTTACAAAAATTCTAAATTCGGCCCAAACTTCCCACTATATATAACTCAAAACCCATAACTATTCATATGCTTAAAATCTAAAAAAACAGAAAAGTACGGTCTCCAGTTCTATAGGCGACCCTAGTGCTAGAGTTGTGTATCCCCGTTCTATATCCAGTTCTATAGGCAACACTAGTGCTAGAGTTGTATTTTTATTTCACACAGTACGAGGGCGTCCTAGAGTTGTTCTAGTGATGCCACTAGTGGATCTAGTAGAGGATCCTATTATTAAGGAGCAGGGCGAGGTGCCTGCAGCAGAGCCAGCCCCGGTGGATTTCATGTCTGCACCGGGATTCTAGGAGGTCATGGGCCCTATGTTGCGGTTCATGGATACTATGACTCAGGTTGGTTTATTTCCAGCAGAACCGGCCACATCTCAGGAGGGAGGGGGAGCACAAACCCCTACCGCTCAGGCTCCATGGCATGAAGCTGCCATATATCAGACCCCAGGCGCCCTACCCGTGGGCGGAGCCCAGCCAGTTGCAATTGCTATACCTGAACCCAGACCAGCTGCAACCGGCGATCCGCAGAAGCTATTGGACAGATGGACCATGCGTCATCCTCCTATCTTTGGAGGTGAGCGACATGAGAACCCCCAGAACTTTATTGATAGGAGCAGGGACAAACTGCACAACATGAGGATATTGGAGTCCCATGGGGTGGATTTTACAACTTTTCAGCTAGAGGGCAGGGCCCGTAGGTGGTGGTAGTCATATCTTCTCGGCAGACCAGAAGATTCTCCTTCCATGACTTGGGACCCGTTCATCCGTATTTTTTTGGATATGTATATTCTGCCCTCTCATAGGAAAGAGTTGCGGTTTTAGTTCGAGCAGCTCTAGCAAGGTCAGATGTCAGTGATCGACTATGAGGCGAGATTCTCTGAGTTGTCTCGTCATGCACTTATGATACTTCCTACTAACGCAGAGACAGTGCGGAGGTTTGTTGCACGTTTGCACTCTGGTATTCAAGCCACTATAGCCCGAGAGGTTGAGATGGGGGCTTCTTACGAGCTAGTTGTAGAGATAACTCAGATGATCGAGGGTGTACGTCAGCGTAGCCCGGAGCAGGCTATGAGGGATAAGCGGTTTCGGTATTCTGGAGAGTTCAGAGGTGCCCCGACTGGGGGCATAGGTCAATTTGTGAGGGGTCAGTCTAGCAGGCCCACATATCCAGCACCTCTGCCTCCTCAGGGTGCTCCGGTGAGACCTTATTTCAGCACCATGCTAGAGAGTTCCTACCGCCCACCAGCTTTTCAGGGTTCCTCCAGTGGGTATTCAAGCCATCAGGGTCAGACTTTAGGTCACCATTACACCGTACCGAGAGGTTGTTTCGAGTGCGGGGATCTCAGTCATGTGCGAAGGCTCTACCCCAGAATTCATGGCAAGGCAGTGCAGTAGGGTCAGCAACCTATGATTCCAGTACCAGCTATCCCACCAACCGTCAGATCGCCTAGAGGTGGAGGGAAGGTGGGTAGGGGTCGTCCTAGAGGTGGAGGTCAGTCGTGGAGGCTAGTCAGTTGGGGCTCCAGCAAGGTTCTATGCTTTACCGGCCAGACCATATGTAGTGGCCTCAGATGCCGTGATCACAAGTATTATTTCTGTTTCAGTACTATTTGACCCAGATTCAACATATTCATATGTTTCAGCTATGTTTACTAATTTCCTGGGAGTTCCTCGTGAGTCCTTGGGTACTCCTGTTTATGTGTCTACACCAGTGGGAGATTCTGTTGTCGTGGATCAGATCTATCGGTCCTCCATTATTACTTTCTGTGGTTATGAGACCCGAATGGATCTTCTGTTGCTCAAACTTGTTGAAATGTTTACGAATTGAAGGGTAATATTGATGGTTTTGAAGTCCTTCACATATTGAAGGGATTTGGATGACCCAGGAGCGTTTCAGCGCTTAATATTGGACGATGGCACATTGAAGGTTTTAAAGTCATTTAAATTTTGTTTGAAGTAGTATTTGGTATTATCGAGGTCCAATTGGGATTCCGAGCCTGAGAATAGTTCTGTATGGTAATTTAAGACTTTCACGCAAAATTTGGAGTCATTCCGAGTAGTTTAAGTATGATTCGGCGCTCTCGGAGTGAGTTGGAGGAATTTGAAATTCATAAGTTAAATATATTTGGTTTTGGGTTGTGATCTTTAGTGTTGATGTTGTCCTCCGTGTTCCGAGAGTGCGATCGAGTCCGTTTTATGTTTACGAACTTATTGAAATATTTGGTGGGGGGGGGGGGGAGGGGGCGTACATGATTCAGAGGGGTCGACGGAGCTTGTTAGCTCATTGGAGACGAGTTGTTGGTGCCTGTCATCTGGTGCGTTCGCACCTGTGGTGAAATGGTCGCAGAAGCGGCACCGTAGATGCGTCGCCTTGCTCGCAAAAACGAAAAGAGGAGGGGTCAGCGAGCTCCGCAGGAGCGAAGTATTTTCCACAGAAGCGGGACTTGGCCGCATATGCGATGGGCCAGTGGTCAAGCGTGTTCCGCAGAAGCGATCCCGCCGAAGCAGAGGTCCTCCCGCAGGTGCGTAAATACCGCTAGGCAGAAGGGTTCATTTAAGTCGGGAGTTCAAACTTTTTTGACTCATTTCTTTCATTCATTGGGCGATTTTGGAGCTTTTGAATAGGGGTTTTCACCTAGCACTTTAAGGTAAGTGATTTCTATACAATATGAGTTTAAAACATAGCTTATGGCTAGATGGTAACATGTAAAATTATGGGTTTAGATGAATAACCCTAGGTTTTGATAAAAATGGGATTTACCCACGAAAATAGTTATGGGATTGAGTGAAAATTTTATATTTGTGTTCGTGAGGTTATGGGTAACAACTTTCTTCGAAAATTTACGGAATCCAAGCATGTGGGCCCGGGGATGAATCTTAAGAATCTTTCAATTTAGGTTGGGTAATTACTCTAATAGTTAACTTATGAACTTTGGAACATATATTGATTTATTTATACAACATTTGACTAGTTTCGGATTTTCGGCACCGAGTTGATACTTTAGAGCGAATTTGAGACCAGAAAACTAGCTTTGAGATAAGGTAAGTCTCTTTCCTAACCTTGTAAGGGGGAATTTACCCCATAGGTGATTTAAATTGCTATTGGTTTCTAATTGTGGGGGCTACGTACGCACGAGGTGACGAGAGTCCGTGCGTAGCTACTATTTATGCTTATGTCCGGGTAGTTTAGGACCCAAATCATGAATTACTTGTAATTCTTTCAACCTACTTGTTAATTTAAGTGCCTAAATTATATTGGGACTTGTTAGAGAAATTGTAAAGGACCGAATTTCACTTGCTTGAATTTTGAGCGAATTACTTGACCATTAATGGAAATTGTACTACATTGTGTATTAGCCTTGTAATAATGTTTAAGTCAAATGGTTATAAAGTATCCTCTCTTCTTGTGGGGCGGGCCGAACGCCTCGGCAGTAGATAGATGCATCTATGGTTCCTGTCGCACGACTCTCGTCAATGTACATGTTATTCTGGATCGGGCCATACATCTTCGAAATAATCGTGCGTGATAATACTTGGATTTTAATTATTTATTGATATCATTTCATGGCTTGAGAGGTTAAAATAATATTAGATAGAAAGTTATTGAGATTTAGCATGTGTAAAGGAATCATCTATTTCCTGGTCGTTATTGAATTGATGTAGTTATATTTATAGCCCATGCTTATTTAGAGCTCTGTATTTTTATTGTTAGCCCATAGTAAGTTTCGATGTCGACCCCTCGTCCCTACTTATTCGATGTTAGACTTGATACTTACTGGATACATCTTGTTTATGTACTCACGCTACACTTCTGCACTGACCGTGCAGGATCTAAGGCAGGGGCATCTGGCGATCACACCGACGCGCATCCCAGTTACCCGGAGGTCTAGTGGTGAGCTGCTTCCTGAGCAGTTCCGCAGCACCTAGAGTCTCTCCTTTGCATTCATTTCTGTCTATTTCCATTTCAGACAGTAACTAGAGTTTTGTATAATCTATTAGTGCTCATACACTTGTGACACCAGGTCTTGGCACACACTAGCAGCCTTTGTGGTTTTGGATTATTACTATAAACAACATGTACACAATAATACCGACGTGCTTCTGCAGTTGCATCCATCGCAGTTGCGCGTTCGCAGGTGCGCACCATGTCCCGCATCCGCAATTTTTGGGCTGCTTCTGTGGTTGTTGGATCACTTCTGTAAGCTTGTACCTGCGGTTGGCCCTCCATAGGTGTGATTGCACCAGAAGCTTGATGCTTCAGCTGTTTATCCAAGGCCAAACGACTCCCGCGAATCGCCCGAATGGCATCCGGGGCCCCTGAAGCCCTGTCCAAACATACCAACAAGTTTGTTATCATGAGACGGACATGCTCAAACCCTCGGAACACAGAAAACAACAACAAAACTAAGAATCACAGCCCAAATCAAATTGAATCAACTTATGAACTTTAAGTTCTTCCAACTTGCTCCGAACGCGCCGAATCAAACCTAAACTATTCGAAATGATACCAAATTTTATGTGCGAGTCTTAAATCACCATACGAAACTATTCATAGGCTAAGAATCCCAAATGGACCTTGATAACACCTAAACCTACTCCAAACCACATTTAAAGAACTTTAAACGTTTAATGCGCCAACTTTCAATGTTTTGCTTCCAAAAACCGATCCAAACATACGCCTAAGTCTAAAATCATCATACGAACCTATTGGAACATTCAAATCCCAGTTCCGAGGTCGTTTACTAGAAATGTTGACCCAAGTCAAACTTACCCCTTTGAAACCAATATTAATGAACTAAGTGTTCCGATTTCAACCTCGAACCCTTCCAAATCCAGAACTAACCGTCCCCGCAAGTCATAAAACAGTAAAAGCACATACAGGGAGTCTTATTCAGTGGAACGGGGATCTAGAAAGTAAAATGAACGGTCGGGCTATTACAACCCTATTTAGTAAGAACCCATAGGGCAGAGCACGAGTACCCTTTTCTTGATCAGCAACCCTTGCCATGTGCTTCAGCATCAGTGATAAGAGATTAATTTTCCTTGTCTTATCTAGCACTTCCATCATAACCATGTCCAAGTCGTAAGTGACTACATGACTTCTTTCAGATCGAGGCAATAGACACTTATTCACAAACTAAAACAACAACGTGTGTACTTGATATAAGAGCAATACAAGTTCAAATTACAAGTATGTTAGTTTCAAATTTTCTTATCAGAATATCTAATGTCGTCCATGCTTTCGGTCCAACAAATTGTTAACCTTCTACAATGTTGATATCACGCTCATATGATCAAGAATTGAACCTTTAATTTGAACTTGCGTGTTAGATTTGGATTTTAATGATAGATAATAACTTAATTCTACTTGTAGGAAACCAATCCCAAAGGATGTCATGAGAATGGAAAAGACTCTAACAGAAGATCTAGAAGCACAAATTAAGGAGGCAAGAAGCAATCCCAAAGCATGTCCGGATGTTGATTTGGAGGTCCGTATGTCATTTTGGCGTTAAAAAGCAGAAATTGGAAATTGGTGGAATTTTTGAAAGTTTGACCGGGAGTGGACATTTTTATATTGGGGATGGATTTTGATTTCAGAAGTTAGAATAGGTCTGTAATATCAATTACGACTTGTGTGCAAAATTTAGAGTTAGTCAGAGTTGTTTGGTATGAATCGGCGTTGGTGGTTTCGGAATTCAAAAGTTCATAAGTGCTTAGGCTTGAATCGATGCACAATTCATGATTTAAGCATTGATTGAAGTGAATTGATGATTCGAGCATGTTCGTATGATATTTCAGGACTTGTTGGTATGTCTAATTGAGGCCTCGGGGGGCTCGGGTGTAATTCGTACCATGTTCGACGCATTTCGGTTCATTTTGGAATTTGCAGAAATTCTGGTTCTCCTAGTTCTGGTTTTCTCTTATGAGATCACGCAAGAGGAGCCGCGATCGCCAAGCTCTAAGATTTGGCAGGCGTTGTTCGATGCTATGTGATCGCGAGATGACTTGTGCAATCGCAAGGCTGGGTAGGTCAGTGCATCGCGAACGCGTGGGTGGTGCTGCGTTCGCGATGAAGGAAGGGGAGGTCTAGGAGGTGAGTGCACTACTCTATGCGGTTGTGTTTTTGTTCACGTGATCGCGTAACCCTGGAAAGTTTCTCACCGTGTTCGCGTGCGGTCTTCCCCGTTAGCGCAGAAGGTTTTTGAGTAGTTGGTATTTTTGTTCTTCGCGACCGCGTAGGAATTTTCGTGATTGCGTAGTGTAAATAACTGGGCAGCAGACTTAAATTTCAAAACGAGGGTTTATTTTCTTATTTCATAATTTGGACTTTGAGAGCTCGGTTTAAGGCGAATTTGCTAGGGATTATTGGGGTAATAGTTCTTAACTAGTTTTTTATTCAATTCCACTAGTATATCATTGATTTCATCATGTAATAAGAGATTCGGGGTGAAACAATTGGGGGAAAAGTGTAGAAGTTCTTAGACCAGATATTTGAGTTTTGAAAGTCAAATTGACGTCGGATTTGAGTAATTCTTGTATGGTTGGACTCTATATCAAATGGGCATTTGGATTTTCAATTCTTTGCTAAGATCATGATTTCATTATCTAAATTAGTTTCATATAGTTATATTTATAGTATGTAATTGTTTTGGCTAGATTCGAGTCGTTCTGAGACGGAAAAGCGAGGGAAAGGCCTTCTATTTGATTGATTTAGCGTGGGTTGAGTTAGTGAATTGTCTAACCTTCTGTGGGGGAAATTCCCCTTAAAATTTGGTATTGTTGTGATAATTTATGATATGTGAAGGCTGTGTACTCAAGGTAACAAGTGCGTACACGGGCTAAATATTGAGATTCCGGTTTTAGCTACGTAGTTTCTTTTTTTTTTTATGCCTTAATTGAGTCACTTTAGCATGTTATAGTCACCATGTTTAGCCTAATTTCACATGTCTACTTGTATTATCTCCTATTTGCCACTTGTACTATATGTTTAGTTGAATTACTTGCTTTCTTAATTCCATATTCATTATTTAACAGTGCAAATTCCTAACTTGAAATTTGCTATCCTTCAAATATCTTGTTGTTGAGTTGCAAGGGTCGTGGTTTCTATTGAGGCAAGGTGAAAGTTGTGAAGTGTCATTTTATTTAGTTGTTACGTTTTGTCTTCCGTGTTATTGCTGAGGTGATTGTTTGAATGTGTGCACGACATTTCTGTTGTGTTGTTGTTATTGTTTGCACGAGGTTCCTGTCGTGCGGTTGTTACTATTTGCACGAGGTTTCTATCATTCCATTGTGATTATTGATACGCATGTAGTGGTATAAGGTCTGGGTGTTGAAACGCATGCGGTGAGAAAAGGTGCGCTTGATACGCGTGGCTAGTAGGGGAACTACAAAAGCCATGAAGTGTTATAAGGTGGGCTAAATCGTGTGGTGCTATTTAGGGAAAAATGATTTTCAAAACTAAATGTAAAGTCTCCCGCTGTGATATAAGGAAACACTGTGATTTATTTTTATGATTTGGGACTACGAAGCGGTACCTCGGGAGTGTCCCTGTTGATCTTCTCTATTTGCTGTATTGTTTGAGTGCTGTTTCCTTAACATGTAAAATCCTTGTTATCCTTTCGTTATTTTATTAGCTTCCTTGATTTCCAGGCTGTTACTTTCTATATTTTCTTTATTGTTTCCCTTCGCTGTTATTTTAGTATATCATTATATTTTCTGTCTTTCTTTTTATTATCTCTAGTAGGGCTCTGACCTGACCTAGTCACAACTCTACCGGGGTTAGGCTTGTCACTTACTAGGTATCATTGTGGTGTACTCATACTACGCTTCTGCATATGTTTTGTGCAGATCTAGGTACATCCTATCAGCCTCGGAATTAGCGCATTGAGTTTCTCGCTTTTGAGACTTCAAGCTACACGTGCCACCGTGCATAGGCCTCGGAGTCCCCTTCTACTCTATTTTTTTCTTATTTCTTTACATCTTTATAGACATTGATGTATAGGAGTGTTCAGTACTGTATCTAGAGCTTGTGACTTATATTTTCACCAGGTTTTGGGAGATGTACATGTTGAGTTGCAAATTTTATTTCATATAGTTGTTGAAGTTTTTGAGATTTATATTATCATTTTAGTATTTCTGCATGTTTGTTAGGGTTACCTAGTCTTAGAGACTAGGTGCCGTCACGATATTCTACGGAGGGAAATTGGGGTCGTGACAAGTTGATATCAGAGCTCTAGGTTTATAGGTATTATAAGTCACAAGCAGGTTTAGTAGAGTCTCACGGATCTGTACGGAGACGTCTGTACTTATCTTCGGGAGGCTATGGAACTGTTAGGAAAAGCTTCCCTCCTTTGATTCCCTATCGTGAGAAATATTTGACTTTAGATTCTAAATTCCTGTCTTTCTATTCTCTCATGGATGGTGAGGACACGTACAGCTGGATCAGATGACCAGACATCCGCGCCCCCTGCTAGAATCGCGAGAGGCCGGGGCCGGGGTAGAGGCTTAGGACATTCATGTGGTGCAACTAGAGCACCTGCACGAGCTGCTACAGAGGATCCACCAGTAGCTCCAGTTAGAGGGCAGGCACCCGAGATGCCTATTATTGCCGAAGCCCTCCAGGAGACTCTCGCCCAGTTTCTGAGCATGTTCGGCACCTTGGCTCAGGAAGGGTTGATACCACTTACCCCTGCCACATCTCAGGCCGGGGGAGGAGCACAGACTCCCATCTAGCATACCCCAGAACAACGGGTTCAGGTTGAGCAGGTCACAAAGGTCATACCAGTTCAGCCCGAGGTTAGGGCAGCAGTTTCTGAGGGGGAGCAGCTCAGGCTCGAGAGGTACAAGAAGTACCACCCTCCTACTTTCAGTGGCTTGGCGTCATAGGATGACAGGAGTTTTCTTGAGGAGTGCCATTGTATCCTCCATACTATGGGTATTGGGGAGTCTAGTGGGGTTGCTTTCACTACATTCCAGCTTAATGGAACGGCCTATCAGTGGTGGCGAGCATATGAGTTTGGTAGTCCGGCCGAGGCATCTTCACTTACTTGGACTCAGTTCTCAGATATGTTCTTGAGGGAGTATGTTCCGTAGAGTCTCAGAGATGCATGGCACGCAGAGTTTGAGAAGTTGTGCCAGGGTTATATGACCGTGTCTGAGTATGCGATCTGGTTCAGTGATTTGGCTAGGCATGCACCAACCTTGGTTGCTAATGTTAGAGAGCGAGTCTTTCGATTTATCGAGGGTCTCAACCCCAGCATCTGATTTAGCATGGCTCGAGAGTTGGAGATGGACATCATATACCAGGAGGTAGTGGGGATCGCTAGGCGATTGGAGGTTATGTTGACTCAGGAGAGAAAGGAGAAGGAGGCCAAGAGGTCTCGATATTCTAGCACATATAGTGGTACTCGTGCCCAATTGCAGCTCGTCATGGTAGGGGCTATGCGACTCGCCCTGTTTATTCAGCACTTTCAGCCTCCACCGGATTTTCCGACCACTCCTAGGCCTCAGGCTCCCTATTCTGCATCACCATTATCTAGTGCACCTCCTGCACGGGGTGCTTTCAGTGGTTAGTCTAGCCGATCAGGCTTGAGCCAGCCACATCCTTTGAGAGCATGTTTTTTAGTGTGGTGACACTCGTCATATGGTGAGGGATTACCCCAGACTCAGGAGGGATGCACCTCCACCAACTACTCCAGCTCCGCGTATTCCACCGGGTCCTTAGGCTTCTCAGTCTATGGTCACCGCACCAGTTGCTACCCCACCTGCACAGCCAGCTAGAGGTAGAGGTCGGGCATGCAGAGGTCGCCCTAAAGGGGGAGGCCAGGCTAGATATTATGCTATGCCTGCTAGGACGGAGGAAGTTGAATCTGACTCAGTCATCACAGGTATTGTTCCGGTCTTTCATAGAGATGCATCTGTCTTATTTTATCTAGGCTCCACTTATTCCTATGTGTCATCTTATTTTTCTCTATATTTGGGTATATCTCGTGATTCTTTGAGTTCTCTTGTCTATGCATCCACACCTGTGGGAGATTCTATTGTTTTTGACCGTGTGTATCGGTCGTGTTTAGTTGTTCTTGGTGGTTTTGAGACCAGAGCCGATCTATTCTTGCTTAGTATGGTAGATTTTGATATTATTTTAAGCATGGACTGGTTGTCACCCTATCATGCTATTCCCGATTGTCACGCCAAGAGCGTGACACTGGATATGCTAGGATTACCACGGATAGAGTGGAGAGGTGCTTTAGATTATGTTGCTAGCAGAGTTACCTCATTTCTAAAGGCTCAGTGTATGGTTGAGAATGGGTGTAATGCTTATTTATCTTTCGTGACAGATCTCAGTATTGATACTCCTACCGTGGAGTCAGTTCCGGTAGTGAGGGATTAACCAGATGTATTTTCGCCGGATCTTCCGGGCATGCTGCCCGACATGGATATCGACTTTGGTATTGATTTGTTACCGGGCACTCATCCCATTTCTATTCCAACCTATCGTATGGCCCCAGCAGAATTGAAAGAGTTAAAGGAGAAGTTGCAAGAGTTGCTTGATAATGGCTTCATTCGGCCTAGTCTGTCGCCTTGGGGTGCTCCAATCTTGTTTGTAAAGAAGAAGGATGCTTCTATGCACATGTGTATTGATTATCGCCAGTTGAACAAGGTTACAGTGAAGAACAAGTACCCATTGACACATATTGATGACCTATTTGATCAGCTTCAGGGTGCCAGAGTGTTCTCTAAGATCGTCCTGCGTTCAAGCTATCATCAGTTAAAGATTCAGGAGCTAGATTTCCCGAAGACTGCATTCAGGACTAGGTATGGATATTACGAGTTCCTTGTGATATCTTTTGGACTGACCAACACCCCAGCAGCATTCATGCACTTTATGAACAGTGTATTTCAGCCATATCTTGACTCATTTGTCATTGCGTTTATCGATGACATTCTGGTGTACTCCCAGAGCCGGGAGGATCATGAGCAGCACCTGAGGACTCTGCTTCAGACCTTGAGAGAAAAGAAGTTATATACAAAATTTTCAAAGTGCGAATTCTGGCTAGATTCGGTGGCATTTTTGGGTCATGTAGTATAGAGTGAGGGGATCAAGGTGGATCCGAAGAAGATTGAAGCAATGTAGAGTTGGCCCAGACCGTCTTCAATAATGGAGATCCATAGTTTTCTAGGTTTGGAGGGGAATTACTGTCGATTTGTAGAGGGTTTCTCATATATTGCAGCACCTATAACCAGATTGACCCAGAAGGGTACTCCGTTCAGTAGACCGAGGAATGTGAGGAGAGCTTTCAGAAGCTCAAGACAGCTTTGACCATAGCCCAATGTTGGTGTTGCCTTCGGGTTCGGGGTCTTATAGCGTGTACTGTGATATGTCGCATATTGGTCTTAGTGCAGTGTTGATGCAGGATAATAGGGTGATTGCCTACGCGTCTAGACAACTGGAGGTGCATGAGTAGAACTGACGACACTATTTGTATGATATCCCTTGTGAGGTCTACACTGACCACCGAAGTCTACAACATCTGTTCAAACAGAAGGATCTTAACTTGTAGCAGCAGAGGTGGTTAGAGTTTCTTAAGGACTATGATATCACCATTTTATATCATCCCCGGAAGGCCAATATGGTGGACGATACCTTGAGTCGCAAGGCGGAGAGTTTGGGCAGCTTAGCATATCTACCGGTAGCAGAGAGGCCATAAGCCTTGGATATTCAGGCCTTAGCTAACCAGTTTGTTAGAATAGATGTTTCTGAGCTGAGCCGAGTTTTATCTTGTGTAGTTTCTCAGTTTTCTATTTATGTTCGTATCAGAGAGTGTCAGTATGACGACCCCTATCTACTTGTACTCAAGGACACAGTTCGGCACGGCGATGCCAAGGAGGTCACTATCGGAGATGACGGTGTATGCGGATGCAGTGCAGGCTATGTATGCCCAATGTAGATGGTTTGCGTGAGTTGATTCTCCAGGAGGTTCATAGTTCGCGGTACTATATTCATCCAGGTGCTGCGAAGATGTATCAGGACTTGAGGCAGCATTACTAGTGGAGGAGAATGAAGAAGAACATAATGGAATATGTAGCTCGGTGCCTAAACTGTCAGCAGGTGAAGTATGAGCATCAACGGCCAGATGGATTGCTTCAGAGGTTAGAGATCCCAGAGTGGAAATGGGAGCGGATCACTATGGATTTTGTTGTTGGGCTCCCACAGACTCAGAGGAAGTTCGTTGCAGTTTGGGTGATTGTGGATAGATTGACCAAGTCAACTCATTTAATTCCAGTGGTGACTACTTACTCTTTAGAGCAGTTGGCTCAGGTTTATATTCACGAGATTGTCCGCCTTCACGGCGTGTTGGTATCTATCATCTTTGACTAGGGTACGCAGTTTACATTGCGGTTCTAGAGGGCCGTTCAATATGAGTTGGACACGCGGGTGGAGTTGAGTACAACATTTCATCCTCAGACGGACAGACAGTCTGAGTGCACTATTCAGATATTAGAGGATATGCTTCATGCGTGTGTGATGGAGTTTGGTGGTTCTTGGGATCAGTTCTTGCCACTTGCAGAGTTTTCCTACAACAACAATTATCAGTCGAGCATTCAGATGGCCCCGTATAAGGCTTTATGTTGAAAACGGTATCGGTCTCCAGTGGGGTTGGTTTGAGTCGGGCGAGGCTAGGCTATTGGGTACAGACTTGGTTCGGGATGCTTTGAAAAAGGTTAAATTGATTCAGGATCGACTTCGTACAACCCAATCCAGACAGAAGAGTTATGCCGATCGGAAGCTTCGTGACGTGGCATTCATGGTTGGGGAGCAGGTCTTGCTCCGAGTTTCGCCCATGAAGGGTGTTATGAAGTTCAGGAAGAAAGGCAAGTTGAGCCCTAGTATATCGGATCTTTTGAGATTCTTGAGAGGGTTGGGGAGGTGGCCTACAGACTTGCACTACCACCTAGTCTAGTTGCAGTTCATCTAGTGTTCCATGTTTCTATGCTTTGGAAGTATCATGGCAATTTGTCTCATGTGTTAGACTTCAGCTCAGTCCAGTTGGACAAGGATCTATCTTATGTTGAGGAGCCAGTGGTAATTTTGGACAGATAGGCCCGGAAGTTGAGGTCGAAGAATATTGCTTCAGTGAAGGTTCAGTGGAGGGGATCAGCCAGTCAAGGAGGTGACTTGGGAGACCGAGCATGATATGCATAGCCGTTATCCTCATCTTTTCACCACTTCAGGTATGTCTCTATACTCGTTCGAGGACAAATATTTGTTTTAATAGGTGGAGGATGTAACGACCCATCCGGTCATTTTGAGTGTATTATCCTACCTATTTATTGCCTTCTCTGTGTTATATTGTGGTTACGTAACTTGTCGAGACGTTTGGTTTTGGTTTCGGGTGAGTTCCAGAGTTAAATGAGATATATAGTCCCTAAACTGGAAAGTTAAATCGTAGGAGTGGACCGTAGTTTGACTTGTGTGAAGACGACTCCAGAATGGAGTTTTGACAGTTCCAATAGCTCCGTACGGTGATTTTAGTCTTATGAGCGTGTTCGGATATTGATTTGGAGGCCCGTAGTTGGAAATTGGTGGAATTTTTAAAAGTTTGCCAGGAGTGGACTTTTTTATATTGATGTCAGATTTCGATTCCGGAAGTTGGAATAGGTCCGTAATGTCAATTATGACTTGTGTATAAATTTTGGGGTTAATCGGAGTTGTTTTGGTATGAACCGGCATTGGTTTCGGAATTCGGAAGTTCATAAGTGCTTAGGCTTGAATCGATGCGTGATTCGTGATTTTAGCATTATTTGATGTGATTTGACGCTTCGAGCATGTTCGTATGATATTTTAGGACTTGTTGGTATGTTTGGTTAAGGCCGCGGGGGTCTCGGGTGTAATTCAGACCATGTTCGACGCATTTCGGTTCATTTTGGAATATGCAGAAATTTTGGTTCTCCTTGTTCTGGTTTTCTCTTATGCAATCGCGAAAGAGGAGTCGCTATCGCAAAGCTCTAAGATTTGGCAGGCGTGGTTTGGTGCTATATGATCGCGATATGGCTTGTGCGATCGCGAGGCTGGGTAGGTCAGTGCATCGCGAACGCGTGGGTGGTGCCGCGTTCACAATGAAGGAAGGGGAGGTCTGGGAGGTGAGTGCACTACTCTATGCGGTCGCGTTTTAGTTCACGCGATCACGTAAGCTTGGAACGTTTCTCATCGCATTCGCGTGCAATCTTCCGCATTCGCATAGTAGGTTTTTGATCTATTGGTATTTTTGTTCTTCGCGATCGCGTAGGAATTTCCGCGATCGCGTAGTGTAAATAACTGGGCAGCATACTTAAATTTCAAAATGAGGGTTTATTTTCTTATTTCACAATTTTGACTTTGAAAGCTCGGTTTAAGGAAAAATCTTCGAGGGATTTTCAGAGGGATTGTTGGGGTAAGAGTTCTTAACTCATTTTTGATTAAATTCCACTAATCATCATTGATTTCATCATGTAATTACAGATTTGGGGTGAAAAATTTGGGAAACAATGTAGAAGTTCTTAGACTAAGCTTTTGAGTTTTGAAAGAAGAATTGAGGTCGGATTTGAGTAATTCTTGTATAGTTAGACTCGATATCGAATGGGTGTTCGAATTTTAAAAGTTTGCTCGAGTTCCGAGACGCGGGCCCGAGATGACTTTTTGGGGCGATTTTCTAATTCTTTGCTAAGATCATGATTTCATTATTTAAATTAGTTTCCTATAGTTATATTTATAGTATGTAATTATTTTGGCTAAATTCGAGTAGTTCGGAGTCGGAAAATCGAGAGAAAGGCCTTCTAGTTGATTGATTTAGCGTGGTTTGAGGTAAGTAACTTGTTTAACCTTGTGTGGGAGAAATTTTCCTTAGGATTTGGTACTGTTGTGATAATATTTTATATCTGAAGGTCGTGTACTCAACGTGGCGAGTGCGTACACGGGCTAAATATTGAGATTCCACTTTTAGCTATGTAGTTTCATTTTTTCATGCCTTAATTGAATCACTTTAGCATGTTATAGTCACCATGTTTAGCCTAATTTTACATGTCTACTTGTCTTATCTCCTATTTGCAACTTGTACTACATGTTTAGTTGAATTACTTGCTTTTTTAATTCCGTATTCATTATTTAACTATGAAAATTCCTTACTTGAAATTTGCTATCCTTGAAATATCTTGGTGTTAAGTTGCAAGGGCTGTGGTTTCTATTGAGGCAAGGTGTAAGTTGTGTAGTGTCATTTTATTTTGTTGTTACGTTTTGGCTTCCGTGTTATTGTTGAGGTGATTGTTTGGTTGTGTGCATGAGGTTTCTACCCTGTTGTTGTTATTGTTTTCACGAGATTTCTGTCGTGCGGTTGTTACTATTTGAACAAGGTTTCTGTCGTGCCACTGTGATTATTGATACGCATGCGGTGGTATAAGGTCTGGGTGTTGAAACGCATGCGGTGAGATAAGGTGGGCTTGATACGCATGGCTAGTAGGGAAACTACTAGAAGCCATGTGGTATGATAAGGTGGGCTAAAACGCGGGGTGCTATTTCGGGTAAATAATTTTCAAAACTAAATGTAAAGGCTCTCGCGATGATATAAGGAAATACTGTGATTTATTTTTATGATTTGGGATTACGAGGCGGTACCTCGGGAATGCCCCAGTTAATCTTCTCTAGTTGCTATATTGTTTGGGTGTTGTTTCCTTAACATGTAAAATCTTTGTTTTCCTTTCGTGATTTTATTAGCTTCATTGATTTCCGTGATTTTACTTTCTATAATTTCTTTATTGTTTCCCTTTCCTGTTATTTCAGTATATCATTATATTTTCTGTCTTGCTTCTTATTATCTCTAGTAGGGCGTCGACCTGACCTCGTCACTATTCTACCGAGGTTAGGCTTGGCACTTACTGGGTACCGTTATGGTGTACTCATACTACGCTTCTGCACATGTTTTATACAGATCCAGGTACATTCTATCAGCCTCGGTAATAGCGTGTTAAGTTGCTTTATTTGGAGACTTCAAGGTACACCTTCCCGCATCCCCAGGCCTCGGAGTCTCCTTCTACCGTATTCTTTTCTTATTTCTTTACATCTTTATAGACAGTAATGTATAAGAGTGTTCAGTACTATATCTAGAGCTTATTACTTATATTTTCATCGGGTTTTGAGAAATGTACATGCTGAGTTGCCGATTTTATTTCATATAATTGTTGATATTTTTGATATTTAAATTATCATTTCAGTTATTTCGCATGTTTGTTAGGCTTACTTAGTCTTATAGATTAGGTGCTGTCATGACATCCTACAGAGGAATATTGGGGTCGTGACATCAAGCCTAATGAACTTATGAACTTCCGAATTTCAAAACTAATGCCGATTCATACCAAAATAACTCTGATTGACTTCAAATTTGGCACATAAGTTATAAATGACATGACAGACCTATTCAAACTTTCGAAATCAAAATTTGACCCTGACATCAATAAAGTCAACTCCCAGTCAAATTTTCCAACCTTCCAAACCTTCAACATTTTAACTTTCGCCAATTCATACCGAAGCGACCTACGGACCTCCAAACCAACATCCGAACACGCTTTTAAGTCTAAAATCACCATACAGAGCAATTGAAACCGTCAAAACTTTATTCTAGAGTCGTCTACACCAAAGTCAAACTACAGTAAACTCTTTCAACTTAAACCTCCAATTTAGGGACTATGTGTTCCATTTCACTCCGAAACTCACCTGAAGCCAAAGTCAAACACCCCCGTCAAGTCGTGTAACCACAATATAACATAGAGGAGGCAATAAATAGGGGATCGGGGCTAAAATACTTAAAATAATTGGACGAGTCGTTACAGTTGGTACTCATGCTCCACAAAGGCTGAATGATGTACTTGGTTGAATACTGAGTTATTTACACAAAGGAACATGTATCAATTCTCACTTAATACTTCCTTTTCTCCTTTCATTAATTTAGTGATACATACACATTCTAAAAATCCTAGATCCGCCGCTGATCTACATCACACCTTTAGGGTGCGGCCAACAACACTTGACTAGGAGCTAAGTGGTCGGTATTGCTCATATCTAGACAAATACTAATTCGGTACCGGATAATTTAGTCAATTTGGCCTTTAGTCAATAGTTTCATTTTGAATTACCTGCATGCACTTATAATTTCTAACATTTTTTCGTATGTTACAGTAGATGTTGTTGGGGTTTGCCTTCGCTTGATTTCTAGCTAATTTTTGTCGCTTTCTTTCTTTTGAGAAAGGAAATTCTTTTTAGAACTGTGGCAAGTAATCACTCTATTACTTGAGGAACTAATTATTAAGACCTTCACCATCATCTTAACCAATCGCTAACCCTCCTTAAAATTACTTTATTTGCATGTTCTTAGCGTTGACATTTAAGTATAAATAAATACTCAGAGGATACGTGTTTTCTCTATATATAGTCCACGTTTAGTTCTTTTTTTTTGTATATATTTTTACCAATTATTAGTCATTTTTTTGGGTTGTCAATTTGAAGTTGTTAGTTACAATATTATCCATGATTACCCCCTCCCTCATAGAATATCATACGAATGAAACCACTCTTGTAAAGTAAACCTTTTGGTCATATTGTTGGAAAAAAAGGTTATACTATTATTTTTCGATTTTTAATTCTTTGTCGGCTCTATCTTAATCATTAGTTCCATCATTACAGTATCAACAAGTAATAAAGCTCTTAAAATAAAAGTCAGGAGAGGGTAATTTTTGTTTTTTCTTCTAACATAATCCCTATAACTACCTATGTTGACAACAAAACACACACAAACACACACACACTCAAGACGAAAACTAAATAGTACCCCCGTTATCCCCACTTTATCTGACATCATTACAACACAAGGATGAAAATATCTAATTTCGGTGCAAATTCAGACATAAATTTTCAAGTTTTTGAAATAAAATTCATATATTTAAAAGCTATATAAAAAATACTATAGTCGCAATATCTAACAATTCAAAATATTTAAAAGACATATAAAAAAGTTACGATCAACGAAAAATTATTTGACTCTCCAAATAATAAATAGTGCTACAAAGAGGAGGTAGCAATATTTTGTGAATTACCAAAATTTCGTGCATGGATTGATTCTGAGGTCCATAGTATTAAAAAAGACTGAATTGTTAGAGATAGTCAATGTCCTGTGCTTATTATAGTGAGAGTTGCTAAACCTAGAACAATTGTCGTGTTGCCATAGTCAACATTTCTCCTACCTATAAATACAGTCACATTTTACTCTCTTTGTCACATAGAAGTGTACTAGTAACTTCATAAACTATAGCAATAGAAATGGCTACGAATAGCTTTATTTTTCTTCATGTTTTAGTCATGTTTTCTCAAACAAGCATGGCATTTTCGAATTTTCTTTCACCTTATTTCTACGATTTTGTTTGTCCCGAAGCTTTGCCAACCATAAAACGGGTTGTTGAGGATGCAGTCAAGCAAGAGGCGAATGGGCGCCTCTCTGCTACGTCTACATTTTCATCATTGTTTCGTTCAAGTGAGATACTTCTCTTTTCACTCTTGCGTCAATTCTTCCAACTTTAAAAAAAAGGCTCTTAATTAAATTACTTTTACGTCCCAATTTATGTGACACTTTTTACTTCTCAAAAGTTAGTTTGGCAAATCTTTGAAGCTAAATTTGATTAGATCAACTCAATATTTTAAAATTAAAATTTAAATATTCAAAAACTATACAAAAATATTATAACATGCAATTCTTCTCGTGCATGTCAATATGATGAAAGAAATATTATAAAATATAGGTCAAAGTTCACTTAGTTTGAATCTCGAAAAGTATTATTTAAGTATTTTATGATATGGAAAGAGAGGATTGAAGATCATATTTACATACTGTGTCTTCTATATATGTATAGTCTTTTGCTGACCCTGGTTTTATTAATTAAACCGGCTTTTTTCTATGTATATAGAGAGTGGAGCTCTTCCTTTAGGTTGCTTGATATGTTACTAAAGTTTCTTGTAAATGAAGGGATGTGATGCTTCAATTCTTCTTGATCAAACGGAGACTATTGACAGTGAAAAGACTGCTAGAGCTAATAACAATTCTATTAGAGGATTTGAAGTGATTGACCAAATCAAGTCGGAGGTTGATAAAGCTTGCGGACATCCTATTGTATCTTGTGCGGACATTGTGGCAGTTGCAGCTCGTGACTCTGTAGTTGCAGTGCGTATCACTCCCTCCTGTTCTATAACAGCTCTAGTTCACTTTTCCCTCTCGTCAACTTTTTTTCCTTTACTATGGCATTTTCCATGGTTAATGTTAGACTTAAATACTATATTTGTTCAAGTTAATTATACTCCTAGTACTTTGTCCCAATTTATGTGGCGCCATTCGTTTACGAAAGTCAAACTTTTTAAATTCTGACGATGAATTTTGATATAGAGAAAGGGGAACCTTAGAGCAACAGTTGTCTAACAAGCCGTGGAATCAGTCATTGATGCTTACATCAGGGTAGGTTGCCTGCATCACACCCCTTGGGGTGCAGCCCATCCCCAGACTTTGCATGAATGCGGATCATTAAGTTTCTTTAAAAAAAATTATATATTCAAAAATTACGTTAAAAAGATTAGAAGTCACAATAATTAACAACTTTAAAATTTAAAAGACATAATGCCACATAAATTGAAATGGAGGGTGTCCTATAATTGTCTAACAAGTCTTAAAACGCTAATTCTGATATATATAAATGCTTAATAGTATGCTCTACTAATGAAACCTTAACAGCTAAATTAGCGACTTAAATGGTACGAACCTATTTCATTTTTAGTCCGTTCCAAAAAGAATGACACCTTTCTAAATTTGAAAATACTTTAGCTTAAATTTCCAATTTTACCCTTAATGAGAAGCTTTTATAACCACACAAATACTCTAGACCCCTTTTTGACTTATTTAGGACCACAAATTCCAAAAATTATTATTTTTTCTTAAACTCCGTACCTAGTTAAACAGGTTCACATGAATTGGAACGGAGTGAGTAGATGGTTTTTAATTTCATGATCAATCGCTAGGTGGACCAACATGGGAAGTGCAATTGGGAAGAAGGGACTCCCCTACAGCGAATAGAACCACGGCCAACAACCACATCCCATCTCCATTCTTGGACTTACCTGCACTTATCAACAACTTCAAGAACCAAGGTTTGGATGAGAAAGATCTCGTCGCGCTCTCCGGTGGCCACACACTAGGGTTTGCGCAATGTTTCACCTTCAGAGATCGCATCTATAACGAGACTAACAACATTGACTCCACTTTTGCAAGTCAACGCCAAGCCGATTGTCCACGTAGTGGAGGTGATTCCAACCTTGCTTCCCTTGATCCAACACCAGTTCTTTTTGATTCGGAATACTTTAGTAACTTGTTGTCCAAGAAAGGGCTTTTGCACTCTGATCAAGCACTGTTTAGTGGAGGACAAACTGATAATCTTGTTCAAATATTTAGTACTAACCTTGGGACTTTCTCTAAAGATTTTGCTGAGTCTATGATTAAGATGGGAAATATTAAGCCATTGATATGGAATCAAGGTCAAATTCGCGTAAACTGCGGGAAGGTGAACTAAGAGGTAGTAATTAATGATGTTAGTGAATCAAGCATTTCAAGAATTTTATTGTTTTGAAGTGTAATTTGATCTTTACTCATTCGAAGAGCCTCTGTTCTTTATAGTAAAATGAGTTAATTGTGAATGGATAGACTCTGTAGAGTTGTGTGGTAATTTGTTAATTAGCGAGAAACTGGATCTTGATGTTTTAATTGCTGAGTAGATCGAAGATTTTTTTAAATGAACGGGTACCTTTTTTCCTTTGATGTAATAGATTTTAGAGTTGATTACATAAGTTTTTCCTAGCGAACTATCATAACTTAAACCTGAATGGACCATGGCTATTGTTAAATTGGGCTGAACAGAGGTGAGAATCAGTCAACAATGGAGGTTCCTTAGTATGACATGCAGATCAGCTCACACAGATTTAGTAGCTTAGAACAATTGAGAGAGAGAGAAGAATTATGAGAGGAGATCACTTTTCATTATTCCAACTGATTCAAGGGTACACTGTTATATAGAGAATCCAGCGCTCTAACTACCTTTCTAACAAACTTCTATTTTCTAACTCCTTCTAGTTTTATCTAATTACACATTGACCCCTCACTCATTAACTGAGTTGTTCTTCTAGCTATGTTAGCATTCCCCTTAAGCTGGAGAGTGAAAAACATTCAACACTCCTAGCTTGGAGAGCAACAACTCATGTTGAGTTGTTCCTAGTCCTTTAGTCATTAGGTCTGCAAGTTGCTATTTTGTGGGTATATACTCTACTTGATCAACCCCTACTTGATTTTTTCTCTAACAAAATGGCAATCTATCTCTATATATTTGGTAAAGCTATTTTGCTGTCATAATGTAGGTGTACATGTTCTTCTACATTGTTGCCTCGCTCCTTTAGTAAGCCCGTCATCCATATTTGTTGTTTCTTTGACTTCCAAGATAGCAATGAGTCTCCCAATTTAACCACATAACCTGTGACAGACCTTCTTGTATTTGGGCATGCTGCCCAGTCTGAATCACAGTATACTGTGAGAGTATTAGTTTGTCTACTGCTCAAGAGGATCCCTAGTCCAGGGCTTCCTTTGATGTATCTGACCACTCTTAATGCTGCTTCCATATGGGACTCCTTAAGAGACTGCATAAACTGGCTTAGCACTTGGACTGCAAAGCATATGTATGGCCTTGTAATTGTTAGATATATTAGCTTACCAATCAGTTTTTGATAGCTACAGACATCTTCCAGTAGATCATCTACAGTATTACCAACATGCTTATCATAATCAATAGTGGTGAGTTTGTGGTTTTGCTCCATAGGTGTTGAGACTGGCTTGCAGCCACTCAAACCAACCTCTGAAATTAGCTCCAATACATACTTTCTTTGGTTGAGGAGAATGCCTTTATCTGACCTTATCATCTCAATTCCTAAGAAGTATTTGAGCTTACCTAGATCCTTCATTTTGAAGTTCTTGTGTAATGTTGCATTTGCCTCTTCAATGAGACTGTTACTAATTTCTATTAATAGAAGATCATCTACATACACCAAGATAACTACAATGTCTTTGTTGGTCTTCTTTGTGAATAAGGAGTGATCATAGCTGCTTTGCATAAAACCAACTTGAAGAAGTGCATCTGTCAACTTGATATTACATTATCTTGGGTTTGTTTCAAGCTATATAAGGATTTTAGCAGCCTATATACTTTGGACTCCCTCTAGCTATTAAATCTATGGGGAATCTACATATAGACTTTCTCAAACATATCACATTGGAGAAATGCATTATCGACATCCATTTGGAACAGAGGCCAACCTTTGGATGATGCAACACCAATGATTGTCTTTGTTGTCACCATTTTTGCCACAAGTGAGAAGGTTTCATGGTAGTTAATCCCCTCTTGTTGAGTATAACCTTTATCCACTAACCTTGTTTTATACCTGTCTATCTCACCATTAGTTTTATGATTAACTTTATAGACCCATTTAAAGCCTATAGCCAATTTGTTTGCAGGCAGATCCACTATATCCCAGGAGTGGTTATCTTCAAGAGCTTTGATTTTCTGTTCCATTGCATGAACCCAATTCTGATCAGTTGCAGCCTCCTTGTAGGTATTTGGTTCAATGTCTACTGAGAAAACCTTTAAGTAGAACTGATATATTGGAGACAAGTGATCATAAGTAACATGATTGGAGATAGGATATTTGCTCTTTCCTGGCAGGCAGGCTGCAGTGATGTAGTCGTTTAGCCAAATTGGAGGTCATGTATGTCTGTGTGGTCTAGAAGCAATCACTACCGGTGGGGAAGGTAGCTGAGAGGAGGGCAAGAATAATGGTAGAATAGATGAAGAATCAGTTGTATCAATATGTTGAGGTAGTGAAGGATCAGTGATCTCTGTATTGTCTGAACTAGAACACTCTTCTACAGAGGTTGTGTTGATATCTGCTAAACAATATTGAGGGGAATTGGGATGAGATTCATAAGGTTCTGGTGCAATGGTAGGAGATGTTGGTGGACTTTGCTCAGTATGAATTGGAGTGGATGATGGCTTTGGCGTTGAGCATTCTCTAAGAGTTATAGAAAAAGTTTCTTGTCATCAAGAGAATCATGTTGGAAGGGAAATATATACTCATGAACTTGACATCTCTACTGACAAAGAGAGTTTTTATTTCTATATCATATAATGTGAAACCCTTCTGTGTTTCAGAATACCCAATAAATACTACCCTTGATGCTCGAGCTGCAAATTTGTCCCTCTTGGGCTGTATGATAGCATAACATTGACATCCATACACCCTCAAATGATATATGTTTGCTATTTTCCCACACAACATAGCATAGGGAGTCTTTCCTTCTAGGACCTGTGTAGGCAGCCTATTGATCAAGTAGTTTGTTGTTCTAACACACTCACCCCAAAACTTAATAGGTATGCCACTCTGAAATATCAAGGCCCTAGCTACCTCCAAAATGTGTATGTGTTTTCTCTCTACAGTCCTCTTCTGTTGAGGTGTGTATGAGCAACTGCCTTGATCAATACTATTAAATGAAGACAATAATTCATTACATCTGGAATTGAAAATCTCTGTACCATTGTCATTCCTTAGAATCTTGATATTCGCATGAAACTGAGTTTTTGTTACATAAATAAAATTCTTCAGAACAACATAGACTTCACACTTTGATTCTATCAAGCAGACCCAAGTGTACCTACTAAAGTCATCAACAATAGTATTATTTTCTATCATAGGTTGGAGTCTTATAAGGTCCACATACATCTAAGTAAATGAGATGAAATATACTGGTAGACTTAGCAGTGCTAGTTGGAAACTGTAATCTACATTGTTTGGATAAAGGACAAACAATGCAGTTTTCCAATTCCTTTCCACTAACATCATTTTGTAGTGAATCTATATGTTTTATAGATTTCATAGAGGCATGTCCTAATCTGAGATGCCATAGCTTGGTGCTTTCCTCCTTTTAACAGTACACATTGTTATTCTTGCTACCTTTGCACATTCTTTCAATATGTAAAGACCTTCATATTCCTTACCAATCCCCAAGACCTTGCCACCGTAGAACCCTGTTGTAGACAGTTAAATTTTATTAAATTTAAATTTACAAGAATCTTGGATTTTATCTCAAATAAAATATATATATTAGTCCAAATAAATATGATGGACTAATATAATTGTGTTAATTATTTAAATCTAATCAAATTAATTTAAATAAAAGTCCAATACAATTGCACAAGCCCATTCTTTTATCAAATGGGTCTGCCCATGGGCCTCAAACCCAATGGCCACTAGGGTTTCCTTGGAGGCTACTCCACTCATACCTATATAATGAATTCAAAGGGGAAGGCTAAAGGGGACCCCAGAATTCAGAAGGCTAGAAGAACAAGAAAGTAAGCAAAAGAAAAGGCTAAAGAAGATCTGAAGAATAGCATCGAGGTCTCCATCCATATCTGCAATCGTCGTATGTGGTCAAATTCCAAAGGCGAACTCAAATCATAAGCTGGCAGCTTCAAATATTCCGTTCGTGTTAACCCAACAAGAAATCCTAGTTTGTGACGAGCTTCAAGTTATTCGTGATGCACCGCAAATTTGAAATCCGTCAAGTTCAAGATCAAGCTCTCAAGCTCTTGAACCACCATTCGTGAAGAGAAGAATCAAAGGACCACATCTTTTTAGATTCGAGATATTCTAGAGATTGTAACCCCATCACTTGAAATTGAATATAATATTTGTCGCTATATTTCTTGTCTTGATTATTATTTTTCAGGAACGAAATTTAGTTGGTACAAATTTTGGCACGCCCAGTGAGACGATCTCTACTTCTCATCTCTTCACTTAGATGTTCAAGAACACCCAGATGACTTCAATGAAAATCAACCATATATCTGACTCCAAAAGCGAATTGGACGTTGCCATTGAGATTGTTAGCCAAATCAAAAGAAGAAAAGCCGAAATAATAGGACAACAAGTGCTTGAAGTGCCGTCCACAACTCATGTTTTTGGTTCATCTTCTCCAAAAGAAATAGGATCATCTTCATGCATTCTAGAAGAATGGAGCAACATCGCTGAGGTGGTCGAACGAACTTTGGCGCAATTCAGCCTTTCAAAAGAATGTCATCGCCAGTCCCACAATTCCTTCAAGCAAAAAAGACGATGATGTCTTGAGCAACGAACTTTCTCCAATCTCTCCTCGTGTCACTCAACAATATGATCTCTATCAAAGTGATCATCCATACCATTCTTCGTCCTCTCCGGTGGTCCTGCAAATGATGATGATTGAAACTTCTACCATAGAAGAACAACTTGAAAATTTGACAAAAGCAGTTGGAGACCTAAAAACGTACATGAAATATCAAGATGATAAACTTTCCAAGTTGATGAATACTGTGGAGAGTATGGCGGAGGAAGAATCAACCCAAGTACCTATGAAGCTTCCAGAAATTCAACAAAAAGGAGAGTCCTCTGCAAAGCTAGCAACAATGACCAAAGAGCTCCAAGTCTCTTCTGATGGACAGATTCATGTTGAGCAATTGAAGGACTTCATCATAGGGGCCATCAAAGATAAAATTTTATCTTCGCGTAAAACTTTCCTTACATACTCAAAGCCATACACACAAAGGATTGATAACTTGAAGATACCAAGCGGATATCAACCTCCTAAGCTTTAATAATTCGATGGCAAAGGGAATCCAAAGCAACATATTGAACACTTTGTCGAGACATGCAATGATGCTGGAACTTATGATGATCACCTTGTCAAACAGTTTGTTCGATCTCTCAAAGGAAATACTTTCGATTGGTACACACATTTTGAACCTGGTTTCATTGATAGTTGGGGGCAACTCGAGCAAACATTCCTCAATCGCTTCTATAGCACGAGGTGCATTATGAGCATTATTGAACTTTCAAATGCCCGCCAACAAAAGGAGGAGCCAGTTATTGAATTCATCAATCACTGAAGGAGTTTAAGTCTCAACTACAAAGACCGTCTTAGCGAAACTTCTGGCAACGAAATATGCATCCAAGGTATGTGTTGGGCCCTTCGCTACATCTTGCAAGGAATAAATCCTAAAATATTTGAAGAGTTGGCCACCCGTGCACATGATATGGATTTGAGTATGTCTACAAGTGTAGACCAAATATTTCTTGTCTTTGAGCCTCATTATGAAATAGAAGCAGACAATGCTGAGAATGGGGGCAAGTATTCATCCGAAGATGAAACTGAAGAGCCCATGCATGTTACGACGCTCTTTGATGCATGAGCCTAAACTACAAGTCATGACGCTCCTTGACGCATGAGCCTAAACTGCAAGTGATGATGCTCCTTGATGCATGAGCCTAAATTGCAAGTCATGACGGTCTTTGATGCATTAGCCTAAACTGCAAGTCATGATGTTCCTTGTCGCATGAGCTTAAACTGCATGTCAAAGCACTACTCAATGCACGAGCCTAAACTGCAAATTATGATGCTCCTTGATACACGAGTTTAAACTGTGTGTCACAAAAATCCTCAAATTCAAGCGAAATCTTCAACTTGCAGAGCTCGCTAAATTTGAGCTAAGTCTTCAAGTTGAAAAGATCTCCAAAGTCAAGCCAAATCTCCAACTTTCAAAGCTCTTCAAATTAGAGAAAATACTTCAAGTTGCGAAGCTCTTCAAATGGAGCAAAGTCTTCAAGATGCAAAGCTCTTCAAATTCGAGCAATGTTTTCAAGATGTAAAGTTCTTCAAATTCGAGCAAAGTCTTCAAGTTGCAAAGCTCTTCAAATGGAGCAAAGTCTTCAAGATGCATAGCTCTTCAAATTCGAGCAAAGTCTTCAAGATGTAAAGCTCTTCAAATTCGAGCAAAGTCTTCAAGTTGCATAGCGCTTCAAATTCGAGCAAAGACTTTGAGATGCAAAGCTCTTCAGATTAAGCAAGTCTTCAAGATGTAAAACTATTCAAATTTGAGCAAAGTCTTCGAGTTGCTATACTCATTGTCTGCACGAGTATAAGTTGTATACAAAAAACATACATGTAATTCTTTTGAACTATGTAATGACTTGATCCTCTTTGCGGAGGTACGTAGGTAACTTAGAATTTTGTTCTAAGTTCAGTCACATAAATTTTAAAAAAGAATCAACTTTATCATGATGACAAAGAGAATCTGATAATGCTCTCCTCCAAATTTAGAAAGATGGAGCACTATATGTATCATTTCATCGAGTATCGAAAAGAATATTTTATGCACTTCTTCTCCAATATGAAAGAAGAGCTTGTTCTACTCCAATGCTTGGAGGATAGAATGCTCCATAAAATGCTTCTCCAAATTGCAAGAAGACGTAGTTTATGCTAAAGCTTGGAGGTTAGGACACTCCATAAACTTCTTCACCAAGTTGCAATAAGGGGTCGTTTGATGCCAAAGATAGAAGGTTAGGACACTTCGCGAACTTCCTCACCAAATTGCAAAAAGATGTGGTTTCACGCAAAAACTTGAAGGTTAAGATACTCCATATATTTATTCAACAAATTGCAAGAAAAGGTGGTTCCACGCCAAAGATTGCAGGATGACTTCTTCACATACTTGCTCGCAAAGGATGCAAGAGTAGTACTCCAAGTGTCGATCTCTCCAAGCCGCAAAGGATGGAATGCGTCACATGCTTTCTCTCAAAAGGTGAAAAGGAGTTGCACCAAATATCCCATTCTCCAAGCCGCAAAAGTAGGAATACGCCACGAGATTCTCTCGCCAAGCTGCAATAAAGAGACGAATGGTTCGTTCCCAATCATGTGTACCTCTAGTGAATTTTCTTATGGATATCAAGATTGCTAATATTCTCTCAAAAATATGCAAAAGAGAAAATATTTAAGAGCCCCCGGTGCCAATGGCACGAAGCTTTTGGTTATATTTCTTTGATCAGTGCCAACGACACAGAGCTTTAGTTCTGCAACAAGTACCGGTGTCAACGACACGATGCTTCAATGTGGATGGTGAATATTGTGACATGCAATTCTCTTCCAAACCTTGAAGCATGAAATTCTCAATAGATTATTTTGTCAAATCCCAGGGAAGGATGCTCCATGAACTTCTTCTCTAAGTTGCAAGAAAAGATCAGACATGCCAAGGCTCGATGGATGAGAAGTTCCACGCACCTCCTCGCCTGCAAAAGGGAGAGTGATGATCATTTGCTTCTTCACCTGATCTAGGATAGAGAAATCACCATAGACTTCTTCGCCAAAATGCAATAAGAGGACGCCATGAAACTCCTTCTAAGGCAGAGGCGGAATGCGAGCAGTAATTGTGTGTTTGCCAAACCTCGACTAAAAAGGTAGATGCACCAAACTGTTGTCCGCCAAAGCCTCAAGTGAAAATGTGGACGGGCCAAGTTTTGTTGCTCCAATTCCACAAAGATGAGGATGCGCCAAGCTTTCCCTCGCCAAACCTGCAAAAAAGTATGCTGCCCAAAAATAAATATCCTCCTGATTTCAGAGCTTGCTTCAAAAACTTATTGTGACTGGATCAAAAAAGTGTAGGGATTCGAGTTTTATATGTTTTGTATCTCTCATATTCTTCCTTTCAACGGTACAAACGGCTCATGATTTAGACACTCCTATCTCGAGATTTGAATTTTTTGGCGAGAGTGTGCAAAGCTGAAAGAGCCAGCACATCGGAACTCGCTGTATAACTTCTGAATAGTATCTGGGACGATCTAGGAGCAATCTGATTGTGATCTACAGAAGTCGTAGCTCGGGGATCCTAGTTTTTATATCTTCAAACCGCTTGTGATTCAGATATTCCTGCATCAAGATATAAATCTTTCTGTGAAGGCGCGCAAAGTTGAAAACCTGAGCGCGGCAGAATCTGAAGCGAAGATTTAGAATTATTCCTGAGACACTACATACCGAATTTGGATTCAAATTTTTGATATGTTGCAGCACTCCGTGTCTAGTGTCAAGGAAATCAAGTGGCCCGTATTTTTGACGCTCCTACACCATGATGTGACTTTTTCTCTGAAGGTGCGCAAAGCTACGAGATCAGCAGGCAGATGCATACATCAACTTCAATGATTAGTTTCCTATTTGGTTAGTATTGATATCCAATTTTGCCCTCATAAAGGGAAAAGATAGGGCCGAAGCTTTGATGATAAAGCTCTTAAGGAGCACCCATATTTATAGCCTTCCAAGGCGGTGGTGTTTTCTTTTCTTCACTTACAAGTATTTTCCTTTCAAAGCAAGAGTAATTCCTAGTTGGTTAGTATTGATATCCAATTTTGCCCTCATATTTTTCAAATAGCATGTATACTTTCAAAATATCATTCTGCATTACTATTTAATTTACAAGATCTATATGAGCATTTTTATAATTTTTCATAATTTTTAGAGTTTTAAAATTAATTTTCTTGCATTTAATTTACCTGAATAATCACCAATTATTTCTTTAAATTATTTATTGTGATGAATTAATCATCCAGATTATTATTTGCATATGTTTTAAATATTTTACTTCATTTTATATAATTATATTAGTATTTTTAGGCTATTTACACAATCTTGCAATAATAGCCAATATTTTGCAATTATTTACAATTGTCATTTTATTCAAGGTCAAAATAATTTTTTACATTTTTTTATAATCTTATACTATTGTTTTAAATTATTAAGTTGCATAAGTAGCATTTTTTATATTTTTGTTTAACTATTTTATTAAATTATTTCCCTTTAATCTCTTATTTAAAAGTTGGCCAAATTTTAGGCTAATTTTCGGACCAATTTTGGCCCAAACACTTAGCCCACTCACCCTCCTCTTCAGCAGCCCAATCCAAACGACCCCTTAACCTTAACCCGGTTGGTACCCATTTATTTGACCCGCCCCGCTTCTCCTCTAATCCTGGCCGTTGATCTTAAATGATCAACGACCCACAACCCTTCCCCTATTTTTTATTATACTCACCCAAACCCTAAGACCTCACTCATCTCTCCACAGCCGCCCTCATCTAATCTCTTCTCCTTCAGAGACCAAACCCTAACCAGCCCAAAAGACCCCCTTTTCCCTTTCTCATACGCGTTAGACGCGGATCCTACTTACCGTTTCTACTATTATCATTCACTTATGGTAATTTTTATTACCTTCATACTTATGAAAAGTTTTATTCTCACATATTTGGCTCTGATTCTATGGTTCTAGATGCGATTGTGGTTCTATACACTCCGAAAGAGTAAATTTCTTCTTGTTTGTGACATATCCCCGTTGATTCCGTCGTGATTAGAGTCTGTGAACAATTTACCCTGAGTACTATTCTGATTGGGGTTTGAAATATGATTTTCCCTTCAATGGTTCTATTAGTAATTGCATGTGATAGTTTCTTTCCTTATTTGCGCTAGATTGACTATTTTCAATGTTTGTTCGTTCAAATTCTACTACTATATAAACCCCTCCATATTCCCCTTTAAGACAGACTTTTAATCACCTGGATTCACTAAAAAATTGAAGTTATTACTCTATTGTTCTCTTATTCTCTTGTTGTATACTCTGATTGTTGGCCGACTGAAAGCCAAGGCTATCAGATTTTGATTTTTCAACTTTTCTTGGTGCAAACACTGCCCGGGGTTTATTCGAAGCTTTTGGGAACTCTGACGCACAAAGATTCTGGGTTATCGCACTTTGATTGATATTCAGAGTATTGTGGAGTTGGTTCTTTCTTGTTGTCTATTTATGTCAACTGATAACTGGTAAGTCTTTTGGATTTTTTTACAATTTTGTTCTTCTGTGTTCACAATTTGCATATTCTTACCTCTGAAATTTGTGACCTAATGTGTTATGGGCTACTTCTTTGTGCAACCTTGTTAACATTTGCACTTCTTTGAACCTCTTTATCATTTGATTTTAAATAAAGCTGCCAGTTCTGAAATATGTTATTTGAATATGCTTCGCCTTAATAATTTAGACCCTCTTAAGCTTAATGTGTTTATACCTGAATGTCTATACTTGTTGTTTGACATGAGTTTGTTTTTCCTACTCTGTTCTGCATTCCTGTAATGACTAACTTGCATCTGTAATATGTTCACTATTAACTATGATCCGCTCCCATGCTAGTTTTGACACTTTGTCATGTCCTTGTTTGCTGAATCTCATATCCTTTAGTGTTTCCTTACCATGTTTGATACTATTTTGCTTCATGATGTAAGTTAACATGTCTGTCTTTTGATATTATAATAGATACTTAACATGATTTGGTCCCCTAGGTTTTAATACTTTAAGTTAATGCTCTACTTAAACTTGTTTAGTATTATGCACCTGTGTATGATAATCTTTGTTAATCCTGCAAACTTATTTCTCCCTTAACTCTTTCAATGTGTGACTGCCTATGTGTTATTTTGCTAAGTGTTGAACCTGCTTTTAAGTTTTGATGAACCTGCTTCTAAGTCTTGTGACCTATTTGATTAGTTGCTCTGTGTTCTCAACTTTTCTATGTCTACTTCAAGCTATAAATGTATTCCCTCGACTTCTGCCCCTCAAACCATTGTCCTGTCTCACATTTGTTACACATGCTATTCTGAACCTATCATTCTTGGCCGGCTGAAAGCCAAGGCCACCAAGACTCATACCACTGACCTCCTAGTGTGAGCACTGCTCGGGGTCCATTCGAGACCCTTGTGAACTCTGACGCACTAGGATTTGGGGTCTTTTAGCCACTCCCTCTACTATTGAGCTATCTCTGACACTTAATTCTTTCTTCTTGCTGTCTACTAAATATGTGAACTGCTTGGTTCAAGTAGATCAATGTCTGGGTAATGTGGTCAACCTATGGTTGTATGATTTGGCTCAAGTTCTTCTATGAATTCTGGGTTGTGCTGATGAATATGGTTCTTGGGTATGCTACGTGAGAGTTGTTGAAGGGCCAGACAATGCTGGATGTTTCCTTTTTGGGCCTGCTATGAGCCTACTGTCATTATTTGTATAATATTTGTAATCATATTCATTACTGGGCCTGTAATAACTTTGTAATGAATAATTGGGGTGTTAGTAAAATGGGGAATGTGTAGATTCTGATGCTTGAATATAAGGTAGAAAACATGCCTATAGGATTCAATGATTTACTTCCTATATATGCCATTCAATTTCTATGTGCACTGTAGAAATCATGTCATTAGGAGAGGCACATACTTACACTATTCGGCAATTTGCAAACATGAGTACAAATGCTTCAGTTACTTCTATTGCTATGTATTACTAGAAAACCTGCCTATAGGAAACAAAAACCACTAAACTTTCTTCCAATTTGCATAACTGTAGCATATCCACTAGAAATCATGCCTATAGGATTTTGATCATTCCATTTGCTACTCTATCTCACTATTCACCTAGAAAGCATGCCTATAGGGATAAAATATAACAATAGAATTGGTCCTAATCGTCAATTGTTAGAGATACTGCCTATAGAGTTTTACTACTCGCCTAAAAAGGTTAATTTTCCAAACGTTGTTTGATGTTCGTTTATGCTACTTCCAGAAAAGAATGAATAATTCTGGGCTCTTCTCCAACAAATTTCATTGTCACTTAGCGTGTAAATCACCTAGAAACAGCATCTATAGGAAATCTGCAATCTCTAATCAGCATGCAACAATCGTATAATTATTTGGAGATAAGCAGCGCCTAGCCTTTGAAACCTCTTGTATGTTTAATGCATAGTCACATAGAAACCATGTCTATAGGGCTTAAGGTTCTTAATTCTGAAATTTGTCTACTGCCTATAACATGAACTTGCTCGCGTGCATTTGTTGCTTACATGTGGAGGCCAACTTGAGCCATTTATTGTCTTTATGTGCAGTCCTACATGTTTTGAATGTCGCTTAGATTTATCATTTTTTGAGCAGCCTAAGTAAAGTCTAGAACCATATAAATAGAGGTCCAAAACCTCCTGGACCATAGGTATGGGACGGGTAGTGCACGCATAGGGTACGACCTATAATTGAATTAGAACGCTTTTAGGTAACAACTTTAACATAGTAATCGGGTAGCAGGAGATGATAGTTTGTACCCGCTGAATAATATGAGTAACACCCCATCTTGAGGGAGTTATAAAGTATTATTTATGTTGCACGGAGTGATCCTTTAGGCTAAAAAACATAGGACCCCCCCTTCTTTGTATGTCGTTATTAGATCTAAATAGTCGTATCCCTATATACGCACTAAGATCTGTGTCAATTATGTTGTAATAAAGTTCTGTGACTTCTAAATTCCTTGGTTTATTTGATCACCTAACTTAATCATAATACACATAATCTTAAGTTCAGCCGGAACCCATATATGTAGACCTCGAGGAGTGCCTAACACCTTCTCTTTGAAGTAACTTGAACCCTTACCCGATCTTTGGTAACGTAGACTAGTCAAATAGAGTTATCTACATAATAGGTGCCCTAACGCACTTTAAAACCCGTTAGGTGGTGACTCTCCTCTTTTAATACCTCCTAAAAAAGAGTGGTCACATATTGAAGCCCGATCTCGCGAGAAAAAACGGGACGCGACATCATGGCGACTCTGCTGGGGATTTACACTTAGGCTCTTACCATAATGAACTTGGCTTATGTGGATTAGTTTTCTTTGTTATAAATTCATATTCCTTTTCCATCTTTATTTGTTAGATTTGCTATAACACGCACATCCATTTCCCGTTCGCCTTTACATGTTTAAACCCGTTATGCGCGTCCCTTCCCTTCTACACCTTTATTTTCTTAAATTTGTTACGACATGCATATCCATTTCCCTATTCGCCCTTATTTTCTCTTACTGCTCTTCATTTATTTAAAAACTACTATATTATTTTCTCTATTATATTCTCGCATATAGTCCACAGACTAACTTCTTCCTTTGTCTCTCTTTTATGTTTTACCTTAATACTGTATTTATCGCTTTTTACATATTTATCATGCAAATACATGGAAATGTGTTATTATCTTTGCACAAAGCATGCTCCACATCATATTCCACTCGTGCCCAACTAATACCATAGCGGCAGTTGATGAGTGTCCGCGCTCTTTCAAAAATTACCCTTATAATTTGGAAAGGCTTATTTGCGGTAAAACTAGTTGATCAACGGTGCAGTCGACGGTTCCGTGCCTTTCCCTCTCAATTTGTCACCTTGAGGGTTCCGGTCTAGACACTTCTAGAAATATCACTCCAATATCAAATGTGCATGCATCATGTCAAACATAGTATGGATTAGAACGTTGTCCACGTGACAATCCACTAAGATAAGCCTTGTCCAAAGTCCGACGGGATTTCCATAATCTCAATGGACACCATCACGTTATATGCATTACTTGGAGAAAACATGCTGATATGTTGATCATTAATGTGTAAATAGTTAGACCCGGAGGGGAAAAGGGCTAACTCTATTTGTTTTGCAGAAAATGAGGCACGAAGTTCCCAGGTTCGACATGGTTCAAAACATCCCACCTTTTCTGCTTGATTGGTGGAAGAACCTCTCACCTAGTGACCAGAATCATGTGAAAAGGATCCTCAGAAATTTACCTTTCTTATTGGACATTTGGCCAAATAACGCATTGATTGAGACTGCCACTATGTTTTGGGATGAGAAGAGAGTTGTCTTTCGCTTTGGTAATGTAGAGATGACCCCTCTCTTTGAGAAAATAGGAGGCTACGCTAGGTTGCCATGGGATAGTCCGGGTTTATTAGTACCAGAAAATCTCACTCCTAGCGATTTTTTGAAAATGATGGGTTTCAAGAAGAATGATGAATTACTCTGTCTGAAGGAGTCATACTATCACGCCCTGAACCTAGGAGCGATACAAGCACCTGGTGCCTCACCTAACCTGGCGTACCAAATTGCGACTAAGGGACTCTGAGTACATAATGTCATACTTTGGCCATGGGGCCACCTTGCAAGACAATTTGCGAAGCAAAATATAAAACTGAATGGAAACTAGCGCTAACTAAACATCAATATAAAGCTAGGTTGAAAAGGCCGTCATAGCTATTACAGCTGACAAACCACCAAATTATACATACCAGGCCTACAAACCCAACATACTGCACTAACCAACAGGATATGTCTACAAGCCTCTACTGATAGATGTACTATGATCGGAACAGGGCCCCGACCTACCCATAACATATATACAGATATACATAAGATGTACACAAAAACTCTAGACCTGGCAACTCCGAAAGACGTGGAGCTTACCGATCAGGCTGAACTCGGGAAACACCTACTGAGGAGGTCTACCCGTCTGTCTGTCTGAACCTGCACGCATGAAATGCAGCGCCCCCAGAAAAGGGACGTCAGTACGAAATAATGTACCGAGTATGTAAGGCAATAAAATAACTGAAAGCTAAAACTGAACTGATAATATGATAACTGAAATTAACTGGGAGTCAAAGATGGTCTGGAGATATACTTACCTGCTGATACTGACTCAACTCTCTCAATATATTAAGTAAAATAAATGTCCGGCCCTATAAGGCTCGGTACGTGTAAATGCTCGGCCGTAGTAGGCTCGCTCATAGGCGCTCGGCCATACTGGGCTCTGTATCTCGGCCATCCTGGGCTCGCTCATAGGCGCTCAGCCACAGTAGGCTCGGTATATATAACTTACCATCTGATCAGAGGTTGCCCAATAGGGGCCTGCCCACCGATTATAGCTCGATGGTGGTGAAAATAGTGTAATACTGTATATATATATAGACCCTCTACTCTCTTGACTGAATAAAGACAAAACTAAACTGAATATGAAGTCCCGATAAGGAATAATATTGTAACTTATGAGACTAGAATAATGTGAATAAATTCATGAATACGAACTTCTCTTTATGTCTCATTATTAACACATGTAGCTACGAGATCATGCCAAAATGAAAGAAGGGCTTAGCCTTAACATACCTTATCACAATCTTTCCAATCACCAAGTTGAACTCACCTCTTTGCACCTTAATCTACAAGAATGATAATAATACTATCGTTAAGTTACGAAAGGTACAACTATCGCACAACGAACGACAAACTTATTTTGTATTAAAACGGGCAGCATCTCCCCTATAATCCTTACTTCCTCCAAATTCAAGATAACACCAACAATACAAGAACAGAACAATAACAACATATATACATCATTTTCCAGCCCTATATACACCATCAAATACTACAAAACAGCCCAACACACCCCAATCTCTTCGTACACAAAACGACCACCGTAGTAGTGTCAAACGACCCGAAAATATTATGACGAACGACCAGCCAACCACCCTACATTTATATGGTGTTTATAAACCCCCTTCCTCCTCCAAAACTCCACAAAATAGTAGTAAAACACGCAGCCCAACAGCAACACAAAACAGTCCACAAAACAGTCCGCTACAAGTGAATAACTCGAACTCACGGCTTCCGATCACCGTCCCGTGAGTTCTTACAAGTATAGAACGACTTACCATGAATTTACAGAAGAAAAATTGGATGAAAGAGAGCAGTAAACTCACCTTATTTGTTGGATAACTCAGCTCTTATCTTGGTTCTTCAAACTCTAGGTTTTACCTCCAATTAGAACTTGAAAGGGAGAGAAAATCAATTAGGGTTTGTGGGAAATTTTTGGGAGGATTCTTTGCAGAGCTTATGTCTGGTTATTATGCTCTATTTTAAGTCTAATATATGAAGAAAATAGGCCCTTAAAAGGCCTCTTTGGACGACCCGAAATGGCCCATTTTTGGGCTTTCATTTAAGCAAGTAGGTGACACACCTACTTGTCACCTAGCAGCTTGCGCAGTATCGCACAAATGCCCATATCTTTCTGCTCCAATGTCTTATTGACAAACGATTTAATGCGTTGGCAAAATAGACTCATAGATCTTTAATTTGATGGGTGGAACACCCCATAAATCTAAGTATATTGGGAGAAAATCGCAGTTACATTTGACCCAAAGTTTCAGTAAAACTTATGAATGTAACTTGTGATGACTTTCATCGACTTTTGTTCCACAACTCGCTTGACTTCAAAACATAACACACGGATGTCATACGACTAATATAAATCATAACATAATCTCCTTATCATGTTAATCACCCTAGTCTCACCCCAAAGGTACATGTTATAACATTTCCAACTTGTCGACTTTCGACGAAACATTATTTTATTTAATTGCTTTAGCTTCTGAACTGTCCAACCCTCTTTGTACTTGTTGTTCATGATCTTCAATATTTGTAACCTCAGAGGTAACATGATTAACTTACTTTATATACTTTTAAATATTATCTCATTTTTGGTCCTACATTAGTTTGCTTACGACGCATTTTTACGTACGAAAATATAGGGTGTAACATCACTCCCCCCTTGGGAACATTCGTCCTCGAATGTTTACTCTTAGAGACTTTGGAAAATTTTGCCAAAGTATCCTTCGTACACTAGGTTAAAACCAACCTGCACGTAGCCAGAAACATACTATGCATGCCACATATGGCCAATCTTTATAAATAGCAGCAATTTGCCTCACCGACCGTAAATCATAAATATTGAAAGTGAAAAATAAAAGCTTACCTGATGACCTGCTAGCCTACATAGAGCTATGTTGTAGCGTCCCATCTCGAACCATATCTTCAGTTTGAAATAGGTGGGGGTATTTAGACTTCATTTCTTCCTCTGATTCCCACGTCATCTCTTCTACATTCTTGCTCCTCCATAAAACCTTTACGGAAGCTACCTCCTTATTTCGTAGATTGCGGATTTGTCGGTCTAGGATGGCAACTGGAATTTCCTCATATGACAAGTCCTCTGTAATCTGTACATCATCCGTGGGCACCACTCGGGTAGGATCGCCAATGCACTTCCGTAGCATAGATACGTGAAAAACTGGATGGACAGACTCCAATTCTGAGGGCAACTCTAACTCATAAGCTACTTGGCCCACTCTCCGAATGATCCTATAAGGCCCAATATACCGTGGGCTAAGCTTGCCTTTCTTGCCAAACCTCATCACACCCTTCATACGTGATACCTTTAAGAATACCCAGTCATTAATCCTGAACTCTAAGTCTCGTCGCCGCATGTCAGAATATGACTTCTGACGACTCTGAGCTGTCAACAGTCGCTCCCGGATAACCTTTACTTTCTCTATGGCCTGCTGAACCAGGTCTGGCCCATGTAACCTAGATTCTCCAACATCAAACCACCCTATAGGAGATCTGCACTTACGCCCATACAAAGCCTCGTACGGAGCCATCTGGATACTGGAGTGGTAACTGTTATTATATGCAAACTCGATAAGAGGTAGATGTTCATCCCAACTTCTTTTAAAATCCAACACACATACTCGTAACATATCCTCGAGCATCTGAATTGTGCGCTCGGCTTGTCCATCAGTCTGTGGATGAAAAGCTGTGCTGAGATTCACCTGAGTCCCTAGACCTCTCTGAAATGACCTCCAAAAATGTGCTGTAAACTGAGCCCCACGGTCAGATATAATAGAAACCGGTACTCCGTGTAGCCGCACTATCTCCTTAATATATAACTTTGCATAATCTTCTGCTGTATATGTAGATCTGACCGGTAGGAAGTGAGCTGATTTCGTGAGCCTATCGACTATCACCCATATGGAATCGAACTTACGATTAGAACGAGGTAAACCCGTGATAAAGTCCATGTTTATCGCCTCCCATTTCCATGTCGGGATCTCTATAGTCTGCATTAGCCCTCCAGGCTTCTGGTGCTCTACCTTCACTTGCTGGCAACTAGTACATTGGGCGACAAACTCAGCAATGTTCTTCTTCATATCATTCCACCAGTACACATCCTTAATGTCATGATACATCTTCGTCGACCCAGGATGGATGGAATACCATGAATAATGTGCCTCTGACATAATCCTGTCTCGTAGCCCTGCTACATCTGGAACACACAAACGACCCCTATATCTGAGAACCCCATCTTTCTTTAGCTCTAACAGTGGCTTCTTCTGCTGCGGAACTCGCTCTCTCAGCTCGACCAACTCTGGGTCCTCATACTGCCTTTCCTTGACTTCCGCTATGAGGGATGATTTTGTAGTGTTTTGGAGTACAACTCCACCATCCTCAGAATCTACTAACCGAGCCCCCAATGAAGACAATTGATGAATCTCTCTAGCTAATTGTCTTTTCTTGGGCTCTACATGTGCTAAGCTACCCATAGATCGGCGACTTAAGGCATCTGCTACAATATTAGCTTTCCCTGGATGGTAGAGAATGTTAACATCGTAATCTTTCAATAACTCAAGCCATCGCCTCTGTCGCAAATTCAACTCTTTCTGCTTGAAGATATATTGTAGGCTTTTATGATCAGTAAATACATCAACATGAACACCATATAAATAATGCTGCCATATCTTAAGTGCATGGACAACCGCAGCTAACTCGAGGTCGTGGGTCGGATAATTCCTCTCGTGCTTCCTCAACTGCCTTGAAGCATACGCAATTACCTTCCTATGTTGCATCAGGACACATCCTAACCCGACACCTGATGCATCACAATACAAGGCATAACCCTCTAGACCCTCTGGAAGTGTTAGAACTGGAGCTGAGGTCAACCTGTTCTTAAGCTCTTGGAAACTACGCTCGCAAGTCTCTGTCCATTGAAACTTAGTTTCTTTCTGTGTCAACTTCGTCAATGGTGCCGAAAGGGAAGAAAAGCCCTCTACGAACCTCCGATAGTATCCTGCTAAGCCTAGAAAGCTACGAACCTCTGTCGGAGTGGTAGGTCTAGGCCAAGATTTCATGGCCTCAATCTTCTGAGTGTCCACCTTTATCCCTTCATCTGATACAATATGCCCCAAGAATGCTACAGACTTCAACCAGAACTCATATTTAGAAAACTTAGCATACAACTTACGATGACGGAGGGTTTGGAGTACCGCTCGTAGGTGGTCCGCATGCTCATCCTCTGAACGGGAATAAACCAGAATATCATCAATAAATACTATCACGAACAGATCTAAAAATGGCCGGAATAGGCTATTCATCAAGTCCATAAATACAGCGGGTGCATTAGTCAACCCGAAGGACATGACAAGGAACTCGAAGTGGCCATATCGGGTCCTGAAGGCTGTCTTCGGAATATCTTTTTCCCAAACTCTGACCTGGTGGTACCCTGACCTCAAATCTATCTTTGAAAAGCATCTATCCCCCTGCAACTGATCAAACAAGTCATCGATCCTTGGAAGTGGATACTTATTCTTAATAGTTACCTTGTTCAGCTGCCTATAATCGATACACATCCTCAGCGAGCCGTCTTTCTTCCGCACAAATAGTACTGGTGCACCCCAAGGTGAGGTACTGGGCCTGATGTAACCTTTCTCCAGCAAATCTTTTAACTGCTCCTTCAACTCCTTCAATTCGCCAGGTGCCATTCTATACGGAGGGACGGATATTGGTTGAGTTCCTGGAAGCAAATCGATGCTAAAATCAATCTCTCGCTCTGGAGGAATACCTGGAAGCTCATCTGGAAACACATCTGCATACTCTTTGACTATGGGAATAGACTGAAGTGTAGGTATCTCAGCATCTGCATCTCTAACTCGCACAATATGATAAATGCACCCTTTTGCGATCATTTTCCTTGCCTTCAGATAGGAAATAAACCTACCTCTGGGTGTTGGTGTATTACCTACCCATTCAAGGACTGGCTCACCCGGAAAATGAAATCTGGCTGCCTTTGCTCGGCAATCAACTGTGGCATAGCAAGCTGCCAACCAGTCCATGCCCATGATAGCATCAAAATCCATCATCTCTAGCTCAACTAGGTCAGCTGAGGTCTGACGACTACAAATTGTCACCGTACAACCTCGGTAAACCCGTCTAGCAATAATCGATTCTCCGACCGGTGTAGATACTGCAAAAGGATCACTTAGTATTTCAGGCACTATACCAAACTTCCTCACGACAAATGGGGTAATATACGATAAAGTAGATCCTGGGTCTATCAAAGCATAAGCATCGTGAGAGCAAATGGTTAATATACCTGTCACAACGTCTGGTGAAGACTCCTGGTCCTGTCGACCCGCTAAAGCATAGATACGGTTCCGATTACCACTTGAACTGGAACCTCTACCTCTGCCCTGACCTCTACCAGCCGAAGACTGAGACTCGCACCCTGAAGGATGCACGGACATAGATGATCCTGTTGCTGAACTCGCTGGTTGTGCCATTCCCCCCGAATCTCTATTTGGGCAATCTCGCATCATATGCCCTGGACGCCCACATGTATAACAAGCATCAGAACCTGCTCGGCATTGGCCCAAGTGTCCTCTACCACAGATGTCACACCGTGGAGGAAATGACCATGTCTGCGCAGATCCTCACTATCGCTGCAAACCCGACGCCCGTGAGCTCTCACCTGGTCCTGACTGATTATAGCGGTCATACCTGTAACCCTGTAACTGAGGTGGCGGAGGCCTAGGTGGCCGTCCGAAGTACTGGGTCCTATAACTACCCTGATATTGCTCCTGAGACCTGGGAAATCTCATCCTCTTACGTTGCCCTTGCTCAGCCCTTTCTGTACCCTGCTGCCGATGCCTACCCCTTTCTATATTCTGGGCGAATGCCTGAATCCGGGAGATATCCATACTATCCTGCAATGCAGCGGTGGCACATGCCTCGGTTAACTCTGGGGCTAACCCTGCTATAAACCTGTGAATCCTGTCCCGCATAGTAGCAACTATGGATGGTGCATATCTGGCCAATGAGTCAAAACGGAGACTATACTCTCGAACACTCATATTACCCTGCTTGAGGGCTAGAAACTGATCGACTCGAGCCTGTCGGATCTCCCGTGGTAAGTACTGGTCAAGGAAGGCATCTGAAAAATTCTCCCAAATAGCTGGAGGTGCATCACGTCCCCTGGACCTCTCCCATCCCTCATACCAAAGGATGGCTATATCTCGGAGTCGAAAAGCTGCTAGCTCAACTGCCTCTTTCTCCGTGGCATGCATAACACGAAAGATCCTGTGAAGCTGATCTATGAAATCCTGCGGGTCCTCCCTCTGATCTGTCCCCGTGAACTCTGGGGGACTCAAAGCAATAAACTATCGGACCCTTGAACTCCCAGACCCCTCAGAAGTTCCTGCACTAGCTGATGCCCTAGCCTGTTGCTGGGTAGCTACCAACTGTGTCAATAAATGCACCACACTCCTTAAATCCTGATCTGATGGAAGTGGAGGGGGAACTGGATGTGCGGTTTCCCTAGGAATCTCCGTAGTTGGTGGAGGAGCCGGTAATGGCTGAGTAGGGGTCTCACCTTGAGCCTCAGACTGGGCCCCATCTACTGGGGGTACCCTGCTGGTCCCCTCACCTACTGCTGTATCTCTCCTCTGGCTAGCCGTAGTCTTCCTAGTCACCGTCATCTGTGCATGCAAACACCAACACATAAGTTTAATTCAAATTTCCTATAACTCAGTTCTGTAGCACGATTTAGATTTCAAAGAAGGGTAACCAACTCCTAAATGCCCTGTAGTGCCCTGCTTATATAATGTGGTGCACAACACATCTATAAACAAGACCCTACTAGACACGGCTTGTAGACTCCCTAGGACAGAACTGCTCTGATACCAAGTTTGTCACGCCCCGAACCTAGGAGCGATACAAGCACCTGGTGCCTCACCTAACCTGGCGTACCAAATTGCGACTAAGGGACTCTGAGCACATAATGTCATACTTTGGCTATGGGGCCACCTTGCAAGACAATTTGCGAAGCAAAATATAAAACTGAATGGAAACTAGTGCTAACTAAACATCAATATAAAGCTAGGCTGAAAAGGCCGTCATAGCTATTACAGCTGACAAACCACCAAATTATACATACCAGGCCTACAAACCCAACATACTACACTAACCAACAGGATATGTCTACAGGCCTCTACTGATAGATGTACTATGATCGGAACAGGACCCCGACCTACCCATAACATATATACAGATATACATAAGATGTACACAAAAACTCTAGACCTGGCAACTCCGAAAGACGTGGAGCTTACCGATCAGGCTGAACTCGGGAAACACCTACTGAGGAGGTCTACCCGTCTGTCTGTCTGAACCTGCACGCATGAAATGCAGCGCCCCCAGAAAAGGGACGTCAGTACGAAATAATGTACCGAGTATGTAAGGCAATAAAATAATTGAAAGCTGAAACTGAACTGATAATATGATAACTGAAATTAACTGGGAGTCAAAGATGGTCTGGAGATACACTTACCTACTGATACTGTCTCAACTCTCTCAATATATTAAGTAAAATAAATGTCCGGCCCTATAAGGCTCGGTACGTGTAACTGCTCGGCCGTAGTAGGCTCGCTCATAGGCGCTCGGCCATACTGGGCTCTGTATCTCGGCCATCCTGGGCTCGCTCATAGGCGCTCGGCCATAGTAGGCTCGGTATATATAACTTACCATCTGATCAGAGGTTGCCCAATAGGGGCCTGCCCACCGATTATAGCTCGATGGTGGTGAAAATAGTGTAATACTGTATATATATATAGACCCTCTACTCTCTTGACTGAATAAAGACAAAACTAAACTGAATATGAAGTCCCGATAAGGAATAATATTGTAACTTATGAGACTAGAATAATGTGAATAAATTCATGAATACGAACTTCTCTTTATGTCTCATTATTAACACATGTAGCTACGAGATCATGCCAAAATGAAGGAAGGGCTTAGCCTTAACATACCTTATCACAATCTTTCCAATCACCAAGTTGAACTCACCTCTTTGCACCTTAATCTACAAGAATGATAATAATACTATCGTTAAGTTACGAAAGGTACAACTATCGCACAACGAACGACAAACTTATTTTGTATTAAAACGGGCAGCATCTCCCCTATAATCCTTACTTCCTCCAAATTCAAGATAACACCAACAATACAAGAACAGAACAATAACAACATATATACATCATTTTCCAGCCCTATATACACCATCAAATACTACAAAACAGCCCAACACACCCCAATCTCTTCGTACACAAAACGACCACCGTAGTAGTGTCAAACGACCCGAAAATGTTATGACGAACGACCAGCCAACCACCCTACATTTATATGGTGTTTATAAACCCCCTTCCTCCTCCAAAACTCCACAAAATAGTAGTAAAACACGCAGCCCAACAGCAACACAAAACAGTCCACAAAACAGTCCGCTACAAGTGAATAACTCGAACTCACGGCTTCCGATCACCGTCCCGTGAGTTCTTACAAGTATAGAACGACTTACCATGAATTTACAGAAGAAAAATTGGATGAAAGAGAGCAGTAAACTCACCTTATTTGTTGGATAACTCAGCTCTTATCTTGGTTCTTCAAACTCTAGGTTTTACCTCCAATTAGAACTTGAAAGGGAGAGAAAATCAATTAGGGTTTGTGGGAAATTTTTGGGAGGATTCTTTGCAGAGCTTATATCTGGTTATTATGCTCTATTTTAAGTCTAATATATGAAGAAAATAGGCCCTTAAAAGGCCTCTTTGGACGACCCGAAATGGCCCATTTTTGGGCTTTCATTTAAGCAAGTAGGTGACACACCTACTTGTCACCTAGCAGCTTGCGCAGTATCGCACAAATGCCCATATCTTTCTACTCCAATGTCTTATTGACAAACGGTTTAATGCGTTGGAAAATAGACTGATAGATCTTTAATTTGATGGGTGGAACACCCCATAACTCTATGTATATTGGGAGAAAATCGCAGTTACATTTGACCTAAAGTTTCAGTAAAACTTATGAATGTAACTTGTGATGACTTTCATCGACTTTTGTTCCACAACTCGCTTGACTTCAAAACATAACACACGGATGTCATACGACTAATATAAATCATAACATAATCTCCTTATCATGTTAATCACCCTAGTCTCACCCCAAAGGTACATGTTATAACATTTCCAACTTGTCGACTTTCGACGAAACATTGTTTTATTTAATTGCTTTAGCTTCTGAACTGTCCAACACTCTTTGTACTTGTTGTTCATGATCTTCAATATTTGTAACCTCAGAGGTAACATGATTAACTTACTTTATATACTTTTAAATATTATCTCATTTTTGGTCCTACATTAGTTTGCTTACGACACATTTTTACGTACGAAAATATAGGGTGTAACACATACATACCGTTTGAATTCCTTTATGAACGTTATGGGCATAGCAAGTCATATCGCCTTCACCGTAATGAACTTGCCATTACTTTTTTGAGCTGGACACACCGCCGACTTTTTGTGTTCATTGTCTGTTTCTTGGGATTGCTGATATTTTCAATGAAAGGGGGGATCCACACTCGTTTAGCCATGGTCGCTAGGACTCTAATGGAAGGAATTGAAGGACATACTTACACTATCATCCCCATGATCTTGGCCGAAATGTATCGATCTCTAGATCGATGCAAGCAGGGGTATGGGCATTTCCAGGGCTATAATATGTTGCTACATGTTTGGTTATTAGAGAGGTGAATATCGTCAGGAACTTCTGCGATGACCATTGAATGACTACATAGCCTACCACCATCCAAAAAGAATGACATTTATCCCAGATAGGTTCGCGCAACCCGAAAATGCTATGAGTTGGGTGCGTTTTTTCAGCAATTTGACTGACGAAAGGGTACATTGGATGTTCGAATGGTTCCCTAGCAGCGAGTTCATCATCAGGTCAAGAGAAACCACTCATTTATTATTGATCAGGTTAAGAGGAATCTATCTTTATGCTCCTATAAGAGTAATGAGGCAAGCGGGAAGAAAGTAGGTTATACCTCGGGTTTCCAACATGGTCCAATATAAAGCAGGCTTTAAAGGGAACATCATTTCGTTCAAGATCGAGGCACAGCAAATATGGAATCAAAAGGTCGTTGTAGAGAAAGACTCTATCGAGCCAGACAGGTACCATGTCGGCCATGTACACTTCTACCCTTCGCGGTTGGTAGATGATATAGAGGGAGATGTCAAGCCAGGGATTAATCTGGAAAATAGGGTTATCGATGACGCTGTTGAAGCACAAGTCAAGTATAGGATGCTGTGCAAGAGGGTTTTAGAGTCTGAAGCTATACATTTGGAACAGCACAAAGTGGATATGAAAGCTATCGACGAATAGAAAGAAATTGCTACTAAATCAACAGAAAGATTGGAATATTTAGATCAAGGGTTAATGGAACTCGAGGGGAAGATGAGGAAGAGGCTCTCAGATTGTCAGAATATGGAAGGCAATGAGGGAGGGCACCTAGCAAGGGCTTACCTACTATTAGACATGCGCGACCTGGGGAACTTGATTGATGGATCCAAGAAGGCCAAGCATGAAGAAGGTCCCTCCGGGGCCAAATAGATTAGGAAATGATGTTCTTTACTACTTTTTAGCCTAATTTTAGATTTCGATTGTAAATAAGGCAAATGTCATTAGTGACTTCCTTATTATTGTCGTTTTAGTAAGGATTTGATTCATTTTCGCATTGATTAAAAAACAATTATTGGCATCAATTTTCTCGAAGTCTATGTGTCGCTTAGGCCATCCTCACGCAAAACGAAGTCCCCCAAATTAGGACGCGAGTTTATTTACTGATTTTGCAACACATGTTCTATATCGCAAACATTCTTTCAATATCCCTTACTGACTTGGTTACCTTTTTTGTTTTTCTTTTCTTTTGTTTATTCCCATTCCCTAAAGGTTAGTTCGCGCATACTGGCATCATCCGCATATCACACTAGATCCAGATGTCTGCCACCTCCTCCTCCACCAAGTGATCCTAAAGGCAGAAGCAAAGGGAAAGAAAAAATGGACGATTTAAGTGGTATCAGAAAAGATAATGCAGAGAACATTGAAACCTCGGACGGTCGGAATACTCCAGCACATAATGAATTGATCATACATCTAGAACATAAAATATTGGAGCTACAATGGGAACTTGATCAGGTCCGGAACTTGGCAAACCTTTCCCTCACCCTAAACGTCCCCGACCTTAACCAACAAAACAAAAATGCCAAAAACCCGGTACCTCCCCAAAATACACAAAATCTGCAAAATCTTCCCACACCACATCAATACGCCACACCTCCTCAGAACCACAACCCTCCACCGATACCTACTCCTCAATAACACCATCATCACCCAACTCAATACCCGCAAACAACCGCATACCACACCCCTCAAAATGTACCAGAGCCTACTCCTGACCCGCAAAACTCAACCAATGACCACCATTACGCCTAGATTCCCGGAGTCCACCAAAGCAATCCCATATATGTGGAAACCTTACCCCAGAGGGTTCAAAGTGTTAAAGGGGGAAAATGCGTTAAGGATTTGAATTATGAAAATTTGTGTACTCAACCAGATGTAGAACTTCTAGAGGGTTACAAACCTCCTAAGTTCGAAATGTTGGACGGAACCGGTGATCCGAAGGTGCACTTGAGAATATATTGTGACAAGATTGTAGGAGTTGGAAGGGATGAAAGAATCCGCATGAAGCTGTTCATGAGAAGCCTCACCGGAGACGCCCTGTCTTGGTAAAACATGGGTTAATTGGGTGAGCATGGCATCAGATTTCATGGATCGGTTCAGGTTTAACACAGAAAATGCACCAGATGTTTTCCACATTCAGAATCTCAAGAAGAAGCTAACGGAAACTTTTCGCGAATATGCTACTCGGTGGAGGTCTGAAACTGCAAAAGTAAGGCCAGCGCTGGAAGAAGAACAGATGAATAAGTTCTTCGTCAGAGCTGAGGATCTGCAATACTACGAAAGATTGACGGTTATTGAAAACCATAAATTTTCTGATATCATCAAGTTGGGAGAGAGAATAGAAGAAGGGATCAAAAGTGGAATGGTGACAAATTTTGAAGCACTCCAAGCCACAAATAAAGCCCTGCAGTCACGAGGTATCTCCAAGAAGAGAGAAGTAGGTGCAGTAATGGTAGCCCAAGGTCCGAAGTCTCCTCTCACATACCAAACACCTCCACCCATATATTAGCCTTCACCTCCCAGATACCAATAACCTGCCACTACTTACCACACCTATAACACCCAACCCGCATACTACCACTCACCACCAGCCCGCCAAAACTACCAAAACCCTAGACCAAATTTTGACCGCAGACCACCCAGACAATACACCCCAATTGCTGAAGCTATAGACCAACTGTACGGGAGACTGAAGGTTGCCGGTTATATCACTCCCATTCCCAATGTTGCTATGGAAAACTCCTCCCGGTGGATTAATCCAAATAAGACATGTGCCTATCACTCAGGCATGGAGGGTCATACTGTTGATGAGTGTCATACTTTGAAGGATAAGATTAAGATATTATCTGACACCAAAGTCATATAGGCAAAGGAGGCTGCACCCAATGTCTGTAACAATCCTCTCTCGGATCACAGGGGTAGAGGAGTAAATGTGATAGAGACCAATGAAGAATGGGACTCGGAAGGGTCGATTGGACTCATCCAAGAAGGGTATAATCCTAAAACATCTCCAGTCACTCTCACACCGACCGTGGTACAAACTCAGGCACCAATTAAAGTTGAGGTAGCTGCACCAACTTCGTTTGAGGTTGAAGTAACAACACCATTCACCATGATGGTAACACCTATGCCGTCTTATAAATCTAATGCTATACCATGGTATTATGTTACGGAAGCAAGAAGGAAAGAAAAGGCAAAAATAGAAAAAATAGGTACAGCGCAGGGCATGACCAGAACTGGTCGGGTTTATACACCCGAGCTTATGTAAAGAACGAGCAAAGAAGCTGCATCTAAATTGCCTGTCATTGAGACTGGCCCGAACGACCTTTGGAGAAAGGTGCAAGCAAGGGAATATTCTTTGGTTGATTATATGAACAAAACCCCTACTCAAATATCCATTTTATCACTACTGCAAAACTCCGAGACACATAGGAATTCCCTAATGAAGGTGTTGAATGAAGCCTACGTACCCAACAACATAACCAGTAGAGAAATGGCCAACATGGTAGGGCAAGTGTTGGAAAGCCACAAGATCACTTTTCATGAAGACGAGTTGCCACCAGAAGGACTAAGTCACAACAGGGCACTACATATCACAATGCAGTTTGAGGACAAGTTCATTGCCAGAGTCCTGATAAATGGGGGTTCGAGTCTCAACATTTGTCCACTAACTACTTTGAAAAGGATGGGTAATGGTATGCACGAGATAAGAGTAGGAAGTATGAATGTGAAAGCATGGGTCTCAAAGGGCCACAATTGGGGAGACCAACCTCAGCCTACAGATGGGCTCAACCTGGTTTGATGTTGAGTTTCAAGTGTTGGACATATCTGCTACCTACAACCTATTGTTGGGATGACCTTGGATACATACCGCTGGGGCCGTAGCTTCTACTCTACATCAGGTCGTGAAGTTTGAGTGGAACCATCAGGAAGTGATCATCCATGGGGACGGAAGTAATCCCATTTAAACCAATCAAACGGTTTCGTTCATTGTGGGTAGAAGGAAGTTGTGTAAAGAAACATATCATCGCATCGAGCGCGTCAACGCAATTGAAAAGGACAAATGGTAGAGCAGTAAGATAGAAGGCATATTGTCATGGACAAGGTATGAACCTGGCAAGGGTCTCGGTAAGAATCTCCAAGAGATCACCAAACTGATACAGCTAAAGCGTCACGGCACAACTTTTAGGGTTGGGTATGAATACACCTGGCACGAGTATCAGAATTGGTCGCCACCATGGCGTGGTCCTTATTACCCTCTAGAGCAATCACTACCACATTTGATCCAGTCATTTCATCAAGCTGGCATGATATGGGAGTCCAAAGTAGATGAAGTTCTAGCTGGTATAAGGAATCTGTTTCTGGACGATAAAGACATGGATTGCAGTGCGATAGTTGAGGAGGAGGAGGCGAAAGGCCTTATTATTCAGACCGTGCAGAAGGGAGCTATTCTCAGGAACTAGAATGTTGCACCATCAAGGGCCCATCGAGTTTCTGGGTAGCTTGGCAATTAGCACCATTTATTTTGAAAGCAATTTATGAGAATCTAAGACATTTTCAGTATTTTGTTTTAAGCATATTTTGTTTTGAAATAATTGCTCGAGTCATCGAGCCATACTTGTTTGACATTTTCAAGATTTATCTAACGCATTATTATTTTAGTATTTCTTGTTATTCTTTACATTTTTTTCTCTATAGCATTATTATTACCTATCCCGGTGAACCTATGACAATGACATGTAATGAGACAATGCAACATAAGGATAATGATTCAGAGGATCTGGAAGAGGATATAATAACCGAGGAAAAATTCAGAGAAGTGGAAAACTTTGAAAACAAGCCTAAGTCCAATTTGGATGAGACCGAAACAGTTAATTTGGGAGACTCCGAAATAGTCAAGGAAACGCGTGTAAGCATTCACCTATCACCGTCAGAGAAGGAAGAGTACATCCGGTTCTTGAAGGAGTATGAGGATATTTTTGCATGGTCCTATGATGATATGACCGGTTTGAGCACTTCCATAGTGGCTCATAAACTACCTACCAACCCTATGTGTCCGCCTGTAAAGCAAAAGTTTAGAAAGTTCAAGCCTGATATGAGCCTGAAAATAAAAGAGGAAGTCACCAAGCAGATCAAAGCTAAGATTCTCAGAGTGGTTGAATATCCGACCTGGATGGCTAACATTGTGCCAGTTCCAAAGAAATATGGGAAGGTCAGAGTGTGTGTCGACTATCAGGATTTAAACAGAACAAGTCCCAAAGATGATTTCCCTTTGCCCAATATACACATACTAATTGACAATTGTTCCAAGCATGAACTCTAATCCTTTGTGGATTGCTTCGCGGGATATCATCATATCTGGATGGATGAAGAGGATGCCGAAAAGACAGCATTTATTACACCATGGGGAGTATATTGTTACAAAATGATGTCGCTTGGCCTAAAGAATGTTGGAGCCACTTATATGAGGGCTATGACAACCATTTTTCACGACATGATACACAAGGAGATAGAGGTGTACGTGGATGACGTCATAATAAATCCAAGAGAAACACAAATCATATAGCATATTTGAGGAAATTCTTCGATCGACTTCAAAGATACAACCTGAAACTAAATCCCGCAAAATTTTCCTTCGGAGTCTCTGCTAGAAAGTTGTTAGGGTTCATCGTCGGCCGCTGAGGAATTGAGCTAGACCCGTCAAAGGTCAAGCCTAACCAAGATTTGCCACCTTCGAAGAAAAAGAAAGATGTGATGAGTTTCTTGGGGCGTCTCAATTACATCAGTCGTTTTATAGCACAATCAACTATGATTTGTGAACCAATTTTCAAAATGTTAAAGAGAGACGCTGGAACAAGTTGGACTGAAGAATGCCAGAAAGCATTTTGATAAGATCAAGGAATATTTATCCAAACCACCTGTTCTGGTCCCACCAGAACCCGGGAGACCTCTACTACTCTATTTTTCTGTACTGGATAGGGCTTTCGACTGTATCTTGGGACAACACGATGAGACGGGAAGAAAGGAACAGGCAATATACTATCTAAGTAAGAAGTTCACACCTTACGAAGCATGGTATTCTTTGTTGGAGCACCTGATGCGCTTTGACGTGGATAGCTCAGAAGTTGAGGCAATACTTCTGTGCCTACACCATATATCTCATATCAAGAATGGATCTGTTAAAATACACCTTCCAGAAACCCATCCCTACGGGAAAGTTGGCAAAATGGTAGATACTACTGAGTGAGTTCGACATCATCTATGTAACTCGGAAAGCAGTCAAGGGACAGGCATTGGCAGATCATCTGACAGAAATTCCTATGGGTGGAGAATACGAACCACTGAAAATGTATTTTCCCGATGAAGAGGTATCATTCGTAGGAAAAGATATCACCGAAACCTATGACGGTTGGAGAATGTTCTTCGATGGAGATGCAAACTTCAAAGGAGTAGTAGGTATTGGAGCAGTTTTAGTGCCAGAAACAAGTCAAGACTATCCAGTATCCGCAAAACTCAGGTTTCTATGTACCAACAATATGGCAGAATATGAGGCCTGCATCTTGGGGCTCAAGTTGGCCATTGACATGAACATTTAGGAATTGTTGGTAATTGTAGATTTAAACCTTTTAGTACATCAGGTTCTAGGAGAATGGGCTACAAATAATACCAAAATATTGCCATATTTGTACTACGTACAAGAGTTGATGAAGAGATTCACAAATATAGAGTTCAAACATGTTCCGAGAATCAACAATGAGTTCGCATATGCGTTGGCCACTCTATCTTCCATGATACAACACCCAGACAAGAATTTCATTGATCCTATTCCAGTAGGGATCCATAATCAGCCAGCTTACTTTTCTCATGTTGAAGAAGAAACCGATGGGAATCCGTGGTTTCATGACATCAAAGAATACTTGGCAAAAGGAGAATATTCGGAGCACACAAATCATACTCAGAAACACACACTCCGAAGATTGTCCAACCATTTCTTTCAAAGTGGAGGAATTCTGTACAAAAGGAATTTAGATCTAGAATTATTATGATGTGTTGACGCCAAGGAAGCATCCAAATTACTTGAAGAGATGCATGCCGGAACTTGCGGACCACACATGAATGGCTTTGTTTTAGCAAAGAAGATATTAAGAGCAGGATATTTCTGGATGACTATGGAAACGGACTGCATCAGGTATGTCCAAAAGTGTCATCAATGCCAAGTACATGCGGATATGATACGAGTGCCACCCAATGAACTCAATGCAACAAGTGCACCTTGGCCTTTTTCCGCTTGGGGTATGGATGTCATCGGTCCAATCAAACTCGCCGCTTCAAATGGGCACAGGTTCATTCTAGTGGCCATAGATTATTTCACAAAATGGGTTGAAGCCGCATCTTACAAGGTTGTAACTAAAAAAGTCATCGCAGATTTGTTAGGGATCGTGTTGCCTGTCGATTCAGGGCACCGGAACCAATCATCACCGACAATGTCTCCAACCTTAACATTGATTTGATGAAATCAATGTATGAAACCTTCAGGATCAAGCATAAGAATTCCACAGCATACATGCCATAAATGAATGGAGCTGTGGAAGCCTCCAATAAGAACATCAAGAAGATATTAAAGAAGATGGTAGATAATCACAAACAATGGCATGAGAAGTTACCATTTTCCCTACTTGGATATCATACCATGGTTCGCACATCAACTGAGGCAACTCCTTATTTGCTGGTCTATGGAACTGAAGCCGTCATTCCCGCCGAAGTAGAAATTCCTTCTTTGAGAATCATACAAAAGGCTGAACTCAGTGATGCAGAATGGATACGAAGTCATTATGAACAATGGGCTCTCATTGATGGAAAAAGAATGAATGCAGTATGTCACGATCAACTTTACCAAAACAGAATGTCCAAAGCTTTCAACAAAAGGGTTAGGCCTAGACAATTCACACCGGGGCAGATGGTGCTGAAGCGGATCTTCCCGCATCAAGATGAAGCCAAAGGGAAATTTTCAACCAATTTGCAAGGGCCCTACATGGTTCACAGAGTACTAACAAGAGGAGCGCTCATACTCGTAGAGATGGGCGGAGAAGTTTGGCCAAAACCTATCAACTCAGACGCAGTCAAGAGATACTATGTTTAGATTATTTACATTTCTTCATGTAACTGAACTACGCTTGATCTGATTCCTGTTTAAGAGGGGATACGTAGGCAGCCCTGTGGGTTCCGTCACATCACAATAAAATCTTCATTTTTTCCATGGTCAAAAACTGGGGCAGAATGTTAGGGAGGACCTTCGAAATTATAAAGCAACTCCAGCCAATTTTGTCATACGCAGAACAATCAAAGAATTACTTTTAAACAGGGGCAGAATTTTGAGGAGGATCCTCAAAATTCTAGAGCAAGGAAGCAGCAATGTCTCTAAAATATGTCACAGTCATTGGTTCATCTAACTTAGTCGATATTGCATACTACTATATTTTAAATAACCACGTTCATCAAATGCACGCATTTCTTTCAAAAAACTTTATTTCTATAAATAGCTAGATGTTAACAAGGGTGACCCAAACAGGATCTCAAGACAGGAGCACAGGTAAAGTAGAAGATAAAAGCACGAACTAACCTTCCCCTACAAAACTCACAATTTTTCTTTGGATGTAGGCACAGTAAGATAATAATATCTGCAGACACATCAGGTCACTACCTTCAAGATAGCAGATTATCTATCCCAAGCATCTCCAGCTAAGAAACACTCTACTATCACTCATCGTTTTCCTTACATCGAGACTAAGCATTATCTTCTATTTTGCATGAGGCTAAGCCCTGCCTCCCTAATTGCATAAGGCTAAGCACTGCCTTTCCTTGTATGAGACTAAGCATTGTCTCCTTTCTTTGCATCGAGACTAAGCATTGTCTCCTATTTGCATGAGACTAAGCATTGTCTCCTATTTGCATGAGGCTAAGCCCTGCCTCCTTAACTGTATAAGGCTAAACACTGCCTTTCTTTGCATGAGGCTAAGCATTGTCTCCTATTTTGCATGAGGCTAAGCCCTGCCTCCCTGATTGCACAAGGCTAAGCACTGCCCTTTCCTTGCATGAGACTAAGAATTGTCTCCTTTCTTTGCATCGAGACTAAGAATTGTTTCCTATTTGCATGAGACTAAGTATTGTATCCTATTTTGCATGAGGCTAAGCCCTGCCTTCTAAACTTCATAAGGCTAAACACTGCCTTTCTTTGCATGAGGCTAAGCATTGTCTCCTATTTTGCCTGAGGCTAAGCCTGCCTCCCTAGTTGCACAAGGCTAAGCACTGTCCTTTCCTTGCATGAGACTAAGCATTGTCTCCTTTCTTTGCATCGAGACTAAGCATTGTCTCCTATTTGCATGAGACTAAGCATTGTCTCCTATTTTGCATGAGGCTAAGCCCTTCCTCCCTGACTGCACAAGGCTAATAACTACCTTTCCTTGCATGATACTAAGCATTGTCTCCTATTCGCATGAAGCTAAGCCCTGCCTCCCTATTTTCACGAGGCTAAGCCCTACCTCCTTAATTGCATAAGGCTAAACATTGCCTTTCCTGCCTGAAGCTAAGCATCGTTTCCCTTACTTGCATGAGACTAAGAATTGTCTCCTCTTCCTACATGGGGCTAAACATTGCCTCCCTAATTCCACAAGGCTAAGCACTGTCTTTCCTCATGATTAAATGCTATCTCCATTATGCTATCTAAAATCTGACACTATCCTCTACACACCCAGGGCTAAGCATTGCCCTCACATTACACAAGACTAAGCTTTGTCTTGTTGTATTTTTGCATATGACCAAACATTATGTCTTTGTATTCCATGGGCTGAAACACCGCCATTTTGTCAAAAGGCGTCATAGTCTGAAGGCATAATCCTCAGAGCCGGAAGACACAATTCCACGGCTGAGGATCTCTCAAAAGTGCACATCATTATTCGAAGGCATCATGGTTTAGAGGCACCATTATCATAGCCCGAGGACATCATTACATGGCCTTCAAATCCTTTGTCACATGATTCATGGCCCAGGACGTCATGGTCTAAGGACATCATCCTCACCGTCCAAAGACAACTTTCATAGTCCAAAGGGAATTTGCATCATATTTAAATTCTCGCAATAATCCATATATACTTGCATGCATCGTGTTTTAAGTTTTGCAGGTAATCCAAGAAGTAATCGTTCTCCTAAAGGGATCAATCTTTGCTCCAGTTTCCGTTCATAACGTTCACATCCTGCTATTGTTTCAAACGTAACCGACCACCATCAATAACTCATGTTGAGTTGTCCGTAGTCCTTTAGTCATTAGGTCTGCAAGTTGCGGTTTTGTGGGTATATACTCTGTCTTGATCAACCCCTCCTTGATTTTTTCTCTAACAAAATGGCAATCTATCTCTATATATTTGGTTCTCTCATGAAAGATTGGATTGACAACTATTTGTAAAGCTATTTTGCTGTCATAATGTAGGTGTACATGTTCTTCTACATTGTTGCCTCGCTCCTTTAGTAAGCCCGTCATCCATATTTGTTGTTTCTTTGACTTCCAAGATAGCAATAAGTCTCCCAATTTAACCACATAACCTGTGACAGACCTTCTTGTATTTGGGCATGCTGCCCAGTCTGAATCACAGTATACTGTGAGAGTATTAGTTTGTCTACTGCTCAAGAGGATCCCTAGTCCAAGGCTTCCTTTGATGTATCTGACTACTCTTAATGCTGCTTCCATATGGGACTCCTTAGGAGACTACATAAACTGGCTTAGCACTTGGACTGCAAAGCATATTTATGGCCTTGTAATTGTTAGATATATTAGCTTACCAATCAGTTTTTGATAGCTACAGACATCTTCCAGTAGAGCATCTACAGTATTACCAACATGCTTATCATAATCAATAGTGGTGAGTTTGTGATTTTGCTCCATAGGTGTTGAGACTGGCTTGCAGCCTCTCAAACCAACCTCTGAAATTAGATCCAATTCATACTTTCTTTGGTTGAGGAGAATGCCTTTATCTGACCTTATCATCTCAATTCCTAAGAAGTATTAGAGCTCACCTAGATCCTTCATTTTGAAGTTCTTGTGTAATGTTGCATTTGCCTCTTCAATGAGACTGTTACTAATTTCTGTTAATAGAAGATCATCTACACACACCAAGATAACTACAATGTCTTTATTGGTCTTCTTTGTGAATAAAGAGTGATCATAGCTACTTTGCATAAAACCAACTTGAAGAAGTGCATCTATCAACTTGATATTACATTATCTTGAGGCTTGTTTCAAGCTATATAAGGATTTTAGCAGCCTATATACTTTGGACTCCCTCTAGCTATTAAATCTATGGGGAATCTACATATAGACTTTCTCAAACATATCACATTGGAGAAATGCATTATAGACATCCATTTGGAACAGAGGCCAACCTTTGGATGATGCAACACCAATGATTGTCATTGTTGTCACTATTTTTGCCACAAGTGAGAAGGTTTTATGGTAGTTAATCCCCTCTTGTTGAGTGTAGCCTTTATCCACTAACCTTATTTTGTACCTATATATCTCACCATTAGTTTTATGATTAACTTTATAGACCCATTTAAAGCCTATAGTCAATTTGTTTGCAGGCAGATCCACTATATCCCAGGAGTGGTTATCTTCAAGAGCTTTGATTTTCTGTTCCATTACATGAACCCAATTCTGATCAGTTGCAGCCTCCTTGTAGGTATTTGATTCAATGACTACTGAGAAAACCTTTAAGTAGAACTGATATGTTGGAGACAAGTGATCATAAGTAACATGATTGGAGATAGGATATTTTCTCTTTCCTGGAAGGCAGGCTACAGTGATGTAGTCCTTTAGCCAAATTGGAGGTCATGTATGTCTGTGTGGTCTAGAAGCAATCACTGCCGGTGGGGAAGGTAGCTGAGAGGAGGGCAAGAATAATGGTAGAATAGATGAAGAATCAGTTGTATCAACATGTTGAGGTAGTGAAGGATCAGTAATCTCTGTATTGTCTGAACTAGAACCCTCTTCTACAGAGGTTGTGTTGATATTTGCTAAAGAAGATTGAGGGGAATTGGGATGAGGTTCATGAGGTTCTGGTGCAATGGTAGGAGATGCTGGTGGACTTTGCTCAGTATGAATTGGAGTGGATGATGGCTCTGGCGTTGAGCATTCTCTAAGAGTTATAGAAAAAGTTTCTTGTCATCAAGAGAATCATGTTGGAAGGGAAATATATACTCATGAAACTTGACATCTCTACTGACAAAGAGAGTTTTTATTTCTATATCATATAATGTAAAACCCTTCTGTGTTTCAGAATACCCAATAAATACTACCCTTGATGCTCGAGCTGCAAACTTGTCCCTCCTGGCAATATGATAGCATAACATTGACATCCATACACCCTCAAATGATCTATGTTTGGTGTTTTCCCACACAACATAGCATAGAGAGTCTTTCCTTCTAGGACCTGTGTATAATTCTACCATAATATAATAAATTTTGGGTTGCAGATATATATATGACAAAATAAGTAATATGTTTTTTAAATATTTTGAATTTTGGTCCGGGAAAGAGCTGGACTACATGGGTTTACTGTACGCAACTGTTTCCATGACTCGAACCCGTGACCTCCTGGTTCCCATTGAGTTTCTAAATATGTAAATTTTTTTTTAAGAAAATTAAAAGTTCTATGTTCAAATTCACTCTGAAAATTAACTAGTTTGACCCTCGTACTCCGAATTGTCGGATAAAGTTCATATCTCAATGCTTGCTATATAGTTTTCCTGATACATTGAATAATGCTGATAAAAGAGAAGATTATTGTACATTTATAGCCAGTAAATTTCTTGGCTAATGTTGATTTAATCTAATGTGGCGATGCAGGGTCCAGTAAGTTTCTTGGTTGATGGTGGTAGCGCAATCATGTGGAGAAGAATAAGATGCATGGATCGATTTTGATCATGTGCTTAATTATGGGTCGTGTCTGTTGTCTCTTTCTTTCTATTTTCGAGTCTTGTAATAAAACTTTGGCGGTTGGTTGTATTATGGTTGAATGGTTGTATTACGATTCCATTCAATCTTGATATATAATTACATATTCTACTAGTATCTTATTTTGTTCTGTCTCTCTTTCGAGATTTCCTTTTCTCTGTTTTTCTTTTTCACTTACGTATGGATAAGAAATAGATGGCCCACCTGACATTTTCTTTAGAGATATTCTTACACAGAAAATCACTATATGTAAAGTAGAACAGAATCTAATGACGAGTAAAAAACGATACAATATGCTATATAACAAATGTAAAGAAAAGATCAATCCATAAAACTAGAGAACACCCATTACCTGAAAGAGATTCTTGAGCTAACGAATGATGATTCAGTTTGAAAATAGAATTTTTTATAAATGAATAGTTTGAGAATGACAACATTAGATTTGTGTTATTGATTTAATTAATTAATAAGATTCGTTGAGAATGTTTACTAATGTCTCCTAAAACAACATTATTTTTTTTTTTTTTTTTTTAAAATTAAAGTCGTCTTGTAATAACGGGGTTTGGCATCGACCCCTACAGATTAATAACAAAAGTTGAAGACATGAAGGAGTGGGAGATAAAACTTAACCTCCTCATAATATGGATAAGAGTTGGACATGCCCAACTCTTTACGATAAGCTTGCAAAAAATCGATGCTATGAAATATAAAACAAGATAGAGAGTATACAATAAACAGGAAAAAAGCTCTCTACATAATGCATGTTAATGCTATACCTAGGACAAAAATTAAAAGCATGGTTAGTCATTAGCATCATATACGAAAGTAGTCTTGGAGGATCTTATTCTGAAGCTTGCTAATTAATCCTTATCCATAAATTAAAGCATAGACCTTTAGCTTGACTTGGGAGTTCATGAGCAGAGAAATAGCATTTAGTACTGGTTCTTTCTAATTCTTCTTTAGCCGGTGCATCTGCGACCCTATTAGCTTCTTTATAGCAATGTGTGACGTGGAACGCCTCAAAGTTTATCATGATTTTCTAAATTTCCTCTATGTTGCGTCTTAAATTCCAAGGAGGGTTTATCTTTCCATTAACCCAAGCAGGTTGGTTTTTTTTTTTATATAAAGCTCCCAGTATATCTGGGCTTTCATTGCTAATAGGAGATTACACACGAGGAGGATGTGGCCTTGCCTCAGTAACAAAATAAGTTTTGTGCAGTATTACATGAATTTACTGACACAGTTGCAAATAAGGAAGTAAAGCACACTTAACTAACATAAAAATTTGCCTTATCATATCTTATTCTCATACTAGGTAGTTGCCATTTATCTAAGTGGTATGCTCCTTTAGCATCTCTCGGAAGATCTTGAAATGCAAAAAGAATCCTGCCCTCCTGTATAGTATTTGCATGTTTTGCTAGGCCATCTGCCACTTGATTGGCTTCTCTCCAGCAGTGTCTAACTTCTACATTTGCTTGACATAACATCTGCTTAGTTTGTTGAATGATAGCTTTACGTTTACAGTTCTCCACGGTGTCTTTGATAAGCATATTGGCAATTATTAGAGAGTCAATCTCTAAAACGATATCACCAAACCCATGTTGAATACACCATTCCAAACCATATTTGGCTGCATGAGCTTCAGCCAAATTGTTACTGCTGCATCTTTTAGGAACTACAAAGGCCACTATCATATTCCCCCTGCAATCTCTGACAATGCCTCCCATACCTGCTAAACCAGAAGAGTGAAGGACGCTCCCATTAGTGTTAAGTTTAACTTTACCTTCAGGGGGTAACTCCCATAGAACAATCAAGGTTTTAGGATTATGTCTGAGCCTTTCGACTAACTCACAGATTTTATGCCAAGGCTGATCCCAATCACAGCTGGGAAATGCCAATTTTAGAGTTGTTCTAAGGATCCAAAAGGTGTTATGGTATACTCTACTATACGCAATCTTCTTTTTGTCTCCATATTTACATGAAGTAATTCCTTTCCATACCTCCCAACATATAGCCAAAGGAGTAATATTTAAGATCATTTTATGTACCATGTTAACTGGTATAGTACCAAACCATCCTTGCAGTACCGCTCTAATAGGCCTTTTATGGTGAAAGATACCTAGAGGGCCACCAAAATCATTCCACAACTTAACAGCCAGATCACTATCAATAAAAACATGTTGAAGAGTTTCACATTTTGGAGCATTACAACAATGGCATCTGAAAACAACATAGTTCCCAAATTTGTACATTAATTCATCAATAGGCAATTTTTTATGTAATACCCTCCATGCTAGAAAGGAGATCTTAAAAGGGATTTTGTTATGCCAAACTTTTTGGAACAAAATATCATGAGAGCTATGGTTACTTTCTTCTGATAAACTATTTTGGTGGAGAATTTTCCATCTTCAGATTTAGCCCAAATAGGATAATCCTCATGCTCATGTTTCCCTATCGGAACAGTGAGAATATGATTCACCATGGTTACTGGAAGGACTTCTGAGAGCTTGATCATATTCCAAGTTCCTTGAGTTATGTAATCTGATATTCTTTTCCTATGGAACCTAGCTGGACAGGGGTATATTTTTGCAAGTGCACCCTTACCTGTCCAATTATCCCACCAGAAATTAGTATCACCGTTGTTGATATTCCAAAGAATATTTTCGTCATCTTGATCTTTAACATCCAAAAGATATTTCGAGGCATGAGATTGCCCACTTCTCTATGTTTTAGCCTTTGGATGTTGTAAATGCAGTACTTGCTAATGATGAAAGAGCTCCAGAGGTTGTGATTGGTTCTTAGATTCCGCCACCTTTTAATAGCAAAAGCGGGTTGGTTATAATTCATTATTTAGTATATCTTGATCCAGCTTATTTCAGCCCAAATAAACTTTGACTGTGCCATTTACCCGCTATCTATTAATTCGACTCATTTTGACCCGCTTAAGTTCTGTCCAGACTATCCATTTACTACCCCTAGTTCGAATATACGAAGGAATTTTAAGAAAACTAAACAATTATGTTAAAGTTGTTTTCTGGTATGTACGTTAGGGATGAGCGATGCAATTAATTTTATAATCTAGTAGTGAAACAGCTCGGAGGAAAATCAATTGACTCAAAAGCAAAAAAGGTAGCTCAAGCACTAGACAACCATATTGAGATTTACTCGCCAACTGAAAACAACATAATCCATTTATTTGAAAAACAAATGACCACACCTCTCCGTTCACAATTACACACTTATTTTAGGTAACAACAAAGGTTCCAAATTACACACAAGTTCCATATGGAAGTTATATGGCAGTACAAGGGAGAGCAGGAGCAGGCCGCGTTGTTAGGAAGAGAAATGGTCATTTGGTAATGGCATTTGCAACTCTAATACAATTCTCAACTAACAACTTCTCAGAAGCACAGGCTGCTCTTCAGGGAACATTGTGGTGTTGCCAATAAGGTTTTGCGGGGTTGATCCTAGAACTTGATTCAATGCTAGTAGTTAACATGATTCTTGACACAACTAATATTCCCTGAAGACTACAAAGGGATATTGGTAAAACCCAGGAGAAAGTCACACAACATGAAATCAAAGTACAACATTGTTATAGGGAAGGAAATCACGTGGCAGATTCCTTGGCCAAATATGCAACAACTTTGGATGATGAATGCATGTACTTTCATGAAGCTGACCTCCCTAGTGAAGCTAGAGGAGCAATAAGGATGGATAGAATGCAAATGCCCTCTTTCAGAATTAAAACTACTAAACACTCGTGGTGGTACTTTGATCCACCTTAGGATGATGCTCTCACATATGGAGGTATAATTGTGTTATCGTCTTAAGCTATACAAACTCCATGTTGCGCAGTGCCTTAGGAACAAAGTTATTGTTACATCATACAAGTGCCCCAGTGCACACCATCTTTAAGTTTCGACATCAACACGGTATCAAGGTTTCTACTTAACGTTCAAGACAATATTTGCTAAAAAAAAAAAAAAGATTCCAAATTAAATGAACAAAAATCACAATTACAATTGAAAATAATTAACCAAATTCTTAACACACGCATGAATCTTGATTTTATCAGCATCATTAGCAATATTTAGTTCACCTTCCTGCAGTTGACACGAATTTGGCCTTGGTTCCCAGTCAATGGCTTGATATTTCCCATCTTAATCATAGACTCAGCGAAATCTTTAGAGAAAGTCCCAAGGTTGGTACTATATGTCTTAACAAGATCATCAGTCTGGCCTCCACTAAACAATGCTTGATCAGAATGTAAAATCCCTTTCTTGGACACCAAGTTACTAAAATATTTCGAGTCGAAAAGAGCAGGTGTTGGATCAAGGGAAGCAAGGTTAGAATCACCTCCACTACGTGGACAATTGGCTTGTCGTTGGCTTGCAAAGGTGGAATCAATGTTAGTCTCACTGTATATGCGGTCTCTAAAGGTGAAACACTGAGCAAACCCTAATGTGTGGCCACCCGAGAGCGCGACGAGGTCTTCCTCATCCAAGCCTTGATTCTTGAAGTTGTTGATAAGTGCAGGTAAGTCCATGAATGGAGATGGGATGTCGTTGTTGGCCATGGTTCTACTTGCTGTAGTGGAGTCTCTTCTTCCCAATTTCACTTCCCATGTTGGTCCATGTAGCTGTTCATGTAAAAATGTTTCAGTTTAATTATATACTGAAGGTTCATAACATTTGCAGTATACACAATTAGGTATAACCAGATTTATTATTTGAAGTTTATGAGTTCCTAAATCGACCTCAAGTTAATATATACTAGTAACTGAGTTTGCCGGTATAATATTTATAAATATTTAGTGAATTTCATAATACGCGTATATAGGGTTTTTAAAAAGTTATCGGGTTCATGTGTTAATATATAGGTGGAGGATATCTACAAATTTTGCGTTGACTCTCAAACGCACTATGAGGCTTGATACTAATTCTTTATTTCGTATTCAGCTAAAAATATCTACTTAATCTATCTCAACTTGGGCTTGTAAGTCGATCAGTTTTTGAATAATAGTTCACTAGTTTACTAATTAATCTGGAGTATGATGGACTTTAATTTAAACATTAACTATGGTTAGGAAAAATATTAACAAGTGAAAACCATATTTGTAGCTTATGTTAGGATAGAAGGGGAGTAATACGCACAGCAACTACAGAATCACGAGCTGCAACTGCCAAGATGTCCGCACAAGATACAACCGGACGTCCACAAGCTTTATCAATCTCGGATTTGATTTTATCAATCACCTCAAATCCTCTAGCAGAATTGTTATTAGCTCTAGCAGTCTTTTCACTATCAATAGTAGCCGTTTGATCAAGAAGAATCGAAGCATCACAACCCTTCATTAACAAAACATGCATTAGTAACGACATCTCAATGAATTCATTCCTAACTTCAATATTTTAGGTCAAATACTCAGATGCTTTCACAAATAAAAAATAGGAAGTGCAAGAAAAATAATGTAAGCTCACATTAACGAAACAATCATGAAAATGCAGACGTAGCAGAGAAGCGCCCATTCGTCTCTCTTTCTGGATTGCAGCCTTAACAACCCGATTAATTGTTGGTAAAGCTTCAGGACAAACATCCTCGTAGAAATCATCTGATAATTCTGAAAATGCCATGACTGCTAAACAAAACATGATCAACACATGAAGGAAGAGGAAGCTACGTGAAACCATTATTGATAGTCTATGAAGTTCTGCACTTTCTTTGTGATGTTTCTGATTTTGTGTGATGATGAGAGTAAAATGTGGCTACATTTATAGGTAAGAAAAATGTCGAACTATTGTAACACGACAATGGTTATAGGTTTAGCAACTCTCACAAGAATGAGCCAGACTTTGACAATTTCTGAGAGGACGGTTTTTAAATATTTTCTGGTCCGCGGTATCAATTAATGCACGAAATGTTCAGACTTGGTAATTGTAAATTATTGCAAATTTGAGTGGGTCGGAGTCTCTCGTTTTATGATAATTAAAATCAAACCTACTACTTAGGAAACGACCAGATTAAAACCATATCAATTTTGACTTAGCAAATAAATTGTACGTCGTAATTAATTAACTCCCACTTTGTATACCGGTAGCTTTTTATTGAATTTTTCTCTTTGCATGGCCGTAGCCAATTTTCTTCGAGGATATATGGCCAAAAGATTTACTTCACGAGAATGGTTTATATAGACTGCTATTATATGAGAGAGTTGTTGATATATAAAATAAATAAAAATATGCTATCTCTAACAATTTAAGCTTTCAAATGAGATGGTTTACACTTTGGCGTGTCATCAGCAGACATAGTTCTGGATTCGAGATTCACCATCTATGATGAAAAAGAGTTTTTACGTTTTTCTCATGAATGAAAAATAGGGCTGCATGTGAGGGGCATGGTGAAGACATAACTAACTAAATAAATGTATGCTCTCTCTCTACATTTTAAGCATCTACATGAGATGGTCTCAAAATTCGATAGGAGTACTTAAGGAGTTTTGCAAATTAATACTCCATCTGTTCACTTTTATTTGTACACAAGGGATTTGACACGCTCCTTAAGAAGTGATAAATGAAATACATATTTTACTATAACACCCACAATAATGATAGCATTTTTAAGAAGTCTTGAGAAATGATTTGAGAAATGAGTAGTTAATAAAAAGGGTAAAACAGGAAAAAAAATTAGTTCTTTCTTGATTTGTTAAAATTGACTAGTAAAAATAAAAATATATTTTTAATATAGCAGACAACGTAAAAGTGAAGGGAGGGAGTAATATAAAAAGCAACTACCAACTCCAAATTTGAAAGGGAAAAAATAAAGTCAACTTGTCTACAAAAAGAATTAGCAAGAACCAAATATTGAAATAATTAAGAACAACAACTCAACGTGAACTATATGGAGAAAAATAGCCTCTGAGAATCTGTACTAAATATCAACGTCAACATGCAAATAAATTTTGTAATGAGGGGTAGCCATTGGTTAATGATGCTAAAGGTCTTAATTGTTTCTTTAAAGAATAGAGCGGGCTATTTGTCACTGTTAATATTGGCTCATTTATTAATTACTTATGGGGCACGTTAATTCAACATTAATCATGTGGCTCTTGCCATACCACACTCACCGAAAATCTTTTAAACAAAATATGCAGAAGAAAATACGTAAGCGTCAGTAGATCAACAACTGCGTTTGAATAATACGTTTTCTATATATTTTGTCAAGGTATTAATTACAGTTTAATCCTCAATAGTATTTAGTATTAGTTCATATATTTATGCACTTGGCATGTTAATTAATTTTTCGGGATGCCACCATCTAGTCCCTGGTCGGATTTGTCTAATAGTCATGTACTGAATCCTTATCAATTTTACTCTTTGGAGTGATTCATCTAGGGTTGGGAGGGTATATACCGTAACTATTCTCTTTTCCACTATTTTTATCAATGAAAATATCTTTTAGCCGTAACTAGTGCTTTTCTTAAAAGTACTTTTCAAAAAAATGCTTTTGGTGAGAAGCAATTTGTATTTGGCTAATTAATTTGAAAAATATTTTTGAGTAGTAATTAGTGTTTGGCTAAACTTTTGAAAACTGCTACCTCCTTAGAGACATCAACCAGAATTAATATCAATACCTATACCACCGTAATTTTAGCACGGAGTCCGATCACGACCCGATCGACTAGGCTGTCTTATTTGAAGACATCAACCAAAATCATAATTTCAATTACAATTTCCAGCACGGTCACAACCATGTGTGCGGCATCGTGTCCGATCACGACCCGATAGGCTAGGCTGGCTTATTGGAGACACCAAACTTTTTTATACCAATCAATCCCATCCCAATTAAGGGGATTAATTTTATCACATCAATCTCATCCCAAATAAGGGGAATAATTCACAAAAATAACATAGGTGCAAATGTATTTACTCATCATCTTTCACATTGTGTAAATCTCCACTAGTATTTTCAACCAATAACAACAACAATATTTCCTTAGCTCTTTTGGCCATTCACAAGATTCGTTATTCAAGGCGTGGCCATATTTGATATTCCACACTTTTATTTTTTTTCTCTCATGTATCATCATCATAAATATCAACATACATATAATATTCCGAAAATCACAACTTTAAGTTCATTAGAAATGAACAATTTAAGCACAATAGATTTCTTTCAAGGAAATGGAGTAAAATAATTGGCAATTGATGAGCAAGTTAAAATCATCAATAAATAACACGCTATTTATTCTTGACATATTTTTTTTCACAAAGGGCAATACACAATTTCCACTCATGAATATGTAAGAACGCAAAACGCATTGAAAATACTCACAAATCATAGCGTCTGTTAAAACAGCCACGTATGAGCATGAATTTATTTCATAAGCTTTTAGGCAATTCTATTTTCGATATCAATTTTGGAACAGTTGAATCAAAGCTCATTTCATAATCTTTCTCACATCATCTTATTTCATTGGCACTATTGGCCACAAGTATAACTTTCACTCTTGGCACATTGGCCACACTTTATATTCTCAATTCACTTATTTCACTTCCAACCATCTTTATAGATTATCAGCAATAAGACATTTCCAATCAAAACTTTAGGTACACATATGAGAAATTAAGAGTCTTAAGCATATTGAGATTCTCTCACATAATTTGGCATCATAGCCTTCATTTGAAACATGTCTCAAAGACATAACATTTTAATACACATATCATTCTTGAACACATTTTCAAAGGATAACATAATGTGATAGGAACATTCGTAATACGTTTTGAATACATAATTCTCGACATTTTTCTTATTCGGGACAATCGAATTTATTGGGAACATCTCGGAACATAGAATAAGGAACTTGAGATAACCATATTTGAAACTTATGGGAACATCATGGAATTCAATTGTAAGAGAGTAGTTTAGCCATCATACCTTGGTAGAGCTCTTTAACGATATTAAAACCACTCACTACTCTTACAACTTCAATCTACATCAACATAATTCAATTGGACCAATATTAGTAAATATTTCCAGGTTTTTGGTCATTTTGGCATTTTATCAAACACCTAGAGTGCATAGTATTCAACTACCTTTAGTAATGGTATTTCTCCATCCAACAATACCTCCTTACCACCAACAAGAGAAATCCAAGTGTTCCCCATTATTACAACACTCAAAGATTAATAAAGTAATTATCCCCAAGTATCCAAATAACTGTATCACTCCAGTAATTCTCATGTAGTTCGGGTCTAAATTAAATTGTATTCCTAAGCTCGAAATCAATCGAATTAGCAATAGAAATTCAAGGGGCCTTACACATTAGCCTACATCGGTACCACAAACTTTGAGTTATTGGAGTTTGTTTTTACGGGGCCTTACAGTTACAGTACCAGCTACCACCCCCCCTGCACAACAAGCTCGAGGTGGAGGTCAAACATGTAGAGGTTGCCCTAGAGGGGAAGGCAGGCCAGATATTATGCCCTTCCTACTAGGACGGAGGTCGTTGCATTTGATTCTGTCATCACAAGTATTGTTCCAGTTTGTCATAGAGATGCATTAGTCTTGTTCGATCCAGGCTCCACTTATTCCTATGTGTCATCTTATTTTGCCTCATATTTGGGTGTATTCCGTGATTCTCTGAGTTCTCCTGTCTATGTGTCTACACCCGTTAGTGATTCTATTGTTGTTGACCGTATGTATCGTTCATGTTTGATTGCTCTTAGTGGTTTTGAGACCAGGTCCGATTTATTATTTCTCGGTATGGTGGATTTCGATGTTATTTTGGGCATGGACTAGTTATCGCCCTATCACACTATCCTTGATTGTCATGCCAAGACGGTGACATTGGCTATGCCAGTTCTACCGCGGCTAGAGTAGAAGGGTACCTTAGATCATGTTCCTAGCAGGGTTGTCTCATTTCTAGAGGCTTAGTGAATGGTTGAAAAGGGGTTTGATGCGTATCTGGCATATGTGAGGGATGTTAGTGTTGATACTCCTACCGTCGAGTTAGTTCCGGTAGTGAGGGATTATTCAGACGTATTTTCGGCGGATCTTCCGAGCATGCCGCCCGACAGATATATCGATTTTGACATTGATTTGTTACCAGACACTTAGCCCATTTCTATTCCACCCTATCGTATAGCCCCGATAGAGTTGAAAGAGTTAAAGGAACAATTGCAAGAGTTGCTTGATAAGGGCTTCATTCAGTCTAGTATGTCACCTTGGGGTGCTCCTGTCTTATTTGTAAAGAAGAAGGATGATTCTATGCGAATGTGTATTGATTATCGCCAGTTGAACAAGGTTACAGTGAAGAACAAGTACCCATTGACACATATTGATGACCTATTTGATCAGCTTCAGGGTGCCAGAGTGTTCTCTAAGATCGTCCTGCGTTCAAGCTATCATCAGTTGAAGATTCGGGAGCTATATATCCTGAAGACTGCCTTCAGGACTCAGTATGGTCACTACGAGTTCCTTGTGATGTCTTTTGGGCTGACTAACGCCCTAGTAACATTCATGCACTTGATGAACAATGTATTTCAGCCCTATCTTGACTCGTTCATTATTGTATTTATTGAAGACATTCTGGTGTACTCCCGGAGTCGGGAGGATCATGAGCAACACCTGAGGACTGTGCTTCATACCTTGAGAGAAAAGATGTTGTATGCAAAAATTTTGAAGTGTGAATTCTGACTAGAGTCGGTGGAATTTTTGGGTCATGTAGTATCGAGTGTGGGGATCAAGGTGGATCCGAAGAAGATTGAAGCAGTGTAGAGTTGGCCCAGACCATTCTCAACTACAGAAATCCGGAGTTTTCTTGGCTTGGCGGGGTATTACTGTCGATTTGTAAAGAATTTCTCGTCTATTGCTGTACCTATAACTAGATTGACCCAGAAGGGGTGCTCTGTTCACGTGGACCGAGGAGTGTGAGGAGAGCTTTCAAAAGCTCAAGAAGGCTTTGACTACAGTCCCAATATTAGTGTTGCCTACTGGTTCGGTGTCCTATATGGTGTATTGTGATGAGTCGTGCATTGGTCTCGACGCGGTGTTGATGCAGGACGGTAGGGTGATTGCCTACGCGTCTAGACAGCTGAAGGTGCATGAGAAGAACTATCATGTCCACGACCTCGAGTTAGAAGCTATTGTTCATGCCTTGAAGATCTGGCGGTACTATTTGTATGGTGTCCTTTGTAAGGTCTAGACCGATTACCAGAGTCTACAACATCTGTTTAAATAGAAGGATCTTAACTTGTGGCTGCGGAGATGGTTGGAGCTGCTTAAGGATTATGACATCACCATTCTCTATCAACCCGGGAAGGCCAATATGGTGGCCGATGCCGTGAGTCGCAAGGCGGAGAGTTTGGGCAGTTTATCATATCTACTAGTAGCAGAGAGGACTTTAGCCTTGGATGTTCAGGTCTTGGCCAACCAGTTTGTCAGATTGGATGTTTCCGAGCCGAGCAGAGTTGTGGCTTGTGTGGTTTATCATACTTCTCTTTATGATTGTATCAGAGAGCGTTAGTATGATGACCCTCATTTGCTTGTCCTTAAGGACACAATTCAGCACGGTGATGCCAAGGAAGTCACTATTAGAGATGACGATTATTACAGATGCAAGGCAGGCTATGTGTGCCTAATGTAGATGGCTTGCGTGAGTTGATTCTATAGGAGGCTCACAGTTCACAGTACTCCATTCATCCAGGTGCCGCAAAGATGTATCAGGACTTGAGGCAGCACTATTGGTGGAGGCGGATAAAGAAAGACATAGTGGAATATGTAGCTGGGTGCCTAAATTATCAGCAGGTGAAGTATGAGCATCAACGACCTGGTGGATTGTTTCAGAAGCTAGAGATTCCGAAGTGGAAATGGGAGCAAATCACTTTGGATTTCGTTGTTAGGCTCCCACGGACTTAGAGGAAGTTTGATGCAGTTTGGGTAATTGTGGATAGATTGACCAAGTCAGCTCATTTCATTTATGTAGTTACTACTTATTCTTTGGAGCAGTTGGCTCAGGTTTACATTCATGAGATTGTCAGGCTTCATGGCGTGCCGGTATCTATCATCTCTGATTGGGGTGCGCAGTTTACATCGCGGTTCTGGAGAGACGTACATCATGAGTTGGGTACTCGGGTGGAGTTGAGTACAACATTTCACCCTCAGATGGACTGACAGTCCGAATGCACTATTCAGATATTGTAGGATATTCTTCGTGTGTGTGTGATGGACTTAGGGGGGGTGCTTGGGATCAGTTCTTGCCACTTGCAGAGTTTTCCTACAACAACAGATATCCGTCGAGCATTCAGATGGCACCGTATGTGGCTTTGTATGATAGGCGGTGCCTCTCCAGTGGGTTGGTGCGAGTCAGCGAGGCTAGGCTATTGGGTACAAATTTGGTTCAGGATGCCTTAGAAACTGTTAAATTGATTCAGGATCGACTTCGTACAGCCCAATCCAGGCAGAAGAGTTATGCGGATCATAAGGTTCGGGACGTTGCATTCATGGTTAGGGAGCGGGTCTTGCTCTAGGTTTCGACCATGAAGAGTGTTATGAGGTTCGGGAGGAAGGTCAAGTTGAGCCCTAGGTATATTAGCCCTTTAGAGATTCTTGACAGGGTTGGACAAGGATCTATCTTTTGTTGAGGAGCCGGTGGCCATCTTGGACAGGCAGGTTCGAAAGTTGAGGTCAAAGAACATCGCTTAAGTGAAGGTTCAGTGGAGGGTTCATTCGGTCGAGGAGGCGACATGTGAGACCGAGCATGATATGTGCATCCGTTATCCTTATCTTTTCACCACTTCAGGTATGTATCTATACTCGTTTGAGGACAGACGTTAGTTTTAAGAGAGAGAGAGAGGATGTAATGACCATGCCGGTCATTTTGAGAGCATTATCCCCCAACCCCTAATTATTGCTCCCTCTATTTCATTTTTGGGTTTTGTCACTCGTCGGGAGGTTTGGTTTTTGGTTTTGGAGTGAAATGGGAACATAGTCCCTAAAAGTGGAAGTTTAAGTCGTAGAAATTGACCGTAGGTTGATTGGTGTGAAGACAACTCCGTAATGGAGTTTTCACGGTTCCAATAACTCAGTAAGGTGATTTTGATCCTGGGAGCATGTCCAAATGTTGATTTGGATGTCCGGATGTCATTTCGGCATTAATTGTCGAAAGTTGAAAAATTGGATGATTTTAGGAAAGTTTTACCGGGAGTGGACTTTTTGATATCGGGGTCGGATTCTGATTCCGAAAGTTGGAGTAGGTTCGGACTCGCTTTGATATTGAGGTCAATCGGACTCGCTTTGATAGGTTTCGGCGTCAGATGTACAAGTTAGGAGTTCTTAAGTTCATTAAGCTTGAATTGGGGTGCGATTCGTGATTTTAGCATTGTTTGATGTGATTTGAAGGATAGACTAAGTTTGTATTGTATTTTAGGACTTGTTGGTAGGTTTGGTTGAGGCCCTGGGGGGCTCCGGATGGTTTCAGATGGTTAACTGATCGAGTTGAGGCTTAGAGAATGGCTGAAGTGCACCAGTTCTGGTGCAATCGCACATGTGCAAGTTTGACCACAGGTGCGAGCTCGCAGAAGCGAGCGGGTGGGCACAGATGCTGAGCTGGAGAAGGTGCCCAGTGGTCGTAGGTGCAACGAGGAGGTCACAGAAGTGGTGTCTCTTATGCTTAAGGATGAGCGCAGAAGCGGAAAGGCCAGGGGGGCCCTGGTGATCGTAGAAGCGGACTTGGTCCGCAGGAGCGCATGCGTAGAATCGCTCCTTGGCCGCAGGAGCGGAAGCGCATATGCGCATTTGGGTCCGTAGAAGAGGACGTGTCTGGACTAAGTGAGAATCACACATGCGATGGGAATTCCGCAGGTGTGGAGCCACAAAAGCGGTTATGGGTTCGTAGATGCGAATTCACTGGGCAGAAAAAGCCTAAGTTCGAGGGTTTGATTTCATTCTCCATTTTTGGACCTTGAGAGCTCGATTGAGGCGACATTTCGAGGGTTTTTCAGAGGAAACATTTGGGTAAGGATTCTTGACTTATATTTGATTAATTTCCACTAAGATATCATTTGTTCTTCATTTAATTAAGGATTTGGGTTGAGAAATTTATGAAAAAGGTGGAAAAATCCTTAGGCCGAATTTTGAGGTTTTGATCGAGAATTTCGTATTGGATTTGAGTAATTTTTTAATGGGTGAACTCGAAATTAAATGGGTGTTTGTATTTTGTGACTTTTTCTCGATTTCGAGATGTGGGTCCGGGTCGACTTTTTGTGGCGATTTTTCGATTCTTTGCTAAAGTCGTAGATTTATTATTTAAATTAGTTTGGCTAGATTTGGGCCGTTCCGAGTCAAAAAATTGAGGGAAAGGCATTCTTATTGACTGATTGAGCTTGGTTTGAGGTAAGTGACTTGTCTAATCTTGTGTGGGGAACCTCCCCTTAGGTTTTGATATTGTTATGATATTTGCAATACGTGAAGGTCGTGTACGCGAGGTGACGAGTGCGTACTCGGGTTAAATGTTGAAAATCTTATTCTTGCTGAGTAGATTAGTTTTTCTAGCATGTATAGTCATCATGTTTAGCTTAATGTCGTATTTTTACGTGTCTTAGATCTTACTTGCAATTTGTGCAACATGTTTAGTTGAATTACCTGCTTCCTTAATTTTGTATTAAGTCCTTAACTGTAGGATTCCTTATTGTACATTCGTTGTTCCATAGGTTATGAGTGTGTATTTACTTTTGTGACTACGGGGTGGTACCTCGAGAGCTCCCCATGTTGCATATTTACTTTTGGGACTGCGAGGCGGTACCTCGAGAGCTCCCCTATTGTGTATTTACTTTTGGGACTATGAGGCGGTACCTCGGGAACGCCCCTGTTGCATATTTACTTTTGGGACTACGAGTCGGTATCTTGGGAGCTTCCCCTATTGTGTATTTATTTTTGGGACTACGAGGCGGTACCTCGGGATCCCCCATGTTGTTTACCTTTATTTGCTATTTTGTTACCTTTCTATAACTTCTCATTGTTTAAATTCTCAGTCATTTCATTATATTGTTATATCTTCTGCCTTGTTTCCTTTTTATTCCAGTAGGGTCCTGACCTGACCTCGTCACTACTCTACCGAGGTTAGGCTTGAAACTTATTGGGTACTATTGTGGTGTAATCATACTACACTTCTACACATCGTTTGTGCAGATCCAGGTCCTCCTTACCTAACCAGGTACCCGTGAGCTAGGCCGTACGTGGAGACTTCAAGGTGCATCTGCCAGCGTCCGCAGACCTCGGAGTCCCCCTCTACCTTTATGATGGTGATTTATCTATTTTCTTTAGACTCTAATGTGTAGATACACTTAGCATTTTTTCTTTAGAGCTTGTGACTTATTTTCTCTTTAGATTCGAACCGTTCAGAGTTGAAAAATCGAGGGAAAGGCCTTCTAGTTGATTGATTTAGCGTGATTTGAGGTAAGTGACTTGTCTAACCTTATGGGGAGGGGGGGGGATTCCCCTAAGGATTTGGTATTATTATAATAATTGTGATATGTGAATCCGTGTACACAAGGTGATGAGTGCGTACACGGGCTAAATGTGAAATTTCCGATTTTTAGCTATGTAGTTTCCTTTCATGCTTTAATTGAGTCACTTTAACATGTTATAGTCCTCATATTCAGTCTAATTTCACATGTCTACTTGTTTTATCTCTTATTTGCAAATTGTCCTACATGTTTAGTTGAAGTACTTACTTCCTTTATTCGGTATTCATTATTTAACTGTTGAATTCTTTACTTGAAATTGCTATTCTTGGAATATCTTGTTGTTGAATTTGGTTAAGTTGCAAAGGCCGTGGTTCCTATTGAGGTAAAGTTTAAGTTGTGAAATATCATTTTATTGAGTTACTCTTCGGTTGCTATTGTTGAGACTTTGTGTACATTGTAGTTGAGCCGTGGGCTCCTTATTTTGAAATTCTGTTATTGTTTGGCTTTTCTGGCAAGTGGTGATATTGGGCACTTGAGTTACGAGTTGTGATACGTTGTGATATTAATATGCATACTATGGTATAAGATTTGGGTATTGAAACGCATGCGGTAAAATAAGGTGGGCTTGATACGCGTGGCTAGTAAGGGAACTACTAGAAGTCGTGCGGTGTGATAAGGCGGGCTAAAATGCGGGATGCTATTTTGGAAAAAATAATTTTCAAAAATAAATGTAAAGGCTCCCGGTGATATAAGGAAAGACTATGAGTTACTTTTATGATTTGGGACTAGTAAAAATAATTTACTAATAAGTTCAATCATTTTATCATTGAATATAAAATGATAGAAGAGTTTGAACATTAAAACAAGTGAGAAATAAAAATTTGGATTACAACGCTGGAATAACCCAGATAATAGAAAGGAAAACAAAGCAAATTACCAAAACTCCTTCCGGGTGGGGAGAGGAGTAGCTTCCCAATTGGCCCAACGAGTTGCACATCTGGGTTACTATAACCTTCCCTGATTTCCACCATATTAAACAGACTCTGGAACCTCATGATTAACTCTTCATTAACATCGACTACAGGTTTCGGGACTGATGATATTGGACGTTTTGCGGCCCCTGAATTGACAAAAGACTTGGAGATGTGTGGAACATGATTGGGGAGTGACCATACCTTCTATTTCAGATTTTTAGCCCTTTTCACATCCTTCTCTGTGGGCGTGAATCCCAAACCAAATGTACCAAGATTTTTACGTGGGCACACAGGATGCACAATACCCTGTAGAGATGAACCCAGACCTTTACCCATCACAAAACCATTCTTCAACATTTCATTTGCTACCATGACGGACGCGGAGGATAGCTTCGGTCCTGGAATGCATTCTCCCCCGGGAATCTTCTCAACAGACACCGTTTCGAAAGTTTGGTAGACCCAAGGCCCTTTATCATCTTCAGCTTCAATAAATGGAACAGACGGGTTATTATAAGCAGATATGTCCTCATCACCGTGCACAACTATTTCCTGCCTGTCCCATTCGAATTTTACCATTTGATGCAGAGAAGACGAGACTGCCTTAGCCACATGTATCCAAGGCCTGCCCAACAACAGATTGTAGGAGATAGACACATCTAACACTTGAAACTCCATAGTGAACTCAACTGTCCCTATCGACAATTCGAGCATTATATCACCAACATAATCTTTACCTCCCCCATCAAAGCCTCGAACACATACATTGTTCATGTGGATATTTTCAGTGTCGATCTTTAACTTTTGCAAAGTGGACAGAGGGAAAATATTTGCACTAGAGCCGTTGTCAACCAGTACCCTTGAGACAACAGAATCCTCGCACTTCACCGTGAGATAAAGAGGTCGGTTGTGTTCTGTACCCTCCATAGAAATTTCATCATCTGAGAAAGTGATCATGTTTGCTTCGAAGATCTTGTTAGCAATCATTTCCAAGTGATTCACCGTGATCTTATCAGGAATACGCGCCTCATTCAAAATCTTCATCAGGGCTCTGCGGTGTTCATCTGAATGTATCAGCAAAGACAAAAGAGAGGTCTGAGCCGGTGTTTTCCTTAACTGCTCCACAATGGAATAGTCTTGCACTTTCATCTTTTTCAGGAACTCTTTAGCCTCTTCTTCGGTGACCGACTTCTTTACTGGGATTTGGCTGTCCTTGAATGACTTGGCTTTCCTCATTGCTTATGGGGTAAAACATCTCCCAGAACTAGTCTGTCCTCCGGTTTTATTGACTTCTTCCTCTACTTCTTTCCCTTTATATGTCACTATCACCTGTTTGTAATTCCATGGGATAGCCTTTGTATCAACCATTGGCAACTGGGTCACTGGCTTAATAACAACAGGGGTAATACAAGCTCCTTCCACGACTATGACAGGCTTGTTCGGGATCCCTGGCACGACTACTTTCGGCTTTTCCTGACTTGCTCCAACATCCTTCGGAGGCCCTTTCACGACCAACATAGGCGACTTCACGTTGAATATGCTTAGTTTCTCTATCACCCCTTCAACTGTCAAGGGCGTTGCTTTGGGAGAGTCTAGAGCCTTAACCGAATTACCTTCACTGGCATGAATTATCATGACGGACTTGGAAGGATTCCTGAACTCCCCATCCTTACGAACTATTTCAATCATGTGTGTCTTTGCATGAGCTGGCAAAGGATTTGGATTGATGTTTGGCGCATCTGGGCTTTGGACTACAATTTGATTTATATCAATAAGCTCTTGGATTGCCCTCTTCTAATTCCAACACTTGTCTGTGTTGTGCCCTGGGGCATAAGAAGAATATGCACACCTCAGAGAATAATCAAGGTCCTTTGGGGGTGTATTTGGTATCTTTGCCTCAATAGGCCTAAACAAGTCCAATTGCCTCAACCTTTGAAACAAACTGGCATAGGACTCTCTAAGAGGGGCAGCGATTTCTTTTTGATGTTTCCTTTCTCTCCTATACTCCGGCCTTGGTCAAAAGTTTGGACCAGTAGGGTTTCGGTAGGGTTGTGGGGGTGGATAAGAATTTTGTGGAGTTTGAGCACGCCATTGCAGGTAAGGAGGGGTTTGAGCATATAACTGTGCGTGGTGAACATGGTATTGGGGTGGTCTGACTGAGTATTGAGGGTCTTGTGGTGGGAAATAATATTGGGATGGATTATATGGAGCTTGGGTGCAGGCTTGGGGTTGGGGTCGAGGCTGAGTGTACTGGTGAAGTGAACCATTTGGGCCATGCCATGATCCAGAGACAACCATAGAGACATCATCCTTCTTCTTTTTGCATAACAAGCTTCCTGTGCCACTTTGAATTGCCTGCGTGGTTGCTTTTATGGCAGAGTAGCTTATGATCTTGCTTGACTTGAGTCCCTCTTCTACCATTTCTCCTATTTTTACCACATCGTTAAAGGGTTTACCTATGGCTGAGATAAAATGGCCAAAGTAAGTAGGCTCCAGGGCTTGAAGAAAGTACTCGACCATCTCGTCCTCTTCCATCGGAGGATTGACCCATGCATCTTGTTCTCTCCATCTAAACCCGTATTACCTAAAGCTCTCACTAGGCTTCTTTTCTACCTTCGTCAGGGATAGGTGATCCAGGAGAATGTCTATATTGTACTAAAAGTGCTGGGCAAAGGCCTGAGACATATCATCCCATATGTACCACCTGCTAGCATCTTGGCGCGTGTACCATTCTTGAGCTGCCCCAGTCAGACTCTGACTGAAATAGGCCATCAATAATTCATCTTTCCCACCGGCTCCTCTCATCTTACTGCAATAACCTCTCAAGTGGGCTACGAAATCCCTATGTCCGTCGTATAGATCAAACTTTGGCATCTTAAACTCGACGGGCAATTGGACGTCGGGAAATAAGCACAAGTCCTTGTAAGAAAACTTACTTGGCTTCATATCCCTTGCATGTTCCTCAAAGATTGCTCCAAACTCTTCACTTTCCTGAATATCTCATCTTGCTCCACGTTCTTAGATGGCTTCTTGGTTTCAACAGGAGGCTCAAAGTGAGGGGTGTAGCAATAAGGATCTGTGACCTTGAAGGTTGGTTCTGGAGCATAGTATTGGGCATCTGGAGCTTTGAATGCGGGTTCACTAGAAGATCGGTGGAGGGTAGCTTGTGTAGGGGTTATAAAAATAGGAGTATATGTCGGAGCAGGGTATGAGGTTGTTTTGGCTGGTGGAGCATGGAAAGTTTGGGACGAGGTGCCAGGGTAGTTGTGGTATGGGGTAAATCCCGGTGCATGTTTAGGGGAAAGATCAACAGTAGTGGGAACCTGGGCTTGTAACAATGGAGAGATGGGAGCAGTGTTTTCTGTATAGTTAGTGGGGAATGAAGGAGGAGAATGCCCCCTGATCCAAGCCTGATACATTTTTTCCATCTGATGTTTTAACCTTTAGACATCCTCTTTCAATTCAGATTCAGACTCCACAATCTCTCTCGATGGGTCAACAACTCTTGTGTCCAATTCTTTGCTAGTTATGACTACCTTGCGCTTTGATCTGGTGTTGTATGGATGACTCGCCAGAATGCCAACAAACTAACCACCTTCCTGAAATTGTAATAAAGATAATAGAGAAGAGCAAAACAAAGCTTACATGTTAGCGTTAGGGCATTTATTAGATAATAAAATCACATTACGTGCAATGCACCTAGCAACAACTAACGGTTCAAGAATGACTTTGAGGGTCGCAAGGGCATACGACATCATCCCAATTTATGAGCATTTCAATCTTCTCTGTTCTTTCTTTTCTAGCACTTTTGGCTTACATCATTTTCTTTCCCTTCTTTTCTCTTTGCTTATCACTCTTTTCTTTTCTCTCATTTCTCATACCCCACAATTCCATCCTTTTTTTTCTTTAATTTTTAAAATAATTCGATCGAACCTGATGTAGGTTGCCTACGTATCATGTTACACATGAATCAGACCAAGCGTAGTTCTAAAAAAGTGGTGGAAAATAAGTTATAAATAAAAATCTTTTTGTCTTTTTCATTTATAATAAAGTTTTTTCAAATATAAAACAGGGAGTACGATAACGTAAAACTCAACTACACTACGACAGACTCTGACACCACCTAACGGGCTCAGTACTACTGGACAGGACTAGAAAGTTAATGAAAAAATAAAACAGACTCAAAACATATAAATAAAAATCCTTCTCAAGTTGCTCCTGAGTGCGGTGCTCCTGGCTGGGATGGTCCTGGGGCATCTGTAATGCTCAAACTTTATAACATGCCTCGTAGAGATGCACCAATGCTGGGAACAAAGGTCTTGGTGTGTGCCCCCGCCTCCTGAAGGCCGACGACCCTAAACAAATACTGACCAAGTTGCTCCATATTTGCTCCGAAGATTCAGAGTTGGCGGCTCCCATTGCCTTCTGCCCAACTATTGTATCACCCTAATTGGTGTGTATGGCCTCACACACCTAAGTCCTATCAACATCAAGAAAGTCTTCATGCGACACCCCACCAAGATCTCATCTAAAGGTAGCCAAAGGTAGGCCCACAAAATATTCTCACCTGTCCTCAACCCTAGGAACTCGATCCAGGCCATGACGCCTACTGGATACGTAAACCTTGGAGATTTCATCCTACACTCAATGCATACCACTTGATCACGCAAAGCACAGTTAATGGGACAAAGTAAGGAAGTGGTGTGTAAGTGTTCCATCATCCACAATTGCAGCAAAAGGTTGCTCCCTTCAAAACACCTAACACCTCCCCTAACTTCACTAAGGGCTCGATACAACTCTATCAAGATCATTGGTACAGTGGTAACGGTTTTGCGTTGCTTCTCATGAAATAATGCCATTACCACTGATTGCAGACGGGTGTTAATGTGCCTCTCGTCTAAAGGAAATACCAATATTCCCAACAAAGCAAGGCTGAAGGCTTCAAGGCGACGCATTTTCCATTTTGCCTTAGTTGTGAAGAACGCATCCCAAAAGACATAAAAACTATCCTGTGGTCCAAATATAGCAAACAAATATCGAAGGATATCCAGGACTGCTCGAGGCATCCTAAATTCTTATTGTCTTTCAGCCCCAGGTCGCTAAGGAATCTTGTCCTAGAGTGATCTCGGGGAAGTATCATGTCTTTGCCTATGTAACTTAGACGAGTGAGACCGGACATTTCTGACAAGGTAGGAGTCATTTCACAATCTTCAAATCTGAAAACCATATTGTGCGGGTCCCAGTAGGTCAACATTTCCTCCACTATGTCCGGACGGAGTGTGATATCAAGAAGCTAAGTGAGGGTGCCTAACTTCTCCATTAGCTCATGCTGCTCCAACAGTGAAAATATTTTCCACCACCTGACCAACTTCCTAGGAATCTTTACTACCATCAACACTTTGTATCGAATTAGTGGATCCAAAACTGGAGGAAGAGAATACGGTTAGCGACTCAAGACACTATGTGACACCACAACACTTCCTATTGGACACATGCAAGACATGATTGGGCTATTTTTGCAAAATGGCCTACGTGGCTAGGGGTGGCTATTAGTGCAAACTCAACAAAGGTGACCTCTAAGACATGGATATACCCCACTAAGACTTATACGACTTCAAACTCCCAATAATCATGGCCCAAAATTATTTTACAGAAATGACCCATTTTGCAAAAACGGCCGATATGGCAAAACGTGGCTAAAGATGTAAACTTAAAAAGGACGGACCTTAAGGTACCGGGACACTTATTTATGTATTCAGGATTTTAAGACACGGGTCATTGAACCACTTTTGCGAAAATTACCCCATATTGCAAAACGACCGATGTGGCCAAAAGTGGCTAGAAATGCAAATTCAATAGAGACCGACCTTAACGCCAAGAGAAACCTAATTGTGGATTCAATAATCTAAGTTACGGATCACTGAATCACTTTTGCGAAAATGGCCAAAAAATTGAGACATGCTTTATTTTTTGTTTGGTCCAAATTGAGCCCAATTTCGAGTCCCCTACCTTAGCCCAACAATTTCAACCATCAGCCCCTACCCATCTGAGCCCACGACCCAAAACCAACCTACCTAACCCACTCCATCTCACCCTTTAATCCCAACCACTCGTCCCCTCTTATCCAACGACCACAATTCATTCCCCACTTCATATAAAAGCCTAATATTCATTAACCCTAACCCTAAAGACCTAACCAAATCGGTGCCCCACCCTATCTCCAAGCCTCTACCCGTCTCAAAACCGGCGAGTTTACTCAACGAATCACCTCATGCCCCCCTCTCTTCTCCCTCCTCCATGTCATCAAGATTCCAATAACCTCTGACAAGAATATCCCCTCCATGTGCCAGACTATAACCACATTAGAATAATTCGAATAAATATTTTAAAAAAAATACTAGGAATATTAAACTACTTCAAAATGCGCGAGTCAAAAACTATATGCTTATAGTGTTGGTACCTAAATCCTCTTGTGATTATGAAGAATCTAGACCTTTATTGATTCATTTAGAGCAACAACGATTACTTCAGTTCCTTGTGGGGCTAAATGAGATCTACAATAATGTGTGGAGCAATGTATTTCTAAGAAGGCCAGTGGTATTTGTAAATGAGGCATATGCCATTGTTACACAGGAAGAAAGTCAGAGGACATTGGGTGTGACAGACACCAACATAGATCCTCTGACTATGTTAGCATGGAAGACTCGGGGATTTAAGCCTAAGAAAGCTAGGTTGATCTATGAACATTGTGGATACAAAGGTCACTTGAAAGAAAATTGCTATAAGTTAGTTGGATATCTAGCTGATTTTAAGTGCAAAAAGAAGCCTCAATTTGGTGGAAACAAAACCTATGCCAACACTGTTAGTGCAGATGATGCTGTTGGGAGCACTAATCAACCACACGGACATTATCTCATAGAGGAACAATACAAATAATTGGTGGGACTGCTAAATAAACCTTCAGGAGGTGAATGTTCTACTAATATGGCAGGGGTCGTATCCTTGTTGTCCAATGCTACCATAAGTAGTTGGGTGGTAGACTTAGGAGCTACTCACCATATTACTTATAATAAAGAAACACTAAACAATGTTAAAATAAGTTAAAAACAAGGAAATAATGGTGTACAATTGCCAACTGGAAATAAGGCAGGGGTAACACACACAAGAGATGCAGTAATCCTAGGAGGCCTGTGCATAAAAGATGTATTACATGTACCCGACTTTAAGTTCAACCTCTTATATATGGCTAAACTCACTAAGGATCTCACTTAAACAGTAAAATTCTATCCTGAGTTTTGTGTGATGCAGGTGTAACAACTAAATTTCATTCCTGAAAAATAATAATCAAGACAAAAAATATATGGATAAATATTATATTCAATTTTAAGTGATTGGGTTACAATCTCTAGAATATCTCGAATCTAAAAAGATGTGGTCCTCTGATTCTTCTCCTCACGAATGATGGTTCAAGAGCTTGAGAGCTTGATCTTGAACTTGACAGATTTCAAATTTGCGGTGCGTCACAAACAACTTGAAGCTCGTCATGAACCAGGATTTGTTGTTGGGTTATCATGAACGAAAGATTTGAAGCCGCCCGCTTATGATTTGAGTTCGCCTTTGGAATTTGACCACATACGATGATTGCAGATATGGATGGAGACTTTGATGCTATTCTTCAGAGCTTCTTTAGACTTTCCTTCTGCTTACTTGCTTGTTCTTCTAGCCTTCTGATTTCTGGGGTCCCCTTTAGCCTTCCCCTTTGACTTCATTATATATGTGTGAGTGGGGTAGCCTCCAAGAAAACCCTAGTGGCCATTGGGTTTGAGGCTCATGGGCCGACCCATTAGATAGAAGAATAGGCTTGTGCAATTGTATTGGACTTTTATTTAAATCAATTTGATTATATTTAAATAATTAACCCAATTATATTAGTCTATCATATTTATTTGGACTAATATATATTTTATTTGAGATAAAATCCAAGTTTCTTGTAAATTTAAATTTAATAAAATTTAACTATCTACAAATGCCCTTTACTTCAAGGCTTGTTGGAGTGTAGACTTGCCGAAATGATTGACGATACTTGAAGTACCAGTGATAACATCATTTTTTGTCCATCATTGTGTAATGATACTTTGTCGAGAGTTGTTAAGTGTTATTTTTTGAATAGTGACTTGGAGTCATCGACGATTGAAATTTTGTCTTCACATTTTTCATGCGAACTTGAGCAAAGTTACAGGGAAGTTCTAGTTCATTCAAAATGAACCATCGACCCCTGGCAGCAAAATGTGTCTTGTAGCTTTAATCCCCTTTTCAAGTGAGAGAATAAATTTGGCAGCTTTCCTTATGTAGTATGAACTTAGTTAAAGAATAATTAAGTTTACGAGAAAGCTTCGATTTATTTCCTTGAATTCTGATTCCAAAGATCCGCTTCCCTTTTGTGTGCAAACTTTGGAATATTTATTCAAACAAAACTCTCACACCATGGTATTATTCCAATTCGAGAGTGGTCCTAGAATCCATCTTTATCATGTAAGACATCCTAAGTCCTAACTGTCGTGCCCCATTTTTTCTCGCGAGAACAGGCTTCGACATGTGACCACTCTTTTTTAGGAGGTATTAAAAGAGTAGAGTCGCCACCTAACGGGTTTTAAGGTGCGTTAGGGCACCTACTATGCAGATAACTCTGTTTGACTAGTCTACGTCACCAAAGATCGGGTAAGGGTTCAAGTTACCTCAAAAAGAAGGTGTTAGGCACTACTCGAGGTCTACAATTATGGGTTCCGGCTGAACGTAAGATTATGTGGATTATGATTAAGCTAGGTGATCAAATAAGCCAAGGAATTCAGAAGTCACATAACTTTATTACAACATAATTGACACAGATCTTAGTGCGAATATAGGGATACGACTATTTAGATCTAATAACGACATACAAAGAGGGGGAGGGGGGGGAGTCCTAAGTTTTTTAGCCGAAAGGGTCACCCCATGCCACATAAATAATAGTTCGTAACTCCCTCAAGATGGGGTGTTACTTATATTATTCAGCGGTCACAAACTATCATCTCCTGCTACCTGATTACTGTGTTAAAGTTGTTACCTAAAAGCATTATAATTCAATTATAGGTCGTACCCTATGCGTGCACTACCCGTCCCATGCCCATGGTCCAAGAGGTTTTGGACCTTTATTTAGATGGTTCTAGACTTTACTTAGGTTGCCTAAAAAATGATAAATCTAAGCGACATTCAAAACATGTAGGACTGCAAATAAAGACAATATATGACTCAAGTTGGCCTCCACATGTAAGCAACAAATGCACGCGAGCAAGTTCATGTTATAGACAATAGACAAATTTTAGAATTAAGAACCTTAAGCCCTATAGACATGGTTTCTATGTGACTATGCATCAAAACATACAAGAGGCTTCAAAGGCTAGGCGCTGCTTATCTCCAAATAATTATACGATTGTTGCATGCTGATTAGAGATTGCAGATTTCTTATAGATGTTATTTCTAGGTGATTTACACACTAAGTGACAATGAAATCTGTTGGAGAAGAGCCCAGAATTATTCATGCTTTTCTGACAGTAGCATAAAGGAACAGCAAATAACTTTTGGAAAATTAACCTTTTTAGGCGAGAAGTATTACCCTATAGGCAGGATCTCTAACAATTGACGATTGAGACCAATTCTATTGTTATATTTTATCCCTATAGACATGATTTCTAGGTGAACAGTGCGATACAGTAGCAAATGGAATGATCAAAATCCTATAGGCATAATTTCTAGTGGATATGCTGCAGTTATGCGAATTGGAAGAAAGTTTAGTGGTATTTGTTTCCTATAGGCAGGTTTTCTAGTAATACATAACAATAGAAATAACTGAATCATTTGTATTCATGTTTGCAAATAGCCGAATAGTGTTGGTGTGTGCCTCTCCTAATGACATGATTTCTACAGTGCACATAGAAATTGAATGGCATATATAGCAAGTAAATCATTGAATCCTATAGGCATATTTTCTACCTTATATGCAAGCATCAGAATCTACCCATTCCCCATTTTACTAACACCCAATTATTCATTACAAAGTTATTACAGGCCCAATAATGAATATGATTACAAATATTATACAAATAATGACAGTAGGCTCATAGCAGGCCCAAAAAAGAAACATCCAGCATTGCCTGGCCCTTCAACAACCCTCACGTAGCATACCCATGAACCATATTCATCAGCACAACGCAGAATACATAGAAGAACTCGAGCCAAGTCATACAACCATAGGTTGACCACATTACCCAAACATTGAACCACTTGAACCAAGTAGTTCATATATTTAGTAAACAGTAGGAAGAAAGAATTGAGTGTCAGAGATAGCTCAATAGTAGAGGGAGTGGCTAAAAGACCCCAAATCCCACTGTGTCAGAGTTCACAAGGGTCTCGAATGGATCCCGAGCAGTGCTCACACTAGGAGGTCAGTAGTAAGAGCCTTGGTGGCGTTGGCTTTCAGCCGGCCAAGAATGATAGGTTCAAAACAGCATATGTAACAAATGAGAGAGAGGACAATGGTTTGAGGGGCCGAAGTTGAGGGAATACATTTATAGCTTGAAGTGGACATAGAAAAGTTAAGAACACAGAGAAACTAATCAAACAGGTCACAAGACTTAGAAGCAGGTTCAACAAGACTTAAAAGCAGGTTCAACACTTAGCAAAATAACACATAGGCAGTCACATATTGAAAGAGTTAAGGGAGAAACAAGTTTGCAGGATTAACAAAGATTATCAAACACATGTGCATAATACTAAATAAGTTTAAGTGGAGCATTAACTTAAAGTATTAGAACCTTGGGGACCAAATCATGTTAAGTATCAATCACAATATCAAAATACATGCATGTTAACTTACATCATGAAGCAAAACAATATCAAATATGGTAAGGAAACACAAGTTGAGATAGCTACTCTAAAGGTTCAAATAATCACTAAAGGATATGAGATTCAGCAAACAAGAACATGGCAAAGTGTCAAAACTAGCATGAGAGCGGATCATAGTTAACAGTGAACATATTACATATGCGAGTTAGTCATTACAGGAATGCAGAACATAGTAGGAAAAACAAACTCATATCAAACATCAAGTACATACATTCAGGTATCAACACATTAAGCTTAAGAGGGTCTAAATTATTCAGGTGAAGCATATTCAAATAACATATTTCAAAACTGGTAGCTTTATTTAAAATCAAATGCTAAAGAGGTTCAAACAAGTGCAAAAACTAACAAGGCTGCACACAGAAGTAGCCCAGAACACATTAGGCCACAAATTTCATAGGTAAGAGTATGCAAATTGTGAACACAGAAGAACAAAATTGTAAAAAAGCCAAAAGACTTACTAGTTATCAGTTGACAAAAAGAGACAACAAGAAAGAACAACCTCCACAATACTCTGAATATCAATCAAAGATAGATAACCCAGAATCTTAGTGCGTCAAAGTTCCCAAGGGCTTCGAATAAACCTCGGGCAGTGCTCAGACCAAGAAAAGTTAAAAAATCGAAATCCGATAGCCTTGGCTTTCAGCTGGCCAACAATTAGAGTATACAACAAGAGAATAAGAGAATAATAGAGTAATAACTTCAATTTTTTAGTGAATCCGAGTGATTAAAAGTCTGTCTTAAAGGGGAATGTGGCCGGGTTTATATAGTAGTAGGTTTTGAACGAACAAACATGGAAAATAGTCAATCAAGCGCAAATAAGGAAAGAAACTATCACATGCAATCACTAATAGAACCATTGAAGGTAAAATCGGATTTCAAACCCCAATTAGAATCGTACTCAGGGTAAATTGTTCACAGACTCTAAGCACGATGGAATCAACGGGGATATGCCACAAACAAGAAGAAATTTACTCCTTTTGAGTGTATAGAACCACAATCGCATCCAGAACCATAGAATCGGAGCCAAATATATGAGAATAGAAGTTTCCATAAGTTTGAAGGTAATAAAAGTTACCATAAGTGAATGATAATAGTATAAAAGGTAAGTAGGATCCGCTTCTAACGTGTATGAAAAAGGGAAAATGGGGTCTTTTGGGCCGGTTAGGCTTTGGTCTCTGAAGAAGAAGAGAGAAGGTGAGGGTGATTGTGGAGAGATGAGTAAGGTATTAGGGTTTGGGTGAGTATAATAAAAAATGGGGGAAGGGTTGTGGATCGTTGATCATTTAAAATCAGCGGCCAGGATTAGAGAAGAAGCGGGGCGGGTCAAATAAATGGGTACCGACCGGGTTAAGGTTAAGGGGTTGTTTGGATTGGGCTGCTGAAGAGGAGGGTGAGTGGGCTGAATGTTTGGGCCAAAATTGGTCCGAAAATTAGCTTAAAATTTGGCCAACTTTTAAATAAGAGATTAAAGGGAAATAATTTAATATAATAGTTAAAAAATAAATATAAAAAATAATACTTATGCAAATTAATAATTTAAAACAATAGTATAAGATTATAAAAAAATTTAAAAATTATTTTGACCTTGAATAAAATGATAAATGCAAATAATTGCAAACTATTGGCTATTATTGCAAGATTGTGTAAATAGCCTAAAAATACTAATATAATTATATGAAATGAAGTAAATATTTAAAACATATGCAAATAATACTCTGTATGATTAAGTAATCACAAAAAAATAATTTAAAGAAATAATTGGTGAATATTCACATAAATTAAATACAAGAAAATTAATTTTAAAACTCTAAAAATTATGAAAAATTATAAAAATTCTCATATAGATCTTGTAAATTAAATAGTGATGCAGAATGATATTTTGAAAGTATACATGCTATTTGAAAAATATGAGGGCAAAATTGGGTATCAACAGCTGTCCCTCTTTACCCGAGAATGATAAAAGAGTTGTCGGGTAAAGAAAATAATGACCGATTTTGACCGAATGAGGTGATTTAAAAGATGGAGGCCGAACCTTGGTTCCTAAGTTGCCTACATATCCCTGGTGTTTCGGGAATCAGGCCGTGTGTAGTTCAAAATCCAATGGTGAACTGCACCGATAGAGTTGTTATAGGAATGATCGTGTGTTTCGGAAAGGGTTCCTTTGGGTAGAATAGTATCAGATTAATTTATGCGAAGTCATGAATTCGAATTTGAAATGTTATGGATGTAAATATCTGAACGGTCATAGATTAAAAGGCAGGTAATTGATGGTGGTCGGTTATGTTTGAAATAATAGCAGGATGCGAACGTTATGAACGGAAACTGGAGCAAAGATTGATCCCGTTAGGAGAACGGTTACTTCTTGGATTACCTGCAAAACTTAAAACACGATGCATGCAAGTATATATGGATTATTGCGAGAATTTAAACATGATGCAAATTCCCTTTGGACCATGAAAGTTGTCTTTGGACGGTGAGGATGATGTCCTTAGACCATGACGTCCTGGGCCATGAATCATGTGATAAAGGATTCGAAGGCCATGAAATGATGTCCTCGGGCTATGAGAATGGTGCCTCTAAACCATGATGCCTTTGAATAATGATGTGCACTTTTGATAGATCCTCAGGCCGTGGAATGGTGTCTTCCGGCTATGAGGATGATGCCTTCAGACTATGACGCCTTTTGACAAAATGGCGGTGTTTCAGCCCATGGAATGCAAAGACATGATGTTTGGTCATATGCGAAGATACAACAAGATAAAGCTTAGTCTTGGGGTAATATGAGGGCAGTGCTTAGCCCTGGGTGTGTAGAGGATAGTGTCAGGTTTTAGATAGCATAATGGAGATAGCATTTAATCATGAGGAAAGGCAGTGCTTAGCCTTGTGGAATTAGGGAGGCAATGTTTAGCCCCATGTAGGAAGATGAGACAATTCTTAGTCTCATGCAAGTAAGGAAAACGATGCTTAGCTTCAGGAAGGAAAGGCAGTGTTTAGCCTTATGCAATTAAGGAGGTAGGGCTTAGCCTCGTGAAAATAGGGAGGCAGGGCTTAGCTTCATGCGAATAGGAGACAATGCTTAGTATCATGCAAGGAAAGGCAGTTATTAGCCTTGTGCAGTCAGGGAGGCATGGCTTAGCCTCATGCAAAATATGAGACAATGCTTAGTCTCATGCAAATAGGAGACAATGATTAGTCTCGATGCAAAGAAGGGAGACAATGCTTAGTCTCATGCAAGGAAAGGGCAGTGCTTAGCCTTGTGCAGCCAGGGAGGCAGGGCTTAGACTCAGGCAAAATAGGAGACAATGCTTAGCCTCATGCAAAGAAAGGCAGTGTTTAGCCTTATGCAGTTTAGGAGGCAGGGCTTAGCCTCATGCAAAATAGGAGACAATGCTTAGTCTCATGCAAATAGGAGACAATTCTTAGTCTTGATGCAAAGAAAGGAGACAATTCTTAGCCTCATACAAGGAAAGGGCAGTGCTTAGCCTTGTGCAGTCAGGGAGGCAGGGCTTAGCCTCATGCAAAATAGGAGACAATGCTTAGCCTCATGCAAAGAAAGGCAGTGTTTAGCCTTATACAGTTAAGGAGGCAGGGCTTAGCCTCATGCAAATAGGAGACAATGCTTAGTCTCATGAAAATAAGAGACAATGCTTAGTCTCGATGCAAAAAATGAGACAATGCTTAGTCTCATACAAGGAAAGGCAGTTCTCAGCCTTATACAATTAGGGAGGCAGGGCTTAGCCTCATGCAAAATAGAAGATAATGCTTAGTCTCGATGTAAGGAAAACGATGAGTGATAGTAGAGTGTTTCTTAGCTGGAGATGCTTGGGATAGATAATCTGCTATCTTGAAGGTAGTGACCTGATGTGTCTGTAGATATTATTATCTTACTGTGCCTGCATCCAAAGAAAAATTATGAGTTTTGTAGGGGAAGGTTGGTTCGCGCTTTTGGCTTCTGCTTTACCTGTGCTCCTGTCTTGAGATCCTTTTTGGGTCACCCTGGTTAACATCTAGCTGTTTATAGAAATAAAGTTTTTTGAAAGAAATGCGTGCATTTGATGAACGTGGTTATTTAAAATATAGTAGTATGCAATATCGACTAAGTTAGATGAACCAACGACTGTTACATATTTTAGAGACATTGCTGCTTCCTTGCTCTAGAATTTTGAGGGTCCTCCTAAAAATTCTGCCCCAGTTTAAAAGCAATTCTTTGATTGTTCTGCGTATGATGAAATTGGCTGGAGTTGTTTTATAATTTGGAGGGTCCTCCCTAACATTCTGCCCCAGTTTCTGACCATGGAAAAAATGAAGATTTTATTGTGATGTGACCGAACCCACAGGGCTGCCTACGTATCCCCTCTTAAACAGGAATCAGATCAAGCGTAGTTCAGTTACATGAAGAAATGTAAATAATCTAAACATAGTATCTCTTGACTGCGTCTGAGTTGATAGGTTTTGGCCAAACTTCTCCGTCCATCTCTACGAGTATGAGCGCTCCTCCTGTTAGTACTCTGTGAACCATGTAGGGCCCTTGCCAATTGGGTGAAAATTTCCCTTTGGCTTCATCTTGATGCGGGAAGATTCGCTTCAGCACCATCTGCCCCGGTGTGAATTTTCTATGCCTAACCCTTTTGTTGAAAGCTTTGGACATTCTGTTTTGGTAAAGTTGACCGTGACATACTGCGTTCATTCTTTTTCCGTCAATGAGAGCCCATTGTTCATAATGACTTCGTATCCATTCTGCATCACTGAGTTCAACCTCTTGTATGATTCTCAAAGATGGAATTTCTACTTCGGCGGGAATGACGGCTTCAGTTCCATAGACCAGTAAATAAGGAGTTGCCCCAGTTGATGTGCGAACCGATGTATGATATCCAGGTAGGGAAAATGGTAACTTCTCGTGCCATTGTTTGTGATTATCTACCATCTTCCTTAATATCTTCTTGATGTTCTTATTGGTGGCTTCCACAGCTCCATTCATTTGTGGCATGTATGCTGTGGAATTCTTATGCTTGATCCTGAAGTTTTCATACATTGATTTCATCAAATCACTGTTAAGGTTGGCAGCATTGTCGGTGATGATTGGTTTCGGTGCCCCGAATCGACAGGCAACACGATCCCTAACGAAATCTGCGACGACCTTTTTAGTTACAACCTTGTAAGATGCGGCTTCAACCCATTTTGTGAAATAATCTATGGCTACTAGAATGAACCTGTGCCCATTTGAATCTGCGAGTTTGATTGGACCGATGACATCCATACCCCAAGCGAAAAAAGGCCAAGGTGCACTTGTTGCATTGAGTTCATTGGGTGGCACTCGTATCATATCTGCATGTACTTGGCATTGATGACACTTTTGGACATACCTGATGCAGTCCATTTCCATAGTCATCCAGAAATATCCTGCTCTTAATATCTTCTTAGCTAAAACAAAGCCATTCATGTAAGGTCCGCAAGTTCCGGCATGTATCTCTTCGAGCAATTTGGATGCTTCCTTGGCATTGACACATCATAATAATTCTAGATCTGAAGTCCTTTTGTACAGAATTCTTCCACTTTGAAAGAAATGGTTGGAAAATCTCTGGAGTGTGTGTTTCTGAGTATGATTTGTGTGCTCCGAATACTCTCCTTTTGCCAAGTATTCTTTGATGTCATGAAACCACGGATTCCCATCGGTTTCTTCTTCAACATGAGCAAAGTAAGCTGGCTAATTATGGATCCCTACTGGAATAGGATCAATGAAATTCTTGTCTGGGTGTTGTATCATGGAAGATAGAGTGGCCAACGCATCTGCGAACTCATTCTTGATTCTCGGAACATGTTTGAACTCTATTTTTGTGAATCTCTTCATCAACTCTTGTACGTAGTACAAATATGGCAATATTTTTGTATTCTTTGTAGCCCATTCTCCTAGAACCTGATGTACTAAAAGGTTTGAATCTCCAATTACCAACAATTCCTAAATGTTCATGTCAATGGCCAACTTGAGCCCCAAGATGCAGGCCTCATATTCTGCCATATTGTTGGTACATGTAAACCTGAGTTTTGCGGATACTGGATAGTCTTGACTTGTTTCTGGCACTAAAACTGCTCCAATACCTACTCCTTTGAAGTTTGCAGCTCCATCGATGAACATTCTCCAACCGTCATAGGTTTCAGTGATATCTTTTCCTACGAATGATACCTCTTCATCGGAAAAATACGTTTTCAGTGGTTCGTATTCTCCACCCACAGGAATTTCTGCCAGATGATCTGCCAATGCCTGTCCCTTGACCGCTTTCCGAGTTACATAGATGATGTCGAACTCACTCAGTAGTAGCTACCATTTTGCCAACTTTCCCGTAGGGATGGGTTTCTGGAAGGTGTATTTTAACAGATCCATTCTTGATATGAGATATATGGTATAGGCACAGAAGTAGTGCCTCAACTTCTGAGCTATCCACGTCAAAGCGCATCAGGTGCTCCAACAAAGAATACCGTGCTTCGTAAGATGTGAACTTCTTACTTAGATAGTATATTGCATGTTCCTTTCTTCCCGTCTCGTCGTGTTGTTCCAAGATACAGTCGAAAGCCCCATCCAGTACAGATAAATAGAGTAGTAGAGGTCTCCCGGGTTCTGGTGGGACCAGAGCAGGTGGTTTGGATAAATATTCCTTGATCTTATCAAAATGCTTTCTGGCATTCTTCAGTCCAACTTGTTCCAGCGTCTCTCTTTAACATTTTGAAAATTGGTTCACAAATCATAGTTGATTGTGCTATGAAACGACTGATGTAATTGAGACGCCCCAAGAAACTCATCACATCTTTCTTTTTCTTCGGAGGTGGAAAATCTTGGATAGGCTTGACCTTTGATGGGTCTAGCTCAATTCCTCGGCGGCCGACGATGAACCCTAACAACTTTCTAGCAGAGACTCCGAAGGCAAATTTTGCGGGATTTAGTTTCAGGTTGTATCTTTGAAGTCGATCGAAGAATTTCCTCAAATATGCTATATGATTTGTGCTTCTCTTGGATTTGATGATGACGTCATCCACGTACACCTCTATCTCCTTGTGTATCATGTCGTGAAAAATAGTTGTCATGGCCCTTATATAAATGGCTCCAACATTCTTTAGGCCAAACGGCATCATTTTGTAACAATATACTCCCCATGGTGTAATAAAGGCTGTCTTTTTGGCATCCTCTTCATCCATCCAGATATGATGATATCCCGCGAAGCAATCCACAAAGGATTAGAGTTCATGCTTGGAACAATTGTCAATTAGTATGTGTATATTGGGCAAAGGGAAATCATCTTTGGGACTTGTTCTGTTTAAATCCTGAGAGTCGACACACACTCTAACCTTCCCATCTTTCTTTGGAACTGGCACAATGTTAGCCAACCAGGTCGGATATTCAACCACTCTGAGAATCTTAGCTTTGATCTGCTTGGTGACTTCCTCTTTTATTTTCAGGCTCATATCTGGCTTGAACTTTCTAAGCTTTTGCTTTACAGGCGGACACATAGGGTTGGTAGGTAGTTTATGAGCCACTATGGAAGTGCTCAAACCGGTCATATCATCATAGGACCATGCAAAAATATTCTCATACTCCTTCAAGAAACGGATGTACTCTTCCTTCTCTGACGGTGATAGGTGAATGCTTACACGCGTTTCCTTGACTATTTCGGAGTCTCCCAAATTAACTGTTTCGGTCTTATCCAAATTGGACTTAGGCTTGTTTTCTAAGTTTTTCACTTCTCTGACTATTTCCTCAGGTATTATATCCTCTTCCAGATCTCTGAATCATTATCCTTATGTTGCATTGTTTCATTACATGTCATAGTCATAGGTTAACCGGGATAGGTAATAATAATGCTATAGAGAAAAAATGTAAAGAATAACAATAAATACTAAAATAATAATGCATTAGATAAATCTTGAAAATGTTAAACAAGTATGGATCGATGACTCGAGCAATTATTTCAAAACAAAATATGCTTAAAACAAAATACTGAAAATGTCTTAGATGCTCATAAAATTGCTTTCAAAATACATGGTGCAAATTGCCAGACTACCCAGGAACTCGACGGGCCCTTGATGGTGCAACATTCCAGTTCCTGAGAATAGCTCCCTTCTGCACGGTCTAAATAATAAGGCCTTCCGCCTCCTCCTCCTCAACTATCGCACTGCAATCCATGTCTTCATCGTCCAAAACGGATTCCTTATACCAGCTAGAACTTCATCCTCTTTGGACTCCCATATCATGCCAGCTTGATGAAATGACTGGATCAAATGTGGTACTGATTACTCTAGAGGGTAATAAGGACCACGCCATGGTGGCGACCAATTCTGATACTCGTGCCAGGTGTATTCATACCCAAGCCCAAAAGTTGTGCCGTGACGCTTTAGCTGTATCAGTTTGGTGATCTCCTGGAGATTCTTATCGAGACCCTTGCCAGGTTCATACCCTGTCCATGACAATATGCCTTCTATCTTACTGCTCCACTATTTGTCCTTTTCAATTGCATTGACGTGCTCGATACGATGATATGTTTCTTTACCCAACTTCCTTCTACCCACAATGACCGAAACCGTTTGATTGGTTTAAATGGGATTACTTCCGTCCCCATGGATGATCACTTCCTGATGGTTCCACTCAAACTTCACGACCTGATGTAGAGTAGAAGCTACGGCCCCAGCGGTATGTATCCAAGGTCGTCCCAACAATAGGTTGTAGGTAGCAGATATGTCCAACACTTGAAACTCAACATCAAACCAGGTTGGGCCCATCTGTCGGCTGAGGTTGGTCTCCCCAATTGTGGCCCTTTGAGACCCATGCTTTCATATTCATACTTCCTGCTCGTATCTCATGCAGACAATTACCCAACCTTTTCAAAGTAGTTAGTGGACCGATGTTCAGACTCGAAACCCCATTTATCAGGACTATGGCAATGAACTTTTCCTCAAACTGCATTGTGATATGTAGTGCCCTGTTGTGACTTAGTCCTTCTGGTGGCAACTCGTCTTCATGAAAAGTGATCTTGTGGCTTCCAACACTTGCCCTACAATGTTGGACTTTTCTCCACTGGTTATGTTGTTGGATACGTAGGCTTCATTCAACACCTTTATTAGGGCATTCCTATGTGTCTCGGAGTTTTGCAGTAGTGATAAAATGGATATTTGAGCAGGGGTTTTGTTCATATAATAACCAAAGAATATTCCCTTGCTTGCACCTTTCTCCAAAGGTCGTTCGGGCCAGTCTCAATGACAGGCAATTTAGATGCAGCTTCTTTGCTCGTTCTTTACATAAGCTCGGGTGTATAAACCCGACCAGTTCTGGTCATGCCCTGCGCTGCACCTATTTTTTCTATTTTTGCCTTTTCTTTCCTTCTTGCTTCCGTAACATAATACCATGGTATAGCATTAGATTTATAAGACGGCATAGGTGTTACCATCATGGTGAAGGGTGTTGTTACTTCAACCTCAAACGAAGTTGGTGCAGCTACCTCAACTTTAATTGGTGCCTGAGTTTGTACCACGGTCGGTGTGAGAGTGACTGGAGATGTTTTAGGATTATACCCTTCTCGGATGAGCCCAATCGACCCTTCCGAGTCCCATTCTTCATTGGTCTCTATCACATTTACTCCTCTACCCCTGTGATCCGAGAGAGGATTGTTACAGACATTGGGTGCAGCCTCCTTTGCCTGTGTGACTTTGGTGTCAAATAATATCTTAATCTTATCCTTCAAAGTATGACACTCATCAACAGTATGACCCTCCATGCCTGAGTGATAGGCACATGTCTTATTTGGATTAATCCACCGGGAGGAGTTTTCCATAGCAACATTGGGAATGGGAGTGATATAACTGGCAACCTTCAGTCTCCCGTACAGTTGGTCTATAGGTTCAGCAATTAGGGTGTATTGTCTGGGTGGTCTGCGGTCGAAATTTGGTCTAGGGTTTTCGTAGTTTTGGAGGGCTGGTGGTGAGTGGTAGTATGCGGGTTGGGTGTTATAGGTATGGTAAGTAGTGGCAGGTTATTGGTATCTGGGAGGTGAAGGTTGATAAATGGGTGGAGGTGTTTGGTATGTGAGAGGAGACTTCGGACCTTGGGCTACCATTACTGCATCTACTTCTCTCTTCTTGGAGATACCTCGTGACTGCAGGGCTTTATTTGTGGCTTGGAGTGCTTCAAAATTTGTCACCATTCCACTTTTGATCCCTTCTTCTATTCTCTCTCCCAACTTGATGATATCAGAAAATTTATGGTTTTCAATAACCGTCAATCTTTCGTAGTATTGCGGTTCCTAAGCTCTGACGAAGAACTTATTCATTTGTTTTTCTTCCAGCGCTGGCCTTACTTTTGCAGTTTTAGACCTCCACCGAGTAGCATACTCGCGAAAAGTTTCCGTTAGCTTCTTCTTGAGATTCTGAATGTAGAAAACATCTGGTGCATTTTCTGTGTTAAACCTGAACCGATCCATTAAATCTGATGCCATGCTCACCCAATTAACACATGTTTTTGGGTTCTGACTGATGTAACAAGACAGGGCTTCTCCGGTGAGACTTCTCATGAACAGCTTCATGCGGATTCTTTCATCCCTGCCAACTCCTACAATCTTGTCACAATATGTTCTCAAGTGCACCTTCGGATCACCGGTTCCGTCGAACATTTCGAACTTAGGAGGTTTGTAACCCTCTGGAAGTTCTACATCTGGCTGAGTACACAAATCTTCATAATTCAAACCCTTAACGCATTTTCCCCCTTCAACACTTTGAACCCTCTTGGGTAAGGTTTCCACATATATAGGATTGCTTTGGTGGACTCCGGGAATCTGGGCATAATAGTGGTCATTGGTTGAGTTTTGTGGGTCAGGAGTAGGCTCTGGTACATTCTGAGAGGTGTGGTATGCGGTTGTTTGCGGGTATTGAGTTGGGTGGTGATGGTGTTGCTGAGGAATAGGTATCGGTGGATGGTTGTGGTTCTTAGGAGGTGTGGCGTATAGATGTGGTGCGGGAGGATTTTGCAGATTTTGTTTATTTTGGGGAGGTACCGGGTTTTTGGCATTTGTGTTTTGTTGGTTAAGGTCGGGGACATTTAGGGTGAGGGAAAGGTTTGCCAAGTTTCGGACCTGCTCAAGTTCCCATTGTAGCTCCAATATTTTATGCTCTAGACGTATGACCAATTTATTATGTGCTGGAGTATTCCGACCGTCCGAGGTTTCAATGTTCTCTGCATTATCTTTTCTGATACCACTTAAATCGTCCATATTTTCTTTCCCTTTGATTCTGCCTTTAGGATCACTTAGTGGAGGAGGAGGTGGCAGACATCTGGATCTAGTGTGATATACGGATGATGCTAGTATGCGCGAACTAACCTTTGGGGAATGGGAATAAACAAAAGAAAAGAAAAACAAAAAGGTAACCAAGTCAGTAAGGGATATTGAAAGAATGTTTGCGATATAGAACATGTGTTGCGAAATCAGTAAATAAACTCGCGTCCTAATTTGGGGGACTTCGTTTTGCCTGAGGTAGGCCTAAGCGACACATAGACTTCGAGAAAATTGATGCCAATAATTGTTTTTTAATCAATGCGAAAATGAATCAAATCCTTACTAAAACGACAATAATAAGGAAGTCACTAATGACATTTGCCTTATTTACAATCGAAATCTAAAATTAGGCTAAAAAGTAGTAAAGAACATCATTTCCTAATCTATTTGGCCCCAGAAGGACCTTCTTCATGCTTGGCCTTCTTGGATCTATCAATCAAGTTCCCCAGGTCGCGCATGTCCAATAGTAGGTAAGCCCTTGCTAGGTGCCCTCCCTCATTGCCTTCTGTATTCTGACAATCTGAGAGCCTCTTTCTCATCTTCCCCTCGAGTTCCATTAACCCTTGCTCCAAATATTCCAATCTTTCTGTTGATTTAGTAGCAATTTCTTTCCATTCGCCGATAGCTTCCATATCCACTTTGTGCTGTTCCAAATGTATAGCTTCAGACTCTAAAACCCTCTTGCGCAGCATCCTATACTTGACTTGTGCTTCAACAGCGTCATCGATAACCCTATTTTCTAGATTAATCCCTGGCTTGACATCTCCCGCTATATCATCTACCAACCGCGATGGGTAGAAGTATACATGGCCGACATGGTACATATCTGGCTCGATAGTGTCTTTATCTTCAACGACCTTTTGATTCCATATTTGCTGTGCCTCGATCTTGAACGGAATGATATTCCCTTTAAAGCTTGCTTTATATTGGACCATGTTGGAAACCCGAGGTATAACCTGCTTTCTTCCCGCTTGCCTCATTACTCTTATAGGAGCATAAGGATAGATTTTTCTTAACCCGATCAACACTAAATGAGTGGTTTCTCTTGACCCGATGATGAGCTCGCTGCTAGGGAACCATTCGAACATCCAATGTACCCTTTCGTCAGTCAAATTGCTGAAAAAACGCACCCAGCTCATAGCATTTTCGGGTTGCGCGAACCTATCTGGGATAAATGTCATTCTTTTTGGATGGTGGTAGGCTATGTAGTCATTCAATGGTCATCGCAGAAGTTCCTGACGATATTCACCTCTTTGGAAATATTCTAATAACCAAACTTGTAGCAACAGATTACAGCCCTCGAAATGCCCAAACCCCTGCTTGCATCGATCTAGAGATCGATACATTTCGGCCAAGATCATAGGGATGATAGTGTAAGTTTGTCCTTCAATTCCTTCCATTAGAGTCCTAGCGACCATGGCTAAATGAGCGTGGATCCCCCCTTTCATTGGAAATATCAGCAACCCCAAGAAACAGACAATGAATACAAAAAGTCGGCGGTGTGTCCAGCCCAAAGAAGTAATGGCAAGTTCATCACGGTGAAGGCGATATGACTTGCTATGCCCATAACGTTCATTAAGGAATTCAAACGGTATGTATGACTCCTTCAGACAGAGTAATTCATCATTCTTCTTGAAACCCATCATTTTCAAAAAGCCGCGAGGAGTGCGATTTTCTGGTACTAATAAACCCGGACTATCCCATGGCAGCCTAGCGTAGCCTTCTATTTCCTCTAAGAGAGGGGTCATCTCTACCTTACCTAAGCGAAAGACAACTCTTTTCTCATCCCAAAACATAGTGGCAGCCTCAATCAATGCGTTATTTGGCCGAATATCCAATAAGGAAGGTAAATTTCTGAGGATCCTTTTCACATGATTGTGGTCACTAGGTGAGAGGTTCTTCCACCAATCAAGCAGAAAAGGTGGGATGTTTTGAACCATGTCGAACCTGGGAACTTCGTGCCTCATTTTATGCAAAACAAATAGAGTTAGCCCTTTCCCCCTCCGGGTCTAACTATTTACACATTAATGATCAACATATCAGCATGTTTTCTCCAAGTAATGCATATAACGTAATGGTGTCCATTGAGATTATGGAAATTCCGTCGGACTTTAGACAAGGCTTATCTTAGTTGATTGTCACGTGGACAACGTTCTAATCCATACTAGGTTTGACATGATGCATGCACATTTGATATTGGAGTGATGTTTCTAGAAGTGTCTAGACCGGAACCCTCAAGGTGACAAATTGAGAGGGAAAGACACGGAACCGTCGACTGCACCGTTGATCAACTAGTTTTACCGCAAATAAGCCTTTCCAAATTATAAGGGTAATTTTTGGAAGAGCGCGGACACTCATCAAGTGCCGTTATGGTATTAGTTGGGCACAAGTAGAATATGATGTGGAGCATGCTTTGTGCAAAGATAATAACACATTGCCATGTATTTGCATGATAAATATGTAAAAAGCGGTAAATATAGTATTAAGGTAAAACATAAAAGAGAGACAAAGGAAGAAGTTAGTCCGTGGACTATATGCAAGAATATAATAGAGAAAATAATATAGTAGTTTTTAAGCAAATGAAGAGCAGTAAGAGAAAATAAGGGCGAATAGGGAAAGGGATATGCATATCGTAACAAATTTAAGAAAATAAAGGTGGAGAAGGGAAGGGACGCGCATGTTATAACGGGTTTAAACAAGTAAAGGCGAACGGGAAATGGATGTGCGTGTTATAGCAAATCTAACAAATAAAGATGGAAAAGGAATGTGAATTTATAACAAAGAAAACTAATCCACATAAGCCAAGTTCATTATGGTAAGAGCCTAAGTGTAAATCCCCAGCAGAGTCGCCATGCTGTCGCGTCCCATTTTTTCTCGCGAGATTGGGCTTCGACATGTGACCACTCTTTTTTAGGAGGTATTAAAAGAGGAGAGTCACCACCTAACGGGTTTTAAGGTGCGTTAGGGCACCTATTATGTAGATAACTCTGTTTCACTAGTCTATGCCACCAAAGATCGGGTAAGGGTTCAAGTTACTTCAAAGAGAAGGTGTTAGGCACTCCTCGAGGTCTACAATTATGGGTTCCGGCTGAACTTAAGATTATGTGCATTATGATTAAGCTAGGTGATCAAATAAATCAAGGAATTCAGAAGTCACAGAACTTTATTACAACATAATTGACACAGATCTTAGTGCGAATATAGGGATATGACTATTTAGATCTAATAACGACATACAAAGAAGAGAGGGGGGTCCTATATTTTTTAGCCTAAAGGATCACCCCGTGCAATATAAATAATACTTCATAACTCCCTCAAGATGGGGTGTTAGTCATATTATTCAGCGGGCACAGACTATTATCTCCTGCTACCCGATTACTATGTTAAAGTTGTTACCTAAAAGCGTTCTAATTCAATTATAGGTCGTACCCTATGCGTGCACTACCCGTCCCATACCTATGATCCAGGAGGTTTTGGACCTCTATTTATATGGTTCTAGACTTTACTTAGGCTGCTCAAAAAATGATAAATCTAAGCGACATTCAAAACATGTAGGACTGCACATAAAGACAATAAATGGCTCAAGTTGGCCTCCACATGTAAGCAACAAATGCACGCGAGCAAGTTCATGTTATAGGCAGTAGACAATTTTCAGAATTAAGAACCTTAAGCCCTATAGACATGGTTTCTATGTGACTATACATTAAAACATACAAGAGGTTTCAAAGGCTAGGCACTGCTTATCTCCAAATAATTATACGATTGTTGCATGCTGATTAGAGATTGCAGATTTCCTATAAATGCTGTTTCTAGGTGATTTACACGCTAAGTGACAATGAAATTTGTTGGAGAAGAGCCCAGAATTATTCATGCTTTTCTGGCAGTAGCTTAAACGAACATCAAACAACATTTGGAATATTAACCTTTTTAGGCGAGTAGTAATACTCTATAGGCAGGATCTCTAACAATTGACGATTAGGACCAATTCTATTGTTATATTTTATCCCTATAGGCATGCTTTCTAGGTGAACAGTGCGATACAGTAGCAAATTGAATGATCAAAATCCTATAGGCATGATTTCTAGAGGATATGCTGCAGTTATGCAAATTGGAAGAAAGTTTAGTGGTTTTTGTTTCCTATAGGCAGATTTTCTAGTAATACATAGCAATAGAAATAACTGAAGCATTTGTACTCATGTTTGCAAATTGCCGAATAGTGTAAGTATGTGCCTCTCCTAATGACATGATTTCTACAGTGCACATAGAAATTGAATGGCATATATAGCAAGTAAATCATTGAATCCTATAGGCATGTTTTCTACCTTATATGCAAGCATCAGAATCTACACATTCCCCATTTTACTAACACCCCAATTATTCATTACAAAGTTATTACAGGTCCAGTAATGAATATGATTACAAATATTATACAAATAATGAAAGTAGGCTCATAGCAAGCCCAAAAAGGAAACATCCAGCATTGCCTGGCCCTTCAACAACTCTCACGTAGCATACCCAGGAACCATATTCATCAACACAACCCAGAATCCATAGAAGAACTCGAGCCAAATCATACAACCATAGGTTGACCACATTACCCAGACATTGATCTACTTGAACCAAGTAGTTCACATATTTAGTAGACAGCAAGAAGAAAGAATTAAGTGTCATAGATAGCTCAATAGTAGAGGGAGTGGCTAAAAAACCCCAAATCCTAGTGCGTCAGAGTTCACAAGGGTCTCGAATGGACCCCGAGCAGTGCTCACAATAGGAGGTCAGTGGTATGAGCCTTGGTGGCCTTGGCTTTCAGCCGGCCAAGAATGATAGGTTCAGAATAGCATGTGTAACAAATGTGAGAGAGGACAATGGTTTGAGGGGCAGAAGTCGAGAGAATACATTTATAGATTGAAGTAGACATGAGAACACAGAGAAACTAATCAAATAGGTCACAAGACTTAGAAGCAGGTTCATCAAGACTTAAAAGCAGGTTCAACACTTAGCAAAATAACACATAGGCAGTCACATATTGAAAGAGTTAAGGGAGAAATAAGTTTGTAGGATTAACAAAGATTATCATACACAAGTGCATAATACTAAACAAGTTTAAGTAGAGCATTAACTTAAAGTATTAGAACCTTGGGGACCAAATCATGTTAAGTATCCATTGCAATATCAAAAGACAGACATGTTAACTTACATCATGAAGCAAAACAGTATCAAACATGGTAAGGAAACACAAGTTGAGATTGCTACTCTAAAGGTTCAAATAATCACTAAAGGATATGAGATTCAGCAAACAAGGACATGACAAAGTGTCAAAACTAGCATGGGAGCGGATCATAGTTAACAGTGAACATATTACAGATACAAGTTAGTCATTACAGGAATGTAGAACAGAGTAGGAAAAACAAACTCATGTCAAACAGCAAGTATAGACATTCAGGTATAAACACATTAAGCTTAAGAGGGTCTAAATTATTCAGGTGAAGCATATTCAAATAACATATTTCAGAACTGGCAGCTTTATTTAAAATCAAATGCTAAAGAGGTTCAAACAAGTGCAAATGTTAACAAGGTTGCATAAAGAAGTAGCCCATAACACATTAGGTCACAAATTTCAGAGGTAAGAATATGCAAATTGTGAACACAGAAGAACAAAATTGTAAAAAATCCAAAATACTTACCAGTTATCAGTTGACAAAAATAGACAACAAGAAAGAACCAACTCGACAATACTCTGAATATCAATCAAAGAGCGATAACCCAGAATCTTTGTGCGTCAGAGTTCCCAAAAGCTTCGAATAAACCCCGGGCAGTGTTTGCACCAAGAAAAGTTGAAAAATCGAAATCCGATAGCCTTGGCTTTCAGCCGGCCAACAATTAGAGTATACAATAAGAGAATAAGAGAACAATAGAGTAATAGCTTCGATTTTTTAGTGAATCCGGGTGATTAAAAGTCTGTCTTAAAGGGGAATGTGGAGGGGTTTATATAGTAGTAGAATTTGAACGAACAAACATGAAAAATAGTCAATCTAGCGCAAATAAGGAAAGAAACTATCACATGCAATTACTAATAGAACCATTGAAGGGAAAATCATATTTCAAATCCCAATCAGAATCGTACTCAGGGTAAATTGTTCACAGACTCTAATCACGACGGAATCAACGGGGATATGCCACAAACAAGAAGAAATTTAATCCTTCGGAGTGTATAGAACCACAATCGCATCCAGAACCATAGAATTAGAGCCAAATATGTGAGAATCAAACTTTCCATAAGTATGAAGGTAATAAAAATTACCATAAGTGAATGATAATAGTAGAAAAGGTAAGTAGGATTCGCGTCTAACGCGTATGAGAAAGGGAAAAAGGGGGTCTTTTGGGCTGGTTAGGGTTTGGTCTCTGAAGGAGAAGAGAGCAGATGAGGGCGGCTGTGGAGAGATGAGTGAGGTCTTAGGGTTTGGGTGAGTATAATAAAAAATAGGGGAAGGGTTGTGGGTCGTTGATCATTTAAGATCAACGGCCAGGATTAGAGGAGAAGCGGGGCGGGTCAAATAAATGGGTACCGACCGGGTTAAGGTTAAGGGGTCATTTGGATTGGGCTTCTGAAGAGGAGGGTGAGTGGGCTAAGTGTTTGGGCCAAAATTGGTCCGAATATTCGCCTAAATTTTGGCCAACTTTTAAATAAGAAATTAAAGGGAAATAATTTAATAAAATAGTTAAACAAAAATATAAAAAATGCTAATTATGCAACTTAATAATTTAAAACAATAGTATAAGATTATAAAAAATATAAAAAATTATTTTGACCTTGAATAAAATGACAATTACAAATAATTGCAAAATATTGGCTATTATTGCAAGATTGTGTAAATAGCCTAAAAATACTAATATAATTATATAAAATGAAGTAAAATATTTAAAACATATGAAAATAATAATCTGGATGATTAATTCATCACAAGAAATAATTTAAATAAATAATTGGTGAATATTCAGGTAAATTAAATGCAAGAAAATTAATTTTAAAACTCTGAAAATTATGAAAAATTATAAAAATGATCATATAGATCTTGTAAATTAAATAGTAATGCAGAATGATATTTTGAAAGTATACATGATATTTAAAAAATATGAGGGCAAAATTGGATATCAATATTAACCAACTAGGAATTACTCTTGCTTTGAAAGCAAAATACTTGTAAGTGAAGAAAAGAAAACACCACCGCCTTGGAAGGCTATTAATATGGGTGCTCCTTAAGATCTTTATCATCAAAGCTTCGGCCCTATCTTTTCCCTTTATGAGGGAAAAATTTGATATCAATACTAACCAACTAGGAATTACTCTTGCTTTGAAAGGAAAATACTTGTAAGTGAAGAAACAAAAACACCACTGCCTTAGAAGGCTATAAATAGAGGTGCTCCTTAAGAGCTTTATCATCAAAGCTTCGGCCCTATCTTTTCCCTTTAGCTTTTATTTTTCCTTGCACTTCTTGACCTTGTTGTAGGGTATCCGTGATACAGAGAATTAAGATTCTCTCATGAAAGTCTTTCATCATGTTGTCAAAATTTCCTTTCTTCACCATATGATTAACTTTAATTTCAAGCAGTAACGTTCTTCCTTTCTATTGCAGCATCAGCTAGCTTTGCGCGCTTGCACAAAAGAAATCGCATCTTGTTGTAGGAGTATCCAAGTCATGAGCCGCTTGATCCTACTAAAAATAGACTCAGAGGACTACTTCGTATCACAAATTCATAGTCAACTCCTTCTGGGTCGTCTGAAACTAATCATTGAAGTTGATGTATGCATCTGCCTGCTGATCTCGCAGCTTTGCGCACCTTCAGAGAAAAAGTCGCATCATGGTGTAGGAGCGTCAAAAATACAGGCCACTTGATTTCCTTGACACTAAACACGGAGTGCTGCAACATATCAAAAATTTGAATCCAAATTCGGTGTGTAGTGTCTCAGGAATATTTCTAAATCTTCGCTTCAGATTCTGCTGCGCTCAGTTTTTCAGCTTTGCGCGCCTTCACAGAAAGATTTATATCTTGGTGCAGGAATATCTGAATCACAAGCAGTTTGAAGATATAAAAACTAGGCTCCGCAAGCTACGACTTCTGTAGATCACTATCAGATTGCTCCTAGATCGTCCCAGATACTATTCAGAAGTTACACGGCGAGTTCCGACATGCTGGATCTTTCAGCTTTGCATACTCTCGTCAAAAAATTCATATCTCGAGATAGGAGTGTCAAAATCATGAGCCGTTTGTACCGTTGAAAGGAAGAATATGAGAGATACAAAACATATAAAACTCGAATCCATACACTTTTTTGATCCAGTCACAATAAGTTTTTGAATCAAGCTCTGAAATCGGGAGGATATTTATTTTTGGGCAGCATACTTTTTTGCAGGTTTGGTGAGGGAAAGCTTGGCGCATCCTCATCTTTGTGGCATTGGAGCAACAAAACTTGGCCCGTCCACATTTTCACTTGAGGCTTTGGCGGACAACAGTTTGGTGCATCTACCTATTTAGTCGAGGTTTGGCAAACACACAATTACTACTCGCATTCCGCCTCTGCCTTAGAAGGAGTTTCATGGCGTCCTCTTATTGCATTTTGGCGAAGAAGTCTATGGTGATTTCTCTATCCTAGATCAGGTGAAGAAGTAAATGATCATCACTCTCCCTTTTGCGGGCGAGGAGGTGCGTGGAACTTCTCATCCATCGAGCCCTTGCGTGTATGATCTTTTCTTGCAACTTAGCGAAGAAGTTCATGGAGCATCCTTCCCTGGGATTTGACAAAATAATCAATGGAGAATTTCATGCTTCAAGGTTTGGCAGAGAATTGCATGTCACAATATTCACCATCCACATTGAAGCATTGTGTCGTTGACAACGGTACTTGTTGCAGAACTAAAGCTTTGTGTCATTGGCACTGATCAAAGAAATATAACCAAAAGCTTCGTGCCATTGGCACCGGGGGCTCTTAAATCTTTTCTCTTTTGCAGATTTTCGAGAGAATATTAGCAATCTTGATATCCATAAGAAAATTCACTAGAGGTACACATGATTGGGAACGAACCATTCGTCTCTTTATTGCGGCTTGGCGAGAGAATCTCGTGGCGTATTCCTACTTTTGCGGCTTGGAGAAGGGGATATTTGGTGCAACTCCTTTTCACCTTTGGAGAGAAAGCATATGACGCATCCCATCCTTTACGGCTTGGAGAGATCAACACTTGGAGTACTACTCTTGCATCCTTTGCGAGAAAGTATGTGAAGAAGCCATCCTGCAATCTTTGGCGTGGAACCACCTTTTCTTGCAATTTGTTGAAGAAATATATGGAGTATCTTAACCTTCAAGATTTTGCGTGAAACCACATCTTTTTGCAATTTGGTGAGGAAGTTCGCAAAGTGTCCTAACCTTCTATCTTTGGCATCAAACGACCCCTTATTGCAACTTGGTGAAGAAGTTTATGGAGTGTCCTAACCTCCAAGCTTTAGCATAAACTACGTCTTCTTGCAATTTGGAGAAGAATTTTATGGAGCATTCTATCCTCCAAGCATTGGAGTAGAACAAGCTCTTCTTTCATATTGGAGAAGAAGTGCATAAAACATTCTTTTCGATACTCGATGAAATGATACATATAGTGCTCCATCTTTCTAGCTTTGGAGGAGAGCATTATCGGATTCTCTTTGTCATCATGATAAAGTTGATTTTTTTTTAAATTTATGTGAATGAACTTAGAACAAAATTCTAAGTTGCCTACGTACCTCCGCAAAGAGGATCAAGTCATTACGTAGTTTAAAAGAATTACATGTATATTTTTTGTATACAACTTATACTCGTGCAGACAATGAGTATAGAAACTCGAAGACTTTGCTCAAATTTGAATAGCTTTACATCTTGAAGACTTGCTTAATCTGAAGAGCTTTGCATCTCGAAGTTTTTGCTCGAATTTGAAGAGCTATGCAACTTGAAGGCTTTGCTCGAATTTGAAGAGCTTTACATCTTGAAGACTTTGCTCGAATTTGAAGAGCTATGCATCTTGAAGACATTGCTCCATTTGAAGAGCTTTGCAACTTGAAGACTTTGCTCGAATTTGAAGAACTTTACATCTTGAAGACATTGCTCGAATTTGAAGAGCTTCGCATCTTGAAGACTTTGCTCCATTTGAAGAGCTTCACAACTTGAAGTATTTTCTCTAATTTGAAGATCTTTGAAAGTTGGAGATTTGGCTTGAATTTGGAAATCTTTTCAACTTGAAGACTTTTCTCAAATTTAGCGAGCTCTGCAAGTTGAAGATTTCGCTTGAATTTGAGGATTTTCGTGACACACAGTTTAAACTCGTGTATCAAGGAGCATCATAACTTGCAGTTTAGGCTCGTGCATTGAGTAGCGCTTTTACATGCAGTTTAAGCTTATGCGACAAGGAACATCATGACTTGCAGTTTAGGCTCATGCGTCAAAGAGCGTCATGACTTGCAGTTTAGGCTCATGCATCAAAGAGCGTCATCACTTACAGTTTAGGCTCATGCGTCAAGGAGCGTCATGACTTGTAGTTTTGGCTCATGCGTCAAAGAGCGTCGTAACATGCATGGGCTCTTCAGTTTCATCTTCGGATGAATACTTGCCCCCATTCTCAGCATCGTCTGCTTCTATTTCATAATGAGGCTCAAAGACAAGAAATATTTGGTCTCCACTTGTAGACATACTCAAATCCATATCATGTGCACGGGTGGACAACTCTTCAAATGTTTTAGGCTTTATTCCTTGCAAGATGTAGCGAAGGGCCCAACACATACCTTGGATGCATATTTCGTTGCCAGAAGTTTCGCTAAGATGGTCTTTGTAGTTGAGACTTAAACTCCTCCAGCGATTGATGAATTCGATAACTGGCTCCTCCTTCTGTTGGCGGGCATTTGAAAGTTCAATCATGCTCATAATGCACTTCATGCTATAGAAGCGATTGAGGAATGTTTGCTCGAGTTGCCCCCAACTATCAATGGAACCAGGTTCAAAATGTGTGTACCAATCGAAAGCATTTCCTTTGAGAGATCGAACAAACTGTTTGACAAGGTGATCATCATAAGTTCCAGCATCATTGCATGTCTCGACAAAGTGTTAAATATATTGCTTGGGATTCCCTTTGCCATCGAATTGTTAAAGCTTAGGAGGTTGATATCCGCTTGGTATCTTCAAGTTATCAATCCTTTGTGTGTATGGCTTTGAGTATGTAAGGAAAGTTTTACGCGAAGACAAAATTTTATCTCTGATGGCCCCTATGATGAAGTCCTTCAATTGTTCAACATGAATCTGTCCATCAGAAGAGACGTGGAGCTCTTTGGTCATTGTTGCTAGCTTTATAGAGGACTCTCCTTTTTGTTGAATTTCTAGAAGCTTCATAGGTACTTGGGTTGATTCTTCCTCCGTCATACTCTCCACGGTATTCATCAACTTGGAAAGTTTATCATCTTGATATTTTATGTACGTTTTTAGGTCTCCAACTGCTTTTGTCAAATTTGCAAGTTGTTCTTCTATGGTAGAAGTTTCAATCATCATCATTTGCAGGACCACCATAGAGGACGAAGAATGGTATGTATGATCACTTTGATAGAGATCATATCGTAGAGTGACACGAGGAGAGATTGGAGAAAGTTCGTTGCTCAAGACATCATTGTCTTTCTGCTTGAAGGAATTGTGGGACTGGCGATGGCATTCTTTTGAAAGGCTAAATCGCGCCAAAGTTCGTTTGACCACCTCAGCGATGTTGTTCCCTTCTTCTAGCATGCAGGAAGATGATCCTACTTCTTTTGGAGAAGATGAACCAAAAACATGAGTTGTGGACGACACTTCAAGCACTTGTTGTCCTATTATTTCGGATTTTTTTCTTTTGATTTGGCTAACAATCTCCATGGCAACTTCCAATTCGCTTTTGGAGTCAGATATAGGGTTGATTTTCATTGAGGTCATCTGGGTGTTCTTGAACATCTAAGTGAAGAGATGAGAAGTAGAGATCGTCTCACTGGGCGTGCCAAAATTTGTAACAACTAAATTTCGTTCCTGAAAAATAATAATCAAGACAAGAAATATAGCGACAAATATTATATTCAATTTCAAGTGATGGGGTTACAATCTCTAGAATACCTCGAATCTAAAAAGATGTGGTCCTCTGATTCTCCTTTTCACGAATGATGGTTCAAGAGCTTGAGAGCTTGATCTTGAACTTGACGGATTTCAAATTTGCGGTGCGTCACGAATAACTTGAAGCTCGTCACGAACTAGGATTTCTTGTTGGGTTAACACAAACGGAAGATTTGAAGCTGCCAGCTTATGATTTGAGTTCGCCTTTGGAATTTGACCACATACGACGATTGCAGATATAGATAGAGACCTTGATGCTATTATTCAGATCTTCTTTAGTCTTTCCTTCTGCTTACTTTCTTGTTCTTCTAGCCTTCTGATTTCTGGGGTCCCCTTTAGCCTTCCCCTTTGAACTCATTATATAGGTGTGAGTGGAGTAGCCTCCAAGGAAACCCTAGTGGCCATTGGGTTTGAGGCCCATGGGCAGACCCATTTGATAGAAGAATGGGCTTGTGCAATTGTATTGGACTTTTATTTAAATCAATTTGATTAGATTTAAATAATTAACCTAATTATATTAGTCCATCATATTTATTTGGACTAATATATATTTTATTTGAGATAAAATCCAAGTTTCTTGTAAATTTAAATTTAATAAAATTTAACTGTCTACAACAGGGTTCTACGGTGGCAAGGTCTTGGGGATTGGTAAGGAATATGAAGGTCTTTACATACTGAAAGAATGTGCAAAGGCAGCAAGAATAACAATGTGTGCTGTTAAAAGGAGGAAAACACCAAGCTATGGCATCTCAGATTAGGACATGCCTCTATGAAAGCTATAAAACATATAGCTTCACTACAAAATGATGTTAGTGGAAAGGAATTGGAAAACTGCATTGTTTGTCCTTTATCCAAACAATATAGATTACAGTTTCCTACTAGCACTACTAAGTCTACCAGTATATTTCATCTCATTTACTTAGATGTATGGGGACCTTATAAGACTCCAACCTATGATAGAAAATAATACTATTGTTGATGACTTTAGTAGGTACACTTGGGTCTGCTTGAAAGAATCAAAGTGTGAAGTCTATGTTGTTCTGAAGAATTTTATTTATGCAATAAAAACTCAGTTTCATGTGAATATCAAGATTCTAAGGAATGACAATGGTACATAGATTTTCAATTCCAAATGTAATGAATTATTGTCTTCTTTAACAGTATTGATCAAGGCAGTTGCTCATACACACCTCAACAGAATAGGACTGTAGAGAGAAAACACATACATATTTTGGAGGTAGCTAGGGCCTTGAGATTTCAGAGTGGCATACCTATTAAGTTTTGGGGTGAGTGTGTTAGAACAACAAACTACTTGATCAATAGGCAGATGAAGTTTTCTTCTTCGCGAACGCGAAGCGATGGGGGCATTACCATTCGCGAACGCGACCAGCTCCTCGCGAACGCGTAGTGTTAGGCACACCTGGAGGAGGGTTGACCATTCCTTCATCGCGAACACGAGCAATGCCTCGCGAACGCGAAGGCCAAGGGGGAAAGCCTTCACGAACACGAAGGAGGACTCGCAAACGCGAAAGCCACGGATTGCAACTCATCGCGAATGCGAAGAAGGCCTGACGCATGTGACTTAAAACAGAACCAAAACGGGATTTTTCCCATTTTTCACAAACCCTCAATTAGAACTCGGCTTAGGGGCAATTTCAAAGGAGTTTTTCATGATTTCGAACTGGGTAAGTGTTCTTTATCATATAGTGATCGTATTTCATAAATCTAAGCCTATATTCATCATCTATTTCGGATTTAGATGGAAGAAATTAAAATTTTTATAAAACCTTCCAAAAATAAAAATTTATGATTTGAAGGTCCATTTGACATCGGAATTGGATAATTTTTATATGGTTGGACTCATCTCGGAATGGGTGTTCGAATTTCGTAAGTTTTTTCGGGATTTGAGATGTGGGTCCCACTGTCGAATATTTAAATGAATTTCGGATTTTTATCCGAAAAATTTATAAATTCATATGGAATTAATTCTTATGATTAGTATTGAATATATTGAATTGTTTGTAAATAGATTTGAAGCTTTCATAGTCAAGTTTAAAAGAAAAAGTTGTGGTTGAGTAATTGGTTGGAATTTGCAAAGCGAGGTAAGTGTCGTGGTTAACCTTGACTTGAGGGAATAGAACCCTTAAATTATTTGTTATGTGAAATGCATGTGAACGACGTATAGGCTAGGTGACGAGTGTCTATACGTCATCAAATTAAGCGTTTGCCTGCTTACTTGAAAAATCATAAATTATTTTAAATCATGAATTAATTATTATAATAATTGTTTCTCTTCCATTCTTTGTCAAATATTAATTCTTGAATTCTTGCATTAATTGTTACATGTTATTTTAATTATGTGACTTAATTATTATTTGACATTTAGCATATTAAATATTAAACTACATATTTTTTCTCTGATTTCCATAATAATTTGCTATTTGCCTTTGTTTGTTTCATAATTAAATCATAATTATGGTATGCTTGTTGTCTTATAATTTTATATTAATTATTGCAGTTGTTGGGAAAATTTCTTCTATAAGAATTGGTAAATGAATATATTGGAGGAGCGGATTGCTTGCCGCAACAGAATTGATGATAATGAATATATTGGAGGATCGGGTTGCACGCCGCAACAGACTTATTAAAAGTCCATATTGGAGGATCGGGTTGCACGCCGCAACAGACTTATTATTGGAGGATCGGGTTACACACCGCAACAGACTTATTTAAAAGTCGACATACATACATATATATATATATATATATATATATATATATATATATATATATATATATATATATATATATATATATATATATTGGGGGATCGGGTTGCACGCCGCAACAGACTTGATTAAAATGAATATATTGGAGAAGCGGGTTGCACGCCGCAACAGAATTGAATATGAATATATTGTGAGAGCGGGTTGCACGTTGCAACATAATTGAATGTAAATATATTGTGAGAGCGGGTTGCACGCTGCAATATAATTGATGGTAATGACAATTGGTTATGACTGCTGAGTTGGCTTCACTTATTATAAATGAATTACTTGATTTATTTCTATTATTGTTGTTGTTACTAATATTGCGTACAGGTTAATGTAATTGACCCGCCTTAGCCTCGTCACTACTTCGTCGAGGTTAGGCTCAGCACTTACCAGTACATGGGGTCGGTTGTACTGATATTACACTCTGCACTTCTTGTGCAGATTTCGGAGTTGGTCCCAGCAGCGCACCATAGACTTGCTCGAATTTTAGCTACCAGAGGAGACTTGAGGTATAACTACATAGCGTCTGCAGTTCTGAAGTCCCCGTCTATTTTACTTTAGCTGTGTGTTTATTTCCAGATAGCTTTATTTATTCAGACATTTATTTGTATTTATTCTAGAAGCTCGTGCACTTGTGATTATTAACTATATTTCAAACTTTGCTTCCACATTTATTTCTTTGATTATTAATAATTTAAAAATTGGTTAATATTTTTCTAACGTTGGCTTGCCTAGCAAGTGAAATGTTAGGTGCCATCATGGTCCGAAGGTGAGAATTTCAGGTGGTGACAGTTGGTATCAGGGCACTAGGTTACATAGGTCTCACGAGTCACGAGCAAGCTTAGTAGAGTCTGAAGGATCGATACGGAGACGTCTGTACTTATCTCTCAGAGGCTATAAAGTTTAGGAACAATATAATTTCTTTCCTATTCTGTCATGCGATTTTGTTCTATCATCGATGATTGAACCATTATACTCTTATTCTCTCGCAGATGGTGAGAACACGTAATACCTCTACCGATGGACAGGGACCAGAACCCCCGGTGGAAACTATGGCCAGGGGTAGAGTTCGAGGTCGTGATTGTGCTAGAGGTCGAGGCAGAGGCCAAGGTAGAGCTCAGTCCAGAGCTCGAGCAACTGCACCTTTTGCTTCATATTTGGTTGTGCCTTGTGATTCTCTGAATGCTTCTGTGTGTGTATCTACACCGGTGGGAGACTCTGTTGTAGTAGATCATATCTATCATTCGTGTGTGGTTACTATTGGTAATCTTGAGACTAGTGTGGATCTTCTACTTCTTGATATGGTAGATTTTGATGTCATCTTGGGTATGGATTGGCTGTCCCCTTATCATGCTATATTGGATTGTCATGCCAAGACAGTGACCCTAGCTATGCCGGGGTTACCTCGGTTAGAGTGGAAAGGAACTCCTAGTCATTCTGCCAGCAGGGTTATTTCTTATATGAAAGCTCGGGGTATGGTAGAGAAAGGGTGTCTAGCCTATTTGGCTTATATTCGCGATCCCAGTACGGATGTTCCTTCTATGGACTCAGTACCAGTTGTTCGTGAATTTCCAGAAGTATTTCCTACAAATTTGTCGGGGATGCCACCCGACAGAGATATTGACTTCTGTATTGATTTGGCTCCGGGCACTCAGCCCATTTCTATTCCACCATACCGTATGGCCCCGCAGGAGTTGAAAGAATTGAAAGAGTAGTTACAAGACTTGCTTGATCAGGGATTCATTAGACCCAGTGTCTCCCCCTGGGGTACACCAGTATTATTTGTAAAGAAGAAAGATGGCTCTATGCGGATGTGTATAGACTATCGGCAGTTGAATAAGGCCACTATCAAAAACAAATATTTGTTGCCAAGAATTGATGACTTATTTGATCAGCTTCAGGGTGCCAAGGTATTTTCCAAGATCGATTTGAGCTCTGGTTACCATCAGTTAAAGATTAAGGCATCTGATGTCCCTAAAATAACTTTACAAACTCGGTATGGGCATTACGAATTCCTAGTGATGTCATTTGGGCTGACAAATTCCCCAGCAGCATTTATGGATTTGATGAATCGGGTGTTCAAGCCTTATTTGGATTCTTTTGTGGTTGTATTCATTGATGATATCTTGATTTACTCCAGCAGTCGAGAGGAACATGAGCAACATCTTCGAAGTGTGCTTCACACCTTGAAGAATAATCATTTATATGCCAAGTTTTCAAAATGTGAGTTTTGGTTAAACTCAGTTGCCTTTTTGGGGCATGTTGTATCGGCAGAAGGCATAAAGGTGGATCCTAAGAAGATTGAGGTTGTTCAGAATTGGCCTAGACCTACTTCAGTTACAAAGATCCGGAGTTTCCTAGGTTTAGCAGGTTATTATCGTCGGTTCGTGGAAGGGTTTTCATCTATAGCAAGCCCATTGACCAGATTGACCCAGAAAGGTATCCCATTCAGATGGTCAGACGAGTGTGAGTTGAGCTTTCAGAAGCTCAAGACCGCTTTGACTACGGCGTCCGTGTTGGTATTACCCACAGGTTCAGGATCGTATATGGTATATTGTGACGCATCTCATATTGGGCTTGGTGCAGTATTAATTCAAGATGGCAAGGTAATCGCATATGCGTCGCGACAGTAGAAAGTTCACGAGAAGAATTATCCTGTTCATGACTTAGAATTGGCAGCCATTGTTCATGCGCTGAAGATTTGGAGGCATTACCTCTATGGTGTCTCGTGTGAGGTATTTACTGATCATCCCAGCCTTCAGTATCTGTTCAAACAAAAAGATCTTAATTTGAGGCAGAGAAGATGGTTGGAGTTGTTGAAAGACTATGATATTACCATTTTGTATCACCCCAGAAAGGCCAATGTGGTGGCCGATGCTTTGAGTAGAAAGGTTGTGAGTATGGGCAGTCTTGCGTATATTCCAGTTGGTGAGAGGCCATTAGCTGCAGTTGTTCGGACTTTGGCTAATCAGTTCGTGAGGTTAGATGTTTCAGAACCCAGTCGGATTCTAGCTTTCACAGTCGCTCGGTCTTCTTTATATGAGCGCATCAGAGAGAGGCAGTATGATGATCCTCATTTACTTGTCCTTAAGGACACGGTGCGGCACGGTGATGCCAAACAGGTTGCTGTGGGGGAAGATGGGGTTCTACGAATGCAGGGTCGTATTTGTGTGCCTAATGTGGACGGGCTTCGTGAATTAATTCTTGAAGAAGCACACAGTTCAAGGTATTCTATTCATCCAGATACCGCCAAAATGTATCAAGATTTGTGGCAACATTATTGGTGGAGGAGAATGAAAAGGGATATAGTTATATATGTAGCTCGGTGTCTGAATTTTTAGCAAGTTAAGTGCGAGCATCAGAGACCTGGTGGTTTGATTCAGAAGTTAGAAATTCCTGAGTAGAAGTGGGAGCGTATCACTATGGATTTTATTGTTGGGCTCCCATGGACTCAGAGAAAATTTGACGCAGTTTGGGTCATTGTGGACAAGTTGACCAAGTCAGCACATTTCATTCCAGTGGCAGTTACCTATTCTTCAGAGAGGTTAGCTGAAATTTACATTCGTGAGATTGTCTGCCTACACGGTGTGCCCGTGTCTATTATTTCAGATCGAGGTACGCAATTTACCTCACACTTCTTGAGGGCTGTACAGCGTGAGTTAGGCACGCGGGTTGAGTTGAGTACAACATTTCATCCACAGACAGACGGACAGTCAGAGCGCACTATTTAGATATTTGAAGATATGCTTCTCGCTTGTGTTATAGACTTTGGAGGTTCTTGGGATCAGTTCTTGCCACTTGCGGAGTTTGCTTATAATAATAGCTACCACTTGAGCACTCAGATGGCTCCATATGAGGCATTATATGGAAGGCGATGTCGTTCACCAGTTGGCTGGTTTGAACCGGGAGAGGCTCGGTTGTTGGGTACCGATTTGATACAGGATGCTTTGGATAAGGTCGAGATTATTCAGGATCACTTCGCATAGCTCAGTCTAGGAAAAAGAGTTATGCCGACCGTAAAGTTCGTGATATTGCATTCATGGTTGGAGAAAAAATATTGCTCCGAGTTTCACTTATGAAAGGTGTAATGAGGTTCGGAAGAAGGGCAAGTTGAGCCCTAGGTATATCGGACGGCGGTTCATCCGGTGTTCTATGTGTCTATGCTCCAAAAATATCATGGTGATCCGTCTCATGTGTTAGATTTCAGCTCAGTCCAATTGGACAAAAAGTTGACTTACGAGGAGGAGCCCATGGCTATTCTAGCCCGGCAGGTCCGACAGTTGAGGTCGAAGAGTTATCCTTCAGATCGGGTGCAGTGGAGAGGTGAACCGGTAGAGGCATCTACCTGGGAGTCCGAGACGGACATACGGAGTAAATATCCACATTTATTCACCAGCTCAAGTACTTTTTCTAACTTCGTTCGAGGACAAATGTTTGTTTTAGAGGTGGAGAATGTGATGACCCAAAATATCATCTTTAAATTTAATAATTAATTTTGTGTTCTGAGACCTTGAAAAGCACCATGTATCATTCCTCGACTTGCGTGCATAGTCCGTATAATTTTCTGGAAAGCTTTTTATGTGAAAAATGGATTAAAATGTGAAATAAAGCTTTAAAAATTTAACTGAGTTGATTTTAGTCAATATTTTGGGAAAACAGACCCGGATCAGTGTTTTGACAATTCCGGTAGGTCCATATCGTGATTTGAAACTTGGGCGTATGCCCGGAATCAAATTTCGAGGTCCGTAGCTCGAGATATGGAATTTTGATGAAAACTTAAAAGCTTGAAAGCTTAATGATTTATAAGAAATTATTGATGTTGGATTTATTGACCACGGGTCTGTATTTTGGTTCCAGAGCCCGGTATAGGTCCACTATAATATTTATGACTTGTCTGCCAAATTTGGTGAGAATCGGAGTTGATTTGACGTGATTCGGACGTCCGGTTTTAAAAATATAAGTTTAAAAGTTTTCTTGAAAACATTTTTTGATTTGGTGCTAAATTCATAATTCTAGGTATTATTTTGGCGCTTTGATCGCGCGAGCAAGTTTGTATGATGTTTTTAGATTTGTGTGCATGTTTGGTTTGGAGCCCCGAGGGCTCGGGTGAGTTTCGGATAGGCCACGGGATGTTTTGGACTTTAAAAATTGGTATTTTGCTGCAGCATGTGTTCTGACATGTCCTTCTTCGCGTTCGCGAAGGTACTCTCGCGAACGCGAAGAGTAAACTGGACAACTGAAGTTTTCTTCTTCGCGAACGCGAAGGCTTGGGCGCAAACGTGAAGAGATGGGGGTATTACTCTTCGCGAACGCGACCAGCTCCTCGTGAATGCGTAGTGTTAGGCACACCTGGAGGAGGGTTGATCATTTCTTCATCGCGAACGCGAGCAATGCCTCGCGAACGCGAAGGCCAGGGGGAAAGCCTTCGCGAACACGAAGGAGGACTCGAGAATGTAAAAGCCACGGAGTGTTACTCATCGCGAACGCGACAGGCCCTTCGCGAACGTGAAGAAGGCCTGACGCGTGTGACTTAAAACAGAACCAAAACGGGATTTTTCTCATTTTTCACAAACTCTCAATTAGAACTCGGCTTAGGGGCGATTTCAAAGGAGTTTTTCACGATTTCAAACTGGGTAAGTGTTCTTTATCATATAGTGATCGTATTTCATAAATCTAAGCCTATATTCATTATCTATTTCGGATTTAGATGGAAGAAATTGGAATTTTTATAAAATCTTCCAAAAACAAAAATCTATGATTTGAAGGTCCATTTGATATCGGAATTGGATAATATTTGTTTGGTTGGACTCGTCTCGGAATGGGTGTTCAGATTTCATAAGTTTTTCCGCAATTTGAGACGTGGGTCCCATTGTCGAATGTTTAAATGAATTTTAGATTTTTATCCGAAAAATTTATAAATTCATATGGAATTAATTCCTATGATTAGTATTGAATATATCAAATTATTTATGAATAGATTTGAAGCTTTCGGAGTCAAATTTAAAAGAAAAATTTGTGGTTGAGTAATTGGTTGGAATTTGCAAAGCGAGGTAAGTGTCGTGGTTAACCTTGACTTGAGGGAATAGAACCCTTAAATTATTTGTTATGTGAAATGCATGTGAACGACGTATAGGCGAGGTGACGAGTGTCTATACGTCGTCAAATTAATTGTTTGCCTACTTACTTGAAAAATCATAAATTATTTTAAATTATAAATTAATTATTATAATAATTGTTTCTCTCCCATTCTTTGTCAAATATTAATTCTTGAATTCCTGCATTAATTGTTACATGTTATTTGAATTATGTTCCATAATTGTTATTTGATATTTAGCATATTAAATATTAAGCTACATATTTTCTCTCTGATTTTCATAATTATTCGCTATTTGCCTTTGTTTGTTTCATAATTAAATCATGATTATGGTATGCTTGTTGTCTTATAATTTTATATTAATTATTACATTTGTTGGGAAAATTTCTTCTATAAGAATTGGTAAATGAATATATTGGAGGAGCGGGTTGCACGCCGCAACAGAATTAATTATAATGAATATATTGGAGGATCGGGTTGCACACCGCAACAGACTTATTAAAAGTCCATATTGGAGGATCGGGTTGCACGCCATAACAGACTTATTAAAAGTCCATATTGGAGGATCGGGTTACACGCCGTAACAGACTTATTTAAAAGTCGACATACATATATATATATATATATATATATATATATATTGGGGGATCGGGTTGCACGCCGCAACAGACTTGATTAAAATAAATATATTGGAGGAGTGGGTTGCACGCCGCAACAGAATTGAATGTGAATATATTGTGAGAGCGGGTTGCACGCTGCAACAGAATTGAGTGTGAATATATTGTGAGATCGGGTTGCACGCTGCAACAGAATTGATGGTAATGACAATTAGTTATGACTACTGAGTTGGCTTCAATTATTATAAATGAATTACCTGATTTATTTCTATTATTGTTGTTGTTACTAATATTGCGTACAGGTTAATGTAAGTGACCCACCTTAGACTCGTTACTACTTCATCGAGGTTAGGCTCAGCACTTACTAGTACATGGGGTCAGTTGTACTAATACTACACTCTGCACTTCTTGTGCAGATTTCACAGTTGGTCCCAGTAGCGCACCATAGACTTTCTCGGACTTCAGCTATCAGAGGAGACTTGAGGTATAATTGCATGGCGTCCGCAGTTCTGAAGTCCCCGTCTATTTTACTTTAATTGTGTTTTTATTTTCAGACAGATTTATTTATTCTGACCTTTATTTGTATTTATTCTAGAAGCTCGTGCACTTGTGTCACCAATTCTGGGATGGTATTTAGACACCGTTATATTTTATTGATTATTTACTATATTTCAAACTTTGCTTCCGCATTTGTTTCTTTGATTATTAATAATTTAAAAATTGGTTAATATTATTCTAACACTGGCTTGCCTAGCAAGTGAAATGTAAGGCGCTATCACGATCCGAAGGTGGGAATTTCGGGTCGTGACATAGATCTAAGGGGATCAAGGGTTGGGATTGGCTTAGGGAAAAACGGGATCGTTTGGTCGAAAAGGGAGCTGGACCGGGTGAGGGATTTTGGGGCTGGGCGGAATTGGGAACAATTGGGCCATTTAGTTGGCCCAAAATGCCCCTTTTTCCTTTTCTTTATCTTTCTTCTTCTTCTTTCTTTTCTTTTATTGTAAATCCTAAACTAATTAATTAAAAATCTTGATTAGGTCCTAAATCAAATTTCTAATTTGTGAAATAAACCTAATTAACTATTTCTAACATTTGAACAATTAATTTAGCTTAAAAAAATAATGAAAGGAAATTACTAATTCAAAACTAAAAACTGCAAAATAAAAGTGACCAATATTTTTGTGATTTTTGTTTAATAATGTTATTAACTCATGTAACTAAATCCTAAATGCAATTAAGACCTAAAATGCTATGTAATGAAGATTTGGATATTTTTGGTATTTTTTTATAATTTTAAAATATTAAATTTGTAACTAAATGCAAACAATAATTAACAAGAAATTCCCTAAAATTCTATAAAAATGAGAGAAAAATAATAAAAATCTATTTTTGGAAAAGATTTTAGGAGTAATTTTATAGTGGGCAAAAATTGTGTGCTCACAACTGCCCCTCTTTGCTCGGAAATATGAAGAGTTTTCGGGCAAAGATAAATTACGGGCAATTTTTGCCTGTTGTACACTCCATGAGAAGCATTTTGAAAAGGTTTGACCGAACCTTGCTTCGGAGGTTGCCTATCCTTGGCTCTAAAGGAATCAGGTCAGTGTAGTTCTGAATATTTTGGTAGCTGGGACTACCAAAAGTTGTGATTTCACTGTTGTTGCTGCTGTTACTGCTTGCTGAGCTCCTTATTACACCATAATCAAAAATGAAGAGAAACTAAATAGGCCTATCAGCTATGAGTTACACGATTCCTATCTATAAGTATTCTGAATCTTGATATTGAGTCGTGGCTGGTTCCTCACGCAGACTCTGACCTGAATCTTGATGCTTGTTAGCTGCAGGCGCTAGTTCATTCTTCTTCAGCTTTCGGATCAAGGCGGGACATGCAGAGCTTGTGGCTTCAATCATGTCTTAAGCAGTCCACATCTTTTCAGTGCTTCTGCACTTTGAACTCACTTATTTTCTTTTCTTTTCTTTGGATCGAGACATCTTCTTTTGATCATCTCAAACTCTGTGCCTCAAGGTATAACTTGCTCAGGCACCAAAACAAGCAAACGAACAAAATTTTCTGCCCTAGTTTTCACTAGGAAAATTTGATGAGTTATTTGTAACAAAACTCTATACTGTTTTATTATTAAAAGCAAATAAAAGGTTAGGATTGGTGTACCCTGGGAAAAACAGAAACTAGGGTGCGGAGACCCTATGTCTAAAGTGAAAGCAATTAGGGAGTAAAAATCCTTATGTTGGAAAAGCGACTAGGGAGTGGAGACCCTATGTCTAAAATAAAATCAACAAGGGAGTGGAGACCCTGTGTTGGAAAAGCGACGAGGGAGTGGATACCCTATGTTGGAAAAACAACTAGGGAGTGGAGACCCTATGTCTAAATACATCAACTAGGGAGTGGAGACCCTATGTTGGAAAAGCGACTAGGGAGTGGAGACCCTGTGTCTAAAAATCATCAACTAGGGAGTGCAAACCCTATGTTGGAAAAGCGACTAGGGAGTGGAGACCCTATGTCTAAAGACATTAAGTCGGGAGTGGAGACCCTATGTCTAAAAATATCAACTAGGGAGTGGGGACCCTATGTTGGAAAAGCGACTAGGGAGTGGAGATCCTATGTCTAAAAATATTAACTAGGGAGTGGAGAACATATGTTGGAAAAGCGACTAGGGAGTGGAGACCCTATGTCTAAAAATCATCAATTAGGGATTGGAGACCCTATGTTGGAAAAGCGATGAGGGAGTGGAGAACCTATGTCTAAAAATATCAACTAGGGAGTGGAGACCCTATGTCGGAAAAGCGACTAGGGAGTGGAGACCCTATGTTGGAAAAGATACTAGGGAGTGGAGACCCTATGTCCAAAAACATCAACTAGGAAGTGGAGACCCTATGTTGGAAAAGCGACTAGGGAGTGGAGACCCTATGTCTAAAAATCATCAACTAAGGAGTGAAGACCCTATGTTAGAAAAAAGACTAGGGAGTGGAGACCCTATGTCTAAAGACATCAACTCGGGAGTAGAGACCCTATGTCTAAAAATATCAACTAGGGAATGGAGACACTATGTTGGAAAAACGACTATGGAGTGGAGACCCTATGTCTAAAAATATCAACTAGGGAGTGGAGACCCTATGTTGGAAAAGCGACTAGGGAGTGGAGACCCTATGTCTAAAAATAATCAACTAGGGAGTGGAGACACTATGTTGGAAAAGCGATGAGGGAGTGGAGACCCTATGTCTAAAAACATCAACTAGGGAGTGGAGACCCTATATTGGAAAAGCGACTAGGGAGTGGAGACCCTATGTCTAAAAATCATCAACTAGGGAGTGGAGACCCTATGTTGGAAAAGATACTAGGGAGTGGAGACCCTATGTCCAAAAATATCAACTAGGGAGTGGAGACCCTATGTTGGAAAAGCAACTAAGGAGTGGAGACCCTATGTCTAAAAATCATCAACTAGGGAGTGGAGACCCTATGTTGGAAAAGCGACTAGGGAGTAGAGACCCTATGTCTAAAGACATCAACTAGGGAGTGGAGACCCTATACTGGAAAACGCAGCTAGGGATTGGAGACCCTAAACTACCATGATTTGGAACTTTCTTTTTCTTTTTCTTTTTTAGAGAATGAGTAAAATGCGGGAAAGAATTTGGAGAAGACTTACCTTTTTTTGGAGTGGTTGTTGCTGCAGAGCTATTTCAGTCTCCGCGTGATTTTCTTTTGGTTTCACCTGCTTCTTGCAAGGTTGCTTTGGATTACACATGTTTCCTATGGTTCAAACAAAGAACGATTTGCCAGTTTGAAATGGTGGTTGGTTTTGCGGCCTTGATTGCTTCAGTCACTTGATCTCGGCCCTCTTCTTTGATGGTACTTTCAACTGCAACTGGTTGTTCACTGAACAACGATTTCATTTCCAGCCCCGGAAAACCTTTGGCTTTTCCAAAACTTTACCATGATGGTTGGTCGCGTGGGACTTAAACTTTTTCAGCTTTATTTTGCCTTTGTAAGCTTTTCACTTCTTTCCTTTAAATTTAACTTCAGAGCATTGGGGAACCTTTGGCTTTTCAAACTTTGCCAAGACGGTTAGCTACGTGGGAGTTGACCTTTTCAACTTTATTTTGCCTTTGTGGGCATTTGACTTTGCTTTTATTATTTCAAGAGTGTTTGACTTCGAGGCATCGACCATCATGGATAGTCGGAGTCGACTTGATGCCCCTGCCAAGGCTGGGTGCCTTTTTGCATATTGCCTTGTATCAAATGAGAACCCTGTAAATCAAGTCTTGCCATCCCTTCTTTTCCTTAGTTTTGGAATAGAGTTAGACCGAAAGGGATTCAAAGAAAAACGAACAATGAAATGGACAATGAATTTACACAAAAGGTATCCCTTTCGAGGAAAGGACGGAAGGACTTATCTGGTACATGCGGGCTTCAATGAACATGACATGCCTTTTGGACTGGATGCCTGATCTGTGTAAACCGTCCTCCTCTCAGAAATTCATCACAACTTTTACCTTGAAACCGAGAGACCTTGCCCGGGATTATGTCGGTGCCAGTGAATGTGAGGATTCTCTTTTCGATCAGTGGCGCCCTTTGCGGGTTTTCATCAGCTGACCTCTCTCATTTATCTTCTCATCATCGCCTTATAGTGCTCTTTGCGAGTTTTCACTAATAAGACTCTCTCATTTTCAATTTCTCTACATGCCGTCGCATTACGGTACCTGTGAGGATTTTCACCAATAAGACTCTCTCATTTTATTTCTCTCATTTCGATGCATCGGATCCAAGTAACTGTATCCTCCCATTTTGAATCTCTTTGCTGATTGATCGGAAGGACTTGAACAGGATTTTGGGGTAACAAGTATTTGGATTGAATTATAACTTTGGAACCTTTCAGGCGAGACCATCGTCGAACTATTATAACATCTGCCCGAGTTTCACTTTTTGGGGAATTTGGATTTTTATTTTGGTGTAACTGAACCCTAGAGAGAGGCTACCTACGTATCCTTTCAGAATCAAGTCGAACGTAGTTCAAGGAACTTTTGTTTTTGATTTCTTTTTTTTCTTTCTTTTCATTCATTTTTCATTTTATTTTTTTAATAATAACTTCGAGGTTCCAAAGAGGGTAATCAAAGAAAAAGGAGTCGGCTCAAATGGTTTGCATGGGTTGGTAGTGTTTGGGTAGCGAGAATGAAAGCATTCATTATCCCAATCAGAGAGCATTAAAACTGCGTAAAATGGTTAAACATAATACCTTTTGACCGCATCTACATTGACAGTTGTTTCGGGATCATTTCCTTCGATGTCTCCCAAATACAGCGCTCCTTTTGGCAACAGTTTTCTTATAATGTACGGACCTTTCCAATTTGGAGCAAATTTTCCCTTTGCTTCCTCATGATGCAGGAGAATACGTCTCAGAACGAGTTGCCCCACTTCGAATTTCCTGGGCCGCACTTTCTTGTTGTAGGCACGGGCCATTCTTTGTTAGTACAACTGCCCGTGGCAAACTGCGGCCATCCGTTTTTCATCAATCATAGTCAGCTGTTCCAACTGGGTTTTGACCTATTCCTCATCCTCGATCTCGGCTTTAACAATGATCCGAAGAGAGGGAATCTCAACTTCTGCGGGTATTACAACTTCAGTGCCATAAACTAATATGTAAGGAGTAGCCCCAATTGATGTTCACACGGTTGTGCGGTATCCCAATAGTGCAAAAGGCGGCTTTTCATGCCATTGCCTGGAGCTTTGAATCATCTTCCTAAGAATCTTCTTTATGTTCTTGTTTGCTGCTTCAACGGCACCGTTGGCTTTGGGTCGATAAGGGGTAGAATTACGATGCGTAATTTTAAACTATTCGCATACCTCCCTCATCAAGCGACTGTTCAGATTTGCAGCATTGTTTGTAATGATAGTTTTAGGAATACCAAAATGACAAATAATGTTGGAATGCATGAAGTCCACCACTACTTTCTTAGTGACGGCTTTGAAAGTGACCGCTTCGACCCAATTTGTGAAATAATCTATAGCAACTAGGACGAATCTATGCCCATTTGACGCTTTCGGCTCGATTGGCCCAATAACATCCATGACGCAAGCAACGAATGGCCAAGTCACCGTGTATCTGGCATTGATGGCACTTTTGGACAAAACTGAAACAATTCTTTTCCATGGTCATCCAGTAATAACCTGCTCGGAGAAGTTTCTTTGCAAGGACATATCCATTCATGTGAGGCCAACATACTCCATAATGCACTTTGTTCATGATCTTTTCAGCTTTTCGGGAGTCTACACGCCTCAAAAGATTCAGGTCTGGAGTTCTTTTGTACCAAACCTCTCCGCTCAAAAAGAAACTGCTGGCAAGCCTTCTTATAGTTCTTTTTTGATCCCCACTAGCCTGCTTGGGGTATTCTTTTGTTTTCAAAAACCTTTTGATATCATGATACCATGGTTTAACATCTGGTTCTATTTTGATTCCATTACAATAACCATTCCTTTCTCGAATTTGGATTTCCAGCGCGTCAATATGAACATTTCCCGGTCAATTGAGGCCAAGGTAGCTAGTGTATCAGCTAACTCATTGTGGAATCGAAGAATGTACCTGAACGCGATGAACTTGAACCGTTTGCTAAGATCTTCCACATGTTTCCTGTACGGGATAAGCTTGATGTCTCGAGTTTCCCATTCACCTTGGGCTTGCCGAATAATCAGGTCAGAATCCCCCATGATTAACAATTCTTCTACATCCAGATCAACTGCCATATTCATGCCCCTAATGCAGGCTTCATACTCAGCGGTGTTGTTTGTACAGAAGAACTGAAGGAGGGTTATGGCCGGATAGTGCTGACATGTGGGCGAAATCAGAATCGCTCCAATCCCGACACCCTTTGCATTTACAGTTCCATCAAAGAACATTTTCTAAGTATTAGTGTCCTCTGGGATTTCTTCAACCGAGTTTACTTCCTCATCCGGAAAGTAAGTACTTAGGGGTTGGTATTCATCATCAACTGGGTTCTCAGCTAGATGATCCGCCAAGGTTTGTGCTTTCATCGCCGTGCGGGTGACATAAACAATGTCGAACTCAGTGAGCAGGATTTGCCATTTTGCTACCCTTCCCGTGGGCATTGGTTTTTGAATATGTACTTCAAAGGATCCATTCTGGTTATGAGATAGGTGGTGTAGGCCAAAAGATAATGGCTGAGTTTCTGGGCGACCCAAGTTAGGGCGCAACAAGTTCTTTCCAACCATGTATATTTGGCTTCATAACTGGTGAACGTTTTGCTCAGGTAGTATATGGCTTGCTCTCTCTCTTCCCGGTCATATCACGTTGCCCGAGGACACATCCGAAATTATTTTCCAGGACTTTCAGGTACAAGAACAAAGGTCTTTCGGGTTCAGGCGGACCAACACTGGCGGATTTGACAAATATTCTTTGATTTTATCAAAAGTTTCTTGACACTCATCTATCCATTTGATCCCCGCGTCTTTCTTCAGCAACTTAAATATGGGCTCACAGGTGGTAGTAAGCTGAGCAATGAATCTACTGGTGTAATTCAACCTCCCTAGCAGACTCATGACCTTTTTCTTGGTTTTCGGAGGTGATAAATCCCGAATAGACTTTATCTTTGTAAGATCTAGTTCAATACATCTCTGGCTGACTAAAACCCCAAAAGTTTCCCAGATGGAACTCCGAATGCACATTTAGCTGGGTTCAGTTTCAAATCATACCTGCACAGACGCTCAAAGAATTTCCTCAAATCTCACACATGGTCTTCTTGCGTTCTAGATTTAATGATCACATCATCCACATGCACCTCAATTTCTTGGTGCATCATATCATGGAATATGGTAGTAATAGCTCTCATGTAAGTTGCTCCAGCATTTTTCAGACCGAATGGCATAACCCTGTAACAGTAAATGCCCCACGGTGTGGTGAAAACTATCTTTTCTGCGTCTTATTCATCCATTAGAACCTGGTGATACCCAGCGTAACAACCCACAAAAGACTGTATCTCATGTTTGGCACAGTTGTCAACAAGAATGTGGATGTTTGGCAATGGAAAGTTTTCCTTGGGGCTTGCTTTGTTCAAATCCCTGTAGTCAATACACACTCGAGTTTTCCCATCTTTCTTCGGCACTGGAACCATATTAGCCAACCACGTGGTGTATCGGACCACTCAGATCACACCAGCTTTCATTTGTTTGGTGACTTCTTCTTTGATCTTATCACTGATATATGTTTTGAACTTTCTCTACTTCTGTTGGGCAGGTGGATAGCCTAGATAGGTCGGCAATTTATGTACCATTAAATCGATGCTCAGTCCTAGCATATCATCATAGGACCATGCAAACACGTCCTTGAATTCAAACAAAAGTTGGATCAATGCATCTCTAGTCCTTTCATCAGCGTGAATGCTTATCATGGTTTCTCTAATCTCTTCTGAACTACCCAAATTAACTGGCTTGGTTTCATTTAAGTTTGGCTTAGGCTAATTCTCAAATTGTTCTGATTCTTGATTTATTTCCCTAAAAGCCTCATCTTCATCATATTCTGGTTCTTGATTCATTATTTCACAGTTAGACAGCGTTTTAGGATCCGGGCATGAAGTCCATAAGCATGTCATATTATTTAAGTCCGCATTATTAGAACTGAAAAGAAAAGATAAGTAAAATAGAAAAATCAGAATAAAGATAAAGAAGAATATCCATTGACGATGAAATATTGATTTCATTTCATTGAATCCAAGATATGAGGGTTTACATCGAAATCAAAAGACAATAAAGTAAAACATTCGAGTTACACCCTGGAATAACTCGTAATGTAGAAAAGATGGCAAGACTGGACTACCGAGATTCCTGCCTGACAGGGAATGGGGTAGCTTTCCAATTTTGAAGCTTGGCATTTGGTCCCATGTATAGCACCTCAGCAGTGCTCGTGCCTTTCCCGGCTGGACCATGTGGGATTCATACAACATTTGTTTCATGGCTTCACAAATATCCTCAATCCCTTCGGCCGTGAAGGCCTCTTCTTCTTCTTCTTCTTCTTCTTCCACATACTTGGGCTTGACAAATGATCGGGCGAGATGTGGAATAGGCTGGGGTAGGACCCAACCTTACTTTTTGCGCTTATCTGCCCATTTACTGTCAGCTTCTGTATCTTGGAAACCCACGCCGAAAAACTTCTCAATGGCGATCGAAGTGACAGGCTCTGTGATGCCTTGTAGAGATACCTCGAGCACTTTTTAGGGCTTGTACCCATGTTTAATCATTTCAGTGGCGACCATAACTGAGGCATTAGATAAGCAAGGTTGTAGGCATGGGCCCTCTTCTTCATATTGATCGACAACTACAATCTCAAAAGCCTGGTATACAATATGCTCACTGCCTTCCCTGGCTTCAAGGTATGGGACTGAAGGATCCCTGTAGATGCATTGCTCATCTTCCCCATGGACAATAATTTCTTTATTCTCGTACTCAAATTTGACCATCTAGTGGAGAGTGGAGGGAACAACTCCAGCAGCATGAATCCATAGTCTTCCCAAAAGAAAATTGTACGAGGTGTACATATCTAGAACCTGGAAAGTCACTTCAAAGTCCACAGGGCCAATGGTCAAAATTAGATCGATTTCCCCTATGGTATCTCTCTTGATGTCATCAAAATCCTGTACACAAACATTGTTAGGTCAGATTATTTCCGTTCCAATCTCTATTCTCTGGAGTGTTGAAAAAGGGCGGATATCGACCCTGGAGCCACCATCAAGCATAAATATCTTCACATAGTAGCCCTCACATTTGACAGTCAGATGAAGGGCTTTGTTATGGGCTCCTCCCTCTTGGGGGGGGGGAAGGGAATCATCACGACTGAAAGAAATCCTGTTGACCTTAAAAATCATTCAGCCATTCTCTCTAATTGCTCAATAGAAGTTTCAATTGGGACGTATGACTCATTCAATGTCTTCAAGAGTACCTTCTGATGTTCATTCGAGCTCAACAGCAGAGATAGAAGCGAGACCTGGGGAGGAGTCTTCCGGAGCTAGTCAACTATTTTATAGTACGAAGTTTACATTTTTCAGAAATATTCCTCTGCCTCCTCAGCACTTACAGGCTTCTTAGGTGGAAACCATTTATCCTTGTTCAGCTTTAACTCTTCTGGGTTGTGGTACTTCCCAGGTTGATTCATTTTGTTTACCTCTCCCATGACTTCTTTGCCCCTGTAAGTGACCATTGTTTTGTTGTAATTCCAGGGAACAGCGGTGGGGTTTCTCATGGGATTCTGTGGTGCATGCTGATAACCACGGGCTCAGTCAGCCTTGGTGAAATTATCAGCCCCCGCGCCACATAAGTCCCCTTTGGCACATACAACTTCGGCACATTCAACGTCCCATTTCTCCAATTTTTATTGCTTCTGCGAACGGTTTGCCCATGGCAGACATCATATTCTGAAAATAATCAGCCTCTTGGGCCTGCAAAAAGATCGTAACCATTTCGGTCTCGTCCATGGACGGCTTTACTCTAGCGGCCTGCTCGCGCCATTTAATGGCATATTCACGGAAGCTCTCAGTGGTTCTTTTCTACAAGTTAGACAGGTAGTTCCTGTATGGAGCTATATCCACATTATACTGAAACTGTCTGATGAAATCGTGGGCCAAATCATCCCATATGTGCCAGTGGAAGATTTCCTGGTCCATGTACCATTTTGAAGCGATTCCAGTCAGGTTTTCCCCGAAATAAGCCATCAATAACTCTTCTTTTCCACTGGTACCCCTCAACTGGTTGCAGTATCATTTCAGATGAGCGATCGGATCTCCGTGCCCGTCATATATTTCAAACTTTGATGTCTTGAAGCCAACTAGCAGGTGAACATGTGGAAACATGCACAAATCGGAGTACGAGACACTCTTCTAGCCACTCATGCCCTGCATGTTTTTTAAGCTTTGCTCTAGGCTTCTTATCTTCCGAGCCATTTCTTCCTGCTCAGGGTTTCTTATTGTTCTTTCTTGTTCCATGGATGCTGAGGGTATGAGTCTGGAGTAACATGAGTTGTATCTGGCTGAAATTACGGGCCCCGAAAGGTGAATGTTGAAGGCTCGAAGCATTGCATGGGTGCGGTTGGTTGTGCCATGGTAAAGACTGGTGGTGCAGTGAGCAATGTTGGGGGTACCCCTGTAAACGGTGCCTGGGGGCGGACCTCAGAAGGCGTACCGGTAAAGTTGGCTGACATAGTGGGGTACCCGAGCGGGACAAATAGATTAGTCATGGGGATAGGGACGTCGGTGGTTCCACCCGTCCTGGGGATCAGTTCAGGAAATCTAGGGGTTGAACTTGGTGGTTCTCTACCGTTGGACCAGGCGTCCCACATCTCTAACATGCGGACACGCAACATCCGATTTTCTTCGGCAGTTGCTGACTCAGGCTGGGTCATAACCGGTGTGGTACTATCCTCAGGATCGATGACGAGGAGACTGCTTTCTGAAGACATTGTGACACTCCCTTTTGATCTTGTAAAGTAAGGGTGGGAAGCCAGAATACCGTCAAAACTAACCACCTAAAACAAGACCTATCTAAATAGCACGCACAACAACCTTGTCAGTTTTGAAGAATTTAATAGATAGTGAATCGCACACTAGGGATGCAATGCACCTGAACAGTTAAATGTTTCTAAATGTTTTTTGCATCGGCTATGTGTTTCATCCCGGCTTTTGCTATCTCTTTCTCAAATTTCAACTTTTGATTTCTTTTCCTTCTCCTTTCTACAATGTTTCACTCTTTTATTTCTGGCTCTTTTCTTCCCTTTTGTTTTTTTTATCTCTTTTTTTTTTGTTATGGCTATGATCGAATCTTATGGGGATTGCCTACGTATTATGACGGTGCACGAATCAGATCATTACGTAGTTCAGAAAACAAATATGGAATAAAAGAAAAGACAAAATTTTGGGTTTTTTTTAATATTTCATTAAATAAAATCTTTTTGGGTTTTCTATTACAAAGACTTGGAAATACTAACGATTAAACATACAGACTCAAAACAGAAAAACAAACAAACTTGAAAAAGACGAACAGACAGTGCCTCCAATGCTACTCCAGGGGCCCGCGGGACAACAGTCGGTCTCAACGCGGGCCTGCGTGAAATCTCTTCTTGAAGGTACTCTAAATCAACCATCACCTGACGGACAAAGTTCATCACAGTAGCAAAGAATATGGACTTGGTCATATCTTCGCATTCATGGCACTTCATTACAACATAATCAACGATTTCTTTAATCCTCATTCTAATGACACCTTTTTCTTGGAGTAGGCATCCAATTTATTGTGTCTGGGCCTCTAACACCTGCGTGGCCATGTGGTTTTGGTCTTGTAACTGTTGCATGCCTTTTTCCAATCGGGAAATCAATGTATATCAATGCTCTCTTTCAACTTTGAAATCCTTTGTCTGCTGGACCATTTTATTTTCGAGATTAGTCAGCTTTTTCCTTAAGATCGTGACCCCGCTATCTTACTTTTGCTTTAACTGCTAAAACACACCTTGCCCGTTCTTCTACATTGTTTGCCAACTTTGCCCGAGCTTTTATCAATTCATCCTCGGCCTTTGTTAGATCAAACCCATAATCATGAACTTTCCGTCTCATATTGCTTATGAGTCTTTCATCTTTTTTGCTTCTTACCGAGTTTTCAGTGGCTATTTTCATTTTCTGAATCTGAGCCCGGAGGGCTACATTTTCCTGAGCCAACTTTTTCTTTTCCCCTTCATCCTCAGCAGCCTGCAAACTACTATCAAATTTGAGGTTTTTGATTTGATCCTCTAGTTTGCATATAGTGGTCTGGTAGTTCTTCTCTTTAGCTAACCAAACCCACTGTTCTTGCGCTCCGTCGGTGAATTGTTGGACATGGGGATTTTTGGCAGGATGTTCTGGATCTTGATCAACCCGAACTCTCTTACCATACCATGCGGTGTAGTTGGATTCTACTTCAACCGAGGACAAATCCTGCACTTGAGTTTGTGGCTCCAGAAACCTACAATGATGCCAAATCTGGCGAACCTTTTTTTCTGGGAATGCGGCCTTTGGGCATAGTTCAATAACCCGTGGACTCAGATCTTCATGATGGGGGACCGTTTGATACCTTCCCAATTGGTGTAAGACCCGATGCGGAGCATATGGTTGAATACTCCAAAGACCTATCAGTAAGAGAAAGCACACTCCGGCGGACATGTAAATAACCTCGTTGACCGAGAGCCAACTGAAAGTCCACTCAATTCGGCTTGCGGTCAAAGAACCCAAATATACAAACCATGCCTCCGTACCCTCCGACAACTCATAGTCGTCTACCCGGTTTTCGTATTTTTCAATGCAATTGAGTCCGGTCAGTCCGTAGTTCATGTACCTTGGGCGATGACAGAGATGTTCCACCATCCACATTTACAAAAGCAGGTTGCAACCCTCAAAGAACTTTGCACCAGCTCGACAGGTGGTTAAAGATCGATAGATTTCTACGAGAATCATCGGTATAAGAGTACCGTTGGCCTTCTTGACCATAAAGTCAGCCATTCCTGCAAGCCCCAGTTCTATATGTCTGTTACTCCTTGGGCATATCAGAGTGCCTAAGAATGCAATTACGAAGGCTAAACCTCTGTGTGCTTCCCACTTTGTTTTTATTTCCCTAGTGACTCAAATCAGTGTCCGGAGCCTCAAATCCACGGGGGTCCCCATACCGGCTATATAAGAAATAGAATGTGCAGAATCCTTCGGCCAAATTTCTATCTTTAACCTGCCAGTTAATGCTCAGAAGGTCCAAAAACTTATGAGGGGTTACAGTCCTTGGTGCTACTGGATATTGGTACCTGAGATTCCCGTCAAGACCAGTGTAACCTGCCATCTCCTCCAGTGTAGGGGTCAATTCGAAGTCAGAGAAATGGAAGACGTTGTGTGTCGGGTCCCAAAAGGGTATCAAGGCTTCAATTATATCAACCTTGGGTTTAATCTTCAGAAGACCGGTGAGCCCACCTAGAGCTTTGGTCACAGAATGCTTGTTGTCCTCCCCCAGGTCGTCCCACCATATGTGGAGCCTTAGTGGAATCTCATCTACTACTCGAAAAGGTATATTTTCAACGGAGCTCATCCTGCATATTTAATTTAGGAGGACTGGTTAAAACATGTGAATGTTTTGTTTAATTTTTTACCAAAAAAGATTATTTTTGCAAAATATAACTCAAAACAACTTAAGGCCACCTTTGCAAATACGACCCCTTTAGCACTTCAGAAGGGAATATTTTAGGATTGTGCTTGCTAAATGGCCAAAATTAAATAAAAATAAAGGACCATAGGTGGCTATTCTTGCAAAAACGACCTTCCGGCGTCCCGTCGGGACAATTTTGGCTATTTGGACAAAAAACGGCATCACCTAGATTAATTTATGAAAAAGTGGCAACATTTTTCATATTTTTTGGTTTTAGTTTTTTGCAAAAGCGGAGCTGAACCCGATGAGGGTTGCCTACATATCTCACATCCGGTGAGAATCAAACCTGCGTAGTTCGGTAAGTTTTGACGCACAAAAAAATATGATTTATTTTGAAATGACCCTTTTTTCAAAATTTTAGCAAAGTTTCGGGATTTTTTTTTTTGAATACCGAAATTTTTAGAACCGGGTGTTTTTCTATCCTACCTCACTCTTGGTTTTTCTTGATTTTCTTTTACTAATCTAGAAGTCGGTCAACATACAAGCCGAAGCAAATAAATGCACAAGTAGCACGTAAAATGTATCAGGATGGTCTTTTGATTTTTGGGTACATCTGTCCTAGACGAACTCAACCCCTGTATTGAGTCCCCAAAGTCAAATGCGCGTGATACAAACAACGTACCTACTAGGGATCCGGCATGAGGTTATGTCATTCTAAGTTTGAATCTTGGGTGTATTATTCTAGACCTGGCTTATCCGAGTGGACAACTCGAGCCGAAGGGGGCAGCGTATCGAGAATACAAAAGCTTCACCGGCTTTGCAACTTGTCTGATTCTCATTCTAAAATTAGGGGTATGACTCTAGCAGAAAAGAAGCCACGCGAAGCGCACGCTTCCCAAAAGGTTTAGAAGACTCAGAGAGAAGAAGGGTGTCGTAATAATTTTAAATACAGTTCACGACAATATCAAAACGGTAAAAAGCGGCAATTAGCACATTAGGCCCAAACATGTAATATCAGACAATCAACAACAAGCCAAGTACAAAAGTCATCTAAGCTCGAATTCTGAACCCTGAACCAGAAGTTCTGGGTTCGTGTTCCCCATCAGAGTCACCAGAGATCTCACACCTCCTTTTTTCCGAGGGGATAGGTGAGTTTTTACAATTAAAATGACATTATTCAAAATAATATTATTTATTTAATTCAGAGTCGTCACTTGGAATATTTGTTATGGTGTCTCAAGTCACCGGTTCATTTTAAAATTCCAAATCGAGGAAATTGACTCTTATTGATGGTCCGTGAATACAGAAGACCGGGTAGAGAATATTGTTTACCCGGGAAAAGGTGTGAGGCACTACCGAGTTTCATAGTTTTAGCACGGTCGCTCAACTATTAATAATTGGCCTAATTATCTGATTTATTACATATTTAAAATCTATTATGCATTTTATCTTTTAACCGCTTTAAATATTTATGGAATTTGTTTGAACAAGTTGCGATATCGCGCACTCATTTATTTTTGTACACATTTCGAATTACATCACATGAACCATACCCGCGATCTGCAATATTTTTACTTTTATTATTATTTGAAGTTATGGTCGGGCCACATAAAATACGCACCCAAATTGGGGACTATGTATCGCGACTATGCCACGGAAACCGTACCCATAGCCGTGATGATTTAATTACGCGCCTAAATCAAACTAGGATGTTTGAGAATTGTTTATTTCCTACATTTGGGATTTTGGGGAGCCGCATATTGTGATAAATGAGCTATTGGAATTTGAAATTTTGGTTCATTCATAAAGGCTAAATTCTTGATTCGTCTAAATTAAAACAGAACTAGCCTTATTTTAGTTGGATAGAATTTTATCAAAGCCACACATTTGGATTACAAAATGGACATAATTCAGCTAAAAAAACAGTTTAAAGGTTTAAACAACTAAATGTCAAAAGAGGGAACTCATTCACGTTATTATCTTGTACTAAAGTAAGCCATGAATCTGTCATGACCCTTTAATTCGCACATAGCCCAAGTATATTCAAACGAAATAGGCCCAAATTCCCAAACTCTAGGTAAAACATCTGGGCTGCTATATTGAACCCAGCAGTTAGAAGCTCAACCTTTTCACACATCATCATAAATAAAATTGAAATAGCTACGAATTAAACTAAGCATGAATATATTTTTTTATACATCATTAGTAATAAGTGACTTAATTACACTCTACAAGTAATTACAGGCCTTGAACTAAATTAAGAAATGTAGTCTGCATAGGCCAGAATAGAATTTATTTTTGAATCTGCGTGTGATCAACTAGTAACAACTTAGCAATATTCTTGAAGCTACTTATCATTTACAAAAGCTAACCAACCAGTGGCTAGATTCGTAAATCTAAGCCTTGTGCCAAACATTCATAATCTCCTGCATTACCAAACACTAACACTACCAAACAAAATGATTTCAAAGGGGCAGGATTTTACATTAGAAAAAACAAATTGTGCTATTAAGCTTCTGGAACCTCAGACATTTAGGGAATTTCAGAACTTCATGTATAAGAAATCCATCAATAATGGCTCAAACCTTGACAATCAAAGGTTAAGAAAACAGAACTGGTTTCATGCTTGTTTCTTATTATCACTCAAATTTCATTAAGGTTTGAGGCACTCACTACATCAGATACTTTAAACCAAACTTAAACTCGCAATCAAACATGAAAAAAAGCATTCGGTATACATGAAGTGAACAAACAATTAAAATTTTAAAGCAATGTGATATACAAATAACAACTATATTATTTGAAACTATCAGCACATACCTTAACACCAACAAAGAAAGAGAAGAAGAAAATATGTTTCTAAAAAACTGGGAAGAAGTAGCAGCAAGAAAATAACAGTAGAAAGCAAACAGACAACAGCCTTAAAACCTCAAACCCATAAATCCAGAAAATTTCAGTAATATAGGAAAGCAAGCAGGAGATTAAGATGGATCCTAAATCTTCATTTTTGTATTAAAATGGAATCCCAGACTGTCTTTTGGAAAAGAAATCAGTATGAGAGCAGAAAAAATAGAAAAAATCAAGAGTGAATATGCAGATGATTAACGTGTCTGTATGCGAGGAGTGTAGAGTCCCTTTTATAGAATGTGAGCATGTGCTCATGATAAGGAATGAGAGAGAGATTGATGGAATCTGCCAGCCTTCCCTTAAAATTAGGGACTTGGCATCTTTTTTACCAAAAAATGGACAGATATATCTAAATTCAACATCTTATCTCAACCATATTGGGACATTTGTCCCTTTCTAGAAATTTCTTTTCATTTTCACTCTTTTAAACTTCTGAAAATTCACCTTTTCCGAAAATCTGATTTAACTTAATCAAGTTATTGTACTTTAATCCCTCATTTAACAGTTTCTTATATCACTACCCTAGATTCCCTAATTTTGATTTCTAATTACTCCCTTAAAATTTCTATTATTACTCTTTCACCCCTTTAATTCCAATTGACATTCAAACATCAACAATCAAACAATCAAGACCAAATCAAAGATCAAACGAGACAGAAACAGCTTACTAGTTAAAACTAGCCAAATCGATATATTAATTAAGCTTGATTCAATTAACCTACAACATATGCGATTAAACTAATCTGAAAACAAACAAGTCATAAATAATAAGATACCGGAAACTAAAACAACACTAAATATCTAAAAGAAAAATATAATCTGAACTAAATTCTAAGTATGGACATGGCTACAAACAAAAATACAGAAAGGAAACAAGAATGAGTTACCATTTGAGTTGGGTCGAAATCAGGGAAGAAAAACATGGAACTTGGTGATGATGATTCTGCCAGAACTCTAGTGGCTTCGAAATGAGCTAAAATTAACGTCAATTGATTGCTCTTGTCAAGAGAAATCGATTAACGTAAGTTCTAGACCAAATCGAGTTAGTATCACCCAAGAAGTCAGAAGAGGGAAGGATTAGGTTTTTCTGCCATTTTTAGATCTAAAATTGGAGAAGATTGGTGGGGATTTTAGGGAAATTGGTGATGGATTAGGGTTGAGGGGAAGATGGTGGTTATGGAGTGAAGATTTGGGGAGGTTTGGTGACGGGAATGGGGTGAAGTGTGAGGAGAGCACTAGGGTTAGGAGGGGTTTTGACAGATTTAAGGGGGAAATGGGGAGTTTCTAGCCGTTAGATCTAAGGGGATCAAGGGTTGGGATTGGCTTAGGGCAAAACGGGGTCGTTTGGTTGAAAAAGGGAGCTGGACCGGGTGAGGGATTTTGGGGTTGGGCGGAATTGGGAACAATTGGGCCATTGGGTTGGCCCAAAACGCCCCTTTTTTCCTTTTCTTTATCTTTCTTCTTCTTATTTATTTTATTTTATTTTATTTTAAATCCTAAACTAATTAATTGAAAACCTAGATTATGTCCTAAATCAAAGATCTAATTTTTGAAATAAACCTAATTAACTATTTCTAACATTTAAATAATTAATTTAGCTTAAAAAAAAAACGAAAGGAAATTACTAATTCAAAACTAAAAACTGCAAATGTAAAAGTGACCAATATTTTTATGATTTTTATTTAATAATATAATTAACTTATGTAACTAAATTCTAAATGCAATTAAGACCTAAAATGCTATGTAATGAAGATTTGAATATTTTTTGGTATTTTTTTATAATTTTAAAATATTAAATATGCAACTAAATGCAAACAACAATTAACAAAAAATTCCTAAAAATTCTATAAAGATGAGAGAAAAATAATAAAAAACTATTTTTGGAAAAACTTTTAGGAGTAATTTTATATTGGGCAAAAATTACGTACTCACACAATTCACCAACTAATATTAATCAAATAATAGAAAATAAATAAATAAAATTATAATATTAAAAATTAAGAGTTGGAACAAGTTTACCGAATTGAAGAACAACTTGTTAAAAATTGATTATCATTGAAGACTTCAATTCATCAACTTCACAATTTTTTCACAAATTATAATAATAAAGTAAGCAATAGTAGAAATTATAGAAGAAAATTAGAGAGAGATTGAGAGAGGTTGATGATTTTGTGAGAAAAATGAAAGAATATGGGGATATTTATAGTTGAAAATAGGAAAAAGTATAATTATAAAAAGTTTGGGGCTAAAAAAGAGTTTGGGGGGTTAAATGGCTATTTTTCAAATAGCCAACGGCTATTTTGGCAGACCAAACGACTAATTTTTAAATGCCCAAATGGGCAAAAAAAATTTTAAAATCTGACCGTTGGGACCGTTTGAGACCGTTTAGGCCCGCCAAGGACCGGTCCGGTCCCGGCCTTGCTACTTTTTGTGAAGGACCGGCCCAGAAGACCGGCCCACCTCCACGGTCTCGGTTCTAACCGGTTAAGGACCGTTTAAGCCCAGAAGCCCACATGGTCCGCGGTCCCGGGCCTGGACCGACCCACATGCCACCCTTAAGTTTGACCATGATCAATATCGGGTCAAGACGACCTCTTTTCAGTGTTTTGAGTTCACGAGCATGTCCGTAGCATGTCACGAGCATGACCGACCCACATGCCACCCTTGAGTTTGCTGGTTTCTGGTGAGGTACTGTTCATTCGCAATTGCGAACCATTTATTGCAATTGCGAAAACATTGTTCATTCGCAATTGCAAACGATGTATCGCAATTGCGAAAATACTGTTCACTCGCAATTGCAAACAATTTGTCGCAATTGCGAAAACTGTTCATGGGAGGTACTGTTCATTCGCAAATGCGAAGTTTTTATCCGCAAATGCGAACCTGGATAGAATGTTTAAGATTTGAACCCATTTTCCATTTTAACCAATTTGGAGCTCGGATAGAGGCGATTTTTGGGAGATTTTCAGAGAAAACAACGGGATACGAGGCTTTCAGAGACCAATTCTTGAGGTAAGGGCATAGCGGAGTGAGAATTATACTGTTCGAGGTAAGTAACAGTTCTAAATTTGGTCCTGAGGGTATGAAACCCCGGATTATGTATTATGTGATCGGTGTTGAGGTGACGCACATACTAGGTGACGGGTGTGTGGGCGTACATCGTAAGAATTGTGACTTGGTCAAATTCCATGGAACTGTGTAGTTGAATAATCTGTTGTTATCTGTATATTCTCCATGTGGTAGAGAAATTGAACCCCAAATCATGTTTATATTATATGTTGGCACTGAAGGGACCCACAAAGGTCGTGTATATGTTGAACTATCTGCTTAATTGTTATTTTGTAGTCAATCATAATTTACTTGTTTATTTTATCTCAGTCTTTATTGTTCATTACTGATGCATCATATCATTATTGTTTGGGCTGATTTCATAATTATTGAGAGCCCGAGAAACTGGAAAAATTTATGATTGAGTGAGGCCGAGGGCCTGATTGTGAGATATTATATTATAGCACGTGAGTTGTCCATGCAGCACGTGAGTTGTCCGTGCGGATCCAGATAATATACCATAGCACGTGAGTTGTCCGTGCAGCACGTGAGTTGTCTGTGCGGATCCAGATATTATACCATAGCACATGAGTTGTCCGTGCGGATTCAGATATTGATACTATAGCACGTGAGTTGTCCGTACGGATAGATACAACTTCTCTACTACAGGTGTGACTTCGTTTTGTTTTCATCAAACACCATGGATCCAACTTTACCATGCATTTTCAAAATAACATGTTATAATAGCATAATTCCCCGAGATGTGATCTCAAAGCCAATACAAGTAAATCATTTGGGAGGTCACAGATGGGCAGAAGTACTATGCCATAGAACCTTAAAACCCCAACAGGGAAAGACGAGCTAGGCATCTATTGAGTAATTCTAAATCACTCATTTAAAACTTATACAAACAAAAAAGAGGTTAAAATGACAACTGAAATCCACCTGAATATAGCAGACTTTCTAATATACTGTCCATCGAGACATGTAAATAAATCCTGCAAACTTGGAGGTAGATAACCCCCAATAATGGCCACCTACATAATTCGAGCAACATTGTACGAGAAATTGAGTACTAGTGCTAGTTTTCCATTAGGTTACTTGTAGGATGATGCAATTTTAAAGATGACTTTAGGCTCACCACATGACTACTTTGTTTAGGTCTGATTTTTAGAAGAACTGCCCTTGCATTTTTCTTGTGATAGACGCTTTAGGATGTTGACATTTGGATGAAGCTACTGTTAGTCTCTTTGTTGTGGTTTTCTTATAGTTGCTGGTAACTTACCAGAACTGACCCCGAACGCGCACTTCTCGGGATTAAGCTTCATGTTATGCTTCCTCAGGATGTCGAATGTTTCTTGAAATTGCTTAAGGTGGTCACCTGCATTCAAAGACTTAATGAGCATATCGTCTATATAAACTTCCATAGTATTTCCTATTTGTTTTTCAAACATCTTATTTACGAGCCGTTGATAAGTGGCTCCGGCATTTTTCAACCCGAAGGGCATCACATTGTAACAATATGTACCGAAATTCATTATAAACGGAGTCTTTTCCTGATCTTCCGGGTTCATCTTGATTTGGTTGTACCCGGAATAAGCATCGGAGAAACTTATTAACTTGTGTCCGGCCGTGGCAATAATTATTTGATCGATATTTGGCAGTGGGAACGAGTCTTTCGGGCACGCCTTATTAAGGTCTTTATAGTCTACATACATGCGAAATTTATTGTTCTTCTTAGGAACTACTACTACATTGGCTAGCCAATCGGGATATCTTACCTCTCGGATCTAACTGATATTAAGCAAGCGGGTTACCTCTTCTTTGACGAATTTATTCCTGGCCTCGGCAATAGGGCGTTTCTTTTGTCTTACCAGAGGTACGTTGGGATCTAAACTCAGCTTGTGCATGGCTACTTTCGTCGGTATAACTATCATATCCTCGTGCGACCATGCAAAACAATCAACATTAAACTTAAAGAATTCAATAAAACCAGACCAGAGCTCCGGGTACAGTCCTGTCCCCAAATAGAATTTTTTTTCTAGGAATTCTTCGAACAATGCAACTTGATCCAGTTCCTCAGCCATGGACTTCATTGCGTCCGTCTCTTCTGGAACTTGGAAATATCTCGGCACCTGATAATGTTCTGACGACTTTTCTCCAGGGCTAACTTCTTCTAGATCGGGAGTAGGTGTCGGTTCCTATAATTACTATGCCGTGTGCTCCTTCTCTTTGCTGCTGGAAATTGAAATTACATTTATCTCCCTTGTTGCCGGTTGATCACCTCTTATTTGCTTGATTCCTTCGGGTCTTAGAAACTTCAGCAATTGGTGATATGTTGAGGGTACAACTTTCATCTCGTGTAACCATGGCCTTCCCAGGATGATATTGTATCCCATTTCACCATCTACTACTTCAAAGAGAGTTGTTTTCATTACTCCTTCAGCATTTGTGAGCAGAAAAATCTCTCCCCAGGTCGTCACGCTCGCAAGGTTGAATCCAGCGAGGAGCTTTATTGCCGGAATAATGCTTCCGGTGAGTTTAGCTTGCTCCAATAATCTCCATTGTATGATATTAGTCAAATTTTTTGGATCCACTAGAACACGTTTAATCTTAAAATCCAACACATTTAAAGAAATTACCAGTGCATCGTTGTGTAGTAACAACAATTCGTCTGCGTCCTCCTCCATGAAAGTGATATCATCTTCCCGGAGTCTTTTACTATGGGTTATTGATACTTTCGTCTACTTCACTGCCGAAAAGGTGACCCCGTTAATCTCATTCCCTTTGAAGATCATATTGATCGTTTGTCATGGGGGTTCTTCTCCTGCTTTCAAAGGTTCCGCGTTGTATTTGTTATGACAATAATTGTTCTTAGCTCGGTCACTCAAGAATTCTCTAAGGTGACCATTCTTCAATAGTGTTGCCACCTCTTCCCGGAGGTGTCAGCAGTCCCCTGTTCGGTGGTCGTTCGTCCCATGGTATTTACACCATAAGTTGGGATCCATCTAGATGGAATCGGATCTCATAGGTCTCGAGATTCGTGCCTCTTTAATGTTTCTCATGGCTGACACCAACTCCACGATACTGACGTTGAAGTTATATTCCGATAACTTGGGGTAAGAAGGATCCCGAGACCCCGGCGTCTCTTTATCCTGAAGTGATCTATTATTTCTACCAAGATCGGTCCCTTTGTCAATGGTGAACTTGTTTGCTGCCCAAAAGTTTCTACCACGGCCTTCGGTCCGCTCGTATGGCAAAAACCGGCCCCTAGAAGTACTTTAGTCCGCGTCGTAGTCATCCTTTGATTTTTCTCTGCTCTTCTCCCATCCTTTGGCCGATGATGTAGAACCGACCTGGTCATCTTCGATCCTTATCTTTGACTCATACCAGTTGTGGACATCTGCCCAAGTTGTTGCTTGAAACTCAAGTAGGCGCTCCTTCAACTTTCGGGAAGCGTCTGAGCTTCTTGGATTCAATCCTTTGGTGAATGCTTTAGATGCCCATTCGTCCGGGACAGCTAGGATTCTTTCTTTCTAGAATTGGGTAACGAACTCTCGTAATAATTCGGATTCTCCCTACGATCCTGAATATGTCGGCCTTCCGGGCTTGTACTTTTCTAGCCCCGGCATTAGCCTTGATGAAAGAATCCGCGAGTATCTCAAAGGAATCTATGGAATGTTTGGGTAATAATGAATACCACGTTAGAGCTCCCCTCGTGAGAGTTTCTCCAAATTTCTTTAGCAATACAGATTCAATTTCGTGAGGAACTAAATCATTTTCTTTTACCGTCGTTGTGTAGGTGGTAATATGCTCTGAAGTCCCGTCATACTTTGACACTTCAGGCATTTTGAACAACTTCAGGATTAGTTCTAGTGTCGCACTCGGCTTGTACGACAATTGAGTATACTTCTTCGAGTCCGGGCCTTTCAATGTTGGTGGCGCGCCCAGGATTTAGTCCATGCGGGCGTTTACTTCCCTCATAAACCATAAAAGTTCATTCTTGAACGGGTCGTTCTCGTTGTTGGGACCGAATCCGCTCCCCCCAGCCCCGTCAGAGCCAACTTCACCCCTGGGAGTGTTGTTGTCGACTCTCTGTGTTGTTGGTTTGCGGGAACACCGGGAAGAACGGGATATCATTTGTTTTCATTATTCGAAGCCCCTGATAGCGCATGCTTAAACTCCGTCATAACCTTATCCTGCCACGTGAGATGGCCTAGAATGATAGCATGTTGCTCTTGCAGGACCCTCACCGCATCCACGACATGATCCTCATCAGCATCATCGGGAGTTTGTCTCCCGAACCTGTCGAGAGTATTGCTCGTCATGCATCGTCGTGGCGTCATTCCCCTCATTGCGGGTGTCACTTATTGAATCCTCTAAATGAGGTTGATCCCCTTGAATTTCAGGGTTGTGCGTGTTGTTAACAGTGTTATCTGTCATTTTTTGTGATATTTTCTAAGACAAAATAATCCAATCACGTTAGTAAAAAAGGCAAGGATCAATTTAATTGCACGACTGTCTAGGCCCCATGATGGGCGCCAAACTATTTACCCGTAAAATGGTACAGTTGAATTTATACGTGGTTTCTAGACAAGTGAACTAATTTGATCCTAAAATAATATAATAATTGAAAAAATGTATAATACTTAGCCTTAAAAAGTAGATGAAACGGCAGAGATGACAGTTCCAGGAACAAGGTTTTCAGGCACAACAATGATGAAATCAAAATGCGGGAAAGTAAGATTGTATTAAGCTTTGTATAGAAGGTAGTGTAAGTTTAGCCAGAAAATTCGTGTCCTTTACAATGATAATTGGGGTCACTATTTATAGTTGTGTCTAGGGAAGGAGGTCCTAGGATCGTGCCCTCCTTTAATGTCAATTATGAGGGTCATTGATGAAGATGTAACGGTGAACATAAATGCCAAATTCTCTATAACGGGTCGTCGCTCTTAATGCTGCATAATATTCCTTATTAAATGCTACCGGGCGCAGAGCATTTAATACACATTTATGAACGTTATCTCTTCCGGTGACAAGCAGAACGGCTGCGTTCGGTCTTCGACCATCCCCATCTTGGATCCCACCTGTCTTTCCTTAGATGACCACGTGTCATATCATATTTCACCATATACAAAGTGGTCTTTTTTCTTTCTACTTTTATGATTTTATAAGTATGGTAATTTTAAGAGGACTTATCGTAATCAGCTCTTTTTTTCGGGGAAATGGCAGGACACTTCAGTGTTATTATTAATTTTTTGATCCCGGTAAGAAAAGTTTTGAAAAAATAGTCTTCGCCCGAATTTTGGGAAGCATGCCAGATTTTTTTAATAAGGTATTCATCGAATTTGCCATAAGAATATGGCAGTCGTCAGAATTTTTTTTATGGTGATCACTAGGATTTGTAAAAACACGGAGTCACTAGAAATTTTCATATAGTGATCATCAAGATTTGCCACAAAACATGGTAATAGTCAGAATTTTTCATATGGAAATTCTGGCAGTGTACTTCAAAATTCTAGCAGCGACTTCAAAATTCTGGCAGTGGGGTTATTTAATCAAAATTTTCGTAATGGATCAAAATATAAAGATAGTTCTAAAGAATTCTACCCGGCTTAATTTCCTTTTTTTTTTTTCAAAAGCTTTGTGAATTGCATACCACCGGACTTTAATAAGAATTTTATTTAGCCCATAAAATCAAAGTGAACGGCTCTTTATCTTAGCACATCAGCCAGATAATAATCTTGCAGTTCCATTAATATATGGCACAACTTTTAGCAGTATACTATTGCTACCCTGATTACTGGAGTTGGATTAGAGCAGAATGTTATATTTTGTTATACATTTTAAACTATTTTTATTTAAAATAGTTAGATCATAGATGTGGGACAGCTCTTAATTAGATCTCCTTACCAGATCCTTAAGTATAGTTAAGGATACAGTGTTAGATCATTACAGAGGAATGCACTTAATTAAGCCTGATTCGATATTTCGGCATATGTTCCCTAATAGTGTCTTAACTAAACAGGTGATCAATTAATACATTTGCTGTATGATTATTGATATTAATTGATCTAAGGACGCTCCACGAGAGCATTGCACAATCTTAGGGGAGAAAGGAAGAGAAATGCATTATGCTCAGTCTTATGCATTTTGTCATCCATACAATTTCAAATCAATCAGAGAATTTTAAAAAATGCTTAAATGGAATAAAATTTTAAAATCCTAAAGAAAGTCACAACAGAGTTAGGTTGCATTATCATAAATGCCTAGCACAAGCTGCCCTTAATTCAGTTCATTATATTCACTTAATAAAGGATTAAGTAATAAGGAAACACTAGAAATTGTAATTTACCCTCTTGGATCTAACTCCTTCTAAATGAGTCTTTTCGATACGTTTTGTTTTTCCTCTTTCACAAATAGAATTAATCAAATCTCTCTTTAACAATTTTGTTTGGTCCGGACCTTTTGTATCTTTTATCGCGATTGATTATTATACATTTATAATAATATTTGACATTTAAATTTTATTTGGTAGTTATAGACAAATAAATACCCAAAAACTCATCGTTTATATTTGTTTATGTTATAAAAGATAATACAATTATTTAATTTAAAATCTCAAGTGATACTTGATTACTTAAAATTTTAAAAGCTAATATAATATTAATAAGGTGGAATGTTTGGAAAGTGGCGTACAAAAGTCTCCCACTTCATCTTTTAATTTTTCATGTTCCAAGTTAACAAGAGATTTTTACATTCCAAACTTTCCATTGGAACTTACAAATTTTGTTAAGGTTATATGTATAATAAATATATGTTGTAGATTGATTCTTGGTTATTATAAAATAATAAATATATAGATATTTGAGTAAAGCTGTTAAAGAGTGCTAATTTTTCAAAAGATGTACTGTTATAATGAGAAATATTGTTGTTATATATAAAATGTTATTATAGTGAGGTAAAATAGAACAATAAAGTTAATTCTAAAAAAAGATGTTCATCACTAATAAAATGTTATTATAGAAGGTGACTATTATAAAGGCTATACTACCAGTATAATGTTGCTAACACAATTCTCTCTCTTCTTTATTTCTTTCTTTTCTAAATAAATGAATACTGATAAAACGCCATTAGAAGATTTTGCCCATTAATTTCTGAAGCAAACGCCATTAGACAGTTAATCAAATGAGACATCAAACACCAGTTATCGGAAATTACGCATTGGAGTATCTATTTCTAGACATGCATGTGAAGTATCAGATAAAAATACTGACACGCATGTAAAAATCTTGAAATTAATTCACCACAAACAAACGCAATAAGAGAGGGGGACTTCTAGCGGGGCATGTGTTATTTCAAGTATTAAAAATGTTAACAATTTAATCGTAAAGAGCCATTCCCTGCAGAGGGATGCTTTCACTTATTATATAGTTAACTATATGATGTACCCGTGCGAATGCACGGGCCCAATTTTTTTCTTCTTCTTATTTTCTTCCTTTTAATATTTCTTGGTCTATTGCTAATTACATACTTTCTACGCCTTTAGGAAAAAAATAAAGAGAATAGGCTTTTGTGTAATAACGTATAGAACCACGATTACCTGTATTATTATTTATCCTTTGCATTATGTGCATTTTATTTTTTATGAAATCGTATTACTATACCAATCACTTTGTAATACTTGTAGAAGTTTGATACTTTATTATACAATGATTAGATAATAATTCAAGTACAATTTAAATTAATTCTACATAGGGTCTACACTTTTTTATTTTAAAATATTTTTGCACCACCAAACTTAAAATTAATTACTATAAAATAATAATTAAAAAGCTAGTTGAAAAATAAGCCGTGATGTATTTTTCTCATTGTTTAAATTGAAAAATATATAGTTTTATTCTTTTAGTATTTTAAGTTGTGTTAATGTATTACTTTTTCTTTTTATACTAATCAAAATTTGAATAATAAAACATATTAATTTTATTCCCAAATAGTTGATGAAAAGGTATTTTTTTGGTTCTTTGAAATAATAATCGTGATTTTAATTATGAAGAATTTTTAACAAAAATATTTGTATTTTGTTCTAGTTTAATGAAATAATATTAAAAATAAATTAATCTCTCGATCACTCTAAATACTAATCAAATTGACCTTAAATTGAAATATTGTAGTTTTTCTTAGTTTCATTTGATATTATTGAGATACCATTTAGTGTATAATACAATTTTCATCACAATAGTTATTTGTTGAGGTTTTTAAAAATAATTAATTGTATATTTATGTATTTTGAAATTTATATAATGTTGAATTCTTATTGAATAGATGAAGTACTCAACTAACTTCGATTATATAGGGAGAAGTATAATCATGTATGACGATACTTCTCATACTTCCTAATATATAATGATTTTTAAAAGAAATAAATTCCACAAATTAATTGTCTTAAGTTTTACTTCAGATATTCTCAAATCATATTTTAGAGAGGGGATACTTATTATACAATTTGAACAAATTTCAATATTCTGTAACAAAAAAGGGGACTTGAAACTATATTTTATTCTTAAATATTTTTTTCCTAATTTTATAAAGTATTCCAATTGAAATTGCAATTTAATGGGAACTTTGTATAAAATGATATCAATTGATAATAATATAAGAACATCTGAATGTAAATCTACATAAATTATCACTATTTTTTAAAATAAAATCTTCTTTACATGAAATAGTTAATAAATAAAATAAATGAAATAATATTTCTTAAGAAGATAATAGAATTGTCATATATAAATGTATGTTACCATAGCATTTTTAATCAGGTGAACATTTGAATTATAAAATTACCAAAAAGATAATTTTTCTAGTTAAAAGTGTCTATTGAAAAAATAATAATAACAATCAAGTAATGCATTTAATGAAGATAGGTAAAGTTGAGTAGAAAGTGGGGTCCACCTGAAGAATTTAATAACATATGGCCATGTTAATTTTTGTTTTTCTTGTTATTAAGAACCCATAACCAAACTTTTGAGCATAGTATACGGGCAAACAATGAAACAATGCACTAATATATTTAAAATAACCATTTTGTCCTAGGTCGACCTCCTCTTCTCTCTTCTATTGAAAAAATAATAATAACAATTAAGTAATGCATTTAATGAAGATAGAAAATATTGAGTGGAAAGTGGGGTCCACTTGAAGAATTTAATAGCATATGGCCACGTTAATTTTTGTTTTTCTTATTATTAAGAACCCACAACCAAACTTTGGAGCCTAGAATACAAGAAAATAATGAAAGAATGCACTAATATATTTGAAATGACCATTATGCCCTTGGTCGACCTCCTCTTCTGTCTTCTATATAATAGAAATACTAGATGAGGTTTGCTCGTGCATAGCACGGGCCCAACATTTCAAATTTTGATATAACTCAGAGAATTTATGTCTAATCTTTAGTTGCACCTACGATTTGAACCCAAATAGGAATACATACTCTAGAACTGTAATGACCCGACTTGTTATTTTAAATATTAACGCTCCTTCCAACTATTTAAAGTCTAGAATAGCTTCATATGATGTATTATGACGTGTGTGAATCGTCAGTTTTGATTTTCAGATATTTCGGGATTAGTTCGGAAGAATAAATTCCATGTTAGAAGCCTTAAGTTGAAAAGAGTTGACCGGAGTTTGACTTTTGAGCAAATGACTCCGGAATGGAATTTTTATAATGTCAATAGTTTCGTATGGTAATTTCGGACTTAGGTGTATGTCCGATTTTGATTTGGAAGTCCGTAGGAGAATTCGACACATTTTGGCGAAAGTTGAAAAATGAAAGATTTTAAGAAAAATGTCGACTGAGAGTTGACCTTGATGTATCGGGCTTGGACTTCGATTCCGAAAATTTGAATAGCTCTGTTATGTTATTTACGACTTGTGTGCAAAATTTGAGGTCATTCCGGATCGATTTGTTATGTTTTGGCACAAGACCTAACTTAGAACAAGGGTATCTACACATATATATAAGGTGTTATGTGATGCACAACCTATCAAATGAAAGATCTTTGAGTCTAGTTTCTAACGCTTCAAACCGTTCGTCATTTGGACATTTCTACAAGAAGTTATGACCAAAATATCAAAGGCTGGCAGAGGAGACTACGGATACGAAGCATCCGGGGCCGCATCCGAAAGAGGGGCTAGCAGTGAATTGCTGCCATAGCATCCGGGGCAGCATCCGAAACCCAAAAATCTGGGCTTATAGATACAATTTGGGGTTCATTTTTCCCACTTCATTTGGACGAATTTTGGAGCTCTTCTCCACTCTCTTTAGACCACCAACTCCTCTCTTGTTCAAGGTAAACAATCCCCATTATCTTGATGTGAAATTCTATTATTTCTACACTAGTATTGATGAAATCTACACATAAAATACTTAGATCTTCAAGAAATTTCTCCAAAAACTCAAAGGAGGATTTTGTAAGATTTCTTCCAAAAAAGGTAATCCTACACCCTTAGACTTACATGTTTGGATATATTATGGGAATATGAGTATGAATTTAAGTATTAGAACTTATGGTATGGTGATTGGAAGTCATATGTTCCCAATTTAAATAAATAACCATTGTAGAGATTGAAAGGTGATTATTTGATGGAATTTTGTTGGTTGGGTGTGGATGGATGGTCATGTATGTGATGTTGGAAGTTATAAATTGTTTAAGAATGATGGTGGGATAAATTATTGATAAATGGTAGTAGTTGGATGAACTAATTCTATGGTTAAGATATGTAGAGATTCATGCCTACTAGGTATTTGATAAAATGCCTAAATGACCAAAAATCTAGAAACTTGTTTACTAATATTGGTGCAATTGTTTTGCATTGTTGTAGATTGAAATTTGTTTAGTGTGGTGGACCATCATAGTATTATTAAGGGGCGAATTTCATATTTGAGCCGTCTGAAGGTGGCTTCACTCACGAAGATCATTTAAAGCATTGACTTAATTTCGTCGAGGTATGTGTCTTGCTTAACCTCGAGTAGGAGAATTACCCCTTAGGCATCGAGTCTTGTGTGCCATTTGTGAAATGTGAAAAGCCGTGTACGCGAGGTGACGAGTGCGTACTCAGGCTTATATGTGCAAAATTCATTGAATTAAAGTCTTGGACATATTGTGTAGTAAATTGAATAATTGTTGGTATTTATTAAATCATCTATTTCTCATGCCTAAATCCTTGTGGTTGAATTTGTTGTTACATGACAATTTGATATGATTGTTACTTGATCATTTATGTAATTCCGTGAGTTTGTTGGTTTGATCATTCTTGGAATTTAATTTCATTATGGATTTTTCCTCTGTAAATAATTAATTAAATGAGCTTAAGAAGAGGTGTTTGTATAATTATTGAGAATTTGGATTAATGAAGGCTTTGCTTTATGCTGAGTAATTTATATCTCTGTTGATTATTTTTGGGGTGTTATATACATTGTGTGGAGCCTTGGGCTATTTATTGTGAAATTAATTGATTTTGTTATATCTTTGGAATTGGTTGTGGCCATTGGGCAAATCGTGATATGAATTGATTTTGTATGTTGCCGTGATAATATTTCGTGTAAATTGTTGTATTATTTGAGTTATTATTTTGAGGATATAAGGGTGGCATTTCACTGTTGTTGTGTTTGTTGGAATATTGTCTGGGCGGAGCGATAAGGGTGGTTATATGAGCGATAAGGGTGGCAATAAGAGCGATAATGGTGGCTATTGATATTATCTGGGCGGAGCGATAAGGGTGGCTATCGGAGCGATAAGGGTGGCAATATGAGCGATAAGGGTGGCTATAGGAGAGATAAGAGTGGCTATTGTCAGAGACGATATGTGATGATGTGGAGTTGTGGTGTTAATAATTTTCATGTGATGTTGTGATTTTCTTGTGTATATTTTTATACCTTGTGCAATTTGTCTTGTTGTTGGTAAATTGATAACAATCTGATTTATGTTAAAATTGAGAGCATGTGGCTATTGCCAGGCGGATTATAAAATGAAATGTGGGCACGAGGTGCCGTGAGTAAATAATGAGGATATTTGGCACATGAATTGTCCATGCAGTTGTGATATGAAATGTGAGCACGAGGTGCTGTGATGAAATGATAATGATAATTGGCACGTGAATTGTCCGTGCAATTGTGATATGAAATGAGGGCACGAGGTGCCGGGAAAATGTGATGATTTAATTATGGGCACGGAATGCCGTGGAAATATGAAAATGGGCTGAGACCCGTGTTTACGAAAAATATAAAAAAATTTATGATTATGAAATGAGGTGTCACATGGTGACTATTTAATTGAAAGAATTATATTCAAAATATTTATTTGGAAGAATTTTTACTTAGAAAGTATTAAATGAAAGAATTGTATTTCAAAGATATTTATTTGAGGAAATTATATTTGAAAAGATTTATTGAAAGAATTATATATGAAAATAATTATTTGAGAAAATTATATTTGAAAGAGAGTTATCTGGAAGAATTATATGTGAAAGACATTTATTTGAAGGATGTAATTGTGTTTATTAATTGTTGAGTGATATTAATGGGATTCTTGTTGTCTGTTGTGCATATCAATGGTTGTTTTATCCTGCCCTTATTATTATTTGTTTCCTATTATTTTGTATACTATATTGCACAGGTTATTAGACTAGTGAGTGTCTTGACTGTACCTTGTCTCTACTCCATTGAGGTTAGTCTTGATACTTACTGGGTACCGACCGTGGTGTACTCATACTACACTTCTGCACATTTTTGTACAGAGCCAGGTATTGGAGATATCGGACTTGAGCAGAGTTAAAGCGCGATCGTAAGGATTCAATGTAGAGCTGCTTGGCCGTCACAGTCCCTTGGAGTCTTTTCATTTCATTGTACTATTAATTTGTAATCAAACAGTATTATATATTCGGTCCTCGTGATCATTCCATGTATTCATTTAGAGTTCGTGACTCAGTACTACCAGTCTTGGGAGGTTGTGTATTGTAATTATTTTCGCTGTTAATTTTTATTTAAAAAAATGGCAGCAAAAGGTAATCTAAATCGGCTTACCTAGTCTTAGAGACTAGATGCCATCACGACGCCTGTGGTGGGATTTTGGGTCGTGACAAGTTGGTATCAGAGCCCTAGGTTCATAGGTTCTACAAGTCACGGACAAATTTAGTAGAGTCTTGCTGATCAGTACGGAGACGTCTGTACTTATCTTCGAGAGGCTACATAACTGTTAGGAAATTTTCACTTCTTTCATTCCTATCGTGCGGAATTTGTTGAATTCGGAATTTGAGCCTTTGTATCTCTATTCTCTCACAGATGGTGAGGGCACGTGCTATCGGGTTAGCTGAACAGGCATCCGCATATACTGCTAGGGCTGCAAGAGGTCGGGGCCGAGTTAGAGGCCGAGGTAGAGGTCGAGGAAGGGCACGTGCTGCGACTAGAGCACCTGTCAGAACAACAGTTGAGGAGCCACCAGTAGCTCCAGTTGGGGAACAGGTACCAGAAGCACCTGTTGTTACCCCTAGACTTCAGGAGACTTTGATACAGTTCCTGAGTATGGTTGGTACATTAACTCAGGCGGGATTGATCTCTGTTGCACCAAATATTCCGCAGATTGGGGGAGTAGCTCAAACTCCTATCACAACTCCAGAGCAGCAGGTTCATATTGGTTAGGTTTCGGGTGTAGTACCGGTACAACCTGTTATTCCGGTTCGACCTGAAGTCAGGCCCGAGGCATCAGAAGAAGAACAAAAAAGACTTGAAAGGTTTAAGAGGTATAGTCCACCTACTTTCACTAATACAGAAGTACAGTTCCATTCTTAGTAAATAGTGACAAACATTAAACACCACCTACTATTCAGAGCATGCATATTCAGAATCTATACATTCAGGAACAATGAATCTCACTCCCTTAATGAAGTTAAATTCACGAAGGTAAACCATAGAAAATGATAGATCAAAGTCACTATTTGTTCATGAATTGATTTTTGAAATATCTTCAGCTAGGAGGCAGCTACTATAACTACATGACTAAGTTACCATAGATAACACCAGATAAATTGATGATGCAAGTCCTTCATACATCTTTGTCCAAATTATATGCTTTGATAGTTACTTGGTCTTAATAAGCGTCTTTACTTGCTTGAACTGGTTGAGCAGGGTAAGAATGTCGTAACTTCAGGAAGTCTATGAATACGCGGTATGATAAGAACACTAGAAGCCTCCTGTAAAAGTAAGTAACTTCTTCATCAACCGTTTAATTTAAAGTACATTACCTTAAGAAAGACTAACAAAAAAGAAATACACCAATCATCCGTCAATAAAAGGGTATCTTAGAAATAAAATATATCCCCTTGAATAAATTAGATTTTTGTGACTGCCAAGATACTGAGCATGCACAAATTCATAAAAAATCAAGAGTGTGATTGGAATAATTTGCTTAAATCAAGAAAAACAATTAAATAATAGTTTGTATAAAAAAAAGACACATGTAGCATAAAGTAACTCTTTCCACTGGCATATTATTACCAATTGAAGCATGTGCATAACTAGAACCTAAAGAAAATAAAATAAATAAAATAAACACAAAATAAGTATTACCAACACTATTGTTTCAAGGAAGTACGTAAAGTGATTTAGGTCGTACCATCTTAATAATAAACATAAATATATAGAAAATATTATGCCGAGAGGTCTGCGTACACACTACCCTCCGACCACATTAGTAAAATTTTACTGGATTGTTGTTGTTGTTGTTGTATGCCGAGAGATTGAACGAAAAAGGTACCAATATAATTAGTCAATAGCCATTACCATTTGAACTGATAGAGGAGGAGAGGAGCTTTATGTCTTCTGCAACCATGGTAATTAAATTTTGCTCTGAGTTCCGCTCGCTAGTTTTAATCTGCAAACAAAGAAAAATAGAACTCGAAAGAAATCATCACAGAAGCATGTTTATAAGACATACTTCATATATGTTAAAAGATTGCATATATGTGAGTGTATTTATATGTGATGACCTAAAATGTCATTTTTAAATTTAATAATTAATTATGTGTATTAAGACCTCGAAAAAGTACTATTTATTATTCCTCGATTTGCGTGCACTGTCAGTTAAATTTTTTGGAAAGTTTTTAAGTGAAAAATGGATTATAATGTGAATTAGAGCTTTAAAACTCAATGGAGTTGACTTTGGTCAATATTTTGAGCAAACGGACTCGGATCAGTATTTCGACAGTTCCGGTAGGTCCGTATCGTGATTTGGGACTTGGGCGTATGCCCGGAATCGAATTCCGAGGTCCCTAGCCCGAGATATAGAATTTTGATGAAAATTAAAAGTTTAAGTTCAAATAGTGACCGGATGTCGAATTATGTACAAACGACCCCGGAATAGAATTTTGATGATTCCAACAGCTCCGTGTGTTGATTTTGGATTTAGGAGCGTGATCGAAATTTTATTTGGAAGTCCGTAGTGAAATTGGGCTTGAAATGGCTAAAATAGGAATTTAAAGTTTGGAAGTTTAACCGGGGAGTTGACTTTTTGATATCGGGGTCGAAATCCAGTTCTGAAAATTTTTACAGCTCCGTTATGTCATTTATGACTTGTGTGCAAAATTTGAGGTCAATCGGACTTGATTTGATAGGTTCCGGCATCGAATGTAGAAGTTGAAAATTCTTAGTTTCATTAAACTTGAATTGGGGTATGATTCGTGGTTTTAGCGTTGTATTATATGATTTAGAGGTTCGACTAAGTTTTTATGATATTTTAGGACTTGTTGGTATATTTGGTTGAGGTCCCGAGGGCCTCGGGTGAGTTTCGGATGGTTAACGGATCAAAAATTGGACTTAAACAGCTGCTGCAATTTTTCTCTTTTGCTGGAAATTTTGGGCTGTGATCGAGCCCAAGATCGAGGCCCAAAATCGAGGCCCAAAAATCGAGCTCCCAAGATCGAGCTCCCGTGATCGAGCTCCCCTGATCGAGCTCCCTGTTCAGATTGGACAGATCTATAAGTTATAAAAACAGAGGCATTTGACCCATTTGCCATTTTTGACAAACTTGAACTTGAGCAGATGCGACTTTTTGATAGATTTTCAAGTAAAGACATTTGGTGTAAGTGATTCCAACTCGAATTTGGTCTATATACACAAATATATCAATGTTTTCACCATTTAATTAGTGTTTTGAGATTGAAATTTGAAAAATTTTAGAAATCTCATAGAAACGAATTTTTGAGATTTCGGTATCGATTTGGAGTCGGATTTGAGTAAAACTGGTATGGTTGGACTCGTAGTTGAATGGGTTATCGAATTTCATAACTTTCGCTGGATTCTGAGATGTGGGCCCCACTGACGAATTTTAATTAATTTCGGGATTTTTATTGAAAATATAGTATTTCTTATAGAATTGATTCCTATAAATTTTAGTGATTGTATCGAATTATTTATGGTTAGATTCAAGCCAATCAAAGTTGTATAATCAAGGAAAGGGCCTTATAGTGGATTAAATTGGAGCAAATTGAGGTAAGTCTCTTCTCTAATCTTGTGAGGAGAAAATTTACCCCATAGGTGATTAAATTAAATAATTGTTGTTAATTGCGGGGGCTACGTACACACGAGGTGACGTGAGTCTGCGAGTAGCTACTATTAATGCTAAAGTCCGGGTAGTTTAGGACGCAAAGCATGAATTACTTGTGTAAATTGTATTCTTGTGTAAATTTTATTCTTTATTAATTAAAATATTTGATGTATATATATTGAGAATTGTTATGAAAGGTAGAAAAATATAAAATTTTCATATGCTTAATTTTTGTTTAGATTAATTAATTATTAAAATAAATTGTTATCCTCTCGAATAACTTTTACAATAAATACTCTTATTTCGGAGGTACATAAGAAAATGTCCTCCTTTCTTGCGGATCGGGCCGAACGCCTCGGCAGGATAGATGCATCTATGGATTATGTCGCACGTCCCTCGGCAGTGTACACAATATTCTGGATCGGGCCGAACGACCTCGGCAGAAATCGTGCTTAATAATAATAATTACATGATACTTTGATAGTTTATTGTAGCTTGTGAAGCTAATTGATAAATTTGAAAATCTTTGAAATTTAAGGATTATTATCCCTGTTAGCTAAGGAATTATTGTTATTCATGTAAATGAGATTAATTAATAAACTGGAAATTTATTGGAATTGAAAGAATTTAGTTAATTTATTGAGAATTTTTGCATTTGAAGGAATTTAATTATTTTTGCTGGTTAAATAAATTATTTTTATATTCTGTGAATCATGCTGAATTATATATTCTAGTTTTATTTCAATTATTATTATTGACCCGTAGTGAGTGTCAAAGTCGGCCATCTCGTCTCTACCACTTCGAGATTAGGCTTGATACTTACTGGGTACACGTTATTTACGTACTCATACTACACTTGCTGTACTTTTTGTGCAGGACCTGAGGCAAGTACTAGTGGGGGACCTACCATCTTACACTCACGTTATCGAGGGGCATAGTGGTGAGCTACCTTTCTGAGCCGTTCTGCAGCTACCAGTGTCTCTCCTTGTATTTATTTTTCATTCTGTCTATTTTTATTTCGGACAGTATTTGAGGTTTTGTATAATCTACTAGATGCTCATACACTTGTGACACCAGGTCTTGGCACACACATTGGTAGAATTTGAATTTTATTATTTTCTTGGTTTTAACTTTTGTCAGTATAAGCTTAATTTATTAAATTGGCTTGCCTAGCTGTAGTGTTGGGCGCCATCACGACCTATAGGTGAAATTGGGTTGCGACAACATGGTATCAGATCACTAGGTTCACGTAGGTCTCACAAGTTATGAGCAGGCCTATTAGAGTCTTGCGGATCGGTACAGAGACGTCTGTACTTATCTTCGAGAGGCTATAAGGTGTTAGGAAATTTCCTTTCTTCATGTTCCATCGTGCAATTGATGTAGTTCTAAATATCCTTCTCTTATTCTCTCACGGATGGTGAGAACGCGCTCGAATGAAGTTCCAAACCAGGGAAGAGCTACTCCCCCAGTTGCTAGAGGCCGAGGGAGGGGTCCAGCTCATGGTAGAGGGCGAGGACGTCCCAGGACTGTTCCAGTTATGCCGCCAGTGGGTCCAGCAGAGAATCCCATTATTGAGGAGCAGGTGAGGTGCCTGTGGCAGAGCCAGCTCCGGTGGATTTCACATCTGCACCGGGATTTCACGATGTCATGGGTCGTATGCTGCGGTTCATGGACAATATGACTCAGGTCGGTTTATTTCCGACAGACCCAACCACATTTCAAGCGGGCGGGGGAGCATAGACCCCTACCGCACAGGCCTATGGACAGGCAGCTGCTATATATCAGACCCAGGGTGCACTACCGGTGGGTGGAGCCTAGCCAGTGGCAGCAGCTATACCTGAGCCCAGGCCAGCTGTAGCCGCTGATCCTCAGAAACTATTGGACAGATGGACTAGACTACATTCTCCTGTCTTTGGGGGTGAGCGACATGAGGATCCCCAGGATTTCATTGATCGGTGCAAGGATAGACTGTACAACATGAGGATATTGAAGTCTTATGGGGTAGACTTTGCTACTTTTCAGCTAGAGGGCAGAGCCCGTAGATGGTGGAACTCTTATGTTCTTGGCAGACCAGCAGATTCTCCTCCCATAACTTGGGACAGGTTCACCCGTATCTTCCTAGACAGGTATATTCCACCCTCCCAGAGGGAAGAGTTGGGGTTTCAGTTTGAGCAGCTCCAGCAGGGTCAGATGTCAGTGACCGATTATGAGGCGAGGTTTTCTGAGTTATCTCGCCATGCACTTATGATACTCCCTACTGAAGCGGAGAGAGTGCAGAGGTTTGTTGCGGGTTTACATACTGGCATTCAGGCCACTATAGCTCGAGAGGTTGAGATGGGTACTTCTTATGAGCTAGTCGTGGAGATAGCCCGCAGGATTGAGGGTGTACGTCAGCGGAGCCGAGAGTAGGGTATGAGAGATTAGCGGTTCAGGTATTCTGGAGAGTTCAGAGGTGCTCCGTCTGGGGGCAGAGGTCAGTTCGTGAGAGGGTAGTCTAGCAGGCCCCCATATCAAGCACCACTGCCTCCTCGGGGTGCTCCAGTACGACCTTATTTTAGTGCTATACCAGAGAGTTCTTATCGCCCACTAGCTATTCAGGGTTCTTCCAGTGGGTATTCAGGTCCCCAGGGCCAGACCTCTAGTCAGCGGCTTATTGCACCGCAGAGTTGTTACGAGTGCGGGGATCCCAGTCACATACAGAGATTTTGCCCTACGCTTCGGGGTAAACTAGTGCAACAGGGTCAGCAGCCTATGATTACCGGACCAGTTGCTCCACCAGTCGTCCGACCACCTAGAGGTGGAGGACAGGTGGGTAGGGGTCGTCCTAGAGGTGGAGGTCAGCCAGTTGGCGCTCCAGCTCGATTCTATGCTTTTTCGGCCAGACCAGATGCAGAGGCCTCACATGTCGTGATTACAGGTATCATTTCTGTTTGCGGCAAAGATGCCTCGGTATTATTCGATCCAGGATCTACGTATTCATATGTGTCATCTCTATTTGCTCCATTCTTGGGTGTTTCTCGTGAGTCCTTGAGTAATCATATTTATGTGTCCACTCCTGTATGCGATTCTGTTATTGTGAACCGGATCTACCGGTCTTGTATTATTACATTCTGTGGTTATAAAACTAGAGCAGATCTCCTATTGCTTGAGATGACCAATTTTGAACTTATTCTGGGCATGGACTGGTTATCTCCATATCATGCTATTCTAGATTGCCATGCCAAGACTGTTACCTTGGCTATTCCAGCATTGCCTAAGCTTTAGTTCATTTAATCGAGTTATTTCTTTTATAAAGGCTCAACACGTGGTTGAGAAGGGTTGTTTGGATTATCTAGCCTATGTTCGGGATACTACTGCAGAGACTCCGGCTATTGATTCAGTGCCTGTAGTTCGGGAGTTCTCCGATGTATTTCCTTCAGATCTTCCAAGTATGCCACCTGATCGTGATATTGACTTCTGTATTGACTTGGCTCCAGATACCCAGCCTATATATATCCCACCGTATCGCATGACTCCGAAAGAATTGAAAGAATTGAAAGAACAACTTGAAGAGTTACTAGCCAAATGGTTCATCAAACCGAGTGTATCGCCTTGGGGTGCACCGGTATTATTTGTGAAAAAGAAGGATAGAACAATGCAGATGTGTATTGATTGTCGCCAATTGAACAAAGTCACTATTAAGAACAAGTACCCGTTGCCGCGTATTGATGATCTATTTGACCAGTTGCAGGGTGTTAGGGTGTTCTCTAAGATCAACTTGAGGTCGGGGTACCATATATTGATTCGTTTGTCATCGTCTTCATTGATGACATCTTGATCTACTCGCGCAGCAAGGAGGAGCATGAACAATATATGAGAGTAGTGCTTCAGACATTGCGGGAACAAAAGCTATATGCTAAGTTCTCTAAATGTGAGTTCTGGCTTGAGTCTGTTGCATTTTTGGGATATATTGTATCAGGCGAGGGTATTAAAGTTGATCCCAAAAAGATTGAGGCAATTTAGAATTGGCATCGTCCCACTTTGACGACTGAGATCGGGAGTTTTCTGGGTTTGGCAAGTTATTATCGTCGGTTCGTGAAAGGTTTTTCATCTATTGAAGCACCTTTGACCAAATTAACCCAGAAGGGTGCTCCGTTCCGATGGTCTGATGATTGTGAGGTGAGCTTTCAGAAGCTCAAGACAACATTGACTACAGTACCAGTGTTAGTGTTGTCTTCCGGTTCGGGGATGTATACAGTGTATTGTGACGCTTCACGTGTCGGCTTAGGTTGTGTATTGATGTAGGAAGGGCAAGTTATTGCATATGCTTCACGTCAGTTGAAGCCCCACGGAAAGAATTATCTGATACATGATTTGGAGTTAGCTGCGATTGTTCACGCTCTTAAGATTTGGAGGCATTATCTTTATGGGGTGTCTTGTGAAGTTTACACTGATCATCGCAGTTTGCAGCATTTGTTCAAGCAGAGGGACCTAAATTTGAGGCAGCGCAGATGGCTGGAGTTACTAAAAGATTATGATATTACTATCTTGTATCATCAGGGAAAAGCAAATGTGGTTGCAGATGCCTTGAGCAGAAAGACAAAGAGTATGGGTAGTTTGGCTTTCATTTCAGTAGAGGAAAGGCCATTAGCCTCGGATATTCAGTCCTTGGCTAACAGACTTGTGAGGTTGGATATTTCAGAGCCCAGCCGAGTTCTTGCATGTGTTGTGGCCCAATCTTCACTATTTGAGCAGATCAAGGCTCGCCAGTATGATGACCCACACTTGATGGTTCTTCGTGAAACGGTACTACAAGGTGGTGCCAATGAAGTTACTATTGGTGCGAATGGTGTTCTGCAACTCCAGGGTCGTCTATGTGTTCCTAATATGGATGGACTGAGAAAAAAGATCCTAGAGGAGGCACACAGTTCTCGGTATTCTATTCATCCAGGTGCTATGAAGATGTATCGTGACCTGAGGCAGCATTATTGGTGGCGACGAATAAAAAAGGACATTGTTGAGCATGTAGCTAGGTGTCTAAATTGTCAGCAAGTTAAATATGAGCACCATAGGCCAGTGGCCTACTTCAGCAGATGACTATACTGGAGTGGAAATGGGAACGCATCACTATGGACTTTGTAGTTGGGTTGCCGCGAACCTTGCGGAAGTTTGATGCAGTTTGGGTCATTGTCGACAGGTTGACCAACTCGGCACACTTTATTCCTATTGTGACTACGTATACTTCAGAGAGGTTGGTCCAGATATATATATTCAGGAGATAGTTCGGTTGCATGGTGTGCCAATTTCCATCATATCAGATAGAGGTCCTCAGTTTACTTCACATTTCTGGAGAGCAGTGCATATTGAGTTGGGGACCCGTGTAGAGCTCAGCACAGCCTTTCATCCGCAGACCGACGGGAAGTCAAAGCAGACAATTCAGATTTTGGAGGATATGCTCAGGGCATGTGTGATTGACTTTGGAGGTCAGTGGGATCGTTTCATACCTTTGGCCGAATTTGCTTATAACGACAGTTACCAATCCAGCATCGAGATGGCTCCATTTGAGGCTTTGTATGGTCGACGATGTCGTTCGCCCATCGGGTGGTTTGAGCCCGGTGAGTATAAGTTATATGGTACTGATTTGGTGAAAGATGCCTTGGAAAATGTAAAGTTGATTCAGGAGAGACTTCGTACAGCACAATCCAGACAGAAGAGTTACGCAGATCAGAAAGCGCGCGATTTATCCTTTATGATGGGGGAAAAAGTTTTCTTGAAAGTTTCGCCGATGAAGGGAATCATGAAATTTGGGGAAAAAGGAAAATTGAGCCCAAGGTTTATAGGCCCATTTGAGGTGTTGAAACCAGTTGGGGAGGTTGCTTATGAGCTTGCATTGCCTCCCAGCCTATTGGGAGTTCATCCGATTTTCCATGTATCTATACTCCGGAAGTATCATGCCGACCTATCACATGTGTTAGACTTCAGCACAATTCAGCTAGATAATAGCTTGGGTTATGAAGAGGAGCCAGTTGCCATTATTGATAAACAGGTTCGCCAGTTGAGGTCCAAGAGGATTTCTGCAGTTAAAGTCCAGTGGAGGGGCCAACCAGTCAAGGAAACGACTTGGGAGGCCGAGGAAAACATGCGAAGCAAATATCCACACTTATTCAGTACTTCAGGTATAATTCTAAACCCATTCGAGGACGAACGTTTGTTTTAGAGGTGGAAAATGTGATGACCCAAAATGTTATTTTTAAATTTAATAATTAATTATATATTCTAAGACCTCAAAAAAGTACTATTTATCATATCTCAACTTGCGTGCGCAATCCGTTAAATTTTCTGAAAAGTTTTTATGTGAAAAATGGATTAAAATGTGAATTAGAACTTTAAAACTCAACGGAGTTGACTTTGGTCAACATTTTGAGCAAACGGACTCGGATCAGTATTTTGACAGTTCCGGTAGGTCCGTATCGTGATTTGGGACTTGGGCGTATGCCCGGAATCAAATTTCGAGGTCCCTAGCCCGAGATATAGAATTTTTAAGTTCAAATAGTGACCGGATATCGAATTATGTGCAAACGACCCCGGAATAGAATTTTGATGATTCCAAAAACTCTGTATGTTGATTTTAGACTTAGGAGCATGATCGAAATTTTATTTGGAAGTCCGTAGTGAAATTAGGCTTGAAATGGCAAAATAGGAATTTAAAGTTTGGAAGTTTGACCGGGGAGTTGACTTTTTGATATCGGGGTCGGAATCCAGTTCTGAAAATTTTTACAGCCCCGTATGTTATTTATGACTTGTGTGCAAAATTTGAGGTCAATCGGACTTGATTTGATAGGTTTCGGCATCGAATATAGAAGTTGAAAATTCTTAGTTTCATTAAGCTTGAATTGGGGTATGATTCGTGGTTTTAGCGTTGTTTGATGTGTTTTAGAGGTTCGACTAAGTTCGTATGATATTTTAGGACTTGTTGGTATATTTGGTTGAGGTCCCGAGAGCCTCGGATGAGTTTCGGATGGTTAACGGATCAAAAATTGGACTTAAACAGCTGCTGTAATTTTTCTCTTCTGCTAGAAATTCTGGGATGTGATCGAGGCCCAAAATCGAGGCCTAAAAATCGAGCTCCCAAGATCGAGCTCCCTTGGTCGAGCTCCCTGATCGAGCTCCCTGATCGGGCTGGACAGATCTGTAAGTTATAAAAACAGAGGCATTCAACCCATTTGCCATTTTTGACAAACTTGAGCTTGAGCAGATGCGACTTTTTGACAGATTTTCAAGGAAAGACATTTGGGGTAAGTGATTCCAACTCGGATTTGGTCTATATACACAAATATATTACTGTTTTCATCATTTAATTAGTGTTTTGAGATTGAAATTTAATTTTTTTTAGAAATCTCATAGAAACGAATTTTTGAGATTTCGGTATCGATTCAGAGTCGGATTTGAGTGAAACTGGTATGGTTGAACTCGTAATTGAATGAGTTGTTAGATTTCATAACTTTCGCCGGATTCTGAGATGTGGAACTCACGGATGAATTTTAATTAATTTCGAGATTTTTATTGAAAATGTAGTATTTCAGTATTTTAAAAGGCGTGGGCGTAAGGCATGGCGTTTTACATATGCCTCAGCGGGGCATAAGCACCGAGGCGTGGGATGTAAGCCCCATAGGTATTTAATTTTTAATATTTTATAAAATAATATAATGACAATTAATATTTATAAACAGGTAAAATTGCATAAAAATTGAAGAAAACTATATATATGTGTGCTTTATCCCCACAAAAATGTGCTCCATCCCCACAAAAAATTAATAAAAATAATCTATTATACGTTACTTACAAGCACAAGTAATTTGAGTCTAAAAGAATAAAATTTTCTTTATGGAGGAACAAAAAGGATGATTAACCTGCAATTTGAACTTTAAATTTGCTGCTATGAAGAAAAATATAGTTCGCTTTGTATTTGTAAAAAAAATTAAATATTCGTTGCTTTTGGGAGATATTAGCAGACTAGCGAACAAGATAAAAATTAGGAAAACCACGAATTAGGGCTTAAATCAATAAAAAAAGGTCTTTACTGTTAAATTTAATACTTTTGAGTTCCTTTTTAAATCTTTTGAGTAATTACCAAACTCACTTTTGAGAATTTGGGTATTATTTTTTTTTTATTTGCATCGGGTGTCCAAGTCTCTTTGAGCCCCGACTAATCCCGGGGGTGCACAGGCCCTCGGCAAGGAGTTTTCCGCAAGTGCACCACGGTTAATTCAGGTTTTACCCAGTCCGATGGCCCTCAGAAATTGTTTGCACCCAGTGGGTTTCGAACTTGAGACCTTGAAAGGGAGCAAACCCCAAGGCTCAAGTCAATTGCTACCAGGCCAACCCCTGAGGGTTGAGAATTTGGGTATTATATGAAGAACTAATTCAACAAATATTGTTTTAATTTGAAAAAGTCACTTGGGCTTACTATTAATGCTACTATTAATGCTAAAGTTCGCGCGTAGCTACTATTAATGCTAAAGTCCGGATAGTTTAGGACTCAAAGCATGAATTGCTTGTGTAAATTGTATTCTTGTGTAAATTGTATTCTTTATTAATTAAAATATTTGATGTATATATTGAGAATTGTTATGAAAGGTAGAAAAATATGAAATTTTCATATGCTTAATTTTTGTTTAGATTAATTAATTATTGAAATAAATTGTTATCCTCTCGAATAAATTTTACAATAAATACTCTTATTCCGGAGGTACATAAGAAAATGTCATCCTTTCTTGTGGATCGGGCCGAACGCCTCGACAGGATAGATGTATCTATGGATCGTGCCGTACGTCCTTCGACAGTGTACATAATATTCTGGATCGGGCCGAACGACCTCGGCAGAAATCGTGCTTAATAATAATAATTATACGATACTTTGATAATTTATTGTAGCTTGTGAAGCTAATTGATAAATTTAGAAATCTTTGGAATTTAAGGATTATTATCCCTGTTAGCTAAGAAATTATTGTTATTCCTGTAAATGAAATTAATTAATAAACTGAAAATTTATTGGAATTGAAGGAATTTAGTTAATATACTGAGAATATTTGCATTTGAAGGAATTTAATTATTTCTGCTGGTTAACTAAATTATTGTTATATTCTGTGAAACATGCTGAATTATATATTCTAGTTTTATTTCAATTATTATTATTGACCCGTAGTGAGTGTCAAAGTCGGTCATCTCGTCTCTACCACTTCGAGATTAGGCTTGATACTTACTGGGTACACATTGTTTACGTACTCATACTACACTTGCTGCACTTTTTGTGCAGGACCTGAGGCAAGTACTAGTGGGGGACCTACCGTCTTACACCCACATTATCTAGGGGCATAGTGGTGAACTACCTTTCTGAGCCGTTCTACAACTACCAGTGTCTCTCCTTGTATTTATTTTTCATTCTGTCTATTTTTATTTTAGACAGTATTTGAGGTTTTGTATAATCTACTAGATGCTCATACATTTGTGACACCAGGTCTTGGCACACACATTGGTAGAATTTGGGTTTTATTATTTTCTTGGTTTTAAATTTTGTCAGTATATGCTTAATTTATTAAGTTGGCTTGCCTAGCTGTAGTGTTGGGCGCCATCACGACCTATAGGTGAAATTGGGTCGTGATATTATATATCCCATTTATATAAATATACATAAAACATATAATCCTTGTGCATTTCATGTACTGAAGTAAAAGTAGAACAAACCAAACAATTATGAACTAACCAAATGGTCAAGTGAATTAGTCCCTACCAAGTATGCTAAGATGGTATATCAATCCATCACTTATACTTTCACACAAACAATTAAATGAAATACAAACTTAAAGTAAATTCCAAGTATATTATATCAATTTTTAGGTAAAGCGCAATAAGAAAGAACTGAAAAAGGTAGCATATGCTGATTCAATATCTAGCTACTTGGAAATCTTATTTCACGGCATCAATAGATAATAACACCAACATTGATGTTCCTAGAATGAACATGCATTCCAGTCATAAGTTAAAATAATAGTAATACAGAAACAACCAGATTCCAGAGCCAATGGTTTATGAGCTATAACCAGATAAATATTTGGGCACAATTTGTTACTTTATATACTGTAACACCAAATTTCTAATGTAACGCGAAGAGTAATTTTTAGGCGTTCCACTTTCATGCTGTCTGGCAAAACCTTCAGGTTTCATTGGAATTAAAAAATCAGTACATTAAAGATGATCTCGAGCATAGAAACGTTCAGAAAGAATGCTTGACTTCTTCTGAACGCTTGACTTCAGGAGCATATATTTCAAGAGATACATGTCCCAGAAAGAATATGGTACTTGATTTATTAGTTACTCTACATAAATGAACAAGTGATAAAAACAAAAATAACCAAATAGATAGCTAAAAATTATAAATCAAGCACCATAAGTCATGCTGTGGAATTTGATATATGACATCTAATGGCGTGGGAGACTTATTATGGAAAGCTTCAAAAACTAACTTGTAAAAGATCCATGTGTGATTTAAATGAAAATTATGGGTGGTAATATGGTGAGCTTCATGTTCAAATGGAAACTGAGGCTAATGCTGCTTAAGCGTGTCTACTTGTTGATATTAAGAAAGTGACTAAAGCAGAGGAGCAAGTTAGTGCTTATAACTTTTGTGACTTGGTATCTAAGCACATGTGAAAATTAATGAAGAAGAAACCTATGTGGTTAGTCAATAACGCCTTATCAGTTATAAGAAGCACTGCACTATACCGATACTAACTCTATAGTTTAAGTTCTGTCCTTGAAGAAGCCTCTTCCACTGAAGTTGCTTCATGGCTCATGAAAGCCCTAATAGGTTCTCCAAACCTGTAAATATTTTAAATTTACTGAGTAGATATAGATCATTAAGAAGACATCTTATACAAAAATAAGAATGGTATGTATGAATCGTTGATAAACCTTGTAAAACTTAGATTTTTTTTTTCTTTTTCGTCAAGGTATTAAAGACCATCTAGCTTCTTAGTAGGAAATCGGAATAAAGATTCCATTATTTCTCAAAATTATTCAATTAAGGATTACCATCGATATATTTTTCTCTATCATAAAAGATTACGATAACAAGAACTACTCCTCAATTTTAAATAAGAAATGAAGAATAATTAATACTAAAAAGATTAATGAAGATCTAATCTCTCACCTTTTGGTAAAAATCGTCCAATTCTGTCATGCAAACCATCAATTATTTGTAATTTGGCCAAAACATCGGATCGTATGAACTATCATAGCTTGCGACTTCATTCTATTCAAAATGAACCACGGTTAAATTCAAAAAAAAAAAATCTTAAAAATTAGTAATTAAAGATCTGAAGTATGATAAATACTAAAGTTTTTTTTTTGGGGGGGGGGAGGGGGGAAGAGAAAGAAGATAGGTGTACAAAGGAATGCTAACGCTTGCTTGTTGCTTCTAGAACCAAATATATGATAAGAAAATGAAATTTTTGTAGTTATAGCAACAATACTCATTGTTGACAAATGATTAACTTCAATATAGCTACATTTATACCCCATTTTGAAAAATGCATACAAATTGAAGACCCATTAGAGCAGTTCAACATGGAATCCTCAAACCTTGAAGTTCTTAGCCGCTTAGTCCTTTAGTTTGTGCACAGTCCGTTGGATATGACTTTATTTCCTTGATTTAGAAGGAAGTTCTAAACCATCAAGATTATTTTTCAAAGTATATAGACGGAATTTCAATTCAAACTTTTTTTTTTGCATAGGATGGATTGAACTCAAAGTTTTACAAACCCCCCAATTCTTAAAGTAACTCGTAAATTTAACTATTAGTTCCGCATTGGCTTTAAGTCAGTACTTTTAGGTTTGTTCGGTTTTCAGAGTGCTGTCACTTTCTGCTATTTTTCATCATGCTAATATACTACAACTTCTGATTGGAGTAATATCAAGATTAAGTTTTTAGTAAAGACAATCTCCTATAAACAAAATTAAAGAGAGAGCAGAAGCATATTTTCTCTAGTGCCGGACCAAAAAAAACTATCATACCAGTTAATAGCAAATTATATATAGTAATATGAAAAGAAAAATTAATTGTTGTTGCAATATAGCTACACTTCTTTAAAATTCTGATCATAGTTCAATTACAGAATTCTTATTTATGAGAAAACGAAAATCTTCTTCACATATTTGAAAGCAACACAAAAAATAAAAAGAATGTATATGCTAGCCTCAAGAATTACACGAGAGGGAGAGGGAGAGAAACAAGAAGCTGCGGTTGGAAATACAGAGAGGACGACCTAATAAAATTAGAAAAGCAAAAAGACTATGTTAAAGAAACAACAATAAAGCAAAAAAGACTAGAGTTCTACAAAAAAAACGGGCAAAATCAATACAAATATAATATGGGTAGACCAAAAATTGAAAAGGTCGAATACAACAAAGAGAAATTTCAGCAAAATTTAAAAGGAAAGCTTACCTGGACGAGAAGATGAAGAAAAGAGCCGCTGGTGCTCTTTTTTTTTGTCAGAGATGAGAAAGAAAAAGGGTCCTTATAATTCCATTTTAATTGTTGTGACGTAATTACCATTTTGACCTTAAATAAAGCTAGATTTGCAATGATGCCCAGCCGTCAGACCATCTTTGCTCTTTCTATATAATAGATATAAGTTAAATTAAAAGTGATCTAAGATACATTTTTGGTTACTTTACCAAAAGCAACTAAGAATGCACGAAAAATATCTTTTAATAAAAGAGTGCAATTGCAATCATTTAATCCTACACTAGTTCTTTTTAAGTTGTGCAAAATGCAATTCAAAAGGTTATAAAGTATGTAACAATATGTAAATTACCTTGTCAAACAATGAGCAATTTCGCCTATGTGCAATGGCATGTAATCTTTTGGCTTGAATTTCAAATGAACCCATAACTTTAGATACGAAATATGAATTTATATGTAAAAACTTATTAAAATCTCAATAAATATTAGATTTAACTCATAATGTTAACAATACAATAAGTTTAATACTAAAGATCTTAAAAATTAAGTTCATTAAATTTAAATTATGAATTCGTCTCCGCATGTGTGATTGAAGTATTGACTATTGACACTGCTTTCTTGGTTCTTTCAAGCAAAAGGGAAAATAGGCTATAACACGAGCTATAACACAGCCCGCTGGAACATCACGACTAAAGAGTAAAACCATGGAACACACTGGTTTAAAAATGAAGTAGTATTATTGAACATTTGAACGTAAGATTTTCTTGGATTCCTTCGACATGAGGAGGTTGGCTTCTAGAAATTTGAATGTTTTTTCGTATTCCTTAATTCAATTTTCCATTATGTCACTATTACCAAATATTTTATTTCATCAAGTGAGGGTATTTCTAAACTATTTTACTTTTATGTGCTTAGCAAAAATAGTTAGACGATTAGATTCCTTGAAATCACAGGTAAATAAATACGCAATATTCAATTGAACACATGGTTTAGTAGTCTAAAAAAGCTAATTAATTTGAAATTTGAAATTATGTTGAACGTGTAATAATTTTTAAAAATGCAATGAATAGAATTTTGGTCCATTTTAAAGTAAATTGCAAGTTGTAAAATGCAAATGTAAAAAAGCATGAGACTTTGGGATTGAAAGCTAAGTCTTCCTTTCTTCCCAATTCCTCTTTTCTTTGTTTTACATAACTTAAATGCAGATAAATTAGGAAATACATATTACAAAAATAATATGTTATGTACTCAGACTACTTTATCTAATGATGCTATTTAATATTCTTTTGCGTAAATTATGTTAATTCTCTTTTTAATCTGTCTAAATGAATGACACACTTTTTGAAATAATAAATTTTTATATATTTTTTATATTCTTAATAACATGATTCATTGGAGCTCTCACCATCACTTATTTAAATAAAAAGACAGTTAAAACTCTCAACACCATTTACTTAAAAGTATATACTCTGTGTATTTTAAATTATTTGAACCTATTTTCTTTCTAATCCGTTCAAAAAAGAATTACTTCTTTCTAATTCGAAAATAATTTCGATTAAACTTTCAATTCTATTCTTAATTCGAAACTTTTTATAATATAAAATATTTGATATTATAAGTTTCTTCTTTAATTACGTGTACAGTCAAATAAGTTTTTATAAATTAGAAAGGAAGTAATATAATCTTAGTACTCTGCAGTCTGCATATGTTTAACTTATTAGTAAAAGTTAAGAGCAAGTCTTCCTTTTTGACAAAGGGAAGAAACTAGCAGAGAATACAGCCCATTGGAACTTGAGTAGCAAACCAGAGTTTTCAATGTCTTCGTCTCATAACATATTATTTCAACTACTCACTTTTTTCCTCTGAAGAAACACCAACTTGAAGTTCTACATTCCCTTTCCCTGATTTTACAATCCCAACTCAATAGAGGCTTTAATTTCCTACACACTGTGTCTGTCTCAATTCAAGAAAAGAACAGAGTAAGAAGACAGATCAACATGTGGAGCAGACATGTTATTAGATTCAGTAAAAGAAGGATGTCAACCTCAGTAGCAACAAATGGCAAAAACAATATGGAATGGTGGGACCATGTACAACCAGCTCCTAAGGATCCAATCACAAGTGTCACTGAGTCTTTCCTCTTTGACCCAAGTCCTTTAAAGCTCAATCTTGGTGTGGTAATGTTCTTTCTATTTCTTTGGTTATTTTTCTTTTTTTTTTTACTTTATTCATTGGCATTTTTCTCCTTCTTGATTGATGATTATTTTATTTTGTTACACTTTTTGTTCATAGGGAGCTTATAGAGATGATAAAGGAAAACCAGTTACTCTTGAGTGTGTTAAAAGAGCGATGGAAAAGATATCAGACTGCGAGTTTTTGTGAGTACTTTTTTTTTTAATTTTTTTTTGACCTTATTGTTTCGTGTTGAGGGGTCTTATAGCAACAGTAAAATTGTCTCTCCTGTGTGACATATAGATCGGGTTCTAGCTGTGAAATCGGCCAATAATGCCTGTATCAGGTAGACTGTCTATATCACACCCAAAGGATGCGGCCCTTACCCGGACCCTACGTGAATGCGGGGTGATATTGGAGGGAGTGTCGGAGCAACAATAAAGTTGTTTCCGTGTGACCTATGTAGGTCACGGGTTCTAGCCATGAAATCAACCAATAATGCTTGCATCAGAATAGGCTGCCTATATCACATCCCAAGGGGTGCGGCCTTTCCCGGACCCTACATGAAGGCAGGGTAATGTTGCCCTTTTTCTCCCCTGTGATTAAAGAACTTTTTAAGGTTTAATGAGTCTGGTCTAAATTCATGAGTTTGGATTTAATCAGATCATATTTTGCAGAATTCTTTATCTAATTACTCAAATTTTGTCTCTTTTCTTACTTTTCTAAAGTCTGATTGGAAATTACATGAACAATTTGTTAATTTTTTTATTGAAAAGTGAAAGCATTTTAACTAGAAATTAGTCTAGGAAACGCTCTAAGGAAGCCAAAGGTGACAAACTAAGTTTAATGGAGGGACCATTTGGTTATTGGAATCGGCCAATCAGGTACTGCCCTTTTAAAGGGGGGGGGGGGTATGTTCTTTCAAGGAAGATAATGAGTTCAGTAACATAACATATGGGAAGGATTTCAGGTTATTGCAGTGATATTTATGTTTCATCTTTCTTCAGTTGTAGGATGACTAATATTGCTCATTATTTAGTCTATATCTTTAGGATTGATGAGGATGAGAAAATTATTGTGTATTGAAATGAAACGGCTAAAAATGTTTAGGTGGTGCGGGGCAAATATTAAGGATTCATATAGCCAAAACCAACTAGTTTGGGACCGACATATTGTTTTTACTGAAGAGGTTGGGTAATGTTCGTGCTCATATGTACTTCAGTTTTTTCTTAGTACTCTAGGTGTTGGACAATGTTTGAGTTAAAGTTGAAAAAAATCCATGGATTTGACCTATTGATTGGAATGAACTTCACTTAGAAAACAATTGAAGATTTGTAAGTGAAACCAGTATTTCACTTAAAGTACACCTTTAACCCAGTGTTTCAATATTTTACTTGAAGTTTAAAGAATGGAATTCAGTATTTGCAATGGCCAAACTACTGGATTCAGTATTTGCAAAGAGTGGAACAATATTTATGCCTAAATGAGTCCAAAATGTCCCACATTGGATGTATAAGAGCATCCAAAGTGTTATATTTTTATAGGGATCTTGGGTTACCTCACTCGTTGCCTTGTCATTTTTTGGTTGAGTGCTCAAATACTTTCACAATATTTGCAAAATATCCAATGAGGGATGTTTTCTGGATTCATCCTATTTCACTGCAACCATGACCATTGTTTTTCTCGTTTGTGTACGGGGTTATAGTTTTGTGCTGTGCTTTTCTACAGTCAAACTTTCTCTTAAAGCTTACAATGGATATGGGACTGCAGTTCCATTTTCACGTTTCTATCTTTTGTTAAACACGTCGTTTGGTCTAATATTGGGCTGGTCTTGGCAGGGAATCAACTAAAGCAACAACAAAGTCAAAGTTCGTGCAGGACTGTGTAAAATTGGCTTATGGATATGACTCTAATGTTGTTAAGGAAAGCAGGTTTGCTGGAGTTCCAGCTCTTTCTGGAACTGGTGCATGCCGTCTGTTTGCTGAATTCCAAAGGCGCTTCTATCCTGACTCACAAATGTTTCTACCAATGCCAACTTGGTCCAAGTAAATGTTTTTCATGTTTATAATTCGTTTTCATGCCATGTCGTTATTAATTTGTAATGTGATTGAAGTGTGTCCTTTGAAGCCACAATGACATTTGGAGGGATTCTGAAGTTTGTACGAGTACCTACCGCTATTATGATCCTGATACAAAAGGATTGCAATTTCAAGCCCTGATGAAGGATATCAAGGTTTGGTTTTATGCTGGAGGATAGGATGAGTTTTCTCAAATTTTGTTGTGAAATATTTGCTTTAACTTCACCGCCAAATCTTACATCCTTACATGACTTTATACCCTTTTCCTGCACATATGAGATTGTGTGCCTCAGTAAAAGATGGATTATGTTACTGAGCAATTTAGATGTAACCAATAAACTATATTGCTCGGACTCTTCAGAATTGTTGTTGGGTGGATGTCGGATTCTCCAAAAATAGTGCATTTTTGGAGGATCTGACACGAGTGCGACAACATTTTTGGAGAGTACTCCGAGCAACATAGCCAATAAACTCTTTGCTGAAGAATCATGTCAGAAAGTAACTATGCATATGATCCTCCTACCTGAAAAATGTAATAGAGAAAATGCCCTTGCAGCTAGGGGCGAAGCTATGTGTGGCCAAGGGTGGTCAATTGAATACCCTTCGCTGAAAAATCATATTGTGTATAGGGTAAAATATTATACTTGTTATGGATAAAAAAATAGACTTTGAACATCCTTACATAGCCCACTAGCAAAGGGTGTTTAAATTTTGAACACCCTTATTGAATTTTCTTGCTTTGCCACTGAACATCCTTATTGAATATTCTGGCTTCGCCATTGCTTGCAGCCATGCAATAATATTCATTATATCATTATACGAATACTCGTTTTGCGATACTGTTGTATGTGGTTACAATATCTGAAGGCAAACTATGCTTTTGTTTACTTTCCGCTTAAGGAGTTTAGAATACTATTCATGACCCTATTTATTTGATAATCTCACAGAATGCTTCAGATCATTCCTTTTTCTTACTTCATCCTTGCGCTCATAACCCAACTGGCGTCGACCCCAACTATGAGCAGTGGAAAGAAATCTCTCACCTATTCAAGGTTAATGAAATAATATGTTCTTTTTTCTTCTCTTATTTGCTATTTAGTCTATCTTATGTGGTATCTTTTGTGTAAATTGGTTTCAGATGAAGAATCATTTTCCTTTTTTTGATATGGCTTATCAAGGGATTGCTAGCGGGGACCTTGAGAGAGATGCCACTGCTATTCGGATATTTCTTGAAGACGGACATCTACTGGGCTGTGCTCAGTCTTTTTCCAAAAACATGGGATTATATGGACACCGAGTAGGTTGCATCAGGTAGATCGCTTCAAGCTACAGTATTCTACAACTCATTTTGAACAACACCGAAATAATACTAAATTTTCATCAGTTAGACAATTTGTTCAATCCATTGAACAAACAAAGGGAAAAAACTACCGAATAAATAAAAATAGATTCAACAAATTAACTTTAACTTGTCCATTCTTAGTGTAATCCTGAATCCACTTTAGCGCTTAGTAGTCCACACGGTCTGTTACTTTCCTGGTTTCGTGATTAGTCTCCAATTCTCAAACTTCCTTTCTTTTTGCTTCCCCTTTTCTTTTTTTGTTTTTGTTTTGGAAACCAGTATTGTCTCTCGGGATGAAAAGCAAGCCGCTGCAATCAAGAGTCAGTTGCAGCAGATAGTCAGGGCAATGTACAGTAGCTCTCCTCTTCACGGCCCACTATTAGTATCCACAATCTTGAATGATGCTGATTTAAAGGCACTTTGGGAAGAGGATATTAAGGTAATTGATGTTCCTTTATGTATTACTAGGTCCTAATTACCATTCCATTCCTTGTGCTTTACTGATTATATCTTTTGCCTAAGGTCATGGTGGATCGCATGATCAGAATGAGAATTGAATTACGTCGAAATCTTGAACAATTGAATTCGTCTGCAAACTGGGAACATATAACCAAGCAGGTATTCTTAAGTCTTTTGTGCAACCGTATATCAAATACAGCTGCTAAATATCAATATTTCAGGTCGGAATGTTTTACTTCTCTGGTTTATCCCCTAAAGAGGTTGACCGGTTGCAGAGGGATTTCCATATATACATGACTAATGATGGACGCATCAGGTACTTAAGTCAGATTTCTTGAATTTAAGTACTGATATCAGTATACATGACAATGCAGATTGTATTGTGATCGGAAAGGTGATATCAATAGAAACACACATAGTAGGTTAAAATAGCAAAAGCTGTCAAAGACCACTAAGTTAACTCATTTGTAGTAGTGACAAGCAGTGGCGGAACCAGAAATATATACAAGGGGATTCAAACAAATTCTAGGATGTCACAATTGGAATGTGAACATATGACCTAAATCAATTTTGATCCCCCTTTACTACTATACGTGAATTTTTCTTCATATCAAGGGGATTCAACAGCTCAGATATAACCAAAACAGATCATTCTTACTCTATTTATAGTATAATTTTCCGACGAAGGGGGTTCGGTTGAACCCCCTTCACTCTACCTAGTTCCGCCCATGGTGACAAGTTCTCCAAGAAATTTCTTAAGTGGTTTATTTCTCTGAAACTACTTTCAAATGGGAAGTTACAATAGAGTATTGGTTTTGAATTCTACCATAAACATACGAAAAGAAAAATTAAAAGAAAGAAAACAGAAAGAACAAAAGATTTTCTGATCTCCATTTTTTATGCTTTTACAATTGACATGACTGATGCATTATCATATGGCAGCATGGCAGGGGTAACAAGCAGCAATGTGGAATACTTGGCAAGTGCAATCCATGAAGTTACCAAAGTGTAAATATTAGTTAGCTTATACTATTAAATGGTGAACCCGTTTTGGCTTGGTTGAGAAGCAGTTTGTAGATTAGATTATCTATCTTAATCAAAGTCTGAAGGAAACCTGTCATATCAATATACAGTCAAACTTTTATGTAACATCCATCCTCTGTAACAACACTTTATTATAACGGCCAAGTTTTCTTTAGAACCAATTTTTCATGTAATGTTATAATATATATTCTCCATAATAGCATTTCACTATAGCACTTCACTATAGCAGTCTAAATATTTGGGAACAAACGATGTTGTTATAGAGAGGTTTGGTTGTATATGATTCCTCGGTAAGACCTTCTTTGCCAAGTAATATTTACCATTTTTTTATCTCCAGAATGTTTATTAAGCAAAGATCAAGAGAAAGTTGAGGGGTTTTGTGCAAAATTTCTGTTGAAGTATGAGATGAGAAGTTCTCTAGTTCTTGACAGCATCGCAAGTGCATTGATTCAAAGCATTTCATAATTTGTAGTTTAGCAAATTTTATACTCATCTTTTTAGATCATATGCACAGAAATCAATGTCTAATAAGTAATAAATAGTGGCTAAAGATGCAAATTTAATGGTAATACTATTAAGGCACTTGAATTGGAGCAAGGGGAAAACCAATTTAAATTTTCAAGAACAATTTTGCTTTTTTACATCAATAAAATCTAGTACTAATCAATTCTTTCTTGTTCCTCTTTCTGACTATTAGTGTTTTTTTTAAAAACTTTCTTGGAACAAGTTTGTGATAATATCTTCTTTCTTTTTTTTTTTTTATAAATTGAGTTGTTATTTAGAAAGAAAAAAATTAGATATTGAAGGAATTTTATGGGGTGCCTACCTCATTTAATTTTTGTAGTTCCACTAACTACTATTTGAAGATCCAAAGAAATGCTTCTTTATCCTTCACCTCCGCATAAACCAAAATAATCAATTGCGTATTATTATTAATAGGGTAAATGACCCTCTATAACCCCTCTAAATTTTAATAGCTCATGTTTTTTTTTTATTGACACAAAATGTCCCTCCGGGCCAAACATATTACATCTAATAGCCCGAAATATCTATTTTGTATAGTGACAGTCTATTTTGTATATATTTTGTATCGTGACAGTCTAATTTGTATATATTTTGTACAATGACAGTCTATTTAGTATATTTTTTGTATAGTGACAGTCTATTTTGTATATATTTTGTATAGTGACATTCTATTTACTATTTAGTATATTTTTTGAATAATGACAGTCTATTTTGTATATACTTTGCATAATGACAGTCTATTTTGTATATATTTTGTATAGTAATAGACTATTTTGTATAATTTTTGTATAGTGACAGTCTATTTTGTATATATTTTGTATAGTGACAATCTATTGTATATAAATTGTATAGTGACAGTCTATTGTATATAAATTGTATAGTGACAGTCTATTTTGTATATATTTTATATAGTGATAGTCTATTTTGTATATTTTCTGTATAATGACAGTCTATTTTGTATATATTTTGTATAGTGATAATTTATTGTATATAAATTGTATAGTGACAGTCTATTTATGTAACGACCCGACTTGTCGTTTAAGAATTTAAGTCCCGTTCGGCAGCATAAGGCCCTGAGCAGCTTTGTATTATGTGTATTGACTTGCGTGCATCGTTGAATTCAGTTACCGGATGATTCGGAGTGATTTTGGACATTTGGTCCCTAAAACGGAAGCTTAAGTCTTAGAATTTTGACCGTAGTCGGAACTGTGTGAAGACGACCCCGGAATGGAGTTCTGTTGGTTCTATTAGCTCTGTTGGGTGATTTTGGACTTAAGAGCGTGTCCGGACTGTGAATTTGAAGTCTATAACTGATTTAGGCATGAATTGGCGAAAGTCGAACTTTTGGAGTTTTGGACTGGAAGTGGACTTCTTGATATCAGGGTCCAAATGCGATTCCGAGAGTTGGAACAGCTCCGTTATATTATTTGGGACTTGCCTGCAAAATTTGACGTCATTCCGGGTTGGTTAGATTGGTTTCGGCACGAGTTTTCGAAGTTGGAAGATTTGGAAGTTCATAAGTTCGATTCGTGGTGCGATTTGTATTTTTGGCATTGTTTGATGTGATCTGAGACCTCAAGCGAGTCCGTGTTAGGTTATGGAACTTGTTTGTGCGTTTATACGGGGTCCCGGGGGCCTCAGATATGTTCCGGGTGGGCTACGGGTCTTTTTTTCCTATTTTTGAACTGTTGTTTCTGTCTTCTGGTGATCTTCTTCGCGGTCGCGAAGCGCCTCTCGTGTTTGTGAAGTGTTACTTCTGACCACTTCATAACTCTTCTTCGCGTTCGCATTCAACCTCTCGCGTTTGCGAAGGCTTGCCTTTTTCTTAATCGCATTTGCGTCCCTTCTTTCACGTTCGCGAAGAGTAATTTTGGAGGAGGGAATATTTGTTCTTCGCGTTCGCGATAAAGCTCTTGCGTCCGCGAAGGTTTGCTTTTTTCCTTTCTTCGCGTTCACACCAGTATCTTCGCGTTCGCGTAGCTATGCCATTTCACTCTTCGCGTTTGCATACTGCTTCATATGTTCGCGAAGAGCAGTCGTTGGGCCATCAGACTTTTCCTCTACGCGTTCGCGGGCATGTTGTCGCGTTCGCGAAGCACAACTGGGCAGCTTTCATTTTTCTTCTTCGCGAACGCGATCCTTTCTCCGCGTTCGCGATGCACAATCACTTGGGCAGAATATAAGATTTCCAAATCGAGGGTTAGACCATTTTTATCACATTTTGATTTATAGAGCTCGATTTTGAGCGATTTCTTGTGGGTTTTTCAAGCAAATCGATTGGGTAAGTGTTCTTCACCTAGAATTTATTTATTTCCATGATACTATCTTTATTTTTATCATTTAATTTGTATTTTGAGTTGAGAAAAATAGTGGTTTTTGAAGAAAATATTCAAAATAAAAAATCACGAGTTGAGGAACGAAATGGTATCGGAATTTAGTGATTTTAGCATGGTTAGACTCGTGAGTGAATGGGTGTTCGTATTTCGTAGTTTTCACTAGATTCCGAGACGTGGGCCCCGCATGCGATTTTTGGGTAATTTCGGATTTTTATTGAAAAATATAGTATTTTCTTATGAAATTGATTATATAAATTTTGTTGACTGTATCGAATTAATTGTGACTAGATACAAGGATTTCAGAAGTTAGAGGTAAGTACCTTGTCTAACCTCGATGGGGGGAATTTTCCCTTAGGCACTGAGTCTTATGTGTAATTTGTATAATTGAAAATCATATACGCGAGGTGACGAGTACGTACTTGGTTTATATGTACAAATTTCATTGATTAAAAATCCTTAGACGCCCTTATGTATTAAAATTCCTTAGACTCCCTTATGGCCCAACGACTGCTCTTCACGAACGCGTGAAACAGTATGCGAACGCGAAGAGTGAAATGGCATAGCTATGCGAACGCGAAGATATTGGTGCGAACGCGAAGAAAGGAAAAAAGCAAACCTTCGCGAACGCGAAGAACAAATATTCCCTCCTCCAAAATTAGTCTTCGCGAACACGAAGGAAGGGACGCGAACGCGATTAAGAAAAAGGTAAGCCTTCGCGAACGCGAGAGGTTGAACGCGAACGCGAAGAAGAGTTATGAAGTGTTCAGCAGTAACACTTCGCGAACGCGAGAGGTGCTTCGCAATCGCGAAGAAGAATACCAAAAGACAGAAACAACATTTCAAAAATGGGGGAAAAGGATCCGTAGCCCACCCGGAACACACCCGAGGCCCCCGGGACCTCGTCTAAACGCACAAACAAGTTACATAACCTAACACGGACTCGCTCGAGGTATCAAATCACATCAAACAACACCGAAAATACAAATCGTACCACGAATCGAACTTATGAACTTCCAAAACTTCCAACTTCAAAAACTCGTGCCGAAATTAATCTAACCAACCCGGAATGACGTTAAATTTTGCAGGCAAGTTATAAACCTTAAAACCAATTTCTTACACTCCAATTATTTCCAAAAGGCCCGATTTTTACATCAACGCACGGTATTAGTCTCAACTGGCTATAGCAACTCGTGCCTACACACACATCAACTTTCTTGATAGTGTTACACTTAGGATCATTCGCCCTCAAACACATAACATAACTTATCTCTTCTTTTGCACATCTCAATCCCCCAAATTTTTACTAACTCCCAAATTTTTCAAAAATTTCGGCAGAGTCTCCCCTGTAATTGGGCCTATCTACCTGCTAGAGTAACACCAAAACAACTCCCAACAACACATCCACAACCCAACAAAGCACCACAATGTAAATATCAATAACACTAATCTCAGCTTTACAAGCACTGCGTTATCATAATGATATCAGAATATGAAGCACATCATATGTATGCCCATCACCACATCTCTGGTATTAAAATTTGTTCATAATTAATTCCAGCATCATCAATTAACCTCATATTAACTAAAACCTAGTTTTGAATTTTCACAACACTGACAACAGAATATGAGGCATGAATACCTCATAATTATTTATCCAAATTAACGAGTCACATTTAACGCCACCTGGGCACTAACCTTATAGGCTAAAACTCAATGTCTACAACATAATTATGGCTAGATAAGCATAGAAAAATATACAAGGATTATCAAATAAGTCTAACGGGCATGACTCCCTATTAATACTATAGTACAAATTAAATTTCACAAAATTTAAACTCATAAGATTTTTACCACAAGGACCTCGTCCTTATATAACTTCTACCGCAGCTTGTAGCCCAATTTAAATATTTCATCTCATATAAAAATGCGAGTATCTCTTCCTCAACTCTGAATCACAAGTATTTTGCACATTGTGCCAACTGAAATTTTCAAATTCCTTTCTTTCTTTTTTTCAATAAATTCCGTAAATAATTTTTCACAACACATAATGAACCCTCATACCAATAGGGCATATAATTCATAAAAGTTGAGATCAATTATTTTGAAATCACATCAAAACCCACTGTAGTGAGTCATATAAAGTCACTTTTGGACTTATAGCCCTCAGTAGTATACAAAATAAAAATGATAAACACGGGCTAATATCTTCAAATCTCCCAACAGGGATAAACATATAAGTGGGTCACAAAATTACGAAGCTCACTCATAAGCAGAGTATAATAGGAGGACTCACCTCAATATTCATAACCGAATCAAATTAGGAAAAAATATCCTTTTATAACAAATTAGGATGTACCTGTAACGACACCATCTGGTGTAGTGGCCTCAGCCACACCATAGCAAATATATCATTGGGCTGGGCCTCCCTCTAGGGCGCCCTCTACCCGCCTGTCCTGCACCTCTAACTGGTTGTGCACGTGGAATATTAACTAGAATAAAGCTTGTAGCCTGAGTGTTTTGATGAAATTCGCCTCTCTCAAGTATGAGACATTCTCTCATGATGTGCCTAGTATCACCACACTCATAACAACCTATCTGAGGTCGCGGCTGCTCGTGCTGAGTCTGTGCCGGATAACTGAAATAACCACTTTAAGAATCTTGTGCCGGTGGTGCACTAAAAGTATTAACTGAAGCACTACAAGTACTCTGAATTGCGTACTAGGCAGACCGACTTCCCGAGCCTCCGCCATGATAAGTCATAACTGCAGAGTAGAATATAATAAATCCTCCAGAGTTCTAAGACCTTTTGGCCTCCTTAGACTCCTCCTCCTTATTTTGAACATGTTTTAATATCCTGGCAGTCTCTACTACTTGTTGAAATGGAATGTCATCCTGCAACTCTCGAGCCACACATATTTTAAAATCATAATTGAGCCCTTCAATGAATCTGTGGACTCGCTCTCTAACTGTAGGAACCAAGATAGGTGCATGGCGGGCTAACTCACTGAACCTAATAGCATATTCTGACACTGTCATGGTGTCCTGATGCAACCGTTCAAACTCTGTGTGCCATGCATCCCGGAGAGTCTGGGGAACAAACTCTTTCAAAAACCTCTCCGAGAAATAAGCCCAAGTTGGTGGTATGGCATCAGGTGGTTTACCTTCTTCATAAACGTGCCACCATTGATATGCTGCTCCTGATAGCTAAAATGTAGTAAAGGCAACTCCGCTCACTTCCACAATCCCCATAGCGCGGAGAATACCGTGACACATTTCTAGAAATTCCTGGGCATCCTCGGAAGCTGTGCCACTGAAGGTAGGTGGACTATACCTCTTAAATCTCTCAAGTCTCTTTTGTTCTTCTTCTGATGCCTCTGGTCTGACCTCAGGCTGAACCGAAATAACAGGATGTACCGGTACTATACTCGGAACCCGACCAATATGAGCTTGTTGCTCTGGAGTACGGACAATAGGAGTTTGAGTTACTCCCCTAATCTGTGAAATATTTGGTGCAATAGAGATCAATCCCGCCTGAGTTAATGTACCAAAACATATTCAAGAACTGTGCTAAAGTCTCCTGAAGACCGGGTAACAATATGTGCTTCTGGTACATGTCCCCCAACTGGAGCTACTGGCGGCTCCTCAATAGCTGCTCTGACAGGTGCTCTAGTTGCGGCACGTGTCCTCACCATCAGTGAGAGAATAGAGATACAAAAGCTCAAATTCTAAATTCAACAAATTCTGCACGACGGGAATGAAAGAAGTGGAAATTTCCTAATAGTTCTGTAGCCTCTCGAAGATAAGTACAGACGTCTACGTACCGATCCGCAAGACTCTACTAAACTCGCTTATGACTCGTAGAACCTATGAACCTAGAGCTCTGATACCAACTTGTCACGACCCAATTTTTCCTCCGTTGGGTACTGTGATGGTACCTAGTCTTAGGGACTAGGTAAGCCTAATATTTACAGAAATAATAACCATATTAATTAACGCCGGACAAATGCGAAGTAGAAATCTCTATACAATACTTATAATCCCAAAACTGGTAGTACAAGCCATAAGCTCTACTGAATTACTAGAAAGCCTATAAATACAACTGTTTTGAAATAGAGATAAAACAATGCAAGTACAATTTCAGAAGGTGACTCCAAAGCCTACGAACGCAGCAACATGTTTACCTTGAGTCTCCACAGCCAGATCCGTACCGTTAGCAAGCGGTCAACCAACTCCACATTACCTGGATCTGCACAAAAATATGCAGAAGTGTAGTATGAGTATATCACAGTCCGTACCCAGTAAGTATCAAGACTAACCTTAGTGGAGTAGTGACGAGGTACAGTCAAGACACTCACTATTCAAATAACCTGCGTCATACTAAAATAATCGAAAATAAATAGCAGTGATAGCAACAATAATCACTAGTGATATAAACAGTAAGGCAACAAGAACACCATAATTATTACTTAGACGAATAAGAAAAAAAACACAGGTACAACCAATTAAACAAGCCTTTCACATATAATTTCTTCAAATAAATACCCTCCAAATATATTTCTTCAAATAAGTATCCTTCAAATATAAAACTCTTTCAAATAAATATCTTTAAAATATAATTCTTCAATTTAAAAGTCACCGTGTGACAGCTCATTTCATAATCATAAAATACGGGTCTCAACCCACCTTCATATTTCCACGACACCTCGTGCCCATATTTCTATCACGACTGCACAGACTACTCATGTGCCAATAATTTCAATGCATTTAAGATCCACATGATCAATTTATTTTCGATAAAGTAAGTTTAAAATTTTTAAATCAAGTAAGAAAGTCAATAAAGAAATGAATTTATTTTAGAAATCATTTGGGTGAAGAAAATAACATTTCAATTAAAATGAAGCACCCGATAGTTGCTGATTTGGATGTAAAACTTATAAGAATTAAAGCATACATCAATTTCTTTTATTCAAAACAACTTAACCTTGAAAACTAATAAAGACTACAACCACAAATCCTTAGAGTCTCGTACAAGAGCCAAAGCCAACACATTACAATAAGGGATACAAACACATAATAAAATCAAATATTACATCACAGAAGAATGCAACAATTTACCTATCACGGAAATACAAAATAACCGAAAACAAGTGCAACCATAGAGAATGTCAACAAAGACACTCCCGAGATATCGTCTCGTAGTCCCAAAAGTAAATATGCAACAACAACAATGCCCCCAGGCCATCACAAGTCATTACAATTCAATCCCTGACATAGCCCACCTTGTCTCGCCACGTGCGCAATAATAAAGTAAATTATCTGCCTTGTCTCGCCACATGCACAACCCCCCCCCCCCCACACACATATATATATATATAGCCGTCTTGTCACGCCGCATAATAGCACGGCAGAAATCTCGTGCAAATACCCGAACATAACTCCCACAATATAACGTGCCAATATCACATCTCATAAACTGCACCTCAAGTGCTCAAATATTACAACATATCACAAATTGCACATCAAGTGCTCAAATATTATAAATTATCACAGATTGCACATCAAGTGCTCAAATATTACAAATTATCACAGATTGCACATCAAGTGCTCAAATATCACAACTTGCCACAAAAATCAACAATACCTTATTTTTCACAATAAGGAGCCCATGACTCGACCGTAATGTGTACAAAATTTTAAACTTACTTTATCATAAATAAATTGATCATGTGGATCTTATATACATTGATATTATTGGCACGTGAGTAGTCCGTGCAGTCGTGATAGAAATATGGGAACAAGGTACCGTGGAAATATGAAGGTGGGTTAAGACCCGTATTTTATGATTATGAAATGATGTGTCACAGGGTGACTTTTAAATTGAAGAATTATATTTTAAAAATATTTATTTGAAAGAGCTTTATATTTGAAGGATACTTATTTGAAGAAATATATTTGGAGGGTATTTATTTGAAGAAATTATATGTGAAAGACTTGTTTAATTGGTTGTACTTGTGTTTTTTTTCTTATTCGTCTGAGTAATAATTATGGTGTTCTTGCTGCCTTACTGTTTATATCACTAGTGATTATTGTTGCTATCACTGCTATTTGTTTTCGATTATTTTAGTATGACGCATGTTATTTGACTATTGAGTGTCTTGACTGTACCTCGTCACTACTCCACTAAGGTTAATCTTGATACTTACTGGGTACCGATTGTGGTATACTCATACTATACTTCTGCACATTTTTATGCAGATCCAGGTAATGTGGAGTCAGTTGACCGCTTGCTAACGGTACGGATCTGGCTGTGGAGACTCAAGGTAAACCTGTTGCTGCGTTCGCAGGCTTTCTAGTCACCTTCTGAAATTGTACTTGCACTATTTTATCTCTATTTCAAAACAATGGTATTTATAGGCTTTCTAGTAATTCAGTAGAGCTTATGGCTTATACTACCGATTTTGGGATTATAAGTATTGTATAGAGATTTCTACTTCGCATCTGTCCGGCGTTAATTAATATGGTTATTATTTTCATAAATGTTAGGCTTACCTAGTCCCTAAGACTAGATGCCATCACGGTACCCAACGGAGAAAAAATTGGGTCGTGACAATTTAGTATATATTTCAACGTTATGCATAGTTATCTGAGAAAGAACAATCATAAAACTTTTACAGTTCAAAAAGTGTATCATGTAAAATTATTGTATAAAAAGTGTATGATTTATGTATACTTAATATATAATGTATAAGAAGTATATATTCAGTGAGTTTACATTAAGTATGCACTTATTATACAGTATACTTAGTCAGTATACATGTAATTACCTTGTAAATAATCTAACTATGAGTACAACCAACTTAGCAAGTAACAATAATAAATAAGGAGCTGAAGATAGTAACGAGCTACACAATTATGGTTCATTTCCAGTAATTCCAGCAAAGAATAGACATGCTATCAAATCTGGCAGTTTAATGTCAAATCAATTTCTATACAGTTCCTGTTCATGTAATCCATATATCAACAATCTTTCAAAGATTTCACAACAATGACAGATAGCAACTAAGTGCAACAACAAATGGAAATCAAGTACAACCTCTTAGGACAACAATCACTCCCTGGGCTCCCAGTCCTCATAACTCACTCTCAATGGGTACCCGCGCTCACTGGAGGTGTACAGACTCCGGAGGGGCTCCTACATCCCAAGCTCTATAATCTGCACGAATAACTCACGTGCCATAATATAAATATCTGGATCTGCAAGGTCAACTCACGTGCTATAGTATAATATAAGGATCCGCACGGCCAACTCACGTGCTATAGTATAATATAAGGATCTGCACGGCCACTCACGTGCTATGATATCAATATCTCACAATCAGACCCTCGTCCTCTCTCAGTCATAAATCTCTCCAGTCTCTCGGGCTCTCATTAATCATGAAATCAGCCCAAACAACAATGATATGATGTATCAATAATAATAACAGAGACTGAGATAAAATGTGCAAGTAAAAACTGTGACTGAGTACATATAGCATTTAGCAGGCAATTCAACAAGTGCGCGACCTCTGTGGGTTCCAACAGTATTATCACATAGCCTAAGCATGATTTCTAACATGATTGACAATCAAATTTTTATCAATACATAGAGAGCATATAGCTAACAATAAATTATTCAACTTTACAGTTTCCCGGGACGGACCAAGTCACAATCCTCTCATTGCACACCCACACGCCCGTCACCTAGCTTGTGCGTCACCTCTAAAATAATCACATGATACCAAAGTCCGGGGTTTAATACCCTCAGGACCAGATTTAAAACTGTTACTTACCTCAAAACATGAAACTCTTTACTCTACTATGTCTTTGCCTCGCAAATCGGCCTCCGAATGTCTCGAATCTAGTCACAAATAATTCGTTTCAGTCATTAAAATTTATTGGAATTAATTCCATAAAAAAATACTAATTTTTCATAAAAATCTAAAATTTAGCTCAAAAATCGCTCGTGGGGTCACACGTCTCGGAACATGACAAAAGTTATAAATTCTGAAAGCCCATTCAATCACGAATCTACCCATACCAATTTTACCAAAATCCGGCCTCAACTTGATCCTCAAATCTACAAATTTTATTTCCAAATTTCTAAGTTTCAATCTCCGATTTACACCTCAAAATCATGTAATCTAGTCGGATTATTCAATGATAATTCAATATTATGGAGTAGAAATAATCACAAGGGACTTACCTCAAGTTTTCCTTGAAAATATATCAAAATCGCCTCTCCTCTAGCTCCAATTTGTCAAAAATGGCGAATGGGACGAAGTCCCTGTTTTTATAATTCTGCCCAAACAACCTCGGTTCTGCCTCGATCTTGGCCTTTGATCTTGGCCTTAGATCGAGGTCCTCGATCCTAGGCCTCGATCCTGAGCCTTGATCTTGGCCCTCGATCCTGGTCCTCGATCCTAGGTCTCGATCCTGGCCCTCGATCCTAGGCCCTCGACCCTGGCCTTCGATCATGTCTTCGACCCTGCCTTCGATCGTGGCTCTCGACCCTGGGCTCGATCATGGCTTCAAACGTGGCCCTCGAACCTGGGCTCGATCATGGCTTCGATCGTGGACCTCGACCCTGGGCTCGATCTGGGCTCACATCTAAGCTCGATTTCTGGGCTCGATTCTTAGAGATTTCTGGGTTCGATTTCTGGCAAAAGAAATTTCCAACAGAAGAAAATTGCAGCAGCTGTTGTAGTTTAACTTTTGATCCGTTAACCATCCAAAACTCATCTGAGGCCCTCAGGACCTCAACCAAACATACCAACAAGTCCTAAAATATCATATGAACTTAGTCGAATCCTCAAATCACCTCAAACAACGCTAAAACCATGAATTACGCCCCAATTCAAGCCTATTGAACTTTGAAATTTCTAATTTCTTCAAATAACGCCGAAACCTATCAAATCACGTCCGATTGACCTCAAATTTTGCACACAAGTCATAAATGACATAACATACTTATTAAAATTTTCATAATCGGATTTCAACCCCGATATCAAAAAGTCAACCCCTCGGTCAAACTTTCCAAAATTCAACTTTCGGAATTTCAAGTCTAATTTCTCTACGGACCTCCAAAAATTCTTCCGGACACGCTTCTAAGTTTGAAATCACCGTACGGAGCAATTGGAATTATCAGAATTCGAATCCGAGGTTGTTTATACATAGGTCCGTAACCGGTCCACTTTTCTAACATAATTATTTTTTTAATTATGAGACTAAGTGTCTCATTTAACTCTTAATTCCTTCCGTACCCGAACCAACTGACCCGATAAGTCATAAATCAATAGCAAGGTATAAATTGAGCAGTAAATGGGGATATGGGGTTATAATATTCAAAACAACCGGTCGGGTCGTTACATTCTCCCCCTCTTAAACAAACGTTCGTCCTCGAACGGGTTTAGAATAATACTTGGAGTCTCAAATAAGTATGGATATTTGTTCTGCATCTCCTGCTCCATCTCCCAAGTAGCTTCTCCGACTGGCTGGCCTCTCCACTGCACCTTTACTGATGCTATGGTCTTTGACCTCAACTTTCGAACCTGCCGGTCTAAAATAGCCACCGGCTCCACATCATAAGTCAAATTATCGTCCAACTGTACTGTACTGAAATCCAGAATATGAGACGGATCCCCGACATATTTTCGGAGCATGGATACATGGAACACTGGATGAACACCTGATAGACTAGGTGGAAAAGCAAGTTCATAAGCCACCTCCCCAATTTTCTTAAGTATCTCAAAAGGCCCAATATACCGAGGGCTCAACTTTTCCTTTTTCCCAAACCTCAACACACCCTTCATGGGTGAAATCTTGAGCAGAACTTTCTCCCCAACCATGTGAATAACATCACGAACCTTCCTGTCGGCATAACTCTTCTGTTTAGACTGTGCCGTGCGAAGCCGTTCCTGAATTACTTTGACCTTCTCTAAAGCATCCTGAACCAAAGTTAGTACCCAATAGTCTAACCTCACCAGGCTCAAACCAACCCACCAGAGACCGACACCGTCTCCCATATAAAGCTTCATACGGAGCCATCTGAATGCTTGACTGGTAGCTATTATTGTAAGCAAACTCTGCGAGTGGCAGAAATTGATCCCAAGAACCCCCAAAATCAATGACACAAGCGCGTAGCATATCCTCCAATATCTGAATAGTGCGCTCGGACTGTCTGTCCGTCTGAGGGTGAAATGTTGTACTCAACTAAACCTGTGTGCCCAATTCTCGCTGCACTGCCCTCCAAAACTGTGAGGTAAACTGCGTACCTCAATCTGAAATAATGGACACCGGCACACCGTGTAGGCGAACAATCTCGCGAATATAAATCCCAGCCAACCACTCCGAAGAATAATTAGTACCGACTGGAATAAAATGTGCAGATTTGGTCAACCGATCTACTATCACCCAAACAACATCAAACTTTCTCAAAGTCCGTGGGAGTCCAACTACGAAGTCCATGGTAATACGCTCCCACTTCCACTCCGGAATTTCAAGTCTCTGTAGCAATCCGCCCGGTCTCTGGTGCTCGTACTTTACTTGTTAACAATTTAAACACTGAGATATAAACCCAACTATATCTTTCTTTATCCGCCTCCACCAATAGTGTTGTCTCAAATCCTTATACATCTTCGCGGTGCCTGGTTGAATAGAGTACCGCGAACTGTGAGCTTCCTGGAGAATCAGCTCACGCAAACCATCTACATTAGGTACACATAGCCTACCTTGCATCCGTAATACACCATCATATCCAATAGTGACTTCTTTGGCATCACCGTGCTGAACCGTGTCCTTAAGGACAAGCAGATGTGGATCATCATACTAGCGCTCTCTGATGCAATAATATAAAGAAGACCGAGAAACCACACAGGCCAAAACTCGATTCGGTTCGGAAACATCCAATCTAACAAACTGATTAGCCAAGGTCTGAACCTCCAAGGCTAAAGGCATGTCTTCTACCGGTAAGTATGCTAAGCTGCCCAAACTCTCTGCCTTACGACTCAAGGCATCAGCCACCACATTGGCCTTTCCGGGATGATAGAGAATGGTGATATCATAATCCTTAAGCAACTCCAACCACCTTCGCTACCGCAAGTTAAGATCCTTCTATTTAAATAAATATTGTAGACTCCGATGATCGGTATATACCTCACACTAGACACCGTACAAGTAATTCCGCCAAATTTTCAAGGCATGAACAATAGCTGCTAACTCAAGATCGTGGACTGGATAATTCTTCTCATGTACCTTGAACTGTCTGGACGCATAGGCAATCACCCTACCGTCTTGCATAAGTACTGCGCCGAGACCAATCCGCGACGCGTCACAATACTCAGTATAAGACTCTGAACCTGTAGGAAATACCAATACTGGAGCTGTAGTCAAAGCTGTCTTGAGCTTCTGAAAGCTCTCTTCACATTCATCTGACCACCTGAACGGAGCACCTTTCTGGGTCAATTTAGTCATAGGCAATGCAATAGACGAGAAACCCTCCACAAAACGACGATAATAACCGGCCAAGCTGAGATAACTCTGAATCTCAGTAACTGAGGATGGTCTGGCCCAATTCTAAACTGCCTCTATTTTCTTCGGATCTACCTTAATACCTTCAATGGACACTATATGTCCCAAGAATGCCACCGAACTAAGCCAGAACTCACACTTAGAGAATTTGGCATAAAGTTTCTCCTCTCTCAGCCTCTGTAATACAATACCCAAGTGTTGTGCATGCTACTCCTAGCTACGTGAGTACACCAAAATATCATCAATGAATACCACAACAAATAAATCAAGATATGGCTGAAATACACTATTCATCAAATGCATAAATGCTGTTGGGGCATTGGTTAGCCCAAAAGACATCACAAGAAATTCATAGTGGCCATAACGAGTCCTGAATGCCGTCTTTAGAATATTCGAATCCCGAATTTTTAATTGGTGATACCCAGACCTCAAATCAATTTTGGAGAACACCCTCGCTCCCTGAAGCTGGTCAAATAAATCATCAATATGCGGCAATGGATATTTATTCTTGATTGTAACTTTGTTCAACTACCTATAATCAATGCACATCCGCATAGTACCATCCTTCTTTTTCACAAATAGAATCGGTGCACCCCAAGGTGACACACTAGGCCTAATAAACCCCTTTTCAAGGAGTTCCTGAAGTTGCTCTTTCAATTCTTTTAACTCAGCTGGTGCCATATGATACGGGGGAATAGAAATGGGCTGAGTGCCCTGCACCAAGTCAATACCGAAATCAATATCCCTGTCGGGTGGCATACCCGGCAGGTTTGCAGGAAATATATCCTGAAAGTCTCGCACGACCTGTACTGAATCAATAATAGGAGCATCTGCATTAACATCTTTTACAAAGGCTAATAATGACAAGCATCCCTTTCCAACCATAAATTGGGCCTTCAAATAAGAAATTACCCTGCTAGGAACAAGATCTAGAGAACCCCTCCATTCAACCTTTGGCAACCCCGGCATCGTCAACGTCACAATTTTTACGTGACAGTCCAGAATAGCATGACATGGAGACAACCAATCCATACCCAGGATTACATCGAAATCAACCATACCGAGTAATAAGAGATCAACGCTACTCTTCAGTTCCCCAATAGTTACCACACACGACCGATAGACACGATTCACAGTAAAAATATCGCCCACCGGTATAGATACACAAACAGGTAAAACTAAGGACTCACAGGGCATATCCAGATAATGAGAAAAATATGATGATACATATGAATAAGTGGAACCAGGGTCAAATAAAATAGAAGCCTCCCTGTGGCACACTGAAACAATACCTGTGATCACTGCGTCTGAGACAACAACATCTGGCCTGGCAGAAAAAGCATAGAATCGAGCCTGCTCGCCTCCTGATCGGCCTCCCCCTCTTGGGCGACCCCTAGCTGCCTGGACCCCACCCCGAGATGGCAGGGAGGGTTGTGTAATTGCTAGTGCTGGTGCCGTCGGTCGAGAACTCTGCTGTGAAACCCCACTTAATAGCTTAGGACACTCTCTCTTGAAATGACCAAATTCTCCGCATTCGAAACAACCCTTTCTCTAATGGAACTGTTGGTCCTGATAACCCGAGGAATGACATGCAGAAGCCTGTGCGGATGAGGCATGATAAGAACTCTGCGCTGGTAGTGCACTGAATGAAGACTGGCCTGAGTGAGCACTGTAAGAACCATGGCTAGCTGATGCACCATGATGAGCTGGACGACCCGTCTGAGCGTGTCTGTAAGAACGACCCCTACCACAGTGAAACTGGTCCCCTAAAGGAAAACCGTTGTAATCACCCAGACCACGAGGCCTCTTAGCCCCCCTCTCTCTCTCCACGTTCCTGGCTATGAACCATCTCTATCTGCCAAGCAATGTCCACTACCTCATCAAAAGTAGCACCAGATACTCTCTCCCTAGTCATAAGTAACCGCAGCTGATATGTAAGGCCATCAATGAACCTCCTAATCCTCTCCCTATCAGTGGGAACCAACCAGACTGCGTGACGAGCCAACTCAGAAAATCTCATCTCGTACCGCGTCACGGACATATCACCCTGGCGAAGCTGCTCAAACTATCTGCACAACTCTTCTCTGCAGGACTGAGGTACGAACTTCTCCAAAAAGACCACGGAGAACTGATTCCAAGTAAGGGGTGCTGCACCAACAGGCCTACGCCTCTCGTAAGTCTCCCACCATCTGAGTGCAGACCTAGAAAACTGAAAAGTAGTGAATAAGACCCCACCGGTCTCCAGAATACCCGCTGTCTGAAGCATCCGTTGACACCTATCCAGAAAATCCTGAGCATCCTCTGACTCAGTACCGCTAAATAGAGGAGGTCGAAGCCTCTCAAATCTCTCAAGTCTCCTATGCTCATCATCTGCCATAACAGGAACTACCGGGGCCTGAGCAGCTATAACCGGCTGGGCTGGTAGTGTCCCTGGTATCTGAAGTCCCTGTACTACCTGGTCTGGAGTATGGGCAACGGGGGTATGAGTACTTCCCCCAGCCTGAGAAGTGGCAGGTGCGGCCTGAGCCAAAACCACCTGAGCAAGGCCAGTGCAGGCTGCCAATATCTAGGCCAAAGTCTCCTGAATGCCTGCAATCTCAATGGGCACAGTTAGTGCCTGAGCTGATCTTGTCAGCTCTAATATATCTGGAATCTGCTCCTGTGTTGGAACAACTGGTGGTACTACGGGTGCTATTCTAACTTTGGTACAATCTACACTTCGACCTCTACCTCGGCCCCGGCCTCTACCACAGCCCCGGCCTCTCGCGGCCCTAACTGGTGGCACTGGTGGCTGACCGTCCAATCCGGTAGTACGTGTCCTCACCATCTGTGAGAGAATAGAATAGCAGAAATTTAGTTTCCAGAATCAACAAATTCGCACGATAGAATACAAGAAAGTGAAATTTTCCTAAGGGTTCTGAAGCCTCTCGAAGATAAGTACAGACGTCTCTGTACCGATCCGCAAGACTCTACTAAACCTGCTCATGACTCGTGAGACCTATGTAACCTAGGCTCTGATACCAACATGTCACGACCAAAAATTCCAACCTGTCGTGATGGCGCCTATCTCGATACTAGGCAAGCCGAAAATCTCAATAAACTAAAACTTCTCTTTAAGGTTGAAAATATAATATTTAAATACAATGCAAACACTCCACAATACATGGTGTCACTGAGTACATGAGCATATAATATGAATACAAGTTTGAAAAATATAGTCTATAATAGTCTGAGACCAAATACAGTAAACAAAGAGATAGAGAAGGAGAGACAAGGTCTGCGAAATACGGCAGCTACCTTAAAATCTCCTGAAAATCAACCACTCGAAAGGATCAACACCCGCTATGTCCGGAAATACCTGGATCTGCACACGAAGTGTAGGATGTAGTATGAGTACAACCAACTCAGCAAGTAATAATAATAAATAAGGAACTGAAGATAGTAAGAGCTACACAGTTATGGTTCATTTCTAGTAATTCCAGCAAAGAATAGACATGCTATCAAATCTGGCAGTTTAATGTCAAATTAATTTTTATACAGTTCCTATTCATGTAATCCGTATATCAACAATCGTTCAGAGATTTCACAACAATGACAGATAGCAACTAAGTGCAATAATAAATAGAAATCAAGTACAACCTCTTAGGATAACAATCACTCACTGGGCTCCCAGCCCTCATCACTCCCTGGGCATAGCGCTCATCACTCACTCTCAATGGGTACCCGCGCTCACTGGGGTGTACAGACTCCATAGGGGGTCCTACAGCCCAAGCGCTATAATCTGCACGGACAACTCACGTGCCATAATATAAATATCTGGATCCGCACGGCCAACTCACGTGCTGCACGGCCAACTCACATGCTATAGTATAATATAAGGATCCGCACGGCCAACTCACGTGCTATAGTATAATATAAGGATCTGCACGGACAACTCACGTGCTATGATATCAATATCTTACAATCAGGCCATCGGCCTCTCTCAGTCATAAATCTCTCCAGTCTCTCGGACTCTCATTAATCATGAAATCAGCCCAAACAACAATGATATGATGTATCAATAATAATAACAAAGACTGAGATAAAAATGTACAAGTAAAAATTAAGACTGAGTATATATAACATTTAGCAGGCAATTCAACAAGTACGCGACCTTTGTGGGTCCAAACAGTACTATCACATAGTCTAAGCATGATTTCTAACATGATTTACAATTAAATTTTTATCAACACATAGAGAGCATATAGCTAACAATAAATTATTCAACTTTACAGTTTCCCAGGACGGACCAAGTCACAATCCTCTCGGTGCATGCCCATACACCTGTCACTAGCATGTGCGTCACCTCTAAAATAATCACATGATACCAAAATCTAGGGTTTAATACCCTCAGGACCAGATTTAAAACTGTTACTTACCTCAAAACGTGAAACTCTTTACTCTGCTATGCCTTTGCCTTGCAAATCGGCCTCCCAATGCCTTGAATCTACTCATAAATAATTCGTTTCAGTCAATAAAATTTATTGGAATTAATTCCATAAGAAAATACTAATCCGAAATTTAGCTCAAAAATCGCCCGTGGGGGGGGGGGCCCACATCTCGGAACTCGACAAAAGTTACAAAATCTGAAAGCCCATTCAACCACGAGTCTATCCATACCAATTTTACCAAAATCTGATCTCAACTCGACCCTCAAATCTACAAATCTTATTTCCAAATTTCTAAGTTCCAATCTCCGATTTACACCTCAAAATCATGTAATCTAGTCGGATTATTCGATGATAATTCAATATTATGGAGTAAAAATGATCACAAGGGACTTACCTCAATTTTTCCTTGAAAATATATCAAAATCGCCTCTCCTCAAGCTCCAATTTGTCAAAAATAGCGAATGGGACGAAGTCCCTGTTATTATAATTCTGCCCAGACAACCTCGGTTCTGCCTCGATCTTAGCCTTCGATCGAGGTCCTCGATCCTAGGCTTCGGTCCTGTCCCTCGATCATAGGCCCTCGACCCTGGCCTTCGATCATGTCTTCGACCCTGCCTTCGATCGTGGCCCTCGACCCTGGGCTCGATCACGGCTTCGATCGTGGCCCTTGACCATGTGCTCAATCATGGCTTCCATCGTGGCCCTCGACCCTGGGCTCGATTTCTGGGCTCGATTCTAAGAGATTTCTGGCAGAAGAAATTTCCAACAGAAGGAAATTGCAACAGTTGTTGTAGTTCAATTTTTGTTCCGTTAACCATCCGAAACTCACCCGAGGCCCTCGGAACCTCAACCAAATATACCAACAAGTCCTAAAATATCATACGAACTTAGTCGAATCCTCAAATCACCTCAAACAACGCTAAAACCATGAATTACGCCCCAATTCAAGCCTATTGAACTTTGAAATTTCTAATTTCTATAAATAACGCCGGAACCTATCAAATCACGTCCGATTGACCTCAAATTTTGCACACAAGTCATAAATGACATAACATACCTATTAAAAATTCATAATCGTATTTCGACACGATATCAAAAAGTCAACCCCTCAATCAAACTTCCCAAAATTTTAACTTTCGGCATTTCAAGTCTAATTCCTCTACGGACCTCCAAAGATTCTTCCGGACACGCTCCTAAGTCCGAAATCACCATACGGGGCTATTGAAATTATCAGAATTCGAATCCGAGGTTGCTTACACATAGGTCCATATCCGGTCCACTTTTCTAACTTAATTGTTTTTTCAATTATGAGACTAAGTGTCTCATTTCACTCCGAATTCCTTCCGGACCCGAACCAACTAACTCAATAAGTCATAAATCAATAGCAAGGCATAAATTGAGCAGTAAATGAGGAAATGGGGTTATAATATTCAAAACGACCGGCCGGGGTCGTTACAGTTATGTCCATTTCAAAACTAATTAGCTTACTGAAATAATTGTCTAGATCTTTCCTTGAAATAAAAAGACAAGATAGATGAAAGATGAACATTCTATATCTGCTTCTATTCCTAAATGAAGTGAGATTTAACCAATATTTAAAATTTATCTTTCTTCTTTTTGATATAAATTAGTATGTCGCTAACTTATAGCACTTCTTCTAATTGTTTGTGTATCAAAGTTTTTTATATGAATTAATCTAATTGATATTCTCTCAAAAAGTTAGTCAAATTAATTATAGATTAATAAACAAAGTGTGCCACTTATATCTTTAGATAGAATACGAAATCAGTGTATTGGAATAACACGCATTCAAAGGCCTACCCTCTAAACTTATGGGCAAAGACCAAAATTTGATAGTCACAAAAGTATATAAAGTTTATATATATTTTGTATATATAAAATTTCATAAATGCGTATATATATATATATATATATATATATATATATATATATATATATATATAAATTATATATTTTGTGGCTATTATTTTTAAAGCGGCTATATAGTGTCATTATCCCTAAACTTAACATTATGAAATAGTAATTCAGAATTTAACCATATGCAATGGAAATTGAGAAAGTTTAATTTCAGGAGGGGTTGATTCCTAAAAATAGAGCTTCTAAATCTGACGCCTATATATATCCAGTACTTAACAATTGGCTAGTAGCAAGGCAACTTGAAGCTGACATGAGAATGCACATGCATGCTTAGATCTACTGCACTGAATCCAGGTTGTGGATTGCTATATGTGTAAATTAATTAACTCACACCACGTAGCATAGAGCAGTGATTGATACAATTATGGGTTCAGATGTTCGACAAACTCAACACTTTTGAATTAGATCACCCAAGATTCGGCGGACGTGGGACACTATGATATTCAATATAAATTTATTACTATTTATAAAGATTGATACGAGAGCTTATGTTAATATCTGACTATTATTTGAAGACATTTACGAGTATATATAAAGTTTTTGCTAATATATGTCCGCCTCTTATTAGATTCTATATATATGTAAAAAAATAAGTATAAATAGAATCAAATATACATTTTTATATTCACTCTCAACTCAAAAGTCACATGACGTAATTTTAAGATTTACCATTGACAAGCATTTGGACATGAATTGATTGATAATTAAAAGAGAATAGAATTCGAAGTTATGAGATTGCACATGCATACAAATAGTGGCTTAGCCATATAGAGTGAACGGTGTTCAACTGAACATCTTTAATCGGAAAATTACATTGAGTATATAAAAAATTATATTATATACATAAATCTAAAATTATTTTTTATAAATATGTACTCCCTCCGTTTCAATTTATGTGAACTCATTTGACTAGGTACGGAGTTTAAGAAAAGAGAGAAGACTTTTGAACTTGTGGTGTAAAATGAGGCACATATATTTTGTGTGACTATAAATCATTGCATAAAGGTAAATTGTTTCCAAATAAATAAAGAGATCACTCTTTTTGGCACGGACTAAAAAGGAAATAGATTCAAATAAATTGAAACGGAGGGAGTATTAGGGTTGGTTTGGTAGGAGGTATTAGAAAAAATAGTGCAAGCATTAGCTCTATGCATTACTAATACCTTGTTTGGTACATGCTTTCAACATGTGTATAACTAATACTTGTATTAGTTATACATCATACTTGGTATTATCTCATGTATAAGTAATGCATAGAAAATCATGACATTAGTAATACCAAGGCTACTAATGCATGTATTATGTTGGTTAAAGACAAAATTATCCTTAAAGTCCCTCAAAGTTTGAGAATATGGAGGGCATTTTTGTAAACAACTATTTTAAAAATTATGCAATGCATTATAATTTTAATACACCACACCAAACAGTAGATAAGGAATAATATCTGCATAACTAATGCTTGCATTACTAACTAATGCATTACTAATACACCTTATTTCGCACTATTCTTATACACCCTTTCAAACGACCCATTAATCTTAAATACCCTTTGTAAAATTCCTAGGTTCGCCATTACATACAAACATGGGCGAATGCATTGAATCTGCAGAAGGTTGTTGTGTGTACATATATCCTCACATCACGTAGCAATAATGTACATTAATTGTTGATAAGGAGAGAAGCTTCCCTCATGCGGCTTCAATGGGCTGAGGACTAACAAGGACTACACATAGCTAAATGATTCCAATATGTAAATATGTGAGGACAACCTATTTATTAATTAGTAGTACTTCGATAGAAACTCCCAACTACTAATATTTTAAAAGGTGTGGGCGAGAGATAAAGTGTATGACACATAAGTCATGAGGCACGGGACGTAAGCCTCATAAATATTTAATTTTTAATATTTTATAAATCAATAAAATAAGTATATAAAATACATCAAAATTATGGAAAATAAAGAAAATTATCAATTAGTAGGAAAATGTATATATCTATTATAAATATGCTAGTATGTGCACAAAGCGTGTAAGATATTTCTTTTTTACTTGAAAAAGTGAAAGACGTAAAGATGTACATGATATTCTAGTTCCTAATAATTCAAATCATAAAAATGATAATAATATAAAACTATTCTGTAAAAATCTAAAAACTAGATAACAAGTCACAAATCTGATTATTTAATACAAATAGCCAAAATAGAGTCTTCAAAAAAAATCTAAACAGAGCAATACGAAAATAAATTCTAAAACTAAAAACTAAATTGAAAAGAATAAATTAAAGAATAAAACAAAAAAACATGAAGAAAATGAAGTATAAAGAAGGAAAATGCAAGCGTGGAAGCCGACTAAACTCTTTGCATTGTAGTTTGCACTTTGCAGGCAATTTGTTACTCAATAAACAATAAAGAGAAAAGATTATGAAATTAGGATAAACAATTAGAACACACAGACTTTAAGAGATTTTTAGTTTGATAATTTATTATGAGTTAACTTTTGGATATTTAAGTTTTAAAAAAAATATTAAGCAATTCTTATTCAAATTTGGAGAAGTTCTTGGGCTTACACCTGAAATGAAGGCCCAGAAGCTATGTGATAGCTAAATAGAAAAATTCATCGCTAATCTCATTAATTTAGCGACTGATTAGCGACAGATTATTAGAAAATTCTGCTAGCTACCAGCAATTTAGCGACAGATTAGCGACGACGTTCGTAGCTAATTCTAATTTTTTTTGTAGTTAACATTGGGGCTTACGCCCCACGATATTTACGCCTCACACAAGTATGTCTCGGTGCTTTTGATACGCCTCGTCCCGGGATTCGCCCAAAAAATGTCTTTTAAAACACTGCTTCCAACTACCTTAATTCACTATTTACATCTAATCAATAGATCTACAGCTTAATAATTAAAATGCATTGAATGAGATTGAGATTTAAACAATTCAGATTTAGATCTTTATTAAAAGAAAAACAAATGAAGCCTAAAAAACAGATATTATTGCCACTCCAACAACATTAATCCGAAATGCTGTTTTGGCAAAAGTGTTTTTCAGAATATGCAATTTTCAGAAACTTGGTCAAACAAGCAATTTTTTTTTCCCCAGTGTATGGGAGACATTTTGATTTCAAACTTTGATACTGTATCGTTGAACCTGTGAGCACTAGCTAAGTCGACCCCTCCATATTAACATGTTAATTCTTTATATATTTTGCTAACATGTAAATCTCTAAACATTCTTTTTAAAATTATAGACAAGCTTATTCCAAGAAAAAAGTCCTTTCAGATAACTTCTTTCAATATGATTTTACGTTTATTTCATTGCTTTTTAAGACTTAAATTATCATCATGGTGTCACACATAAGACTAGTCACATAAGATATGACTAAACCATTTCAACAACCTTCTATTATTTTATTCGATATATATGTGTGCTTGCACCTTTTGTTTGATGTGATTATTTTTGATTTTATCCAATTTTATATGACCGTTCTATCTACACATTTGCATTGTTATGCCGCTCATCTTGTAGACATTTCAGACCTAAAAGACCCAACATTCACTCTCTAATGATATTGCTGGTGTTAAAACCGTTCTATAAAAAACTTAATTTTATTCTGGTAAATATTCCCTTCACTTAAATACTACTATCAGTTACTCCAAAATTTGACACCAACATCCAAAATTTTACACAAAGCTTCATTTTGCAACAGTGCACATTCATAGGGTTGAGAATTAAAAAGGACAACACACAGCTAAAAGATTCCAATTTGCAATTATGAGAAAAACAAATTTATTATTTCGATAGAAACTTCCAACCAACTTCCTTCTTTGCATTTAATACTCACATGAAAGGGAAAGACTGACTCATCCAACCAAGACTGTTGTCTTTTGCTTGTTACACAAAAGAAATTAGTAGACAGCTATTACTAATTAATTTGGTAGGGTCATTTATTAAGATACAACGAATCCCTACGAATTGTTTGATTTTATTAAAAAGTTAGATATCACTACCATATTAAAATAAAGACCCAAATTGATGAGCTATAGAGTAATAACTGCATTGTTACTTTGTAGGGAAATTTTCTTTTGTTCGAATATCTTTTAATTGTACATCGTATCTCAGGATGATATCATAATTGAAATGTTAACCAAAAAAGAAAACCTCCGATAAATATTATGATAGACTGGCAAGTATTCATTCATCTTTAATCAGAGATCTTTGATTCGAATCATGGGTATGATGTCGAGCACTTTACCCCAAATGTGAGATTTTCGGTGCAAATTCAAATTTAGTGAGACCCTAATACGGGTACAGAATTCTAGATGGAAACCAAAAAAAAAAAAAAAAACTAAACTTGACGGCTTCCTCAGTTTTATCGTGTGATTACTGATTAGTGCGCTACTCGTTCCGTTAAAACCAATAGAATATTAACCATTTAAGAAAGAGAGCCGAAATCAACGTAAATAAGTTTACCTTCGTCATTAAACAATATTGAACTTTGTAATCACTATATATATCTTTATTTACTTAATTACTACGTTTTTTATATGCTCCTTGACGAGCGGATTTGAATTTTATGAGTCATAATTAATTAATTAATTCTTTTTGATAAATATTTATGACTTCCAATTTGATATCATATCGAACTGTGTAAAGTTAAAACTTTAAACTGGTACAAGTTAAGGATACAATTTTATTTATTTTGTTATTGAAAAATACACTTTTATTTATTTAGTTATATCTTCAACAAACTTATGCATTTGTGCATACAACAACTAAATTAACACCAGCAAATACGAAAACAACCAAAAAAAAAAAAAAAGAGGGCGAAGAAAATCACAATAGTAAACATGCTACTAAGCAGCAACACATAACCTTAATTAGCTAGATCTACGGTTTTTGCTCTTCTGCTAATACCAAAACACAACTTTGATGTAGCCGTCGATAACTTGCCGGTAACTTCTTCATCAAAAGATGAACCTCTGCTACAAAATCTCGGCCGTCGATATAAGTTATTGGAAGGTGTCGCGGGAGCAGAAAGTGAATAATGTGAAGAATAAGACGTCCACGTTAACGACGACGACGACGAAGATGAAGAAGAAGAAGGAGATGGAGGAAAATGGGATTTCTTTGGATTGATTAGTTTCTTGAATAATGCATGAAAAAACTTGGATCTTGAATTTTTTCTAGTTGGTTTTTTGTTTGTATTGTTATTGGAATAGTAAGAAGGAGGAGGAGTTAAAGGAGGCAAATTATAAGAAGTTTGAGAAAGTGTATGTTTAGGAGTGCCAGGTTGAGACTCCCAAATGAAAGGTACAGAACTTGGAACATCACCATAGTAAACCCTAAAAGAAGAGATGGAATTGGCTAGCTTGGAGTTTTCTTTTGAAAGAAGCTTGTTGGTAAAGAACATGGTGTCTTGCTCATGCTTAATTAGGAAAGATTTCTGGTGAAAGTCACTGCAACTACTGACCATTTTGGGAAGTTGCTGAGAGATAAGACTAGAGGACTGAGGAGCTAGCTTTTTAGCTTCAGTACTAATTAGCTTCTTGGGTTGGACTAGGGTTCATTATAAAAAGATGAAAATGCTTGTGTGGAAATATATATATACAAGTTGTTAGATTTGTACAGAGTAGAAGTTCTACGTATAGGGAGATTCAGTATTATGAGTTTGAGTTCGGGATTTTATCACATCCCATTTTATTTATTAGGTTCGAAATTTATTGCTGACATATACACGATTCAAGCCAAAATTACTAGATTCAGATGAACGCATAAGTTAGAGACTTGATCCAACCTTGATTCGTGCACTAACTTCGTTAAGAAAATTACACAATCTATGTTATGAGTAATTACAAGTAAATTTTTATGATAAGCTTTAATTTATTAGTAATTGATAACCCAATAAAAACAGTAATCAACTAACTAGCTTGCAGTAGAAACTTACTTGAACCTGATGTTTACGCGAAATCAATGGATCCCTACATACATATCTTTTATACACACATTTCTCACACAAGTATAACAAATTATAGCAATATGTATTTTTACTAAATTTTTAACTGTTAAATTATTTTGTTTGGTACACCAATAATAAATAAGTACTTATGGCTGATTTTTATTACATGTTAAAATATGTGGAAATATAGACATTTTATACACAAATGAGTGCATAAAAAGTGACTTTCTATTTTATAAGTCTCAAGATTATTACAGGGAGAATTCTTAATTCATGAGTTGTAGGGAGGAATTTATTTTACCAAGTGTTAGATTCAAAGCTGGTGTTAAAGAGTATAAATTAACTTATTATACTCCTGAGTATCAAACCAAGGATACTGATATATTGGCAACATTCCGAGTAACTCCTCAATCTAGAGTTTCACTACCGCCTTAAGAAACAAGGGCCGGGGAACTGTCAAATCTTCTACCGGTACATGGACAACTGTATGGACCAATGGACTTACCAGCCTTGAAAGGGCGATGGACATATTAAAGGTAATAATAGATTAAAGAAACATATCCATATGGTGTATCATGTATGTGTTTTGTGTCACATGTTTGTCCTACGAAATGTCCTTTGGGTTAAGAACATGAACCATGTTTAAGGTAATTAGGGTCTAACGCAGTCAAGCTTTACTATTGGTTCCACTTTTTCTTTCTGCTTAAGACAAAAGTACAAACTTACATTGACGAAGAATTTAATGTTGTGTCTCCTGTTAAGCAAAGTTTTATATAGTGAAGGTGCAATATAATATTAATAAATATTAATTTCAGAATATATGCGTTGCACGTGTTTCTTATCGATACAAATTATATATATATATATGTATAAGCTATTATTTTAGGGAGCGAAAAAATATATATATGTATTCCTCCTATTTTAATTGAATTATTATTTATTAGACTGGAAAAAAACGTACAATAAGAAAATACTACTGAAAATTAAAGTTGTATTTTTCGATCACTATGATTTTTGTGTGAGTTAGTAAATATTTTATGATTTTTGTGTGAGAAAATAAAGTTACATGACTTTGGTGAAAAAATGTCATAGTTATATGATCATTTGTAAAATTTACCCTTATTTTAATTTTGGTACATAATTGAACATGGGTTAATTATTTGTATGATTAAAATAAGATTTTTTAATGCATATTTAATTGTTTCGCGCTGAAATAACTTTTATTTAGACGTTCTTGTATTAAATGATTTTAATTTAATATGTGAGTTTATGTCCCCATATTTCAATTTAATTAGAAGTTATATGAAGGCACCTATAATCTCGTTGTCATCTTGGTTTATAAATATTACACAAGTATGTATTTTCAATTAGTATAATTTATATAAGGTAAAATATTAATTGATACTAATTCCTAAATATTAGAACTTTTTACCTAGTTTAATTTAATTAGGATATATGTAATTTGCAAAATTTTAATTGATTTCAAAGTTCTAAATATTAGGAGAGTAACTTATATTATAATTTTGTCTGTTGTGAAAGGGTAAAAAAGATGAACATCATTTCGCTAATGTCACGACCCGAAATCCTAACATGTCGTGATGGCGCCTATCATGGTACTAGGCAAGCCAACATTTAAAAATATTTCCAACACTTTTAATAGAAACCAAATTAAAGCAGTTTAAAACAATAAAAGTTTTCATAAACGGGGTAGAAATCTAAAATACAACGCGGAAGTTCCCAACCACCGGGGTATCATAGAGTACATGAGCATCTATACATCACAAGTCTGGAACATACTGTCTATGATAATATGAAACTAAATACAATAAGTAGAAAGATAGGAAAGGAGAAACAAGGTCTGTGAAACGTCAAGCAGCTACCTCGATAATCTCCGAGAATCCGAACTCCACAACTCAACAACCGCCGTGACCGGAAGCACCTGGGTCTGCACACAAGGTGCAGGATGTAGCGTGAGTACAACCAACTCAGTAAGTAATAAGACTAAATAAAGAACTAAAGTAATGACGAGCTTCACAGCTAAGTCTAATTACAGTAATTTCCAACATAAGAAGGTAGGCATGCCTTCAAATTCAACATTTAAGGCCAAAACAGTTATTTCATGTCAAGTTCAACTGAAACATGAGTAATATCTCTCAGAAATTTTCAAAACAGTGATATATGACAACTGTAGTACAACAATAATGAAATCAATGCATCCTCTCAGAGCAACAGTCACTCAGTCCTTCCACTCACTCAGCACTCGATACTCGCACTCAGTAGGTACATGCGCTCACAGGGGTGTGTACAGACTGCGGAGGGGCTCCTTCAGCCCAAGCGCTATAATCTGCACGGACAACTCAAGTGCTGCACGGCCAACTCACGTGCTAGTATAATATCTGGATCCGCACGAATAACTCACGTACTGCACGGACAACTCATGTGTTGCACGGACAACTCATGTGCTGCACGGACAACTCACGTGCTATAGTATCAATATCTCACAATCAAGCCCTCAACCTCACTCAGTCATAAATTTCTCCAGTCTCTCGGGCTCTCAGAATTCATGATAAGCAGCCCAAACAGAAATAATATGATGCATCAATAATAAACAATAGAGACTGAGATGTAATATGCAAGTAAAACTGTGACTGAGTACAAAATAGCAATTTAGGAAATAATTCAATATGTACACGACCTCTGTGGGTCCTACAGTGCCAACACATAATCTAAACATGATTTGTGTTTTAATTTCTCTACTACATAGAGAATGTACATATAACAAAAGATTATTCAACTACACAGCTCCATGAAATTTGACCAAGTCATAATTCCTACGATGCACGCCCACACGCCCGTCACCTAGCATGTGCGTCACCTCAAAACCGATCACATAACATATAATCTGGTATTTCATACCCTCAGAACCAAATTTAGAATGGTTACTTACCTCAAATCGTGTAATTCTTTATTCTGCTATGTCTTTGCCTCGTAAATCGGCCTCCAAACGCCTCGAATCTAGTCACAAATAATTTGATTCAGTCAATACAAAATTATAGGAATTAATTCCATATGAAAATACTAGTTTTCCAAGAAAATCCGAAATTGCACTCAAAAATCGTCCAGGGGGACCACGTCTCGGAACCCGACAAAAGTTACAAAATATGAACGCCCATTCAACTACGATTCCAACCATACCAAAATTACTAAATTCCGACATCATCTCGACCTCCAAATTGTAAATTCTTATTATGAAATCCCTAGGCTCAATTCCTCTAATTTCACCACATAAACACGTAATCTAGTCGAAAGACTCAATGATAATCCAATATTATTGACTAACAATGATCATAAGTGACTTACCTCAAGTTTTTCCATGAATTCTCTCTGAAATATAGCCTCAACCCGTGTTTGGAATGTCTAAAAATGAGAAAATTTCGAACCCCTCTATTTTTGTACACTGCCCAGAGGTTCCGCACCTGCAGAATTTTTAACCGCTTCTGCGCAATCGCGTCTGCGGTTTTTCCTCCCACTTCTGCTCCATTCTCGCTTCTGCGGAAATGAGTCCGCTTCAGCGGAATCGCTTCTGCGAAGAAGAGTCCGCTTTTGCGATCTAGTGCACTCCTAGCCCATGCCGCATCTGTGACCATGTTGTTGTTTCTGCGGTCGCACTTCTGCGACATTTCGTCCGCTTCTGCGGACCACAAGCTCCTGCGATCTCGCACCTACGAGCCAATTTCTGCAGGTGCGATTGCATCAGATGGCAAAAGGTTTCCAATTTTGTTCTACGTCCGAATTTGATCCGCTAACCATCTGAAACTCACCCGACACCCTCGGGACCTCAACCAAATACACCAAAAGGTCCTAAAATATCATACGAACTTTGTCAAAATCTCAAATCACATCAAACAATGCCAAAACTACGAATCATACCTCAATTCAAGCTTAACAAAACTAAAAAAATTTAATTTCTACATTCGATGCCTAAACCTATCAAATCAAGTTAGATTAACCTCAAATTTTGCACACAAGTCATAAATAACATAACATACCTATGAAAATTTTCAGAACTGGATTCCGACCCTGATATCAAAAGGTCAACTCCCCGATCAAACTTCAGAACTTAAACTTCATATTTTTGCCATTTCAAGCCTAATTTAGCCACAGGCTTTCAAATAATTTTTCAGACACGCTCCTAAGTCTAAAATCACCATACGGAGCTATTGGAATCATCAAAATTCTATTTCGACGTCGTTTCCACATAAGTCAACCTTCGGTCAACTATTTCAACTTAAGCTTTAAACCATGGAACTAAGTGTTCCAATTCATTCCAAAACCTCCCAGGACCTGAACCAATTACCCCGACAAGTCACATAATAACTGTAAATAACAAATTGAACAGTAAATAGGGGAACGGGATTCTAATACTCAAAACGACCGGCCGGGTCGTTATATTTTCCCCCTCTTAAACAATCGTTCATCCTCGAACGGGTTAGAATCATACCTGGAGCCTCAAATAGGTGTGGATATTTGCTCCGCATCTCCCGCTAAATCTCCCAGGTAGCTTCTCCGACTGCCTGGCCTCTCCACTTTCACTGAAGCTATGTTCTTTGATCTCAACTTTCCCGGTCAAAAATGGCCATCGGCTCCACATCATAAGTCAAATTACCATCCAACTGTACTGTGCTGAAATCTAAAACATGAGACGGATCTCCGACATACTTCCGGAGCATAGATACATGAAACACTAGATGAGCACTCGATAGACTAGGCGGTAATGCAAGTTCATAAACCACCTCTCCAATCTTCTTAAGTATTTCAAAAGGCCCAATATACCGAGGGCTAAACTTGCCCTTCTTCCCGAACCTCAACACACTCTTCATGGGTTAAATCTTAAGCAGAACCTTCTCCCCAACCATGTAAGCAACATCACGGACCTTCATGTCGGCATAACTCTTCTGTGTAGATTGTACTGTGCGAAGCCGCTCATGAATCAATTTAACCTTCTCCAAAGCATCCTGAACCAAATCAGTACCCAATATCCTAGCCTCACCCGGCTCAAACCAACCCACCGGAGACCGACATCGTCTCTCAAATAAAGCCTCATATGGAGCCATCTGAATACTCGATTAGTAGCTGTTATTGTAAGCAAACTCCGTGAGTGGCAGAAACTGATCCCAAGAATCCCCAAAATCAATAACACAAGCGCGTAGCATATCCTCAAAATCAATACTGCCACAAATTAAGATCCTTCTATTTAAACTGATGTTGTAGACTCCGATGATCGATATAAACACCATAATGGACACCGTACAAATAATGCCGCCAAATCTTTAAGGCATGAACAATAGTTGCTAACTCAAGGTCGTAGACTGGATAATTCTTCTCATGTACCTTTAACTGTCTGGACGCATAGGCAATCACCCTACCGTCTTGCATCAGCACTGCACCGAGACCAATAAGCGACGCATCACAATACACAGTATAAGACCCTGAACCTGTAAGCAACACCAATACTGGGGCCGTAGTCAAAGCTATCTTGAGCTACTGAAAGCTCTTTTCACACTCATCCGACCACCTGAACGGAGCACCTTTCTGGGTCAATTTAGTCAAAGGCAATGCAATAGACGAGAAACCCTCCACAAAGCGATGATAATAACCGGCCAAGCCGAGAAAACTCTGAATCTCAGTAGCTAAAGATGGTCTGGGCCAACTCTTAACTGCCTCTATTTTCTTCGGATCCACCTTAATCCCTTCAGTGGACAATATGTGTCCCAAGAATGCCACCTAACTAAGCCAGAACTCACACTTAGAGAATTTGGCATAAGACTCTCCTCTATCAGCCTCTATAATACAATACCCAAGTGTTGTGCATGCTCCTCCTGGCTACGTGAGTACACCAGGATATCATCAATAAATACTACAATAAATTAATCTAGATATGGCTAGAATACATTGTTCATTAAGTGCATAAATGTTGTTGGGGCGTTGGTCAGCCCAAAAGACATCACGCGAAATTCATAGTGACTATAACGAGTGCTGAATGTCGTCTTTAGAATATTCGAATCCTGAATTTTCAACTGGTGATACCCAGATCTCAAATCAAATTTGGAAAATACCTTCGCTTTCTAAAGCTAGTCAAATAAATCATCAATACGTGGCAAAGGATACATATTCTTGATTGTAACTTTGTTCAACTGCCTATAGTCGATGCACATCTGCATAGTACCATTTTTCTTTTTCACAAACAGAACCGGTGCACCCCAAGGCGACACACTAGGCCTAATAAACCCCTTATCAAGAAGTTCCTGAAGTTGCCCTTTTAATTTTTTCAATTCTGCTGGTGCCATACGATACGGAGGAATAGAAATGGGCTGAGTTTCCGGCACCAAGTCAATACCGAAATTAATATCCCTGTCAGGTGGCATACCCGGTAGGTATATAGGAAATACATCCGGAAAGTCTCGCACCACCGGAATAGAATCAATAGAAGGAGTATCAGCACTAACATCCCTCACAAAGACAAATAAGATAAGAAACCCTTCCCAATTATCTGTTGGGCCTTCAAATATGAAATCATTCTGCTGGGGACATAGTCTAAAGAAACTCTTCACTCTAGTAATAAGAGATCAGCTCTAGTCTCCAATCCCCCAATAGTCACTACACACGACTGATATACACGGTCCACAATAATAGTGTTGCCCACTGGTGTAGATACATAAATATATGAAACTAAGGACTCATAGGGCATATCCAAATAATGATCAAAATACGATGATACATACGAATAAGTGGAACCAGGGTCAAATAATGCATAGGCATCCCTGTGGCATACTGAGACAATACCTGTGATCACTGCGTCGGAGGCAACAATATCTGGTCTGGCAGGGATAGCATAGAATCGGGCCTGACTGCCCCCCGATTGGCCTCCCCCTTTAGGGCGACCTCTAGCTGCCTGGGCGCCACCCCGAGCTGGCTGAGTGGGTGGTGTAACCGTTGGTATTGGTGCCATCGGCCGAGAACTCTGTTGTGGATCCCCACTCAACAACCTAGGACAATCTCTCTTGATATGACCAAAGTCTCCACACTCGAAACAACCCCTCTTATAACGAAACTGCTACTCCAGATAACCCGAGAAACTACCTGTAGATACCTGAGCAGATGAGGCATGGTGAGAACTCTGCGCTAGTAATACAGTGAATGAAGAATGGCCTGAGTAAGCACTGTAAGAACCGTGGCTAGCTGATGCGCCACGATGAGCTAAACGAGTCATTTGAGCAGGCCTATAAGGACGACCCCTGCTGTGGTTAGACTGGCCCCATAAGGTACCCCACCGAAACCGCCCGAACCTCGAGGTCTCTTGGACTTCCCCCATACGAACCATCTCTATCTGCCGAGCAATGTCAACCAACTCGTCAAAAGTTGCATCAGATATGCTCTCCCTAGTCATAAGCAACCGCAGCTAATACGTGAGGCCATCAATGAACCTCATTATCCTCTCCCTATAAGTGGGAACCAACAAAACTGCGTGGCGAGCTAACTCATAAAATCTCATCTCGTAGTGGGTCATAGACATGCCATCCTACTGAAGCTGCTTAAACTGTCTGCACAGCTCCTCCTTGCGAGACTGCGACATGAACTTCTCCAAGAAGAGAATGGAGAACTCTTGCCATGTAAGTGGTGCTGCACCGACGGGTCTACGCCTCTCATAAGCCTCCCAACATCTGAAAGCAGCCCCAGAAAACTGAAAAGTAGTGAACAGGACCCCACTGGTCTCCAGAATACCTGTTGTATGAAGAATCCGCTGGCACTTATCCAAGAAGCCCTGTGCATCCTCCGACTCAGCATCGCTAAATGATGGAGGCCGAAGCCTCCCAAATCTCTCAAGTCTCATCTGCTCATCATCAGTCATAACGGGGACCACCAGGGCCTGAGTAGCTGCAACCGGCTGGGCTGGCAGTACCTCTGGTGTCTGTGGTCCCTGCATCGCCTGCTCTGGAGTACGGACAACGGGGGTATGAGTACCTTCCCCGGCCTGAGAAATGGTTGGCGCGGCCTGAGCCGATACCACCTGAGCAAGGCTAGTGCAAACTGTCAATATCTGGTCCAAAGCCTCCTGAAGGCCTGGAATCACAATGGGCACAGCTGGTGTCTAAGCTGGCTCTACTACATCTGGAACCTGCTCCTGAGCTGTTGTACGAGCTGCACCTCTGCCCCTACTGCGGCTCCTACCGTGACCTCGGCCTCTCGTAGCCCTAGCTGGTGGTACTGGTGGCTGTCCATGTTGTCCGATAGCACGTGTCATCACCATCTGTGAGAGAATAGAATATAGAAGTTTAGTCACCAGAATCAGCAAATCCGCACGACAAGAATACGAGAATGTGAAATTTCCTAAGGGTTCAACAACCTCTCGAAGATAAGTATAGACATCTCTATACCAAACCGCAAGACTCTACTAAACATGCTCATGACTCGTGAGACCTATGTAACCTCGGCTATGATACCAACTTGTCACGACCCAAAATCCTGACCGGTCGTGATGGCGCCTATCATGGTACTAGGTAAGCCGACATTTAAAAATATTTCCAACACTTTTAATAGAAAATGAAATAAAGCAGTTTAAAACAATAAAAGTTTTCATAAACGAGATAGAAATCCAAAATACAATGTGGAAGTTCCCAACCACCGGAGTGTCACAGAGTACATGAGCATCTATACATCACAAGTCTGGAAAATACTGTTTATTATAATCTGAAACTAAATATAATAAAAAGAAAGATAGGGAAGGAGGAACAAGGTCTGCGAAACGCCAAGCAGCTACCTCAATAATTTTCGAGAATCCGAATTCCACAACTCAGTAACCGCTGTGAACGGAAGCACCTGGGTCTGCACATAAGGTGCATGGTGTAGTGTGAGTACAACCAATTCAGTAAGTAACAAGACTAAATAAAGAACTGAAAATAGTGACGAGCTTCACAACTAAGTCTAATTACAGTAATTTCCAACATAAGAAGGTAGGCATGCTTTCAAGTTCAACATTTAAGGCGAAAACAGTAATTTCATGTCAAGTTTAACTGAAACATAGATAATATCTCTCAGAAATTTCTAAAATAGTGATATATAACAACTATAGTACAACAATAATGAAATCAATTCATCCTCTCAAAGCAACATTCACTCAGTCCTTCCACTCGCTCAGCACTCGGTACTCGCACTCAGTAAGTACATGCGCTCACTGGGGTGTGTACAGACTTCGTAGGGGCTCCTTCAGCCCAAGCGCTATAATCCACACAGACAACTCACGTGGTAGTATAATATCTGGATCCACAAGGACAACTCACGTGCTTCACGGACAACTCACGTGCTGCACGGATAACTCACGTGCTACACGGATAACATACATGCTATAGTATTAATATCTAACAATCAGGCCCTCTGCCTCACTCAGTCATAAATCTCTCCAGTCTCTCCGGCTCTCAGAATTCATGATAAACAGCCCAAACAACAATGATATGATGCATCAATAGTGAACAATAGAGACTGAGATGTAATATGTAAGTAAAATCATGACTAAGTACAAAAAAATAATTTAGCAGATAATTTAACATGTACACGACCTATGTGGGTCCCTACAGTGCCAACACATAATCTAAACATGATCTGTGTTTCGATTTCTCTACTACATGGAGAATCTACAGATAACAAAAGATTATTCAACTACATAGTTCGATGGAATTTCACCATGTCACAATTCCTACGGTACACGCCCACACGCCCGTCACCTAGCATGTGCGTCACCTCAAAACCAATCACATAACACATAATCCGGATTTTCATACCCTCTGAACCAAATTTAGCATGTGTGTCACCTCAAATCGTGTAATTCTTTATTCTGCTATGCTTCTGCCTCGTGAATCGGCCTCCAAATGCCTCGAATCTAGTCACAAATAATTCGATTCAGTCAATACAAATTATATGAATTAATTCCATATAAAAATACTAATTTTCCAACAAAATCCGAAATTGCACTCAAAAATCGCTCGTGGGGACCACATCTCAGAACCCGACAAAAGTTACAAAATATGAACGCCCATTCAACCACGAGTCCTACCATACCAATATTACTAAATTCCGACATCGTCTCGACCTCCAAATCGTAAATTCTTATTTTGTAATTCCTAGGCCCAATTCCTCTAATTTCATCACATAAACACGTAATCTAGCCGAAATACTCAAGTATAATCCAATATTATTGACTAACAATGATCATAAGTGACATACCTCAAGGTTTCCCGTGAATTCTCTTTGAAAAATTGCCTCAACCCGTGTTTGGAATGTCTAAAAATGAGAAAATCTCGAACCCCTCTATTTTTGTACACTGCCCAGAGGTTCCGCACCTACGGAATTTTTAACCACTTTTGCGGTTTTTCCTCCCGCTTCTACGCCATTCTTGCTTCTGCGGAAAAGAGTCTACTTCTGCAGACAAGAGTTCGCTTCTGCGGTCCAGTGCACTCATTGCCCAAGCCGCATCTGCGACTATGTTGTCGTTTCTGTGGTCGTGCTTCTACGACATTTCGTCCGCTTCTGCGGACCACACGTGTCACGACCCAATTCTCCCTCTGTAAGAAGTCGTAATGGCACCTAGTCTCTACGACTAGGTAAGCCTAATACTTGCGGAATAAAGAAAGTGAGAGCAAAACTTTAACAACTAACTGCAGTAAATAATTAAACAACTGATAAAAATGTCGTCCGGCATGTTCAACAACCGACACTCGAGTATACACTGTATTCTCAAAACCCAGAACATCATAAGTCACAAGCTACAGAAGGAAAACTAGTATCTCTATACACTAGAGTCTAATAAAAGAAGTACGGAAGGTAAATGACATATGGAAGAATAGAGGGGGGGGGGCTTCGAAGTCTGCGGACGCGGCAGATATACCTTGAAGTCTCCGTACAGCAGCAAGCACTCTCAGCTAATAGTGGGGCTGATAAGAAACACCTGGATCTGCACACAAAACATATGCAGAAGAATAGCATTAGTACACCACAACGGTACCCAGTAAGTGCCAAGCCTAACCTCGGTAGAGTAGTGACGAGGTCAGGTCCGGGCCCTACTGGGATATAATAATAATAAGAAAAATGATATAATAAAATGAAGTAAAATGGGAAAATTTAACGAAAGAATTCACAGAGAAATAACAACACAGCACAATGTGATAACAATAGGGGCGTTCACGAGATACCGTCTCGTAGTCCCAAAAGTAAATATGCAAGGAGATCTCCTGAGGTACCGCCTCGTAGTCTCAAAAGTAAATGTGCAGGAGGATCTCCCGAGGTACCACCCCGTAATCCCAAAAGTAAATATGCAGAGAGAACTCTCGAGGAAAATGCCTCGTAGTCTCAAAAGTAAACACACAGCTCAACCAATAAATACAACAGTTAACAGCAAGATTTCTACAGTTAATATTGATAAAGAACAAGGAAAAGCAGGAAATCAACTAGGCATGCTTCACAAAGTACAAATAAGCAGTTAAAGCATGTAGACATGCGATATTAGACTAAACTGGATAACTACATATATTGGAATAGCTCAATTAAGAATGAAAACAGACTAATACTCATTTAAACGGTATAACTCAAATTAAAGGAAAAACAGGTTGCTACTCAGTAAAAGTATCGGGTTTTACAACAAATAGCCCATGTACGCACTCGTCACCTCACGTACACAGCACTCACATATCACAATAGTACCAAATCCTAAGGGGATTTTTCCCACACAAGGTTAGGCAAGCCATTTACCTCGAACCAAACTCAATCAATCGGTAACAATGCCTTTTCCACGAATATCCGACTCCGAATGACCCAAATCTAGCCAAAATCAATTACATACCATAAATACAACTATAAGAAACTAATCTAATTAATGAAATCAAAGCTAAAGCAAGAATTAGAAAATCGCCCCAAAAAGCCTCCCCGGGCCCACGTCTCGAATCGGGTAAAAGTCACAAAATATGAACACCCATTCACTCAAGAGTTCATTCGTACCAAAATTATACAAATACGATATCAAAATCCCAATCAAAACTCAAAAACTTAGTTGAAGAACTTCTCTCATTTTTCCCAAAATCCTAGGTTTTTTTCATCTAAACCCTTGATTTCACCAATTTTTACATGTTAATCTACCCCTAATCTATGTATTTAACTCATGTTGTGTAGAAATTACTTATTTCAAAGTGCTAGGTGAAAAACCTCTTCCAAGAGCTCCAAAAATCGCCCAAGAGATGAAAGAAATGAGCTAATTGGCCTAAGTCCCGCATTTAATAAAGTTGTGTACAGGTCTCAGATGTCGCATTTGCGACATCTGGTTCGCAAATGCGACAAAAACATCGCAAATGCGAACTGGGTTCCCACTTCCAAGGTCGCAAATGCGACCAAGGACTCGCAAATGCAAACCCTGTCAAGGTCGCAAATATGACTGATTTATCGCAAATGCGAGCTATGCCCATATCAGGCTTCTTCGCAATTGCGAAGCCTTTCTCGCAAATGCGAGGTTCGCAAATGAGAACAAATTCTCACAAATGCAAGACCTGCAATAGCTGCTAAGAAAGAAAAAAAATAGAAAATTTCAGCAATTTGCATAAGTCCAAATTCAATCTGTTAAGCATCTGAAACACACCCGAGGCCCCCAGGACCTCAACCAAACTTACCAACAAGTCCTAAAACACCATACAAACTTAGTCGAGCCCTCAAATCATATCAAACAATGCTAAAAACATGAATCACCCTCCAATTCAAACTTAATGAACTTTGACACTTCAAACTTCTACAACCGATGTCGAAACCTATCAAACCGCGTCCGATTGACCTCAAATTTTACACACGAGTCATAATTGACATTACGGACCTACTCCAACTTCCGAAATCGGAATCCGACCCCGATATCAAAAAGTCCACTACTGGTCAAAATCTCCAAAAAATTCAACTTTCGCCAATTCAAGCTAAAATCAGCTACAGGCCTCCAAAACATAATCCAGACACGCCCCTAAGTTCAAAATCACCCAATGGAGCTAATGGAACCGACGAAACTCCATTCCGAAGTTGTCTTCATACAGTCTCGACTACAGTCAAAATCCTAAGACTTAAGCTTCCGTTTAGGGACTAAGTGTCCCAATTCACTCCGAAACACCACCAACAACCTCCCGGCAAGTCACATAAGCAGAAAAAAGATACGGAGAAAGCAGTAAATTGAGGATCGGGGCTATAACTCACAAAACGACCGGCCGGGTCCTTACAACACGCTTCTGCAATTCCAGGCTTGCTTTTGCGAGCTCGCACCGGCGAGCCAATTTTCGCAGGTGCGATTGCATCAGATGGCAAAAGGTTTCCAATTTTGTTCTAAGTCCAAATTTTATCTGTTAACCATCTCAAACTGACCCGAGACCCTCGGGACCTCAACCAAATACACCAACAAGTCCTAAAACATCATGCGAACTTAGTCAAAACCTCAAATCACATCAAATAACGCCAAAACCACGAATCATACCTCAATTCAAGCTTAACGAAACTAAAAAATTTCAACTTCTACATTCGATGCCTAAACCTATCAAATCAAGTCTGATTGACTTCAAATTTTGCACACAAGTCATAAATAACATAACAGACCTATGAAAATTTTCAAAACTTCATTCCGACCCCGACATCAAAAAGTCAACTCCCCGGTCAAACTTCCAAACTTAAAATTCCTATTTTCGCCATTTCAAGCCTAATTTAGCTACATGCTTCCATATAATTTTTCGGACAGGCTCCTAAGTCTAAAATCACTATACGGCGCTATTGGAATCATCAAAATTCTATTTCGAGGTCGTTTGCACATAAGTCAACCTTCGGTCAACTATTTCAACTTAAGCTTTAAACCATAGAACTAAGTGTTCCATTTCATTCCAAAACCTCCTCAGACCCGAACCAATTACCCTGGCAAGTCACATAACAACTGTAAAATAACAAATTGAATAGTAAATGGGGGAACGGGGTTCTAATACTCAAAACGATCGGCCGGTTCATTACATTCTCCCCCTCTTAAACAATCGTTCATCCTAGAACGGGTTAGAATCATACCTAGAGCCTCAATAGGTGTGGATATTTTCTCCGCATCTCCTGCTAAATCTCCTAGGTAGCTTCTCCGATTGGCTGGCCTCTCCACTGCACTTTCACTGAAGCTATGTTCTTTGATCTCAACTTTGTCGGTCTAAAATGGCCACTGGCTCCACATCATAAGTCAAATTACCATCCAACTGCACATGGCTGAAATCTAAAACATGAGACGGATCTCCGACATACTACCGGAGCATAGATACATGAAACACTGGATGAATACTCGATAGACTAGGCGGCAATGCAAGTTCATAAGCCACCTCTGCAATCTTCTTAAGTATTTCAAAAGGCCCAATATACCGAGGGCTCAACTTGCCCTTCTTCCCGAACCTCAACACACTCTTCATGGGTGAAACCTTGAGCAGAACCTTCTCCCCAACCATGTAAGCAACATCATGGACTTTCCTATCGGCATAACTCTTCTGTCTAGACTGTGTCGTGCGAAGCCGCTCCTGAATCAATTTAACCTTCTCAAAAGCATCCTGAACCAAATCAATACCCAATAGTCTAGCCTCACCCAGCTCAAACCAAACCACCGGAGACCGACACCGTCTCCCATACAAAGCCTCATACGGAGCTATCTGAATGCTCGATTGGTAGCTGTTATTGTAAGCAAACTCAGTGAGTGGCAGAAACTGATCCCAAGAACCCCCAAAATAAATGACACAAGCACGTAGCATATCCTCCAATATCTAAATAGTGCGCTCAGACTGTCCGTCCGTCTGAGGGTGAAATGTTGTACTCAACTGAACCTGTGTACCTAATTCACGCTACACTGCTCTCCAAAATCATGATGTAAACTGTGTGCCCTGATCCGAAATGATGGACACTGGCACACCGTGTAGGCAAACGATCTCGCGGATATAAATCTCAGCCAACCGCTCTGAAGAATAAATAGTACCAACTGGAATAAAATGCGCACACTTGGTCAACCGATCTACAATCACCCAAACAACATCAAACTTTCTCAAAGTCCGTGGGAGCCCAACTACGAAGTCCATGGTAATACGCTCCCACTTCCACTCCATAATTTCAAGTCTCTGAAGCAATCCGCTCGGCCTCTAATGCTCGTACTTCACCTGTTGACAATTTAAACACCGAGCTACAAACCCAACCATATATTTCTTCATTCTCCTTCACCAATAGTGTTACCTCAAATCATGATACATCTTCGCGGCACCTAGATGAATGGAGTACCGCGAACTGTGAGTCTCCTGGAGAATCAACTCACGCAAACCATCTACATTAGGCACACATAGCATGCCCTGCATCCGTAATACACCGCCATCCCCAATAGTGACCTCCTTGGCATTACCCGTACTTAAGGACAAGTAGATGGGGGTTATCATACTGACGTTCTCTGATACGATCATAAAGAGAAGACTGAGAAACCACATAAGCCAAAACTCAGCTCGGCTCGAAAATATCCAATCTAACAAACTAGTTGGCCAAGGCCTGAACATCCAAGGCTAAAGGCCTCTCTGCTACTGGTAAGTACGCTAAGTTGCCCAAACTCTTCGCCTTTCGGCTCAAGGCATTGGCTACCACATTGGCCTTTCCGGGATGATAGAAAATGGTGATATCATAATATTTAAGCAACTCCAGTCACCTCCGTTGCCGCAAATTAATATCCTTCTGTTTAAACAGATGTTGTAGACTCCAGTGATCGATATAAACCTCACAATGGACACCGTACAAATAATGCTGCCAAATCTTCAAGGCATGAACAATAGTTGCTAACTCAAGGTTGTGGACCGAATAATTCTTCTCATGTACCTTTAGTTGTCTAGACGCATAGGCAATCACCCTACCGTCTTGCATCAGCACTGCGCCGAGACCAATACGCGATGCATCACAATACATAGTATAAGACCCCGAACCTGTAGGCAACACCAATACTAGGGTCGTTGTCAAAGTTGTCTTGAGCTACTGAAAGCTCTCTTCACACTCATCCGACCACCTAAACGGAGCACCTTTTCGGGTCAATTTAGTCAAAGGCGATGCAATAGACGAGAAACCCTCCACAAGGCGATGATAATAACCGGCCAAGGCGATAAAACTCCAAATCTCAGTAGCTGAAAATGGCCTGGGCCAACTCTAAATTTTCTCTATTTTCTTCGGATCCACCTTAATCCCTTCACTGGACACTATGGGTCCCAAGAATGCCACTGAACTAAGCCAGAACTCACACTTAGAAAATTTGGAATAAAGTCTCTCATCTATCAGCCTCTATAATACAATACCCAAGTGTTGTGCACGCTTCTCCTGGCTACATGAGTACACCAAGATATCATCAATAAATACTACGAAAAATGAATCAAGATATGGCTAGAATACACTATTTATCAAGTGCATAAATGTTGTTGGGTGTTGGTCAGTCCAAAAGACATCACGAGAAATTCATAGTGACTATAACGAGTCCTGAATGTCGTCTTTAGAATATCCGAATCCCTAATTTTCAACTGGTGATACCCAAATCTCAAATCAATTTTGGAAAATACCCTCGCTTTCTGAAGCTAGTCAAATAAATCATCAATACGCGGCAAAGGATACTTATTCTTGATTGTAACTTTGTTCAACTGCCAATAGTCGATGCACATCCGTATAGTACCATCTTTCTTTTTCACAAACAGAACCTGTGCACCCCAAGGTGACACACTAGGCCTAATAAACCCCTTATCAAGAAGTTCTTGAATTTGATCTTTTAATTCTTTCAATTTAGTTGGTGCCATACAATACGGAGGAATAGAAATGGGCTGAGTGCCCGGCACCAAGTCAATACCGAAATCAATATCCCTGTCGGGTGGCATACCCGGCAGGTATATAGGAAATACATACGGAAAGTCTTGCACTACCAGAATAGAATCAATAAAAGGAGTATCAGGACCAACATCCCTCACAAAGGCCAAATAAGATAAGCAACCCTTTCCAATTATCCGTTGGGCCTTCAAATATGAAATCATTCTGCTGGGGACATAGTCTAAAGAGCCTCTCCACTCAATCCTTGGCAACCCCGGCATCGCCAACATCACGGTCTTAGCGTGACAATCCAGAACAGCATGACATGGAGACAGTCAATCCATACCCAAGATCACATCAAAGTCCACCATACTAAGAAATAAGAGATCATCTCTAGTATCCAATCCCCCAATAGTCACTACACACGACCGATATACACAGTCCACAATAATAGTGTCACCCACTGGCGTAGATACATGAACATATGAAACTAAGGACTCACGGGTCATATCCAGATAATGAGCAAAATACGATGATACATACAAATAAGTGGAACCAGGGTCAAATAATGCAGAGGCATCCCTGTGGCATGTTGAGACAATACCTGTGATCACTACGTCGGAGGCAACAACATCTGGTCTGGCAGGGATAGCATAGAATCGGGCCTGACCGCCCCCCGACCGGCCTCCCCCTTTAGGGCGACCTCTAGCTGCATGACCCCCACCCCGAGCTAGCTGAGTGGGTGGTGTAACTGCTGGTGCTGGTTCCGTTGGACGAGAACTTTGTTGTGGATCCACACTCAACAACCTAGGACAATCTCTCTTTTTATGACCAAAGTCTCCACACTCGAAACAACCCCTCCTATGACGGAACTGCTACTCCAGATAACCCGAGGAACTACTTGTAGAAACCTGAGCAGACGAGGCATGGTGAGAACTCTACGCTGGTAGTACACTGAATGAAGACTGGCCTGAGTGAGCACTGTAAGAACTGTGGCTAATTGATGCGCCATGATGAGCTGGACGAGTCATTTCAGCAGGCCTATAAGGATGACCCCTGCTGTGGTAGGACTGCCCCCATAAGGTACCCCACCGAAATCACCCGAACCTCGAGGCGTCTTGGCCTCCCTCTCCCCACGCTCCTGGCTACAAACTATCTCTATCTGCCGAGCAATGTTAACCACCTCATCAAAAGTGGCACAAGATACGCTCTTCCTAGTCATAAGCAACCACAGCTGATACGTGAGGCCATCAATGAACCTCATGATCCTCTCCCTATAAGTGGGAACCAATCAAACTGCGTGGCGAGCTAACTCAGAAAATCTCATCTCGTAGTGGGTCATAGATATGCCATCCTGCCGAAGCTACTCAAACTATCTGTGTAGCTCATCCCTACGAGACTGCGGCACGAACTTCTCCAAGAAGAGAACGGAGAACTCCTGCCATGTAAGTGGTGTTGCACCGACCGGTCTACACCTATCATAAGCCTTCCACCATCTAAAAATTAAAAAGTTGTGAACAGGACCCCACTGGTCTCTAGAATACCTGTTGTATGAAGAATCTGCTTGCACTTGTCCAAGAAGCCCTAGGCATCCTCCGACTCAACATCGCTAACTGATGGAGGCTGAAGCCTCCCAAATCTCTCAAGTTTCCTCTGCTCGTCATCAGTCATAACGGGGGGCCATTGGGGCCTGAGCAGCTACAACCGGCTGGGCTGGTAGTACCTCTGGTATCTGAGGTCCCTGCATCGCCTGCTCTAGAGTACGGACAATGGGGGTATGAGTACCTCCCCCGGCCTGAGAAGTGGTTGGCGCGTCCTGAGCCGATACCACCTGAGCAAGGCTAGTGCAAACTGTCAATATCTGGGCCAAAGCCTCCTGAAAGCCTCGAATCACAATGGGCATAGCTTGTGTCTGAGCTGGCTCAACTACATCTGTAACTTGCTCCTGAGCTGGAGCAACTGGTGGATCTGCAGGTGCTGCTCTAGCTGTTGTAGAGAGCTGCACCTCTTCCCCTACTGCGGCCCCTACCGCGACGTCGGCCTCTCGTGGCCCTAGCTAGTGGTATTGGTGGCTGTCCATGTTGTCCGGTAGCACGTGTCATCACTATCTGTGAGAGAATAGAATATAGAAGTTTAGTCACCGGAATCAACAAATCCGCACAACAAGAATACAAGAATGTGAAATTTCCTAAGGGTTCGACAACCTCTCAAAGATAAGTACAGACGTCTTCGTACCGATCTGCAAGACTCTACTAAACCTGCTCATGACTCGTTAGACCTATGTAACCTAGGCTCTAATACCAACTTGTCACGACCCGAAATCCTAACATGTCGTAATGGCGCCTATCGTGGTACTAGGCAAGCCGACATTTAAAAATATTTCAACACTTTTAACATAAAATAAATTAAAGCAGTTTAAAACAATAAAAGTTTTCATAAACGGGATAGAAATCCAAAATACAATGCGAAAGTTCCCAACCACCGGAGTGTCATAGAGTACATGAGCATCTATACATCACAAGTCTGGAAAATACTGTCTATTATAATCTGAAACTAAATACAATAAGTAGAAAGATAGGGAAGGAGAAACAATGTCTGTGAAATGCCAAGCAGTTACCTCAACTCCGAGAATTTCGAACTCCACAACTCAGCAACTGCCGTGACCGGAAGCACCTGGGTCTGCACGTAAGGTGCAAGGTCTAGCGTGAGTACAACCAACTCAGTAAGTAACAAGACTAAATAAAGAACTGAAAGTAGTGACGAGCTTCAAAACTAAGTCTAATTACAGTAATTTCCAACATAAGAAGGTAGGCATGCTTTCAAGTTCAACATTTAAGGCGAAAACAGTAATTTCATGTCAAGTTTAACTGAAACATAGATAATATCTCTCAGAAATTTCTAAAATAGTGATATATAACAACTATAGTACAACAATAATGAAACCAACGCATCCTCTCAGAGAAACAGTCACTCAGTCCTTCCACTCGCTCAGCACTCGGCACTCGCACTCAGTAGGTACATGCACTCACTAGGGTGTGTACAGACTCCGGAGGGGCTCTTTCAGCCCAAGCGATATAATCCGCACGGACAACTCACGTGCTAGTATAATATCTGGATTCGCACGGACAACTCACGTGCTAGTATAGTATCTGGATCCGCATGGACAACTCACGTATTGCACGGATAACTCACGTGCTATAGTATCAATATCTCACAATTAGGCCCTCGGCCTCACTCAGTCATAAATCTCTCTAGTCTCTCGGGCTCTCATAATTCATGATAAGCAGCCCAAACAGCAATGATATAATGCATCAATAATGAACAATAGAGACTGAGATATAATATACAAGTAAAACTATGACTGAGTACAAAACAGCAATTTAGCAGATAATTCAACATGTACACGACCTCTGTAGGTCCCTACAGTGCCAACACATAATCTAAACATGATTTGTGTTTTAATTTCTCTACTACATGGAGAATGTACAAATAACAACAGATTATTCAACTACATAGTTCGATGGAATTTTACCAAGTCACAATTCCTACGGTGCACGCCCACACGCCAGTCACCTAGCATGTGCGTCATCTCAAAACCGATCACATAACACATAATCCGGGGTTTCATACCCTCGAAACCAAATTTAGAACTGTTACTTACCTCAAATCGTGTAATTCTTTATTCTGCTATGCCTTTAACTCGCGAATCGGCCTCCAAATGCCTCGAATCTAGTCACAAATTATTCGATTCAGTCAATACAAATTATAGGAATTAATTTCATATGAAAATACTAGTTTTCCAACAAAATCCGAAATTGCACTCAAAAATCGTCCGTGAAGCCCACGTCTCGGAACCCGACAAAAGTTACAAAATATGTACGCACATTCAACCACGAGTCCAACCATACCAAAATTACTAAATTCCGACATCATCTCAACCTCCAAATCGTAAATTCTTATTTTGAAATCCCTAGGCCCAATTCCTCTAATTTCACCACATAAACACGTAATCTAGTCGAAATACTTAATGATAATCCAATATTATTGATTAACAATGATCATAAGTGACTTGCCCCAAGTTTTCCCGTGAATTCTCTTTGAAAAATCGCCTCAAGCCGTGTTTGAAATGTCTAAAAATGAGAAAATCTCGGACCCCTCTGTTTTTGTACACTGCCTAGAGGTTCCGCACCTGCGGAATTTTTAACCGCTTCTGCACAACCACTTCTGCGGTTTTTCCTCCCGCTTCTACACCATTCTTGCTTCTGCGGACAAGAGTCCGCTTCTGCGAAGAAGCGTCCGCTTCTGCGGTCCAGTGCACTCCTAGCCCCGGCCGCATCTGCGACCATGTTGTCGTTTCTGCGATCGCGCTTCTGCGACATTTCGTCCGCTTCTGGGATTCCAGGCTCGCTTCTGTGAGCTCGCACCTGTGGGCCAATTTCCGCAGGTGTGATTGCATCAGATGGCAGAAGGTTTCCAATTTTGTTCTAAGTCTGAATTGTATCCATTAACCATCCAAAATTCACCCGAAACCTTCGGAACCTCAACCAAAAATACCAACAAGTCCTAAAACATCATACAAACTTAGTCGAAACCTCAAATCACATCAAACAATGCCAAAACCATGAATCATACCCTAATTTAAGCTTAACGAAACTAAGAAATTCTAACTTTTTCATTCGATGTCGAAACCTATCAAATCAAGTCTGATTGACCTCAAATTTTGCACACATGTCATAAATGACATATCAGACCTATGACAATTTTCAGAACTGGATTCTGATCCCGATATGAAAAAGTTAACTCCCCGGTCAAACTTCCAAACTTAAAATTCCTATTTTTGCCATTTCAAGCCTAATTTAGCTACAGGCTTCCAAATAATTTTTCGGATACGCTCCTAAGTCTAAAATTATCATACGGAGCTATTGAAATCATCAAAATTCTATTCCGATGTCGTTTACATATAAGTCAACCTCCGGTCAACTATTTCAACTTAAGTTTTAAACCATGGAACTAAGTGTTCCAATTCATTCCAAAACCTCCCAGACCCAAACCAAATTACCCCGTCAAGTCACATAACAACTGTAAAGCACAAATTGAGCAGTAAATGGGGGAACGGGGTTGTAATACTCAAAACGACCGACCGGATCGTTACAGCTAAGGGTGTGTTTAGTACGAAGGAAAATATTTTCCGAAAAATATTTTTCAATTTTCCCATGTTTGGTTGGTTTAAATATTTTGGAAAATATTTTCCTTTTGAACTCATTTTTCTCCAATTGGAGGAAAATATTTTCCTTATGAAGATAAGGAAAAATATTTTCCAAAACTCCTTCTCAACCTTCCCCACCCTCACCAACCCACCCCACACCCCCACACCTAACCCTACCCCATGCCTACCCACCCCTCCCCCTCTCTCGGAAAAGGCTTATATATTTTCAGTTTTAGTTTTTACGTCTTTCGGTTTACATGTTTGAAATTTTACAAGTTCCAAAATTATAAGTTCGGAAGTTTATGTGTTTGGAAATTTACGCGTACCAAACACCGGAAAATGAATAAGATTACTACTTGTTTTCCAAGAAAACATTTTCTTGAAAAATATTTTCCACGAAAAATATTTTCCGTTATACCAAACACACCCTAAGTATGAAAATATTTTTTTACAGTATCAATGCATATAATTAACTTGGATTATTATTAGTCACACCTTCAATCCTGTTTATCCTTTTCTTATTTTTTTGATAAGTTAATGCTTCTAAAGAACGAGAAAGCTAGGTGAGACTGATGAAGTTATCTGTCATGTAAATACATTAAAGGCTTGTGTATTTAGGTGTCAAATGAATAATTAAGGTATGAAATATCAAATTTTTTTCTGAGAAGCTCAACTGTGTTTGCAGAGACACTGGGCCATAGGGTCCCTTTCCCATGGACTTCAATGCTAGGTTTCATTGGGTAAGTATAAAGATCCAGCCACCATTTTTAGGCTTGGTAATTTGTTACTAGTATTAAACTTGAATCTCTAGTTGATATTTAGTCCCTGTTGATGCTTGAAAACTTCATCGAAATTCTTGAATACGTAAAAAGATGCAGCAGCCACATTTCTTGGACTAGGGTCGACAAGACTAAATTTGAGTCTCTCTTGTTGCTATATATAATTTTCCAGTTGATCGTCGTTTTCATTAATCCAGACAACGTCGCGTACGTACCTCTTATGCAGTGGCTTGAAAACTTAATCCAATTTCTTAAATGAATATTCATGACCTACTGATATACATGCAGCCATTGATGTGTTGATTGCAAAGTAAAATAAATGAGGTGATAAAAGCTGCTTGAAGGACTAGGTCATTCTTTTAGAGATCAAGTTTTGTTCTCAAAGGTACAATTCATGAGCCGCAAAGAGATCATATATTTTCATAACAATCACAGCACTAGCAGTATATATAAAGGAACAAATGTCGATAAATTGGAGAGAATCCCAATCTACCATGAAATTACTCAAAATTGCCGGTTGATACTCCAGATGTTCTGGTCACAAGACTGCATCAGAGAGTCACAGAACAATCTCTTCTCCAATTTTCTAATTCAATATTAGTTTCCCCTTATATTTTGTGGAACTTATCACTATTACTCCCAGTAAGTTTCTCCTCTTCCGGGATTTTCAAGTTACTTGACTGTAATTGACCTACTACTCAAGTAGAGTCTGGGAAGCGTAGTGTGTACGCAAACCTTCCTACCTGGTAAAGGTAGAGAGGTTGTTTCCGATAGACCCTCGGCTCAAAAAAAAAAAAAGGACAACACAGAACAAAGAAAAAGAAAAAGGGAAAACAATATTTAGAGGCACAACAATAGCAACAAACCCAGTCTAATCCCACAAGTGGGGTATGGAAAGGGTAGTGTGTACGCAGATCTTACCCCTACCTGGTAAAGGTAGAGAGGTTGTTTCCGGTAGACCCTCGGCTCAAGAAAAAATAAGATAGCTAAAGCGAACAAAAATAAGAGGAAAACAAGATAGCTGAAGCGGAAAAGGACGAAAAGGAAAAAGGAGAAGTAGCATCAAACAGTAACAGGAAAATAAGATAGCTAAAGCGAACGAAACGTGAGAATAGCACTAACCGTCAATATCAGTAATAGTCCCTTTGTGCTGAAAAGATCGGAAGAGAAGTACTGAGTCATGTTAAAGTTATATATTACCTGATCAGAAGCCCATGCATGTTACATGTAACTCCAGCATGATAATGTAAGTAAATCTCCCTTTCATAGAAAAGAAGGAAGATACAACTAGTCCAGCATTCTAAAATTTCCTACAAAAGAGGGTTAATTTCCTCTTCAAAACAGGAGGGCGAAATCAAATCCTCTCCCCGTTTTTCCTTTGCTATTTTTTTTTCTTTCATTTTTTAACTCTGACCAAAGAGACTGTACATCTGGTGTGTGGTATAAGCCACCAATTGAGGCCCTTGTTATCTGTGGGTTGCCTACACGTTCTCCTGGCAGAGTCCGATCCCTCCTGAACAAGAATGGGCAAAAGCAGCAGTAAGATTATGTTAAAAGAAAAAAAACAAAAACGTAAAAAGCACCAGATGACTTTCCTCTGTGTCTCTCCTAGTACTTCTGTATGTGTACATTATATGTATATGTTACAAAAAAGGGATCTGACAGAAGCAGATATCATCCCAGAGGAAAAGAAGTATTATCACTAAATTATGATTATATTGAATTAAGTATAAGATGATACAGAGACAAAAGCAGGAGTCTCATTGCACAATCCAGGTAAACATTAGTGTACAGCAATAGTGCTAAGGATTACGAAAAGCAGTTATGTCAATACATCAGTATACTACTTGGTGCAACTAAATTACTCTCAGCTTATAACTACAGAATGAGCCGTAGGCTTAACAGCATATAGAGACTCCTTTATCATATATGACTTACATAAGCCGATCATTAGTTGCACCACTCATTGATGTTGAGCAGAGATGAGCTAGTACTTATTGTTGAATCAGCCAAGGAAAGATTTCAATATGTTCTTCGACTCGTAACTGAAAACGATACTTCAAGTTTATAAGCTTAAGCTGGGGGTAAGGAAAAGGAACATTTTAACCAACTAGCTTACAGTAATTACTGCAATATATCATCAGAAGTTATCCAATATGCCATTCTGCAGACCATGCTAGTTCTATGTCAAATCCTCAAATATACCATAGACTGTGACATTGAGTCATGCATGAACTCAATATATCAGTCCCTTATTGGGAAAAAATAGTGAACATTAGATCGTATCAGTCCTATTTCCACCAAGGTGTCATAAACCCAATCAGCGAGCTAGTTTAAAGATAAGAAATGAACAAAAAGGAAAAAGGGGGACTTAGACACTCATAACTGAACTTTGCATGAAAAGAAGAGTAACTCTGTCATCATTTGAATATGGTTAGCAGTGACGTCCTCCATTGCAGCGATTGAAGGTAAAAGTCACATGTCAAGTGTAAGGGAGCAAAATTCAACTTCTGTATACTTCATATAAACAACATGAAGTGTGATCCCGCCTTTCTGTTTTACAACTTTGCCACCAAAAACCACTTAACCACCACTATCCTCATCCTTTACGCTTAAAATATCTCTCTAATAACAACCACAAAGCAAAAACAAAGGGGATGATTCATCAGGGCAAGATACAAAGAACTGTCAATGAAGCAGCAGGATCATAATTGATTTTGATGACATTTTGAATGCGAGATGTAAGATGTGGTTTACTACTGAAAAATTTTACATGGTGATAACATAAAGAGGTTGCAGTTGCATCTGATTCTTCCTTTTCTCTTACCTTTTGTGGGGGGGGGGGGGGGGGGGGGGGGTTAAGTTTCATTTGGTTAATTTTGACTGAGAACAATATTTTTCCCTTAAAAGTAGGCAACATTCATATTAAACAAAAAGTGAAAATGAATTATCCAAGCCTTTTCTATTATAATGACAAATGGAAAGAGACAGCTATACTTTTTACAATTTCTCTCAGAGAAAACAAATACAGAGTATTTGGGGGACCGAACACAAGTTAATACCACGCACGACCATGAATTTACACATTTAGTAGTACGTCCAACCCCCAAACAATGTGTGAGAAGAGAGATCTAATTGTCTTTAACACTTATGCCCAAGGTTTATGTCACCATAGAATCATTTAGTTGACAAGCTCAAATTGCCGATCACAAAAGGCTTAGTTTTTTTTTGAATAGTTATATTATTTTTCTTGTGCTTCGGCGCGAAAAAATGTACAGTTGCAAGTATCTCAGAAAAGGATAAAATATGGGGCTTCAAGATCAACAGGTAAACAACCTGGCCTTAGGTTCCGTCTTCCTCTGTTGCCAGGTTCCACTACCTCATCCTAAAGAGTTTTAAACTGTGCTGCATACATGGCTTTAAGGCTTCAGACATGAGCCCGAAATCGAGCTAGTTAGCAAACCAAAAAGGGTAAAGCATCTGTCTTTTCCAGTTGACAGCTACACACAGCAGCAGCCCTGTCCTAAATGTTCCATACATATTCCTAATCTAAACTATATAGATTTTTTGCTGAAAAAACACCAGTCATGGAGCAACTTAATCCAGAAAAATGCCATGTCAGACAAGGACTTCTACAGAGAAGCACATGTTTAGGAGGCACTGTCCAGGCCAATTTGAACAAGTACATGACCTTGATTCAAATACCATTGTGGGAGCATTCTGCAGTATCTTCAAATAATGTTGACCTGCTCATCGTTTTTGAGAACACACTCAAAAAGTTTAAAGCCTTGCAAAGATGGAGGTTCCCAATTTCTTAAAAGATATGGATTAGTAAAAAAGGACTAGTATTATAAATTTAGCATATATATTGAACATAACTTTGGTTAATTAAAACATTAGTTATTTATAAAATAAACTCTCTTATGCTGAATTTCTAACCCTTAACCTTACAAATTTTTTTGGCTCAACATGCTGCAGTATGGATTCTAACAAATAAAGCATAGGTTTAAAGCACTGCCACAACATAGCTTTCACTGAACTCATCAGCTACTTGTCCCCAAAGCAGTACTATCATTGCAAATGGTACATTTAGTTTTCTATACTGATCATCTCGAGATGGCACAGGCTACAGCAGTATGGTAAGTATACTTCAAGAAAACCTTTCAATACTGTTTATCCGTAATTGTTCAAGGGCAAAAGAGTCCAAAATTGATGTTGGTTCAGGTTCTGTCCAACTTGAATTGAATTCAACTTCTCTCTCTTTCTCTTTCTCACAGACACGCGCGCGCGCGCGCACACACACACATATAAAACATACATAAAAACACATGTAAAGGTCCATGTTACTAAAATAATTCTTGATATTGATAATGCATCCAGAAAGAAGCATACTGTCTATCCTTAGGGATGCCAACATGTACATCTATATTATGGCTACTCTCTCTCTCTCTCACACACACAAATATATATATATATATATATATATATATATATATATATATATATATATATATATATATATATATATATATATATATATATATATATATGTATATATGTATGTATGTAAGTATATATGTATGTATGTATGTATGTATGTATATATGTATGTATGTAAGTATATATGTATGTATGTATGTATGTATGTATTTGCAGTCGCCAGTAGCATGCACTTCTATGCTTTAACACAAAAGGCAATGGTGGCTAAACATTATAACTACACAAGACTCATGAGATGGTCCCAAAAGTAATTTTCAGAAAGAGAAGAATCAGACACATTAAGAAGAAAAAAAACTGCAGCTACATACCTAAAGGGTTTCAAATCTCACAAAGTCAAAAACACAATCATGCTACAAATAAAAGGTCACGTATCTTTTAAAACAATGGAAGTTAGAGCTTTTTCTTTTGCTTACTTGGCCCAAAAATCAGGTGGAGACAACTCAAATGGATAGCTTGTCACGGGAGCATTAGGACTCTCATAATAACTCTGAGCAGCATTCTCAGGATTGAGAGAGAATTGACTTTCACCAAAGAGTGAGTTTTGGAACCCGTTTTCAGCACTACTAGGCAAATAAGCACCAAGTGTCGTGCCATTCTGGCAATTTCCTGCATAAACTGTTTGTGGAGAATGAGAGACAGAAAGGACTTGATCATCCTTTTTAAACAGTGAAGCCATGGTCTTCGGAGGTGCAGGAGAGATTATCTCTTCCATGTTTGATCTGTTAAGTTCTGGATTTAAAAGCCAGTTGGCTGGAGTACCAATTAAACTAAGACCATCTTGGCCAAGTGGAAAGCTATTCCACATCTTCCATGTTCCCGTATCATTTGCATTACTTGAAACATTCATTGGTGCCACATTGCGTACATTCTGAGCCTTAGGAGTGCGGGCGAAAAGAGAAGACTCAGCATGCCTCTCCTCTGGAACATACAATCTTGATATTGGAGACTTAATCGGTGATGGTCTGGTTACTTCAGAAGAGACATTGACACCCTTTACAGGACATGGTTTGTCCAATCCTACATTTGACACAACCCCAAGGTCAAGCTGAAAGTTATCGAGTGACTCAGAAACGGGTCCAAGCAATGAAACTGGGTCTGGAACATAACAAGGATCTTCAAAAATCTCTGACTCCTCTGGCAATAACTGACCTGCACCATCTCCAACTAGAGGAATCAATGGTTCTGATGATAATGGAAGAGTTGTACCATTACTTGTGGATCCAAAAGCAAAAGTAGATAAAGGAAAAGGTGACGGGAGTCCAAAGCTAATGGGGTTGTCAAAGGATTGTGTAGATGGAGGTTGAAAGGGGTAAGTTGGTGTTTGAACTTCTGCTTGTGGCCTAACACATGGTCTGCTTATCACATTTGAAGTTGGATGAGAAACAGCAGTTGAACGTGTGAATAATTGTTGCCATGATTTTTTAGGAGCTGTAGATGGTTGAGGTTCAATAAGCACCTGTAACAAACAGATCAGGGTAAATACACATATGGCAACTGGGTAAATTACTGTTAGACTATCGAAGATTATTTCTCCTGCACGATGCAAATTCTATCTTTCAGAATTATAGGTCAAGTAAACGAGATAATGATAGATCCCAAAAAATGAAATGACCATTAAAAATGCCACACCGAATTATAAGCTGCCGGAGAAAGTCTTAATTTTAGCAGAAGTACCAGAAGGATATTTGATGAAAATGAAGGCATAGATATAAGCTAGAGAAAAAGAAAATTTGACAGAAGACTTACAGGCTGGTTGATGCTCCTTTCGTCCACATTTGCATTCAGTTTTCCAGATACCCTATCTGGCTGAGATAGTTTCCTTCTCGAGCCATGGGTTTGAATATGGTCTATGCCAGTCTTAGATTTGTGTTCTCTTGGAACAAAAGTATTATTACTCTTTACAGAATGATCACCTCCAGTAAATGCTCTAGAAGACGATAAAAGGGTACCCCTAATACTATCCAAGTACCGAGTTCCAACATTCCCATGGTTGTGATTGCTTTTCGAAGCACCCTTAGAACCATGAATAACTTCTGCATTATGTGACTTAACAGTTTCTCGCCTATTTTTTTGCTGCCGCCTTCTATCACTCACATCACACTTGCTTCGCTCACTTCCCTTGGCTGCACTTTTATCCAGCTCTTCTGTATCTGAGTTGCTTTTGCTAGATGCCCTGTCCCTTTCTTTCCTCTTCTCTTGACGCCTCTTTTCTGCTTCTCTTTTACTGTCTCGTACCTTATCAGAGAGTGACATTTTACTATGTTCTTTCTCGGCCTCTGTATGTTCCACCCGCAATTTCCTGCGCTCTTCCACCAATCTAGCAACTTCCTCTCTTTGTTGTCGCTCCTCCTCCTCCAATAGCTCCCTCTCTAACCTAGCCTGCTTCTTCTCTTCTGCTTTTCTTCGAGTTTTTTCCCATCTACTCTCCTGAAAATTCCCCCCATTTTCCCTTCTCTTATCCATCATTGCTCTTTGCTCTGCATTCATTGAAGCATCACCGTCTCTGAAGGAACTAATCCTAAAAATACTCCTGCAGAGCCACATGATACTAGAGAAAAAATCCGTCAAAGCTTTGCTGGCTAAAATAAAAACACGAGAATATGACTTCTCTGCAAAACAATGCTCCCTATCGAAAAATCCACTGCCATTATTTCTCCAAGTGCTTGACTTCCCAACAAAAGAACCCTTGACCCAATTCTCATCCTCTACTGAATCCTGTCTACACATCAACCTATTGTCAGGCCAAACCTTCCCATTTAATATCTTTCCACCTTTCCCAATTAAGTTTTTCAAAATCCCAGAATTCAGAAGCCCCAATCCTGGCTGCACAGGCAAGTCAAGAACAGGTCTCTTCGATATATGCCCACAATATGAACACATAAACTTCCCACCACCGGGATTCTGATCCCTATACGGAGTCAAACAATTCCTACACCTCCTCGTTGCTATTTTCCTCAACTTCTGTATTTCAATAGCCAAGAGCCTCCCCCTCTCTCTAAGCCTAGCAATCCTTCTCACCCGCCAAGCTAACAACCAAGGCATCAAAACCTCATACCACAAAAGTGTAAACAGAAGCACCATTACACAAGCAAACCTCGGCGACGTAATTTCAAACCGAAATGCAGGTGGCAATAGCTGTGATAGTGCCCATAACCCAATCAGTGGAATCACCATCCATGGCAACATGGTAGCTACCCCTCTAGACCACCTTTGTATCTGACACAATATACACATTATTCTCTAAACCCACACCTATCGTCCCCGTCTCGAACGACTAACAATAAAAATTTAACCAGAGTGACCTAAAAAAACCCTAGTCTCTGAATTTCACTTAGTCAAACTATGTCTCAATTTTCTATTCTTCAATTCTATTTGTGAGAAACCACCTATTTTCAACAGAATAAGCGGTATATAATCAGGATTAGATGGAAATAAAATTGTTAGAGTTTGTGAACAGTATTGTGCTTTAGCTAGCTAGCTAACTCAAAAGGGCAGGGAAGGAATAATTATATAAAGAAAAGAAGCTGAAATTAAGGTGCTCACGGAATTACTGTTCATCGGAGATTCATCGGCGAAGGTCGGAGACGTTGCAATTTACCGGCCAAGAAAGCTGTGACGACCGTTGATTGATGACAGAGAAAAATGGAGTGACGAGATAAGAGGAAGCTTAAAGACATATATATTGACAGTAGTTGAACCGGAGAGTTGGAATAAGACCCGGTTCATCGTATCAGACCGCTTGACTAGAAGTAATTTGCTACTCGACGGAGCTCAATTGAAGGTAAAATGTGGTCAAAATCAACTAATTGATTTGGTATCTAATTGATTTGGTAAAATGTGGTCAAAATCAACTACATATGAACATATATAATGTATCTAATTGATTTGGTTTAAATATCGAATATAAATAAACTTTTACTGTAAAATACTGTCTAGTAGTGTCGTTTGTAATCTTTCACATAATAAGAGTGGGTTAATTTTACCACCTCTTATCTTTTTCCTTGATCTCCAAATATAAAAGATTTTTTAAAAATAAAAAGAAAGTAAAATGTTATTGGATCAAGTTTCTTAAATCTTGTAAAATAATGTACTAAAGTAATGAGGTAATAACCTAGAATATGATCAGACAGAAATGCAGCTTAACTTCTGACTATAATATCCAAATTAAAGCCAAGTTAATGTTAGATTTTAAGTGATTCTTAAAAAGATTCATTTATTAGACAAAATTTTCTAACTTTTAGAGTTGTACTCCCTCAGTTCATTTTTTCATGCCCCCGTAAGAAACAATAAATAAAATATTTTTTTACTATTTTACTCATGATAATAATAGCATTTTCAAAAATTTTGAAAAATAATTAATTAATGATAAGGGTAAAACAGAAAGAAAAAAAATTATCTTTCTCTTGATTTAGTATAATGAACAAGTAAGATTAAAAATATATATTTATATAGTGAACAAGTAAAAATGAACGGAGGGAGTAATAAGGTTGCCGAATATATCTTTTATTTACCCGTAAAACGGTACAGTTGAGTTTATACGTGGTTTATAGAAAAGTGAATTAATTTGATCCTAAAATAATAGATGAATTAGACAAAAATATAATATTTAGCCTTGAGATGGAGATATAATAGCAGAAATAGTAATTCCAAGAGCAGTGCTTCCGGGCACAATAGCAACGATATCAGTAAACAAGAAGATAAAATTATATTGAGCTTTGAGTAGAGTGTAGCGTATGTTTGCCAGGAAATTCATATATTTTACAATGATAATAGAGCTCACTATTTATAGCTGCACCTAGGGAACAAGGTCTTAGGATCAAGCCTGACGAGCTCGAAACACACACTTAAATTATGCTCGCTAGTTAAATATAGTATAGTATAATATCGTATCCACAAGGATTGGATTTAAATAGTATTCTTGTAGTTTCTAACTTGATTGCTATCCAAGATGATCAACAATTGAGATTTCTATGATTAATAACTACAATTAACTAAGAATCTAAAGCTATTGACTAATGGCAATCAAAACAAAGGTAAGCAAGGAAGTTATCAATAGGAGAAAATCAGGGTTGATAGGATAGGTGCAAGATAATTGTTTGGGATCTAACTCTAAGTAATTCACTTCTAATGTTTAAGTGAGTCTCTCGAATTCACTCAATTATTAGTTCAAATGTTCAGCAAAAACTCCTCTCTCGATTAAGTCTTAATCTCACAAGATGAACCAATTTAAGCACGTGAAGATATGCAAGAATGCGTATTGGATTGGTCTTTAGGAGAACCTCTCTTGATTATCCTCCTAACTAGGTTTAATCAACGATTCAACTAGCCTCTTTCGATTACTAAGAAGAATTAAAGAACTCAACCAACAATATAATGCAAGGATATCACAAGTTATGCCTCTCTCGATTACATGAACTAGTGAATATAGATGTAACAATTAAATCATCCAAAAATACTTCAATACATAAAACTAGAGTTATAATCCACAAACAATCATCAATACATCAAATACATCAAAACCTAAATAGAACTACTCCATAGACATGGAGCAATTCATCACAAATAAAGTTAAAATAGAGGAAAACATAAATTCAATCCAAACTCATGTCTTGAGTGAGAAAGGAATGATGAAATCCTTGTGCTTGTGTTCTTCCAACTCATCCTTAGCCTCCTTAGGTTGAATATGTGTCAAAAGTCCCGAAAATAATATTTTTTCATATATTTATACCAAGTAGGGTCGGGCCCAGACGAAACCACCTTCTCCTAACCGAAATAGAATTTTCACTTTGTAAAAAATATACAGACGATCCGCATGGGGCGACGCGCCATGCGGGGCATTAGTGGAAAAATCCAGAGAGCTCAACATCTATCAGGCATCAGGATTTGGGCAGCCGCGCCGCACCACGCGCCGCGGCAAGCCAATTTTCCCAGAGTACGGATTGAATCTTGCTTTTTGACGTCCAGACTTGGTCCTCGACCCCCGAACACGATCCCGGCTTAATCCCTTTGGCTTTTACTCAGACTTCAAAGCTCCAAATAGCCCGAATTCATTCTATAATATCTACATAGCTCGAAATCACTCCTACAAGGTATAAAACACACAATAAGTGCAAAACACTATCAATTAAAGCTCAAACATGAATAAAGTGCAGTGAACTAGAGTGCAATAAGTGATTAAAATTCGTAATTATAGCCTACCATCAACACCCCACACTTAAACCATTGCTCGTCCTCAAGCAATCAAACTATACTTCATATAGACACGACTTCTTTCAACAACTCTAATAACTCATCACACCAAGAATATTTAAAAGAGATTAAGCACAATACCGTAACATCCTAGCCTCAAGATTTGACTCAAAAGCACCACGCATTTTTATAACACGCTCACTTACTCTAACACAGAGGTCAATGACATTACCTTTCCTTCATGAATTAAGTACCCTCACACAACAATAGAGAGTTGTTCCTCGCACAATAAAATTTAAGAACAATTAGAATCTCAAGATAAAAATAATTCACTCACTCTAAAAAATAACATTCATATGCCACAAAAGACGTACCATAGGCTTGCCCATAGTGTACTACTCTACTAATTGAGCTCATTCAGTCAAGGATCAAGTAGGACTTTAATTAGTTGTAATGTAGGTTGCGGGATGGGTATGATATATTTAGATATAAAAGTGACTACACCTGCCTAAACACTTTTAATACATACAATTAGCCATTCAAAACCCTATACTTATGTCAAACCAAAACTCCACCTTCACATCAAGATACATTAACTTCCTACTTCTTTAAGCACAATTACATCAAGTTACCACCATCAAGGAATATTTTGCACAACAATACAATATTTTTTTCTTTTCTCTTTCGATTCAAGTGGCTCTTACTTTTTCAATACAGTGCACATTTCTCCTTAGTTCAATAATTCTACTCAAAAGCCAACTCAACCACCCCACACTTTAACTTTTACAAAGTTCATAACAAATTCAAGTGCTCACGATAGGTATAATGTTCAAATAGATGGTCCATTCAAATAAAAGGGTAAAGCTTGTAATGCGGTTTCCTGTCACGACCCAAAACTACGTGACCGACACCCAGCATACTACCCAACCCGAGTGGACCAACACGTATAAGAATACCTATCTATATGCCTAATAGATACATGCAAAAGCTTTTTAGAAACCACAATTATTTTAAATAATTAAGACCATACATGAAATATAATATTTTAATCCACCATTTTCAATAATTGAAAATACATAAAGATGGCAATATTTCTTTCATGCATGCAATATGAATAACTCTTAATTACAATCCAAAGTAATAACAATTGTCGATGGAATCTCTATGACACGAGGATAGAATAAATACTTGGGGCAAATCCAACCAGAAGAAAGTAAGATCAACACGACAACAATCACGAAATAGAAATGGTGTCTCACTATATACCTTGGAATTAAAGAGAGTTATCCTAACCTCATCCGCCAATCACATGCTACATCTCATCCTGAAAACATGTAAAGAAAGCGGGACCTTGGAGAGGGGTCCCTGACGGCTGAGTACACCACCATGGTACTCAATAAATATCATAAACTCTCTCTAACTCGAGTTCCTAGGACAAGGCTTTAAAAAACATATGCAACCAACACTTTATATAAAGCGATAAACCCTTACAGCAGTTCATACTTTATTATTTTAAATAAAAAGACTAATAAAATGTAAAACATGATACAAACTTTTTAAATACTTGTATCAACCGATGATTCTATAAAATCATGCAAAATTATTTCAACTTTATTAAGTCATTTGAAATCACTTTCGGCTTCTTAGGCTTATACATAACAAAGACATATTTTACCTTTCACCAGGAGTACTATACTATCATCGTCACAAGAATACCAACTAGGTTATGTACCTAGCGGCAAGTATCATATACCCTACTTGCTCAGGTCGTCTCATCGTAGTGCCGTATGAATCAACTCCGCCATACTAGTAATAGCACAAATAACACCCTCTCAAGGATGATGTTCTGCCGTAGTCTATACCACAAAGTGGGAATCTATGCCTACACCGGCACGTGTAGTTTCATAACGACGAACACGATATATTCGAAGCCAATCTTGATGAATACAAATAACTCCCAAAATATTTTATACTCTAAAAATATATTCATATCGAAGTAGCCTCAAAGTATCTATTTTATCATATCATGACATTCACAGTCAATCCAAATCGTTAGAACAAATCAAATGAGTATCCTTTCTCATTTCATATGAAGCAATAAAAAATGAGATTTAAATCCTTAAAGGGTTAACAAGTGCTACTTCAAAATATAAAGATTTTAGGAATATTACATTTCTCGTTTTATTAAAATAAAGGTAGCAATAGAACTCAAATATTTAATCTCTTTATCATCAACATAACTTTTTTTAAATAAAACTTATAATGTTTGACTTAAGTGCCATTTGCTAACAAGTTTTTGAAAATAAGACTTTTAAAAACAACATGACACCACTTCATATGCAACACGACTCAAAAATACATGGTGACATCCTTTCTCGCTTGTCCCTACGAGTACGAATACACATTTACGAACAATCTCACGTATCAAGTCAAAACATATATTTAGATAAAATCCCTCAAGTTGAATAAGTTTTAATCAACTTACTTCAAGTCGTTGTCCAAATCTTACCCCAAAAGCTCAACGATGTCAACAATTCATAATCTATATATATGAGTTCACATATATTAATAACGCGTCACAATAATACAAACTAAACCAACTATGTGTTTAGCACTTAGGTCCAATTTCACAAGTTTCACAAAATCCTCATTTCTCCATTTAAAGGCCAATCCTTGAGTTCTAACTCCAGTTCATCCATTAAAGATGTTATGGAATCCAACCGTTCCATTAGAAGCTCAAAACGATACCGTTCAAATAAAACTTAATACTATTCATCATCCCTACCAACAAACTCTTCAATTTCAATACAAGTTTTCTAGAGTATCATGAATAACAACAACAACAACAACAACAACAACAACAACAACAACCCAAAATAATCCCACTAGTGGAGTCTGGGAGGGTAGTGTGTACGCACACCTTATCCCTACCCTGGGGTAGAGAGGCTGTTTCCGATAGACTCTCGGCTCCCTCCCTCCAAAAACTCCACACCTTACTCTTGGAGTGACTCGAACTCACAACCTTTTGGTTGTAAGTGGAACGTGCGTACCACTAGAGCAACCCACTCTTGTCTACAGTATCATGAATATGTGTTTAAATACCAATCTTCCTTTACAAATATACTCTATTATGTCCATGTAGTATAATATATATGATTGGAGTGAAGGGATTACCTCTTTGACAAACCCTAAAATTTCAAGACTTGAGTTCTTGAAATGCTCTTGAGAGATTCTCCAAGAATCTAAGAATTCCATGTAATTGAAGTGTTAGGAGATGAAATTAACGGACCAAATCTATCAAAATAGGTATTAAAATCTTACTTCAAGATGTCGTTAATGGTGGAGAGTTCTCTCTTCTCTTTAAGACTTCAAGAAACAAGACCCAAAATAATAATACAAGCTCCTCGTAATTGCCTTTAAAGGCTTCAACAGTTGGACGATGCAAGGGACGCGTCGCACCTCCATCGCGCGCTTTCCTTCTCTTCAGCAAATTAGGATGCCAAGTTTGGCGCTTTATAGGCAGTTCACTGCCCATACCTTTTCCTTCTTTCATTTCTTATCTTCACTTTGTTCATTTATTCAATTAACCAATTTCCTTGTTTCCTAATCCATAGACACAACTAAAGCTTAGTTATCCATTGTTTCCAATTCCTTTTCAATGTTTTGCCTAACTAAGTCTCTTGTCCCTTACGTGTCTCCATCTCCAGCCATATTTCCAAACTTTATGCCCAATATTGTCCTATTATTATCACTTATCTAAGTAATTATACCTTTGACATTTATTTCCCAAGAATTCTTAATGACCCTTTGATTGTCATTGATCCAACACTCAACCATTGATAAAATAATATCCCAAGTATTCCGCTAACTTTGTTCCACTCAAGTAATCTCATATAACTCGAATTTTATTAAATTACATTCTTAAACTTGAAATTAGCCCGAACTTGATTGTAAAAATTAATGGGGCATTACATTCTCCCCACTTAAAAATATTCGTTCTCAAATGTCAATCTTTAGTCGAAGTTATGCTTGAAAGTTTATCATCCATGCTTTCCTTTACTACCAAATTCTTATGGTCTCAAAATCTGACTAACTCCCTCAATTTCAAAAAACACGTGGCAATGTTTTCCTTACTTCTTGGCCAATCCAAATCTTTCAACCAGTCACCGAACCACAACAATACAACAAAAGAATCTCCACATGGCTCCACACATTATAACTACTTCAATAAACGTCTTCAGAATTTTTTATGCCTCAAAACACCACTGCAAAGTCATTCTTGGCATCATCGATACAATGAAGTCTAATACAATGAGACAAGTTTAGCCACCGTAGACACTAAATGAATCACTTCATTAGTAAAATGAACCAACCTCAAATCATAAGCAGGATACTATATTACTTGCTCAATCCATGGAACTAAAATACGATATTCACTAAATTCAAAGTTTCTAAAAATAGTCATACTTGCGATCGCGAAAAAAAGTTTGGATATTGGATTTTCATATCCTTATTGGCCACCTAAACGGCCTGCTTGATGTCATGGTTATGCCAATACTTTACACGAAGACATATCTCTAGTTCTCAACCTACGAACTTGCATACACGAATATCAGTCAGTTCTTTCTTGATCAAACCACCATTCTCACATTTGGAAATACCAGTCAAGAATAGGAAATGGCATTACTTTTAAGGTTATTACCTCATTTAACCGCATGAAATCCCACGTATATCGTCATTCAAATATTTCTGTAGTAAGCCAAAAAGAAGATCGAATCTACTAAAGATCCGAGGGGAAATATGGACCACGTGCACACCCTCAGATCTTTCTAGTAACCTCTTGCATACTCAATGTTGATACTCAATTTTGCCCTCATATTTTTTCAAATAGTATATATACTTTCAAAATATCATTTTGCATCATTACCTAATTTATAAGGGTTATACAAATATTTTTTATAATTTTTCATAATTTTTTAAAGCTTCAAAATTAATTTTTCTTGCATTTAAATTATTTGAATATTTATTAATTACCCTTTCAAATTATTTTGTGATGACTTAATCATCAAAATTTGTTATTTACACCCACATACATGTTTTAAAATAATTTTTACTTCATTTCATATAATTATATTTGTATTTTTTAGCTATTTACATAATTTTTGCAATAATAGCCTATATTCTACAAATAATTGTGTTTATCATATTATTTATGCCAAAATAGAATTTTATATTTTTTATAATGTTGAGTAATTATTTTCAAATATTTTTTACAGCATAAATATTATTTTTATAATTTATTAGATATTTTAATAATTTATTTATTTTTGTTAATTTAAAATGTTTCAATAGCTGGCCCAAAACAGGCCATTTTTTCGGACCAAATTTGGCCAATACTATTAGCCCAACCAGAAAACCCTTTAGATGACCCGGTCGTGACCCATCAAATAACCCGCACTGTTTCCTCTTTGATCATGGCCGTAGATCTTAAATGATCAATGGCCCATAATAAACCATTTCCCTTATCCTTATATCCCCATAACCCAAACCCTAACCCCATTTTCAACTATCAGTCGCCCTTAAACCACTCAACCCCTTCCTCTTCTGAGAAACCCTAGTAGCCGCCTCCCGATTTCTCTCCGATTCCAACCTAAAAATGAAATCAATCTGTGATTCACTTACCTATTTTGTGATACTTTGCTATTGTATGCATGTCTATGGTGTTACTTAGTTCTTGCCCTATTTTTGGCAAGAATTACCTTTCAAGAGCAGGCCTGATTGACTCCGATTTTGTGAAGATCTAGGCGATATTTCGTCTATATACACTCTACATTAAATGAGTTTTGCATTATCGGTCTGATTTATGGCCGTTGGACCCAACTAGGGTTTGAAATTTTCGTCATTTCTTTTACCGACTCTGTTACTAATTGCATGTGATCTTTTCCTTCCTTATTTACGATTATTTGATTATTTTCCATGTTTGTTCATCCTAATCGGTCACTATATAAACCCCTCCCCAATTCCCCCTTTACAGGGATACTAATCGCTAAAAAACTACTACTGTCTTTCTTATTCTCGCCTTACACTATTCTGAAACTTAAACTCTTGGTCGGCTGAAAGCAAAGGTCACCAAAACTCGATTATTCGACCTTTCTCAGTGCGAGCACTACCCGGAGTTCATCTGAAACCCTTGGAAATTCTGACGCACTGAGATTTGGGGTTCTACTCTTCGCTTTGCTACTGACATTCGAGATATTGCTGAAATTGTTCTTTGTTTACTTACTTGTCAATTAGTAACCGGTAAGTACCTATGACCCTTGCAATTTCATTCTCTTTTCATTTGAGTTCTTGTTCTGCATATCTATGTCTATGAGATTTGTTTTTATGAACCAGCATGCTATTGTAACCTCTGAAGCTCTTCTTGAGGCTCTACACCTCCTAGTAATCGAATTTGCCTATTTGTTGCCTTGATTCTGTTTTCTTAAAGCCTGTTTATTCTAATGTGCTGCTTATTCTAGGTTTAGCTTCTTGCCTTGTTCTGTACTCTTGTAAAGAGTCGAATCATGCTCAGAACCTACTCTAAATCTTGTTGAATTATTCATGTGCAACTTAATGTTCTATAGTTAACTCCTGATTATGCTATTAGCCTAAACATGCTTTCCTTGCTACTTGTGGATTAATGTGTGTCCCCTGCCTTGTCCTATACCTTTATGATAAATCCATACATGTGTTTCAGACCTAGTTAAGTCGTTCCTATCCAACTTGTTGAATTCCTGATGTTATACCGGTTAGCTAAAGCATGTCTTCATGCCATTTAAGTTCTAATATATGTTTGGAACTTATGTAATCCTATGCTTTTCAACACTGTCTGCGACCTTAGGAAATCTCATAACCAGTCTCCCCTCTCCTATATGACCAACTAGTATTAGGTTCAATACTAGCATATCTTCATTCTGAAGATTGACATGCTTCTCGTATTATGATTAGTGTTTAGCATGCTAAGATTTCCCTGTTCCACTTAGCAGTCACTTGATCATGAGTTTTGCTCTGTTAAGTTGTTCTTTTTATTGATTTTCTATGATGAACATTCTATGTGTTGGTTGTACTTTGTTTGCTTCTTGCCTGAATCTGCTAGACCTTCATCTAGGGTTCTTTAGATTGACTCTGAATCATGCCTCTTTATAGAAACTCTTTAGAATGGTTTACTATCCTATGTAGTCAAATAGATCACTCTCAAACTTGTCACTAGAACTATGAGCATAAATTTGCCTTATATGTGTCTAAATGCCTTCCAACTTAGCATGATTTTGTTTATATACCTCGACCAGAGTTGCTACTAGTTTCACTTTTAAGAACTGAGTGTTTGAGTTGTCCAATTAATATTATGAGTCGTTTGTTACTCGTTTGGTCGAGTTTGGCATCCATTTGAGTAAGTAAATTATTTGTTGGGCCTGAAAGGGAGCCATATGTGTTGTTGGACTTGGTCACATGATTCAGGGGCACTCTAGTTATTTTCTTGTGAGCCTGTGGTTTGGGCCTGCTGTTGACGGTCTGGGATATCCCCGGATTACCTTGTATTGGGCCTGTGATTACCTTAGCGGGCTTGTACTTATTTAGTCTATAGTTTGTCATCTTCAAGTATGTATTGTTTCCTTCTGAGACTGTAATGATTTGTAAACTGAATGATGGGGAGATTAATAAAAAAAAGAGGTTGGGGTATTCTAATACTTGCATAAAAGGGTAGAAAATATGCCTATAGGGTCTATGTGTTCTATTTGCTATTTCGTTCAGCATGCCTTATATGTATTTAGTGTGTTGCACACCAATAGAAATCATGCCTATAGGACTCACGCACACACAACACTTAACTTGTCAAATATGTTGGCTCAAGTAATTGCTACGCTTGTTTCCATATGCACTACTAAACGCTTTATATGGCATGCCTATAGGATACAATAACACATGTTTGCTAATGTCCGTATAGATACTATGTCTATAGAGTTTCAATTAATCAATCAATCAATTGTTTCTATTACTTTGTTACTTCATCGTATTGTCACACTTAGACAACACGCCTATAGGAATAAAGTATATAAAATCAATTACAGTTGTTAACTGCTAGAAATCCTGCCTATAGGACACTGTCACCTACCTAAGAAATATGTCTGTAAAATCAGCATTGGTAATTCAGAGTTCTGGGATCGTTTCGCTGCCTCATTATACAGATAACTAGAGATCATGCCTATAGATTTGTAATACCTTTAATCTGCCCATACAATAGTCCAGAAACTATAACACTACATGTATAATGCTGAGATCCAGAATCACATAGAAATCATGCTTATAGGACTTAACGGCTATAATGCGTCTTAATCCTGAAAACTGTCTATTGCTGAATCTGCCCGCGTACATTTGTTGTTTATGTATTGAGGCTAACTTGGGCCTCTAATTGTCTTTATGTAAAGTCTTGATTGTTCTGAATGTCGCCTAGTTTTTATCATTTTGAGAAACATAGGAGAAGTCTAGAACCACCCAAATAGAGGTCCAAATCCTCCTGGACCATAGGTATGGGACGGGTAGTGCACGCATAGGGTGCGACCTAGAATTGAATTAGAGCGCCTTTAGGTAAACAACTTTAACATAGTAATCGGGTAGTAGGAGATGATAGTCTGTGCCCGCTGAATAATATGAGCAACCCTTACCTCAAAGGAGTTGCGAAGTATTATTTATGTTGCACGGGGTGATCCTTTAGGCTAAAAAACTTAAGACTGCCCCTCCCCTTTCTTTATTTGTTATTTACACTTAGCCATTTAATATAGATAAATGTAGTTGTATCTCTATAGTCATTACGATTTGTGCCGATTCTCACATGCCCTAATAAGACTCTTCGACTTCTAAATTTTCTTTTATTTATTTGATCACCTAGTCTAATTACATAATCCACATAGTTTAAAGTTCGGGCGGGACCCACAGTTGTGGACCTCGAAGAGTGCCTAACACCTTCTCTTTGAGGTAATTTGAGCCCTTACCCGATCTTTGGTGGCGTTGACTAGTCAAACATAATTATTTGCAAATAGGTGTCCTAACGCACCTTAAACCGTTAGGTGGCGACTTTTCTCTTTTAATATCTATTTAAAAGGGTTGTCACACATCGAAACCCGTTTTCGCGAGAAAATGGGGCGCGACACTCAAGAATTGTGATTTATCATATGAGCGTTGTTACACCTTTATTGGTGATTCCCTTTTGTGATTACGGTGAAATAACTCTCATATCCAAATTCTAGGTTACGCTTATCCAAATAACAATTTTATACTTTAGATGTTATATATGTATTTTCATCCCTACAATATCTGTATTTCTTTTAGCAATACGGGTTCACCGTAACACTTCAAGTGTCGTTACATAACTCATTCTCTATTTCCAAGCTTTTGACCAACTTCACACTTAATAATCTTCTCTTATAGGTGAAGATCCATTTTTCTAAATTCGTTTTGTAATTAAAATTTCAACATTATGCCTCATCTTACGGATGTTATTCTCTGACACCATCTATCCATTTGAAACTCTGCTACTTACAATCAACTTAATCTATCTAGAGCGTTCCTTTCTTCTTCGAAAAGTCTACCACAACATTATTATATTACCTTGTTTGCACCAACAACATGTAATTTATTTCCCCGCCTCCATGAAGATCGCAATTGAAGTTCTTTCATACCCAATATCTAAATTATTACAACTAATTAGTCCTGTTCATGGAAAATATCCATTCCCCAGTGTTACCCAGCATGTGAAACAACTTGCCATTGATGTACGAATGTTGATGTTCATGTATCCATCCATTTACTTTAAGAAATAATTATGATTTCAATATTATCACAGCTCGTAAACCTTCAATACTTGGTCATTAATGGTGAACTTGATGGCATTTATATCCTTCAAAGATTAGTATTGCCTTTCAATATTGTGCCTTCCACTTGATTACCATGTCTTAGCTTACATAGACCACTGCTTATTTAGAAAACGCCTAGAAAGAACATTTTTTTTGTTTCGACCCGCGCTAAGAGTGCACATATAATATTTTTGTACTTATCTTTCACGAGCTGTTATTTTAGTGCTCAGGTCGATTCATACCAGTCCAAACTTCTTGGACTACTTCGAAATATTTGTTCGTTCATTGGCAGCTTGTCTGAACAATGACGATATATTCCTTTAATCTCAGTGAAAATAATACCATAATTCTTTTTCTTTTTTTTTTTTTATAAAATTTCCTAGACAACCGTCTAGGTTGTGTTGTATTAAAAAAAGTACAAGAAGGGGACTAGACCTTACCTCAGAAAAATACAACAACGTTGATACCATCACCCCAAAAGAATAACAGGAAAGGAGGTTCATATATAAGCTTTCCTTCCTGAGGAACTATGAACATATTAACTAACGAAGAAATTAGATTTTTCATACTTCGTCCTTATACTAGGAAGCTGTCATTTATCTAAGAGGAAAGGTCCTTTAGCACTATTGGGCAGTTGTTGGAATGAATGGAACACTTTCCTCTGACTTGTGGTGGTAGCCAATTTTGCAAGACAATCTGCTACATTACCTTCTCTGAAGCAATGCTTAACATTAACTCTAGCATGTTTAACAATGTTGGAGGCTCTATCAATCACCAGCTTGATCTTCAAATTGTTGGTCTCTCTTTCTGTAAGCATACCAGCAATAACCATTGTGTCAAGTTCAAGAGAAAAATTAGTGTATCCATTTTGGCTACACCATTTCCCTCTAAACTTAGCTACTTTTGCCTCCGCCATATTGTTACTATCACAATTGATGGATATAGAAAAGGACATAATGAGATCACCATGGCAGTCCCTAACCAACCCACCAATGCCCGCTTTTCTACCTTCCTTGCTAAAGCTACCATCAGTATTAACCTTGACAGCTCCTGGCAAAGGGGGTTCCCATATAACTTGCATCCATTTTTGCGATGGCCCGAGTCTCTCAATTTTTTCGCATAATAAGGGCCATTCCAAATGAGTATAGTCGCCAAGAACATGTTTGGAATTGGTGCTTTTAAGGTCCAAATGCTTTGATGTCTCATGGTATTTAGTTAAAATTTCTTTTGCTTTCCATATCTACACGCATTTCTCTGCTTTCAAAGTTTCCAACATATGACCATGAGAGCTATCTGTACTTTAGCAGACCTACCACCACCTTGTGAGAGATTGGCTAATGCACCTTTGTCGGTCCAGTTGTCCCACCAGAAGCTGCAATTACCTTTTTGAACTCCCCATCTAATGTTATGCTTTGCTTTGTCTCTGATCTTTAACATATTTCTCCATATGTGAGAATCGGCTGCACTTAGTCCTTTGTTCACCGAATGAGCTCTTTTGCAGTATTTATTCTCGAGAAAGGTAGCCCAAAGGGAAGGTTGAGTTCTGAATTTCCACCACCTTTTGATACTAAGTGTGTCAATGATATCCTCCGTTTTCCTAACACCAGCTCCTCCCTCATCTTTAGGGAGACAAAGATTGTTCCATGAAGACCAATGATATTTATTTCTACCTTTATTGGAGCCCCAAAAGAAATTAGCAAAGTGTTTCTCCATGAGCTTAGTAATTCCTTTAGGAGGATTCATAGCAGACAATATATAGGTGGGAAGAGACTGCACAACATGTTTGATCAAGATCTTTCTCCCCCCAGTAGACATCATATTGGCCTGCCATCCATTGAGCTTTTTGATAATTTTGGAGAGCATACCATCAAAGAGACTGCTTGTCTTTCTCCCATAATATAGAGGGCATCCAAAATAAATAAATGGGAAAGACTTATCCATAAAACCAGTGGCATTTCGAATTCTATTGATTCTGTTGGCACAAGTGTGAGGAGTTGTGATAAAAAACTCTTGTCATTGTTAACTTTCTGCCTAGATGCCTTTTCATATCTGTCAATAACCTTTTTAATGAGCTTGATAGTCATGTTATTACCTTCACAGAAAATAACAATATCATCTGCATAAGCTAAATGGTTAATAATTGGCCCTCTGTGATCCATGCTAAAAGGAGTCATTCTTTCACTTACAACAATCATGTAGTCATGGTACAACATTCTTTGTTGTTGTTTATACATTTTATTATTCCGGAAGATATTTGATAAATTACACATGTCTCTTCTCTTTTCGGTAGGTAAGACCTCCTTTCACTACCCATCATTTGATGGTAAAATTACACGTCCGACTCTCCCCCACTTAGAAGTAAGTTAACTCTCAAGCCTCGACCTAATGTCCGTAGACTATAGAAAGTATGTATACTACAAGTAAACTTATTTTGACGAGTTAGGGGCCCACCCTGATGTTATGGGTTATTTATTTTCCAATCAAGAATCTCATTTTACAGTTTTTCATTTCTTTGACTGATATTGTCACTATCGTACTTGTGTTATCCTTCGATTCCGATGATAGGATGGAATTTTATGCTCATCAGAGCTCTTAATTTATTTTCCTATTTAAATTCCAAGACACTTCCAAACCGCAACTCATGTTGCTAAGTATCATCCTTCTATGCCCTTACAACAATAATATGATTACCTTATTACTCTTTCTGAGTTCGTACTATCTTCATGACTTTCTAGTGTCACGCTTCTTAGTCCATGCTCAAATATACCTTTGTCAAGTACATGTTGCACTCTTCATGAGTCCATGTTCATATATATATATATATATATATATATATATATATATATATATATATATATTTTATTTTTTTATTTTTTTATTATTTTTCAAGTACAGACTCCGTTACGACCTTGAGTCCATGCCCCATAATTTTTTAACTAATACGACTCCTTCACAAGAAATTCATATACCATCTTCGTGCATATTTTCATAGTAAATATTGTTTTCAAAATAATAAATGAAATCAACTCAAGGTCTATATTTATATGTCATATAAATTTTCAAACTACGTCTACCTACACAAGTTCTCAGGGCATACCCTACTACCCATGGAATTTACCATCTGACTACATAATGAGCATCTTCATATCTTAAAAATAAATATCCTTAACCTCATTCTCAATACAACACCTTCAGGAAGCATGAGACATCACTACATATCTTTGAACTACTTGAAATCCTCTGACTCCGAGAATGTATCATTATTGTTCTCCAACTCATTAGTCTTAAGTCTTTATATAATATTTATAACTCATCAGAAGTATTAACTTAGTCTCGTACATTATGCAACACATTCAAACCCTTTAAACACTTAATCAATCTACGCTCAACTGCTCTGTTGGCGCACGTAAGAGAGCTCTAGGACTATTCTCATAAACTTTATCTTTCACGAATTTAATGTTGTACTTTCAAGATCACTTGCCTTATTAGACAATTCATGTTACTACTTTAACCTCTAAGATTACACCTTTTGTACACTCCGTACCTTAGCATGCCTTCCACTCATCATTTTTTAGGCGTTTTTATATTGTTTCTATGTATATGCCATCTGCAACGTGTCATATCAAACATCCGACCAATTCTTATTATCATGACATATCCACCACTAAACATTCACTATTACAATCAATGCTTGCACAATTAAGGAATATTTTGTACAATTACGTCAAGTTACCACTATCAAGGAATATTTTGCACAATAATATAATATTTTTTTTCTTTTCTCTTTCAATACAAGTGGCTCTTACTTTTTCAATACAGTGCACATTTCTCCTTAGTTCAATAGTTCCACTCAAAAGCCAACTCAACCACCCCACACTTCAACTTTTACAAAGTTCATAATAAATTCAAGTGTTCACGATAGGTATAAGGTTCAAATAGATGGTCCATTCAAACAAAAGGGTAAAGTTTGTAATGTGGTTTTCTGTCACGATCCAAAACTGCGTGACCGACACCCGGCATACTACCCAACCCGAATGGACTAACCCGTACAAGAATACCCATTTATATGCCTAATAGATGCATGCAGAAGCTTTTTAAAAAATACAATTATTTTAAATAATTAAGACCATACATAAAACATAATATTTTAATCCACCATTTTCAATAATTAAAAATACATAAAGATGGAAATATTTCTTTCATGCATGCAATATGAATAGCTTTTAATTACAATCCAAAGTAATAACAATTGTCGATGGAATCTCTATGACACGAGGATAGAATAAATACTTGGGGCAAACCCCAACCAGAAGAAAGTAAGATCAACACGACAGCAACCACGAAATAGAAATGGTACCTCACTATATACCTTGAAATTAAAAAGAGTCATTCTAGCCTCATCCGCCCATCACATGTCACATCTCATCCTGAAAATATGTAAAGAAAGCGGGACCCTGGAGAGGGGCCCCTGAGGGTTGAGTACACCACCATGGTACTCAATAAGTATTATAAACTCTCTCTAACTTGAGTTCCTAGGACAAGGCTTTACAAAACATATGCAACCAACACTTTAAATAAAGCGATAAACCCTTACACCAGTTCATACTTTATTATTTTAAATAAAAAGACTAGTAAAATGTGAAACATGGTACAAACGTTTTAAATACTTGTATCAACCGATGATTCTATAAAGTCATGTAAAATCATTTTAACTTTATTAAGTCATTTGAAATCACTTTTGGCTCCTTAGGCCTATACATAACAAAATCATCTTTTACCTTTCACCGGGAGTACTATACTATCATCGACACAAGAATGTCAATTAGGTTATGTACCTAGCGGCAAGTATCATATATCCTACTTGCTCAGGTAGTCTCATCGCAGTGTCGTACGAATCAATTTAGCCATACTAGTAATAGCACAAATAACACCCTCTCAAGGAGGATGTTCTGTCGTAGTCTATACCACAAAGTGGTCATCTACGCCTACACCGGCACGTGTAGTTTCATGATGACGAACACGATATATTCGAAGCCAATCTCGGTGAATACAAGTAACTCCGAAAATATTTGATACTCTAAAAATAAATTCATTCCAAGTAGCCTCAAAGTATCTATTTTATCATATCATGACATTCACAGTCAATCCAAATCGTTAGAATAAATCAAATGAGTATCCTTTCTTATTTTATATGAAGCAATAAAAAAAATAAGATTTAAGTCCTTAAAGGGTTAACAAATGTTATTTCAAAATATAAAAATTTTAGGAATATTACATTTCTCGTTGTAGCAATAGAACTCAAATATTTAATTTCTTTATCATCAACATAAGTTTTTAAAATAAAACTCATAACGTTTGACTTAAGTGCCATTTGCTAACAAGTTTTTGAAAATAAGACTTTTCAAAACAACATGACACCACTTCATACGCAACACGACTCAAAAATACATGGTGACATCCTTTCTCACTTGTCCCTATGAGTACGGATATACGTTTACGAACAATCTCATGTATCTAGTCAAAATATTTGTTTAGAGAAAATCCCTCAAGTTGAGTAAGTTTTAATTAACTTACCCCAAAAGCTCAACGATGTCAACAATTTATAATCTACATATATGGATTCACATATATTAATAACGCGTCACAGTAATACAAACTAAATCAACTAAGTGTTTAGCACTTAGGTCCAATTTCACAAGTTTCACAAAATTCTCATTTCACCGTTTAAAGGTCAATCCTTAATTTTTAACTCCAGTTCATCCACTAAAGATATTATGGAGTCCAACTGTTTCATTAGAAGCTTAAAACGATACCGTTCAAATAAATCCCAATACTATTCATCATCCCTACCAACAAACCCTTCAATTTCAATACAACTTTTCTAGAGTATCATGAATAGGTATTTATATACCAATCTTCCTTCACAAATATATTCTATTATGTCCATGGAGTATAATATATATGATTGGAGTGAAAGAATTATCTCTTTGACAAACCCTAGAATTTCAAGACTTGAGTTCTTGAAATGCTCTTGAGAGATTCTCCAAGAATTTAAGAATTCCATGTAATTGAAGTGTTAGGAGATAAAATTAACGGACCAAATCTATCAAAATAGGTATTAAAATCTTACTACAAGATGTCGTTAATGGTGGAGAGTTCTCCCTTTTCTTTAAGCCTTCAAGAAACAAGACCCAAAATAATAATACAAGCTTCTCGTAATTGCCTTTAAAGGCTTCGACAATTGGATGCTGCAAGGGACGCATCGCACCTCCATCGCGCGCTTTCCTTCCCTTCAGCAAATTAGGACGCCAAGTTTGGCGCTTTCTAGGCAGTTCACTGCCCATTCCTTTTCCTTCTTTCATTTCTTGTCTTCACTTTGTTCATTTATTCAATCAACCAATTTCCTTGTTTCCTAATCCATAGACACAACTAAAGCTTAGTTATCCATTGTTTCCAATTCCTTTTCAATGTTTTTCCTAACTAAGTCTCTTGTCCCTTACGTGTCTCCATCTCCAGCCATATTTCCAAACTTTATGCCCAATATTGTCCTATTATTCTCACTTATCTAAGTAATTATACCTTTGACATTTATTTCCCAAGAATTCTTAATGACCCTTCAATTATCATTGATCCCACACTCAACCATTGATAAAATGAATATCCCCATACATTCCACTAACTTTGTTCCACTCAAACAATCTCATATAGCTTGGGTTTTGTTAAATTACATTCTTAAACTTGAAATTAGCCCGAACTTGATTGTAAAAATTAACGGGGCATTACATTTTCAAATAAATAGGATTACAGATTCAAAGAGGTTAACTAAGATACATAACAATTAAGTGGGTAAAAGTCTATAACTAGCTCAACAAAAAAATACCTATATCACTTCCAAGACTGAATAAAACTACTATTTCGCTTTGTAAATATACGGGACAAGCCCTAAACATCAAATGCAATGCACAGAATATAAAAAACCTCACACGCACATGGCACATAACTCACTCAGGATCGGACTATCAAGATACTCTAGTCAAAGCAGTTAAGCAAAGTTAAGATCATACAATTTAAGGTACTTATACAAGAGTAAAATATTGAGCCTAAGCGTCACAACTAAAGCACTTACTATTCTCAAGGCATAATAAGGCCAAGGGATATTGTTTTCAATTCAAATCACAGGACTCTACAAAACAAAAACTAACTACACCCGGTTCAAACAAAACCATTGAAAAAGAACCGCGACACAAAGAAAAATCAAGGGGGAATTAATACACTACCTAACAAAAGAAATTTTTTTTGTCTTTTTCTTTCGACTTTAATCCCTCGAGAAACTTGTCGATGATATCCATCATCGGAAAAAATCGAAAAATTTATTTTTTATGTTTTTTTTCTTTTTCTATCTCTAACTAGTACAACTAAGCAAAACTACTACACCAAAATAAAAAGTAAAAACTAATATACATACATACATACATAATATTCTCCACCCCACACTTTAAGTTGTGGCATGTCCCTATAACACATAATTAAAAAGCATAAGGTAAAGAAAACTTCCCTTAATATCTAATCGGGGTCTGAGTCGAAGTGGGCTCCATTCCTTGCGCCCGAACTAATGCACACATCCATGAAGACAGCTTCTTCTCAGCCTTTTTGGGGTACACCCCACACTTATCTTTCTCGCTCAATGCAGCCTTCTCTTTTGAGCCCTTCACTTTTCACTCAACACTTGTAGCTGGTTTTCCTTTTTGTACCCCCTTTTCTACGTTCATCTCAAAAGTCACCGTCTCCTCACCCACTCTAAGCATGAGTTTTCTATCATGTATATCCAATATAGCTCTAACCGTCGTTAAGAATGATCTTCCTAGAATGAGGGGACCTCCTTGTTTTCCTCCATATTCACTAGGGTTGTTCAAAACCGAACCGAAACTGTTAACCGAACCAAACCGATGGCTTATTGGTATCGGATTATCGGGGTAATGGATGGTGAACGGATTGAGATTTTATAATTAATGGCTTAACGATTTGGGGACGGATTACTCAATTTTTTTATCGGATAAACCGTTAACCCATTAAGAATTTTTATATTTATACTTTTACCCCTATGTATATAAAGTACTATTGAAACCCCTATGAATTTACACTTTATTTGACCAAAACATGCTTGATGTTGATTTTTATATGCCATAGGTACTTAAGAATGCATTACATATTAGATGAAAAAGCTGCAAAGACTTGTAACAGTTGGACTTCTTCCCTCACAGAACAAACGGAAGAGGAATTCAAAGGAAAGGTTATTATTGAGAGGGTTGAAGTATGATGATCCTTTCTCGGACAATTCTTTGTCTTGCAACTTAGCAAGTGTGGACAGCTGGTGTCCATTATATGTTCTAATATCTTTTGTTAGATGAACAGGAGGATACTTGATAATTTTTGTGGAATTGATGAGTGATCATATTGTAGTGCAATGAACTAGAAGTACTTGACCAGATTATTTGATTTTATGTCCTTTTTTAAAGTCTGCTTTTCTGGAAGAATGAATGTCCCTTTTTGTCTTGTGAAGAACGAATGTTTGATTGATTACTGAACTTGGTTAATACGTGTATGAGTAGTCTTGAAGACTCTTCAATTCAAAAATATTGTTTGGTTAGATCTTAGACGGTATTAAAAATTTGGTATTGATTTGAAACTGTTTGGTATTGATTGAATAATTATTCAAAAAAATTCTATTTGGTTTAGCTGATAAGCCACCCGATAATTGTTAATCCGATATAATCTGCCAGTTATCTTATTGGATGGCTAGCAGATTACTATATTTATAATCTGATAACCGTTAAGCGTAATTATCCGCCCGATCTGCCCGATAAGCACCCCTAATATTCACCACTATAAAATCCACAGGAAATACGAACTTATCCACCCGAACTAACACATCTTCCACTATCCCCTTGGGTATTAAAGTCGTTTGGTCTGCCAGCTGCAACAATATTTGTGAAGACCTTATCTCTCCTATGTCCTTCTCTAATTTCCTGTAAATAGATAGAGGCATTAGATTAATTGAGGCACCAGAATCACATAAAGATTTATCAAAATGAATCGTTCCTACAGAGCAAGGTATAGTAAAACTCCCTGGATCTCCACACTTTTATGGGAGTTTATTTTGCAATATCGCATTGCAATGCTCTGTGAGCTTTGAGGTCTCTTCTATCTTCCTCTTCTTTGTCAGGATCTCCTTAAAGAATTTGGCATAAGCAGGCATTTGTGAGAGTACTTCTATGAATGGTAAGTTTAAATGAACATGTTTCAGCATATCCAGAAATCTCCCAAACTGCTTGTCCAGCTTTTCTCTATATAGCTTTTGGGGGAAAGGTAAAGCACGCATATGCTCGCTCTTATCATGTTCCTCCCTTCTCAAAGTTTCTTCCTTCTTTTTTTTCTCAGCTTTCATCTGGCCCTTCTTCTTTTTATCAACATCATTTTTAACCTGCTCCCCACTTTCTTTTTCAAGTTTCACATCATTTTAGATCGGGGTGGGATATTTCAACACTTGCCCACTTTGCAGTATTACAACATTCACTGTTTCTTTGGGATTTCTTTCAGTATCAGCGGTACGAGTTCCTGAAATTCTCTCAGACAATAGAGTAGCTAGTTGCCCAACCTGTCTTTCCAGATTTCGAAAACCAATGCCTAGTTCTTTGATAGCTGCTCCATGTTCCCGTATAGCTGCGCTATGAGTTTCAAGCCTCTCATCAGTTTTCAGAATGAAGGCCTTCATGAGATCTTCTATGCCAGACTGAATGTGATGTTGAGGCTCAAATTGCTGCCTCTGCTGATTCATAAAGCCAGGAGCTCCTTGTCCTTGGGGTCTGGGGTTGTTTTGTTGACATGCATTCGCAGTACCCCCAGGTGAACTCCATGAAAAACTGGGGAACATCTGACCCATTGAATTATAATTTCCCACAATATTCACTTCCTCAGTTGAGGCTTGACACTCATGAGTAGGGTGTCCTCTTCCACATATATCACAAGTTGTGTGAGGCTCATTTTGTATTGAGGCTAAGGCCAGCTTTCGTATTTCTTTAGCCATAGCATCAAGCTGTACCTGCACAGATGTATTAGCGTCAACTTGGTAAACACCAGTTGATCTTCTTCTTTCAGCACTCTCGGAGGGCCACTGATTAGCATCTTCAGATAACTCATCTAGAATTGTAACTATCTCATCTGGAGTCTTCTTCATCAAAGGGCCTCCAACTGCATTGCTCAATGTTCTACGCGAGGCCGGTGTCAATCCTTCTCAAAAGTCCTGGAGTTGCATCCAGAGTTCAATTTCGCTATGTTGACACTTTCTAACTATCTCTTTAAACCTCTCCCATGCTTCAAAAATAGTTTCAGTCTCTTTCTAGCAGAAGTTATGGATTTCTCTTCTAATCTTGCATGTCTTAGCCGAGGAGAAATATTTATCAAGGAATTTTATGATCATCTCCTCCCAAATTCTGATCGATCCGCTGGGCAAACTCCGAAGCCACTCCTTAGCATCATCTTTAAGTGAAAAGGGGAATGCCCTAAAGTACACTGCATCTTGTGACACCCCACTGTATTGAAAGGTGTTCATAATCTCCTCGAAGTACATTAGATGTGTGTTTGGCTTCCCTCTGAAGACACAACAATTCTGAAAGGTTTGAAGCAACCCTTGCTTCAACTCGAAATTGTTTGATGTAACTGGAGGTGGTCTAACACTGGATAATCCTTGATTGTAGACTGGTCTAGCATAATCGCCAAGTGGTCTTCCAGGCCTGGGAGCTATATTTCCGAACTGGTTTGCAACCAAGGGTTGATGTTGATAAAGTCTATGACCCTTCTCTTCTTCATAGATGTTCTGTGCATCTCTAATAGTTGCTTCTTCACCATCCCGTGTAGCTTTTTTCGTTGTTTGGCTGCCTCTCTTGCAGCCAAATCTACATTATCATCATCATTTCCGGTCATAGTTTCTTGGGTTGAGGATTGCCCAACCTTTTCTAGCTTCTCGGTGAGATATTTTTCCTTCCTCAATTGTCGCAGTTTTGTTTCTAACTCTGGCTCGTATGGTATCACTACTTTCGTAGAAGCTCGAGTCATGCACCAATCTTAACTTATAACCTGTGCATAACCAAAGAACACCAAACGTAAAAAGGGAAAAATAAAGATTAAAAAAATTTCCGAATTAGCACTACAAACTATTTCAAACACTATTGATTGCCAATCCCCGGCAACGGTGCCAAAATTTGACGAGCTCGAAACATACACTTAAATTATGCTCGCTAGTCAAATATAGTATAGTATAATATCGTATCCACAAGGATTGGATTTAAATGGTATTCTTGTAGTTTCTAGCTTGATTACTATCCAAGATGATCAACAATTAAGATTTCTATGATTTATAACTACAATTAACTAAGAGTCTAAAGCTATTGACTAATATCAATCAAAACAAAGGTAAGCAAGGAAGATATCAATGGGAGAAAATAGGGGTTGATAGGATAGGTGCAAGATAATTGTTTGGGATCTAAATCTAAGTAATTCACTTCTAATGTTTAAGTGAGTCTCTTGAATTCACTCAATTATTAGTTCAAACGTTCAACAAAAACTCCTCTCTTGATTAAGTCTTATTCTCACAAGATGAACTAATTTAAGCACGTGAAGATATGGAAGAATGCATAGTGGATTTGTCTTTAGCAGAACCTATCTCGATTATCCTCCTAACTAGGTTTAATCAACGATTCAACTAGCCTCTTTCGATTACTAAGAAGAATTAAAGAACTCAAGCAACAATATAATGCAAGGATATCACAAGTTATGCCTCTCTCGATTACATGAACTAGTGAATATAGATGCAACAATTAAATCATCCAAAAATGCTTCAATACATAAAACTAGAGTTATAATCCACAAACAATCATCAATATACCAAATCCATCAAACCCTAAATAGAACTATTCCATAGACATGGAGCAATTCATCACAAATAAAGTTAAAATATAGGAAAAAATATAAATTCAATCCAAACTCGTGTCTTGAGTGGGGAAGGAATAATGAAATACTTGTGCTCGAGTTCTTCCAACTCCTCCTTAGCCTCCTTAGGTCAAATATGTGCCAAAAGTCCCAAAAATAATATTTTTCCATGTATTTATGCAAAGTAGGGTCGGACCCAGACGAAACCACCTTCTCCTAGCCGAAATAGGATTTTCACTCTGTAAAAAATACACAGGCGCGCCGGATGGGGCGACGCGCCATGCGGGGCATTAGTGGAGAAATCCAGAGAGCTCAACATCTATCAGGCATCAGGATTTGGGTAGCCACGGCGCCCCACGCGCCGCGGCAAGCCATTTTTCCTAGAGTATAGATTGAATCTTGCTTTTTGACATCCAAACTTGGTCCTCGACCCCCGAACATGATCCCAACTTTATCTCTTAGGCTTTTACTTAGACTTCAAAGCTCCAAATAGCTAGACTTCATTCCATAACATCTACATAGCTCAGAATCACTCCTACAAGGCATAAAACACACAATAAGTTCAAAACACTATCAATTAAAGTTCAAACATGAATAAAGTGCAGTGAACTAGAGTGCAATAAGTGACTAAAACACGTAATTATAGCCTACCATCAAAGCCCCTCTTTAATGCCATGTTCCTTGTAACGTGCCATGTATTTAATGCTGTAAAATATTCCGCATTAAATGCTACTCGGTGGCAGACATTTACTTTATCTTTATGAGTATCATTCTCTCTGGTAACAGGCGGGATCGTTACCTTCGGATTCACCTATCTTATGTCTTAGGTTCCACGTGTCACTTTCTCATGCGATCATTTAATATAAACATAGTTTATCCTATACAAATAGTCCCCCTGCTTTCCGGTGGCATAACTTTGTGTCACCGGAAAGTTGGTAGAAACACCCTCTTTGGCGTAAAATTCATTGACCCCTTCTGAAAAGTTTCTAACAGTTGATTAGACGCACATCTCTCCGCATTTAATACCCCGAACATGCGACATCCCACAATTTTGCATCACTTTTGCCGGTTATAAAGGTAACTATGGCCACGAGTTTAGCCGTCTATACCTTTACTTATACGCATCAACCTCCTTCATTTATACTTCATAATACTCTAAATTTTCTCAAACTTTCTTTACTCAACTCATACTTCGGCTTTAACCTTTCTTTAACTTTCTTCTTTGAGAGAAAACTTTCCTTCTGATAAAAATGGCCTCTTCTTCGAGAAACCTTAGTTCTTCAAAGACCAAAGGTAAATATGATGATTTTGCTCCCCCTATGGTGAGTACCATCATCCCAAATAATCTAATTTCTAACAAAGAATTTGAAGAGAAGTATCCTTCTGCTCACCCTCATACGTGGGTTATTAGTGTATACCCTTCTTCCATCTGCCCTTCCAGTATCCCTACTGTGAAGGAAGATTACCACTGTCAAGATTTGGAGATTATCGCTCCCGACCTGGCAGAGCGGATAACCTTATCCAAGAAGGATTTTCCGTACTTTTACATATATCCTTTCACTTTGGGGGCATTTTCTTTGAGTGGAGAGCTTGACCCCGTCATCGTGGAGTTCTGCCTCTGCTACCAGGTGTGCTTGGCTCAAGTAAGTCCTTCCATGTAGAGGACTATCGCTTATCTTCGGCGCCTGTGCCAGGAGAGGGGGGAGGAGCTATCCCTAACTCGAGTGATGAACCTTTATTCCCCCAAGATCTTCCGCGGAGGAATGATAAATTTCAGCAAGCGTGGCCACCATGCTCTGCTATCCGGCAGGAATGATGACAACGACCATGGGTGGATGGAATGGTTCATTTCATTCGCCACCAGTGACATCATCCCAGCCACGGCTCCATCCTTTCCAGAATTATGGAACCGCACTCGTAAGTCTACCATTAATTTTTTCCTTTCGTTAAAGATCATTCCTCATCGTTATTGACCCTTCTTCTTTTACTTATTTTAGCGACTCGGTGGGTTCCACAGAGGGTTGAAGGCTTGGACAAATGGTCCAAAAAATTTTGGACGTTACTACGCTCGAAACCCGTACGTGGAAAGAATTGTCCCTTAAATACGGGTGGAAGGCCAAATATCAGGCTAAGTCGAAATCATCTTGTTTTTACCTTTTCATATAAGGAGGTTGTTTTACCCTTCTCTTCTTATTGAATTCAGGTCTACCCCAAGGTTCAGTTGTCGTTCCCGAGGAGGACATTTTGGCTAATCCTGTTGATGCGGCGAGGCTGCTGCAGGAGGCTTTTACACAGACAGGCGTCTCCGGGCCTTCTGGTGCAAGTTTTTCTCCTCGGAGTCCCCGGCCGGAAAACAAGCAACCAAAGAGAAAACGTTCCTCCGCGGCCGGGGAAAAGAATAAGAGGGAAAAGAATGCTGCTCCCGAGTCATCTCCGGAAGTTCTGGTGACGAGCCCACCACCCGGGCCGGCCATAGACACCGTGATGATTGATGATGATGGGGAGCTAGCTAGGAAGGGGCTTATCTACATAGAAGACGACGACCTTCCTCAGTTCAATAGACTACTCAACCTGTTGAGTTAGTTACACCAACCAAGGATGATGCCGCGGCGCTCCTGGGGAGTTTGAGATGGTGGAAAATGCCAACTCCCATTTTCGAATCCCAGTCGTTGCGCCCGGTACTGTGAGGCTGAGTATCGGGTCTCTGCCATCTTCGGTTGACGAGAAACCAACAACCAGCACTGCGCTTGCCACAACCACCTCTCATCCTTCAACGCCATCAGTTTCATCTCCTTCTTCACCAACTCTTCCTCTACCACCAGCAACTGCTACATTATCTCCACCAATAATATATTCTTCGTTTCCTTCGTTATCTCTTCTAATACCAACTTGTCACGAGTAGTGTTTTAAAAGGCATTTTCGGGGCGAGCCCTGGGATGAGGCACACCAAAAATGCCCCAAGGCGAAGGTGCGGGGTGAAAGTCTCAAGAGGCGTACGCCCAACAATCCAGGGAGTACACCGGGGCATTCTAGGCGTACGCCCAGGCGTTCGGGGCGTATGCCCGGGCGTTCGGGGCGTACGCCCGGGCATTTGAGGCGCGTTGTTTTAGTGATACGTAAGCCCTAGAGACTTTTTTAAATTAAAATAAAATTTATTGAATAAGTCCTTTATAATATACCCAAATTCTCAAAAGTGAGCTTGGTAGTTACTCAAAAGTTTTAAAAAGGAATTGAAATGTATTAAATTTAAAAGTCAAGACCTTTTTTTATTGATTGAAGTCCTAATTCATGGTCTTTCCCAATTCTTTATTTCCTTCATAGTAGCAAGTTCAAAGTTCAAATTACAAGTTAGTCATCCTTTTTGTCCTCCATGTAGAAAACTTTATTCTTTTCGACTCAAGTAAGTTGTGCTTCTAAGTAGCGTATAATAAATTATTTTGACTAGTTTTTTGTGGGTATGTAACACATCTATATATATATTTTTCACATATTTATAGTTTTTTTAAATTTTTAGGCAATTTTACCTGTTTATAAATATTTACTGTAATTATATTTTTTTTTATAAATATTAAAAATTAAATATCTATAGGGCTTATGCCCCGTGCCTCGGGGCTTACGTCTCGCCTTACGCCCACGCCTTTTAAAACACTGGTCACGACCCAAAACCTAACTCGTCGTGATGGCGCCTATCGTAATACTAGGCAAGCCGACATCTCCAAAATACTTTCAACAATTAAAGAAATAAATTAAGACATTTAAAATAACCCGAGTTTTTCATAAAAATGGGGTAAAACCCAAAGCATAAGTGCGGAAAAATAGCCCGACATCGGGGTGTCACTTAGTACATGAGCACCTATACCAGGAGCAGTCTAATACAACATCTAAGGAATAAGAACTGAAATGCGAATAAGATAATGAAGGAGAGCCAAGGCCTGCGAACGCCATGCAGCTACCTCGATAGTCTCCGGAATCAGCTGCTCAAATATCAACACCCGCTATGACTGGTAATACTTGGATCTGCATACGAAGTGCAGGGTATAGCATGAGTACAACTAACTCAGTAAGTGACAACAATAAATAAGGAACTGAGAAGGTAGTGACGAGCTATACAAATATAATTCATTTTCAATAATTCCAGCAAATAATAGACATGCTTTCAAATCCGACAGTTTAAGTCAAATCAGTTTTATACAGTTCAAGTTCAGGTAATCTGGATATAAAATCGTTCAGAAATTTCACAACAATGACATATAGCAACTAAGTGCATCAACAAATGAAAAGCAAGTACAGCCTCTCAGGGCAAAAGTCACTCAACTCGTCACAACAGCTCAATCACTCAGCTTTCAGCCCTCAACACTCACACTTAATAGGTACCTACGTTCACTGGGGGTCTGCAGACTCCGGAGGGGCTCCTTCCAGCCCAAGTGCTATAATCCGCACGGACAACTCACGTGCTGCACGGACAACTCACGTGCTATAGTATCAATATGTGGATTCGCACGGACAGCTCACGTGCTGCACGGACAACTCACGTGCTATAGTATCAATACCTCACAAACAGGCCCTCGGCCTCACTCAGTCATCACCCTCTCTAGTCTCTCGGGCTCTCAAAAATCATAAAGATCATCCCAAACAAAAATGACATAGTGTATCAACAAGAATCAAGAAGAGACTGAGATATGATATGCAAGAAAAAAAAATCATGACTGAGTACAAGACAATAATTAGCAAATAATTCAACAAGTACGCGACCTCTGCGGGTCCCAACAGTACCATTACGTAGCCTAAGCATGATTTCTAACATGATTTGCAGTCAAATTTCTATAACACAGGGAGAGCATATAGCTAACAACAGTTATTCACTTTACAGTTCCACGGAATGGACCAAGTCACAATTCCGACGGTGAACGCCCACATGCCCGTCACCCAACATGTGCGTCATCGCCAAACAATTATATAACAACAAAATCTGGGGTTTCATACCCTCAGGACCATATTTAAAACTGTTACTTACCTCAAACCGCGCAAAATCCTACTCTGAAATGCCTTTGGCCCTCGAATCAATCTCCAAATGCCCCGAATCTTGCCACAAGCAGTACGATACAATTAATATAGGCTAAAAGAATCAATTTCACAAGAAAAATACGAAATTATAAGCCAAAATCTGAAATAGGCTCAACCCGGCCCCCGGGCCCACGCCTCGAAATCCGACAAAAGCCACAAAACCCGAAAGCCCATTCACTCACGAGTCTAACCATACCAAACTTATCAAAATCTGACACTATTTGGTCATCCAAATCCTCAAAATCCACTCTCCAATTCTCAAGCCTTAAACCCCCAAATTTCACTTCAAAATCTCACTAATTAGGTGGGGAAATCAGTGGGGAAACAAGTTTTATGGTCCAAAACGAGAACAAGAAGCATACCTCAATAATCACTTCGAAAATCTTCTCCAAAATTGCCTAAGTCCGAGTCCAAAATGTTGAAATAAGACTAAAATCGCGAACCCTTGCTTTTAAACCTTTTGCCCAAACTTTTCGCATCTGTGGACCGATTGTTGCACCTGCGACTCCGCATCTGGGTGAAAATGCCGCTTCTGCGGAATTCACTTGCACCTCCAGGGCCCGCACCTGCGCTCCAGGTTCCGCACTTGCGAACGCGCATCTGCGGGCCTGGCCTCGCTTCTGCGGAGTCACTCTCTCCTAGCTGCCCCGTACCTGCGTCCACTTATCCGCATTTGTGCTACCGCATGTCCGGGAAATTCTTCTCACCTGCGACCCCTATCCTTCATGGCCTTTCCCGCATCTGCGATTCATGCCATGCTTTTGCGTGCTCGCACCTGCGGTGCCCACTCCACAGGTGTGGTTACACGAGTAGCAACAACACTCCAGCTGCTTCATCAACTCAAAATCAAGTCTGTTAACCACCCGAAATCAACCCGAGGCCCCTGGGACCTCAACCAAACATACCAACAAGTCCTAAAATACCATACAAACTTGGTCGAATCTTCAAATCACCTCCAACAACATTGAAAACATGAATTACACACGGATTCAAGCCTAAAGAACTTCTAAACTTCCAAATTCTACAAACGATGCCGAAACCTATCAAACCACGTCCGATTGACCTCAAATTTTGCACACAAGTCATATTCAACATTAACGACCTAATCCAACTTCTGGAATTGGAATCCGACCCCGATATCAAAAAGTCAACCCCTCGGTCAAACTTTCCAAAAATTCCAGCTTTCGCCATTTCAGGCCTAATTTTACTCTCGACCTCCAAATCACAATCCGAATACACTCCTAAGTCCAGAATCACCCAACGGAGCTAACAGAACCATCAAAATTCCAATCCGAGGTCGTTTACACATAAGTCGATATCCGATCGACTTTTCCAGCTTAAGATTTCAATTAAGAGACTAAGTATCTGAATTCACTCCGGACCCGAACCAACTAATCCGGTAAGTCATAAAATAACAGTGAAGTACAAAAAAGAGCAAAAAAAAGGGAACGGGGCTACACCTCTCGAAATGACCGGCTGGGTCGTTACAACTGTGAATACTTCGAAAGAATTATGGGACGCACTTGAGAAGAAGTACAAGACTGAAGATGCATGCTTGAAAACGTTTGTGGTTGACAAGTTTCTAGACTATAAAATGATAGACAACAAAACCGTTAGAACTCAAGTTCAAGAGCTTCAACTTATTTTTCACGACCTTATTGCTGAAGGTATGGTAGTGAATGAAACATTTCAAGTGGCTGCAATGATTGAATGGTTGCCTCATTCGTGGAGAGATTTTAAAAACTATCTAAAGCACACGCACAAAGAAATGAAGTTGGAAGATCTTGTGATTCGTCTCAAGATTGAGGAAGATAACAAAACAACCGAGAAGAAGTCTCGTGGAAATTCAACGATTATGGGAGCTAATATTGTTGGGGAGACTGCTCCAAAAAGTAAGAAGAGGAAGAGGTCTTCCGGACCGACTAAGGAGCAGAACAAGAAGAAATACAAGGGCAACAACTACAATTATGGAAAAGCTGGTCACAGAGCCCCTGATTGTCGTCTCCCGAAAAAGGACAAGAAAAAGGGACATGTAAACATAGTGAAAAAAAATGATGACATTGATGATTTGTGTGCAATGCTTTCAGAATGCAACGTAGTTGGAAATCCGAAGGAGTGGTGGATTGACTCTGGAGCCACTCGAGATGTTTGTGCTGTCAAAGAAGCATTTGCGACTTACTCTACTGTTGATCCTAAAGAAGAGCTTTCCATGGGAAATACTACAACATCCAAGATTGAGGGTTATGGGAAGATGTTCCTGAAGATGACTTCCGGCAAGGTGTTAACGCTCAACAATGTTTTTCATGTTCCTACTATAAGAAAAATTTTAGTTTCAACTTCTTTACTTGTTAAGAATGGATTCAAATGTGTATTTGCATCTGATAAAGTTGTTGTAAGCAAGAATGATATGTATGTTAGAAAGGGCTACCTCACAGATGGCGTTTTCAAACTCAATGTAATGGTTGTTGACAATATTAATAAAGTTTCAGCTTCTTCTTATTTATTGGAGTCAAATTATTTATGGCATATTCGTTTAGGACATGTCAATTACAAAATATTGCGGAAGTTAATTAATTTAGAAGTATTGCCTAAATTCAAGTGTAATAAATCAAAATGTCAAATATGTGTTGAATCTAAGTTTGTAAAACATCCATATAAGTCTGTTGAAAGGAATTCAAATCCTTTAGACTTAATTCATACTGATATTTGTGATTAAAGTCAACACTATCTCGTGATAGAAAAAGTATTTTATAACTTTTATTGGCGATTGTAATCGATATTATTATGTTTATTTGCTTAATAGTAAGGATGAAGCAATTTAAATATTTAAGCAATACAAGAATGAAGTGGAGAATCAATTAAATAAAAAGATTAAAATGATTAGAAGTGATAGGGGTGGAGAATACGAATCTCCGTTTGCAGAAATATGTTAGGAATATGGAATTATCCATCAAACTACTGCCCCATACACACCTCAATCCAATGGAATTGCGGAAAGAAAAAATCGGACATTAAAGAAAATGATGAATGCCTTATTAATAAGTTCCGGCTTACCGCAAAATTTGTGGGGAGAAAGTTATCCTTACAGCTAACCGAATACTCAACAGAGTACCCCACAGCAAAACACAATCTATTCCATATAAAAATGGAAAGAAAGAAAATACAACTTAAAATATTTCATAGTGTGGGGGTGTTTAGCAAAGGTACAAGTACGTTTACCCAAAAGGGTAAAGATTGGACCAAAAACTGTGGATTGTGTTTTTATTGGATATGCTATAAATAATAAAGCATGTCGGTTTTTGGTTCAATAATCTGATAATCCCAAAATTCATGTTAATACGGTAATTGAATCAAATAATGTTGAATTCTTTGAAACCATCTATCCATATAAAACTGAATGCAAGTCGTTAAGTGAAAGACCTAAACGACCACGAAAAGAACCAAAGGAAAATACTTCAAGTGTAGAGGATCCAAGGCGTAGCAAACATCAAAGAACATCTACTTCCTTTGGACCAGATTTTGTGACATTCTTGCTTGAAAGTGAGCCTTAAACTTTCAAAGCAGCTATGTCATCTTCTGATTCAGCTTTTTGGAAAGAGGCAGTCAATAGTGAGATTCAATCAATTTTGGACAACCATACATGGGAATTGGTTGATCTTCCTCTAGGAAATAAGCCTTTAGGTTTGAAATGGATCTTTAAACGGAAAATGAAAGCTGATGGCACTATTGACAAATATAAGGCAAGACTTTTTGTCTAAGGTTATAGACAAAAGGAAGGCCTTGATTACTTTAACACTTATTCGCCAGTAATGAGGATAACATCTATTAGGGTGTTAGTGGCACTGGCGGCCGTGTATGGTCTTGAAATCCATCAAATGGATGTTAAAATAACTTTTTAAATAGAGAATTGGAGGAAGAGATTTACATAGAACAACCTGAGGGTTTTTGTGGTTCCGGCTAAAGAAAAGAAAGTGTGCAAACTTGTTATATCGCTTTATGGACTTAAACAAGCACCCAAATAATGGCATGCCAAGTTTGACCAAACAATATTGGCAAGTGGTTTTAAAATCAACGAGTGTGAAAAATGTTTTTACATTAAAAATACTCTAGGTCATGAAGTCATTATTTATTTATATGTTGATGGGATGTTGATAATGAGCAAAGATATGGCAGATATAAATGCTACTAAGCGCATGCTTGCTAGCAAATTCGACATGAAAAACTTAGGAGTTGTTGATGTGATCTTAGAAATCAGAATTCATAAGACTCCACAAGATCTAGCATTAACATAGTCTCACTACATTGAAAAAGTACTTGACAAGTTCAAGTATTTGGATTTCAAGATTGCCAAGACTCTAATTGACGTGAGTTATGCACTTCAAAAGAATGAAGGTGAAAGTGACTCACAACTGGACTATGCAAGAGTATTAGGAAGTTTGATATATATCATGAATTGTACGCGACTAGATATAGCATGTGCTATTAGCAAACTGAGTCGGTTTACAAGTAATCCCAATCAAACACATTGGATGGCAATGAAACGAGTTTTGGGGTATCTGAAATTTACCCAAGATTGTGCTCTGCATTATAACAAATATCCCTCAGTGATTGAGGGATATAGTGATGCAAATTGGATCACCGGATCATCTGAAGTAAAATTCACAAGTGGATATGTTTTTACAATTGGGGGTGGAGCAGTGTCTTGGAAATCAGGCGGTGTTCATGGCTGAAACGAACACAACCGCGAGAACCATAGATGGTTAAGGGTTGATTGTGTGACTTATGTTGTCTAGGTATACAACAAAGCTCGACGGTTCAAAGATATCAAATCTACCGATTGACTGAGTATATCCGATATAAGTTCAATACGGAAAGTTCAAAGGGAAACCTACTTATCGAGATGCAATTAATCCTTGCATGTAAATAACACACTCGTTCTTGTATTCCTTTGTCTTATAGCCATTCTCCATTCATGTGGAGGATTGTTGGGATTAAAAGATTGGTGAATGAGAAATGGAGGGATGAAAGTGAGCTCCATTTTGCTTTGGAAAGAGCAAGTGTCCCTCATTGGTGGTGGAAAGAAAAATGAATGTGCTTATATTAAGAAAGCATTTCTCTTGGTGTTAAATGGGTTGGAAAGAAAGTAAGCCTCGTGCCGTCGTCGTCATCGCTCGCTCGGCTCGGCTTCGGATTTGGTCAAAGATTGATTGATTAATCTTTTTAGACAAAATTTCTTTTAATTATTTAATTAATTAATTAAATTAATTAATGAAAAGTCAACCCAGAATATTTTAAATGAGAATTGTTCCCACCTGTTCTAACAGATATGGTTGTTTCTGAAAGGTTGCAAACTTTTCAGAAACAGTGCCAGAAAATGGCTATAAATATGACTTGATCCCAGAATCTTTCCTTACGAAATTTTCTGAATTTCTTCTCCTTCTTCTGCACAATTAAATTCAGGTGTGGTTTACAGCCTTCAAGTGGTTCGCTGTTTCACCGGCGTTTTTGGTACCAATACTCTGGTGAGATAAATCGTTCTATCCTGGAAGGATAATATTCAAGGACACGCTATGCATTCAATGAACTCGATTTTATTCCGAAATACATTTACTGATTCTGATTTCTAATAATCTTCAATTTCTGCCTATTTCTGTTTTTTCTTGTTTTTGTTTTATGTTACAGAAATTTATTTTTTCGTAATATTATATTATAGTATTACAGATTACTAACAAGAAGTTCACTATACATTTATAAATACTAATTGTGAATCTAATTATATATAGCATCGTAATATTAACTTGATGTCATTATAGGAATTCGTAAACTTCAAATCTTGAATCTGTATACGAGCCTGGTCTGAGCATACACATAATTAGTAAGAGATTCGAGAGGGTACGTAGGGATTGATCGGTGAAACTGGCTCAGTTCCATGAAATATATGTCACGTAACTTCATGAAAAAGACATACTGTCCATATATTAGCCTAAATTAGTGATGTCTTTTTTTTTCTTTTCTTGAAGTGACTAGTCCTCGCATTAATACATGCTGATTCTATTGAAGTAAATTAATGAGATAGATTGTCCACACGAGCAAATTTTTGGACGGTACACAAAAATTATGTGAAGCTTATAAATTTTAGGCAACAGTACTACGTACATAAAGCACACAGGCATGATGTTTTTCATCAGAAGAGCATGAAAAGAACTCTTTAACATAGTGTTCACGAGTAATTTATACTATATTAAAAGCACGAATGTCATTAGTGAAATGTCGTTCGCCTTTTTTACCCTTTAAAAATATATTTTATACTGGACAAAATAGTAATTTATTTATCTTCTTAATATTTAGGACTTCTAAATCAAATAAAATTTTATTTATTATATCTTTCCTTATTTGAATTCTGTAGAAAATAATTTTAAAATTAATTAAAATTTTACCTTATATAAATTATTTACTTTAATTATGACACAACTATAACTATATTTTTTCTAATATTTAGGTAAAAAAGGAATAGAATAGGCTAATTATTGCCATAAATCTACGTTCAATTATTGGCCAAAATCACTGAAAATTCACTTTAGTTGTAGCATTCGTTTACCATACTTGCCGCTGAATCTTTTTCTTATAATATTTTTCCAACGTGGTGAGTTATTCAATATATATATATATATATATATATATATATATATATATATATATATATATATATATATATATACACACACACACACACAAACACACATACACACACATACTATATTAAAAATACGAATCCCTTAGCGAAATGTGATTCTTCTTTTTTATCCCTTAAAATTTTCACAACGGCTAAAATTATAATTTAAGTTAATTTCTTAATATTTAAGACTTCAAAAATCAATTATCTTTCCTTATTAAATTAGATAGGAAGTACTAATATTTAGAACTTTAAAATCTATTAAAATTTTACCTTATATAAATCAAACAATTCGTATAATATATTTGCTTATTGTATATAGGCATACAAATTAGGCGCACACATATATTTGATAAAGCAAAAGTTCCATACACATTTCTTCCAAATTAAATATTATGTACGTGAATTTATATAATTTTTTTTTTTTTTTAAATTACTTCTATCATAAAAGTGTAGTCCATGTTTTAACTATCTATAACTTTAATTCATTTTGACCATCTAAAAGTTATGTGTAGTATGAAAATTTTAAAGGCCAAAATTTACAATAATGCGAGAGAAAAATGTATAACATGTATTACAAATGAGTTGCCATTAATTTGTTTTCTTTTTCGTAAATATTCCAAAATAACATCCCCCTATATTTTTTATACATTAAGTTATTTGTTATAAAATACTAACTCAACATTAAGTCATTTTTAGAATTTATATTGTCACTCTTATTAATTTTTTTAGGAGCTATAGGCCAACCCATAATTCTTATATCTATAAAAGACCAAAAACTTTAATTAATCAATTTGTATTATTTGACAAATTATCACGATAAAAGTATATTTTGGAATTATTTGTTTTCGATAATTTTCAAAAGGTATTTATAAAACACTGAGGACTTTCATGTGGCAGGATTTTATCCTTTATAGAGCTAGCTAAATAGAGTCTATGAACATATATTACAAAGTTATACTTTTTATTTTAATTTAACAACTCAAACACATCGTTTAATATTACTTATGTGATTTCTTGAAAATAATTTACTTATTGACACAAGGAACACGCGCAAAGCGCGTACCCTAAAACTAGTATATATCTAATTGTCTATTTGATGTTTGGTGAGGGGAGCTTTAAAGCAACGTAAGGTCACGGGTTCGAGGCGTAGAATCAATTATTGATGCTTGCGCCAGGGCAAATCTACGTAAGTCATACTCTTTTGGGATACGGCCTTAATGCGGATCCTATGTAAACGAGAATGTTTCGCGCACTGAACTGCCCCTTTTTATCTATGTGATGTTTGGCCCCCTCTAAAGTTTAAGAGCAATTGTACAAAATTAGCAAAGGTCCTTTTTTAATTTCATGTGAGACCTGCCATTTTTTTTTTGCGTGAAAAACACAAAAGAAGTTTTATATCCATGAGTATGCAGAAATTAATGCTCAGAAAGAAGTTACTATGTAATTGGTTCTTTTTCTCTACGTTTATAATTTGTACATAGGTTCTATATATGCATACATCGATCTTCAGCTACACTTCTCCGACAACTAGTCAAACGAAGTTTTTCAGAAAAATCTATGTAGAAAGGTGACCTTTTGATGCATCTATTGCAATAAGTTCATGCAGATTTTGTTAGATTTTCCTAATTATATGTGTAATCCAATAAGCTTAAGGTCAATAATTAATACTCCGTATTTACTAAAGCGCAGAACTAGTCCGTTTGATCGGTTACTTAATAGATATACCAGATCAATCGAATTTTTATAAATTGATCCTCCCTCTACCCATTAGGATTATCACTTTTTGCTAATTGTGCTTGGTCCCTGAATTATGCATGAATTGTACATTTGGTTCTTATTGTGGCCAACTATGTACGTTAGACTTCCTATTCGCAGAATTTATTCTTTTGATCAATCTACTAATAAATTCATGCAAATTTCATCAATTGAAAGCACATAACAACAACATCATCTCTAGTGTGATCTCAGAAATGAGGTATGAAGAAGTAGGGTGTATGCAAACTTTATTCTTGTCTTGTGTAAGATAGAGAGATTATTTTCGACATAACCCTCAGCTCAAAAAAAGTGTTTTCAAAACATATTTGAAAAAAAGAAGAAGAGAAAAATAAACTATGATAAAAATACCAGGGAAAGAAAATTATTAACAGCAAAAATAGTAAAGATAAAAGAAAAAGTAGAGATAAAATTGATGAATAAGATACATAATAGAATAATAATATTGATACTGGTTAGGAGAAGAGAGGGCAGGGGATGTGCTCTAAAGTCTAAACTAGAACTATATTCTTTTACATAAAAGAGAGAAGTTGCTCAAGTACCTACTAATATTCTACCCTTATCCTCAACCTTCATGCTCTCCTATTTAGGGTCATAGTCTTAGTGAGCTGGAGATGTGTCATGTTCTGTCTAATTAATCACCTCTCCTCAACTCTTCCTAGCTCGGTCTACCTCTACCTCGCCTTAGATCTAACATTGCCAACCTCTTGCACCTCCTCACTAGGGCATTTGTGCTCCTCCTCTTCAAATGCCCAAACTATCTCATACTCGCTTTTCGTATCTTGTCTACTACGGAGGTCACTCCCGCCTTGTCCCGTATATCTTCTTTCCTAATCTTATCTCTCGTGACATACCACATATCCATCTAAATATTCTCAAATGTTTTTTAATGACATGAGAACAAAAATTGAAATTTATCAATATCCTAGGGACCAACATTGAAAGTTCTCCTTTTTCTTTTTCCCAATTATACCGACCTACTTTACAAAATCTAATGCAAGTGTTATTACAAGAGTTTAACACTTAAAGGTGAGAAAGAGAACACATGAAACGCCCAATTTAAGTCATGATTATGCTCATAGTTTTCTGGTATCCTTTCTTTCCTCCCCCTTCTCCCACTTTCGCCTCTTTTGAGAATTTTTGCATAACTTTTCAACTCTAATATTTTCAGGAAAAAGTTAAGGAAAAAAAATATTTTGTGGAAAAAGTTACGTAAAGGAATATTTCCCATATTTTACAAGACTGACAAATTAAATGTAATCCTGACAAATCTAGTTCAGTCTATAGTCTATACATCTGCGACTCAAGTTGCAAACAAAAGAAAAAACAATCAATACCATTATATTCTTCTATAATTGATCAGAATATTCCAGACTTCATATCATGTTAACCATTGAATTAAAATTAGCCTTATCCAATATGAGGAACTAACTTTAACATGGCTTGTAACGAAAGTGTATTTAACAAGAAGTTGCAAATAAAACTACTACTACTACTTTTCTTCTTTCTCCACATCTAGTTATATCAGGCAGAGCTATTGATACTTTGAAAAAAGGGGCTTTTGTTGAGCTAAATTCCTCCCTATTCGGAAAATTATATATTTTCTTAAAGTATATAGTCGAATATTTTAAATATAGTCGAATCGATAGTTCAATCTCAAGGTAGTTGGGGTGTCTAGTATAAATTTTCGTAGTTCATGTCGCTCCATTCAGTGCCGGCCCAAGGATAAGGCTGCTAAAGCAGATGTTTTGGGCCTCATAATTTTTGGGGCCCCAAATTTTTCTAACAGGTTATATATTAATTTATTTTTAGAATAATATTTAGTGTTTCAAATGAGAAAGTACAAATTTTCATAGTAAAAATGTAGGATTAAATTGTTAATCATAAATTGAAAAAAAATATCTTTTTGGGAATTACTCTCTAGACCATAAATTGAGAAAGGATTCGATTATTAATTCATAACTCAATAAAGGTTAAAACCTTAATACAGTCCCACAACGTGTATATCTCAAGAGAAATTAAATGGATTAGATAAAATTATTAATAACTTTGCATATGAAAAACTAGAAATACAGAATTTAAATGAAATTATATATGAATTTTTCCTTTTATATAAAAAAAGGCCCCTTATTGAGATTTTGCTTTAAGCCTCCATATTTATTGAGCCACCCCTGGCTCCATTTAAACTTATCTTCGTATAATATTGCTATATACATCTGAAAGATTTTTAATACTTATATTTACACCCTGTATATTTCATATACCCCTTTGGAGCAACGGTAAAGTTATTTTCGTGTAACCTATAGGTTATGAATTCGAGCCGTAGAAACAGTCACTAATATCTGCATTAGGGTAGACTGTCTACTATACCCCAATTAAATCAACCAAACATATAGAGATAAAAGTATATCCATGAAACAATTTTCTCATTATTTAATCCCCGTATTATAATTCATGTATAACTTATTTACGACCGAAATGAATCCTTTAAAGTCAGTGGTTATTGATGCAATGAGAAAACGGCCTCTTTATCAATATCCTAGAGGAATGCGCCAAGTGCAGAGTTTTTACACTAATTAGAGATTATCAATGTCAAATTCATAATCTCTGTTTTAAAAGGCGTTTTTGGGGCGAGTTCCTGGGTGAGGCGTACCAAAAACGCCCCAGGACGATGGTGTGGGGCGAAAGTATCAAGAGGCGTACGCTCTGCAATTTGGCCCGGGCGTTCGAGGCGCGTTTTTTTAGTAAGGAGTAAGCCCCAGAGACGTTTTCAAATTAAAACAAAATTTGTTGAATTAGTCCTTCATATAATACTCAAATTCTCAAAAGTGAGTTTGTTAATTACTCAAAAATTTTAAAAAGGAACTAAAAAAGTCAAATGTATTAAATTTAAAAGTAAAGACCTTTTTTTATTGATTTAAGCCCTAATTCATGGTTTTCTTGATTTTTTATTTTTACGCTCACGCTTTTTAAAAACACTGTTCATAATTTATCGAGTTTCTAACCCTCAAATAGGGCAAGAGAATCACAATCTTTTTATGTCAATTTGAGCATCATCTCATGGCCTGGAAAGTCAGCATAATAGGAGTATGAGAGTCACATAAGTCAGTAAATGCTACTGTTTTGCTATATTAAAAACTCAAACTGTCAAACATAATGATAATGGAATGCAATTTCTTTAACTTTATGATGATGATGATGATTAGGCCATTAGGCTTAAATGAAATACCAACTTGGAAAAGCGATAACTTTATCCTTTTTGTTTTTTTTGGGTGAAATATAAAACTGGCCTACTGGATAAAACAAATTGCATTCGCTAGACTAAAAGTATATAAAATATGCATATATTTTTTTTATATATAATACACATATATACAAATATATATATATATATATATATATATATATATATATATATATATATATATATATATATATTTAAGATTATTTAAAAATATACATTTCTCTGATTTACACATATATTCGAAATAGGGCAAATGTGTAACTTGCCTTTATTTACTTTATGACTCATTTTTCTTCCTCCTGGTCCCATCACCCCTACCTTTAATCCCCTTTCCTCCTCTCTATTTATCTACCTTTACTAACTCCAATATTTCCCACTTCTTTAGTCATCACCCCTCAAAATACAGAGAGAAAACACAAACACAAGCAACTCTTGTTACTCAACATGGGAAATTATAGGTTTAGATTATCAGATATGATGCCAAATGCTTGGTTTTACAAGCTCAAGGACATGAGCAAAATCAGCAGCAACAGAAGCAAAGGGCATAACCACACCACCTCAATTTCTTCAACATCATCATTCTCATCATCAAATCTTCAATCAGACAAAAAAATAAGACAACCCCACCTCACTACTCACCAAAGAAAATCATATTACATTTCAAGAAACCTCAGTCCAACAAATAACAACCATGAAATATTCTCCCAAAATCCTTCCTCAAACAACCCAAAACTCTCTGACAATAATATTAATTTTTCAAAGAGAAGGCGTAGCACTACAAGGAAAAGAACTAATTCTCCTAAAATTGTTACTTCCTCTGTTTCAGCTAGTTGCAGTTGTCGTGCTTCTCTTGAATCAGTTTGGATTAAACCAGATTCCACCCCTGAAGTTTACCCAAATTCACCTAATTCCTCCTCATCTTCTTCTTTTGAAACATTAGACCCCATAATTTCACTTTCACCATCTTGTGATTGCAGAGTTAATGATATGAACAAAGACTCACTCAATCATATTTCCAAAATTGACCTTCCCCCTATCATAACCAAGCCCGAAAAATTCATCGTTTCGTCACAAGAAAAGGATGAAAAACAGAGGATTTCTACTGTGAGAAGAGTGTCAGTGAGTTCAACAACTGGTGTGAAGCTGAGAACAAACTCTCCAAAAATAACAAACAGCAAGAAAATTCAAGCAGTTAGCAGAAGGAGTGTTAGTTCGAGGAGGAGGAGTAGTAGTGTTTCAGAAAGTTTTGCTGTGGTGAAATCATCTAAAAATCCACAGAAAGATTTTAGAGAGTCAATGGTGGAGATGATAGTGGAAAATAATATAAGGACTTCAAAAGATTTGGAAGAACTTCTTGCTTGTTATCTTTCTTTGAATTCAGATGAGTATCATGATCTTATCATTAAGGTGTTCAAACAAATTTGGTTTGACATTACTGATATTCGGCTGAAGTAAATATAAAAGGTCAGCCCGGTACATAAAACTCGGGTTGTTTGGGGTCCGAAAAAGATTCGGACCACAACTAACTATTGTACGCCCTCATTTCTGGCTATTTTCACGGCTAAAACGACCTGGAGGTTTACTAGTTATGCAAAGCTGCCCTTCTAAGGCTAAAGTAAATATGAATTTATTATTTTCTTTTCTCATAGTTATGATATGTGTATTATAGTAAAAAATTCATAAAGTCGTTTCTCCATGGTTAATTAGAGTTATCGAATTTGAGCCAATAGTTTGAATGTGGAATGAAGAAAACAAATAAAGGTACAAAATCCAATCTTGTAACAATATAATCTGTCTGACTAAGACGTGCTCTTGTACATGAATGGATTAGTACGTGTTGTCTGCTGGTAATGGAGGTAAAACTCATACGCCAAAACAAACGCACCTTCGGCGAAATTTTAATTTGATTCTTTGCTCTAGTATATTATCACCTATTTAATATTTCAATATACTACCTCTTGGTTTCTTTTCTATATTTTTGTTTATGTGTACACTATGTCTTTATTAGTTCGCCTTCTCATTTAATTCTTATGAGTGTTGAAGAAATGGACATTGGGTCTAATTTAACCTCAGAAGTTAGCTCATGAGGTGAAGATTGCTCAAGTCCAGGATACCACCCCATCTCACAGACATTTGAAGCGTGGACAATTGTGGGGGACGAATATCAGAAAATTGGGATATATTGGTCATGCTCTAATACCATGTTAAAGAAATGGACCTTAGATTTAACTTAATCTCAAAAGTTAGTTTATGAGTTAAGGATTGCCAAGTCTATGTAAGAAAATCACTCATTTAACTTAATCTCAAAAGTTTGTTCATGAGTTAAGGATTGCCAAGTCTATGTAAGAAAACCACTCATCTCCTTTATTGTTGACGTGGGATTAAGAGAAGCTTTTGTAGCCATATAAATATTATAAAATACTTAAGATCAATAATTTTAAAAGTCTCAAACTTCATACCTATTATTTAAATTCACATATATAAGAACGGATGGAGTATATACGAATAAATGCTTATATAAAAAATTTATGCTATGATAACATCACCTTTCATTTCTAGTATTGAAGGTGTACATTATGACAACATGTATTAAATTAGGTACTGGTAATTTCTATAGGACTTCCAAGGGAAAGGGCATTATTAATTCACCAAAGCAGTGAAGCAACAGTTTTTTATACCCATAAAGATGAATTAAAAACCTACATGGTATAGTATGCACGGATATACCAGAAAATTTTCTTTAAGAAACATTGTTACCAGACTAAATTAGTAGGTAGGAAGTGTCTATCTAAGAAAAACGACTTCATACTAAGGCTTGAATTTGAAACCGCTTGTTAAGAATGAAGGAGTACTTATCACTCTACTACAACCAGTGACGAAGTCAAAATTTTCATGAAGGGTGTTCAATGTTTAATATATATATGTATAAAAAATAATTTTTACATATATACATAGTATAACTTTCTATATAGCATAGTAAATATATCCGATGAAGAGTGTTGAACACCCTTCACTTAAAGGTGACAAAGGGGTGGTGGGCCGGGCCAGGCCGGGTTGGCAAAAATAGTGACCAACCCGTCACCAATCCGGGCCGATTTTCGGGTTGTACAAACAGGGCTTAACGAGTCTGGGTCCATCCGGTGAAAAATTGAACCGGAATGATTCCGGGCCTATGGGGTCGGGCCGAGCTGGGTTTATGTATTTTCTTTTGTATTTTGTATTACTATCGTAATTTATATTAATATAAAGTAAAAATATAAAACAAAAAAAATAATCTTATAAAAAGAGTATTTGAATAAAGGATTCAAAGGCCTTAAAATTCTAATATTTGAATATTTCATTAAGAATTTAAGATAATAGAATACAATGAAGATGGAAAAAAATTGCACTTATAATTCTTATTTCAAACTTGCAAATTAAAGTTTATATTTAACAACAACTAAATTAACAAAAAAAGAGTAAATTCAAAGTTAAATTATTAAATATAAATCTAGAACTTCAAAGGTTTTGCATTACCTTAGTAAGTTCTTCATAATGAATATGAACTTCTTGGCCATCTTCTGGAGTGTTAAATTCAGATGGGTGACCATGTGTTAATATATCTCCAAGTTCCTCGTCTTCTGGTCTATCGACATCTTCACGTCCGTGATTTCTTCGTTCTGATCTAATCCAATCTCTGAAACATACTAAAACTTCCAAAGCATTGCTTCCCAATGAGTGACGGGTGTCTCCTAGTAGTTGTCTTGCTTGACTAAATGCACTCTCTGATGCAACAGTTGAAATTGGCACATTCAGGACGTTCCGAGCCATAGTGAAAAGAACATGAAATTGCTTTTCATTCTCATGCCACCATCCCAACGGTGAAAATTCCTTAGTGCGAGGCTCTGATTGCTTTTGCAAGTAGAATTGAAGTTCATCAATGTTCCTGCTACTGGTTTGAGTGGAAGGAAATATAGCCCAAATATTATAATCATCAAGGCCTTCATCTTCATCCATATTAGCAGATGTAGTAGCAGTAGTACAATGCATAGTGGGATTAACATTGCCTATATTAATAGCAGCAGCATCAATTATATTTGTATAATAATTATATAATTGTTGTAAATAATCATTTAGCTTGTTCATACAATAATATATAAATATATATGGGGTTTCAGTTGGTCCAATCTCCATATAACTATATAAAACATTAATTAATTGGTGACAATTAGACATCTTTATAGAAGGATTTAAAACAACACCAACTAAGTAAATCGGAGGAATCGAAAAAAAATATTTTTTAAATTTGGCTTGCATTTTTTCAACAGCATCCTTATATTTTTCTTTCTTCTTAAATTTAGAGAGTAGAAAAGAAATTTCAGTTATATGTACTAAAGCCATAGTAACAGTAGGGTAATATGCTCTAGAAAACTCAACAGTAGCTGTATAAAATTTATGTAAAAATTGAACAACATCATTAATGGTCTCCCAAGTATTAGTTGTTAACATACAATTTGGATCAATACAATGTGCATTAGCAGCTTCAGTTATCGGCAATCTATATTTGTAGCAACATTTTCAAAATAAGTATGTATAATTTCATCTAGTAACAATTTCATCTGGTATGAATCTAGGTTTAAGGTTATGCTCCGTACACTTAGTCTTAAATTCCCTAATTCTAGATTGTCTATTATTTCCTTGAATAACACTCACTTCTCTTCTAACATGAGTAATCTCACTCGAAAATAAATCAAGGCCACTTTTAATGATTAAATTATAAATATGGCATGCACATCTAAGAGGAAAAATTTCGTCTATTGGTGGTTTCAAATGCAGTCTTAATTTTTCAAAGAGCTAAATTAGTAATTACTAAAAGTGTTATTTTTTTAAAAAAAATTGCCCAAAAAAGGGCTATTCTTGCAAAATATCCGTTGGGCAACGGTCAAATTGGAAAATGAATATTGCCAATGGTCAAATGATTTTTAAAAAATCAGAAATTAGCAGTTGAACCGGGCCGGTTAATCGGTTCAACAGTAATTTTAGTATACTGGTTTTGACCGGTCCGGTTAACCGGAAAAAAAAAAACGAACCAACCCCCAAACCCAGCCCTATCCGGCCCCCTACTACCGGTCATGGCCGGTCCAGATTAATATCGATCTGGGTCGGTCCGAAACCGGATCAACCTGGCCCATTAAACACCTTTACCTTCACTTTATGCGCCTACGCCACTGACCAAACTCTTGTTAGGTATTAAATTTCATTACTACTATTGTAAGTTAGTAACTGATTTGTAATTTGTATCTACAGGAAAAGGGCCTCACACCTATTAGTACTAACTCGCTGACATTTTTTTAATCAATCTCTAGCTACAGGACCAAAAGAAGATACCCTTTTAGGACAAGTTTTCAGTTTCTAATGTATTTTCTACCTCAGAATCTTATAGGTTTTGCTCTGACACTATCTTCAGCTAGCTTTAATTAAGTCACTCCTCACATAGCATAATACATGCAAAAGGTAAATATAGACAGAAAGGCTACTGAGAGAAGGATTCAAACTATTCTATGTAAGTTTCTGTATCTTTCATTTGTTTATAAATACAAGTTTTCAAATTTTATGTACTGTGAGTCCGCACGGGCTTAAAGAAGCTTTTGCAATTTCTGCATTTCATCTAAAGTTAAGAAGAGGAGTTTGGGTACAGAAGCAAAAGTTGCTTCGAAAGTTACAAAAGTTTCTGTCCATTTTTCAAACCTAAAAAAGCTATATCTAGAGTTTATATTTAATTTAGATAAATATGTGTACAACCATTAGAGTAGCGGATTCACGATTTAAATTCTATGAGTTCAACATTTAAGATTTTTAGAATTGAACTTATTAAATTTTTAAAGTTATAGTTCATATTTACTATATTTTTATTTATAAATTTAATAAATTTTTATACTTAAATGTATACTTCGTCTCGAAAATTATGGTTCAACTGAACCCGTCACTTTAATACTACATCCGCCCTGTGTTGAGGGATTGCAAAATGTGTTTTAATTTAGTAGCTAACTAAAAAAAAAGGTTTAGGTTCTATATATGTCTGATGGTATAAAAATTAGTACTACTATTTAACTTGCATCTTATAAAAGTCACTGCTATAGTTATCGCACTTTGACATAACTACGCATTTGTTTTTTCACAGCTAACGGCTAAAATCACCATTTGAAATTATATTCTTTTAAGGGATTTTCCATGTTTCAAACACATATATGCATGCTCATGTATAAACTTTAATCTAAAAAAGCTTAGTGTAAACCCAAATATGTGATCCCAAAAGTTCTTTTATTTGAAAAGGCATAGTGTAAGAGGAGGCTTTTATCCGGATTATGTCCTCACTTTAAGTAACAAAAGGAAAACAAGAATGATTACGTTGTTATCTGCCTATTGATCGATAGTACTCTCGGTGGTGCTACTGTATAGGATGAAAAATGAGGTCGTCGGACACGTGAAATCCAAGACGGGATAACCGAAGATCGAAAGCAGTTATTTCGCTTGTCACCGGAAAGGATAATGTTCATAAAGGCGTGTTAAATGCTCTGCATTTGGGAGCATTTAATAGGAGATATTTTGCAGTATTAAGAGCGACGGTCCGTTACAGAGAATGACATTTATGTTCATCGTTACGTCTTCATCAATGACCCTCATAATTGACATTAAAGGAGGACATGATCCTAGGACCTCCTTCCCTAAACATAACTATAAATAGTGATCTCAGTTATCATTGTAAGGGACACGAATTCTCTAGCAAAACTTATACTGTATTCTACACAAAGCATAATTCAATCTTATTTTCTTGCTCTTTGATCTCATCATTGTTGTGCTTGGAAACCTTGTTCCCGGAACTATCATCTTTGCTATTTCATCTACATTTTAAGGCTAAGTATTATATATTTCTTCAACTATTGCATTATTTCAGGATCAAATTAGTTCACTTGTCTAGAAATCACGTACAAATTCAATTGTACCATCTTACAGGTAAACAGTTTGGCACCCACCGTGGGGCCTAGACAGTCGTGCAATTAAATTGATCCTTGCCTTTTTTACTAACGCGATTTGATTATTTTGTCTTAGAAAAAATTATTAAAAAATAGCAGATAACACTGTTAACAACACGCACAACCCTGAAATTCAAGGGGATCAGCCTCATTTCGAGAATTCAATCAGTGACACCCGCAACGAGGGAAATGACACCATGTCGGTGCATGGTAGGCAGAACCCTTGACAGGTTCAAGAGACAACTCCCGATGATGCTGACGAGGAGCATGTCGTGGATGCGGTGAGGGTCCTGTGAGAACAACAGGCAATCATTCTAGGCCATCACACGCGGCAGGATTAGGTTATGACAGAACTAAAGCAGGCGCTATCGGGGCTTCAAATAATACAAACAGACGAGATCCAATTCCTCCCGGTATTCCCGCAAACTAAACTACGCAGAGAGTCGACAACAACACTCCTAGGGGCGAAGTTGGCTCCGATGGGGCCGGAGGGAGTAGATCCGGTCTCAGCAACGAGAACGACCCGTTCAAAAATAAACTTTTACGGTTTATGAGGGAAGTAAATGCCCGCATGGACCAGATCTCGGGCGCGCCACCAATATTGAAAGGCCCAGACTTGAAAAAGTATACTCAAATGTCGTACAAGCCGAGCGCGTCACCTGAACTAATTCCAAAGCGGTTCAAAATGCCTGAAGTACCGAAGTATTATAGGACTTATACCCACATGAGCATCTTACCACCTATACAACGACAGTAAAAGGAAATGATTTAGCTCCTCACGAAATTGAATCTATGTTGCTAAAAAAATTTGGAGAAACTCTCACGAGGGGAGCCCTAAAGTGGTATTCATTGTTACCCGAGCATTCTATAGATTCCTTTGAGATGCTCGCGGATTCTTTCATCAAGGCACATACCGGTGCCAGAAAATTACAATCCCGAAAGGCCGACATATTCAGGATCGCACAGGGAGAATCTGAATTACTACGAGAGTTCGTTACCCGATTCCAGAAAGAAAGAATGTTGCTCCCGGCTGTCCCGGATGAATAAGCAGCTGAAGCATTCACCAAAGGATTGAATCCGAGAAACTCAGACGCTTCCAGGAAGCTGAAGGAGAGCCTGCTTGAGTTTCAAGCAAAAACTTGGGCAGATGTCCACAACCGGTATGAGTCAAAGATAAGGATCGAAGTTGACCAAGTCGGTTCCACATCATCGGCCAAATGACGGGATAAGAGTAGAGAAAAATCAAAGGATGTCTACGACGCAAACAGACGAACTTCAAGGGGCCGGTGTTTTCCCTACGAGCGGACTGAAGGCCGTGGCAGAAACTTTCGGGCAACAAACAAGTTCATCATTGACAGAGGGATCGATCGTGGCCGAAACGATAGATCACTCGAGGATAAGGAGACGTCGGGGTCTCGGGATCCTTCTTACTCAAGTTATCGGAATATAACTTCAACGTCAGTATAGTGGAGTTTGTGTCACCCATGAGAAATATTAAAGATGCACGATTCTCGAGGCATATGAGATCTGATTCCAGCCAGAGAGATCCCAACTTATGGTGCAAGTACCATGGGATAAACGGTCACCGGACAGGGGACTGTCGGCACCTCCTGGAAGAAGTGGCTACACTATTGAAGAATGATCACCTCAGAGAATTCTTGAGTGACCGAGCTAAGAATAATTATGGTCGTAATAGAGACAACACGGAACCTTCGAAAGCAAGAGAAGAACCACCGCGCCAAACGATCAATATAATCTTCGGGGGGTCAACTTCTCGGCATCAAAGAAGATGAAAGAATCAATAACTCACAGTAAAAGATTCCGGGAAGACGATATCACTTTCACGGAGGAGGACGCGGACGAATTATTGTTACCATACAACGACGCACTTGTAATTTCTTTAAATGTGTTAGATTTTAAGATTAAATATGTTCTAATGGATCCAGGAAGTTCGGCTAATATCATACAATGGAGAGTATTGGAGCAAGTTAAACCCACTAGAAGCATTATTCCGGCAACAAAGCTCATCGTAAGATTCACCCTTGAAGAGCGTGACAACCCTAGGAGAAATTTTGCTGCCCACGAATGCTGAAGGAGTAATGAAAACTACTTTCTTCGAAATGGTAGATGGTGACATGGCTTACAACATCATCCTGGGAAGGCCATGGTTACACGAGATGAAAGTTGTACCCTCAACATATCACCAATTGCTGAAGTTTCCAACACCCGAAGGAATCAAGCAGATAAGAGGTGATCAACCAGCAGCAAGGGAGATGGATGTAATCTCAGTTTCCAGTAGCAAAGGGAAGGAATGCACGGCATAGAAATTACATGAACCATCACCTATTCCCGAGCTAGAAGGAGTTAGCCCGGAGGCAGAGCCGTCGGAACAATATTAAGTGCCATTATATTTCCAAATTCCATAAGAGACGGATGCAACGAAGTCCACGACGGAGGAACTAGAGCAAGTTGCATTGTTCAAGGAATTCCTGGAAAGAAAATTCCATTTGGGGACAGGACTGCACCCGGAGCTCATGTCTGGTTTTATTGAATTCCTTAAATTTAATGCTGATTATTTTGTATGGTCGCACGAGGATATGACAGGTATCCCGACGGAAAGAGCCATGCACAAGCTGAGTTTAAATCCCAACGTACCTCCGGTAAGGCAGAAAAAATGCCCTATTGCCGAAGCCAAGAATAAATTCGTCAAAGAAGAGGTAACCTACTTACTTAAAATCGGTTCGGTCCAGTAGGTAAGATATCCAGACTGGCTAGCCAATGTAGTAGTAGTTCCTAAGAAGAACAATAAATTTTGCATGTGTGTAGACTATAAAGACCTTAATAAGGCGTGCTCGAAAGACTCGTTCCCGCTGCCAAATATCGATCAAATGATTGATGCCACGACCGGGCCCGAGTTGATGAGTTTCCTCGATGCTTATTCCGGGTACAAACAAATCAAGATGAACCCGAAAGATCAGGAAAAAACTTTATTTATAACGAATTCGGTACATATTGTTACGATATAATGACCTTCGGGGTGATAAATGCCGGAGCCACTTATTAATGGCTCGTAAACAAGACTTTAAAACAAATAGGAAAGACTATGGAAGCTTACATAGACGATATGCTCGTTAAGTATTTAAATGCAGGTGACTATCTCAAGCATTTGCAAGAAACATTCGACATCCTGAGGAAGCATAACATGAAGATTAATCCCGAGAAGTGCGCGTTCGGGGTCAGTTTTGGTAAGTTTCTGGGATTTCTCGTCTCACAAAGGGGAATGGAGGTAAACCCTGACCAAATCAAGGCCATAGAGGATATCCCGGATCAATTGTCAAACGTAAAGGAAGTCCAAAGGCTCACAGGAAGATTAGCAGCTTTGAACAGGATTATTTCCCGGTCATCGGAAAAATATCATCTCTTCTTCACACTACTCAAAAAGAAGAAGAATTTTGAATGTACACCAGAGTGCCAACAAGCTTTGAGGGATATGAATAAGTACTTATCAAGCCCTCCATTACTCTCAAAACCAAAAGAAGGTGAAATATTGCTAGTCTACCTCACAGTTTTAGAAGTTGTGGTAAGTGCAGTTTTAGTCCGGGAGGACGAAGGTACGCAATTTCTCTTTTATTACGTTAGCAAAATTTTAACGGGAGTAGAAACTCGCAACCCACATTTAGAAAAACTGGCCTTAGCTCTCGTAGTCGCCACTCGGAAGTTGAAGCCTTACTTCCAATGTCACCCGATAGCTGTGATGAGTACTTTCCCTTTGCGAAATATTCTCCACAAACCCGAGCTCTTGGGCAGATTGGCCAAATGGGCCATCGAAATGAGTGAGTTCGACATAGAATATAAATCAAGGACTGCAATTTAGTCACAAGTCTTGGCTGATTTCGTGGCCAATTTTAGTCCGGGACTACTGCCTCTGGCAACCAAGGAGGAAGTAATGGTGTCGGAATAGACATCAGGGGTCTGGACCTTATTTACGGATGGAGCTTCCAACATAAAAGGGTCTGGACTCGGAATAGTTTTTATCATAACTTCGGGGGAAACCCTAAGGCAAGTCATTAGAACAATCCCTTTAACTAACAATGAAGCAGAGTATAAAGCTTTGATTGCAGTGCTCGAATTGGCCCGGAGACTTGATTCCGAGGTTATCAATATTAAATGTGACTCACATCTGGTAGTAAATCAGGTCTACGGGATCTTTGATGCCAAAGAAAAAAGTATGCAACAATACGTGGTAAAGGTCCAGGCTCTTTTGGCGTAATTCTGGGAGTGGTCAATTACTCACATCCCGAGGGAGGATAACGTAGAAGAGGATGCATTAGTAAACATAGGACCATCGACGGAAATAAAGGAATCAGAATCCAGAACGATAGTACAACTGATGAGCTCAGTCCTGGATACAGATGGCTATTATGAGGTAAATTCGACTAGTCTGGTCTAGTACTGGAGAAATGAAATAATAAACTATCTCGAGCACGGGAAGTTTCCCGAAGACCCCAAAGCATCACGGGCGTTACGCGCCAAAGCTGCACGTTATAGCTTCAAGAGAGGCCAATTGTATAGAAAATCCTTCCAAGGCCCGCTGGCCCGATGCCAGAAGCTAATTATGTCATAAGAGAAGTCCATTAAGGGATATGTGACAATCACTCGGGCACAGATTCTTTGGTGCTAAAGAAGGTACGGGCGGGATATTACTGTCTTCGCATGGAACAAGACGCTAAATACTTCGTACGAAAATGTGATAAGTGCCAACGCTATGCACCACTAGTACAAAAACCGGCAGAAATCTTACATTTGGTTTTGTCCCGATGGCCATTCATGAAATAGGGGATAGGCGTCGTCGGACCGCTGCCACCGGCTCCCGGGAAGGTAAGGTTTCTTTTAATTTTGACTAACTATTTTTCTAAATGGGTAGAGGAAGGTCCTTATCCGAAGATCGGAGAACGCGAAGTAGTCGATTTCCCGTGGGGAAATATAATTTGCAGATTCAAAATACCAAAAGAAATAGCATGCAATAATGGGCCCTAGTTTATCAGTGCAAAAGTTTCAAAGTTCCTCGAAGATTTGACGATAAAGAGGATCACATCTTCCCCTTATCATCCGAGCGCAAACGATCAAGCATAGTCAATAAACAAAGTGATTATTCAAAACCTCAAGAAAAGGTTAGAAGCGGTAAAAAGCAGATGGACCGAAGAATTGTCCGTAGTTCTATGGGCCTACTGAACAACGGCCAAATCGAGTACAGGAGAAACTCATTTTTCCCTTGTGTATGGTGCAGAAGCCCTAATCCTGGTGGAAGTAGGTGAACCCACTTTGAGATATTTTCGGGCAAATAAAGAATCGAATAACGAAGCGATGCTAATCAACTTGGAACTGCTCGAGGAATGCAGGGACTTGGCACAAGTAAGAATAGTAACTCAAAAGTAGAGAATTGAGCGATATTATAATCGAAGAGCCAACTTTCGTCATTTCAAAGTAGGAAACTTAGTTCTCAGGAAAGTAACCCAAAATACTCGAGAGCTCAACGCAGGGAAGCTAGGTCTAACGTGGGAAGGTCCCTACCGGATTTCAGCTATCACTGGGAAAAGATCATACGAGTTAGAGAACTAGAATGGAGACAAGTTGCCTAGCAACTGGAACGTGGCACACCTCAAAAGATATTATTGCTGATGAACATTATTCAAGCGGAAAGTGTGTGCTGCACTCTTTTTCCCTTCGTTCAGTTTTGTCCCAATTGGGTTTTTCGGGCAAGGTTTTTAATGAGACAACAGAAGAGCATACTATGAAGACTGCAGCAATAAGACCTTTGATAGCAAGGCAAACGAGCAAACTTACACTCGGGGATGGTTAGATAATCTTTGGATCGATAGCAAATTCCCACTGGGAAGTTAAGTTTGCTATCGAACAAAGGTTACCCAACTATTCATGAGCACGAACCACTAGAGAGTTGTTAGATATTCCTTCGCTCGATAGCATAAATTCCTGAGGGAAAATAAAGTTGTGTTGCCAAGTTGAGGATTATCTAGCAATTTATTAGTGGAATCTTTGAAGGTACAAGACTTCCAGTGTTCCAATTCTCACTCTTCGCATTCGAACACTGGAGGGGGGAATGATATGAGGATACAGCAATAACGACTGCCACGTTAATCGAGGAATAAAATTTTGGAAACTAAATGCATCATCAGGACTGGGGACTGCACAGCCAGCCCCGTAGAAAAAAGTTGTACACGATAGGCCACAAGTAATGGCAATTTCTTTTTAGTATAGCAAATGCTTATGTATCTTTTAAAAATAAAAGGAATAAAATGAAATTCTTTTGTTTTTATCTTGTTTCTCGTCTGAAGGATGAATAAACTTTGTCATTTGAAAGTTAAACAAGTACTTCAAACGTTAGTGCCGTAATGAACATGAGACGTCCTCTTCAAGAGCACCGTAAATATAAGAGGGCCTCCTCTTATAAAAACCCTCACGTTAAAGGGCTGGTTCCAGAAGAATCTATGTCCGGAATCAAATATGCCTTCAGGGAAAAATATACTCGAAGCCACATATGAAAAGGACGCAAAAAGTAAACTTGCGCAAATACTTATAGAAACCCTCACGTAAAAGAGATAATGCTCGGAACCAAAATGCTTCGAGGAAAACACATTCAAGACTACACATAGTAAAGCGCAAACAAGAAAATGTGTGCCGAACTCTTGAGCAAATGCAAAGATTAAAGACTTGCATGGATATTCAAACAAAAGTAAGACTCAAACGATACTTGAGAAAAAATATGTCTTTATTTACAAGAACGTACCAAAACGGGAAAAGTTCAAAATGGGTAAAAGAAAATAATAGCTAAACTGCAGCGCCTCCAGAACTAGGAGGAAAAGAAGTGTCCGCATTCCCGGGAGAAGTTGGTGAGTCCACCGATGGCTCAACGTTTTCCCCAGTTTGGTCTTCAACATCGTCACCTTCCGATCCCTCTTTAGGTTCCAAAAACCCTGAACCGAAACCAGAAGAACCAGGAGCATCAGAATGCACTGGGAGTCCATTTTTAGCAGCTAACTCAAGCTCTCGGCCCTTAGCAATTTCGGCATCAAAGTCGATGATACCAGCTTTGGCCTCATCCAAGTTTTTTCTCCTCATGTTGTACATAGCATAAGTTTTTTCAACAACGAGGGAAGTCGCTCGGTGCTTAAGTTCTTATTTGAGTTGGGTAACTTCGGCAGAAAGGCTTTTCCGGGCGGACCTAGTAGATTTGAGGTTGACGTCAAGGTCGCGGACAGTTGAACTAAAGAGTCTATTATGCTCGATAGTTTTCTTATACTTCTCTTCTAGCTGGGCGTGTTTCACCCCCACAACAGTAAGCTCTTTGAGTTTGGAGTTCAAGGCTGCTTCTAAGTTAGTTACTTTTTCAGCAGTAGCAGCCTCGCGCTCAGTTGCAGCAAGAACGACATCCTGGACTTTAGCCCATTTGGCCTTAGATTCGTCAATACTAACCCTCACCGGGCCAATTTCTTTATTTCTTGGCTAAGGGTTACCACCTCTTGCTCACTTTACTGCAAGCGAGCCTCCAAAGTAACAGCCTCAGTAGCTTTGGTTTCCAGTTCCGAGAGGTAGAGAACAGTTTGGTCTCGCTCCACCAAAAGCTGATTCCGTTCGAAAGTAAATTCTTCCTTTTCACGAATCAACCTTTGAAGGCCCTTAGATATAAGAAAGTTGGCCTACAAAACAAGAAGAAGTAAAACTTAGAATGCATTCATACAAAAGTAGAAGAAATAATGTAGGAAGAAAAGAGCGTACCGCTGCGGCGTTATGTAAGGCATTGTTCAACAATCACTCTCCCGCGCCTGGATCTTTTTCCAGTCTTTTTATGAAGCCAAAGGCTTCAGATAGTTAGCAAACTCCATCGACCGGGATAGCAAGTTGCATCCGGTAGAGACCGAAAGAGTAACGTTCCTCCTCCTTAATGGATCTTCAGAAGGAGCAGCATAATTTTGCCCCAAAATCCTATGAACTGGGGACTGTGGAGGAGGAACACCTTCTTCATGGTCAGACACGACTGATGGAGGTGAAGTAGCAATTGTTGGTGGAAGAGTAGATGAATATGGAAATGATGTAGTAGATGCTGGTGTTGGTGAAGGTGGAGATGAAGCTGATGGAGTTGAAGAGTGAGAAGCAACTGCATCAAATGCAGTGCTGGCTGTTGGATGCTCGCCAACCAATGACGGCAAGGACCTTGTACTCAACCCCATAGCATCGGTTACAGCAATTGGGGTTCGAAAATGAGAGTTGGTATTTTCCACCAAATCATATTCTCCCCAAAGTGTCGAGACATCATCTTCGGTTAGTGTAACTATCTCAACAGGTCGAGCATCATGTTGAGATGATGAGGATTGCCGCCTTCTATGTAGATTAGCTCCCTCATCACTAGCTTCTTCATCATCATCAATCATCACGGTGTTTATGACCGGTCCGGAAGTAGGACCAGTCGTCATCGCCACCGGAGATGACTCAGGAGCATCAGTCTTTGCTTTTTATGCTTTTCCCCATTCGCGGAGGAATGCCTTCTCTTTGGTTGCTCATCCTCTGGTCGGGGACTCCTTAAAGAAGTGTTTGCGCCCGAAATAGGCTCGGAGATACCTGTTCGAGTAAGTGCTTCCTGAAGTAGCCTCGCTGCATCAGCAGGATCAACCAAAATGTCCTCCTTAGGGAGAGTAACAGAGCCCGTAGACCTAATTTCGTGAACAAGTGAGAAGGGTTCAACCAAATTTTCCATATACAAAAAAATGGAAACAAGGTAAATTAAAATTATCATGATTTTTGGCCTTCCACCCGTATTTAAGGGCCAATTATTTCCACAATCAAATTTCGGGCGTCGTGGCTTCCAATATCTTCTGAACCCACCGATCTAGACCTTCTACCACTAGTGGGATCCATCAAGTTGCTAAAACATGCGAAGGGTGAAGAGTTGATACGACCATAAAAGAATATCTAGTGAAAAGAAATACTAAACAAAGAGCTTACGAGTGCGGTTCCAAGTGACCGGAAAGGATGAAGCCGTTGTCGGAACGATATTGTTGGTGGCGATTGCAACGAACCGTTCCATCCACCCACGGTCGTTGTCATCATCCATGCTAGACAGCAAAGCATGATGGCCACGCTTGCAGAGGTTTATCATTCCCCCGCGGAAGATTTTGGGAGAATAGAGATTCATCATATGAGCTAAGGTTATCTCCTCTCCAATTTTCTGGCACAAACGTCGAAGACAGGCGACCGTCCTCCACACTGAAGGGCTTACCTGTGCCAAACATACTTGGTAGCGAAGGCAAAACTCCGCAATCACAGAATCAAGCTCTCCGCTTAAAGAAAATACACCCAAAGTAAAGGGATACATGTAAAAGTATGTAAAACCTTCCCTGGTAAGAGTCACTCGCTCCGATAGATCTGGAGCAATGATATCCAACTCATAGAAGCGACAGTCTTCCTTCACAGGAGAAATACTGGAAGGACGAATGGAAGAAAGGTACCTGCTAACAGCCCATGTACGAGGGTTAGCAATAGAGAATTTCTCTTCAAGGTCTTTTGTGATACTAAGTTTTCTTGGGATGATGGAACTCACCGTTGGAGGAGCAAAATCCTCGGTTTTATTCCTGTTCTTTGAAGAACCAGCACGCTTGGAGGAAGAAGCCATTGAAAAAGATGAAGGAAAAGGTTTTGTGTTTGAAGAGAATTAGAGAAAGGATTGAAAACAAAGATGCAAATCGGAAGCTCGAGAAATTATGAAATGCAAAGGAAAAGAATGTTGCGTATAAGCAAAATTTTGGCGGCTAAATTCATGGCCATGATTATCTCGATAATCGGCAAAAGTTGTACTGAATCACGGGATGATGCGTGTTCGGGGCATTAAATATGGAGAGACGTGCGTCTAATTAACTGTCAGGAACTTTCAGATGGAGTTATAGTAATTCCCGTCAAAAAGGTATTTCTATCAACTTTCCGGTAATACAAAGTTATATCATCGGAAAGCATAGGAACTATCTATATAGGGTGAAATATGATACGACACGTGGTCGTCTAAAGGGAGGACATGTGGAATCCAAGGCGGGGATGGTCGAAGACCGAACACAATCATTCCGCTTGTTACCGCAAATGATAACGTTCATAAAGGTGTGTTAAATGCTCTGCACCCGGTAGCATTTAATAGGAGATATTCTGCAACATTAAGAGCGACAGTCCGTTACAGAGAATTTGACATTTATGTTCACCGTTACGTCTTCATCAATGACCCTCATAATTGACATTAAAGGATGACATAATCCTAGGACCTCCTTCCCTAGACATAGTTATAAATAGTTAGCTCAGTTATCATTGTAAGGGACACGAATTCTCTAGCAAACTTATACTGTATTCTACACGAAGTATAATTCAATCTTATTTTCTTGCTCTTTGATTTCATCATTGCTGTGCTTGGAAACCTTGTTCCCGGAACTATCATCTCTGTTATTTCATTTACATTTTAAGGCTAAGTATTATACATTTATTCAATTATTGCACTATTTCAGGATCAAAGTAGTTCACTTGTTTAGAAACCACGTACAAATTCAATTAATTAAAAAATTGCACATTTGCACTCTACGTAGGCACCAAGTTTGAAATGCAAGTTTTATGAAATACTAGCATTTTAAGTGGAGTAACTCAGAAGTTTCTATAATGTTTATTACAGTAATTAATTATTAAAAAAGGCAGCTATGTGCATAACGCATCTTGCGTTAACATAGAGTTTGGAAAATTACCGCATTTCAAGAAGTGTGATGTAGTCGGTCTACTTTAACGCAAATATTAGTAGCTGGTTCCATACACAGGCGGATCCAGGATCTAAATTTTATGGATTCTATTTTTAAGATTTTTAGCATTGAACACATTATAATTTTAAAATTATAGGTTCATATCTACCATTTATTTTAATTATGATAGATTTTACATATAAATTGATGTTCCGCGTCGAAAGTTATGAGTTCAATTGAACCCGTACTTATAGTGCTATATTCACCTCTGATTTCACAGCTCGAACCCGTAAACTATAGGTCATATAGAGATAACTTTATCGTTCCCCAGAGCTTCCTTCTTTATAGTCATTATTAATTTATTTTATTTTGTTTAAAATCTAGAAGATGAATATGAAGTGCGATTGAATCATACTAATTTAAAGATAAAAATCAACTTAATTATAATCAGCTTTCTATAATTTCATTACTTTTTACTAGACCCAAGTAGGGTGTTCATGGTTCGGTTTGGATCGGTCTTTCCCTAAAAAAAAAAAATCAAACCAAGTAAGTCGATTTTTAAAATATTGGAACCAAACTCAACTAATTAAGTCGGTTTTTTATCGATTCGGTTTTTGTCGATTTTTGTCGGGTTTTCGGGGTTTTCGGTTATTTATCAGTTTTTTCTTAAATATGAGTCATACACTAGCAAACACATATTCTGACGACTACATTTTCGACGTAACTCTATCAAACCAATTGCTCTTTGAGAAATCTATCATTTACCAAGATATATTGATGATAATTGAATCAAATAGTGATGAATACTTTAAGTACTTATTTAAAAATTGATTATTTTTAATATGAAATAAATTCTTTTACATAGCAAAAGAAAACTACCAATCAAACTAGAATGTAAAGGCAAAGAATTAGATTATTATAATAGCAAAGGACTAGACTAAAAATACAAATGACTAATATGTACCATAAAATTTTAGAAACTTTATATATATATATATATATATATATATAATAAATTTAAATAACTACTTCTATAGTCGGCTTGGTTCGATTTTTTCGGTTATTTTTTTTTATTAAAATCAAAACCAAACCAAACCAAACCAAATTTGATCGGTTTTAAAATTCAAAACCAAAATCAAACCAAACCTAAAATATATCGGTTTTCGATTTGGTTCGATTTTTCGGATTTTTATGAACACCCCTAGACCCAAGTATCATGAAAGTTTCCACTGCCCATGATGTGATTCTTGTTGGTCGAACAATTATAAGGAGTATAATTTTGGGAAATCACAACTCAATTCTTGTAAACTTGTTTTCAACTTATTTTTGAGCTAATGGTGTTATTTATGTCTTTGAATTCTTTTATTGTATTTGTAGGGAACTTATAATTTTTATAGGGTTGAGAAACTCATTGTTCTAATAGATTTGGAAAAGAAAAAATTATTGTATTTGTTGAATTGGAATTTTTTTTCTTATAGCTTTGAGACTATGTGGGATTTATATACAAGAGTCGTAATTAGTAATTCTATAAAGTGTACTGTACTTTTCTTTTCATTTATAATAAAAATCTATCTGCTTCTGCCATAAATTCTTATGTTATTTTTTCTTCTTTATTTGCTTTGTGTGTAATTGTAGTGTTATTTGTATATCATGCCCCTTTACAATTTTGAATTTAAGAAAATGACTTTTTTAGATCTCTTGTGTGTAAAAGACAGATCTCTTACGTGTAAAAATAAAGCTCTTATGTATACTAAAAACAAGTTTGTAAATAAATAAAAAAAATCAATTGACCCGTATATGCATGCTAGTTAAATGAATAGGAATTAAGTTGACAAAGATTTGTGGAGAGTGACGAAATAATAGGATTAATTAACTGTTTCTTGTTTTTGGAGCATTCAATAATGCAAGTGAAAGGTAATCAATGATTGTGGAAAGTAATAAAATATGGAAATATCAAAAAAAAGAAAAAGAAAAAGGGGGAGTATCTTTCAGAAAATAGAAGGGCACTATCACTAATCAGCAAAAAGGCAACTTGTCCTAATTAAAGGCTCATAAAACAATGGCTATGAATTTTCCATGCGTGGGATTTCTCCCTGTCATATCGCATACCTAAAAGTAATTAGTAGAAAAATCATCTACTTTTTAATTGTTTTATTTTCAGATGAAACAATTTATACAATTCAATATGGTATTAATGAAGTAAAGATCTCAAATTTAACTAGCATTGCTCTCGGTCAACAAAATATTTTAATATTCGGCCTAAAAGAACAAAAAAAAAAGAAAGCCAAATTTGCACGTACGGGAGTAATTCCATCTATAAGAACAAATAAGTTGAAATATTCAACTTGTAACAATTTAAGTTTCTAGAGGAGAGTGACGATTCAATACCTTTCACTTGCTTGTAAATTTTAAAAAATCATTATCTACGAAAAGTCATCAAAAAGTCGACGCATTATTATGTTTAAACTAATTTGTCTTAGAAATGACATTTTGCTGGTGAAAGATTCTCACCGACAGCCAAGATTTTGTCTTAATTAGACAACTACCTCTCGTATTTATTTAACTTAATTGGGATCAATTAACCCCTTTTCATTCTTAAATAATTTTTCCAAATTATTCAGTTAGAATACCTAGTCGTACATAGAATAGAATGTCGCTTCCGGCAAGTTAGCAACTTAGCATTAACCTTGCCACTAGAAGAGGAAAATAAGTTTTTTGATGTGTGAGCATAAGTTATTTTAAATGTTTAAGAGCGAATTAAATGTTTCTCTTGATGAGATCTAATACTTGGTTATTGAAAATGCTTTTCTTACCGTAAATTTTCATTAAAAGAGGAATTTTTTTATTTTATTTTATGTGTGAGCAAAAGTTATTTTGAAATAAGACAACAATTAATGTTCATGAAATATTGAATAGATAAAAAAATTGAAAAAAGAAGAAGATGATCGATTTGAAAAAATGGCTTCTATATATGTTGATTTTCTTATATGTTGATTAGGTTTAAATTAAATTGAATTAAACCAAATCATGCACACTCCTAATAACAACCTTACCAGCTAAATCAGAAAGTACAAGTTGCGGAACAATGTATGCAAAGAAATATATAGTCTGCTAGAATCGTATACCGCGTCTCAATCATAAGCTTATTCCTTTATTATTAATTAGAGAATTTCGATACGAGTGGGTATAGAATCACATTTATTAAAGAGTGCATTTATCCCAAATTTGTAATTTTCAGCACGAATTCAATTTAGGAACTCCAACGTAAGTCGCTTATAGCGTCGGACTCATTGACTTTTGGAACAGAGAGGGGACAAATGTTTTTTCAGAAAAGGACCATTCAACTTGCTATATTGTACCATGAGATAGTACGTACATTTCTGATCCTTAATGCACTGGCCATAACAACAAAATCCCCTCAAAGCCACTCATTCAATTGAGGGGCCGAGGCTACGTATTATTTTCCTTTTAGCTGTGGATGCCATACAATTAGTATTGGGCATGACCATAGCGGCCGATGCAGAATTTTCATCGAGAGGTCAAAAAATTTAAAAAATTTAAATATATAAAGAAGCCAAGGGTATTTAACATTTTATATATATATATATATATATATATATATATATATATATATATATATATATAAGTGTGTGTGTAATTTCTCGGTGAAGAGAATTCAGATGAACCCACTTTCGCACTCCTAGTTTCGCACTGAGGCGGCCGTGCTCTAAGGGGTCGTTTAGTTTGAATACGGCTTATGCTGGGATAACTTATGTTGGGATTAGTTATGCTAAGATTAGTTATCCTGGTATTATTTTTTATCCACTGTTTGGTATGTTGTATTAAAAATGATAGTTGCATAATTTCTAAGAAGAAGTTATAAGTTATCCCGGCACTAATTATCCCACCCCTACAAGGTATAAGTTATCCCGGTATTAATTTTAATCCTGGGATAACTTATACCAGGTTTGCTAACCAAACAAAGTATTAAGGTGATATTAAAATTTTATACCAGCACTATATCTACTTATACATCATACCAAACGACCCCTAAATATTATTGTCGAACTCCAAATGTTCCGGTGAATGTAGAGAATGAACTGTTTGTTGCAATCAAAGAAGAGTGTATACAACAACAACAACAACAACAATAACATACCCAGTATAATCCACCTTATGGGACCTGAGAAGGATAGTGTGTATACTGACGGGCATATGCTATATCGAGAGGGGTCACCGGCACCCGTAAAATTCGATAAAAATTTCATGTATACATGTATCTTTCTTTAGAAAATAGTGATATATTAGTAATAAGCATCTATATATACAAAACAGATTTTGGTTGAATTCAAACCTTCAAATTCTGGGTCTGCCTGTGTAAGTATACCTTATCCCTACCTTATGCAGTTAGAGGGACTATTTCGGACAGTCAAAACGAGAGATGCAGCGAGATTTGCTACCACTAAAAGGAGAGGTGCATATAGGAGTCAATGTTACTACCACTAAAATTTTGATCAGCGAGATTTGCTCAAGTTATAATTGCATCCTCACTTCTAACCTGCAAGTTGGAGAGATCAGAGACGTTAAAGTTAAGTAGGAAAATTAAATTTGGAGTAACTTTTGTGCGTATTCATCAATGAATTGTAATATTGGACAATTATAGTTAAGACATTAGCAACTACATGCAAGGGGAAGAGGACAATTCCGACGCCGCCCAAATCCAAAACTAGCACAAACATAAACCTAAGTTTCAATGGACGAAGATTTCTGTCGCTTTTTTGTCTGCCCAAATATTTAGGTACCTCTCCTAATAACTCATAGAATTACTTTCCACACCTAATATCATATTCTATTTGTAGGCTAAACAATCTGCTTTCTTCACGTTCGGCCATGGCAATTTGTCTGCCTTTTAGTTTCCTTCTGTAAATACTTACTCTCAATATTTATATTAAATTAAACAATTTAAATTTTCATAGTTAAAATTAAAGTAAATATATCACTTAATTATGCTTAAGTTATAAATATTTATAAAACAATGTGTGGTCTTTATTTATGGTGTAAACAACCGGTGAAAATATTTAAGTTTTTGATGTTTCCTTATTCGTCTTTTCCTAAGCTAGATCGCACCTAATATTTATCAAAAAGACAAAAAAGATTTTTTTTGTTTCTCACCCGGTGTCCGATACACGTACACACGCAAAAGGAAAAAAGGGAGATAATGGAAGTCACTTCCATTGTCAAATGAGTGTATATTATTCTTACTATTAAAAAAAATTTATGTTTTTTTCCGTCTTAATTTATGTAATAGTGTTTGATTGGATATAAATTTAAAAAAGAAAAATAAATTCTTTTAATCATGAAAATTAGAGTGGCTACTAACGATTGATTGTGAAAGTTGTCTACCATGCAAAGTACCTTTTTCAAGTGAAAAATCTTTTGTTGGTTTGTCATTAGATTTGGTGGGGTGATGAAAGCTGACCTTTAACCTTAGGGGTGCTAGCTCTTTGATTTCATATAACATAATATCAATAAATGATAATTCACAAAATTTTCATCTTTGTAAAATCATCAAATTACCAAACTCAGAAAAATATTCACGATTTAAAACTAAGTGATAGGAAATACCATTGTACCCATTAATATTTTTAAAATATTTTCATTTAAATATACTGTTTACACCAGAACTACTGCTACTAATAATAATAGTAACACACACTGACGTGCCGAATTGGATCTCCGTTGTGGCCCCCTATGAAATAATTGCCCACTTTTTCTCTGCCAAATTATAGCACGAGAGCCTCCTATTTCCCTGCCAAATTACTACTAGTCCTCTATTTTTTCAGAAATTCTAACTAATCGTTTTAACGAGAGCTGTCAAAATAGGTTATGTTGAGTATTGAAGTTTTGATGATTAACAAAGTGTGATAAACTGCTCAAAGAACCAGGTTCTCAATATTGTTATTTAACTGTTGTGAAGAACCAGTTTCTCATGTTAAAAGATCAGCTCCTCATGATTGATACGTGTACGTATGTACATGACAATAACTTTATCTCAAAGTTATCCAAGTCCAAGTTTGGTGGAAGATGGTTGCTATAAGTGATAAGGGTCGTTGCCCAAGAAGATACGGATAATTCAGTCAGAGACAAAAGTCTCAAACCTTGTGGAATCCTTGGAAAAGTAGGAGTCTTATCAAAGAGGAAGCTGACTATGAATAAGACTCCTAGAAGTTCTCAAGTCGTATTTAAATAGGATTGACTTTGAATTTCTGAACTATCATTTTACACATCAACTAAAGTATCATAAGTTATTTTTACTTGTGTTGAGTACTTGCTTTGTATTCTTCCGAGTCAGTCTAGTGAATGTGTTTTAGAAAATTGAGTTGTAATCAAATGTCATAGACAATTAGTGAGTTGGAGTAAATATTTTACTTTACAAGTTAGAGCAACTTGTGCATCAAATAGGAGTAGTAGGAGTACTGGAGAGTATTGAATTACAATATTGTAATTGATACATTTTGGCTCATTGTTCTAGTGGAGTTGGAGTTGAAAATCCTACGTGGAAGGTCGTGGTTTTTGCACATTTTGAGCCGAGTGATTTTCCACCTAAAAATTATTGTGTTCATTGTATTGCTTATTTACTTTACGCTTAAGGAACACGGTAAAGAACCAAATTTTTTAGTAATCCATACGGGCACTCAAACTAATAACTGGTATGAGAGCCAGGTTCTCTCATTTACACAGCTAACACCTAGAGAGATCTTGGAAGAAATATGAGTGTTCCACTTGGAATTAATGACGGACAATCAACTACCAGACCACCCATGTTCAATGAAAAATATTATAGTTGGTGGAAAGCAAGAATTGAAGACTTCTTAATAGTTGAAGACTATGAACTATGGACCATAGTAAACCAAGGTCATTTGATTCCTATTAAACAAAATGCACAACGTGAAATAGTTCCTAAGGACTCCTCCGAATTTGTGGCAGCAGATTTCAGAATGATAGAGAAGAATGCAAAGGCTGAGGAAATCCTTATCTATGGACTTGGTCCTGATGAGTACAATAGAACTTCTGTGTACTCTAATGCGAAGCATATATGGGATGCACTCCAAACTGCTCATGAAGGAACAAATCAAGTAAAGAGATCAAGGATTGAACTACTCATGAGAAACTTTGAGCTTTTCTCTATGAAAGAGTCTGAGCCCATCCAGGATATGATGACTAAGTTCACTATAATAACCAATAAATTGAAATCACTTGGAAAGGTGTTTATCTCGGAAGAGTTGGTTAGCAAAGTTCTAAGAATCCTTATAGCTTCATGGGAATCAAAAGTCACTGCAATCCAGGAAGCCAAGGAATTGGATAAAATCCCACTTGATGAGTTGGTTGAAAATTTAAAAACTCATGAAATGAGAAAGATAGAACTGCGCAAAGAAGAACCAAAGAAGGATAAGGCCTTGGTATTTAAAAACTCATGAAATGAGAAAGATAGAACTGCGCAAAGAAGAACCAAAGAAGGATAAGGTCTTGGTTCTTAAAGAATCTGAGGATGATGAATCTCACTATGATGATCCTGATCTAGCAATGTTTGCCAAGTTCAAGAGGTTCATGAAGAATTCCAAAAGTGCATCCAAGAGAGAGACCCGTAGTAAGCATAAGCAGACCGACAAAGCAAACTATGATGGGTGCTACAAGTGTGGCAAGCTAGATCACATGGTAAAGGACTGCTAATGTGGTAAATCGAGCGGAGGAAAGAACGAGCTAAAAAGGAAAAACGGGAGAAGATGAGAGAAAAGGGTTCCAATAAAGGAAAAATCCTAGGCAAAGGATTTACTGAAGCTATGAAGCAGGCATTCTTGGCAGCATATGAGGATATTGGGAGTGATCAAGAGGAAGAAAAGGAGGATGAGGTTATAATTCTTTATGTTGTGATTGATGAATACCAAGCTGTGAAGACAGAACCCCAGTACAGCTTGGGATACACATTAGAAGACCTCCTTTGTTTGATGAATACCACTATGATGAATGGAAGCTACGTATGGAAATATTTGTTCACACTACTGACTTTGACCTATGGATAATTGTCGGTCATGGACCAATTTTCCCAACCAAATTAGATGGTGAAGGTAACAAGTGCAACAAAAGAGAAGAAGAATACAATGAGGAAGATCGTCAGCTAGTTCAGAAAAATGCTAAAGCAAAGGACTTGCTCTACATAAGTCTGTCTAGAAACACCCTCCTCAGAGTGTCATCTTGCATCTTTGCTCATGATATATGGAGGACCTTGGAAATTGACTTCGGAAATGAAAACATCAAAGTGGATCTGATAGCGATTGAAGAATCAAAAATATAGGAAGAAGTGATAGGAATGATGGCCACGAGTGATTCAAAAACTAAAGATGAGGCAAACCAGGTAAGTATATCTGACTTGAAAGAAAATTTGTATACTATGTCCAAAAAGCAACTGATGGCCATAATTGTGACCTTAATGAATTAAATAGATAAAATGAGTAATGGAAATAATCAGCTAACCAACAATCTTTCTTGTGTCAAACTTGACATCAAAGAGTTTGAATCTGACAAAGCTAGTTTAGAGAAACAGGTCAAAGACCTTAAGAACCAGGTTCTTGAACTTACTTCTGAGAATGAAAAGTCTCCTGATACACATGGCAAAAGAAAAATGAGTGATCTACAGGATAAGCTTGAAAAAGAATTAAAAATTGCTAATGATAATATTTGTGATGCTGAATGTAGAAATAAAGTCCTGCATGAAAGCCTAGAAAAGGCTAATTATGAACTCTCTAGAATAAGCAAATGACATAGATCTTCTGATGCCTTGAATTGGCTGAATGAAAACTGTAGCTCTAACAAATCTGGAATTGGCTACAAAAAATATGTCCCTAAGTTTGACCCAAAGTATGTAAGAATTTCTGATAATAATATGTGCACTCATTGTGGAAGAGTAGGACACTTTAGAGACACTTGTCCTGCCTTAATTCATGCTTAGTTTAAAAACACCTTTGATATTGCTAAAAATATGAAGAAGGAAGAGGAGCCAAAGGTTAATCCTCATATCCATACTAAATGGATTAAGGTTAACAAGAAAATAACTTCTAATCCTCTCCCCTTCTGGGCAAGAAGGGACCTGATTAATCCCTTTTTCAAATAAAAAGGGACCCAAGCAAGTATGGGTTCTCAAAACTAACTTGTGAATTTTGGTGCAGGCTAAGGTGAAAGGAAACAATCAGGACTGGTATCTAGACAGTGGATTCTCAAGACATATGACTGGAGAAAAGAAAAAATTTCTCTCACTGACAGCCTTCCAAGGAGGGAGTATGTCAATTGGAAATGGGAAAAAGGGCCAGATAATAGGTATTGGCAAGGTTGGGAAGTCACTCTCTCATGCTATAGAAGATGTGTTTTATGGTAGGTCTTAAACACAACCTTCTTAGCATCTCTCAAATGCGCGATAAAGGAAATGAGGCAAAATTCAATTCCAAAATCTACACTTTCACTAAGCTTGATACTGATGCAATTGTGCTAAAGGGTAAGAGACATAACAATGTCTACAAGATATCGATTATGTCACTTCCCCAGAGTGAGCACACATGCTTGAGTGTAGTGGAAGATGATCCACTACTATGGCATAGAAGACTGGGACATGCCAATCTCTCTCAACTCAACAAGTTGGCAGTGAAGGACTTGGTCCTTGGGCTACTTAAAGTTAAGTTCACCTCTGACAAGGTATCTGATGCATGTGTTAGAGGGAAACATGTTAGGTCATCCTTTAAATCTAAGAAGTTTGTAAGTACTTCTAAACCTCTGGAACTCCTTCATATGAATCTATGTGGACCAATGAGAATAAGGAGTAGACGAGGTAAGAGGTATGTGTTTGTGATTGTTGATGATTTCTCCAGGTATACCTGGACTTTATTTTTTTGGATCCAAAGATGAAACCTTTGATGTTTTGTGTATTTGTCAGAATGACTCAACAAAAGATTGTAATGTTTAAGTATAAGAACTGACCATGGAACTGAATTCGAAAATTCAAAATTCCTTGAGTTTTGTGGCTCACATGGCATTGACCATAATTTCTCGGCACCTAGAACTTCACAACAAAATGGGGTTGTAGAAAGAAAGAATAGATCCTTAGAAGACATAGGGAGGACCATGTTGATTGCCAGTGGACTACCTAAAATTTTATGGGCTGAAGCAATCAATATTGCTTGCTATCTGCTAAATAGATGCATGGTCAGACCCATTCTTGAGAAAACTCCCTATGAGTTACTTTGAGGAAGAAAACCCAACATCACTCACCTGAGAGCCTTTGAGTGCAAATATTTTGTGCATAATAATGGGAAAGAAGCTCTAGGTAAGTTTGATGACAGAAGTGATGAGGAAATTTTCTTGGGCTACTCTCCACATAGTAAAGCCTATAAGATTTTTAATAAAAGAACTATGTGTGTGGAAGAAAACATTCATGTTATTTTCCATAAATCTAACAATTTGGCTTAGAAAGGTCTGTAGGATGAAGATTATGACATAGGTTTCACTGATGATGGAGATATAAAGGAATCTGATGAAGATGGATCTGAAAACCATAAGGAAATTGATAGTGATCATGAGAAACAAGAAGAAGAAAGAACTACTCTAAATGCTGACCAGACAAATGAAGCCACTCCTCAGGTGAATCTTCTCTGAGTATACAGATCAGACCATGGAAGCATCAAAGCTCACACCCTCTTGAGAATATCATCTCTGATCCAAATGCAGGGGTGCAAACCAAGTTTTCTCTAAGAAATCTATGTGCACTCACAGCATTCCTCTCACAGGTTGAACCTAAGACCATCAAAGAAGCTTTAAAGGATCCAGACTAGATCATAGCCATGTAATAGGAGCTAAATCAGTTTGAGAGAAGCAAGGTCTGGTACCTGGTACAGAAACCCAAGAACATAACTGTTATATGTACCGGATGGGTGTTCAAAAACAAGTTGGATGAACAAGGAAATATCACAAGGAATAAGACCAGACTGGTGGTTTAGGGATACAATCAAGAGGAGGGCATTGACTATGATGAGACATTTGCACATGTAGCTAGAATGGAGGCTATAAGAATATTGATAGCCTTTGCTGCCCACATGGAATTCACTGTATACCATATGAATGTAAAGAGTGTCTTTTTGAATGGGTACCTAAGGAGGAAGTGTTTGTCAAATAACCTCCTGAATTTGAAAGTGAAGAATTTCCTGACTATATATTCAAACTGGATAAAGCTCTTTATGGTCTGAAATATGCTCCTAGAGCTTGGTATGCAAGGCTCTAAAAATTTCTCTTATCCAACAACTTTGTAAGAGGAAAGGTGGACAACACTATATTTCATAGGAGCAACGGGAAGAATATTCTGATTATGCAAGTGTATGTGGATGATATTATCTTCGGGGCCACCAATGAAGCAATGTGCAAAGAATTTACTGAGATGATGAGAAATGATTCGAAGTGAGCATGATAGGTGAATTGAACTTCTTTCTGGGGCTGCAAATCAAGCAAACCCCTACTGGAACCATGATACATCAGCAGAAATATATCAAAGAGTTACTGAGGAAATTCACCATGGACTCCTCAAAGTCTATTGATATCCCCATTGCCATTGCAACAAAGCTGGACCTTGATGAAGAAGGGAAACATGTAGAACAGAAGCTATATAGAGGAATGATTGGGTCACTGTTGTACCTCACAGCTAGGGGAGTCCATGATTCGGTTTGGATCGGTTTTTCCTAAAAAGAAACCAAACCAAGTAAGTCGGTGTTACACCCAATGTTTTCGTACATAAAAGTACACCATGAGTAAATTGATGAAATCTCAGAAAAGAGATATTACATCCCGCATTTTCGTACGTTAAAGTTTCGTCGTAAGTTAATCATTGTAAGTTCGGGAATGAGATTATTTTGAGATTATAAGCATTATGTTATTTCAAACAAGTGACGAGTAAATTCATGAAGGTGAGAGGGTAAGCAAATCAAAGAAAATGAATTTCGTCGAAGTTTGACATTTGGGATAAAATACGGCCCGAGATGAAATACCCGGTATTTATGGACTAGTACCACACAAGGTACCACATGACCATGATAGTAAGGTGTATAAAGTGTATTAAAAGTGAGTAGTATTTTATGTAATTTGAGATAATTCTTAATTATGTGGATAATTGGGTAATTATGAATTTTTAAGTGGGAGATTAATTTGAAAATTGGATTTTGTAGATAATTATTTAGGTGAAGATTTTGGATAATTCTAAGGGGACAACCTTCACGAGGGTTTATGAAGACTTGGTAGCAAGTTAAAGCCAATTTAATGACTCTTAAACTTATGTGAAAAGTGACATTTTAAGAGATTTTAAAGTGGATAAAGTAAGCCTTATAAGCGGGGCCTCCACACCACTATAAAAGGGGACTTTTCTAATTCATTTCATTCTTTATAAGAAAGAATGTCATACGGATCTGCTTTGGCAAAGTAAATTGATTCAACAATATTCTTAGCCATCCCTTGCAAACACAAAGTTTATATGAGTCATCCTTACACTTTATCTTCCATTGATATCAAGAATTCACTTGGTGGGGAGCTATAGAAAGGGAAAAGCCAAGGACGAAAAGGTGAGGGATTTTGAAATTCATACGAGACTCCATATTGTAATAGCAACGGGAGTCCTTGGATTAGCAAAGGAATTCATACGAAATTATACTGCGTAATAGCAACGTGATTTTGCGATTCTAAAGGAGTACGGTACAATCTTTCTCAAGAATATCATACGAATTTTTCCCTACTTCGATTCGCCGTTACGTGTTGTCGCAATCAACTGGTGTTAAAGGGATTGTCAAGGGAATAGGTTTATGTATGTTAAGTCTATCCCTTCTTTCTTTTTGGCATGATCCGTACGATACAAACGAAACGAGCAAATGCACAACTTTCATAAATGATTCTATTCATAGAAGTATTAGAGATGCCTACGTTCTTGATTCCTCATGTGAATTATTATTATTATTATATCTTTTGTTCATGGGTCTCAGAAAAATACATAGTTGATAAAGATTATCTGAAAGGTATGTTGATCTTATTAATATATTTCTTATGCATTTCATTCATTTATTTATACATGTACATTGACCCATGAACAAATGGCGTTATATACGCGTATATTATATGTATATGGGATATGGGAAAAGGTTACGACGTTATATATGCACCACCACCTGATCAGCTGGTATACATTGATGATTTGCCCACAGCGGCTGAGATGATATGATGGGATGCCCTCAGAGGCTTGATGATGTTATGAACGCATATACCTATGCATGTTATAGCATTTATATGCATATTCATGACATTATAGTATTAAATGATTCACAGAGCTATTCAGACTTACATGTCGAGTTTTTTACTCCATGTTTCTCTCGTGTCTATTATTTACTAATTTTTATTCCTTACATACTCGGTACATTATTTGTACTAACGCCCCTTTTGCCTAGAGATGCTGCATTTCATGCCCACAGGTCCCGATAGACAGGTCGAGAGTCCTCCAAGTAGGCTATCAGCTCAGCGAAAGATGTTGGTGCGCTCCATTTGCTCCAGAGTTGCTTGTTTGGTCAGTATAATTTAGACGTGTATTGTTTGGTATGGCGGGGCCATGTCCCGACCTTTATGATAAGTATGTACTCTTAGAGGCTTGTAGACAGATGTCATGTATACGGATACTTGTATGGCCTTATCGGCGTATATTTTAAGTATATAATGGATCACATTGGCCTTATAGGCCCTTATGTCACATGTATGAGTTTCTATATCAGGTTGGGTCATCCTGTGTCTAGTATTCCCTCATGTTTTATTCAAGTTATATCATGACAGCCTTTCCAGCTCATTTACCTATGATAGGATGATACGAAATATAGGTTACGTCAGTACTCGGGTGAGTAAGGTATCGGGTGCCCGTCGCGGCCCATCGGTTTGGGTAGTGACAAAAGTGGTATTAGAGTAGTTCTGTCCTAGGGAGTCTACAAGTCGTGTCTAGTAGAGTCTTGTTTATGGGGGTGTTGTGCACCATACTCATAAGCAGGAGGCTATAGGGCATTTAGGACTGTCACTCTTTCTTCTTCTTCTAGATCGTGTGGTAGAGCTCAGTTGTAAGAATTCAAACTCTTAAACTCTATCTTATTCGTAATACAACGATACCTACGTCCAGAAAGACGGTTGGTAAGGGATTGAATGCAGTTGTGGAAGAGCTGAGTCAGAGGAACTCGATTTTGCATCATGCTTATGCTGAGTAAATGTAAGGTCTCCAGCAGATCATGTGTGTACTAAGACGTGTGCGCTTCTGGAAAACAAGCCCTAAGGCATGAATATCTATCCACCCATATGGTAAAAAGTAATCAGAAATTCTGAAGGTAGATACAAGCTTCAGCAAGTAAAAGGAGAAAGGTGATAAGGGTACGAGGTGCCCAGTTAATCAAGATTATCGGTATTTACAATTCAGGCAGAAAAATATAAGCATTTTGAGTTACCTTCAATAATAACAGAGGTATGTATAATTGAACACACCCATCTCAGCTATGCCCTATGGAAACTAACAGATATGGTTTAAGAGAAGGATATGATATCAGGATCCGGCTGGAGTTTGAGTTACCCAAAATGATGGATTGATTGTTTGCATCAGTTGTCATTTTCGAAGGATATTGCAAATGTGCTAATAGATCTCCTTGTGAGACACCTAGATGGTGCACTCTAAAATAGTACAGCTAGATATGAGTAGTACAAAGATAGACACTGGAATCTTAGAAGGGATAAATATTACCTTAGTATGGTCCCGTCCCTAGTAGAACGAGGATGTTAGGCAACCCAAAGAGCCAGGGGATGGAGCAAGGAGAGCTAAAAACAAAAGAATGTCTTGTTGAAGTTTCAGAATAAAGTGATAAACGAAAATGTTAGTAGAAAAATAAGAACAGAGTTAATGAAGCATTATGAGTAAGATGTGATACATGAATGACAATGGTAAATAAAAAAAATGACAGTATTACAGAGTCTATAGTCAAGTGAAGGAAATGACGTGAGGTGACAGGACCTGAGACAACAAAAGAGTATAGGCCATAAAGTCATACCCTCATTTCAAGAAATAAGTTCATGACTCTAACGTGATTGCCAAAAGGAAAAGTTAGACCCCAGAGTAATAGAAATCAGTATGGATTGATGAACAAGATAAACTAAACATGAACTAAGGATTGAATAATAGTCGGCATCTTGAGAATTTTAGAGATTGTGTCCCGGCGATAATAGAATGGACGACAGAAGAATATCCTTTAAAGGTCATTCAGGAAGACGTTTTCCTAAAGCAAGCAAGGTGAGTAAAGTTAAGCTTAAGGGACTGTATGTGCTAGTTACACTAAGTGTCACCCACGCGAGTGAGGAATTTCGTTATCCTTGGTACAGAAGGATTATCGCAAACAGAGTAAGGATCATCGGTGATGTGAAAAGATGCCAAAGATAAGAAGGTAAAACATCTATACGTATATCATCGTAGCATTAAATCTTAGCGCTCCCCTAAAGGGGAGAATGTAGTGTGATGTGGCATTAAGTCAGAATATAGTGGTTCAAGTAACTATGGAATGGTAAAGGAAAAATGCGATAAAAATGAGAAAGGGATGAGATTGCACTCATTCAAATCATACAGATATGTTGTGATTCTAGAACATTATGCAAACACGACGTCAAGGAGAGGAATTAAGGGTTCCTGCCTAAGATGTTATTGATAAATAAGGAGCCAGTGCGATAGATAGTTAAGACAAAGAAAATAACCCAAGAAAGATTACACAGAATATTGATATGAGAGTGGACCAACGAGTGGTTAGTAGTTGATTTAGGAAGAGCCTAATTATGGCTAGATAAAAGGATATAGACAAATCAATAGATTGTGCAAGATAAAAAGGGTAAACCCCAACATGGGGAATTTAGTCTCACGGATATGACATCGTGACCTTGAGAAATATTCAGATAGGAGTTGGGGTAGTTAAAGATACAGTATGAGTATTATAGAAATAAAAGAGAGCCACACTGGGAAGACAGTCAAATATCAAGTTCAGAAGCAACCCTACAAGTACAAGGGCGTGGAGGTAAGTAACTACGGATAATTATAGGCGAGGAAAGGCATCAAAAATTCCGTTGAGTATATTATGTAATAAGCTCACAGCTTTACAAGAGTCAGAGAATCCTCCCTAAATACTACAATGAAATACTAGCTGAGGAAATAAGGAAGAAGGCTTCAACCTAAGCACAGTGACCTAAAGAGGAAATGGTCGTGTAACAACAATCTCACTACAAAATTATATGTACTCCATAAGAAAGTGGCCCCTATCGTGGCTATGAACGGGAAAAAGAAAAAAATCAAAAGGTAGTATTCAAGATCATATGGGTTGTACGAAATTTCAATATGTGTAGGCACTAAGATAGGCCAAGTATTCATGCAATGAGTGGAAGAACGACCATGAAAAGTAATTGCTTACATTTAAAGAAAGCTGAGAAGGAATTATTCGATCAATAATCCAGAGTTAGTTACATTATGAACGCACTTAAGATTTTGGAGTATTATTCATGCAGCATATATGTTGCCAATCATACAGTCATAGAAGACTCTGGTATAAGTTAAAAGAAAGAACTGAGTCCAGGTCGTAGACAAAGGATTGAATTGTTAAAAGATTGTATCCGGGATATTCCATAGCGTCCATGAAAGGCTAAAGTAATACCATGAGCCGCAGATCGAAAGATAGCTTAAGCATAAAGGCTGATCAAAAGGAGGAGGAAACTAAAAAGTTGCATCAACGAAGTAAATCAGGAATCTGATTATTGGACCCAAAATAATTATAGACCTCGTGATTGAGAATATTGGAGGGTTACTCTTAGATATCAGAGGTACGAGAGAGATAGTACAATAGCCATATTCTATAATGGCTCTATGATAAAGCCAGTCAGAAGAGTACCAGCCTCATAAGAAGTCAGTATGAAGCTCCCACCGAATTGTGCATGCTCCAAAGGTGTAAGTGTTATAATAAAAGCTTCAAGTTGTGGATGTGAATTGTACCTATATGGAAGGGAGGTCATGAAAGAGATAGAAGATATGATATGAGATTTTAAGGCAAAGGTAAACAATGTACGAGATACTAAAATGTAGAAGGTTGTGAACAGTTCATACTTCGGATAAAAGGCTAGAAGTGCGAGGATTCAGTATCCAGGAATGATAGCGGCGTCGTCAGTGGCATATCTTCCAGCCTATGGTTTCTAGGTACTGAGATATCTAGTCAAGAGAGCAAAGAAGAGTTAGAGACGATATGATGTCTCGCTTGATGTTCCAGAATAACATAAGAAAATCTATGGTGCAAGTAAGTTGAAGGAAGGTTGTGAATAATATAAATAGATACATGTAAGTCGCAAGCTAAAGTATGGTAAAGCGACAAGGTTTTAGGAAGACATGAGTAAGCATAAAAAAGGGCGAGTGAGAAGGTGACGAGAATGGATAAGTCCTGAGGATTAAGCCCATGAAAACAAGAAGAGCTAATAGTTTCTCTAAGTTATACAAAGCTCAGTATAGCCTGAATGAACTCAAATGAGTCTAAGACTAATGGCATTTAGAAGAGATGTAATGCTGCCCTGATAGTACAATGAGGGTGTAATTGTGATAGATAAAGGATGACGTTTGGACCTTCAATTGAGTAATGATTTGAAGAGGATTTCATGAATTGCACGAGATTAAAATACCCACGTAAGTGAATCACATTGGGATGCTACAAAATACGATTATTGAAGTACAATATCGCCGCTAAGTGGATCAGGAAAATCACTTCAAATATTTCTCGATGCAACATAAGCCCTAGTGGCAAGGTTTTACGTAAGAAGTTTCAAGTCATCAGTGGTATATTTTAGATCAGTATTAAGGTGAATTAACAATGGATGGACAAAAGTCACAAAGTATAAGGTGAGATTAGGCCGTCATTCTTAAGATGAACAGAAATGAGAAAGCATTAAAGGATTAGATTTATCCATATGGGTTAAGCAACGAAAGTAACCTGGAGTTCGATAGCAGACCTCAGTAACGATAAATCGAAGTAAGAGTTATAGTATAGTATGACCTACCTAGATGCAGTAAAGTCATACGAATGGATAATCGAGTCTATGAAATAAGATATAACAATATTCGTAAGTTCAACAAAGTATCGAGCAAAGAACTTCAGTATACCTATAGATGTCCAGAGAGACATCTTATCAAGCTCTGTATACGCATACAAAGTGAGGCCTAGAGATTGGCTAAAAACTGGAGGAAAAAGGAGAGAAGAGTCGCATAGGTACACATACAAGGAAAAAGTCGTACAGGCTGCATGACAGAAGGTAGCAAGAGTTACGAGATTGGAAGAATTCTGATCATAGACTGTGGTGTGAGAAAGAGGCCTAAAGGGAGAATGCCCGGGCCTTTGGATTTATTCAAAGAACAGTTGCCTAAATGGCAAGAAGAGTATTAAAGTATTCGCAAGAGCTATGGGTTATGAGAATGATAAGTGCATCAGTCAACATTCGAGGACGAATGTTCCAAGAGGGAAATAATGTTACACCTCATATTTTCGTACATAAAAGTACACCATGAGTAAATTGATAAAATCTCGGAAATGAGATATTATATCCCGCATTTTCGTACGTTAAAGTTTCATCGTAAGTTAATCGTTGTAAGTTCGGGAATGAGATTATTTTGAGATTATAAGCATTATGTTATTTCAAACAAGTGACGAGTAAATTCATGAAGGTGAGAGGGTAAGCAAATCGAAGAAAATGAATTTCGTCAAAGTTTGACATTTGGGATAAAATACGGCCCGAGATGAAATACCCGGTATTTATGGACTAGTACCATACAAGGTACCACATGACCATGATAGTAAGGTGTATAAAGTGTATTAAAAGTGAGTAGTATTTTATGTAATTTGAGATAATTCTTAATTATGTGGATAATTGGGTAATTATAAATTTTTAAGTGGGAGATTAATTTGTAAATTGGATTTTGTAGATAATTATTTAGGTGAAGATTTTGGATAATTCTAAGGGGACAACCTTCACGTGGGTTTATGAAGACTTGGCAGCAAGTTAAAGCCAATTTAATGACTCTTAAATTTATGTGAAAGGTGACATTTTAAGAGATTTTAAAATGGATAAAGTAAGCCTTATAAGCGGAGCCTCCACACCACTATAAAAAGGGACTTTTCTAATTCATTTCATTCTTTATAAGAAAGAATGTCATACGGATCTGCTTTGGCAAAGTAAATTAATTCAACAATATTCTTAGTCATCCCTTGCAAACACGAAGTTTATATGAGTCATCCTTATACTTTATCTTCTATTGATATCAAGAATTCACTTGGTGGGGAGTTATAGAAAGGGAAAAGCCAAGGACGAAAAGGTGAGGGATTTTGAAATTCATACGAGACTCCATATTGTAATAGCCACGGGAGTTCTTGGATTAGCAAAGGAATTCATATGAAATTATACTGCATAATAGCAACGGGATTTTGTGATTCTAAGGGTGTACGGTGTAATCTTTCTCAAGAATATCATACGGATTTTTCCCTACTTCGATCCGCCGTTACGTGTTGTCGCAATCAACTGGTGTTAAAGGGATTGTCAAGGGAATCGGTTCAGGTATGTTAAGTCTATCCCTTCTTTCTTTTTGGCATGATCCGTACGATACAAACGAAACAAGCAAATGCACAACTTTCATAAATGACTCTATTCATAAAAGTATTAGAGATGCCTACGTTCTTGATTCCCCATGTGAATTATTATTATTATATCTTCTGTTCATGGGTCTCAGAAAAATACATAGTTGATAAAGATTATCTGAAAGATATATTGATCTTATTAACATATTTCTTATGCATTTCATTCATTTATTTATACATGTACATTGACCCATGACCAGATGGCGTTATATACGCGTATATTATATGTACATGGGATATGAGGAAAGGTTACAGCGTTATATACGCACCACCACCTGATCAGCTGGTATACGTTGATGATTTGCCCACAGTGGCCGAGATAATATGATGGGATGCCCTTAGAGGCTTGATGATGTTATGAACGCATATACCTATGCATGGTATGGCATTTATACGCATATGCATGACATTATAATATTAAATGATTCACAGAGCTATTCAGACTTACATGTCGAGTCTTTTACTTCATGTTTCTCTCATGTCTATTATTTACTAATTTTTATTCCTTACATACTCGGTACATTATTTGTACTAACGTTCTTTTTGCCTGGGGACGCTGCGTTTTATGCCCACAGGTCCCGATAGACAGGTCGAGAGTCCTCCAAGTAGGCTATCAGCTCAGCGGAAGATGTTGGTGCGTTTCATTTGCTCCGGGGTTGCTTGTTTGGTCAGTATGATTTAGACGTGTATTGTTTGGTATGGCGGGGCCATGTCCCGACCTTTATGATAAGTATGTACTCTTAGAGGCTTGTAGACAGATGTCATGTATATGGATACTTGTATGGACTTGTCGGCGTATATTTTAAGTATATAATGGATCACATTGGCCTTATAGGCCTGTATGTCACATGTATGAGTTTCTATATCAGGTTGGGTCATCCTATGTCTAGTATTCCCTCATGTTTTATTCTAGTTATATCATGACAACCTTTCCGGCTCATTTACTTATGATAGTATGATACGAAATATACGTTACGTCGGTACTTGATTGAGTAAGGTACCGGATGCCCGTCACGGCCCATCAGTTTGGGTCGTGACAGTTGGTTCTTCAAATATTGGAACCAAACCAAACCATTTAAATCAGTTTTTTATCGATTCAATTTTTTTTGATTTTTCATTTTTTTATCGGTTTTATTCTTAAATATGAGACATACAGTACCAAACACATATTCTGGCGACTACATTTTCAACGTAACACTATCAAACCAATTGATCTTTGAAAATTCTATCATTTATCAAGATATATTGATGATAATTGAATCAAATAGTAATGAATAATTTAACTACTCAATTAAAAATCTATTATTTTTAACATGAAATAAATTCTTGTACTTAGCAAAAGAAAAATACCAATAAAACTAGAATATAAAAGCAAAGAATTAGATTATTACAATTGCAAAGAACTATACTAAAAATACAAACGACTAATATATAGCATAAAATTTTAGAAACTGTATATAAAAATACACATATACATAGGTGTAATAATAAATTAAATAGCTACTTCTATAGTCGGTTTGTTTCGATTTTTTCGATTATTTTTTGATTAAAACCAAAACCAAACCAAATTTGATCGATTTTTAAAATTAAAAACCAAAATCAAACCTAAAATGTATCGATTTGTTTTAGTCGGTTTGGTTCAGTTTTCGATTTTTCGAATTTTTATGAACCCCTACTCACAGCAAACAGGCATAATATAGTGTTTAGTGTGGGATTATGTGCTAGGTTTGAGGCAAATCCCAAAGAATCTCAAGGGGACCCATGACCTCTGTCAACTTTCTCTCTTTAACTGAAAAAAGAACTTTAAGAATGATCTTCCATTGATTGGCAGCACTTTGAGAGGTCCTTTGGAAAATAATGAAATTTCAGAAAAAGAATTACTTGCAACAAACCACCAACTGCATGCACTAAATTAAAAAGAGAATGTGTTATCTACATTAAACATTTATTATACAGAATTTAGATAGGTTTATATAGAGTTTTTGACCAATATTGTCCCTTATCTTAGAGGGTAGGTCTATTTTGGTCCCTCAAATATAACCCTGAGCATATTTAGTCTATTAAGTATACTAAAGTGGAGCACCTTTAGTCTCACTAACACAATATATTCAAAAACTAACGGTGTTACCTAACTCTGATTCATGAAGCAAATCTTCTCCTTTGAAACAAAATATTTCATCTCCTTTTATTGGATAACGCAAATTATTACTTTAATTCCTCATTTTTAGATGATGTCTTCTAAAATTTTGACCTTGAAAATATCTCCTTCTGTGCAAGTTTTTAATGAAAAAATGACACTGTATAGCCGCGGCAAAAATAATAGCCGAAAAATATATAAAATTTGTATATATATACATTTAAAAATTTCGGTTGATTTTTAAAAAAAGAAAAGTTAAAATTTAAAAAAAATAGAGCTGCTAGGATCACTTCTAGGCATATTATTGAAGCAAACGAATAACCAAGTTATATTATCACTTTTAACCCATACCAGAAACTATTTACATCTGGTAGCGAAAAAAGTATATAAAATTTGTATAATTTTTGTATATTAACATATAAAATGTCTATATATATATACAAAAAATATACAAATTTTATACATTTTTCGGTTATTATTTTTACAACGGCTATACAATGTCATTTTCTCATTGAAAACTAGCACAAAATGGGATATTTTCAAGGTCAAAATTTTAGAAGACATTATCTAAAAATGATGAATTAAAGTGATAATTTGCGTTATCCAATAAAAAGAGAGGAAACGTTTTGTTTCAGAGCAGAAAATTTGCTTCATGAATCAGAGTTGGGTAACACCGTTAGTTAACACATTGTGTCAGTGAGACTAAAGGTGCTCCACTTTAGCACACTTAAGGGACTAAAGGTGCTCCACTTTAGCATACTTAAGGGACTAAATATGCTCAGGACTATATTTGAGGAACCAAAATAGACTTACCCTCAAAGATAAGGGACAATATTGGCCAAAAACTCGATTTATATACTTGTTGAATAGTTTTTTAAACTACTTTTTAGGCATTTATTATTTGTTGTGATAAACTCTATTGTGTTTACTGTTTGGTTTCTATTACTTTTTCCAGTCACTGCAACCTCCGCATAGAAATGAATGGGGAATAAAAACAAGAAGCAAAATATGGCCCATGCAGGTCTCGAACCTGCGACCTTCGCGTTATTAGCACGACGCTCTAACCAACTGAGCTAATGGGCCCTGTTGTACAAGAAATTTTATATTTTGTATATACCCAACTCTAGAAAAAATTTAGATGCTTTAACAATCTGTGTATTTCACTATCAAGTTCCAAGCTTCATTTTGCTTAAAATCAACAAATACTAATCAAATAATTTGCAATTGGTAAATAAAATGTCCAAGTTCAGTTGTCTATAGCTTGTACATATTTTGCAATTGGTAAATAAAATTTGATAATCTATTTATCAACAGCAGAAAGATAATATCAAACTTCTTAAATGCGAAAAATAATTCATCCAACAACAATAACAATCCCGTAAAATTCTACAAGTGGGGTCTGGGGAGGATAGTGTACACGCAGATCTTATTCCTACCTAGGGAGGAATAGAGAAGTTGTTTCCGATAGACCTTCGGCTCAAAATTACAAAAAGAAACATCGAAAAGTAATTAATTCATTAAAAAAAAAAAAGGATTCACGCGCCAGCCGATCGAAAACAACATAATCCAATTTCTTTAAAAAACAAATTACCACACAACTCCCAATTCACAATTGACTTATTTTAGGTAACAACAAAGATTCTAAATGAACAAAAATCACAATTACTATTAAAAATAACCAAACTTTTGAAACATTTGATTTAATCAGCATCATTAATTAGCACTGCTTAGTCACCTTCCTGCAATTTACTCGAATCTGGCCTTGTTTCCCGGTCAATGGCTTGATATTACCCATCTTTATCATAGACTCAGCAAAATCTTTGGAAAAAGTCCTTAAGTTCTTACTATATTTTTTAACAAGATCATCAGTTTTTCCACCACTAAATAGTGCTTGATCAGAGTGCAAAAGCCCTTTCTTGGACACCAAGTTACTAAAATATTTCGAGTCGAAAAGAGCAGGTGTTGGATCAAGGGAAGCAAGATTGGAATCACTTCCACTTCGTGGACAATTTGCTTGGCGTTGCCTTGCAAAGGTGGATTCAATGTTATTAGTCTCATTGTAGATCCGATTTCTGAAGGTGAAACACTGAGCAAACCCTAGGGTATGGCCACCGGAGAGCGCGACGAGGTCCTTCTCATCCAAACCTTGTTTCTTGAAGTTGTTGATAAGTGCAGGTAAGTCCATGAATGGAGTTGGAATGTCATTGTTGGCTGTGCTTCTACTTGCTGTAGTGGAGTCTCTTCTTCCCAATTTCACTTCCCATGTTGGTCCATGTAGCTGTTCATTGTAAAAATGTTTCAGTTTAATTATATACTGAAGGTTCATAACATTAATTTTGCACCATACACATTTAAGTGGAGAAAATCTATGATATTTGTATTGTCTATGAGGCTTGCTACTAATTCTTTATTTCATATTGAGCTTAGCGTATCTACTTATAGCCTATTTGGCCAAACTTCTAAAATCAGCTTATTTTGAAAAATATTTTTCTTAAACGTACTTTTCAAAAAAGTAATTTTGGTGATAATAAGTTTGTGTTTGGCTAATTAATTTGAAAAGCACCTTTGAATAGTAATTAGTGTTTGGCCAAGCTTTTATTTTAAGTGTATGTTTTGGAGAGAAAGTTATTTTTTTCTGCTTCTCAAAAACTAATTCTACTTCTACTAAAAAACATTTTTTTCCTTCTAAAAGCTTGGTCAAACACCTAACTTTTGAAGAAAAAAAAACTTTTGGCCCAAAAAAGAGTTTGGCCAAACAAACTAATAATCTATCTCAATTAGGAAAAATATTGACAAGTGAAAACCAAATTTATAGCTTATGTTAGGATAGAAGGGGAGTAATACGCACAGCAACTACAGAGTCACGAGCTGCAACTGCCAAGATATCCGCACAAGATACAACTGGACGTCCACAAGCTTTATCAACCTCAGACTTAATTTTATCAATCACCTCAAATCCTCTAGCAGAATTGTTATTAGCACGAGCAGTCTTTTCACTGTCAATAGTCGCCGTTTGGTCAAGAAGAATCGAAGCATCACAACCCTAATTCATTAACAAAACATGCATTAGTAACAACGTCTCAAACATTAACCAAAAGCAATGAATTCATTCCTAACTTAAAGATTTTAGGTTAAATACTCAGATGCTTTCACAAATAGAAATTGGGATGAAATGAAAAATATTGAGTGCGAGAAAAATATAAGCTTACATTAACGAAACAATCATGAAAATGTAGACGTAGCAGAGAAGCGCCCATTCGTCTCTCTTTCCGAATTGCATGCTCCACAACCCGCTTAATTGTTGGTAAAGCTTTAGGGCAAACATCCTCGTAGAAATCATCTGATAAATCCGAAAATGCCATAACTGCTAAAGAAAATATGATCAACACATGAAGAAAGAGGAAGCTACGTGAAACCATTTTTGATAATTACTACTATAGTCTATGAAATTTTACACTTTCTATGTGACGTTACTGATTTAATTTGTGTGATGATGAGAGTAAAATGGGGCTATATTTATAGGTTAGAAAAATGTTGACTATTATAACACGACAATGGTTCTAGGTTTAGCAACTCTCACAAGAAATGAGCCAGACTTTGACAATTTCTAAGAAGACAATTTTTTTTAATGTTCTGGTCTTTGGTATCAATGCATGCATGAAAAGTTCAGACTTGATAATTTTCGAAAATTATATTTATGATAACTAAGACTAAACCTACTATTTAGGTAACGTATTGATTAACACCATATCATTTTTGACTTAGTAGATACTATGGGAGGTGCTAGTTTTGGGGAAAGTATTATTAAACGTTTGAAAATTTTGTTTTTCTAGCTTCAGCAAAATATACATATATTCACGAAATTTGAAAGAACAATGATTCTAATTTGACTCTGTCTTTTAGTAATTTATACTGTTCATACTCTTAAGACGGTAAGAGATGGAATACCGAACCAATTATAGTCAGTGACAAAGATTATTTTTAGAAAAAAACACAAGAAATATAATAACTATTTTCTATGGGAATAGATATGGCCAAAAGATTTATTTCACAAGAATGGTTTCTTTAGAATGATATTATATGAGGATTAATCAAGGATTTTTGCACATTAATTATATTACAAGCAACTACCAACTCCAATTTTGGAGAAGAAGTCAACTTGTCCAAAACAAGATAAAAATATCGAGAAAAACCCTTCGAGTATCTATACTAACTTTGTCAACGTTAACAACATGGATAGAAGTTGTAATTAGTTGCAATGGGACCATGATTAGACATTGTTTAATGATACTAAACGTCTTAATTAGTTCTTTAAACAATAGAGTGTGGGATACTTGCGTTCTATTTTATTGGCTCATTCATTACTAATTAATAATATAAGGAACGTTAATTATATATTATCATATGGTCCCTCCCCATACCGCGTCTCACCGAAAAATCTTTTAAATTAAATAGAGTGAAAAGGATACGTGATCAGTAGTTAAATAACTACGTTAAATAATAAGTTTTATAAAAAGGTGTTAATTATTAGCATGATTTTCTATGCAGTGACATATATACTGGATAATGGGATTGATGAAAACTTTAGTAATTTGAACTTGGTTAGAATGTAACAACATGCAACAAGGGGAATCTTCTTACTTTAGAGAAATTAAAGTTGCATTAGAAGAAGTTATTGACAATTTAGGAGAATATAATTTAGCTTCCTTAGAGCCTAGGCTGTCTTGGGCTTCAGTTGTCTTACTTCTCTAATATGTAAGGTCTAATTAAGTCCAACAAAAAAGGAGAAGAAAAGAAAATAGAAAGTTTAAAAAAAATAAAACTTACGTCCACTATATAATGTAATACTATTAATCCAATCAACCTGCTATAGTTGATTACTTGCGTTACTTTACCAACAACGAAAAAGTGACATAAAAGAAAAGCAGGCGTTTGTACATAAGAATGTTGAAATTTCGGAAAAAGTGTGAAAATAGTATTTGAAAATTAGAGTTGTATTTGGATATGAATAAAATTTGGAGCTATTTTTAAATTATTGTGAGTGATTTGAAGTGAAAATTTTAAAAAATAGTTTTTTGGAGTTTTTCAAATTTCCGAGAAAATTCTGAAATTCAACTTCAAGTGAAATTTAAAATTTTTATGACCAAACACTTGTTACAGAAAAAAGTAAAAAATTTCCGAAATAAACTAATATTACAGCCAAACGGGCCCTTAATAGTTGACTTAAATTGGTGAATCGATATGGCCATTGAGGTGCTTGATATTTCCCTAGGACCAAAATACTAATGTTTTAATGTTTTGTATGATCTTACAGATCTTATTACGGATATATTACTATTAGGTAAGTTTGATTCATTAACTTCTAAGTTCTTTATATGAAAATAAAAGAACAAACATAATTATCTGGTACGATTATAGGCTTATAATGGAACTTATGTACTTAAAAAATAAAAATCTATAAATCAATTTGGTTAAATACGGTTCAATCTGGTTAGTCGATTTAAAATATTTTGACACCCCTAACACCCATTAGGATGCTCGATCTCCATCGTTCAACCTTAGGACCGTTATTTGGCTTAGGACTAGCGCGCGAATTGTATGTTTCTGCCCTATATTAATACTAGATAGACGGTGCCCGTGCATTATTGTTATATTTATTCAATACTGAGAATTGATGTCCAAATATCCAAAATAATTCTATATTAAACTTTGAACTCACTATTTAGCAGTTAAAGTAGAGCAATTAATAAAAATGAGTCATCATTGGTGCTTGATACCGCTAACGTGCAAATTAGGGTGGATTGTTCGGGAATTTCGAAATTAGATATGGCAAAGTAATGACACTATATCTTGGGAATAGGCCTGGTGCTAAACATACGTTCATCCTAGTTATTCTAAAACAGCTAGCTTGACAAATTAAAATTCAAGAATTCTATTCTGTATTGCTTCTCTGCACACTGGGAAATCTAACATTAAGTATCTATAAGGGCGATGAAAATATTTTAAGTGGCTAACTGAAGCACCTATCATCGTGCTTCTAAGATTGCTAGTAAAACCTGTCTTCTACGATTGTGCTACCTGTTTTCCAACTGCATCTCACAATATTTATACTCTTGACATTCCAAGTCAGGCCATATAAAGCTTGCATACAAAATGATTTAATCAACTTGCAAAGGATTACGTTATGCTTTAATTCAAATTTTCTGTCGGATGAGGCCGGCTACAGGGTAAAATTTGGGGGACCCATTTTTTTAATACCAAAATAGGTTTATAGGCTGTTTTAGGAAAATAATGAGTAATATTTACTTTAAAAATTAGATATTTTTTTATAAAAGGAAAGAATAGATGTGTAACTAATTGATATGAGCGTAATACTTTTTATAAATGTGAATTTCTTTCAAACCTTTTTTTGTATGAACAAAAAATATAACAAGTGAAATTATTATATTCCACTTTTTACCCATTTTTCATCAGAAAATATGTAGTACTAAATCATATTTTACACTATTCATTTTCTTTCTTGGTTTGTCCAAGAGTTAATCGCTCGCATAACTTTATACTCTTATATATTCTCTTTCTTGCTTTTTTCGGGTTTAAGTTTGATAACTTAGTAGGAGTAGTATTATTCGAAAACCCACATAGCTTAAAAGTACTATTGATATTATATATGGTGCATTATTTTTTATTTTTCCTGAAGTTTCAAGCATTTTGTGTTATTGAAGGAGCAAAAAGATATCTTGAAATCAAGTCATTATTTTTCTTGAATTAAATTTTATTATTATAACTTTTAAGTGTTATTATCATCTCATTTTATTCTTACTTCATAGTTATATATTGTCTTTTATTCATTTATTAGAATTTAAATATGCCACGAAAAATATGAATCAAGTTGTTCAAAACTAAAATAAAAGAGTTAAAAACTATTTTAATATTGTCCAAAACATTTTTAGGAGAGATCGATTATAAAAAGTTATTAATAATTTTGTATATCAAAATATTAGAAAATATATATATATATATATATATATATATATATATATATATATATATATATATATATATATAAGGGCCTCTTATCAACATTGGCTTTAGGCCACAAATACTGTTAAGCCGCCCACCAATTCCTTTATCCGAAGAAAGCAAAGAGAAGCTGTAAAATAGCATCAAAAATCTGCAGCCGGAAAAAAATAATTGAAAAAACAAATAGAGAACCATCTCGCATAGTAGTTTAGAAAACCTAGGATCTTTTCAAAAGAATCGACTTAGTATAACTGCGAAAATCATTGCACGAAAAAATAACTTCACTTGGAGATGTAAGATAGTAGCATGAAACCTATGTATATATATTTTGTTGTAGTTGATATTCAAAACAAACTAACCCAATCCACTAAAGAGTTACGTCTATAATAAAATAGGTACATTTATTTAGGAAAAGCACTTCAAGAACAAAATATATCAGACTACTTCCACAGCATCATCATCATCATCTAGCAAGACTTGGCAAAAAAATAAATAATAGTAGGACAAGCATAATTGAAGTCATGAATCATATTTTTTCCTGAATTTTTGTATCTAGAGGGGGCAAACTCAAAAAAGATTGAACTATAAAACATAATGCAACACACGGCTATGCACATTCCAAGCAGTTAAAGCATGTCTACTCTTATTAAAAAAAATCCAAAACTATCCCTAACATGGTAACTTTTCAGTATTCTTCTTATCCCAGTTTTTGCAATATAATTTTAGATTCTAATCATAGTGTAAACGTCTGCTGAATAGCTTTTCTTTTATCAATCTGATTTGCTTCAGTCTATTTAGTGCACGAACAATTTAATAGAAAAATACCTATACAGGATAATATTTAAAAGTTGATGCATCTATCTATATAGGCACATTACTGCAAGAATCAACTAACTTGCTATCAATAGAATCTTTTAGCAATATGAACAACAACAGTTTCTTTTTTGTAGAGACAAAAAGTATTTGAAAACAGAGAGGAATGAGCATAAGGTAGGGATAAAAAAATATCTTATAACAATATACTTAATAACCAGGAAAATGCAAGGAGCATATTGAGTACAACTCATAAGTAAGAATCACTTCTAGGAGTCAGAAAAGATTTACAAATAATAACTTACTGTAAAATTTGTCCCAACAGAGCCATAAAGCTCTATCCTTTGTAAGATTCAAGTCTCAGATTTTTTTTGCTTAAAAGAAATAGCCATAACTCAAATTGGTGGATCTGATAAGGCATTATTTTTGTTGCTTAAGTGTTTACATTTTATCCTTAAAAATGTTGTAATATCCTCATTTGCAGTCTTTTGATATTTGACTATTGAAAATAAAAGTTCATCTATTGTTGAATCATATATCCAAAGTCTAAAAAATGCCTCATACAGAGGTAATCGCAAAAATATGTGCAGTATTTTATCTATGACGTATATTTATTGCCAAATAAATATATAATCAATCTAGCAAAAGTTTTTTTCCTGCTAACAACCTTCGAATTTTTGAGGCTCAGCTCTTAAGACTTACTTGACGCAATAGATCTGAGAGATAATAGCAACTGCTTAACATGATAGTCCCAAGCGTCACAGCTTGCTGTCATATTTCTAGTGCAAAGTGAGCATAATCTTTTACCTGGACTGATGTATAAGGTGCACAGTTTATTAATAATAGCATAAAATGATATTCACATGTTAATCCTCCCGTCCATACTAAGTGGATTAAAGTTAACAAAAAAATAGCTTATAATTCTCTTCCTTTATGAGCAAGAAGGGATCTGATTCATCCTTTTTCAAACAAAAACTAGTATGGATTCCCAAAACTAACTTGTGAATTTTTGTGAAGGCTAAGGTAAGAGGAAACAATCAATTACGGCCCAAAAACTGGACGTCTAATTAAGTGGCTGTCTTGGGCTTCAGGTGTCTTGCTTCTCTAATATGTAACGTCTAATTAAGTACAACAAAAAAGGAGATGAAAAGAAAAATAGAAAGTTTAAAAAAAATAAAACTTACGTCCACTATATAGTGTAATACTATAAATCCAATCAACCTGCTATAGTTGATTACTTGCGTTACTTTACCTACAACGAAAAAGTCACATAAAAGAAAGGCAGGCGTTTGGACAAAAGAATGGTGAAATTTCGGAAAAAGTGAATTATTTTTTAAGTGAAAATAATATTTGAAAATTAGAATTGTGTTTAAATATGAATTGGAGCTATTTTTAAATTTTTGTGAGTGATTTGAAGTAAAAATTTTGAAAAACAACTTTTTGGAGTTTTTCAAATTTTCGAAAAATTCTGAAATTAAACTTCAAGTGAAATTTAAAATTTTTATGGCTAAACACTTATTCTGGAAAAAAGTGAAAATCTTCCCGAAAAAAAATATTACAGCCAAACGGCCCTTAATAGTTGACTTAAATTGGTGTATCGATATGGCCATTGAGGTGCTTGATATTTCCCTAGGACCAAAATACTAATGTTTTTGTATGATTTTACAGATCTTTTTACGGATATATTACTATTCATTAACTTCTTTAAGTTCTTTATATGAAAATAAAAGAACAAACATAATTATCTGGTACGATTGTAGGCTCATAATGGAACTTATGTACTTAAAAAATAAAAATCTATAAATCAATTTGGTTGAATACGGTTCGATATGTTTAGTCGATTTAAAATAGTTTGACACCCTTAACACCCACTAGGATGCCCTATCTCCATCGTTTAACCTTAGGACCGTTATTTGGCTTAGGACTAGTGCGGGAATTGTATCTTTCGGCCCTATATTAATATATTATAAATGATAACTTAGGGAAAGACTTAAAATATTTTCAAAAGATTAGTTGATCACAACACTAAAATATGAGCAGATACACCTAAATGACCTAATGTAGGCCATCACCTCATTTGTGCATGTGTTTATTTATAATGTATATCACTACATTTTAAATTCGGCCAAAGATCACGTTTAGCCGCGGTCGAAACTATTTATATCCGGTAGTCGCAGAAGTTTATAAAATTTATATATATAACATATAGAAATGTATATGTATACAAAAAATATAGATTTTTCAACTATTATTTTGAAAACAGCTATACAATATCAATTTCCTTTTAAATTTACCGACAACCCACAATAGCAAAAACTTGCTCGGCCTACTCATGGGCTAAGGTCGGCCCAAGCCCATATTCCATACTTTGGGGTTGGGTTGGATCAGTCCAATCTCTTTGCTGTCATGTCTGGGCTGTGGACTTTCACTTCGCTCGTTGCCTTCAGTTCACTCTTGGTTCATAATTAACCCAAAAATCCGCCCGTCCAACCTCTTAAACTAAAATTAGCCGGTGGAGTTATAGTATATGTATAATTTATGTATTATATGTATAAAATTTTATACAATAAATATATAATTTATGTATATAGTTAGAAAAAATTAACAATGAATATGATCGGCTATTTATGTAAAGATCCCTCGAAAGATTCATCATCGCATCACTTTAAAGTCGTAAATATGGCGTGGCCTCATCACCTTCTAGTTCGTTTTTAATGTTTAGTCACCATTTTAAAACTAATTGAAAAATAATCACTTTTAAGACTAAAATAAAATTTAAACAAAAGTATTAATAGCTAATATATTTATCTGCTTATTTCCTTTTTACAATAATTGTTTACATAAAATTTTGATAAAAATTATCAGCGAAACGGTGTCGAGTGACACCATTTATAGCAACGTAGATACACCTCTGATTCTAAGGATCAAATTCTCAATGAAATTAAGGACTACGATGTTCCCATTGAAATTTGATAACAATTCCCTGGACCCCGAAGCATTGAATGAAGTTTGGTTGGCAGCCTGAAACGTGTAAGCACGACATATATAAAAGGAAGAAAAAGAGGGAAAAGGTACCGTTTCACCTATATATGTTAATACAAGAAGGGTCAAGATTAATTTCTTCAATTTCAGTCGACTATTCCAATAACAGTATGTGTCCTTTTCATATTTGTCCTGTTAAAATACTTCATAGGAAAACCTCTTTCCTAAAAAAGTGTGCATTTGAAGTACTACTCAAGTGTACTGAAGGGTGCGCCCACTTCACCCACTTATGCGTCAAAATAATAGCCCGTTTGGTCATAAAAAAGAATTTCCGATGAAGTTCCAAATTTTGAAAAACTCAAAAAAATTATTTTTTAAAATTTTCATTTCAGATCGTTCAGAAAAATTCAAAAATAACCCAAATTTTTATTCATATCCAAATACAACTCCTTGTATGTGGTTTGACTAATTTATGACTTGCGGGGACAGTTGATTCGGAACTTGCAAGTGTTCGGGTTGAAATCGGAACACTTGGTTCCTTAAGTTGGTCTTACAATGTTAAGTTTGATTTCGGTCAACATTTTTGAGAAAACGACCCCAGAATCGGGATTTAACGGTTCCAATAGGTTCGTATGATGATTTTGGACTTGGGCGTATGTTCGAAACGAATTTTGAACAACCCGGGAGCGTTTCGACGCTTAATAGGAAATATCAACTATTTGAAGGGTTAATGTTCTTTAAATTTAGTTTGGAGTAGGTTTTGGAGTAATTGAGGTTCGTTTGGAATTCCGAGCCTAAGAATAGCTCCGTATGGTGATTTAAGACTTGCATGCAAAATTTGGTGTCATTTCGAGTAGTATAAATATATTTCGGCATGTTCGGAGTAAGTTTGAACAATTTAAATTTTTTAATTTGAATCAATTTGGTTTAAGGTATGATTCTTAGTTTTGATGTTGTTTTACACTTTCAGAGCGTTCGAGCGAGAGCGTTTTATGATTTCAAACTTGTTGGTATATTCGGGCGGGGTCCCGGGCCCCTCGAGTGTCAATCAGACGAGGCTCGGACCAAGTTAAAAATTGGGAGCCAAAACTGAAGCTCCTAGCTGCTGTCAGAATCGCACCCGCGCTTGGCCAGCCGCAGGTTGGAGACTCGCAGGTGTTGCATTTAGCTCGTAGAAGTGGACAATTCCGCAGGTGCAAGGCTTGGGGCGCAGAAGCGGACGTGCAGGTGCGGTCCTTTGGACACATGTGCCGAGCGAGGCCAAAAGGAAAAATCTCGCACCTACGAGGCTTTTTCCGCAGGTGCGGAAATGACTGTTGGACAGAATGTTAAAAATGGGGACGAGGCTCAATCATTTTAGTCCGTTTTTTTTTTTATTTTTGGGTGATTTTGGAGCTTTTTGAGAGGGGATTTCAACTAGCAACTTGAAGGTAAGTTAATCTTACACACTTTGAGTTAAATACATAGATTATGGGTAGATTATAACCTGTAAATTTGGAAAATCAAGGGTTTAGATGAAAAACCTAAATTTTTATAAAAATGAGATTTTGACCACGAAAATAGTTATGGAATTGGATGGAAATTGTATATTTGAGTTCTTGAGATTATGGGTAACGATTTTCTCCGAAAATTTCAGCAATCCGGGCACGTGGGCCAGGGGAGAATTTTAGAAATTTACCTTTTTGGATAGGGTAATTTATTTAATAGTCTAATTTCGAATTATTGAGCATGTATTAATTATTTTATATAATTTTTGTATAGTTTTAAAATTTTCGGCACCGAATTGAGATTTTTCGCGACATTGTAATCGGGAAGTGGGCTTTGAGACAAGGTAAGTCTCTTGCCTAACCTTGTAAGAGGGCATTTACCCCTTAGGTGATTCATATTAATAATTACTGTTAATTGTGGGGGCTACGTATGCACGAAGTGACGAGAGTCCGTGCGTAGCTACTAATTATGTTAATATCCGGGTAGTTTAGGACTCAAATCATGAATTACTTGTGATAATTGCTCCTTTTATTTAATTAAATTACTGAAATTATATTGCAAATTGTTTGAGGAAATAGTAAAAGATCGAAACTTCATATACTCGAAATTTTGTGTAAACTATTGAATTGTTAATAGAGATTGAACATACTACGTGTTAATATTATTAATAACTTCTCATTCCGGAGGTTCATAAGAAAATGTCCTCCTTTCTTGTGGAGCGGGCCGAACGCCTAGGCAGTATAGATGTATCTTTGGATCGCGCCGGACGTCCCTCGGCAGTGTACATGACACTCTAGATTGGACAGTACGACCTCGGCAGAAATCGTGCCTAATAATAAAAATTACACGATACCTTGTTAATGTAACTGCAGCGTGCGAAGCTAAATTGATAAATTGAAAATTATTGAAATTTAAGGAGTTTATTTATTTCTGCTTGTTTAGAAAATTATCGTTGTTCACCTAAAAATCATGTTTAATTAAATATTTTTATTGTAATATTATTGACCCATAGTGAGTATCAAAGTCGACCTCTCGTCACTAATTCTTCGAGATTAGACTTGATACTTACTGGGTACACGTTGTTTACTAACTCATGCTACGCTTGCTGCTCTTTTTGTGCAGGACCTAAGACAGGTACTATCGGAGGGCCTACCGGAGCATACCCCAGATATCTCGAGACTTAGTGGTGAGCTGCTTCTTGAGTCGTTCTGCAGCCCTTGAGTCTCCTCTTGTATTTCTATTCTGTCTACTTTATTTCTAACAATATTTAGAATTTTGTATAATTTACTAGATCCTCATATACTTGTGACACCAGGTCTTGGTACATACACTAGCAGAATTGTGAATTTAATTATTTTATTTGGGATTTAATTTATTTTATTTTCTCATATCTTCTTAAGTTTTGAAATTTTGAGGAGTTTTATTATTCGGATAATTTTTAAAGAAATGAATATATATTTAAATCATTAGTTGGCTAGCCTAGCTGGGATGTTGGACGTCATCACGACCTATAGATGAGTTTGGGTTGTGACACTTTTAGAAGAAAAAAAAATACTTTTGATTAGAAGCAGCAAAAAAGTAGCTTCTCCCCAAAAATACTTTTTTGAGAAACACTTTCGAGAAAAATATACTTAAAAGCACTTTTAAAAAGCTCGGTCAAATACTAATTGCTGGTCAGAAGTAATTTTCCAATTAGTTTGTCAAACACAAACTGGTTCTCACCAAAAGTACTTTTGAAAAAAAAAATATTTCTAAAAATAAACTGATTTTAAAAGCTTGACTAAATATGCTATTAACTAATTGGCAAAAGCTACACTTATTAGTTGCATCTTGCTCTTCCCCAAAATTTAAGTGATGCATGCACTTGGACATTGTCTTGTAAAGCCCATAAATAGTGATTTGGTATGTTACTACAAAGGGAAATTTTTCTTTTGTCTACACTATACATGATGTCAAAAGCTTTACATAACTTTATGAGATACAATGCCTTTTTTCTTCTTCTCAAATGGATTTAATCCCTAAGTAGGTGCATTCTCTGTTCCATTTTATGTGATATTCTTTTTAATTTTAGTTAAGGGTGTTAATCGAGCAGGGTCGGCCTACTAACAACCCGGTTCGGTAAGGGGTGGGACGGGTTGGCTAGGGTAGGAGGTTGTGCCGGACGAGGTTGAGCCTTTTTTGACTATCGGTGCACCGGAATTCGGCTAGCCCGCTAATCCTTCCAGCCCGGTCCAGCCCGATTTATGTTATAATTATTTTTTTTTAAATTCTGACCGGTCAAAATAAAAAATGACCGTTGGGCAACGATCATTTTTTACACTTTTAGCCATTTCGGCCTATCCCCTTACTAAAACAGCCCCTCCACCCCCTAATAATTGATAAATTACATTCTTAACCTTTTAATAACTATAAATAGCCCCCCTCCTTTTTATTTTTTTCACAACTTGGTCTCTTCTTCTACTCTAATTCTCTCTCAATTCCCTTTTGATTATTGAATTGCTTATTGCTCTCAAGTTCTCAATTAATTAATATTTCAAGTTTTATCAATTATTTACGGTAGCAACTACAAAATTACAATTATCAAGTGAAGTGTGGTTACCATTTTTGTTAGGTTCAAGTTAAATCATCACTACTAAAAAACAGCAAATTTGCGACTGAATAATTCCGACCGATTTTATTCAACCGTAATTTTCGACTGATTCGGTCGGAAAATGTATTAAAAATACATGTTAATTTTTTTTAAAAAATTTGGCTCAAAATTGCAACTGATTCAGTCGCTCAATTAAAATATTTTTTATGGTTTGCGACTGAATCAGTCGCAAACATTAAAATTTTAAATAATTAAATTAAATATTTCGACCGATTTGGTTGGAATCTGCAATAAAAATGAGGTCTGACTGGTCAACGGAATTTGCGACCGAATCAGCCGGAATTTAAAAATTCATATTTCAAATTTGCGACCGATTCGGTCGCAAATCTTTTTTTGTAATACACCCTAACCCGTTTTTTCTTCTTTCTTCTCTAACGTTTTTTCCCTCTCCTCCCCTCTCCTCTTTTGCCCCCCACCCGCTCTATTTCTTGATTTTCTCCTCTAATCTAACCATATTATGTATGATTTCCCTCTTTCTTACTCTCCCTCTCCCTCACCCGCTCTATTTTCCCCATCCAGCCCCCCCCCCCCCCCAAATATTTTGTTCCCAAGTTATTTAACTCATTTCTGGTGCAGGAATCCGGTGAATCATCTCACCTCCGATGGTGGTTCGACAGCAGATTAGTTATATAATTTACAATATAGTATAGATAAATTAGCAATGTTTTTTGTAATATAATATGTATATACTTGTTTAGATTAATTAGCTATTTTTTTTTCTTTTTAGTTAGATGTTCTTTAGAAAATGGCTAGTGTACTTGTATGTATCCAATAATAAATCAAGAATTTTTTTGACTAATTTGGGTATGTTCTATAATTATGAAATTTTTATTTTTATAAAAAATAACTAAAGAAACAACTCAAGTGCTAATACTTTGTATAATTTAGGTTATAATAGTTAGAGTTGAACAATACTTTAAAGAGTTAGAAGTTTTATACATTCAAGTTATGTTAGTTAAGAAATAACTTAAGTGCTAATACTTCTCTGTTTTGATTTTTCGTCTGAAAATTCTCCATGTCTTATCTATGTGTTAATTATATTATTTATCATTGAAACGAAATGAAGAAAATGCAATCAATTAAGTATTAGAGCGCTATCATATGCTAATTTGAAATAAATCAGATTAATTTTTATGTTTTAGGACTTTTTTGTCTTACAATTGTTTAATGTACATATTAATATTGATACCACCCAAGTATTATAGTAAAATATATAATTAAACTATTTAGATAACCTTTGGGAGAATATAACTTAGTAAGTAGTATAAATAAAATAAATATGTCAACTTCTATTATTTTTTTTTTGTAGATGTCATGTGCGCATCGTCGATGGATGTATAATAGGAATCATCCTAATTGTGTGGAGTTAAAGGATTAATTTAAAGAAGGGGTTGCTGGATTTATTGCTAAGGCAAGGACACTTGATGATTTTCGTATTGAAAGAACGATTAGGCGCCCTTGTGTGAAATGCAAGTGTGTTAAGTTATTGGGAGAAGATGTTGTTACATGTCATCTTTTTAAAAAGGGATTTATGGAAAATTATTATGTATAGACTGCTCATGGGGAGAATCTTGATAGCGTAAATGATGTTGATTTTTATAATTTTTTTGGTGGTGAGGAGGGTAGTCCCGTAATGAAGAATAATGTTGAAAATTCTAGATTCAATGACATGGTGAGGGATGCCTTTAAGATGTTCCCGGGGGTTCAATCCGAACCAAATGATGAGGCTAAAAAGTTCTTCAAAGAGTTAGAGGAAGCTAGTTGTCTGTTGTATGAAGGCTTAGTGCATTCCAAGTTGTCTGTTACTGTTCGATTACTTCAGATTAAGTCAGATAGTTCTATTTCTCAATCGGTCATGAATTCTATCATTGGACTTATGAATAAACTTAATTCGAGTAACATTGATCTACCCAAATATTTCTACACAGCAAAAAAATTAGTTTTCAAGTTGGGTCTTTCATCAGAGAGGATTCATTACTGTGAGAATGGTTGCATGTTATTCTATAAGGATGGTACATCTCTAGAGAACTGTAAATTTTATAACAAGCCTCGTTACAAGGATGCCACAAATGATAAAAAGAAGAATATCCCGGTAAAGGCGATACACTACTTACCCCTTATACCAAGGTTAAAGAGGTTGTATGTATCAATAAGCTCCGCTCCTCATATGATATGGCATTATGAGCATAGAAGGCTAGATGGTGTTCTATGTCATCCATCAGATGGAGAAGCATGGAAGCATTCCGATAGGTTGTTCCCGGACTTTGTTAGTAATTCAATAAATATTAGGTTGGGATTATGCGATGATGAATTCACTCCATTTGCAGTCTCTGCTGCACCATATTCATGTTGGCCGGTGTTTGTTATGGCGTATAATCTTCCACCTGAGTTATGTATAATAAGTCCATATTTGTTTCTAACTTGTATTGTTCCAGGTCCACGTAATCCAAAAAAGTTGATTGATGTTTACATGCAGCCTTTGATTGATGAGTTGAAGTTATTGTGGCATCAATGCGTGGAGACATATGATGTATCAACTAAGCAAAACTTCAGATTTGCGTACTATTTTGATGTGGACTGTCGCACCTCCTTTTTCCCGAAGGCGGGTAGGGGATAAGGGATTTTTTTCAATTAAAGTGACAATATTCGAAATGGGATTATTTATTAAATCAGAGTCGCCACTTGGGATAATTTATGGTGTCCCAAGTCACCGGTTTATTTTAAATCCCAAATCGAGGAAATTTGACTCTATTTATGGTCCGCGAACACAGGCGACCGGGTAAGGAATTCTGTTAACCCGGGAGAAGGTGTGAGGCACTCCCAAATTTCGTGGTTTTAGCACGGTCGCTCAACTATCAATAATCGGCCTAATTATCTGATTTAAAATCTATTGTGCTTTTTAGCTTTCTGACTGCTTTTAATATTTATGGAATTTATTTGAAACAAGTCACGATGTCGTACACTTGTCGCTTTGGCACACGTCGCAAACCGCGCCACATGAAATGCACCCGCGAGTTACGACATGCTTATTTTATTATGGTTTGGAGTTATGGTCGGGTCACATGAAATGCACACCCGAATGAGATTTACATATCGTAACCATGCCATGGGAACGGTACCCATGGCCGCGATGATTTATTAATCGCGCCTAATTCAAGCTACGATATTTATGAATTATTTCTAAACTATTTTGAGATTATTGCTAGGCCGTGACTTATGGAAATCAATGTAGAAGAATGGGTCGACTCCTGTAGCAGTGATGGACTAATATCTAATTGCTCTTGCTTGAAATTTTGTTAGTACTCAAAAAAAAAAAAAACAATCCAAAGACACTAAATGTCACGTTCTCAATAGCACAGCAAAATAATGTAGTAAGCCAAATACATATGAAAGAAATTGTGCCAAGAATTAGCAACAAAAAAAAAAAAAAACATAAAACTGGAACATATACTGTAATAAGATTAAATCTTCCAACAGCTTGTTTGGTCTCAAATAACTAATAAGTGAGATATATGGATAAAAACAAACGAACCAAAAAGAAACTAAAAAATAAAAATCGAAAAGAATGAAGGAAACGAAAATGATATTATAGCTAAATCCTATTATTTGTATCAATAAAAGATGCAGACCCCAAAACATTCCTAGTAAACCTTGCATTGACTTATATGACCCAATTTATTAACTTTAAAGTCCATGTTTGGAACAACACTATAAAATTATAAGCACAATAATAGAGGATGATGCATTAAAATCACTGCTAACACTCAAACAATAAAATCTTTGAGCCTTATAGTAGTTCACTTTCAAATTATGTTAAGTAAAGATCCCAACATTATTACAACTTTGTACCACTATGTGGATAGAATGATGAATACATACATTTAATTCCGAATTTCAAATTTGCTAAGCTAATGACCATATACAGAACACAATGAAAAAGAACATTGACATCAAAGATAAAACAAAATTCATGGCTGCACTTCACCCAAAATAATAGCAGATGGCTTCCAAACTTTCATATATAATTCAAGGATAAAACAGGTGTTCAACTCCATACCTGTTCACAGCAGATTTAGACTAAAAGAAAATAAAGCTCTAAAACTGAGAAGATGTAACAGCAAGGAGCAAAGCAACAGTAACAAACTAGCTCACAACAGCTTCAGACTTAACCCCGAAATTCAGAAATTGCTCCAAAACAGTATGATATGAGAGCAGAAAAATGAAAAATAAGAGGGAATTTTCTATTTTTCTTTTGAGAATGACTGCAGATTTTTTTTGAAAAAAAATCAGGAAGAGACCCAAAACTAAATTGAAATTTCCTTACTCCCTTTTGTATCCGTGAAACTAAAAAAACGAAAAGAAGAAACTCATCGATTAAAACAAACTCTCTGAAATTTTGTCCTCGAAATCTTTAACCGAAACTTTCTCTGATTTTTTTTCTCACCCCCTTTCTTCCTCAAGACCTCATATATATATAGCACTGCCCTCCTTCCAAATTCGAAAATTCTCAACTCTTTGTGTGGACAATTTTTGGGACAAATGAAAGGCATGGATCGATTATCAATCAATCTATGGCCCCCATTCATCTAAAAACCGCCTCAAAAAAAAAATCTAAATGTTCAAAAATCCGGAAGGAATAATTCCGTTGTCAGAGTTAGTTACGCTACGTGGCAAGAGGAGAGATGAGGGAGCACGTGAGGCGAGTGTGTTAATTTTTCTTTAGGTTCGGGGGGTCGTTTGGCAGCAGAGAGGTGGAGAAGGGGTGGGGGGCGCCGTGGGAGATTGAAGGATTAGGTTTAGGTTTTTTTGGGTGGGTGTTATAATTGGTATTTTATATGGGGTGTGGGAGTTGATTGTGTCCATTGGATGGGGATGGGTTGAAGGGCTCAGATTGAAGAAGGGAGTGGGGCGGGTCGGCCGCTTTGGACGGGTCAGGGGTTCAGGTGTTGAAGTGTTGGGCTGGGCGAACTGGACAATTCGGGGGAATTGGGCCACTGAATATGGTGGCCCAAGAGAGATTTTTTTTCTTGATTTTTTATCTTAATAAATTTAATTAAATTATCTATTTCTAACATAAAAATAATTAATTAACTTAAGACTAAAAAAATTACTAATTTGCAACTGAAAACTTAAAAATGTAAAATGTCCAATATTTTTTATTTTTGTTAAGTAATGCGATTAACTTATGTAATTAAATCCTAAATACAATTAAGACCTAAAATGTTATGCACGAAATACTTTGGACATTTTGGTATTTTTTTTTATGATTTTAGAATACTAAATATGCAGCTAAATGCAAGCAATATTTAACCAAAATTCCTACAAATTCTATAAAAACTAAAAACAATTAAGAAAAACTCTATTTGTGAATTTCTATAGGAATATTTTAGTCGGGCAAAAATCACGTGCTCACAGCTGCCCCTCTTTGCTTGGAAACACGAAGAGTTTTCGGGCAAAGATACATTGAGCAAATACGAGCGATTTTTGACCGTTTGGATACTCCATGGAAGCATTTTGAAAACGTCTGACCGAACCTTGCTTCCGAGGTTGCCTACATATCCTCGGCTGTAGAGGAATCAGGTCAGTGTAGTTCTGGAAGTTTTGGTAGCTGGAACTACCGAGAAGCTGTGATTTCACTGTTACTGCTGCTGCTGCTCTTTCTTGCTGAGCTCCTTATTACACCAAAGTCAAAAAATGAAAAAGAAACTAACTAAGCCTATCAGCTATGAGTTACAAGATTCCTATCTATGAGTCTTCTGAAGCTTGATCTTGAGTCTTGAATGGTTCTTCATGCGGACTTTTGACTTGAACCTTGATGCTTGCTAACTGCAGGTGCTAGTTCTTTCTTCTTCAGCTTTTCGGATCAAGATGGGACATGCCAAGCTTGCGACTTCAATCATGTCTTGAGCAGCCCATATCTTTTCATCTACTTCTGCATTTTGGATTCACTTCTTTTTTCTTTTTTTTTTTATATTCTGGAATGAGACTTCTTCCTTTGGTCATCTCGGACTGTCAACTCGCATACTTGAGTTGAGCTTCTGCTACTTCTAACTTGAATTGAATCCTCAAATGGCTTCCCTCGTTCTCCAGGTGGGCACCTGATGACTTAAAACTCGAAATAAATTTCCTCATTCTCCAAGTGGGCGTCTGCTGACTTAAAAACTTGAAATAAATTTTCTCATTCTCCAGGTGGGCGCCTGTGCTAACTTAAAATAAAAATGAATTACCTCGTTTTCCAGGTGGGCGCCTGATGACTTAAAAACTTAAAATAAATTCCCTCGTTCTCCAGGTGGGCGCCTGATAATGACTTGAAAATTAAAACAAATTCTCTCATTCTCCAGGTGGGTGCCTGATAACTGACTTGAACTTAAAATAAATTTCCTCATTCTCCAGGTGGGTGCCTGATTACTCAAAACTGAAAATAAATTCTCTCATTCTCCAGGTGGGCGCCTGATGACTTAAAACAGCAATGAATTCCCTCGTTTTCCAGGTGGGTGCCTGATGACTTAGAACTTGAATAAATTCCCTCATTCTCCAGGTGGGCGCCTGATTACTTAAAACTGAAAATAAATTTCCTCGTTCTCAAGGTGGGCACCTGATGACTTAAAACAGAAATGAATTCCCTCGTTTTCCAGGTGGGTGCCTGATGACTTAGAACTTGAATAAATTCCCTCATTCTCCAGGTGGGCGCCTGATTACTTAAAACTGAAAATAAATTCCCTCGTTCTCCAGGTGGGCGCCTGATGACTTAAAATAGAAATAAATTCCCTCGTTTTCCAGGTGGGTGCCTGATGACTTAGAACTTGAATAAATTCCCTCATTCTCCAGGTGGGTGCCTGATGACTTAGAACTTGAATAAGTTCCCTCATTCTCCAGGTGGGCGCCTAATTACTTAAAACTGAAAATAAATTCCCTCGTTCTCCAGGGGGGCGCCTGATTACTTAAAACTGAAATAAATTCCCTCGTTCTCCAGGTGGGCGCCTGCAATCATGACAACACAGACAAAACAGAGAAAAGTTTTTGCCCAGTTTGTACCAGGAACATTCATTGATTGTTAGTTGCATCTCATTATCCAGGAGAGTCCTGAAAACTTAAAACTAGATCCCATTATCCAGGAGGGTCCTAAAAATTTGAAATTAAATCCCATTATCCAGGAGGGTCCTGAAAAGTTGAAATTAACTCCCATTATCCAGGAGGGTCCCGGAAACTTAAAACTGAACTTATCTGGAACATGCTTTCTCATGGAGGATTCTTGGCAAAGCAAACAAGATTTCTTGCCCCTGCTTGAAACAAAGAAAATTTTGTCAGTTTGAAAATGTGGCGGTTAGTTTATGGCATCCTTGCTGAAGGTGTCTGCTTCTGTCACTATCCTGCTTCATTCTGATTAGCTGCTTCGGGCTACAAAGAATTGTTTGACCTTTCAATCGGACCTTGAACACAAAACCTCTGAATGACTTGAATCCCTTACACTCAACTCACCGTATGGCACTTTCATTCTGACAACTGTCGAACCTTTGCATTTCCTACAAATTCACGAATCACTTGACCACCTGAACTTCAGTTACCACCGCATTGCTAATTCTACATCATGTCACTTGGGATGTGCCTGGCCAAATTTCGCTTAGTGCAAATAAAAAGCTGGTAATGAGCTTTGAAGTCCTATCTTGCTTGCTTAACAACAGACTAATTTGACTGAGACTTAGAAAAATAGACCCAAAAGAAATGAAGTGAAGTGACTTCGAGAATTAGGAATAAAATAAAAGAAAAAACAGAGATGACTATTTGAAGAAAAATGGAAAATAGACTTATCTGAATGAAGCAACTGGCTCCAATGATCATGACATGCATTTCGGACTGATCAGCCTAATCCATCCAACTAATCACATTTCAGTTCATGCCATGTCTTCATACTTCAAAATCGGGTTTTCCATAATTCAATTTCTTTGTAAAGTCATGATCCTGATTCAGCTTGTAATGCCCCGAGGGGTTTTCACTAGCAAACCTCTCTCATTTGCTCCTCTCTCAACTCATTGTCGCCTTACAGTGCCCGTAAGGGTTTTCACCAATAAGACTCTCTCATTTGAATTTTCTCTCGACTCGCCATCGCCCTATGGTGCCTGTGAGGGTTTTCACCAATAAGACTCTCTCATTTGAATTTTCTCTCGACTCGCCATCGCCCTATGGTGCCCGTGAGGGTTTTCACCAATGAGACTCTCTCATTTGAATTTTCTCTCGACTCGCCATCACCCTATGGTGCCTATGAGGGTTTTCACCAATAAGACTCTCTCATTTGAATTTTCTCTCGATCGCCCTATGGTGCCCGTGAGGGTTTTCACCAATAAGACTCTCTCATTTATTCATTTTTCCTTGTGCCCATGAACCAAGGTGCTACCCGTGATGTAAATCGCACCTCTATCTCATTTGGCTTGGCATCCTCAAAGTTGATCAGAAGGTCTTTCTTTGGACTGTAGTGTAGGGTTTGGACAGGGTTAGAAAGAAAGGGTAGCATGCGGGCTCAAAATAATTCAAGATGAAGGAGTTCAAAATTACAACTTTTGGAATCAGATCTTTTTACAAAACTAAAACTTCTGCCCCAGTTTCTTCGAATCTGGGGAATTTTGGATTTTTATTTTGATGGGACCGAACCGTGTAAGGCTGCCTACGTATTCTTAAAAGGAATCAGATCGAACGTAGTTCAAACATAAGAGTTTTGTTTTTGTTACTTTGCTTTTCTTTTTCTCCTTTCTTTTCTTTTTCTTTCTTTGCTTTTCTCTTTTCCTTCTCCTTTTTTTTTTCTTCTTCTTTTTTTTTTTTTTATTCTTTTATATTTCTAACACTGCTTCTGATTCCAAAAGAGGGGTATGAAAGAAAAAAAAAATAAGGCTCAAAAAGGGGTAACAAATGATAAAAGTGTTTGGGATAGCAGAATAAAATGCCTTCGTCATTCCAACTTTGAACGTGTCTAGTACAAAATGCGATTGAAGATAAGCAAAGAAATCATACATAATATCTCTTGACTGCATCAGAATTGATAGCCATATCCACACATTTACCTTCTATGTCTGTTAAATACAAAGCACCATTGGGCAACACCTTTGTCACAATGAACGACCCCTTCCAGTTTGGGGCGAACTTGCCTTTAGCTTCAGCCTGATATGGAAGGATGCGTTTCAATACCAGCTGACCCACCTCAAATTTTCGGGGACGCACCTTCTTGTTGTATGCTCTTGCCATTCTTTTCTGATACAATTGACCATGACATACTGCTGCCAATCTTTTTTCATCAATCAAACTCAATTGCTCTAGCCGGGTTTTGACCCACTCATCACTATCAATTTCAGTTTCAACAACAACCCGCAGGATGGAATCTCAACTTCCGCAGGTATCACTGCCTCGGTTCCATATACCAGCAAATAGGGGGTTGCACCTATTGAAGTGCGGACAGTAGTGCGATAACCTAGCAAAGCAAACGGTAACTTTTCATGCCATTGCCTTGAACCTTGCACCATTTTATGAAGTATCTTCTTTATGTTCTTGTTAGCAGCCTCAACAGCTCCGTTTGCCTTAGGACGATATGGAGTGGAGTTTCGATGCGTAATCTTGAACTGTTGGCATACCTCTTTCATCAAAAGACTGTTGAGGTTAGCAGCATTATCTGTGATGATTACCTTGGGAATTCCGAACCGGCAAATGATGTTTGAATGAACAAAATCTACCACTGCCTTCTTGGTCACGGACTTGAAAGTTACAGCTTCAACCCACTTGGTAAAGTAATCAATGGCCACCAGAATAAACCTATGCTCGTTTGACGCTGCCGGCTCAATCGGTCCAATGACATCCATGCCCCAAGCAACAAAGGGCCAAGGTGCCGACATTGTGTGCAGCTCAGATGGCGGGGAATGAATCAAATCACCGTGCACCTGGCATTGATGACATTTGCGAACAAAGCTGATGCAATCACGTTCCATGGTGAGCCAATAATAACCTGCTCGAAGAATCTTCTTCGCCAAGACATACCCACTCATATGTGGCCCGCAAACCCCGGAATGCACTTCGGTCATGATAGTCGAGGCTTGTTTTGCATCTATACACCTTAGTAATCCTAGATCTGGAGTTCTCTTGTACAATATTCCCCCACTTAAGAAAAATCCGCTAGCCAGACGTCGAATGGTTCTCTTTTGATCGCCCTGTGGCATGTGCCGGATATACACCTGATTTGATGTATTCCTTGACATCATGGAACCAAGGCTCACCATCAAGTTCCTCCTCAACCACATTGCAATAGGCATGCTGATCACGGATTTGGATTTGCAGAGGGTCGACGTAAGTCTTATCCGGATGGTGTAACATTGACGCCAGAGTAGCCAAGGCGTCGGCAATTTCATTATGAATCCTGAGAATATGCCTGAATTCTACCGACCTGAATCGTTGACAAAGATCATGCAGACATTGTCGATACGGTATGAGCTTTAAATCACGGGTCTCCCATTCTCTCTGAATCTGGTGAACCAACAAATCTGAGTCTCCCAAAACCAATATTTCTTAAACTCCCATATCTATAGCTAGCCTCAAACCCAGAATGCATGCCTCATATTCAGCCATGTTGTTAGTGCAATAAAATCGAAGTCGAGCTGTTACAGGGTAGTGATGCCTTGTTTCAGAAATGAGTACAGCCCCTATTCCGACACCTTTCATGTTAGCAGCTCCATCAAAGAAGAGTTTCCAACCTGGCTTTTCATCTTGATCAGCCCCGTCAACATACATCACTTCTTCATCAGGAAAATAAGTCTTCAGTGGCTCATATACTTCATCCACCGGATTCTCGGCCAAGTGATCGGCTAGGGCTTGGGCTTTCATCGCGGTTCGAGTCACATAGATGATGTCAAATTCTGTGAGTAAAATCTGCCACTTTGCCAACCTCCCTGTGGGCATAGGCTTCTGAAAGATATACCTTAGAGGATCCATGCGAGAAATGAGGTAAGTAGTGTAGGATGACAGATAATGCTTCAACTTTTGCGCCACCCAAGTTAGGGCGCAACATTACCTTTCAAGAAGAGTATACTTAACCTCATAAGGAGTGAACTTCTTGCTGAGGTAATAAATGGCTTGCTCTTTCTTGCCCGTGATGTCGTGTTGACCCAACACACAACCAAAAGAATTATCCGTGACTGTCAAATAGAGGATTAAAGGTCTCCCAGGTTCTAGCGGGACTAACACAGGGGGGTTCAGCAGGTAATTCTTGATCTTATCAAATGCTTCCTGACACTCATCGGTCCACTTAACCGCAACATTCTTCTTTAGTAACTTAAAGATGGGCTCACAAGTTGTCGTGAGTTGAGCAATAAACCTGCTGATGTAGTTTAACCTCCCGAGCAGGCTCATCACCTCAGTTTTATTATTTGGTGGTGGTAGTTCTTGGATGGCCTTAATCTTTGACGGATCCAACTCGATGCCGCGTCGACTGACTATGAATCCCAACAGTTTCCCCGACGGGACAACAAATGCACATTTCGCCGGATTGAGCTTGAGGTTGTACCTGCGGAGCCTTTGGAAAAACTTTCTCAAATCCCCAACATGGTCGGACTGCTTCTTTGACTTTATGATCACATCATCTACATAAACCTCAATTTCCTTGTGTATCATGTCATGAAATATAGTAGTCATTGCCCTCATATAAGTTGCCCTAGCATTCTTTAAACCGAATGGCATTACCCGGTAGCAATACGTCCCCCATGGCGTGATGAATGCTGTCTTTTCTGCGTCTTCCTCGTCCATCAGGATCTGATGATATCCCGCATAACAATCCATGAAAGACCCGATCTCGTGCTTGGCACAATTATCAATCAGAATGTGGATATTCGGCAATGGAAAGTTATCCTTTGGACTTGCCTTGTTGAGATCACGATAATCAACACACACCCTCATCTTACCATCCTTCTTTGGTACTGGTACCACATTAGCTAACCAAGTGGGATACTGAGTGACCCGAATGACCTTTGCCTCCAGTTGCTTTGTGATTTCTTCTTTAATCTTCACACTCATATTAGTCTTGAACTTTCTTAACTTTTGCTTGACAGGAGGGAATGTAGGGTCGGTTGGCAATTTATGAGCTACCAAATCAGTACTCAAGCCCGGCATGTCGTCATACGACCATGCAAAGACATCTTTGTATGCAAATAGTGTTTTGATTATTTCTTCCTTGATTTGCGGTTCCAGATGCACACTTATCTTGGTTTCTCTGACATTATTTTGATCCCCTAAATTGATTGCTTCGGTTTCATTCAAATTAGGCTTGGGTTTTTCTTCGAAGTGTTTTAGTTCTCTACTGACTTCCTCAAATGCCGCCTCTTCATCGTATTCTATTTCATCATCACCCTCTACTTCTTGGATCGTTATTTCAGAATTAGATTGGCTTTTAAGATTTGGCTAAAAATTCCTCATGCATGTCATGTCATTGAAACCATCATAAAAGGAACTGTACAGAAAGAAAAGCAAAAACAAAAATGAAACGCTATCAGGATTAATGGAAAACGAAAAATTGTATTTCATTGAAAATAAAAGGGTGGGAGGGTTTGTACATCAAAACAAGCAAAAAATAAAAAATCTGGATTACAACCCTGGAATAACCCAAATAGCAGAAAGGAAAACAAAGCAAACTACCAAAACTCCTTCCGGGTGGGGAGAGGAGTAGCTTTCCAATTGCTAAGCTTCACATTTGGCCCAACGAGCTGCACATCGGCATTACTGGAACCTTCCCCGATTTCTACCATATTAACCTCATCAAACAAACTCTGGAACCTCTTGATCAACTCTTCATCAAATTCGACCACAGGTTTTGGGACCGCTGATATTGGGCATTTTGCGACCCCTGGCTTGATAAAAGACTTGGAGATATGTGGAACAGGCTTAGGAAGTGACCATGCCTTTCCTTTCAAACTTTTAGCCTTTTTCACGTCCTTCCCTGTGAGTGTGAATCCCAAACCAAATGTACCAAAACTTTCACGTGGACACACCGGATGCACAATTCCCTGCAGAGATGAACCCAGACCTTTGCCCGGCAGAAAACCATTCTTCAACATTTCATTTGCTACCATGACAGACGCAGATGGTATCTTCGGACCTAGGATGCGTTCTCCTTCGGGAATTTTCCCGACAGACACTGTTTTGAACATTTGGTAAACCCAAGGCCCTTTATCATCTTCAACTTCAATAAATGGAACGATTGTGTCATTGTAAGCAGATAAGTTCTCATCACCGTGCACAACTATTTCCTGTCTGTCCCATTCGAACTTTACCATTTGATGCAGAGAAGACGGGATTACCTTGGCAGCGTGGATCCAAGGCCTGCCCAACAACAAGTTATAAGAGGCAGCCACATCTAGCACTTGGAACTCCATAGTGAACTCAACCGGCCCTATTGATAAATTTAGCATTATATCACCGTTAGAATCTTTCCCTCCTCCATCGAAGCCTCGAACGCATACATTATTAATGTGGATCCTTTCGGTGCCAATCTTCAACTTTTGCAAAGTGGACAGAGGGCAAATATTCGCGCTAGAACCGTTATCCACCAGTACCCTTGAGACAGCAAAATCCTCGCACTTCATTGTGAGATAAAGAGCTCGATTGTGTTCTGTACCCTCTATAGGGAGTTCATCATCTGAGAAAGTAATCCTGTTCGCTTCGAAAATCTTGTTAGCAATCTTTTCCAAGTGGTTCACCGTGATCTTATCAGGAACATGGGCCTCATTCAAAATCTTCATCAGGGCTTTGCGGTGTTCATCTGAATGTATCAGCAAAGATAGAAGAGAGATCTGAGCTGGTGTTTTCCTCAACTGTTCTACAATGGAATAGTCTTGCATTTTCATCTTTTTCAGGAATTCCTCAGCCTCTTCTTCGGTGACCGACTTTTTTACTGGGATGTGGCCGTCCTTGGATGGCTTGGGTTTCCTCAGTTCTTTTGGGGTAAAACATCTCCCGGAACGAGTCAACCCTCCGGTTCCATTGACTTCTTCCTCTAATTCTTTCCCTTTGTACATTACTATCACCTGTTTGTAATTCCACGGGACGGCCTTTGTGTCAACCATTGGCAACTGGGTCACTGGCTTAATAATAACGGGGGTAACACGAGCCCCTTCCACGATTATGACAGGCTTGCCCGGGGCCCCTGGCACGACCACCTTTTGCCTCTCCTGGTTCGCTTCAACATCAACTGGAGGCCCTTTCACAACCAATACAGAAGGCTTCACGTTGAGCGCGCTTGGCTTCTCCGACACCCCTTTAATTTCCAAGGACATTGCTTTTGCAGAATCTAGAGCTTTGATTGGATTACTTTCGCTAGCCCGGATCATCATGACAGACTTGGAAAAGATTTTGGGCTCCCCATCTTTATGAACTATCTCGATCATATATGTCTCTGCATGGTCGGCAACGGATTTTGGTTGATGTTTGGCGCCTCCGGGCTCTGGACCACAATTTGATTTTTATCAATAAGCTCTTGGATCGCCCTCTTCAAATGCCAGCACTTCTCTGTGTCGTGCCCTGGGGCATCAGAACAATATGTGCATCTAAGGGAGTAATCAAGGTTCCTTGGAGGCGGATTTGGTATCTTGGGCTCAATCGGCCTCAAAACGTCCAATTGCCTCAACCTCTGAAACAAACTGGTATAGGACTCTCCAAGAGGGGTGAAGGTTTCTTTCCGCTGTTGCCTCTCTTTTCTGTAATCTGGCCTTGGTCGAAAACTTGGACTAGTAGGGTTTTGGTATGGTTGTGGGGGTGTATAAATATTTTGTGGAGTTGGAGCATGCCATTGCGGGTAAGGAGGGGGTTGAGCATATGACTGTGCATGGTGAACATGGTATTGGGGTAGCTCGACAGAATATCTAGGTTCTTGTGGCGGGAGATAGTGCTGAGATGGATTATATGGAGCTTGGGTGTAGGCTTGAGGTTGGGGTCGATTTTGGGTGTACTGGTGAGGTGGACCCCTTGGGCCACGCCACGATCCAGAGACAAACATAGCGACATCTTCTTTCTTCTTTTTGCCTAACAGGCTTCCGGTGCCACTTTGAATTGCCTGTGTGGTCGCTTTTATGGCAGAGTAGCTCATGATCTTGCTTGACTTGAGTCCCTCTTCCACCATTCCTCCCATCTTTACCACATCGTTGAAGGACTTACCTATGGCTGAGATCAAATGGCCAAAGTAAGTGGGCTCTAGGGCTTGAAGAAAGTACTCGACCATCTCATCTTCCTCCATTGGAGGGTAGACTCGTGCAGCTTGTTCTCTCCATCTAAAACCATATTCCCTAAAGCTTTCATTGGGCCTCTTCTCTACCTTGGTCAAAGATAGGCAATCCGGGACAATGTCTATATTGTACTGAAAGTGCCGAGCAAAGTCCTGAGCCAAGTCATCCCATGTGTACCACCTGCTAGTGTCTTGGCGGGTGTACCACTCTAAAGCTGCCCCACTCAGACTCTGACTGAAATATGCCATTAATAATTCATCTTTCCCACCGGCGCCGCTCATATTGCTGCAGAAGCCTCTCAAATGGGCCACGGGATCTCCATGTCCATCGTACGGGTCAAACTTGGGCATCTTTAACCCAGCAGGCAGTTGAACATCCGGAAATAAGCATAAATCCTTGTAAGCCACACTTACTTGGCTTCCTATCCCTTGCATGTTCTTCAAAGATTGCTCTAGGCTCTTCACTTTCCTGAACATCTCGTCCTGCTCCACATTTCGGGATGGTTTCTCAGTTTCGACAAGAGGTTCAAAGTGAGGGGCATGGGAATAAGGATCCGCGACTTTGAAAGTTGGTTCCGGAACATAATATTGGGTATCTGGAGCTTGGAACGCGGGCTCACTAGAAGATCTGTGAAGGGTAGCTCGCGGAGGGGCTACGAAAACAGGAGCGGATGTCGGAGCAGGGTATGTAGTTGTTTTGGCTGGTGGAGCATGAAAGGTTTGGGACGAGGTGCCAGGGTAGTGGCGATAAGGGGTAAAGCCTGGTGCGTGCTGAGGGGAAAGATCAATAGTAATGGGATCTTGGGCTTGTGACAGTGGTGGGATGAAAGCGAGATTTTCTGGGTAGTTAGCGGGGAATGAAGGTGGAGGATGCCCCCTGACCCAGGCTTGATACATTTCTGCCATTTGATGCTTCAACCTGTAGACCTCCTCTTTCAATTCAGACTCCGATTCTACAATCTCCCTTGGTGGGTCGACAACACCCGTGTCCAATTCTTTGCTAGTCATGACTGCCTTGCACTTTGATCTGGTGTTATAAGGGTGACTTGCCAGGATGCCAACAAACTAACCACCTAAAACAAAACCTGTCTATGTGCACACAAAAACTTGGTCAGTTTTAAAAGTAATTTACAGATAGTTAATCGCACATTGGGTATGCAATGCACCTGAGCAGTTAAGGTTCCTAAATGCTTTGCGACGGCTCGTATGTTTCATCCCGGCTTTTCCAAATTCTCCAATCCTGATTTTCCCTCTCTCCTTTGCTATGTTTCGCTCTTTTAATACTTATTCTTTCCTCTTTTCTTTAGTTCGACCCCTCTTTTCTTTCTTCCCTCATTTTCTCTCTTTTTCTCTCTCTTCTTTTCTATTTTCTTTTCTATTTTCTTTTAAGAATATGATCGAATCCTATGGGGATTGCCTACGTATCATGACGCCGCATGAATCAGATCATTACGTAGTTCAGAGAAATAGATACGAAATAATTTATTTCATCAATAAAAGACATCTTTTTGGATTTTCTATTACAAGGACTAAAAGTAGCGATGCCTGCAAAAGGAAAATCTACAGACTCAAAATAAAGTAATAGACAACCTTGACAAAGACGAACAAGACTCGGAGAAAGTAAAATACAGACTACTAAAGGAAATCAAAAATACATAAGATCCTCCACTGGTACTCTGGAGGCTTGCGGGACATCAGGCGGTCTCCGCACGGGCCTGCGGGCAATATTTTCTTGAAGGCGGTCTAGGTCAACCATCACCTGTCGGACGAATGTCATTATAGAAGCAAAAAACATAGACTTGGTCATGTCTTCACATTCATGGCATTTCATTACAACATAATCAGCTATCTCTTTAATCCTCATTCTGATGACACCCTTTTCTTGAAGCAAACGTCCAATCTGTCGGACCCGAGCCTCTAACACTTGTGTATCTGTGTTGCTTTGGTCTTGTAACTGCTTCAGGCTTTCTTGTAGTTGGTAAATCAGTGCATAGCAATGCTCTCTTTCTGTCTTGAAATCCTTTGTTTGCTTGATCATTTCATTTTCCAAGGCAACCAGCTTTTTCTGTAAAATTGCTACTTCTTTGTCATATTTCTGCTTCAACTGGTGGGCTAATCTAGCGTGTTCTTCCGCACCTTTCGCCAGCCTTGCCTGAGCATTGAACAAGTCCCTTTCGGCCTTTGTCAAGTCAAAACTATAATCATGCACTTTCCGCCTCAGGTTGGTTATAATTTTCTCATCTCTCTCACTTCTTGTTGGTGTCTCGGCGGCTATTTTCATTCTCTGGATCTGGGCTCGAAGGGCTTCATTTTCCTTGGCCAGCCTCTTCTTTTCCCCTTCATCTTCAGCTGCCTGCAAACTACTATCAAATTTGATTTTTTCAATTTGTTCTTCTAGCTTGTTTATAGTAGTTCGGTATTCCTTTTCTTTAGCCAACCAAACCCATTGCTCTCGTGCTCCATCGGTGAATTGTTGGACATGGGGCCTTTTGGCGGGCTGTTCTGGCTCTTGACCGACCCAACTTCTTTTCCTGTACCACGTGGCGTAGTTGGATCCTACTTCACTTATGGACAAATCTCGTACTTGAGTCTGTGGTTCCAGGAACCTGCATTGGTGCCAAATCTGGCGAACCCTTTCTTCTGGAAACATGGCTTTCGGGCATATTTCAATAACATGTGGACTCAAATCTTCGTCATAGGGGATTGTTTGGTATCTGCCCAACTGGCGTAGGACCCGATGTGGGGCATATGGCTGAATACTCCGAAGACCCATTAATAAAAGAAAGCACACTCCGGCGGACATGTAGATAACTTCGTCGACCGGGAGCCAACCAAAAGCCCACTCAATTCGATTTGCGTTTAAAGAACCCAAATACGCGAACCATGCCTCAGTACCTTCTGGAAACTCATGACCGTTTACTCGATTTTCATATTCTTCGATGCAATTGAGTCCGGTCAGACCGTAGTTCATGTAACCTGGGCGATGACAAAGATGTTCTACCAACCACATTTGTAAAAGCAAGTTGCAACCCTCAAAAGACTTTGTCCCGGCTCGACAAGCGGTTAAAGCTCGGTAAATTTCTGCGAGAATCATCGGTATGATAGTGCCATTGGCCCTTTTGACCATAAAGTCGGCCACTCCTGCGAGCCCCAATTCTATATGTTTGTCACTCCTTGGGCATATCAGAGTGCCTAAAAATGCCACCACAAAGGCCAGACCCTTACGTGCTTCCCATTTGTCTTTATTCCCTTGATGATTCAAACCAGTGTCCGGAGCCTCAAATCCGTAGGGGTCCCCATACCGGCTGTATAAGAAACGGAATGTGCAGAATCCTCCAGCTAAATTTTCATCTTTAACCTACCGGCTAATACTGAGGAGGTCCAAAAACTTATGAGGGGTTACAGTTCTTGGTGCTACTGGATATTGATGCCTTAACTTCCCTTCGAAACCAACATAACCTGCTAACTCCTCTAGTGTGGGGGTCAACTCGAAATCGAAGAAGTGGAAAACATTGTGTGTCGGGTCCCAAAACGGTATCAAAGCTTCGATTATATCAACCCTTGGTTTAATTTCCAGAAGACCAGTGAGCCCACCTAAAGCCTTTGTCACAGAACGCTTGCTGACCTCCCCCAGGTCGTTCCACCACATATGGAGTCCTAGTGGAATCTCATCTATGACTCGAAAAGGTATATTTTCAACAGTGCTCATCCTGCACATTTTATTTAAGGCGACCGGTTAAAAACAAGTGATTTTTTATTTTAATTTTTATTTTTGGCCCCAAAAGAAAGATTATTTGTGCAAAATAAAACTCAAACAACTCAAGACCACCTTTGCAAATACGGCCCTTCAGCCCTTCAGAAATGAAGATTTTAAAGCTGTACTTGCTAAGTGGCCAAAATTAGGAAAAGAGCCATAGGTGGCTATTCTGGTAAAACAAACTTCCTGCGTCCCGTCGGGACGTTTCTGGCTATTTGGACAGAAAGTGACATCCCCTAAATTTATTTATGACAAAACGATGCACTTTCATATTTTCTAGTTATTTTTGCAAAAACGGGGCCGGACCCGATGAAGGTTGCCTACGTATCTCATATCCGGTGAGAATCAAACCCGCATAGTTCGGTCAATTTTGATGCACAGAAAGATATGATTTGTTTTGAAATAATTTTTTTTTTTTTTTTGGTAGAGCAACGGGATTTTTTTTTGAATATCAGGATTATCAAAACCGGGCATTTTTCTATCCTACCTCACTCTTGGTTTTTCTTTTTTTTCTTTTTTTTTCTTTTTTTTTATTTTCTTTCCTTACTCTAGAAATCGGTCAACATACAAGCCAAGCAAATTAATGCACAAGTAGCACGTAAAGGATGCATCATGATGGTCTCTTAATTTTCGGGTGCACCTATCCTAGACGGACCCAACCCCTGTGTTGACTCCCCTAAGTCAAATGCACGTGATGCAAGCAAACGTGCCTACTAGGGATCCGGCATGAGGCTGTGTTATTCTATGTTTTAAATCCTGGGTGTATTGTTCTAGACCTGGCTTACCCGAGCGGACAACTCGAGCCCGGGGGGAGGGGGGGCAGCGTACCGGGAATACAGAAGCTTCACCGGCTTTGCAATTTGTCCGAACCTCGTTCTAAAATTAGGATATGACTCTAACAGAAAAGAAACCACGCGAAGCGCACGCTCCCCAGAAGATTTAGAAGACTCAGAGAGAAGGAGGGTTTCGTAGCAATTTATATACAGTTCAAACAATATCAAAGCGGTAAAAAGCGGCATTTAGCATATTAGGTTCAAACACGTAAAAATCAGATAATAGACAAAAGCCAAGTATAACAGTTATTCTAAGCTCGAATTCTGAACCCTGAACCAGAGATTCTGGGTTCGATCCCCAGCAGAGTCGCCAGAGCTGTCGCACCTCCTTTTTTCCGAAGGCGGGTAGGGGATAAGGGAGTTTTTTCAGTTAAAGTGACAATATTCGAAATGGGATTATTTATTAAATCAGAGTCGCCACTTGGGATAATTTATGGTGTCCCAAGTCACCGGTTTATTTTAAATCCCAAATCGAGGAAATTTGACTCTATTTATGGTCCGCGAACACAGGCGACCGGGTAAGGAATTCTGTTAACCCGGGAGAAGGTGTGAGGCACTCCCGAATTCCGTGGTTTTAGCACGGTCGCTCAACTATCAATAATCGGCCTAATTATCTGATTTAAAATCTATTGTGCTTTTTAGCTTTCTGACTGCTTTTAATATTTATGGAATTTATTTGAAACAAGTCACGATGTCGTACACTTGTCGCTTTGGCACACGTCGCAAACCGCCCCACATGAAATGCACCCGCGAGTTACGACATGCTTATTTTATTATGGTTTGGAGTTATGGTCGGGTCACATGAAATGCACACCCGAATGGGATTTACATATCGTAACCATGCCATGGGAACGATACCCATGGCCGCGATGATTTATTAATCGCGCCTAATTCAAGCTACGATATTTATGAATTATTTCTAAACTATTTTGAGATTATTGCTAGGCCGTGACTTATGGAAATCAATGTAGAAGAATGGGTCGACTCCTGGAGCAGTGATGGACTAATATCTAAATGCTCTTGCTTGGAATTTTGTTAGTACTCAAAAAAAAAAAAACAATCCAAAGACACTAAATGTCACGTTCTCAATAGCATAACAAAATAATGTAGTAAGCCAAATACATATGAAAGAAATTGTGCCAAGAATTAGCAAAAAAAATAAAATAAAATAAAATAAAACTGGAACATATACTGTAATAAGATTAAATCTTCCAACAGCTTGTTTGGTCTCAAATAACTAATAAGTGAGATATATGGATAAGAACAAACGAACTAAAAAGAAACTAAAAAATAAAAATCGAAAAGAATGAAGGAAACGAAAATGATATTATAGCTAAATCCTATTATTTGTATCAATAAAAGATGCAGACCCCAAAACATTCCTAGTAAACCTTGCATTGACTTATATGACCCAATTTATTAACTTTAAAGTCCATGTTTGGAACAACACTATAAAATTATAAGCACAATAATAGAGGATGATGCATTAAAATCACTGCTAACACTCAAACAACAAAATCTTTGAGCCTTATAGTAGTTCACTTTCAAATTATGTTAAGTAAAGATCCCAACATTATTACAACTTTGTACCACTATGTGGATAGAATGATGAATACATACATTTAATTCCGAATTTCAAACTTGCTAAGCTAATGACCATATACAGAACACAATGAAAAAGAACATTGACATCAAAGATTAAACAAAATTCATGGCTGCACTTCACCCAAAATAATAGCAGATGGCTTCCAAACTTTCATATATAATTCAAGGATAAAACAGGTGTTCAACTCCATACCTGTTCACAGCAGATTTAGGCTAAAAGAAAATAAAGCTCTGAAACTGAGAAGATGTAACAGCAAGGAGCAAAGCAACAGTAACAAACTAGCTCACAACAGCTTCAGACTTAACCCCGAAATCCAGAAATTGCTCCAAAACAGTATGATATGAGAGCAGAAAAATAAAAAATAAGAGGGAATTTTCTATTTTTCTTTTGAGAATGACTGCAGATTTTTTTTCGAAAAAAACCCAGGAAGAGACCCAAAACTAAACTGAAATTTCCTTACTCCCTTTTGTATCCGTGAAACTAAAAAAACGAAAAGAGGAAACTCATCGATTAAAACAAACTCTCTGAAATTTTGTCCTCGAAATCTTTAACCGAAACTTTCTCTGATTTTTTTTTCTCACCCCCTTTCTTCCTCAAGACCTCAGATATATATAGCACTGCCCTCCTTCCAAATCCGAAAATCCTCAACTCTTTGTGTGGATAATTTTTGGGACAAATGAAAGGCATGGATCGATTGTCAATCAATCTATGGCCCCCATTCATCTAAAAACCGCCTCAAAAGAAAAATCTAAATGTTCAAAAATCCGGAAGGAATAATTCCGTTGTCAGAGTTAGTTACGCTACGTGGCAAGAGGAGAGATGAGGGAGCACGTGAGGCGAGTGTGTTGATTTTTCGTTGGGTTCGGGGGGTCGTTTGGCAGCAGAGAGGTGGAGGAGGGGTGGGGGGCGCCGTGGGAGATTGAAGGATTAGGTTTAGGTTTTTTTGGGTGGGTGTTATAATTGGTATTTTATATGGAGTGTGGGAGTTGATTGTGTCCATTTAATGGGAATGGGTTGAAGGGCTCAGATTGAAGAAGGGAGGGGCGGGTCGGCCGCTTTGGACGGGTCACGGGTTCAGGTGTTGAAGTGTTGGGCTGGGCGAACTGGACAATTCGGGGGAATTGGGCCACTGAATATGGTGGCTCAAGAGAGATTTTTTTTTCTTGATTTTTTATCTTAATAAATTTAATTGAATTATCTATTTCTAACATAAAAATAATTAATTAACTTAAGACTAAAAAAAATTACTAATTTGCAACTGAAAACTTAAAAATGTAAAATGTCCAATATTTTTTATTTTTGTTAAGTAATGCGATTAACTTATGTAATTAAATCCTAAATGCAATTAAGACCTAAAATGTTATGCACGAAATACTTTGAACATTTTGGTATTTTTTTTTTTATGATTTTAGAATATTAAATATGCAGCTAAATGCAAGCAATATTGAACCAAAATTCCTACAAATTCTATAAAAACTAAAAACAATTAAGAAAAACTCTATTTGTGAATTTCTATAGGAATATTTTAGTCGGGCAAAAATCACGTGCTCACATGGACTATAAATGATTTTCATGCTTATGGAATGATGTCCGGATGGTCGACTGCCGGAAAGTTAGCTTGCTAGACTTGTAGGGAAGATACAAAGGCATTCACTTTGAAACATGGAGGTAAGAACACATGGTTTGACTTCCATCGCTACTTCTTGCCAATGGATCATGAGTTCAGGAGAAATACTTTGTGCATTTATGAAGAACAAAACAGATTATGAGGAGCCACCATCCGTCTTATCTCTAGAAGATATTTGGAACAGAGTTAGGGATCTATCTAAGGTAACAGAGTATTCCTTGGCTAATAAGATACCTGGTTATTGTGTTACACATAACTGGACTAAACAGAGTATATTCTGGGAGTTACCTTATTGGAAGCACAATCTTCTTTGGCATAATCTTGATGTCATACATATCGAGAAGAATTTTTTTGACAACTTGTTTAATACTCTAATGGATGTCAACAACAAGACAAAGGATAATTTGAAGACCAGGATGGACTTAAAGGAATACTATAGGCGAAGTGAGTTGTACTTGACATATTTGAACAACAAGATTTAGAAACTCAAGGTCAAAAAGAAAAGTAAGAAAGGAGCTGCAATGGAGTCTGAGTCTGAGTTTGAGTCTGAGGAGGAGACTGATTCTGAATAGGCTATTTGAATGTTTTAGAATTGAAGTTAGAGACATGTGTAATTTATGTTGTTTGATAGTTGGTTGTTTGATTAGTTGCTTGAATTATTATAAATATTACTGTTCGTTTTGTAGTAAATATTGAATTTGGATTGTTATATTAGGTTTTTGTTTGGTTGTTAGGTATTTGGTTGACTATTTTATTTGGCAGGTGGTATAACTAAAAATATAGCAGAATTCTACTTAAAAATGCTAGATTTGCAACTGAATCAGTCACAAATTTCACTAGGAATTACCCATATTTGCGACTGATTCAGTCACAAATTGAAAATTTCTAATAAAATTTAATTAAGTTTTGCGACTGAATCAATCGCAAATAAAGAAATATCGATATTTTTAATTAATTAATAATAGATATTTACGATTGTTTCACTCAGAATAATTAAATAAAAATTAATTTTATTTTTTAATTTTCTGACAGAATCAATTGCAGTTTTTAATTTATATTTATTTTTTTAATTTTGTTCAGCGATTGAATCAGTCGCTAAATTTGCGACTGATTCGGTCGCAAATGGCCTAATTTTAAATGTCCCCGTATTTTTTCAATTTGTGATTGAATCCGTCACAAATTTTTGACTGATTATGTCGCAAATATATTGCGACCACTTGTTTTCCGACTGACACTTTTCAATCGAAAATTCGTAAAAAAAATCCGATATCCGACCGATTTAACGGTCGCAAATTTGTTATTTTTTAGTAGTGCATGCTCCGTGCTTCTAAAGTGCGTTCACATATTTGGGAACACTTTGAGGTGGTAGAAGAAAATGAAGAAGTTCGCAAAGTAGAGTGCAAGAACTGTGGTCGAGTCTTTAATGTTCATCGAAAGTGGGAGGGAACAATTGATTTAAAGAGGCGTATCAAGGGTTGTCTTGTGCGTCCTCCAGGAATTCATATTTAAGTTGATTTGAGATAATTTGGATTATTTTGAATTTGTTAAACTTATTTAAGTTTAATGTGTTAGTTTAAAAGACAAGTTAATTTGAAATATTATCATGCAACGAAAATATGAAATGAAAACTTTTGAAGTTTGATCCTTACATATTGGTCTTATTAAAGAATTTTATGTAGCCACTTAATTTCAAATTTTAAATTTATAACTTTAAAGTTTAATTTTATGCCATAAAATACTTATTTTATTATTTAAAAGTTTACAAATACTTAAGTAACAATTACATTGAACAAGAAAACATAATACACTAAAAGAAATAAAAAAATTAACCTGGCCCGGTCTGGACCCACCAAAACCCGAAATATCCTAGCCCACTAACATTCAGGAATCCCAATCCACTAATCAGCCCGCTCCACTAATCGGACGAGCTATTTTTTTCCATGTCCAGCCCGGTCCAGCCCGTCCAATAAACACCCATAGTTTTAATCTGCTTAAAAAAATAATATTTTTTTATATTTAAAAATTATTTTAACTTTAAATTTTTTAATTTTACTCTTGATAAGATACTTTTATATTCTCATAAATAACATGATAAGAGCACAAATTTCAAATTTTGATTTTTTGAACATCACATCTGGTCAGACAAATGCAGTGAAAGACATTGCAGACTATGTGGACGGTAACGTAACAGATATATCCGCAGCTAGCCAACTTCGCTTTCTAACGGTTAAGGTGTTAGCTAGAAAATGAGAAGACATATTTGAAAATTAGAAGAGAAGTTCGAAGATTTTTTCAGGAAACTAGGAAAGTAATAGTGACATATTTGAAAATTAGAAGACATTATAGAATTGCAGTCAGAGGCGAACCGATGCAATAGGTAGAGTAGGTAGAGGGGTCACCTGTACTCATAAAGTTCGGCAAAATTTTTATGTGTATATATATAGCAAATGATGATATATTAATAGTGAGCAATCTATATATAAGCAGATTTTGATTGAATCAATAAGTGCATCCGTAATCTTTAAATTCTGAGCCCGCCTCTAATTGCAGTAACTTAAAACCAATTAATTTTCCGTTTATTTCTTTGCTAGAGAGAAACGCAAGAAGGTACTTTGGAAATATATCCTATTCCCTCCTTATCCAACGGAAGAAATGGAAATGTGAACAAAATATTGAAAAGAAACATAGTACTAAGCACTTAGTAAAGTTTCATTCTCTCTCCTTGTTAGGACCGAAAAATCAGGTGTCATGCGAAAGCTAGTAAAGCAACACTTGAACGGCGATAAATCAGACAACAAAAGAGAATTCTATCAAAAGAGATACAAATATTTAACGTGGTTCGGTTAATTGACATACGTCCACGGCGGAGATGAGCAATCCACTATATTAAAGAGAGTATAAAATATCGAAAGAACAACCTCATGAAGAGGCAAACACAAGTAACACACTAACACTTGTCCCGTAATATTATCCCCCTAAACACGACTCTCAAACTCTATATGGCTACATTGTGAATGCTATTGAATGAGAAGGAATGATCCTCAATTTATAGAAGTCCTAACCTTTTCCTACAAGAAAAAGACTAGCCAAATATGTTAGATTTATAATTTTCTTCTACAAGAAAAAAAACTCAATTATGGTAAACATGTTGTCCTTTCCTACGAGAGATAGAAAAATTAAATATGGTAAGAAAATTAGGACAACTCCTAACACTCTTTTCCTTTCAAAAATGTCCAAACTCAATTGTACAATAACAACAACATACCTAGTAAAATCTTATAAGTAGGGTGTGAAATAGATAATGTGTACGAATATCTTACCCCTGTCTTAAAGAGTTAGGGAGGTTATTTCATATATACTCTCGACTCAATATACCCTCGACTCAAGAATAGTATATTCAAACACAGTGTGGTTCAAATTCAAGGAGGCAGATAGGGTCGGTGGAGTAATGTCAAAAATGCAGATTTCAAAAAGGCTTTTGGATATTCACGTGGGACTGTGGAAATTAAAGGACATGGTCGATATGGGCGCTTAGTATCTCAGGGCTTTGCAGAAGAAAATGAATGAGGTTAAAATGACAAACACAGATGAATTATTTGCTTTGAAATTGGCTCCTGGATTAGCTTTTCCTCATCTAATTATGAGACAGTGTTTGGCCAAATTGATATTTTTGTTTGGGTCAAATCTTAATTACTCAATGCCTACCAAAAGAAAGATAGACCAAAAGTTGGGTACTGATACGAATTTAGGCAAGGACCAAGACTCTTGGTCCAAGAGGAGTTTGATCACTGTTAGAATAAGAGTAATTTCATAACATTATTACTTCTTCCATTTTGTGGCACATTTTCTTTATAGTATTTTTCAAAAGAATAATATATTTTATATTTATAAATACAACAATAACAACCCAATATAATTCCACTTGTGGGGTTTGGGGAGGATAGTGTGTACGCAGACCTTACCCCTACTCTAGGGTAGAGAGGTTGCTTCCGATAGACCCTCGGCTCCCTCCCTCCAAGAACTCCCAACCTTGCTTTTGGGGTGACTCGAACTCACAACCTCTTGGTTGGAAATGGATGATGCTTATAAATAATTTAACTAAATTTTTTATTTTTCCTTAATGAAGTAAATATTTATGGTTTGTTTTAAGACCAAATATTTCAAAAAAAATTATTTATTAAACTTTATGCTCAGTCAAATACGGATGACACATAAATTAGAACTGAAAAAATACATGTTTTCGGCATATAATGGTAATCAATCAAAGTTGAATCGGCGGTCCAACAAAAACATCTTGTGCAATACACAAGGGGACAGTGGCGGAGGCTAGTTTTCAGCCAAGTGGGTTAAAAAAGAAAAAAAAACGTTAACAAATAAAAGAGACTGTAGCCAGTCGAAATTGAACCGGCCTAGCAAATATTTTGAACCCCTTGACCACTAAATTATGCTTTTGAGTTGTGTCAAGAAGATTCAAAATAAATATATATAGAAATACAAATCGGATTCTGCCTTATACCTACAATATAATTTTCCGATAAAGAAGATTTGGGTGAACTTTCTTCCGCCCTGCAAGGGAAAAAAAAGATGTAAGTAGTCCTTACAGGTTTGTACTTTGCATATGTCACTACTGAAAATTATTAAAGGGTTCCAAAATGGAAATTAATACCAAGAAAAAAGCACTTGCAGATTCAAGTGGTTGAATGGCTATACTCTAATGACCTTGATTGGTCATTGTTGTAATCGAGCTAAGACTGCAGAAGTAAAATAAATTTCATCACTCTCTGTAAACAATTCAAGTGACAAGCCTTTAAATCTAGTTCTGCAAAATTCAGAAATCCAGTTTATTTGTTCGAGAATATCATATATATTATAAATTATTCATATAAGACAGTGATAGTAAAAATAAATGTACCACTATTTATCAAGTTATACACTGTCACTTGGAAAGTAGGTTAAAAATATTGACTAGCTAGATATTAAGGTCCCGTTCCGATCATAAAATTTGGCAATTTTTTTTAAAATTTTTTTTTGAAAACATTGTTTGTCCAAAGAATATGATCATTTTTTTAAAAAAAAATAATATTTTTTTAAAGTTTCCAAAAATTAATTTAGGACAGATTTTGGGTGAAAGTTTTTTGTTCACCCCCCCAAAACTAAACTTTGAAACGTAGCTAAGAAATTAGAAAACAGAAAAAAGGAGAAGGAATTGTGCGATGGGACCATATGGTCTCTATCAATATAGGAGTATTACTTTTGGAGTGCCTAAATTCTAACGTGGTCCATAAAACATCCTACACGTAAAACTAACTTGATTTAATTAGTGTACATAATCTCTCCATTTCCATCCATGCAATGCACTTGTCTGGCTAATATTTATTTAGAGTAAATCTTGGTTAAACTAAACATTATAGGATTTGGCTCACCTCCTGTATAGATTCTCTCCATTTTTGTCAATGCACATTTAATTTAATGACACTTGTGCTCTTTCGGATCTAAGGGCCAAGGTTTATTTAGAGTAAATCTTGGTTAAATTAAATATTCTTTTGCTAGGTTAGATTTAAATTGGAAAGAGAAGATAGTAATCCGAAAATTTTGCCAGAAAATTTCGTTCTGATTGGGCAGACAAAATTAGTTAGTCAGAGAGGAAAAATATTTTCTTGCCAAGATTAAAACTAAAAAATCCTATATTTTTTCATTTGTCATCTTTCAGATCTATGGGCCAGAGTTTATTTAGAGTAAACCATGGTTAAACTAAATATTCTCTTGTTGGATTAGGCTTTAATTGGAAAGAGAAGATAGCTATCCAAAATTTTGCTAGAATTTCTTTCTGATTGGAAAAATATTTTCTTACCAAGATTAAAACTTAAAGATCCTATATATTTTCATTAATCAAATATTCTCTTTGACTAACTAATTTTGTCATTAAATGAAAAAATATAATAAGATTTTTTAGTTTTAGTCTTGGTAAGAAAATATTTTTCCTCTCTGACTAACTAATTTTATCTGTCCGATTCGAACGAAATTTTATGACAAAATTTTCGGATTACTCTCTTCTCTTTCCAATTTAAGTCTAATCCTAGCAAAAGAATGTTTAGTTTAATCAAGATTTATTCTAAATAAATCTTGGCCCTTAGATCCGATAGAGGACAAGTTTGGTTAAATTAGATGTGCATTGACACGAAAATGGAGAGATTCTGTACGGTGAGCCAAATCCATTTAATTATAGGTAGCGACACCTAATTTTATGTACTACTAAAAGCATTGAATTTAACCCAACTACCAACTAATTCTTTCACTCCTCCATTTGGCCGACCATTAATTTATGTCCAATAATTCTCTCTCTATAAAAAACCCTAAGGTCTCACTAGCTTTTGTACACAACACTCAAGGCAATAACATTTGTAGTACTATCCCCCTCTACTTTGTCCAAACTACTCTCTATTGTTCTCTAATTTTTCTTTTAAGAATGGAAATGGTAAGCAAGATTGCATGTTTCGTGGTTTTGTGCATGGTGGTGGTTGCACCCCATGCAGAGGCACTGACCTGCGGCCAGGTTCAGTCTAGCCTGGCTCCTTGCGTCCCTTATTTGCTGGGCCGCGGCCCTTTGGGGGGTTGTTGTGGCGGCGTTAAACGTCTGTTGGGTGCTGCTCGCACCCCAGCGGACCGAAAGACTGCATGCAATTGCCTGAAATCAGCCGCTAATACTTTTAAGGGCATTGATATGGGCAACGCCGCTCGTCTCCCTGGTACTTGTGGCGTTAACATTCCCTACAAGATCAGTCCCTCCACTGACTGCTCCAAGTATGTTTTTCACTTTCTTTTCTTTTTATTATGAGTTTACGATCTCTTCATTTACATTGTAAAGAATTTTTATAAGATCAGGTTAAATTTGAACTACAACAAGAAGTAACTTTTTATGGTAACATAAAAAAATAAAGTAATGCTATCAAATTATAACTGATATGATAATGTAAAAAAACTTAATCTCCTTTTGCTATCCTTACACTACCCATATTTTCATTCTTACTTCAATTTTACTTTTCCGGCTCCACTTTAATTGATTTTTTTGCCCTTTTTATAGTATAGTACATTATTTGATTTTTTTGATATCAAGAAAGAACTAAATTTTTTTTTCAAAGTTGTCCCTGGAGTAAAGAGTTGGACTATCTGTTATTTTTAATGAACAAATTAAAGAGATAATAAAAGTTAATATGATTAATTTTATTAATAATTAATATTAAAAAGCGAACCCCTTAATATGAGTGAAAACAACCAAATAATCAATTAAAGTGGATCGAAAGAAGCAATCACTTGAAAGTGGTGTAACATGATACATAATCACATATTTATACGACACTGAATTGGCTGGTAAGTGAGAAGATTATTATTCATAACCAGTGCGTTTTTTTTGGTGTGCGTATGGGGTTAATGTTGGTTTTCATGTGACAATGCAGGGTCCAGTGAGGTTGATGAAAGATGGATCACTTTTCCACTAGGATAATTTAGTAGTAGCGCAATCATGTGGAGAAGAAGAATAAGAGTGATCGAGTTTGATCCTGCTTATGGATCCATTTCGATTTTGTGTTTGTTGTCTCTCTATTTTCTGTCTTTTGTCTTTTGGAGTAGTCAGAGTCTTGTAATGAAACTTCAACGGTTGGTTGTATTACAATCCAATCAGCTTGATAATACATCTCTATTTAATTTCTAAGTACTTAATGTCTTAATTCCTTCTCTCTGTTCTGCTTTATTTTTCTTGTTTTTTATTTTTTTCATTTTAATTTTATTCATTGATGGTCAAAAATTATTTACATATACAATCAGCTAGGTTGGATAATAACTGCTTTTCTTGAGTTGATTGGTCTCGGAAACAGTCTCTCTACCTTCACAAGGTAGAGGTAAGGTTTGCGTACACACTACTATCCCTACATCATTTGAGGGATTTCAATGCGTATATTATTGTTACAGCTAGGTTAGAACTTGAGTTGACAATCTAGACGTACGAAGATATATATTAATTAATGCTGTAATAAACCCCCCATCAAAGAATAGTATAACTCAAATTTCGAAAATTAAACGAGTTATAACTAATAAAATAAAATGTGACTAATAAAACACATATGAGAGGCACCACAACAAAGAGATCACTACAACGGTGGTGATAATATGTTCTCACAAGTCACAATGGTCTAAACGTCGTCATCCGTATTATCGTTACTTATATAAGCAAAAAATAGTCGCAAATAGTCAACAAAAAAAATATTAGGACTGAGTCGTACTAGTGAATATTTCAGTTTCGCGGCGCCACATCGAAAATATCTCGTTAGCGATTATGTTCACGTAAACAAAAATATAATAGTAGACCTAAGTTGCTTTTCATGTGAACAATTTTTTTACGGCAATGACAATGACGTGACAGCCAATGGCGGATCCACAAAAAGTGTTATGGGTGCTTAAGCACCCATTTTCTTTGGCCAAACTTAATAGATTTATATAGGTAATTATCAAAAAATCTAAATAAGTATTGAGTAAGCATCATGTTTATCCGAAAAACGGATAGAGTTGATTTTTTACGTAGTTCTCAGGATACGTGATATAACTTGGCACAAATCGAAAAGTAAGTAGAAATATATTGAGTATAGACTGTATAAAGAATGAAATACAAACCAAACTGAGTGGAAAACGGTTTATGAATGAGCAAGACGAATCAATATACAAATACCAAAAGGATAATCTCTATTTGAATATCAGTATGTTTTTCTCTATGAATATCAATAATATGAGAGTGTATGAATGCCTTAATCTTGGATCCCCCCACAGAAATAGTAGTTATCCCTCTTATAGTGGAAGAATTCTACTTTAGATATAATTAAGAATATATAGTGGGGATCCCACGAAAGATTAGCTTTTCCCTAATTCCCGCCGAGATTCTCTCCCTTAGTATATCTATAACGGTTCTTGTCTCTTAGCTCGATCTTGGTCGGATTTGGTATTGGTCAATTTTCAGATTTAGAGCTCGATATTAACTCGAGCTCGATATTGACTCAAGCTCAATATTGACTAGGAGCTCGGTATCGAATCAGGCTTGATATTGGTCGGTCTCTGTCTCTTAAGCTCGATGACACTGCTTCACTTCATGGTTCGATTTGGACTCGAGCTCGTAAATGACTTCGAGCTGGGTATTTGATCGGTCCCAAAATTTTGAGCTTGGTAACCTGGATTCAGATCTCATCTCGATATTATGAAGATGACCTTCGGTCCATTATGTTCCAATCATGACTAATCATACGAAGGTCGAAATCGGTTTTGACCGTATACAGATAGTCCCCTCGTTTCTCGGGAAGAATGTGGAGAGAAATGACATGATTTTCCAACGGTATAACAAGATATACATAGACGTTTGCATCAAGCCCGATCATGACGTACGTGATAGATATCCCGTATGTTCAGTTACCAAGGCATTAAATACGTGTCAGATGATGGTCGGCCATTGCTGATATTGAACCGTCATTGTCAACCCTATAAATAGTTCCTCTTTTTACCATTTTTTACTTTTACATCTCCAATTTCCAAATCTATAAGTTTTTTTTCATGTCTTCTGAGTTCTTCATCTGTAAATCTGTGATTTTCACTGCAAAATCCTTCTTCAGAACACAAAATCTTGTCATCTTCCTCTATCTTCAATCTTCAAATCCAAATGGCGAAAATGTCAAAAATCGTTCCTCAAGAAGAAAAAGCTTCTTCTTCGCGGCCCATCGGCGATAAAACACCGGTGGAGCCACGACCTGATGAGTGTGTTCCCGGGGGGTATGTTCTTACCTCTGATTTTAAGATCGACAAATCCTCGCCGGTTCTCGATCGATGCGAGCCAGTATCGAGGTATATGTGCTCGATAACCGAGGGACATCTTAAACAGTTGAGGAAAGATTGTAACAGGGAGAACAAAGAAGTGATAATCCCTGCTCCCGAAGAAGATATTACTACTCATGTGAAAGGATTTTTAAGTGTTTATACTTACCCTTTCACGTTGGGCCCACTCGACTCAGTTTTCATCAATTTTTGCCGCCAATACCAAATAACCCTAGGCCAAATCCATGCTTCTTTTTGGCGGATCGTTATTGTGATCCGCTTCTTTGTGAACAAAGTTGAGGGGATGCCTTTCACCCTCGACCACCTCTTTAGATTGTACAGCCCCCGCCTCTATCGTGGTGGGTTAATAAAACTCCAACGCCGGGCTAACAAAGTGCTGTTCTCGAGCATAGATGAGGACAAGGACCGATGCTGGATGGGCAAGTTCATTTGAGTGAAGACTTCCGACCTAATTCCGGCCCCGAAGATGCCATTTCCCGAGGAATGGAACATGAAGTGTAAATATAATTCTACTGTTAGCTCCTATTGTTTTGCTCCTTTGTTTCTTTCTCACGGATATCCTTTTTTGTGATGTAGCGGTTGCTTGGATGCCCGGTGTTATTCCTAACCTTGAGAGCTGGGTACGGGACCTGGCTTCGACCTCCACATATGCCGAGCGCTCGTGGCGCGACTTATCAAAGGGCCGATGGGAGGCTAAAACTCATGGTAAGCCTCTTTCCCATGTCTTCGATGCTTCGAACAAAATGTCTTTTTTATACTTAACCAATTTTCTTGCGTGTAGGCCTGGGCAAAGATGCGGTCATGAGGCCCTCGTCTGGCGAGGAAGAGACTTCGGCCCCGGTTCCGAAACCGGCGAAGGACAACAAGAAAAAAGGGCCTCTACTTTCGAGGATCCAAAACTTAAGACAAGGACGGCTCGTAAGCCGAAGAAGAATACCATCCCTTTGACCGAAGAATCAGTTCAACATCTAAGGGATGAAGATGACGAAGAAGAAGAAAACGACGGGTCCATACTGGTGGCCCGAGTGAAGAAAACCATCGATGCCCCACAGGCAGCTGGGTCGATGGCGGTTGATGAGGTTCCATCTCGAACTGAGGGGATATCGGAGAAGGACTCGGACAAAGTCCCAGAGTCATTGGAGATCGAGGATGCCTCCCACCGAAGTCAACAAACGGTGGGTATATCTGAAGTGGCTGACCCTAAAGCTCTTCGAACTGAGGAGAACGCCCCAAGCAAGTCGCTTGGGGATATAGTAATCGGAGACTCGCCTACTCTCCCTTCTTTTTCCGAAGGGGCAATTCGGGAGGCCCGAGCTTTGGGGACCATCGAGGTAGATGGGGCCCATGAGGGAGAGGAACCCTTTCGTGATTTGTTTACTAGTATCGAGGATGCTGCCAGCCCAAGTGACGCGTCGGGTTTTTTCTTTGAGGTTCAACGAGCCCTGAATCAGATAAGTCTCGATTTCCTTTGTTGATGTCATATTTTTCCATTTTCTGCCTTACTTTTTCTCTCTTTCGTATAGGGTTTAGCTCTTCATCAAGAGGAGTTTTCCATGTCTCAGGCAGGGCTGAGCCGACGTGAGGATGACTTTCAAGGGCTTTCGGAGGAGAGAAATGCCCTCAAAATCCTTAGTGGGTAGAAAGAGGAAGAGATCAAATATCTTCGAGCCAAGTTGGCCAAGGCTCACCAAGATCAGACAGACCTGATCGAGCAGGTAATGAAACTTTTAAAAGCTCATGGGCTCGACTCGGGAACGATGGCTAACATTTCAATCTTATAGCTGCAACAGAAGATCGAGAGGATCGAGCAGTTTCGTGAGGAGGTCGATACGATAACGGCGGAGTCCTTGGGATGGAAAGAAGGTATGGACCATCTTGCTGCAGAGAAAGAGACCGCTAGAGCTCAATTATCATCGGTCGAAAGTCAACTTCAAGGCATGAAGGAGAAGAGCTCGGCTCAAATAAGAAAAATAGAGGAGCTCGAAGCTCGGTTAGCTTCCGAATTTGCCAAGGCCGAGAAATCAAAGGCCGATGCGGATGCAATCATGGCCGTCTATCGGGACGATGCTGAAGCCGCTCATGTACAAGCGAGAGAGGCAGCCAAGTCCGCTCAAACTCGAGCACATTGGGTTGTTGAACTCGCCAAATGCCAATCTCGGAGGGAAACCCTCGAGGAGATCCATGCTCGAGGTTTCGACCTTACCAAAGAGATACTAAAGGCTAAAGAACTTGAAGCCGATGTTGGGGCCTTGGCTTCCGATGACGATGATGATGACAACGAGAGTGGGTCTGAGAGCGGGGTGGAGCCTGATGGAGAAGAGACTACCCCTGGAGATAATCAGGAAACTTAGGATTTTTTCTATTTTGATCTTTTTGTGTAGGGTCCTGATCGGACCTTGTAAATACTCTTTTATATATATATATATATATATATATATATATATATATATATATATATATATATATATATAAAGATCTTTTCCTTTCCCGACTTGTCTTTGTTTAATTCTTTGCCTTGTGAAGATTTTGTTTCATTCATGCCTTTTGAAAGTTTTCATAAGTTCGAGGCTTTAGGAAATTTGATCGAAGTCGGACCTTGTAGTCTTTATAACCGAGTGAGTGTTTGCTCGAACTCGAAGTAAGAGTGGCCCTTAGGCTTTATGGTCAAGTGAGTGATTGCTCAAACTCGGAGTAATAGTAGTCCTTAGGCTTAGTATTCGAGTGCGTGATTGCTCGAACTCGAAGTAAGAGTAGCCCTTAGGCTTAATAGTCGAGTGAGTGTTTGCTCGAACTCAAAGTAATATAGCCCACAGGCTTAGTAATCGAGTGAGTGTTTGCTCAAACTCGAAGTAATGTAGCCCGTAGGCTTTATGGTCGAGTGAGTGTTAGCTCGAGCTCGAAGTAAGAGTAGCCCTTAGGCTTAATAGTCGAGTGAGTGTTTGCTCGAACTCGAAGTAAGAGTGGCCCTTAGGCTTTATGGTCGAGTGAGTGATTGCTCGAACTCGAAGTGAGAGTATCCCTTAGGCTTAGTCGTCGAGTCAGTGTTTGCTCGAACTCGAAGTAATGTAGCCCGTAGGCTTTATGGTCGAGTGAGAGTTTTGCTCGAACTCGAAGTGATGTAGCCTTTAGGCTTAATAGTCGAGTGAGTGTTTGCTCAAACTTGAAGTAATGTAGCCCGTAGGATTAGTGGTCGAGTTAGTGATTGCTCGAACTCGCAGTAAGAGTATCCCTTAGGCTTAATAGTCGAGTGAGCGTTTTCTCGAACTCGAAGTAAGAGTAGCCCTTAGGCTTTATGGTTGAGTGGGTGATTGCTCGAACTCGAAGTGAGAGTGGCCCTTAGGCTTAGTGGTCAAGTGAGTGATTTCTCTAACTCGAAGTAAGAGTTGCCCTTAGGCTTAATAGTTGAGTAAGTGTTTGCTCGAACTCAAAGTAAGAGTGGCCCTTAGGCTTTATGGTCGAGTGAGTGATTGCTCGAACTCGAAGTGAGAGTATCCCTTAGGCTTAGTAGTCGAGTGAGTGATTGCTCGAACTCAAAGTAATGTAGCCCGTAGGCTTTATGGTCGAGTGAGATTTTTTCTCGAACTAAAAGTGATGTAGCCCTTAGGCTTGTCGAGTGAGTGTTTGCTCAAACTCGAAGTAATGTAGCCCATAGGTTTAGTAGTCGAGTGAGTGATTTCTCGAACTCAAAGTAATGTAGCCTATAGGCTTAGTATTCGAGTGAGTGTTTGCTTGAACTCGAAGTAATGTAGCCCGTAGGCTTTATGGTCGAGTGAGAGTTTTGCTCGAACTCGAAGTGATGTAGCCTTTAGGCTTAATAGCCGAGTGAGTGATTGCTCGAACTCGAAATAAGAGTAGCCCTTAGGCTTAATAGTCGAGTGAGTGTTTGTTCGAACTCGAAGTAATGTAGCACGTAGGCTTAGTAGTCGAGTGAGTGTTTTCTCGAACTCGAAGTAATGTAGCCCATAGGCTTTATGGTCGAGTGAGAGTTTTCTTGAACTCGAAGTGATGTAGCCCTTAGGCTTATGTGGGGCTTGATTTCGTTGATTTTTTGGTTGGAAGTCCTCGATTTATTGGGTAATGGTCGGCCCTTAAGCCTGTTTGCATAATAGATCACGAAATAAAGGATGGATTCTGAGATATGAGATATCGGTAAAGAAGAAATTTCTCTTTATGTCATTATACATGTGTTCATGTTTTGTGATAGGGCTCGAGCAAACTACATGAGCATGGTTCGTTTTGACCATTTGGCTCATACAAATTTTCCTATCGAAACCCTGGTGTCATGAAGTAACTTCCTTGCTTCGAACTTGATCATCGAATTCGTTTTGTTATACTCGAGGGTAATACCCCCCTCCCCCCCCCCACTATTCGAGGTTGATTGTAAAGAGGCCTCAGATACTGTTGAATTGTTCTAAGTTAGCATGATCAATGGTTGCCTCATTAAAAATCTTGCCGGAAACCCAATTTGGGACAAAACCGGTGTAAGGGAAAAAGACTGCAACGCATGCTTTCAGGCCTAAAGGCTTCGAGTTGAATACTCCATCCCCGTTTTTGGTCGAACACCTACAAGGGTTAATTTCGAAATATAAATAAACATAGGAGGGTCATACCTTAACAGTAGTATCGTTTTAGGTGCGACACACTCCAATTGCTTGGTAGTTGTTTGCCGTTTATTACACCGAACTTGTAGGATCCTTTTCCGACGATTTAAAGAACCTGATACGGTCCTTCCTAGTTCAGACCCAGTTTTTCTTCATTTTAATTTCGGGTGTTGAGGGTGACTTTCCTTAGCACTAAGTCCCCAATTTTAAAATATCGAAGATTGGTTCTTTGATTATAATACCTTTCGATCTGATGTGTTTGGGCGGCTAATCGGACGAGAGATGCTTCTCGTTTTTCATCCAGTAATTCTAGGCTCGAATTCATTGTCTCGTTATTCGACTCATTTGTCGCATACCGAAATCTGACACTAGGTTCTCCGACCTCAACCGGGATAAGAGTTTCGGTGCCATAAACCAACGAGAATGGTATTGCTCCGGTACTGGATTTTGATGTCGTGCGGTACGCCCATAGGGCTTCGGGTAGTATTTCTCTCCATTTTCCTTTAACGTTGGTTAATCGTTTCTTAAGATTTTGGAGAATGGTTTTGTTGGTCGATTCGGCATGTCCGTTCTCACTGGGATGATAAGGTATTGATAGGATCCTTTTGATTTTGTGGTCCTCGAGAAATTTAGTTACTTTACTGCCGATGAATTACTTTCCATTATCACATACAATTTCAGATGGCATCCCGAACCGACATATGATGTGATCCCAAATGAAGTTTATTACTTCCTTTTCTCTGACTTTCTCGAAAGTCTGTGCTTTAACCCATTTAGAGAAATAATCAGTCATAAACAAAATAAACTGAGCCTTACCTAGGGCTGACGATGTCCATTCCCCATTTCATGAAGGGCCATGGAGATAGGACAGAGTGGAGAAGTTCCCCGGGTTGATAAATCATGGGCGCATGTCTTTAGCATTTGTCGCCTCTTTGAACGAACTCTTTTGCGTTCTTGTTCATATCGGTCCAATAATACCCTGCTCTGATTATTTTTTGGACCAATGAATCGGCACCAGAATGATTCCCAAAGTGCCCTCGCGATTCTCACATAGGATGTAGTTGGTATCTCCCCGTCCCAAACATATTGCCAGTGGACCATCGAAGGTCCTTCTAAACAGTGTTCCGTCATTGGATAAGGTGAACCGTGCAACTTTTGTTCGTAGAGCTCTCGATTCCTTTGGATCCGATGGAAGTTTTCCGTTCTTGAAGTACTCTATATATTTGTTTCTCCAATCCCAGGTTAGACTTGTGGAGTTTATCTCGGCATGACGTTCTTCGATTACCGATTTCATGAGTTGCATGATAGTCCCCGAGTTGAGTTCGTCATCCTCGACCGACGAACCTAAGTACGCAAGAGCGTCGGCCTCACTGTTCTACTCTCGAAGTATATGTTGCAAAGTCCATTCTTTGAATCGATGTAGAGTCACTTGTAATTTATCCAAGTGCCTCTACATTCGATCTTCTCGGACTTCAAAATTCCCATTGACTTGATTTACCACGAGGAGGGAATCACATTTAGCCTCCACGACCTCCACCCCAAACTTCTAGCTAGTTCGAGACCTGCAATCACGGCCTCATACTCGGCCTCATTGTTAGTCAATTTTGTAGTTTTAATAGACTATCTAATTACATTACCTGTGGGAGATTTTAGTACGATGCCCAGTCCAGACTCCTTTGTGTTCGAGGCACCATCCGTAAAGAGGGTCCAGACTCCCGAAGAGGTACCTAATTTAATCAGTAATTCTTTTTCAATCTCGGGTATGAAGGCCTTCGTAAAGTTAGCCACAGAGTCCGCTAGGATTTGAGATTTGATAGCGGTTCGAGGTCGATACTCGATGTCGTACCCGCCGATTTCTATGGCCCATTTGGCCAGTCAACCTGAAAGCTTAGGTTTGTGTAAAATATTTTGTAGAGGATAAGTTGTTACAACATTTATCGGATGGCACTAGAAATATGGTTTTAGTTTCCAAGAGGCACTTATTAAAGCAAGCACTAATTTTTCTAAGTGTGGATATCTAGTTTCGGCCTCACCTAAAGTTTGACTGACATAATAAATATGGAATTGCGTACCTCGTTCTTCTCGAATTAGGACTCCATTTACCGTTATCTCCGAAACAGCTAGATACAGATAAAGATGTTCGTCTGCCTTTGGGGTATGAAGCAACAGAGGGATTGATAAATACCGTTATAGCTCTTCCAAAGCCTGCTGACATTCCGGAGTCCATGAAAAATTGCTTTCCTATTTAAACAAAGAGAAAAATCGGTGGCTCCTATCCGAGGATATCGAAATGAATCGTCCCAGGATGGCTATCCGTCCTGTCAGCCTTTGCACGACCTTTACATTATCTACCACTGTGATGTCCTCGATTGCTTTGATTTTTTTGGAGTTAATCTCCATTCCTCTATTGGACACCATGAAATCGAGAAACTTTCCCGAGCCAACCCCGAAAGCATATTTTTCGGGATTGAGCTTCATAGTGTACTCCCTTAGTATGTCGAAGGTTTCCTGCAAATGCTTTAAATGGTCCTCTGCTCGTAGGGATTTAACTAACATATCATTAATATAAACCTCCATTGATTTTCCTATTTGCTTTTCGAACATTCTGTTTACTAGGCGTTGATAAGTTTCACCAGTATTCTTTAGGCCGAATGGCATTACATTATAACAGTAAGTCCCATACTTAGTGATAAATGAGGTCTTTTCCTGATCCTTTGGGTTCATCTGTATTTGGTTGTACCCGAAATAGGCATCGAGAAAGATGAGAGTCTCGTGGCCGGCCGTGGCATCAATTATACGATCGATATTAGGCAAAGGAAAAGAATCCTTAGGGCATGCTTTATTCAGGTCTTTATAATCTATACACATTCTAAGCTTGTTCCCCTTTTTAGGGACTACCACCACATTTGCTAGCCACTCGGAGTATTTTACTTCTCGAATGGACCTTTTTTTAAGAAGTCCGGTTACCTCGTCTTTGATGAAGGCATGTTTGACCTCGGACTGGGGCCTTTTTTTTACCGGGTGGAACTTTGGGTCCAAGCTTAGCTTATGAGTGGTGATTCCCGGTGGGATCCCTGTCATGTCAAGATGGGACCAAGCGAAACAGTCTTATTAGCTATAAGAAATTGAATAAGCTTTCTCCTGAACTCGGGATCTAACCCCGTGCCCAAGTATACATTTCGTTCGGGCAGATATTCGACTAGTATGATTTGCTCCAGTTCTTCGACCATTGATTGGGTAGCGTCAGAATCATCGGGGACCATGAAGGATCGAGGGACCCCATGTTCATCATCTTCGTCAGTCTTCTGATTCTCTAATTGGGTCGAAGTTGACGTTTGTGATTGCTATTTTGTATTCCGTTCCTCCTTCGAACCCGATCCTTTTTTGATGATAATGATGATATCGGAATCACTTCAACGAAGCAAAACATTTCTTTTGCAGCTGGTTGCTCCCCCTAGACCGTTTTGATTCCCTCTGATGTTGGGAACTTCAAAATATGGTGGAGGGTCGAGGGTACAACCCTCATATTGTGGATCCATGGTCTTCCAAACAGGGTGTTGTATCTCATATCGCCTTCGATCACGTGGAACTTCGTTTCTTGGATGGTCCCGGCCATGTTAACTGACAGGATTATTTTGCCCTTAGTAGTTTCACATGCCATATTGAATCCGTTTAGTACAAAGGTTGCGGGCACGACCTGGTCCTGTAGACCGAGTTGCTCTACGACCCTCGATCGAATAATGTTGGCCGAACTACCTGGATCAATTAACACATGTTTAACTTGAGTTTTATTCATAAGTATAGATATTACCAGTGCATCATTATGTTGTTGCATGATTCCTTCCGCGTCATCGTTATTAAAGGACAAGGTTACTTCAAGGGTGTAATCTTGAGTCTGAGATTGTTTTTCTCTTACAATCGACATCTTAGTGCGTTTAAGCACCGACCCCTTGGGGGTATCGATCCCACCCATGGTCATATGGATGATGTGTTGTGGCTCTCCTTATTCGTTTGTCTACTGAAATCCCTGTTTTTGAAATGGTTTTTAGCCGTGTCACTTAAAAATTCTCGAAGGTGCCCTTTATTGAATAACCGGGCTACCTCCTCTCTCAGTTGCCTGAAATCTTCCGTTATGTGGCCATGAGTGCCATGATATTCGTACATTTGATTGGGATTCCTCAGGGCATGATTGGTTTGCAGAGGTCGAGGCCATTTAGTATCTTTGATGCGTCCGATAGCCGACACGATGGCGGATGCATCGATGCTGAAGTTATACTCTGATAACTGTGGTGCTTCCTTAGGTTCGGTATGCCTGTCAAACCCATTCTTGTTCATCAGCCCCCAAGACCCTTGGCCTCGATCATTTCTTCTTTCGCCTCGTACAGGGTTGCGTAAAGGTTCTCTACCCTTATGATCTCCGTTATACGGCCGATATCAATCCTTGTTTGACCTTGGTTCTCAGTCGATATCCCTTTTAATAACGGACCTAGACCCCAACTGGTCGTCTTCAACTCTGATCTTCGATTGATATCGATTGTGTACATCGACCCAAGTAATAGCCGGGTACTCGATCAAATTCTGCTTCAACTGTCATGAATCCATCGAGCTCCGCTCGTTCAATACTTGAATGAAAGCTTGTACAGTCCAATCGTCAGTGACTGGTGGTGGATCCATTCGTTCCGTTTGGAAACATGATACGAACTCTCTTAGCATCTCGTTGTCCTTCTGCCTTAACTTGAAAAGGTCCGACTTCCTGTTCTTGACCTTTATGGATCCGGCGTGTGCTTTTACGAAAAGATCTGCAAGCATAGCAAAAGAATCGATAGAGTTAGATGGTAAATTATGATACCATATCATTGCTCCCTTTGACAGGGTTTCACCGAATGTTTTCAATAATACAGATTTGATCTCATCGTCCTCTAGATCATTCCCTTTAATGGCACATGTGTAAGAGGTGACATGTTCATTGGGGTCGGTCGTTCCATTATATTTAGAAATTTTGAGCATGCGAAATATCGTTGGGATTGGTTTAGGAGCCGCACTCGGGGGCAAAGGCTTTTGTACAAATATTTGTAATCTAAGCTCTTCAATATCGGGGGTGCTCCTAGGATCTGATCAACCCTAGAGTTATACGTTTCCACTTTTTTGTCGTTTACTTCGATCCTCCTTTCTCCTGACTTTATTCGTTTTGTCAGTTCTTCGAATATCTTAACAATTTTGGGATTAGTCCCCGATTCTTGCTCATTTGACCTTACTATAGCTGGCCCCGTTTTGTGAGTGACTTCTTGGGGTAGACTGGGCTCGAGTCTGGTCTGTGCCTGGTCTTGGCTCTGTAACTGGGCTATTGCTACTTGTTGAGCTTGCAACATCTCGAAAATCATACGCAAGCTGATTCCGTTTTCCTCAGCGTTTTGGGTATTTCGAGCTGCAGACCGAGTTCCACCATGAATGCTATTTTCAGGGTCGGAACGTTGGTTCACCTCGATGGACGCATGTGAATTAACGTCTATTGGCTCTTCGACCCTAGCTCCAACGGGATCGACGAGTGGCCTTCCACCCCCCGGGGGTTAAGTTGTTGTTCTCATCTGTGATGACTCACAAGGTCATCTTATGATTTAGAACTCGAATCTACGCTCTTAAGCCTTAAAAATCTCATTTTTACCCTTCTCGATTTGTGTGCACAGTCTAGGCAGGTTTGGAAAGCTTTTATGTTGAAAACTAATGAATTTTCTTTTTTGCCTTAAAAGTTGATTTTAGTTGACTTTGGTCAACATTTTTGGTAAACGGTCCCGGATCCATGCTTTGACGGTCCCGGTAGGTCTGTGTTGAATTATGGGACCTGGGCGTATGCGCGGAATCGAATTCGGAGGTCCCAAGCTTGAGTTATGAATTTTTGATGAAAATTAAAAGTTTGGAAATTATTTATTTTTAAAAATTGATTGATATTTGGAATTGTTAGTATCGGGTCCGTATTTTGGTTCCGGAGCCCGATACAGGTTCGTTATGATGTTTAAGACCTGTCTATGAAATTTGGTAAGAAACGGAGTTGATTTGACGTGTTCGGACGTCCAGTTGAGAAGATATGAATTTTAAAGTGTTCTTGAGAATTTCATTCGATTTGGTGCTAAACTCGGAGTTCTAGGTGTTATTTTGGCGATTTGATCGTGCGAGCAGGTCCGTATGATATTTTTAGACTTGTGTGTATGTTTGGTTTAAACCCCCGAGGACTCGGTGAGTTTCGGATAGGCTACGGGGTGATTTGCACTTAGAAAATGTGAGATTTTTGCTGCAACAGCTGTTCTGGTGTGCCCTTCTTCGCGTTTGCGTAGGTAGTGTCGCGAACGCGAAAGGAAAAATGGGGGCAAGGGAAATATCTTCTTCGTGAACGCGAAGCGTTGGGGGTGGTACCCATCGCGAACGCAATCTGTCTCACGCGAACACGATAGTTTAAGGGACCTGGGGGAGGGGGTCATGTTCTTCTACGCTAACGCGTCCACAGGGTCGCGAACGCGAAGGCTTGGGGGGAGCTGCCTTACGCAAAAATGTAGAAAGACTCGCAAATGCGAAGGCCTTAAGCCGTTGTGCATCGCGATCATGACAGGCCTCTCGCGAACGCGATGAAGGCATGTCCAGTGACTTAAAACAGACTCCAAACACGGGTTTAAGCCATTTTTTCAGCATTTTTCAAGAGTCAAACGGGTAGAGGCGATTTTCAAGAGTTATTTTCTTCCCCAAAGTGTTGGTAAGTGATTCTAAACCATTTTCTTTCAATTACCCATTACATTTCTTGAATTATCAACCTAAAATCTAGAGTTTCATCATAGAATTAGGGGTTAGAGTAGAAACTAGGGATTTCAAAAATTTGAGGATTTAGATCCCAATTTGAGGTCGGATTCCAAAACTAATTATATATTCGGGCTTGGGTTTTGACCAAGCGAGCCCGGGGTCGATTTTTTGACTTTTTGGTGGAAAATTTGAGAAATTTAATTTATGTAATATAATTGATTCCTTTAGCAATATTTGATATTATTGAATCATTTTTGAATAGATATGAGTGGTTTAGAGGTGAATTCCAAAGGAAAAGTTGTGATTGAGAATTAAGGGCCTTCGGAGCTAGGTAAGTGTTGTGTCTAACCATGAGTTGAGGGAATTAGGAACCTTAGATCACTTGCTAAGTGAAATTCATATGAGCGGCGTATATATGAGGTGACGAGTACTTATGCGCCGCCAATTTACCTGTTTTCCATGCTTCTGTTTTTCTTATGTTGTCTTATTCCTATGCCAAATTGCTACGTGTTATAATAGTGTTGTTCAATTTATCGTTCTTATCATGTTTACGGATTTTCTGGTGATAATTGAGTTTCTATTTCGAAGTTGAGATTTATATTATGGAACCAAATGTTGAAGTAAGGTTTGTACTTGTTATTCGATCTCCCTGTTGTTATTTATTCATTGCATTATGGTAAGAGAGAGTGTTAATGCACGAAGAGTGATGTCGTGCCATATTGTGAGTGTTAATGCATGAAGGGTGATGCCGTACCATATTGTGAGTGTTAATGCACGAAGAGTGATGCCATGCCATGATATGAGAGTAGAAGCACGAAGGGTGATGCCGTGCCGTTTCTATTAATTTTATGGTAAGATTGAGAGTAAGCACGAAGGGTGATGCCGTGCATTTCTCCTTACTGTATTCACTATTCTTGTTGATTCATGGTATATTGATTGCTTCGATGATCATTTTATTGTAGTTCTTTATCTTGTATTTCCTTCAGTATGTTTTCTCTCCCGACATTTCCTGTTTAGTTCTTCATTTCTGTTATTTGCATATATACTGTTAAATTGTACAGGTTGATTTGTAGGTGCCTTACCTTAGCCTCGCCACTACTTTGTCGAGGTTAGGCTCGACACTTACCAGTACATGGGGTCGGTTGTACTGATGCTGCACTCTACACTTTCTGTGCAAATTTTGATACCGGCTTAGGTTGATCAAGATTTGCTACTGGTCCGCTGTCCGGAGACTCAAAGTAGATCTGTCGGCGTTCACAGACCTTGAAATCCCCCTCTATCTTTTATGACCTACTATTTTCTTTCATTCAGACATTTGTATTTCTTTCAGACTATTACCTGTAGTAAATTCTCGAATGCTCATGAATTGTGACTCCAGATCCGGGTGGTAGTAATTAATATAGTTTTACGATATTCCGCACTTATCATGCTATATTAGATTGTCACGCCAAGATGGTGACCTTAGCCTTGCAAGGGTTTCCTTGATTAAAGTGGAGAGGGAATCTTGGCCATTCTGCCAGCAAGGTTGTCTCTTATGTGAAGGCTCGGCATATGGTCGAGAAGGGGTGTCTAGCTTATTTGGCTTATGTCTGCGATTCTAGTGTGGAGGTTCCTTCCATAAATTCGGTGCCGGTTGTTCGTGAGTTTCCAGAGGTATTTCCTGCAGACCTACTGGGGATGCCACCCGACAGAGATATTGATTCCTGCATTGATTTGGCTCCGGGCACTCAGCCTATTTCCATTCCGCCATACCGCATGGCCCCGGCATAGTTGAAAGAATTGAAGGAGCAGTTGCAAGATTTGCTTGATAAGGGCTTCATTAGACCTAGTGTCTCACCCTGGGGTGCACCTGTGTTGTTTGTGAAGAAGAAAGATGGATCAGTGAGGATGTGTATAGATTATCGGCAGTTGAACAAAGTCACAACTAAGAACAAATATCCATTGCCGAAGATTGATGATTTATTTGATCAGCTTCAGGGAGCCAAGGTATTTTCAAAGATTGATTTGAGATCTGGCTACCATCAGTTGAGGATTAGGGCATCCGATATTCCTAAGATAGCTTTTTGGACTCGGTATAGGCATTATGAGTTTCTAGTGATGTCATTTGGGCTGACAAATGCCCCAGCAACATTCATGGATTTGATGAACCGGGTGTTCAAACCCTACTTGGATTCCTTTGTGGTTGTGTTTATTGATGATATCTTGATATACTCCCACAGTCGAGAGGAGCATAAGCAGCACCTTTGGATCGTTCTTCAGACTCTGAAAGACAGCCAGTTATATGCTAAGTTCTCAAAATGCGAGTTTTGGTTGAGTTCAGTTGCTTTCTTGGGTCACGTTGTATTAGCAGAGGGTATTCAGGTGGATCCTAAGAAGATTGATGCAGTCCAGAACTGGCCTAGACCCACATCAGCTACAGAGATCCGTAGTTTCTTGGATTTGGAGGGCTATTACCGTCGATTTGTGGAGGGGTTTTCATCCATAACAGCCCTGTTGACCATATTGACCCAGAAGGGTGCCCCGTTCAGGTGGTCAGACGAGTGTGAGGCGAGCTTTCAGAAGCCCAAGAAACCTTTAACTACGGCACCGATATTGGTGTTACCCACGGGTTCAGGATCTTATACAGTATATTATGATGCATCTCGTATTGGTCTGGGTACGGTATTGATGCAGGGTGGCAAGGTTATTGCATATGCTTCACGGCAGCTGAAGGTTTACGAGAAAAATTACCATGTTCATTATCTAGAGCTGGCAGCCATTGTTCACGCGCTGAAGATTTGGAGGCACTATCTTTACAGCGTGCCATGTGAGGTATTCACTGATCATCTGAGCTTGCAGTATTTGTTCAAGCAGAAGGAACTCAATTTGAGGCAAAGGAGTGGCTGGAGCTATTGAAAGACTATGATATCACCATATTGTATCATCCCAGGAAGGCCAATGTGGTGGCCGATGCTTTGAGTAGAAAGTCGGTCAGTATGGGTAGCCTTGCATATATTCTAATTGGTGAGAGACCACTTTCATTGGATGTTCAGGCCTTGGCCAACTAGTTCGTGAGGTTAGATATTTCTGAGCCAAGCCGTGTTCTAGCTTGTACAGTTGCTTGGTCTTCTTTATTTGAGCGCACCGGAGATCAGCAGGATGACGATCCTCATTTACTTGTCCTTAGAGACATAGTGCGGCACGGTGGTGCCAAGCAGGTTACTGTTGGAGATGATAGAGTTTTGAGGATGTATGGTCGTATTTGTGTGCCTATTGTGGATGGACTTCATGAGTTGATCCTTGAGAAGTCCCACAGTTCTCGATATTCTATTCATCCGGGCACCGCCAAGATGTATCAGGACTTGAGGCAGCATTATTGGTGGAGGCGAATGAAGAAGGACATAGTTGCCTATATAGCTCGGTGCCTAAATTGCCAGCAGGTAAAGTGTGAGCATCAGAGACCTAGTAGTCTACTTTAGAGGTTAGATATTCCTAGGTGGAAGTGGGAGCGTATCACTATGGATTTTATTGTTGGACTCCCACAGACTTAGAGGAAGTTTGATGTAGTTTGGGTTATTGTGGACAGGCAGACTGAGTCAACGCATTTCATTCCTATAGTAATAACCTATTCCTCAGAGCGGTTTGCAGAGATTTACATTCGTGAGATCGTCCGGGGTTCCCGTGTCTATCATTTCTGATCGAGGTACGCAGTTTACCTCGCACTTTTGGAGGGCAGTTCAATGTGAGTTGGGTACGCGGGTTGAGTTGAGCATAACATTTCATCCTCAGACGGACGGGCAGTCCAAACGTACTATTCAGATCTTGGAGGATATGCTCCACGCCTGTGTTATTGACTTTGGAGGTTCTTGGGATCAGTTTTTTCCGTTAGCAGAGTTTGCCTACAATAACAGCTACCAGTCGAGCATTCAGATGGCTCCCTATGAGGCATTATATGGTAGACGGTGTAGGTCGCCAGTTGGGTGGTTTGAGCCGGGGGAGGCTCAGTTATTGGGTACAGATTTAGTTCAAGAGGCCTTGGACAAGGTCAAGATTATACAGGATCGACTTCGTACAGCTCAGTCCCGGCAAAAGAGTTATGCTGACCGTAAAGTTCGTGATATTGCATTCATGGTTGGAGAAAGAAAATTGCTTCGGGTATTACCCATGAAATGTGTTATGAGATTTGGAAAGAAGGGCAAATTGAGCCCTAGGTATATCAGGCCATTTGATATCCTCGAGAGAGTGGGGGAGGTAGCTTATAGGCTTGCGTTGCCTCCAGGGTTATCCTCAGTTCATCCGGTATTCCATGTGTCTATGCTCCGAAAATATCATGGTGACTCGTCCCACGTGTTAGATTTCAGCTCTGTCTAGTTGGACAAGGATATGACTTACGAGGAGGATCTGGTGGACATTCTAGACCGGCAGGTTCGTCAGTTGAGGTCAAAGAGTTACCCTCCAGTTCGAGTGCAGTGGAGAGGTCAGCCTATTGAGGTAGCTACTTAGGAGTCCCAGTCCGATATGCGGAGTAGATATATCTACTTTTTCCCCAGCCCAGGTACTTTTCTATGTCCGTTCGAGGACGAACGGTTGTTTTAGAGGTGGAGATTATGATGACCCACAAGGTCATCTTATGATTTAGAACTCGAATCTGCGCTTTTAAGCCTTAAAATCTCATTTTTACCCTCCTTGATTTGCGTGCGCAGTTCGGACAGGTTTCTGAAAAGCTTATATGTTGAAAACTAATGAAAATAAGAATTCTTGCTTTAAAAGCTAATTTTAGTTGACTTCGGTCAATATTTTTAGTAAACGGGCCCGGATCCGTGCTTTGATGGTCTCGGTAGGTTCGTATCAAATTATGGGACCTGGGCGTATACCCGGAATCGAATTCGAAGGTCCCTAGCTTGAGTTATGAATTTTTGATGAAAACTAAAAGTTTGGAAATTATTTATTTTTAAGAATTGATTGATATTTGGTATTGTTAGTATCGGGTCCGTATTTTTGTTTCGGAGCCTGGTACAGGTTCGTTATGATATTTAAGACCTGTCTATGAAATTTGGTGAGAAACGGAGTTGATTTGACGTGATTCGGACGTCCAGTTGAGAAAATATGAATTTTAAATTGTTCTTGAGAATTTCATTCGATTTGGTGCTAAACTCGGAGTTCTAGGTGTTATTTTGGCGATTTGATCGTGCGAGTAGGTCCGTATGATATTTTTAGACTTGTGTGCATGTTTGGTTTGGAGCCTTGAGGGCTCGGGTGAGTTTCGGATAGGCTACGGGGTGATTTGCACTTAGAAAATCTGAGATATTTGCTGCAGCAGCTGTTCTGGTGTGCCTTTCTTCGCGTTCGCGTAGGTAGTGTCGCGAACGCGAAAGGTAAAATGGGGGCAGGTGAAATTTCTTCTTCGTGAATGCTAAGGACTGGTCACGAACGCGAAGCGTTGGGGGTGGTACCCTTCGCGAATGCAATCTGTCTCACGCGAACGCGATAGTTTAAGGGACCTGGGGGAGGGGGTCATGTTCTTCTACGCGAACGTGTCCACAGGGTCGCGAACGCGAAGGCTTGGGGGGAGTTGCCTTACGCGAATGCGTAGAAAGACTCGCGAACGCGAAGGCCATAGGGCGTTGTGCATCGCGATCGCGACAGGCCTCTCGCGAACGCGATGAAGGCATGTCCAATGACTTAAAACAGATTCCAAATACGGGTGTAAGCCATTTCTTCAACATTTTTCAAGAACCAAATGGGTAGAGGCGATTTTCAAGAGTCATTTTCTTCCCCCAAAGTGTTAGTAAGTGATTCTAAACCATTTTCTTTCAATTACCCATTACATTTCTTGAATTATCAACCTAAAATCTAGAGTTTCATGGTAGAATTAGGGGTTAGGGTAGAAACTAGGGATTTCGAAAATTTGAGGATTTAGACCCCAATTTGAGGTCGGATTCCAAAATTAATTACATATTCGGGCTCGGGGTGAATGGGTTAAAGGATTTTGGTCCGAACTACGGGTTTTGACTAAGCGGGTCCGGGGTCGATTTTTCGACTTTTTGGAGGAAAATTTGAAAAATTTAATTTATGCAATATAATTGATTCCTTTAGCAATATTTGATATTATTGAATTATTTTTGAATAGATACGAGTGGTTTGGAGGTGAATTCCAAAGGAAAAGCTGTGATTGAGAATTAAGTGGCCTTCGGAGCGAGGTAAGTGTTATGTCTAACCCTGACTTGAGGGAATTAGGAACCTTAGATCACTTGCTAAGTGAAATTCATGTGAGCGGCATATATGTGAGGTGACGAGTACTTATGCGCCGCCAATTTACCTATTTTCCATGTTTCTTTGTTTTTCTTATATTGTCTCATTCCTATGCCAAATTACTACGTGCTATACTAGTGTTGTTCAATTTATCGTTCTTATCATGTTTACGGATTTTCTAGTGATAATTGAGTTTTTATTTCAAAGTTGAGATTGATATTATGGAACCAAATGTTGAAGTAAGGTTTGTACTTGTTATTCGATCTCCCTGTTGTTATTTATGCATTGCATTATGGTAAGGTGTTAATGCACGAAGGGTGATGTCGTACCATATTGTGAGTGTTAATGCACGAAGGGTGATGTCGTGCCATATTATGAGTGTTAATGCACGGAGGGTGATGTCGTGCCATATTATGAGTGTTAATGCACGGAGGGTGATGTTGTGCCATGATATGAGAGTAAAATCACGAAGGGTGATGCCGTGTCATTTCTATTAATTTTATGGTGAGATTGAGAGTAAAAGCACAAAGGGTGATGTCGTGCATTTTTCCTTACTGTATTCACTATTTCTGTTGATTCATAGTATATTGACTACTACGGTGATTATTCTATTGTAGTTTTTTATCTTGTATTCCCCTCAGTATGTTTCCCCTCCCGATATTTCCTGTTTAGTTCTTCATTTCTGTTATTTGCATATACACTGTTAAATTATACAGGTTGATTTGTAGGTGCCTTGCCTTAGCCTCGTCACTACTTCGTCGAGATTAGGATCGACACTTACCAGTACATGGGGTCGGTTGTACTGATGCTGCACTCTGCACTTTCTGTGCAGATTTTGATACCGGCTTAGGTTGATCGAGATTTGCTAGTGGTCCGCTGTCCGGAGACTCAAGGTAGATCTGTCGGCGTTCACAGACCTTGAAGTCCCCGTCTATCTTTTCTGTCCTACTATTTTCTTTCATTCAGACAGTTGTATTTCTTTAATACTATTACTTGTAGTAAATTCTAGAATGCTCGTGAATTGTGACTCCAGATCCGAGTGGTAGTAATTAATATAGTTTTATAATATTCCGTACTTCTTATATTTCATCTTAGTTAGTTATTGTTATTTACTGAATGAAAATAAGGAATTGGTTTAACGATTTTCTAATGTTGGCTTTCCTAGCAAGTGAAATGTTAGGCGCCATCACGGTCCCTTCGGTGGGAAATTTTGGGTCGTGATATCATCTTGAAGACCAGCTTCGTTGTCGATAGGTAGGGCCATTAATTGAGAATTCGTCTTTTTCAACATGAAATCAAAGACACTTCCAAGAGCAAGTGTAAAATGGTATGTTTTGCAGAGATTCGTTCCAAATAACTATTGTTATCCTTAGCCCCATAGTGGCCCCAAATTGTTACCCGAAAAACAGATAAAGTTGAATTTATACGTAGTTCTAAGGATACGTGGTATAACTTGGTACAAATCGAAAAGTAAGTAGAAATATATTGAGTATTGACTGTATAAAGAATGAAATACGATTTATGAACGAGCAAGACGAATCAATATACAAAACCCAAAAAAGGATAATCTCTATTTGAATATCAGGACCCAGGACCTAACGGTTGTAGGTGAAAGTACTTTTACCAATTGAGCAAGCCTCACTTGTCATTTCAGCTTAGACATATGTGTTCTTTGGTATTCAACTATCAAATATTTGTTTCTAGGTATTGAATTGGTAATAGATCTATGTCAACAATATCAACAAAAAAATAATCCGTACGCATTTAATTTCTTTCTCAACAGCACATCCCTTTCCCAACTGGAATTAGGACCACACTATCAACAATTTATATATATTTCTATTTCTATTTCTATTTAAATGACGATTCTATACTTTTTTAATCCTTATCTCTCATCATTATCATGACAAAATATAGACACTCCTTGTTTTCTCACGTACTGTGTCTAAGAAAGTCAAAAATATACTCTCAACAGCTTGCGGTCCACTTTAATTGATTTTTTTATTATTTTTACGTATATTAAGAAATTCATCTTTTACTATTAATTTATAATAAATTAATTATATTAATCTTAATTTATTTATTGGAAATACAATAAATTCTCCTAGGCTCTTTACTTCAAGAGAAACTTTAAAAAATAGAAATTAATTTCTTCTTAATATCTGAAAAAAATTAAATATTATGGATAGACAAAAAAACCAAAACATTGATTAAATTGAATCGTGTTATAAGAAAAATCAAATTATGGTAGATGTCTACTCTTCCTTCATGATCTTCTCAAATGCTTAATGACATATTCAATGACATATTTCTATGTTTAATGACATATTCAATGACATATTTTTTTTCACTTTTCATGCCTATATAAAGGCCTTATACTAGATAAGAAAATACACACAATTGAAGAAGAAAATCTCTTCCTTCTCTCTATCTCTATTTCTTGTTCATGTTTTACTAAATTACTTTTATTTCATAACAACATGTCTTGTTCATGTTTTACTAAATTGCTTTTATTTTATAATACGTTATCAGCACGAATTGCTTATTTCATGATCTTCTACGTCAAGACTATGTAAATTATAAGCAGACAATGAGATCAAGTACAATAAAAAATGTCTTAGATGATAATACAAAGATAAGTTTTACATCCATCTAAACCCATTCATATTTTCATATCTTTGCATTAACTTTATGTGCAGTATTTAGTTAAAATATTTTTTTCAATTGTATCCACTGAAATAAAGAACTGGAAAGGTATGTCTTTATTTGCTACATCTCTTATAGGACAAATATAATATTCCAACGTATATATATGTTCTGACCTTTTACATACTATGATAGATAATTATTAAGGTAATTTAGTAATAATATTTTTACCATCACATGATATATTTCATTCAAAGCAAAATTATCAAATATGTAGGCGATTTTACAGTACCTTACAAATTTGGCATTCGAATATACAATCTATATAAACTCATTATAGTTATAATTTATAATAGTCACAGTTATGCATTAAGCCTTAAATATTTTTGCTGGAAACATAAGGCTCATTCCTCCGTATTAGATTTTTTTGGTGAACTTCTTATAGTCTTTGAAATATAAGTGGTTATAGGTTATATGTACCTTTCTCCTAATTAATTTATTAAAATGTAAAAGTGATAGTATCATTTTTTTTAAAAAGGGCATATATCCTAACTAGCATTTTTGTTGCAGATGAACTGTTTCAAGATTGAAATAGTTATATATGTCTTCTTGAAAGTTAAGATTGAGGGTAAGATGATGGGTTCAAGTCCCAACGCACTATGTTGATAAAAAGACGCTGGATTCAAGTTCCAATGCATTATGGCCTAGCATACCTTTATATGAGTAAGGCATTGGGTTTGAGTCCTAATGCACCATATTGATAATAATAATAATAACTAAAGAAAAATAATATATTTTTCATGAAAAAATATGAAGCTTGTCCCACTTGATTTGCTTCATTCTTGAAGTGAATGTGATAGCAGTGCATGATAAGTCTAAATAAAGACAAGTGGTTGAAAAATAAATGTGGGCGTACGAAAGTCCAAAATAATAATAGTTATCACTATGGTAATTATAAAAAGGGAGAACAGGACAATGTTTACCATCAAATTGGTATGAAAAAAATAAAATAAAGCACATTGTATGATTATACTCCATTCTTTGAAGAGAATGTGACCTGTGATAAACATTGAGAATGCATATTCATTCCTGAAAGTGAATGTGAAAATATATATGTGATAAAGATTATGCATAATAATATACTAGTGCATGGTTGGATAAATACTACAACTCACCTCTAAGGGAGGTTTGAGACAAAGAAAGATAATGAATATTATTGTGTACTTACATGAATATATCATTGGTCGCATACATGTGATATGTCAAATATTTTGTCAAGCCTTATGAAAGTTATTAAAAGTAAAATTAAAGCAAGAAATTATTTTGCTTATGATGATTTTGAACATGACAAGTATTATGATATGATTCTCTTTGTGAAGGAGACATTCATTATATGGATGGTATGACAAAAGATCTTGTAGTACAAAAGCAGTTAAGAGATCTGAAAGAACTAATTTGTTACTACCCGAATGAATAAATTTGTTCATGACATTAATCTTGTAGTAAGTCTCAAAAGAAATATTTTGATTTACAAATATATTAGCCAAAGTGGTTGGCATATTGAGACTATAAATGAAAAGAAGATTGAATATCTTTATATTACTATAATCATACCGGGTAAATATAAAATATTACCTTACTTTTCTTCTATTTATACTACACAAGTATAAGCATGATGATGTAATCACAAGCTACAAGTAAACTAGAGGTTTACTGAAATAAATATTAGTTGGCATGACCGGTTGACCATCTCGGTTCAATTATGATGCGAAAATTTAATTGAGAATTACATTGGCATATATTGAAGAAATATAAGATTCTTCAAGAATTCTCTTCTGCTGCTTATTCTCATGATATACCAGTTAAGGTTGGGATTGAATCCCTTGATTTATGGAACGAATAAAAGGTGATAAATATGGGCCCAGTCACCTTCCATGTGGACCATTTACTATTATATGATTTTAATAGATGCATCTATTCTATGGTCACATGTGCATTTGTTATCAACTTGCAGTTTGGCTTTTGCAAGATTGATTGCTCAAATTATTAGAGCACAATTCCATAATATAAATTATGATTATTTATCTTGATAATACTGGTTTAAATCCAAGTTGGTTTAGCAGAAATTGTATGCCTCCAATTATATATAAACCATTGGTTATGAGAACAAAATTGCCAAAATAAAATTTGGTATGTGATATATTATTTAATATACAACAACACTTGTACGCATCTAGCCAAGTTATGATAAGTTCTCCCTATCACAATCGGTTCAGGATCAGAAACCAAATAATTTCCATCTAAAAATATGAATGTGCTATATGATTTAATTGTTCCACCACAATGCACAAAGATGGATCCCCAAATAAGGCTAGGGATATTTGTTGGTGATCCCAACAATAGGGGGAGAAAATGGGCAGCTGAAAAAGTAATGCATGTAATGAATTATTATGAGTACATCTAGATCCTCGTACGAGAAAATGTGAACTTGAAGTTCAAGTGATAATTCATTTGCAAAATATTGCCAGGCGTATTTGCTGACCCAAAACTAAATGTCATATTCAGCTGCTAATACTCCAAATAAAATAAAGTTCATAATGAATAGAGCCTATGGTATGCATGAAGCATAATAGACTAATCGGTTCCAAAGATAAAACTCCTTGAAGAAGGAGAGGAGCAAATATTCAAGATGGTCATAATAAGGAGGCAAGTTCTCTAGAAGTGCACCACGACATAATACTTCATAAGACCTCATGGGAGAAGTTCAGGTACCTGAAGATAATAAGATAAAGAGATCTCAATAAGTTATGTCTTTATTGGGTAATAGTAGAACCGATATAAAATGATCATTGACGATATCGTTAATATAATGTAGCGCTCAATATTATTAATATTGACGAGGATCTTGAGCTCAAATCTGTCATGAAATTTGGACAGATAAATGATTGGCCAAATGAAAAATACGCAATGAAAATTAATTTCACCTGAAAAATATGAAGTTGGACGGATAGTCCCAATATCTGAAAGTATAAAGTCAGTGGAGGTATAAATGTGTTCTTGTGCGAAAAAAAGGTCAAGTCGATAAACATAAAGACGACTTGTGTCACAAGAAAATTTGTAAATATCCTGGCATTGATTATATAGAGACATGTTCTCCTGTGGTGGATGTCGCCATTTCAGGTTTTAATCTGGCAATACAAGAAAAATGTGATATGCGTATAATGGAAATCATTGAGGATTTAAATTGTTCTTAAGCATATTAAGGTTTCCAAAAAATTTATTAAATAAAGCTTCAAAAATCCTTATACGGATTGAAACAATCAGGGCGCATGTGGTATAATCGCCTGAGTGAGTACCTATTAAAAGAAGGGTACAAGAATGATTCAATTTTTCCTTGTGTCTTTATAAAAAGATTTGGATCTAAATTTATTATAATCACCGTGTATGTTGATGATTTAAATATCATTGGAACTCTTAGGGAGCTTCCTAAAGCAGTAGACTATTTAAAGAAAGAATTTGAAATGAAAGATCTTGGAAAGATAAAATTTTGTCTTGGTCTACAAATTGAGTATATGAAAGATGAAATTTTTGTCCTTCAACCAGCATACACTAAAATAATTTTAAAGCGATTATATATGGATAAAGCACATCCATTCCGACCTCATGAAAATAATGAAGAGCTTCTTGGTCCCGAAGTACCATATCTTAGTGCAATTGGTGCACTAATGTATCTTTCTAACATTACAAGGTCTGACATAACTTTTTCAGTTAATGTCTTAACAAGATATAGCTCAGCTCCTACAAGGAGACATTGGAATGGAATCAAACATATATTGCGGTATCTAAAAGGGACTACCGATATGGGATTATTTTATGACAATGATTGCAATCCCGATCTTGTTGGTTATGCCGATGTTGGGTATTTATATGACCCACACAAGGCTCGATCTCAAACAGACTATGTGTTTACATATAGAGACACTGCCATATCTTGGCGATCGACTAAGCAATCAATCGTGGCTACTTCATTTAATCATGCTGAGATAATTGCTATTCATAAAGCAAGTCGAGAATGTGTATGGTTGAGGTCTATAATACATCTTATTCGAGACAAATGTGGCTTGAAGTGTGACAAACTACCCATAATTTTGTATGAAGACAATGCAGCATGCATAGCCCAATTGAAGGGAGGATTCATAAAGGGGATAGGACAAAAAAAATTTTACCAAAGTTATTTTTCACACATGATCTTCAAAAGAATGGTAATATCAATGTGCAACAGATCCGTTCAAGTGATAATATGGCTGATCTGTTCACCAAATCTCTACCGACCTCAACCTTCAAGAAACTAGTGTACAAGATTGGGATGCGAAGGCTCAAGGATGTGAATTGATGCTCTCATCAGGAGGAGTTAATACGTGTTGTACTCTTTTTCCCATACAAAGTTTTGTCCCACTGGATTTTTCTTGCAAGGTTTTTAACGAGGTAACCAAAAGGCGTATTTCTAAATATGTGTACACTTTTTCCTTCACTAGAATTTTTTTTCCCATAAGATTTTTTCCTAATAAAGTTTTAACGAAGCACATTATCTATGGATATCCAAGGGGGAATGTTATAAGAAAAATCAAATTATGGTAGATGTCTACTCTTCCTCCATGATCTTCTCAAATGCTTAATGACATATTTCTATGCTTAATGACATATTCAATGACATATTTTTTTTCACTTTTCATGCCTATATAAAGGCCTTGTAATAGATAAGAAAATACACACAATTGAAGAAGAAAATCTCTTCCTTCTCTCTATCTTTATTTTTTGTTCAGGTTTTACTAAATTGCTTTTATTTCATAACAACAAGTCTTGTTCATATTTTACTAAATTACTTTTATTTTATAACAAATCGGAGGTAGTAACATGGAACCCAAAACATTAAACGAAGTTTGGTGGGTGTTTGAGACGTGTGAGCATGGCATATCTATGGTTGCCTTCACAATTAATAAATTTGATTTAAGTCGATTATTCCGATGGCAGTACGTGTCCAATTTCATGTTGTCATTTTGTGCAAAAGTTTCAAGAGTGTCCACCGCCCTAACACAGCGAGATCAAATACATAGAATCAAATAGAGGCAGATCTAGAATTTATATTTAATTGATTTAATTTTTAAGATTTTTAATATTAAATTTATTATATTATTAAAATTATAGATTTAGATCTAATATTTGATAATATTTTAATAGGTTTTACATATATATCTATATTTTATATCGAAAGTTATGAGTTCAAATGAATCGGTAATTAAATTCGCCCCCAAATACTGTCAGTGGACTAATAAGTTCAAACACACATCTCGAAAAGGTTTTGGATATTCATGAGACTGTGGAATTGGGAGGTATTCCGTGTATAAAAATTAAAGGGCGAGCACTATTACAAATTCGGCCAAAATCGATCGCGGCAGATAGACCGATTTTGATTAGTCAAAAAATCGTCCGAAAAATCGAACGAAATCGGTCAGTATTTCAAAATATTTTATTTTTAATTTTTTAACGAAACCGACCAATTTCGGTCGATTTATTTTGCCGCATAAATGCGGGAAACTATTTTGGCGTCCCGCAAAATCTATTCTTTAAGAAACCGACCATCTTTAATCGGTTTTTCATATAAAATAAATTAAAATTAATATTCAAAAAACTAATCGAAATCGATCGGTTATTTTAGTCGGTCATTTTAAAAAACCGACCGACTTAGGTCGATAACTTTATATTTTTAATAAAACCGACCGAAATCGGCCGGTCATTTTCGCGCGAAAATACAATTAAAGAGTACAAATAAAATAAAAGATAGTCTTAAACCAAAATGTACCAATGGTGTAGTGGTAGAATAGTATCTTGCCACAGTACAGACCTCGGTTCGATTCCCATAAGGTACATTTTTTAATTGCATATTTAAAAATATCGATCGATTTCGGTTTATTTTTTGGCAATTTTTTTCTTTTTTGGTCGCTTGTAAAATTTTATTGACCGACCGAAATCGATCGGAAGTTGCGATCAACTTCGGTCGTTATTTATTACCGACCAATTTAATTTCGACGAATTAAAATCGGTCAAAAATCAATCGATTTATCCATTTATTCGACCGATTTTGGCTAGTATTTCTAGAGGTTTTAGTCAATTTTCTAATAGTGGAGGTCGATATGTGCAGTCAATGCAGACAAACAAACGAAGATGAATCGTTTGCTTTTCTTTGAAATTGGGTCATGTATTTTTCATATGTAGTTGTGAAGCATTCTTTAGGAAAGAACGACATTGTACGTTAAAGAGTAGAAATACTGCGACTCCAACTTTTATTTCTTTTCCTTCTGAGTGCAATAGACATAGTTAAGTGGCTTTTACATTACAAACGAAAGAAAAATAACTTTAGTAGATAATTTCGAATTGTTGAGTAACTATTTGAGTAATGGACTCCCTTTGTAATGACTCAACCGGTCATTTTAACTTTTAGAACCCCGTTCCCTAAAATAAAACTTCATGTAGGTGCTTGTAATGATTTATGACTTGCGGGGATGGTTGGTTCGAGATTTGGAAGTGTTTGAAGTGAAACCGGAACATTTGGTTCCTTAAGTTGGCCTTAATGTATTAAGTTTGACTTCGGTCAATATTTTGAGAAAACGACCCCGAAATAGAATTTTGATGATTCCAACAGCTCCGTATGGTGATTTTGGACTTAGGAGCGTGATCGAAATTGTGTTTGGAAGTCCGTAGTAAAATTAGGCTTGAAATGACTAAAATAGGAATTTAAAGTTTGAAAGTTTGACCGGGGAGTTGACTTTTTGATACCGGAGTCGGAATTCAGTTCCGAAAATTTTTATAGCTCCGTTATGTAATTTATGACTTGTGTGTAAATTTGAGGTCAATCGGAGTTGATTTGATAGATTCCGACATTGAATGTAGAAGTTGAAAACTCTTAGTTTCATTAAGCTTGAATTGGGGTATGATTCATGATTTTAGCGTTGTTTGATGTGATTTAGAGGTTCGACTAAGTTCGTATGATGTTTTAGGACTTGTTGGTATATTTGATTGAGGTCCCGAGGGCCTCGGGTGAGTTTCGAATGGTTAACGGATCAAAAGTTGGACTTAAAAAGCTGCTGCAATTTTCTCTTCTGCTGCATTTTATGGGATGTGACTGAGCCTCAGATCGAGCCCCAGATATCGAGCCCACGATCGAGGCCTGAGTCGAAGTCAGGGACGAGGCTCAGTATCGAAGCCTCGATCGAAGGCAAGGCTCGAGGGCATGATCGGGGGTAAGGCTCGAAGGCTCAAGCTCGATGCAATGATTGAGGCTATGATCGAAGGCCCAACCTCGATACCCTGATCGAGGCCATGACCGAGGTCCAGACTCGAGCCTGTGATCGAAGTCGCGATCGAAGGTAAGGCTCGATGGCATGATCGAAGGTATGGCTCGAGGGCTAGGATCGAGGCCCAATCCTCGATGCCCTGATCGAAGGCACATGTTCGATGCCGCAATCGAGGCCCTGTTCGAGGCCCAGTTCCGAAGTGCTGGGCAGTATTATAAAGAGAGGACATTCGTCCCATTTGCCATTTTTGACGAACTTGAGCTTGAGCAAAGACGACTTTTGACAGATTTTCAAGGGAAAAATATTGGGGTAAGTGATTCTAACTCGGATTTGATCAATATAGAAGAATATATCATTATTTTCACAATTTAATTAGTGTTTTGAGATTGAAATTTGGAAAAGTTTAGTAATCTCATAGAAACGAAATTTTTAGATTTCGGTATCGATTCGGAGTCGGATTTGAGTAAAACTGGTATGGTTGGACTCGTAATTGAATGTGTTGTCGGATTTCATAACTTTCGTCGGATTCCGAGATGTAGGCCCCGCGGGCGAATTTTTAATTAATTTCGGGATTTTTATGAAAACTGTAGTATTTCCTTATAGAAGTTATTTCCTACAATTTTTAGTGATTGTACTGAATTATTTTGGCTAGATTCGAGCCAGACAGAGTTGGATAATCGTGAAAAAGGCAAAATCTTGGATTAAGTTGGAGCAAGACGAGGTAAGTCTCTTGTCTAATCTTGTGAGGGAGAAATTACCTCATAGGTGATTAAGATTAAATAATTGTTGCTAATTGTGGGGGCTACGTACGCACGAGGTGACGAGAGTCCGTGCGTAGCTACTATTAATGCTAAAGTCCGGGTAGTTTAGGACTCAAAGCATGTATTACTTGTGTAAATTATATTCTTTGATTAATTAATATTAATTGATATATATGAATATATATTGTGAATTGTTTGATAAAGATATTAAAGGATGAAAATCTCATAGGCTTGATTTCTATTTAAATCAATTAATTGTCAAAAGAAATTGTTCTCCTCCCAAATTTATCTTATAATAAATATACTCTCCTTCCGGAGGTGCATAAAAATGTCCTCCTTTCTTGTGGAGCGGGCCGAACACCTCGGCAGGATAGATGCATCTATGGAGCGTGCCGCACGTCCCTCGGCAGTGTACACGACACTCTGGATCGAGTTGTACGTCCTCAGCAGAAATCGTGCCTAATAATAATAATAATTACACGATGCTTTAATAATTTATTTCATCTTGTAAAGCTAATTAGTAAATTGGAAAATCTTTGGAATTTAATGAATTATTATTCTTGCTTGTTAAGGAATTAATTGTTACTCCTGTAAATGAGATTTAATTGATAAATTAGAATTTATTTGAATTAAAGGAATTTAATTAATATATTGAAAATTGATACATTTGAAGGAATTTGATTATTTTCGCTGATCAAATAAATTCTGTAAATCACATTGATTTAAATATCCTAATTTTATTTCAATTGTTATTGACCTATAGTGAGTGTCAAAGTCGGCCATCTCGTCTCTACCACTTTGAGATTAGGCTTGATACTTACTGGGTACACGTTGTTTACCTACTCATACTACACTTGCTGTATTTTTTGTGAAGGATCTGAGACAGGTACTAGTGAAGGACCTATCATCACATACCCACGTCATCCAGAGGCATAGTGGTGAGATGCCTTTCTGAGCTGTTCTGCAGCTACCAGTGTCTCTTCTGATATTTATATTCTGTCTATTTTATTTCAGACAGTATTTGGAGTTTTTATATAATCTACTAGATGCTCATTCACTTGTGACACCAGGTCTTGGCACACACATTGGTAGAGTTTAGGTTTATATTTTCTTGGTTTTAAATTTTATCAATGTATGCTTAATTTATTAGTTGGCTTGCCTAGCTGTAGTGTTGGGCGCCATCACGACCTACAGGTGAAATTGGGTCGTGACAACATGGTATCAAAGCACTAGGTTCACGTAGGTCTCACAAGTTATGAGCAGACTTAATAGAGTCTTGCGGATCGGTACGGAGACGTCTGTACTTATCTTCGAGAGACTATATGTTGTTAGGAAACTACCTTTCTTCATATTCCATCGTGCAATTGATGTAGTACTAAATATCCTTCTCTTATTCTCTCACAGATGGTGAGAACATGCTCTAATGAGGTTCCAGACCAGGGAAGAGCTTCTCCCCCAGTTGTTAGAGGTCGAGGCAGAGGCCGAGGCCGAGGGAGGGCTCCAGCCCGTGGTAGAGGGCGAGGACATCCCAGGACTATTCCAGTTATGCCGCCAGTGGATCCAGTAGAGAATACCATTATTGAGGAGCAGGGTGAGGTGCCTGTGGCAGAGCCAGCTCCGGTGGACTTCATATCTGCACCGGGATTTCAGGATGTTATGGGTCGTATACTGCGATTCATGGATAATATGACTCAGGCCGGTTTATTTCCGGCAGACCCAGCCACATCTCAGGCGGGCGGGGGATCACAGACCCCTACTGTGCAAGCTCATGGACAGGCAGCTGCTGTATATCAGACCCAGGGTGCATTACCCGTGGGTGGAGTCCAGCCAGTGGCAGCAGCTACACCTGAGCCCAGGCCGGCTGTAGCCGCCGATCCTCAGAAACTATTGGACAGATGGACTAGACTACATCCTCCTATCTTCGGGGGTAAGCGACATGAGGATCTACAGGATTTCATTAATCGTTGTAAGGATAGACTGTACAACATGAGGATATTGGAATCCCATGGGGTTGATTTCGCTACTTTTCAGCTAGAGGGTAGAGCCCGTAGATGGTGGCAGTCTTATGCTCTTGGCGGACCAGCAGATTCTCCTCCAATGACTTGGGACAGGTTCACCCGCATCTTCTTGGACAGGTATATTCCACCCTCCCAGAGGGAAGAGTTGCGGTTTCAGTTTGAGCAGTTCCAGCAGGGTCAGATGTCAGTGACCGATTATGAGGCGAGGTTTTCTGAATTATCTCGCCATGCACTAATGATACTCCCTACTGAGGCTGAGAGAGTGCGAAGGTTTGTAGCTGGTTTACATACTAGTATTCAGGCTACTATGGCTCGAGAGGTTGAGATGGGTACTTCTTATGAGCGAGTTGTGGAGATAGCCCGGAGGATTGAGGGTGTATGTCAGCAGAGCCGAGAGCAGATTATGAGAGATAAGCGGTTCAGGTACTCTGGAGAGTTCAGAGGTGCTCCGTCCGGGAGCAGAGGTCAGTTCGTGAGGGGACAGTCCAGCAGACCCCCATATCCAGCACCACCACCTCCTCAAGGTGCTCCAGTGCGACCTTATCTTAGTGCTATCCCAGAGAGTTCTTACCGCCCACCAGCTATTCAAGGTCCTCCCAGTGGGTATTCAGGTCCCCAGGGCCAGACACTTAGTCAGCAGCCCATCGCACCGAAGAGTTGTTACGAGTGCGGGGATCCCAGTCACATGCGGAGGTTTTGCCCCAGGCTTCGGGGTAGACCAGTACAGCACGGTCAGCAGCCTATGCTTACCGGACCAGTTGCTCCACCAGTAGTCCGACCACCTAGAGGTGGAGGACAGGTGGGTAGGGGCCGTCCTAGAGGTGGAGGTCAGCCAGGCGGAGGCCAACCAGTTGGCGCTCCAGCTCGGTTTTATGCTTTTTCGGCTAGACCAGATACGGAGGCCTCAGATGCCGTGATTACAGGTATTATTTCTGTTTGTGGCAAAGGTGCCTCAGTATTATTTGATCTGGGATCTACGTATTCATATGTGTCATCTCTATTTGCTCCATTCTTGGGCGTTTCTCGTGAGTCCCTGAGTACTCCTGTTTATGTGTCCACTCCTGTGGGCGATTCTGTTGTTGTGGACCAGATCTACCGGTCCTGTATTATTACATTCTGTGGTTATGAAACTAGAGCAGATCTCCTATTGCTTGAGATGACCGATTTTGAAATTATTCTGGGTATGGACTGGTTATCTCCATATCATGCTATTCTAGACTGTCATGCCAAGACTGTTACCTTGGCTATTCCAGCATTGCCTAAGCTGGAGTGGAAGGGTTCGCCTGTTAGTTCATTTAATCGAGTTATTTCTTTTATAAAGGCTCAACACATGGTTGAGAAGGGTTGTTTGGCTTATCTAGCCTATGTTCGGGATACTACTGCAGAGACTCCTGCTATTGATTCAGTGCCTGTAGTTCGGGAGTTCCCCGATGTATTTCCGTCAGATTTTCCAAGTATGCCACCTGATCGTGATATTGATTTCTGTATTGACTTGGCTTCAGATACCCAGCCTATATCTATCCCACCATATCGTATGGCTCCGAAAGAATTGAAAGAATTGAAAGAACAGCTTGAAGAGTTACTAGCCAAAGGGTTTGTCAGACCGAGTGTATCGCCTTGGGGTGTACCAGTATTGTTTGTGAAAAAGAAGGATGGAAAAATGCGGATGTGTATTGATTATCGCCAATTGAACAAAGTCACTATTAAGAACAAGTACCCGTTGCCGCGTATTGATGATCTATTTGACCAGTTGTAGGGTGCTAGGGTATTCTCTAAGATCGACTTGAGGTCGGGGTACCATCAGTTGAAGATTCGGGATTCGGATGTTCCGAAGACTGCTTTCCGTACTAGATATGGTCATTATGAGTTTCTGGTAATGTCTTTTGGTTTAACTAATGCACCGGCAGCATTTATGGATCTGATGAACATGGTATTCAGGCCATATATTGACTCATTTGTCATTGTCTTCATCGATGACATTTTGATCTACTCTCGTAGTAAGGAGGAGCATGAGCAGCATATGAGAGTGGTGCTTCAGACATTGCGGGAACAAAAGCTATATGCTAAGTTCTCTAAATGTGAGTTTTGGCTAGAGTCTGTAGCATTTTTGGGACATATCGTATCGGGTGAAGGTATTAAAGTTGATCCCAAAAAGATTGAGGCACTTCAGAATTGGCATCGTCCCACTTCGGCGACGGAGATCAGGAGTTTTTTGGGTTTGGCAGGTTATTATCGTCGGTTCGTGGAAGGTTTTTCATCTATTGCAGCACCTTTGACCAAATTAACCCAGAAGGGTGCTCCATTCCGATAGTCCGATGATTGTGAGGTGAGCTTTCAGAAGCTCAAGACATCATTGACTACAACACCAGTGTTAGTGTTGCCTTCTGGTTCGGGGATGTATACAGTGTATTGTGACGCTTCGCGCGTTGGCTTGGGTTGTGTATTGATGCAGGAAGGGCAAGTTATTGCATATGTTTCACGTCAGCTGAAGCCCCATGAAAAGAATTATCCGGTACATGATTTGGAGTTAGCTGCGATTGTTCACGCTCTTAAGATTTGGAGGCATTATCTTTATGGGGTGTCTTGCAAAGTTTACACTGATCATCACAGTTTGCAGCATTTGTTCAAGTAGAAGGATCTAAATTTGAGGCAGCGTAGATGGCTGGAGTTACTAATATGATATTACTATCTTGTATCATCCGGGTAAAGCAAATGTGGTTGCAGATGCCTTGAGCAGAAAGGCGGAGAGTATGGGTAGTTTGACTTTCATTTCAGCAGAGGAAAGACCATTAGCCTCAGATATTCAGTATTTGGCTAACAGACTTGTGAGGCTGGATATTTCAGAGCCCAGCCGAGTTCTTGCATGTGTTGTGGCCCGGTCTTCACTATTTGAACAGATCAAGGCTCGCCAGTATGATGACCCACACCTGGTGGTTCTTCGTGAAATGGTACTACGAGGTGATACCAAGGAAGTTACTATTAGAGCGGATGGTGTTCTGCGACTCCAGGATCATCTATGTGTTCCTAATGTGGATGAACTGAGGAAAAAGATCCTAGAAGAGGCACACAATTCTCGATATTCTATTCATCCAGGTGCTACTAAGATGTATCGTGACTTGAGGCAACATTATTGGTGGCGACGAATGAAAAAGGACATAGTTGAGTATGTAGCTCGGTGTCTAAATTGCCAGCAAGTTAAATATGAGCACCAGAGGCCAGGTGGCCTACTCCAACAGATGACCATACCAGAGTGGAAATGGGAACGAATCACTATGGATTTTGTAGTTGGGTTGCCGCGGACCTTGAGGAAGTTTGATGGAGTTTGGGTGATTGTTGACAGGTTGACCAAGTCGGCACATTTTATTCCTGTTGTGACTACGTATACTTCAGAGAGGTTGGCCCAGATTTATATTCAGGAGATAGTTCGGTTGCACGGTGTGCCAATTTCCATCATATCAGATAGAGGCCCTCAGTTTACTTCACATTTTTGGAGAGCAGTATAGAGTGAGTTAGGGACCCGTGTAGAGCTCAGCACAGCCTTTCATCCGCAGACCGATGGACAGCCAGAGAGGACAATTCAGATTTTTGAGGATATGCTCAGAGCATGTGTGATTGACTTTGGAGGTCAGTGGGATCGTTTCCTGCCTTTGGCCGAGTTTGCTTATAATAACAGTTACCAATCCAGCATCGAGATGGCTCTGTTTGAGGCTTTATATGGTCGGTGATGTCGTTCACCTATCGGATGGTTTGAGCCAGGTGAGGCTAAGTTATATGGTACTGATTTGGTAAAGGATGCCTTGGAAAAGGTAAAGTTGATTCAGGAGCGACTTCGTACAGCACAGTCCAGACAAAAGAGTTATGCGGATCAGAAAGCGCGTGATATATCATTTATGGTAGGTGAAAAAGTTCTCTTGAAGGTTTCGCCGATGAAGTGAATTATGAGATTCGGGAAGAAGGGCAAGTTGAGCCCAAGATTTATAGGCCCATTTGAGGTGTTGAAACGAATTGGGGAGGTTGCTTATGAGCTTGCCTTGCCTCCCAGCCTATCGGGAGTTCATCCGATTTTTCACGTATCTATGCTCCGGAAGTATCATGCCAACCTATCACATGTGTTAGACTTCAGCACAGTTCAGCTAGATAATAGCTTGGGTTATGAAGAGGAGCCAATTGCCATTGTTGATAAACAGGTTCGCCAGTTGAGATCCAAGAGGATTTCTGCAGTAAAAGTCCAGTGGAGGGGCCAACCAGTCGAAGAAGCGACTTGGGAGACCGAGGAAGACATGCGGAGCAGATATCCACACTTATTCAGCACTCCAGGTACAATTCTAAACCCGTTCGAGGACGAACGTTTGTTTAAGAGGTGGAGAATGTAATGACCCACCGGTCATTTTAACTTTTAGAACCCCGTTCCCTAAAATAAAACTTCCTGTAGGTGCTTGTAATGATTTATGACTTGCGGGGATGGTTGGTTCGGGATTTGGAAGTGTTTGGAGTGAAACTGGAATATTTGGTTCCTTAAGTTAGCCTTAATGTATTAAGTTTGATTTCGATCAACATTTTGAGAAAACGACCCCGGAATAGAATTTTGATGATTCCAATAGCTCCGTATGGTGATTTTGGACTTAAGAGCGTGATCGGAATTGTGTTTGGAAGTCCGTAGTGAAATTAGACTTGAAATGGCTAAAATAGAAATTTAAAGTTTGAAAGTTTGACCGGGGAGTTGACTTTTTGATACCGGAGTCGGAATTCAGTTCCGAAAATTTTCATAGCCTCGTTATGTAATTTATGACTTGTGTGTAAATTTGAGGTCAATCGGAGTTGATTTGATAGGTTCCAATATTGAATGTAGAAGTTGAAAACTCTTAGTTTCATTAAGCTTGAATTGGGGTATGATTCATGGTTTTAGCGTTGTTTGATGTGATTTAGAGGTTCGACTAAGTTCGTATGATGTTTTAGGACTTGTTGGTATATTTGGTTGAGGTCCCGAGGGCCTCGGGTGAGTTTCAGATGGTTAACAGATCAAAAGTTGGACTTAAAAAGCTACTGCAATTTTCTCTTCTACTGCATTTTCTGGGATGTGACCGAGCCTCAGATCGAGCCCCAGATATCGAGCCCACGATCGAGGCCTGAGTCGATGTCAGGGACGAGGCTCAGTATCGAAGCCTCGATCGAAGGCAAGGCTCGAGGGCATGATCGGGGGTAAGGCTCGAAGGCTCAAGCTCGATGCAATGATTGAGGCTATGATCGAAGGCCCAACCTCGATACCCTGATCGAGGCCATGACCGAGGTCCAGACTCGAGCCTGTGATCGAAGTCGCGATCGAAGGTAAGGCTCGATGGCATGATCGAAGGTATGGCTCGAGGGCTAGGATCGAGGCCCAATCCTCGATGCCCTGATCGAAGGCACATGTTCGATGCCGCGATCGAGGCCCTGTTCGAGGCCCTGTTCCGAAGTGCTGGGCAGTGTTATAAAGAGAGGACATTCGTCTCATTTGCCATTTTTGACGAACTTGAGCTTGAGCAGAGACGACTTTTGGCAGATTTTCAAGGAAAAAATATTGGGGTAAGTGATTCTAACTCGGATTTGATCAATATACAAGAATATATCATTGTTTTCACAATTTAATTAGTGTTTTGAGATTGAAATTTGGAAAAGTTTAGTAATCTCATAGAAATGAAATTTTCAGATTTCGGTATCGATTCGGAGTCGGATTTGAGTAAAACTGGTATGGTTGGACTCGTAATTGAATGTGTTATCGGATTTCATAACTTTCGTCGGATTCCGAGATGTGGGCCCCGCGGGCAAAATTTTAATTAATTTCGGGATTTTTATGAAAACTGTAGTATTTCCTTATAGAAGTTATTTCCTACAATTTTTAGTGATTGTACTGAATTATTTTGGCTAGATTCGAGCCAGACAGAGTTGGATAATCGTGGAAAAGGCAAAATCTTGGATTAAGTTGGAGCAAGACGAGATAAGTCTCTTGTCTAATTTTGTGAGGGGGAAATTACCTCATAGGTGATTAAGATTAAATAATTGTTGCTAATTGTGGGGGCTACATACGCACGAGGTGACGAGAGTCCGTGTGTAGCTACTATTAATGCTAAAGTCCGGGTAGTTTAGGACTCAAAGCATGTATTACTTGTGTAAATTGTATTCTTTGATTAATTAATATTAATTGATATATATGGATATATATTGTGAATTGTTTGATAAAGATATTAAAGGATGAAAATCTCATAGGCTTGATTTCTATTTAAATCAATTAATTGTCAAAAGAAATTATTTTCCTCCCAAATTTATCTTATAATAAATATACTCTCCTTCCGGAGGTACATAAAAATGTCCTCCTTTCTTGTGGAGCGGGCCGAATGCCTCGGCAGGATAGATGCATCTATGGAGCGCGCCGCACGTCCGTCGGCAGTGTACACGACACTCTAGATCGGGCCGTACGTCCTCGGCAGAAATCGTTCTTAATAATAATAATAATTACACGATGCTTTAATAATTTATTTCAGCTTATAAAGCTAATTAGTAAATTGGAAAATCTTTGGAATTTAATGAATTATTATTCTTGCTTGTTAAGGAATTAATTGTTACTCTTGTAAATGAGATTTAATTGATAAATTAGAATTTATTTGAATTAAAGGAATTTAATTAATATATTGAAAATTGATACATTTGAAGGAATTTGATTATTTCCGCTGATCAAATAAATTCTGTAAATCACATTGATTTAAATATCCTAGTTTTATTTCAATTGTTATTGACCTATAGTGAGTGTCAAAGTCGGCCATCTCGTCTCTACCACTTTGAGATTAGGCTTGATACTTACTGGGTACACGTTGTTTACGTACTCATACTACACTTGCTGCACTTTTTGTGCCGGATCTGAGATAGGTACTAGTGGAGGACCTATCATCACATACCCACGTCATCCAGAGGCATAGTGGTGAGCTGACTTTCTGAGCCGTTCTGCAGCTACCAGTGTCTCTTCTGATATTTATATTCTATCTATTTTATTTTAGACAGTATTTGAAGTTTTTGTATAATCTACTAGATGCTCATTCACTTGTGACACCAGGTCTTGGCACACACATTGGTAGAGTTTGGGTTTAAATTTTTTTGGTTTTAAATTTTATCAATGTATGCTTAATTTATTAGTTGGCTTGTCTAGCTGTAGTGTTGGGTGCCATCACGACCTACAGGTGAAATTGGGTCGTGACACCCTTCTTCTTTGGTGGAGTTTTGAATGTCAGTAGAGGCAGAGCCAGAATTTAAAGTTTATATTTGTGCATATGTTCAATGAATTAATAATTTGTGCATATGTTCTAAATTAATAATTTGTGCATATGTTCAATGAATTTCGTAAGACAAATACATGGTTTGGACCAAAGCTACTGGGTTCGGACAAACGTGTTGTTAAAGTGCTAGCTCCGCCTCCGGATATGTGAGATTTTGTACTAGAATGTTAAAGAGGCAATTCAAATATTCACTTTTTTTTTGGAAATGTTTATTTTCAGATGACGTCGTTTGATACAATGATGGGGTATCTTATAGAATTTACTATACTTATTCCACCTTCTATATGGATAACTAATCCTACCATTTAGCATAAACTTTATCCCATGATTAGTCAATACCTATAACCAAACATGAAATAAGTAAAATCATAAATTATATCCCGCAATTATTATCCTTATCCCATTGTACCAAACCACCCTCAAAGAATACCTCAAGAAATTTCCTTTTATTTGATTTCACGTGGGAGTCAAGAGGTAGGTATATAATAAAATAACTAAGGTGCACTCAAATGGGTTTAATCTCCCTCCATTGAGTTTCCCAAATGTGGAATTGCATATTTGGCTCATCATATGATCTTTAATTTGAACAATGCTTTTTTTTTTGTTCCTAATTATCAGATTTTATTACCAGGAAAAAGAAAATACTTACAAGTAAAGCAAAACCCCCTAGAGTTGACATAATTCCCAACTCTAGTATAAACAAACTTCGGCTAGCTATAACTATTTCATCTTTAATCTACTTCTCAAGCAATTACAGACTCGGATATAAATTTAATTTCTGCATATGCTTCCCCAACTTTGACTTCATGCTACCTCGACTATGGACTTCTTGCACAATTAATCTTGCTATGTCTTCTGGTGTCCTCTTTTTTTGTTGGAATATTCTGTAGTTCATATCTTGCCATATGTGATAAGTAGTACAAGCCAAGCTCATTCTATTGATTTCTGTAGCGAGTTCTTTCCATTAGCTTTCATTCTAGCCCAGTTAATCTCCTCCCTCTACCCCGTAGGACTTCTTCTAATGCCGAGCCACTTCATAATATACATCCACACCTTCGCGGATGTGCAACATTTGAAAAATAAATGTTGGGGTAATGACCCAGCTGGTTGTTTCGAGTATTATAACCCTGTCTCCCCATTTACTACTCAAATTATATTTTACGGTTATTATATGACTCACCTAGGTGATTGTTCGGGCCCGGTGAGGTTTTGGAATAATTTAAAATACTTAGTTCCAAGGTTTAGTACTTAAGTTAAAAAGTTTAACCGGATGTGAACTAATGTGTAACGACCTCGAAAAAAAAATTGCTAAGTAAATTAAGGTTTTGTGGTGCCGAGGTAGATTAATTAGTACAAAGGTTGAAGAAATTTCTCGCAGCGAGCTTGCTTGAATGAAGAATGCACTTAAGTGTTGAGGAAAAATTTTGGCAGAAGAAGGACATTATGCGATCTGTTTTGCGACCGCATAAACGTTATGTGGACCGCGAATTTATCGCAGAACGAAGCGGAAACTCGAGCAAATTTTGGGCTATTATGCGGCCGCAGAAGTGTTTTGTGGTCCATTATACGACCCCAGAATCAGTATGCAGACCGCAGAATGGTCGCATACTCGGGCAGAATGTGCCTAGTTCTCAGGGTCCATTTTTGCGACCCATTTCGCGGGCTGCAGATGCATTATGTGGTCGCATATGCGACCGCAGATCATGTCCCGGAGTTTTATTTTATGATTTTTTTAACCCGACCCTATTTTGATAAATAGTCTTTGGGGCTCATTTTGAAGGCAAAAATCTAATATTTTAGAGAGAAGTGAGAGTGTTCTATAGAGAGGAATAAGCCCAAGTGCTTTGTTCATCAAGATCTTGTTCAAGCTTTGAAATCCAATAAGAAATATCACAAGATTTTCACCCAATAAGAAATACCCCACTGGATGCCAACAGCGTCAGAAAAGTTTTCTATCAAGAGTGCATGGGAAATTCAGAGACGTAAAGCAAATATTTGTCAAGAATTCAAACAAATGTAGATTAAAGGTCTACCATTCAAGATCTCTTTCTTTCTGTGGAGACTTTGGAGGTACAAGCTGTCTACAGATGATTTGTGGAGAAGGCAAGGATATATAATTATTTCAAGATGTTGGTGCTATAAACATCCAACTGATAAAATATTTGAGCACATTTTCTTGACGAGCCATACATCATCAAAGGTGTGGCAACACTTTCTAGGAGCTGCAGGGAATTCTGTACAATTAATCCAAGTAAAGAAAGTAATAAAGTTATGGTGGAACATAAATTGGTGTACAAAGTTAAAACTATTATTTTAGGCAGCTCCAACAATCATTACTTGGGAACTATGGAAAAAGAGGAACACAAACAGGAATGGAGTAACAGTTTCTACAAACAGAGTCATTCATGAAGTAAACAAAACACTCCACAACTTGGCAAGGATTAAGTTTCCATGGCTATCTCATATACCTGCGTTATGGCCAGAAATGATCCAATTTTTGAATCATACAAGCCAACTTTAATCACCTGGAAAGTTACTTGGCAGCTCCCTCATGAAAGGTGGTATAAGTGTAACACTGATGGTGCTTCAAAAGGGAACCCTGGACCTAGTTCACTTGGATTTTGTGTAAGAAATGATGCAGGTGATCTAATATATGAAAGATCAGTGAACCTAGATGAAACCACCAATGTGGTAGCTGAAGCAAAAGCTATACTACAGGGGCTGGAATATTGTTCTACCAACAACCTTTATCCACTGATATTAGAGACAGATTGCTTGATGTTGAATAAGATTATTGAAAGAGAATAGGAGCCACCTTGGTGTATAATGGCAGAAGTGCAGAAGATTCAGGAGTTGAGGGATCATTTCAATATGATATTTCAATATATTTACAGAGAAGGAAACACTTTAGCAGATTATATAGCTAACATTGCTTTCTCTTTTGCAGGGACAACTCATTTTTACTCCTTTACAGAACTTCCTACAGCAAGGAAGAGATTAATAAACATGAACAAGTCACAAATACCAAATCTAAGGGTTAAAATTGCTAAAAGAAATTCCCAGATTGACGTGCAAAAGTTTATATTAGTACACTAGGATGGTATGTTGTTGTTGTTAGTTTGTAATAAGGCAGGATACTTCTAAGTGATATTAACAGAACATGACAACATGGGTGTGCTCTGATGGTGAATGGATAACCAAACACCAGAATAACATACCCTCGACACATAGTTGCAATGATGGTAAAAATGACAGGGATTAATGCAAACAGTGCACTCTTCAAATGTGCAGTTCTTGTTGTCTTTTACTTGCATAACAGGTAATAGAAAAAAGGTCCATATTAATGATAGCGAGTTGGCCAGTGAATTGCCAATGCAATATCTGCCATCAAAGCTTATCAAAGGTAATATACTGTTGTTATTCAGGAGGATTCAAATTGTAAAATCTATGCGTCTTACTCAACAAGTAACACATTGGTCTATTTACTGATGCGGGTTATCTACGCACAGTTAGACTGCATCCCAGTAGTTTTAGCATGTTACCATGCTCAGTCTGGGGGTGGTCTAATGGTGTGAGGAGAATCATATGAAATCAAGAGTGAACAAATTATTGCACTGCTAGTAAAACTGTATTGCTTACATTGTACACATCAAATGGAGTGGTGCATAGAGCAAATGCTATATTATGTCACAATTCAAAGTGTAACTCATCTAGAAGTTAAATATTTTCTGCTGTAGTTACATAACTTACATGCATTCGCCTGGAAGTTATATGTTTTCTAATCAGTTAAAAAACAGTTCTGCACAGCTTACTAGCGATGTGGAGATGCACCATCTCTTAGTGGTATTTGCATGGTTATACTGTGGAAATATGTTCAACCTGCAACAGTTGATGTATTATACATCATTTTGCTGATGCTGTTCAACTATCTGATCGCGATGGTTATTTAAAAAATGCAAGGGATTATAGAGATGGAAACCTTCAGTGCTTCATCAATGATTCAACACAAACACATAATTATTCAATGGGGATACAACTGATACTATGCTTGTACAAATACATCATCAGCAAATCAGTTCACATGAAGGTCAAGGTGTATTGTTTCAGCAAATCAGTTCACTATGAAGGTATCAACTATTTATGTGTTATCGTATCACATCCCAGTGGTATTAGCTTGAATTCATGCTCAAACTGGGGGTGGTTTAATGGCATAAAACAACAATATACCAACCAGACATCATCCACAGATTTTCTCCTTCAATCACTACCCAATCTTCTTCACTGCTCCCAGAACACACAAGAACTTGGGAGCAAAATCTTTCCTCCTAATTTGTTTGCTACATTGTGCAGGTTTCACAGACAGGCTCAGCTTATTGAGGCGTCATCATGGATTGCTATTAGCATCCCAAGTGCTCGAGCACCTGCAGTTGTATAAATTTTCACGCGCCACTAACACCATTATGCTAAGTGGACACGACTACAGTCAATCCTTAGTCGCAAGATCCCAAGGACATTTGATACGCTCTATGGATTCTTCAAGACAGAATCATGAGTATTCATTGGCTCTACAAGTGCAACTGTGCTTATACGAATACATCAACATAACATCATTTCACAGTAATATAATGCAGTACTGTTTGGCACAACTATTTACTTCTGCTGCGGTAGTTTTGAAAATACTATTTGGTGTTGTATCAATTCCCAGTAGTATTAGCATGTTACCATGCTCATTCTGGGGGGTTTTCGATAACTTACAAAATAAATACTTCAACAAGGCAGGTTTTAGTTTCCAACAGACTTATTTGAAGCTTGAAGATGAATGCATCGCAACAAGTTCGACGCTAGAATTTCAGTTCTTCAACACCATATTGAGGATATCCGACAACCAATTCTTTACGACATGTGGATTAATACATACCTACTCCATTGGATTTCAATAAATGGCGTCTGGTGAGAGTATTGTTGGTGCTACATGGAATTGTTTGCAATTGGTGTGTAGATTTATTATCGTCGGCAGCAATTGGATGTTTTAAATTATTTGCTTTGTAATTTCCATTAATCATTACGCTACTACTCCACTGTATTTGGTAGCAATAGCCATTGGTTTTGTTTTATTCTTTGTACTTGGACAGTTTGTACCTTTGACCTAGTTTGGGAATTATTATATATAACAACTACTAGGTGAATAACCTAGTGGTATATTTGCTAAAAAATAGAGAGGTAAGGTTCTAACCCTAGTCTTTAATTTCGAGTTTGGGTAAAGATGGGTGATTGAGAGTATGATTCTTAGGTGTGAGAGTATTATTTATACATACAAGTACCAATAAAGTTTGTGAAAAGATTGTTGAGTTCAAATGGGAAAAGATTGGGTTGAAAATGGTAGAAATTTTCAAAGACTTTAGTCAAGGATTTGAGGGTCGAGTTGATGTCGGAATTTGGTGAAATTTGTATGATTGGACTCGTGGTTGGATGGGCGTTCATATTTTATTTATCGAGTTCTGAGACATGGGTCCCATGAGCAATTTTTGAGTGTAATTTCGAATTTTGTTGAAAAGATTTGTATTTTCATATTTAATTATTTCCTATAATTTGAATTGATTGAATCGAGTTAATTGTGACTAGATTTGAGGCGTTCGGAGGCTGATTTGCGAGGCAAAGGCATAGCAGAATAAAGAATTACACAGTTTGAGGTAAGTAACAATTCTAAATCTAGTTCTGAGGGTATGAAACTTTGTATTTTGTGTCATGTTATCAGTTTTTAGGTGACACACATGCTAGGTGACGGACGTGTAGGCATGTGGTCGTGTGCCGTATGAATTGTGACTTGGTCAAATCCATGGAACTGTGTAGTTTAATAATCTGTTGTTATCTATACATTCTCCATGTAGTAGATAAATTGAACCACAAATTATGTTTAGATTATGTGTTGGCACTGTAGGGACCCACATAGGTCGTGTACATATTGAATTATCTGCGAATTTGTTGTTTTGTACTCAATCATAGTTTTCTTGTTTATTTTATCTCAGTCTCTATTGTTCATTATTGATGAATCATATCATTGTTATTTAGGCTGATTTTCATGATTATTAAGATCCCGAGAGACTAGAGAGATTTATTACTGAGTGAGGCCGAGGGCCTGATTGTAAGATATTATACTATAGCACGTGAGTTGTCCGTACGGATTATAGTGCTTGGGCTGAAGGAGCCCCTCCGAAGTCTATACACACCCCCAGTGAGCGCAGGTACCTACTGAGTGCAAATGCTGAATGGCTGAGTGAATGTGGTCCTGAGAGGATATATTTGATTTCATTATTGTTGCACTTCAACTGTCATATATCACTGTTTTGGAAATTTCTGAGAGATATTATCTTATGTTTCAGTTGAACTTGACATGAAATTATTGTTTTGGCATTAAATGTTGAATTTGAAAGCATGCCTACCTTATTATGTTGGAAATTACTGTAATTGGACTCAGTTGTGAAGCTCGTCACTACTTTCAGTTCTTTATTTAGTATTGTTACTTGCTGAGTTGGTTGTACTCATACTACACCCTGCACTTCGTGCGCAGATCCAGGTGTTTTCGGACACAGTGGGTGTTGATTTCTTCGCACAGTTGATTATCCAGAGATTTCGAGGTAGCTGCCGGTGTTTCACAGACCTTGTCTCTCCTTCCTTATATTCTTGATTAGTGTAAGGCCCCATAAAATTTTCGCAAAGAAAATTAAGGTTTCGTGGTATGTCGGGCCATACAAAATCATACAGAGGATCGGTGAGGTGGCGTACAAGCTTGAGCTACCACCTGGAATGTCATTAGTACATCCAGTGTTTTATGTGTCTATATTAAAAAAAGTAGTTGGATACCCGACACTCATTGTTCCGATTGAGACTATTGAGGTTAATGAGAAATTGACTTATGAAGAGATTCCAGTTTCTATTATTGATCGGCAAGTCCGAAAGTTGAGAAATAAAGAAATTGCCTCCGTAAAAGTGTTATGGCGAAACCAACAGGTTGAAGAGGCCACCTGGGAGGCCGAGGAAGAAATGAAGAAGAAGTATCCTTATTTGTTTGAATAGCCATGTAATTATAAAGTTGTGTTTTATGAAAATGCTAAGAGTTACCTTTTATGAATTATGTATCATTTGTACGGTTGATGTTAAGGGTATTCCTCTTCTGATAACATATTCCTTAAGAGGCCACGATTGGTGTTATTTTTTTGTTATAATGCGTCATCGGATTATGTATATGTTGTTAGGATTGGTTTCTGGGATTATCTGACAGGTGGATAGGCCCAGTTACAAAGAAGACTCCGGCGAAATTGTTTTTGAAAAATTTAGAGAGTTAGCCAAATTTTGAAATTGTTGGTGTGTTTGAATTAACAGTTAAGTCACATTGAATGTTAATAATGGATTTTGACCCTCATTCGAGGATGAATGATCCTAAGTGTGGGAGAGTGTAAGGCCCCGTAAAATATTCACAAAGGAAATTAAGGTTTCGTGGTGCCGAACTAGGCTTACGTGTTTGAGGATTGTAGACGAAATTTTTGCGGTCGTAAGCTCGAGAATAAATTCTCGCAAGCTCGCCTCGGCTCGGATGTTTTGGGTTAAACAATGTGCTGGGGAGTAAAGGAACATTTTCAGTAGAAGAAGAAGTTTCTGCGGCCCACTATGTGGTCACATAATCACTCTGTGGACCGCATAGTGGATCAGAGGCAGGGCAATATTGGAGGAAGTCTGCGGTGCATTATGCGACCACAAAATAGGTCTGTGTGCTGCATAACCACTGCAGACCCAACTAGATGACCCCCGTTTTGGAGCTACATTTATGGGTCGATTTACGGACCGCTGACATGTTATGCGGTTGCATGTGCGACCGCAGATCTACATCGGGGCTTCAATTATTTTAATTTTTGACCCGATCCTATTTCGTTATATTGAGGTAAAGGGACTCTTTTGGAGCAAAAATCTGATATTTTTAGAGAGAGGTGAGAGTAGCTTAGAGAGAGAAAGAGAAGACGTAGCCATTTGCTCATCAATTCTTGTTCCAGGCTAGAAGATTTCACAAGGATCTTGCTAGGGCTTCAAAGAGGTGAGAATTCCTTCCCCCAATTTTTCAATTTCGAGTTTGGGGTAAAAGATGGGTGATTAAAAGTATGATTCTTGGGTGTATGAGTATTAACTTGTACCAATAAGGTTTGTGGAAAGATTGTTGAGCTCAAATAAGTAAAGATTGGGTTATGGAATGAAGGAAATCTTGTAGAAGAATCTTGTAGTGTAATTTATATACCTAGTGTTTGATAAAATGCTTAAGTGAGATGGAATTATGAATTCCTTCCTAATTTGTGTTCAATTTTTCTATATCTCTAAATATATCGAAGTGGCTAAGATTTTCGGAATTGTAGTAAATTAAAAGGCTCGAACCTAGATATGTTGGCTAAACTCCTCTCTTAGAATTGAATCCCACGATATTCATGTGATTTATGTAAGTCCCGAGTTGTTCATTATAAAATTGGCTATTCTGAATAAGCTTGTGTTGAATGATGTATGTTCAATATGTGGTCCCAAATGCTTTTATCATGTTGTGTTATCATGTGGGAATGTGTTCAAAGTATGGGATGTGCATTAATAATGTTGCGACTTCAAGTCAAGTTCAAATGAAGGCTATTATGCCAAATTTTGTGAAAAATCTCTATGTGCCTAAAACTCTTAATTGCTCACATGTGCATTAAAAACCTTGATTTGTAATACCTTGTTGTTGTTGATGATGATGATGATGCTTGAAAGTGAAAAAGGTGAGCATGAAATACTAAATACAGCCGATGTGCCAAGAATGATTTTATAATTGTGGCCACTAATGCCAATGAAATGAAAATATATGAAAGAAGTATGAATTGAGATGATCGGTATAAAAGGATGATGTCTCGAATGAGAAGGCCTAGCCAATCGGGTCGTGATCGGACACCATGCCGCACACATGGTGGTGATTGTGCTGGAAATTATGATTTTGGTTGATGTCTCTAATGATATGGCCTAGCTAATCGGTTCGTGATCGGACTCTGTGCTAAAAGTACGGTAGTATTGGTATTGTGAATGTTGGTATCGTGAACGGTAGCATATTGGTACTAAAGACCTCTCAACTTAAAATATGGAAACTTATTTGAACATTGTCTTGATCCTAATTTGAGGTTTGATGTTGTTTGAGACTTCCACTGATATTATGATTGTACTTGCTCGTATTATTTATCATTCTATTGAGAGGGTGATTTGTCATTTATACTAGTACTATTTCATATGTTCTAACGTCTCTTTTTTTTTGGGGCGCTACATCTTCAATGGATGTAGGTGGTTCTACAGCAGGAGACACTGATCAGTGATAGCAGTACACCCTCTTCCCAACAGACTTGGCGAGCCCCACTTCATTTCGGGGTCATGTATCTTTTGTTCTTTGTGTATGGTGTTTGAGGTATAGCCGGGACCTTGTTGCCGTCATTATCATAATACTCTTCTGTATCTATTAGAGGCTCTGTAGACATAGTGTGGGTAGTATATTGGTGCTGGGGAAATCAAACAATGTTATGTTGTGTTTGAATTACTTGTTCCACTTTAGACCATGAAAATGTGTGTGAAATTTGAGACTCTAAAATGATGTAACTAATGGTAAGAAATTGGTATTACAGACATGATCACCTTATTATCTAATTAATGAAAATATGTGTTCTCTTTATTTATGGATGAGTTTGGGTAGTAAAAAATCTAATAGGCTTGCTCGGACGGGTTCACTCGGTTGAGCGCCGGTCGCGCTCCCCGAGTTCGGGGCGTGACAAACTTGGTATCTTGGTTTCAGACTATTATAGACCGTGTTTTCCAGACTTGTGGAGTATAGATGCTCATGTATTCTGTGACACCCCAATAGTTGGGAATTCCGTATTATGTTTTGGGTTTTCTATCCCAGTTATGAGAACTTTTACTATTAAAACTCGTTTAAATTCATTCTTGTTAAAAGTGTTGGAAATATTTGTGAAAAATCAGCTTGCCTAGTACCACGTTAGGTGCCATCACAATAGGTTCGGATTTTGGGTCGTGACAAGTTGGTATCAGAACCAAGGTTACATAGGTCTCATGAGTCATGAGCAGGTTTAGTAGAGTCTTCAAGAGGCTCCCGAACCCTTAAGAAAATTTCACTTTCTTGTATTCTTTCATGTGAATTTGTTGATTCCAGAAACTAAATTTCTGTTATTCTATTCTCTCGCAGATGGTGAGGATAATTACTATCGGATCGGATCGTCAGCCACCAGTTAGGGCAGCGAGAGGCCGGAGCCGAGGTAGAGATCGAGGTGTAGCTCGTACAACAGTTGGAGAAGCACCTGTAGCACCACCAACTGCTCCAGCTCAGGAGCAGATTCCAGATATAGTTGAGCCGGCAGGACCAGCTCATGCACCAGTTGTGCCTTTAGTGATTCCAGGCCTTCAGGAGGCTTTGGCCCGATATTGACAGTTTGCACTGGCCTTGCTTAGGTGGTTTCGGCTCAGGCCACACCAGCCATTTCTCAGGCCGGGGGAGGTACTCATACTCATGTTACCCGTACTCTAGAGTAGGTAGTGTAGGGACTTCAGATACCGGGAGCACTACCAGCCCAGCCGGTTGCAGCTGCTCATGCCCCGGTAGTCCCCGTTATGGAGGATGATGAGCAGAGGAGACTTGATAGATTTGGGAGGCTTCGACCTCCATCATTTAGCGGTGCTGAGTCAGAAGATGCTCATGGTTTTTTGGATAATTGCCAGCAGATGCTTCGGACGACGGGTATTCTGGAGACCAGTGGGGTCTCGTTCACTATTTTTCAGTTTTCTGGGGCTGCCTTCAAATGGTAGGAGGCTTATAATAGGCGCAGGCCGGTCGATCAATACCACTTACATGGCAGGTGTTCTCTATTCTCTTTTTGGAGAAGTTCGTGCCGCAATCTCATAGGGAGGAGTTGCGCAGACAGTTTGAGCAGTTTCGGCAAGATGGCATGTCTATGACTCAGTACGAGATGAGGTTTTTTGAGTTGGCTCGTCATGTAGTTTGGTTGGTTCCCACTGATAGGGAGAGGATTAGGAGGTTAGTTGATGGCATCACGTATTAGCCACAGTTGCTTATTACTAGGGAGAGGGTATTTGGTGCCACTTTTGACGAGGTGGTTGACATTGCTCGACAGATAGAGGTGGTTCGTAGCCTCGAGGTTCGGGAAGTTTTGGTGGGGTACCTTCTGGGTGGCAGTCCTACCACAGTAGGGGTCGTCCTTAAAGGGCCTGCTCAGACGACTCGTCCAGCTCATTATGGTGCATCAGCTAGCCCCAGTTCTTACAGTGCTCACTCAGGCCAGTCTTCATTCAGTGCACTACCAGCGCAGATTTCTTATCATGCCTCGTCCTCTCATACTTCTACAGGTAATTCCTCGGGTTATCACGAGCAACAGTTCCGTCAGAGGAGGGGTTGTTTCGAGTGCAGAGAATTGGGTCATTTCAAGAGAGATTGTCCTAGGCTATTGAGTGGGGCTCCACAACAAATTTCTCGGCCGACGCCACTAGCACCAGCAGTTACACCACCACCTCAACTAGCTCAGGGTGGGCCTCAGTTAGCTAGGGGTCGCCTTAGATTGAGAGGCATATCAGGTGGCGGTGAGGCCCGATTATATGCTTTTCCTGCCAGGCCAGATGTCGTTGCCTCAAATGCAGTGGTCACATGTATTGTCTTAGTGTTCCACAATGAGGCTTCTATATTATTTGACCCTGGTTATACTTATTCATAAGTATCATCGTACTTTACTCATTATCAGGATATGCCCCGTGAGTCCTTAGTTTCACTTGTTAGTGTATCTACGCCGGTGGACGATACTATTATTGTGGACCGTGTGTATCAGTCCTGTATGGTAACTATTGGGGGACTGGAGACTATATTTGATCTCTTATTGCTTAGTATGGTTGATTTAGATGTAATCTTGGGTATGGATTAGTTGTATCCATGTCATGATATTCTGGATTGTCACGTAAAAACTATGACGTTGGCGATGCTGGGTTTGCCAAAGGTCCAGTGGAGAGGTTCTCCAGATTATGTTCCCAATCGAGTAATCTCTTATTTGAAGGCCCAACGTATGGTTGAGAATGGTGTTTGTCATATTTCGGCTTTGTGAGAGATATTGATGCAGACACTCCTACTATTGATATTGTACCGGTAGTGCGAGACTTTCCAGATATATTTCCTGCAGACCTGTCGGGTATGCTACCCGACAGGGATATTAGTTTCGGTATTGACTTGGTGCCAGGCACTCAGCCCATTTCTATTCCTCCATATCGTATGGCACCAGCTGAGTTGAAAGAATTGAAAGAGCAACTTCATGAAATTCTTGATAAGGGGTTTATTAGGCCTAGTGTGTCGCCTTGGAGTGCATCGGTTCTATTTGTGAAAAAAAAAGATGGTACTATGCAGATGTGCATCGATTACAGGCAACTGAACAAAGTTACAATCAAGAATAAGTATCTTTTGCCGTGTATTGATGATTTATTTGACCAGCTACAGGGAGCGAAGTTATTCTCCAAAATTGATTTGAGATCCGGGTATCACCAGTTGAAAATTCGGGATTTAGATATTCTAAAGACGGCATTCAGGACTCGTTATGGTCACTATGACTTTCTCGTGATGTATTTTGGGCTGACAAACACCCCATCAATATTTATGCACTTGATGAATAGTGTATTTCAGCCATATCTTGATTTATTCATCATAGTATTTATTGATGATATCCCGGTGCACTCACGTAGCCAGGAGGATCATGCACAACACTTGGGTATTATATTACAGAGGCTAAGAGAGGAGAGATTGTATGCCAAATTCACTAAGTGTGAGTTCTGGCTTAGTTCGGTGGCATTCTTAGGACACATAGTGTCTAGTGAAGGAATTAAGGTAGATCTGAAAAAGATAGAGGCAGTTTAGAGTTGGCCCAGGCCATCTTCAGCTTCTGAGATTTGAAGTTTTCTCGGCTTGGCCGGTTATTATCGTAGCTTTGTGGAGGGTTTCTCGTCTATTGCATCGCCTATGACTAAATTGACCCATAAAGGTGCTACGTTCAGGTGGTCAGATGAATGTGAAGAGATCTTTCAGAAGCTCAAGATAGCTTTGACTACAGCCCCAGTATTGGTATTGCCTACATGTTCAGGGTCTTATACTGTGTATTGTGATGTGTCGCGTAGTGGTCTCGACACAGTGTTGATACAAGACAGTAGGGTGATTGCCTATGCGTCCAGACAGTTAAAGTTACATGAGAAGAATTATCCGGTCCACGACCATGAGTTAGCAGCTATTGTTCATTCCTTGAAGATTTGGCGGCATTATTTGTACGGTATCCATTGTGAGGTTTATACCGATCACCAGAGTCTACAATATCTATTTAAATAGAAGGATATTAATTTGCGGTATCGTAGGTGTTTGGAGTTTCTTAAGGATTATGATATCACCATTCTCTATCATCCCAAAAAGGCCAATGTGGTGGCCGATGCCTTGAGTCGTAAGGTAGAGAGTTTGGTCAGTTTAGCATACTTACCAGTAGTAGAGAGGCCTTTAGCCTTGGATGTTCAGGCCTTGGCCAATCAGTTTGTCAGGTTGGATATTTCCGAGCTAAGCCGAGTTTTGGCTTGTGTGGATTCTCAGTCTTCTCTTTATGATCGTATCACAGAACGTCAGTATGATGACCTCCACCTACTTGTCCTTAAGGACATGGTTCAGTACGGTGATACCAAGGAAATCACTATTGGGGATGACAGTGTATTACGGATGCAGGGCAGGCTATGTGTGCCTAATATAGATGGTTTTCGTGAGTTGATTCTCCAGGAGGCTCACAGTTCGCGGTACTCCATTTATCCAGGTGCCGTGAAAATGTATCACGATTTGAGGCAGCACTATTGGTGGAGGCGAATGAAGAAAGATATAGTTGGGTTTGTAGCTAGGTGTTTAAATTGTCAATAGATGAAGTACGATCATCAGAGACCGGGTGGATTGCTTCAGGGACTTGAAATTCCGGAGTGGAAGTGGGAGCGTATTACCATGGACTTCGTAGTTGGGCTCCCACAGACTTTGAGAAAGTTTGATTATGTTTGGGTAATTATAGATCGATTGACCAAGTCCGTGTATTTTATTCAAGTTAGTACTACTTATTCTTCGGAGTGGTTGGCTGAGATTTATATCCGCAAGATTGTTCGCCTACACGGTGTGCCAGTGTCCATCATTTTAGATCGGGGCACGCAGTTTACATCACAGTTTTGGAGAGCAGTGCAGTGAGAATTAGGTACACAGGTTCAGTTGAGTACAACATTTCACCCTCAGATGGACGGACAATCCGAGCGCACTATTCAGATATTTGAGGATATGTTACGCGCTTGTGTCATTGATTTTGGGGTTCTTGGCATCCGTTTCTGGCACTCGTGGAGTTTGCTTACAATAACAGCTACCAATCGAGCATTCAGATGGCCCCCTATGAGGATTTATATGGGAGACAGTGTCGGTCTCCGGTGGGTTGGTTTGAGCCGGGTGAGACTAGGCTATTGGGTACTGACTTAGTTCAGGATGCTTTGAAAAAAGTTAAATTGATTCAGTATCGAATTCGCACGGCGCAATCTAGACAAAAGAGTTATGATGACCGGAAGGTTCGTGATGTTGCTTACATAGTAGGAGAGAAGGTACTACTCAGAATTTCGCTTATGAAGGGTGTTATGAGATTTGAAAAAAGGGCAAGTTGAGTCCTATGTATATTGGACCTTTTTAAATACTTAATAATATTGGAGAGGTGGCTTATGAACTTGCATTACCGCCTAGTTTATCGAGTGTTCATCCGATGTTTCTTGTATCCATGCTCCGTATATATGTCAGAGATCCGTCCCATATTTTGGATTTCAGTACAGCTCAATTGGATGGTAACTTGACTTATGATGTGGAGCCAGTGGATATTTTAGATCGACAGGTTCGGAAATTAAGATCAAAGAACATAGCTTCAGTGAAAGTATAGTGGAGAGACCAGCCAGTCGGAGAAGCTACCTGGGAGATTAAGCGGGAGATGCGGAGAAAATATCCACACCTATTTGAGGCTCCAGGTATGACTCTAAACCCGTTTAAGGATGAACGTTTGATTAAGAGGGGGAGAATGTAACGACCCGATCGGTCGTTTAGAGTATTACAACCCCATCTCCCCATTTACTGCTCAAATTGTGCTTTACAATTTTTATATGACTCGTTGGGGTGATTGGTTCGGGTCCGGTGAGGTTTTGGAATGATTTGGAACACTTATTTCCAAGGTTTAGAACTTAAGTTGAAAATGTTGACCGGATGTTGACTTATGTGTAATGACCCCAGAAAAATATTTGCTAAGGAAATTAAGGTTTTGTAGTGCCGAGATAGATTAATTAGTACAAAGGTTGTAGAAATTTCTCGCGGCGAGCTTGCTTGAATGAAGAATGCACTTAAGTGTTGAGGAATTTTTTTGGCAGAAGAAGGACATTATGCGGTCTGTTTTGCGACCGCAGAAACGTTATGTGGACCGCGTATTTACTGCAAAACGAAGCGAAACTCGAGAAACATTTGGGCCATTATGCGGCCACAGAAGTTTTTTGGGGTCCATTCTGTGACTGCAGAATCAGTATGCGGACTGTAGAATGGTCGCATACTCGGGCAGAATATGCCCGATTCTCAGGGTCCATTTCGCGGCCCATTTCGCGGGCCGCAGATGCATTATGCGGTCGCATATGCGACCGTAGATCCTGTTCCGGAGCTTCATTTTTTAGTTTTTATGATCCAACCCCATTTTGATAAATAGCCTTTGGGGCATATTTTGAAGGCAAAAATCTGATATTTTAGAGAGAAGTGAGAGTGTTCTAGAGAAAGGAAGAAGCCCAAGTGCTTTGTTCATCAAGATCTTGTTCAAGCTTTGAAATCCAACAAGAAATATCACAAGATCTTCATCGAAGAGGTAAGGTTCTAACCCTAATTTTCAATTTTGAGTTTGGGTAAAGATGGGTGATTGAGAGTATGATTCTTGGGTGTGAGTGTATTATTTATACAAACACGTACCAATAAGGTTTGTGGAAAGATTGTTGAGTTCAAATGGGTAAAGATTGGGTTGAAAATGGTAGAAATCTTCAAAGACTTTAATTGAGGATTTGAGGGTCGAGTTGATGTCGGAATTTGGTAAAACTTGTATGGTTGGACTCGTGGTTGGATGTGCATTCATATTTTGTAACTTTTGTCGGGTTCCGAGATGTGGGCCCCACAAGCGATTTTTGAGTGTAATTTTGGATTTTGTTGGATACTTTTGTATTTTCATATGGAATTAATTCCTATAATTTGAATTGATTGAATCGAGTTAATTGTGACTAGATTTGAGGCGTTCGGAGGCCGATTTGCGAGGCAAAGGCATAGCAAAATAAAGAATTACATAATTTGAGGTAAGTAATAGTTCTAAATCTAGTTCTGAGCATATGAAACCCCGGATTTTGTGTTATGTGATAGGTTTTTAGGTGACGCACACGCTAAGTGACGGGCGTGTGGTCGTGCACCGTAGAAATTATTACTTGGTCAAATTCCATGGAACTGTGTAGTTGAATAATCTGTTGTTATCTGTACATTCTCCATGTAGTAGAGAAATTGAACCACAAATCATGTTTAGATTATATGTTGGCACTGTAGGGACCCACATAGGACGTGTACATGTTGAATTATCTGCTAAATTATTATTTTTTACTCAGTCATAGTTTACTTGTTTATTTTATCTTAGTCTCTATTGTTCATTATTAATGCATCATATCATTATTGTTTGGGCTGATTTCATGATTATTGAGATCCCGAGAGACTGGAGAGATTTATGACTGAGTGAGGCCGAGGGCCTGATTGTGAGATATTGATACTATAGCACGTGAGTTGTCTGTGCAGCACGTGAGTTGTTCGTGCGGATCCAGATATTATACTATAGCATGTGAGTTATCCGTGCGGATCCATATATTGAAACTATAACACGCGAGTTGTCCGTGCAACACGTGAGTTGTCCGTACGGATCCAGATATTGATAATATAACACGCGAGTTGTCCGTGCGGATTATAGCGCTTGGGCTGAAGGAGCTCCTCCGGAGTCTGTACACACCCCCAGTGAGCGCAGGTACCTACTGAATGTGAGTGTTGAGTGTTGAGTGCTAAGTGAATGGAATGGCTGAGTGAATGTGGTCCTGAAAGGATGCATTTGATTTCATTATTGGTTAACTTCAACTGTCATATATCACTGTTTTGGAAATTTCTAAGAGATATTATCTTATGTTTCAGTTAAACTTGACATGAAATTACTGTTTTGGCCTTAATTGTTGAACTTGAAAGCATGCCTACCTTATTATATTGGAAATTACTGTAATTGGACTCAGCTGTGAAGCTCGTCACTACTTTCAGTTCTTTATTTAGTGTTGTTACTTGCTGAGTTGGTTGTACTCATACTACACCCTGCACTTTATGTGCAGATCCAGGTATTTTCGGACACAGTGGGTGTTGATTTCTTCGTACAGTTGATTATTCGGAGATTTTGAGGTAATTGCCGGTGTTTCGCAGACCTTGTCTCTCTTTTCTTATCTTCTTGATTATTGTATTTGGTCTCAGACTATTATTGATCATGTTTTCTAGACTTGTGAAGTATAGATGCCCATGTACTTTGTGACACCCCGATAGTTGGAAATCCCGCATTATGTTTTGGGTTTTGTATCCCGGTTATGAGAACTTTTACTATTAAAACTGCTTTAAATTCATTCTTGTTAAAAGTGTTGGAAATATTTGTGAGAAATCGGCTTGTCTAATACCACGTTAGGCGTCATCACGACAGGTTAGGCGTCATTCCTCATACCCCATTTTATTAGCTTATCTTTGGTGTATAGCCTCTCATGTATCGCTAGGAACAATATAAATATCCATTTTGGGCTTGCTTGGATGTTACATATCAACTTCTTCCAGCTCACTTTAGGGAAGTTCCCCCTAAGCATGCTATACATTCTCCTTATAGAGTACTCCATCTACCACAACATCTTCAATCTTCTAGGTTGCCTTCTCAAGATATTTCTTCACATTAATAATCTTTCGAATAGTCCACGAGACATTCTTGGCATCCTCATTGCTTATATCCATGCTTTTCACATAATAATTGTGCACCCACTTAATCCATAACTTGTCCTTGTTTTGAGACAAGTTCCAGTAATGTTTCAGGATCGCAGCTCTATTCCATACTTGCACATTAGTGATATTTAGTCCACCAGTTGTCTTAGGTAAACACAATTGATTCCATGCCACCAAGGCCTTTTTCTTAGCTTCTGTATTTCCTGTCGAGAGGAAGGTTCTGCATACTGCTTCAACTTTGTTGATGACCTTCTTAGGCAGCAGGAAAATCTGAAACAGTAAGACTGAATTGCTATTAGTACACTTTTAATCAGTTGCAACCACCCTGCATATGATAGAAACTTTACAGTCCAATTGGTTATTCTTCCAAGCATTTTATCAATCAATGGTTGGCACTGTGCTACAACCAGCCTTTTGGAGCTTAATGGCACTCCAAGGTACTTAAAATGCACGGTGCGATCAGAGAAACTAAGTTGTTGTACTATCTCTTGTTGCACATGGTTAGGCACTCCTTCAAAGTATATACTACTTTTGTTTATGGACCATAAAAAAATAGCCAAAAAATCAACATTGAATTTAACCCAACTGCCAACTAATTCTCTTACTCCTCCATTTGGCCGACCATTAATTTATGTCTACTTTTCTCTCTATAAAAACCTAATGTCTCACTAGCTTTTTATACACGACACTCAAGGCAAAAACATTTGTAGTACTTCCCCTACTTCATCCAACTACTCTCTAGTTTCTGTTGTTCCCATAACTTTTTTTTCAAAGAATGGATATGGTTGGCAAGATTGCTTGCTTTGTGGCACTTGGTGGTGGTTGCACCCCATGCAGAGGCACTGAGCTGCGGCCAGGTTCAATCTGGCTTGGCACCTTGACTCCCTTATCTGCAGGGCCGTGGCCCGCTGGGGAGCTGCTGCGGCGGAGTTAAAGGTCTGTTGGTTGCTGCCCGGTCCCCAGCTGACCGTAAGACTGCATGCACTTGCCTAAAATCGGCTGCTAATGCTATTAAGGGCATTGATATGGGCAAAGCCGCTGGACTCCCTAGTGCTTGTGGTGTTAACATCCCTTACAAGATAAGCCCCTCCACTGACTGTTCCAAGTACGTTATTTACCTTCTTTACTTTTAAGTTCTTGCTATCCTTGCACTACCGACATGTTCATTAATCTTACTGTTGTAAGCAGTACTCACTTGACTATATAAGGAAACTATAATTCTTTCCATCAATCAGTGGGGACACTTAACACCCTCATTCGTCTAGGACTACCTGACACAGATTTTATGGGTATTTTTAAATTCTAGGATAGCAATATTCGGCATTAGTAATTGGATTCCAAATTTTAACTCTTGTATATATTTTGTGAACTTTTTAATACAAATACAGGATCTTAAAATAAAGTTATTAGGTTCGACTGATCCCGTATATCATCTTCTAACTCCGCCCCTAAAAGTACATGTGTTGAATGCAAAATAGAACAAGTGGACTGACAATTAATAAAATAAGAATGGTATGGGGCTGTCTCTGATGATAAAATGTACCTTATAGGCCTAATTCAACCCTAAAATTTGTTAATATGAAACTATCAGAATTATATAAAACTAGATAGCAAGACAACACTCCATTGATTTAAGCAAGTAGTGTGGGACACTTAAAACAATATTTATGATCGGTTCACATGTTACAAAAGGATGTGCCTCGCATGGTGTCAGTTTGTCAAAGTAAAAAAAATGGTGTTACACCAATGTTAGTAAATAAGGAATTCTATATATATATGTAATACTCGCTATATATTTTTTCTGGATATAATTGGCTTATATGTAAGAAGATAATTGCACATGTCGAGTAAATAGTTAATTTGCTGGTTTAATTTGGCAATGCAGGGTCCAGTAAGGTTGATGAAAGATCAGATTTTCACCGCACTCTTTGGCAGTAGTGCAATCATGATCAGGAGCCGAATATAATAAGATGGATATCGAGTAATTTGATCATGCTTTTGGATCCATTTTTATTTTGTGTCTGTTATCTCTTTCTTTTTTCTCTGTCTTTCCAAGTATTAATAATCGAGTCTTGTAATGAAACTTTGGTGGTTGGTTGTATTATAATCCAATCTTTATATATAGAACATCTATCTTATTTAGTTATTGTCTCTTCCGCGCGTATTTAATTCCTCCTCCCTGTTCTCTCTGTTTTTATGAATTTTTTTCTTTTTACTTAATTTTTATTCATTGATGGCCTAAATTTATTCGCTCAATCAGCCAAGTTAAATATTAAGTTCTTACAATGAACTTTAGTTGGTAGTTTTAAGAAATAGGATAATAACAATGGAAATTGATAAAAAGTTTAATTATATATACCGATCAGGTTAATTTTTGTAGAGGGGAAATTCTCGATATACGGTCGTCCCTAATTAGTTAGCTCACCAGCAGTACATAATATCGTAAACAAATTGAGTTCTAAAAAGTTTTAGTCTGTAGAAATAACTTCTGATGATAACAGAGTCAAAATTGGATTTAGTATTCACTCTTTACTTGGCAAGGATACGAAATATCACTAAAATAGTTTTGGATATGTAATTGGGAAAAAAAAGGAAAAAGTTAATCCGCTATTTAATAATGATTTGTACATTCTTTTGAGGCAGAGTATATAAATTTACAACTGTTACGTAATAGGAGTATGATATTTAATAGTTTTGTACTGTTTTATTTGTTTAAACTCGTTTTTTCTGTTTGGTACCTTAATTTTTCCGTAAGACATGTAAAATGAAAAAAAAATTATTGTCGGTATCGAAATTCCTAACTTCGCGACTGCATGCACTTAGACATATATATATATATATATATATATATATATATATATATATATATATATATATATATATATATATATATGAAGCTCATATTTCTGGTGATTTTATAAGTCTCATTAGAGAAAAAAATGTCTAGACTATGATACGAAAGAGTTTTACATAACTTTATGAGATAAAATGTTTTCATCTCAAGTGTACTTAATCCATAAGTAGATCAATTACAACGTCTCCAGAAACTAGGAAAAGACATTATATTGTTCAAAACTAGAAGACAATAAAGTGGAATTACAGTACCATAAAAGCAAATAAATTCCTATTCCTTCCTTTGTTGGAGAGAAAGCAAGAAGGGACTTAAAAATTAATGTGAACTAGACATCGAAAAGAAAAATTTGTAGTACTAATAAAAGTTTAATTTCATTTCCAGAATGTCCAATCACATTACAACAACAACAATAATAACATACCTAGTAAAATCCTACAAGTGAGATGTGAGGAGGGTAATGTGTACGCAAACCTTACCCCTAATTAGTATAAAAGCCGTTTCCGATAGACCTCGCTCAAGAAATGTCCAAACACAGTGTAGATCAAAACTCATGCATGCAGATATGGTCGGTGAACTATTGTCAAAAGCAGATGTTTTGATATATTCAAGTGAGACTGGAATTGGGATGTATTCGATGCATAAGAGTTCAGGAACGTACAAGGTTGATATGGGCAGTCAGTGCCTCAGAACATTGCAGAAGAAAAAGAATGGGGTTATTATCATGGCAAACAAACAAAGATGAATTGTTTGCATTAATTTGAAATTGGTTCATGTATTTTCCACATCTAATTGTGAAACATTCTTTAGAAAGAAAAAAAATATCTTGTCAGAGGCAAAACAATATGGTGAATATGATACGAAAAAGAATGATATAGTCTCACGAGAGATAGAGGTTATTTGTGAAGATACCCAGAAGATGATGAGTTCATTTGAAGATGTAAATGTTATATTTATCCCTAAATTTTGGAACGTATTGACGCGTAGTTTAGCCAAGTTCTCATTGTCGCTAGAGTTACTTGGATTTCTGCTTCTCCTAGTTCGAATATTGCAAAATAATGTTATTACATCTTTTGAATCTTTGAGACCTTTTATGCTTTATTATAGTAAAAAGTTGCTCCTTGAAAGATAATACTCTCTTGTTACTTGGAAAGTAGGTTACCAAAAATTTATTAAAGAAAAAACAAAAGATTTTAACTTATATATACCTAAGTGTTAAGTATTGTTATACTCTCATGTTATTCAAAAGATATTTATTAACTATTCATAATAAATGAGATTTATAATTTTAAAAATAAAATAAATTATTTGTTATAAACAAATAAAAGTAACCTACTAATGTAAATGCAGAGTAATTTTTATTTACTTAAAATAGAGGAGTGCTGGGATTGGGACCATGGTCTTTTATGTTTGTCGATTTTCAGAATGCCTAAATCGTAGCGTAAAAGTCAAACACGTAAGAACTAAACCTGACTTTATAGGCAGCGGCACCTCCCTAATTATGCACCTCAGTCGAATATAATTAAACTGCCAACTAATTCTCTCTATCTTCCATTCGCCGGCCATTAATTTATGTCCAATTTTCTCTCTATAAATACCACAAGATTCTCAGTCTGGCCTGGCTCTTTGCCTCCCTTATCTGCAGAGTCGCGGCCCTCTAGGGAGGTGTTGTGGCGGCGTTAAAGGTGTGTTGGGTGCTGCCCAGACCCCAGCTGACCGCAAGACTGCATGCACTTGCCTGAAATCAGCTGCTTATGCTATTAAGGGTATTAATATGGGCAAAGCCGCTGGACTTCCTAGTGCTTGTGGCGTTAACATTCCCTACAAGATCAGTCCCTCTACTGACTGCTCCAGGTACTTTAATTCCTGTACTTAATTTTTACACTATCAGATTAAACGATTTACAATAATATGTAGCTTTTTGTACCAATTAGATAGATATGATACCGTTCTTGATTAATATTGGTTAAATTTGGCGATGCAGGGTCCAGTGAGGTTGATGAAAGATCAGTTTTTCTACGAACAAATCTGAAAGTATCATAATACGAAGATGATCCTGCTTATGTATCCATTACTATGTATCTGTTGTCTGTCTCTTTTTACTTGAGTCTTTTCGAGTACTCATAGTCGAGTCTTGTAACGAAACTTTAGCGGTTGGTTGGTTTTACGATCCAATCTTGAGGCTTGATATATAGATATCTTATTTAGTTACCTTCTCTCTCTATTCTCTTTTCTCGGAGTAATTTCTTTTCCTATTTCATTTACTTTATAACTTTTATTCATTGATGGTCTATTATTATTTACCCAATCGGCCAGGCCTTAGATAAGTTCGTACACAAAACTTGAGTTGGTAATCTTAAAGAACAGGATAGTAACGTTGGAACTTGAGAATTATAATGAAAGTGCATAAACCATGTGTTTATGGATGATCACTCATCACTAAATATACTTTTGTAATGAAAAAGTCACTTAATAACTCTACCTAAGTATTACGGGACGGGGGGTTGTAATCGAAAAATCACTTCATTTCACTTTAATATTACAAAAAAGTCAAGGAGAAAACAAAGAGACATGTTCACATGGACATATATATATATATTATTTCTATGATATGCAATTAAAATTTGTTAGATATATGTTTTAATGATAGACAATAACTTAATTCTAATTGCATGAAATCAATCCCAAAGAAGGAAGTCACAAAAATTGGAAAGATTTTAGCAGAAGATCTAAAAACAAGAATCAAGGAGTCAAACGTGCGAGTCAAGATCCAGAAGCAAGAATCAAGGAGTAAATATATTGTGATTGCGAGTTTCATTGAAAACGGATATTCGATTCAGCTATTTATGGAAGACATCGATCAATCGGTATAGAAGATCAATCAATCAGTATAGAAGATCAACCAATCAGTATAGAAGATCTACAAAGAATATTCAATCTCAACGGCTTGCAAAGAAAAGGAAACAACGAAAAGAAGTTTCGTTCTATTCTTGGAAGAAAATCATCTTGATTGATTCTAAGAATCAACTCCCTTGGGTTGCCTTTCAGTCATGGAACTATCACGCCGTGAAGAATGGAGACCAACTCTCATATATATACTACAGAAGATTCAAAGGAAGGATATACTTTGAACGAATCAATATCGATCTCTTTGTTCTACTTCAAACAAGCATTGTAGTCTGCTATAGATTTATTGTGTAACTATGGAGAGAAGAAAGAGAGAAAGATCACGGGTGAGGTATTGTATCAAGAAGAGAGGAAAGAACAAAGTGAGGAAGCTATTGGTGTATGACAACACAACCTCATATGTACTAAGCAACTTCATACTTGAAAGAGAACACCCTTGCAACCCAAAGGGACTGAATGTAGGATTCATTCTGAATCCGAACCAGTATAAAATAGCTGGTATCATTTACTTTCTGCAATTTATTTTCCTGTATTTAATTTACATCTCATATCAAAAGTTCAGTCGACTACCTCATAAAAGAAAAAGAAAAATTACAATTCACCCTCCTCCCCCCCCCCCCTTGCACTTCCAATTGGTATCAGAGCAGGTCTCACATTTTTGATTAACAACCTATGAGAAAAGAACATGGCAAATCAAGTAACTATTGGAGCACTCTTTCAAGAGGGAACTTCGTAAGTCAGGCTACCATATTTCAATGGACAACACTTTTCTCACTGGAAAGTGCGCATGTAAATTTATGCAAAGTCCTATGATGTCAAAGTATGGCGCATTTTCAAAAAGGAAAATTATTCACTACCAGCAGCAGCTCAACCACCCGCTGAGATATAGATAAATACACAAATGAGCGAATGGATGTTGTTCAAGTTAATGCTAAGGCACAAAAATTGATATATAATTCCGTTAGTGGAGAAGAGTACGAGAAAATTTCAAGTTGTGATATCGCCAAGGAAATGTGGAACAAACTGGAAGTTACATATGAAGGAACTAGCAAAGTGAAAGATACCCGGATAAATATATTGGTTCACGATTATGAACTCTTCCAGATGAAAGAAGGAGAATTCATTGAGGAGATGTTTGCAAGATTCAGCAAAATCATTGGCGATCTAAAAGCCTTTGGTAAACTCTACTCAAGTGGTGATCAAGTTCGAAAAATCCTGAGAAGTTTGCCTATTACATGGAAGACAAAGGTAGTTTCACTCAAATCTCCTGATCTAGACAAACTTTCATAAGATAAACTAAGAGGAAATCTTATAGAATTTGAAAAAAACCATCTCAAGAAAACTCGTCCGGAAGAAAAGAAGAAAATAATTGCTTTCAAAACTACAACTGAAGGTCCTGAAAATAGTGTTGATGATGATCGAGAAGTTCTTGAATAAGAAATTGCCATGGTGTCAAGAAATATGAATGTATTGATAAGAAGATACATAAACACAAAGAAGGGAAGGATGTCATTTAGACAAACCAGGCAATACAATGAACAAGACAAAATTGACGAAAAATGCTTTGAATGTGGAAGGTATGGCTATGTTCAAGCTGAATACCCAGATCTTAAGAGGAAAGTCTCCAGAGGGTTCAAAAAAATAAATCTTTCGAAAGTTGGTGCAATGAAGATAGTTCAGAACATGAAAAAATAACAAATCTATGTTTCATGATGATTTTGGAAAATGATATGAACAAATACTCTGGATGCTGGACTGATGAAGATACATCAAACGACGACTGTAAAGAAGACACTGAAAATTGCTTCATGGAATGAGGTGAAACAAGTGAGGTAAAACCTTACAATTATGATAGATGTAACGAATTGCAGGATATTCTTGATCTTACCCTAAAAGCATGTCAAAAATTACTAAATGAATTAAAGAGACTCAATAGGGAAAAGAAGGACTGGGAAATCAAACTTGAAGTATGTGAGATCGAAAGAGATATACTTCAAGATGAGGTTCAAGAATTGCAAATGCAACTTAATGGCATGCTCAAGTCCACCACTCACAGTTCTGTCAAGTCCAACCAAGCGACTTACAAGTCAACTGAAAAAGGACATGCCAAAACAGAGTCCACAAGTACTAATACCAGTGGAAGGTCAAAGACTGTATCAACCCATGTGTGTCATTACTGTAATAGGGCTGGACACAAATATTCATTTTGTATATTTCGTAAATCAAATATCTCATGATGGATTTGGAAACCAAAAAATAGCACTGATCCTAAGAGAACTAACCAACAAAGAACGAAGCAAGCTTGGGTACATAAAATAAGGTAATAATCTTTCTTTGCAGGAACACCACAGGCAAAGTCAAAAAGGAAAATGGTATCTCGACAGTGCGTGTTCCAGTTACATGACAGGCACAAAAATCTCTTCAAGGAAGTTACCAAAATCAATGGAGGAAACGTTAAGTTTGGTGATGATTCAAAAGGCAAAATTGTCGGTACTGGAACTAGTCTGTTTAATAACAACTGTGACATTACTGAAGTTTAACTTGTAGATGGACTAAATTACAATCTGCTAAGCATCAGCCAACTATGTGGTTCTGGATATGAAGTGAAATTCAAGAAAACTAGTTGTGCTATTGAAGATGAATCAAATAAAATCATTCTTCCAAGAAAGAGGTATGGAAATGTCTACATTTTAGATTGCATGGATAATTTGGAAAGTCATATATGTCTTGGATCCATTACTGATGATCCCTGGCTTTGGCACAAAAAGTTTGGTCATGCCAACATGCATTTGATCGAAAAACTCTCCAAATATGATTTGGTCATTGGTCTTCCTGATCTAAACTACTCTAGAAACCATGTATGTGATACATGTCACCTTGGTAAGCAAACTAGAAACTCTTTCAAATCCAAGGATATTGTTTCCACTAGCAAGCCACTTCAACTACTACATATGGACTTGTTTGGACCAACTAGAACTGCTAGTACATGAGGAAAAAGGTATGCCTTTGTTATTGTGGATGACTACTCACGTTTTATATGGATAATATTTCTGGCTCACAAAGATGAAGCTTTAAAGAACTTTGAGATTTTCTACAAAAATATAGAAAGAGAAAAGGGGTACCTTATCTCAACTATTCAGAGTGATCATGGATGAGAATTTGAAAGCAAAGCATTTGAGGAATTCTGCAATGTTGTGTAGTTGAACGCAAAAATAGAACTTTGCAGGATATGACAAGAACCATGATACCAGAACATTCCCTACCATATCACTTCTAGGGAATGTTCTGGTTTTAATAACTCACAGTTTTCCTATCATGTGTTTAAGTTGACTAAGGTTCTCTATGTGCTAAAACAAGCATCTAGAGCTTGGTATGAAAGACTAAGCTCGTTTTTGGTCAGTCATGAATTCTCAAGAGGTAAGACTGATACTGCCCTCTTCATCAAAAGGTCATCGTCGGAAAATCTCATTATTTAAATCTATGTTGATGATATTTTATTTGTAAGTGTTAACCCTGTTCTATGCAAGGAATTCTCACATCTCATGCAAAGTGAGTTTGAAATGAGCATTATGGGAGAATTGACTTTCTTCCTTGGACTTCAAATTCATCAATCAGATGAAGGAATCTTTATATGTCAGACAAAGTACACGAATGAGCTGATACAAAAATTCGGAATGAGCAATGCCAAGGTACTTGGGACTCCCATGAGTCCAGCTACATCTCTTGACAAAGATGAGGAAGGAAAACTAGTGGATGAGTCAAAATATCGTGGAATGGTTGGATATCTACTTTATTTAACTACTAGTCGTCCTGACATAATGTTTAGTATGTGCAGATGTGTCAGCTTCCAAGCAGCTCCCAAGGAGTCACATTTAACAGCTGTGAAACGAATTATTAGATATCTTATTGGAACTACATCACAAGGATTATGGTCTCCACGTCTTAATAATTTTAAGCTTGAAGGTTTTTCAGACATAGATCTTGCAGGAGATAAAGATGACAGGAAAAGCACAAGTGGAACTTGTCAACTACTTGGAAAATCGCTTATTTCCTAGAACAGTAAGAAACATGGATCAGTTAAATTATCTAAAACTAAAGTTGAATACATTGCCATTGGACAATGTTGTGCTCAACTACTTTGGATGACTCATCAACTAATTACGTTTAAGCCTGTTAAAATTTTTTGTGATAATTCTAGTGTCATTTGTCTTTCAAAAAATCCAGTGCATCATTCTAGAACAAAGTATACAGATATCAAGCATCATTTCATTAGAGACCATGTTCTTAAGGCTGACATTGAATTATCGTTTGTTAGCACTGAAAATCAGTTAACTGATATTTTTACTAAGCCTCTTCTAGAGGACGGGTTTCAAACCCTTAGGGATTTACTTGGCATTATTGCTTTTTTCAAAATAAGGCATTGAAATTTTGGTACTTTTCAAAGATTGTGTTTTAATAATTTTGGTAAAAAAAAAAATTGTACCGTGTACTTCATTAGTTGTTTGCAGCATTAATTATGCACCTCCGTTTTTAGCACTTCTTTCCGTATTTTTGGTTTATCGAGATGGAAACTGAATCAATCAGTCGTGTTTGTTGCCTTTCTCTGCCCCATCAGTCTTGTCTCTTCACTCCTCCCTCCATCTCTATAAGTGTGCCTCTTCTTTGAGTCTTCTCTATACAACCTTCACTCAAACTCTCTAATGGCTAAAGCTTCGAAAAATTCCTCTACTTCCACTCGCAAAAGCACCCGGTCCAAAGGGTTTTGCTTCTTGTCACGAAAACCTCCCTGATGATGTTCGAATAGAAAAGGCACTAGGAAAGCGACCCGTTGAAGAAGGAGTAGAAGCGTTCACTCCAAAGAAGGTGAAGATAAACCTGGACAATGCACTGGAGTCAGAATTGAACTATTTGGGATTCTCACAACATAGATAAGTTTGTCTACTTCAGAGGAAAATCAATTACTCATGGAAGGATCATCAATCTAGAAGAGATAGAAGCCCTAAATTGCTAGGTAAAAAATTCCTTCACTTTTCAAGGATGAAAAAATTTATTTGCCCTAACCCCTTCAAAAGTCTATGAAGATCTGGTTCGTATGTTCTATGCAAATCTCCATTCCCAGAAATCTAATAAAATTGAGTCACTCGTGCTACGTCAGCATATCATTCTAGATTTTTCTACTTTTGATTCCCTGTTTAAGTGTAAAATTTCTGATTACTCTGCTCTATTTAAAAACTCTTGGCCTGATAATTTTGAAATGTCGTTTGAACAAGCCAAATAATGTCTTGCTGATTCTCTGTCTGATCCTCTGCCAAATCAATTAGGACCCAATGACATCAATTTTGAAACTCGTATTCTTGCCCACATTATTGTCAACGCCATTTTTCCCAGAATAGGTTCTTATACCACATTATCTCAAAGGGACACCTTTTTAGTCTACTGTCTTCTCACTAAGCACAAAGTGAAACCGTCCTCCTGGGTAATAAATTTCATGATTGAATGTGGTGAAGATCATTTGAGTCTACCCTACGGTATGTTCATCACTCACCTCCTCGAGGCCTTCAATATCCCCTCCTTAAACTATCCCTATGTATCTATTTCCAAGTGTTATAATAATAGGCAGTTTGTTAGCATGGGATATGTTGATGTGGATGGTATTTGGATAAAGAAGCAAGAAATTAAAACCAAAGTGATTCCCTCTAGTTCCAAGGTAAAGGTCGATACTTCTCAGACTGCTTTCAATAATCCGGAGTTGCTTGAAAAGATAGCTGCATGATGACAAGCTGACTATCATCAAAGAGTTACTCCTGGCTACCCAGACCTCAGTTGGAGAAATATATGCAGTTGCAAAGGAAACAAGATCTGACGTCTCCAAGCTAAGAGTCATGGTGCTGAAAACCGCAGAAAAGGGAGTGAAAGCTTTCAAGGAAATTCATTATCATGTTGATGGAATCTCAGTCACAATGAACTTAAGCTTTGATCGTCTCAAGAATCTATCTGCAACACCATTACTTATTTCCTTTGTCGATGATCTGTATTAGCTATTTAGACAATTTCTTTTGGTCTCTCTGGAAAATAATTTTCTGATTGCATTTTTTTTTTTGGATACTCTGTGGATGACTGTAATAAAGCGTATTATCTGCTAATATTATTTGCTACTCCCTCCGCTCTAGTTTATGTGAAACTGTTTCCTTTTTGGTCTGTTCCAAAAAGAATGATTCTAAATTTGAAAATAATTTTGCTTAAACTTACAATTCTACCCTTAATAAGAAGCTTTTATAACTACACAAATACCCTGGGGACCCTTTTTGACTTGTTTAGGACCACAAATTTCAAAAGTCTTCATTTGTTTTAAAATCAGTGCCCTGTAAAATAGGTTCACATAAATTAAAACGGAGGAAGTAATAATTAAACTTTCTTAACCCTCTTTTTGATTGATGCCAAAAGGGAGGAATAAAGTATTCACTAACTTGGAGGGTATGGTTCAGTCGACTGACTGAACAAAAGTCAACTATTGGGCATCTGAATGAGGGGGAGTCGACTCAAAGTACCCGACAACAAGTAGAGGGGGAGATGAAAAAATCCACGTAAGAGGAGTCTATAAACATAGAAGTAAAATGAATTAAGTTTTTTTGTCATCATCAAAAAGAGGGAGATTATTAGATATATATTTTAATGATAGACAATAACTTAATTCTAATTGCAGGAAACCAATCCCAAAGAAGAAAGTCACAATAATTGGAAAGATTCTAGCAGAAGATCTAAAAGCAAGAATCAAGGAGTCAAACGTGTGAGTCAAGATCCAGAAGCAAGAATCAAGGTGTAAATATGTTGTGATTGCAAGTTTTATGAAAAACGGATATTCGATTTAGCTATTTACGGAAGGCAGTCAATTGGTATAAAAGATCAATCAATCATTATAGAATATCAATCAATTAGTATAGAAGATCTACAAAGAATGTTCAATCTCAACGGCTTGCAAAGAAAAGGAAATCAAGTAAACAATGAAAAGAAGTTCTATTCTATTCTTGGAAGAAAATCATCTTGATTGATTCTGAGAATCAACTCCCTTGGGTTGCCTTTCAGCCATGAAACTATCACGTCGTGAAGAGTAGAGACCAACTCTCATATATATACTAAAGAAGATTCAAAGGAAGGATATACTTTCATCGAACCAATATCAATCTCTTTGTTCTATTTCAAAAAATCATTGTAGTCTGCTATAGATTTACCGTGTAACTAGAGAGAGAAGAAAAAGAGAAAGATCAATGATGAGCCATTGTATCAAGAAGAGAACAAAGAACAAAGTGACGAAATTGTTGGTGTATAAAAATACTAGTCCATCTGTACTAAGCAACTTCATACTTGAAAGAGAACACCCTTGCAACCCAAGGGGGCTGAACGTAGGATTCATTTTGAATCCGAACCAGAATAAAATATCATGTGTCATTTACTTTCTGCAGTTTATTTTCCTGTATTTAATTTACATCACATATCAAAAGTCATGTCGACTAGAACACAAGTTAGTCGATTTCCTCGTAAAAGAAAAGAAAAATTCAACTCACCCCCCTCCCCCCCCTCGCACTTTCAAAATTGTGTTATAAAAATTATTACTGAGTTTTCCGTCGTTGATGCAATAAAATAAAATTTGAGCGACATAAAATGAACCCATAAACAGTACATTATTTTGTCAACCATGATAAGTAAAGAAGAAGAGAAACTATCGCCTATCGAAGAGTGTGATATGCTATACAACAAATGTAAGAAAAGTTAAATCATATATTAGACGAGGAAGAAGAGCAGTCTCAATCCCTGTAATGTTTTACCCAATGGAATATGTTCTGAGTCAGAATATCAGAAAATAAAAATAAAATAAAATCATCACCAAAGCTAAAATTAATTTTGCTTGTGGTCCATGTATCCGCTGCTATAAGTAAAACGGAAAAGGGCCAAATATACTCATGTACTATCAGAAAAGGTTTAAATGTATCCCTCGTTATACTTTGAGATCATATATGTGAGAAGGCACGGGAGAAAATATGTTATTGATATTAGATGATAAATACAATACAAGAGGTCCCTATTTATAGCTATACACTACAAGGAGATATTACTCCTCTTCCAATGTGGGATAAGACTATACTATACATATCTATAAACTAACACTCCCCCTCAAGCCGGTGCATACATATCATATGTACCGAGCTTGTTACACATGTAACTAATACGAGAACCAGTAAGAGACTTAGTGAAAATATCTGCTAGTTGATCATTCGACTTTACAAACTTTGTAATAATATCTCCTGAAATTATTTTTTTTCTCTGACAAAGTGACAGTCGATCTCAATGTGTTTAGTCCTCTCATGGAACACCGGATTTGACGCAATATGAAGAGCAACTTGGTTATCACACACTAGTTTCATCTTGCTGATTTCTCTGAACTTTAACTCCTTGAGCAACTACTTGACCCAAACTAAATCACACGTCGCCATAACCATGGCCCGATATTCGACTTTGGCGCTAGATCAAGCAACTACATTCTGTTTTCTGCTCTTACACGAGACCAAATTACCTCCTACTAGAATACAATATCCAGACGCAGAACGTCTATCAAAAGGTGGTCCTGCCCAATCAGCATTTGTGTACCCAACAATCTGCTCGTGGCCTCGATCCTCGAATAGTAATCCTTTGCCTAGAGCTGACTTTATATACCAAAGAATGCGAACAACTGCATCCCAGTGACTATCACAGGGAGAATTCATATACTGACTTACAACACTCACCGAAAAAGAAATGTCAGGTCTAGTCATTGTGAGGTAATTCAATTTGCCAACCAACCTCCTATATCTCGTAGGGTCTCTAAGAGGCTCCCTCTGTCCAGGCAGAAGCTTAGCATTCAGATCCATAGGAGAGTCAATAGGTTTGCAACCCATCATTCCAGTCTCCTCAAGAATGTCTAAGGCATACTTCCCCTGTGAAATAATAATACTTGAGCTAGACTGAGCGACCTCAATACCTAGAAAATATTTTAATCATCCCAGATCTTTAGTCTGAAAGTGCTGGAAGAGATGTTGCTTCAGATTAGTAATACCATCCTGATCTTTACCAGTAATAACAATATCATAAACATAAACCACTAGATAAATACACATATTAGGAGCAAAATGCCGATAAAACACAGAGTGATCAGCCTCACTACGAGTCATGCCGAACTCCTGAATAATTGTGTTGAACTTACCAAACCAAGATCGAGGGGAATGTTTCAAACCATATAGTGACTTGCGCAATCTACACACACAACAATTAAACTCCCCCTGAGCAACAAAACCAGGTGGTTGCTCCATATAAACTTATTCCTCAAGATCACCGTGGAGAAAAGCATTCTTAATGTCTAGCTGATAAAGAGGCCAATGACGTACAGCAGCCATGGACAAAAAGAGACGAACAGGTGCTACTTTATCCACGGGAGAGAAAGTATCACTATAATCAAGCCCAAAAATCTGAGTATATCCTTTTGCAACAAGACGAGCCTTAAACCGATCAACCTGGCCATCCGGGCCGACTTTGACTGCATAAACCCAACGACAACCAACAGTAGACTTACCTGCAGGAAGAGGAACAAGCTCCCAAGTGCCACTCACATGTAAAGCAGATATCTCATAAATCATAGCATGTCGCCATCCTGGATGAGATTGTGCCTCACCTGTAGACTTAGGGATAGAAACAGTGGACAAAGAAGATATAAAAGCATAATGTGGTGACGATAGACGATGATAACTTAAACTAACATAGTGGGGATTAGGATTAAGTGTGGATTGTACACCATTGCGGAGTGCAATTGGTTGACTAAGAGGAGACAAGTCTGCAGTAGGTGCAGAATCTGATGCGGGGCGTGAATCACCTGGAACTGATGCTGGATGTGGACGACGATGATAAGTCAAGAATGGTGGAGCTGCAGAAGGTTGAACTGGATTATGTGGAGGAACTGGAGCTATAGGTGGTGGAGCTACAACCAGAGTTGTAGGTGGTAGAACTGGAGCTATAGATGGTAGAGCTACAACTGGAGCTATAGGTGGTAGAGCTACAACTGGAGTTGTAGGTGGTGGAGCTGGAGTGACTGAATCTCCAAAAGATGAAACTGGTAGTACCTTAGAAATATCTATGTGATGACATGAACCTATGAAGTATGATTGGGTTTCAAATAAGGTAACATCAGCGGACATAAGGTACCGCTGGAGGTCAGGAGAGTAGCATCGATACCCCTTTTGTGTTCTCGAGAAACCCAAAAATACGCACTTAAGAGCACGAGGAGCTAACTTATCTATTCCTGGAGTAAGTTTATGGACAAAACAAGTGCTTCCAAAGATACGGGGTGGAAGAGAGAACAAAGGTAAGTGGGGAAACATGACAGAGAATGCAACTTAGTTCTGGATAGCTGAAGATGGCATACGATTAATAAGATAGTAAGATGTAAGAACGGCATCCCCCAAAAATGCAACGGAGCATGAGATTGTATGAGTAGGGTACGAACAGTTTCAATAAGATGTCTATTCTTTCTTTCATCAATCCCATTTTGTTGAGATGAGTACGGACAAGATGTTTGATGAATAATCCCATGAGATTTCATAAACTGCTGAAATGGGGAAGACAAATACTCTCGTGCATTATCACTACAAAATGTGCGAATAGAAACCCTAAATTAATTTTGAATTTCAGCATGGAAGGTCTGAAAAATAGAAAACAGCTCAGATCAAAAATATCCAAGTGCACGTGGAATAATCATCAATGAAACTGACAAAGTAGCGGAATTCTAAGGTAGAACTGACCCGACTAGGACCCCAAACATCTGAATAGACTAAAGTAAAAGGTGACTCTGCTCGATTATCAAGACGCCGAGGGAAATGAAAACGGGTATTCTTACCGAGCTGACATGACTCACACTCTAGAGCTGACAAGTGAGATAAACCAGATACCATTTTCTGAAGTTTTGACAAACTGGTATGTCCCAACCGTTTATGTAATAAATCTGGTGAATCAGTAACAGGACAAATTGTAGAAGGAAGATAAGATGTGAGTCCATGTGATTTAGCAAGGATAAGGTAATAAAGTCCGTTTGATTCACGTCCGGTACCAATGATCCGTCCCGTACTGTGTTCCTGTATAAAAACATAGTCATTAAGAAATAAAATAACGCATTTAAGTGATTTGGCTAAGCGACTAACAGTTATGAGATTAAAAGAACTATTGGGAACATAAAGGACTTAATCCAAAGGTAAGGAAGGAAGTGGGCTTGTTTGACCTATTGCAGTTGCCATGGTTTGAGACCCATTGGCCATTGTGACTTTTGGAAGATATTGAGAATACGAAATAGTAGTGAAAAGAGATTTGTTACCAGAAATATGATCTGATGCACCTGAATCAATGAAGCAAGACTCAGAGGATGAAGATTGGGAGAAACAAGTCACGTTATTACCTGTTTGAACAACAGAAGCTATCTCAGAAGATGTCTGCTTACATGCTTTATACTAAAGAAACTCAATATACTCTGCTAAAGAAATCATCCGACTATTCAAAGCATCGGTTCCCATGTCGCTACCATTTGTAGTAGTAGGGTTAACTTGAAATAGTGCAAATAAGTAACTCCTATGAGAAAACTGAAGAAATAGCTTGAAAAACACTGTTTACAGCAGGAAAACAGAACACTATTATGTGCGGAATACTGTTCACGCCGGAAACACTGTAGCTCGCCGGAAAATTCCAAAGTTATCGGAATTTATTGTAACCAGGATGGATAGACTCGGAATTCCTTTGCGAGCAATCTGTCCTGAAGAAATATTTTCAAAAAATGGCCAGAAAGATCATTGTTCATGCCGAAAAAATATAAAAGTGGCTGGAATTTGATTTGAATTAGATGGGTAGGCTCGAAATTTTGAGGAGAGCACACTGTCTTGAAGAAGCTTCGCAAAAACATGGCCGAAAAGTGGCCGGAACCCTCGCCGAAAAAGTTGTTGTCGGCGCGTGGAGGAGCGTGGCGGCTTTTCTGCCGGATAAAATTTCAGGGGTTGGTAGTCGGAGGGTGATCTACCTTGTGGTGGTGTTGGTTTTAGCACAACACCGAAAAAAAGTGAATTTCACTTAGACAAGCCTTAGGTCACCGAAAAAATTACAGGATGACTAAGTTCTTTCTTCCCGGTTAACGCTGGAATGACGCACAACGATCTTTTCTCACTAATGCTCTGATACCATGTGAGAAGGCATGGGAGAAAATATGTTATTGATATTGGATGATAAATACAATACAAGAGATCCATATTTATAGATATATACTACAAGGAGATATTACTCCTCTTCCAATGTGGGACAAGACTACACTATACATATCTATAAACTAACAATATATACCCCTGTTGTTATACTATTGCTTCAAATATACCTGTATACGGTTAAATTCAGGCCCGCCCAATTTTACTATTTGACCGAGACTGGGAGGTTGCATCGAAGGATGGTCTCGTAACGGAACAGACTAAATCACAAGGATAAGGTATCGAGTTCAGAATCGAGTTACCTGTCGAGATCGAGGCTAGTAGCGATCGAAGACAAAAGAGACAGACATCGAGCAAGATCGAAGATAGCACAATAACAGAAAAGAGAGATATCTGTGACTGGTCGAGGATCATGGCGTAAATCTCGGAACGGATCAAATCAGAAACGGTTAATTAGCTAATCATGGGATTTCCTTCTGTACTTAGAATTATACCATAAGTGAAATTCCTTTACTATTTAAAGGGGGTTCTAATCATCTGCAATACACATTATACACATATATCAAAGCAATATAATTCTCTTTCTCGTTCATACTATTGTTCATCATCTTGTTATATTTTAATTGTTCTTACATCAACCAGTTTGAAGGTATACAAACTCGAGGGTTGAGTTCTATTCTAACACTGGTTTGCTTTACTTTATAGTTCATTTATGTTATTAATCTTCATATTTATCAATTGGTATTAAGTGAAATCACGTATCCTTAGAACCACATTATAAGTTTAATTGTTATCCAATTTTAAGGGTAAACAATACCCTTTTTCCGTTTAGTTTGTCCAAAGTTGATATCTAAATCTACGTGATAGTGACTCTGATATTTAATAAGATGGATGCCACATGGCTTGCCCCTCAGTGCCAGAGTCAGAGTCAAAATATCAAAATAGAAAAATAAAATGAAAATGTCACCAAAGCTAAAATTAATTTGCTTGTGGTTCGTGTATCCTCTTAAGTAATATGGAGTATATGTTTTAAGATTGCTGAAAAGTCTGGTGCTGCGTAAAGACTGCTATCAAAATTTATAATCATCTCGAGATTCTCGACCAAGGGGGCTATCCTCCCTAACATGTGTGTCAATATGACAGTGTATATCAGTCTTCACACTGGCGACTCTAATTACTAGGTACATATTCAGTCTCCATTATTATTTAAATAAAGATTATTATTCTTTTAGTTCAATTTCATAGTACAACCTTATTTGAGTCAACACAAGTTTAAAGATAGTAGTTTGATTTATGTGCATATTATAAAGTGTTATGGAAAAAAGTTATTTCAAAAGAAAAGTTGCAACAAAGTCTCCTAAGATACTGAGGTCAATGCTATAAGGATCACAAAACAAAAACAAAAAAGAAAAAGAGGAAAAGAAGTATAGCTTGAATCTGGAATTGGCCTGAGATTTGGGTTGCCCTTGAAAGGATGAACAGGTCAAACGTATGGACGAGGTACGATGAGATTGTTACTTGGGAAATAAGGTATCATCTAAATTAGGATCTCGAGATTCGAGATACCTCAGGAAGTTGTTCAACAGGAGAGAAGATGAACTCTTTTTGGTTGGGGGCAAAGATGAACTCTTTATGGTTGTTCAGATATGGGCTTCGAGTCTTGATTCATCTGAGTTGTCTCTGTCTTCGGGCTCAAGTGCACACATAATCATTCTAAGAGATGCTATTTAGATATTATTCACTAGTAAAATGTTACTGATGGTAAATACTTTCTTGTACCATTGATGTATAAAACTTGACCACTTAGATTATAGAGCAAATTATGCTATATACCTATTCTACCCAAATAAATTACCCGCCTTTACCTATTCTTAAAATAATTACAATATGTACCTATGCAACCAAAAATAATTAGCCATTAATCCTTCTTCCTATTTTGTTCTTGTTAAAGCTAATTAACTTTTCTCCTCACGTTCTCTTTCTTCTCTTATTCTTTTCTCCGCTCTTTCTCTTTCTTTCCTTTCCGGTGTTGCCAATACCCTACATCTTTTCATGGGATATTTGATCTATCTACCTCCCTCTCCTATCTTAATCATCTATCCCAGGAAGAAAAAAAAAAGCAAAACAAAGATCTATAGAAAAAGGTTAAAAAATTTTAAGGTTTCAATTTGCTACAAAATTGTGAGGCTGTACATGTAATCACAAATTTTGATTGCCGACGCTCTTTGTGGTATGTTTTGGTCATATGCGCCTTAATCTACTGCACTTTGGAGTTTTACCATCTAATTCATTTTCCAAAGCGACAAAATTATTAGTACAAATTTGGCAGTATTGTGACAAGATATGTGTTTGTTTGAAGTATTTTGTTGTTGAAATTGTTGGGTGTTGTTAATTGATAATAGATTATGGTGCCAATGCTAATTTTTGGAGATTTATTCTAAGAAAATCTAGTCCACCATTGAAGGAACTTAAAGCTTGAAACTCATAAAGAGTGTTTGTTGAGTTTGTAGTTATTTCGATTCGATGGTGACTAGAGTGTGATTGAAAAGTTGATTCGAGGTTGTGGAAAAATTTTGAGTAAATTTGATAAAAAAATTTGGAGATAAATTTTTAGATTAAAATTGAGTTGAACTAGTGAAGATTATGAATTTGTACTGTATACCAAAATGTTATACCATATACCATTTTGGTATATAATAATTGATTCACTCATTTATAATTAATTTATTGCGTTGAACTCGCGAATAAGAATTTGTATTGTATACCAAAATGATATACTATATATCATTTTGGTATCTTGTTCATTCCAACGATATATTGTTATAGTATACTATATAATGTAACAGTATACTATTATAATTTGGTCCGTTGAGAATTTTTTGAAATTTTTCGTTGAGTTCTTTTTCAACTTTTCAACGAAGTTCTCATATTGTTTCAATTTTTTTCTTAGAACAAAATATTTAGTTTGAAATATTGGATTGGAGGTTTGTGGCTAAAGTTTAAGTCAATTTGGTGGAGATTTTAAAGTAGATATTTAAAATTTGGGTTGAAATTGAGTTGACCTAGCAAAGAAGATAGATTTGTACTGTATACCAAAATGTTATATTGTATATCGTATTGGTATACAATAATTAATTCAAGAGTATATAATTAATTACAATAGTATACTACTTTTTTTTTTGAAGGAATGAACCAATCCATTATATACCAAAATAACATATTATATACTATTTTGTTATATAATACTTAATTCAATAGTGTATAACTTATTGTATTGAACTAGCGAAGAAGAATCTGTACTGTATACCAAAATGATATACTATATACTATTTTGGTATACAGTTCATTCCAATGATATACTATTATAGTATACTATATAATGTAATGGTATACTCTTATAATTAGATCCTTTTAGAATTTGTTTGAAATTTTTATTGACAAATGATGTTATTTCAGTTTAATAATTAAATTTAAAAAAAAAATAATCTCTTCACGTACAATTGTATACCCTGTTCGTATAGCTATATACTATACTGGTATCATATGTTAGTTGGAATATTTTTTGTTTGTATTAGCTACATTTTATTAGTACACTATTTGATTTTTCTTTAGTAATAGTAGAATAGTACAATATCTTGAATTTTTTAAATTTACCTTTATGCATGTGTATTATGTAATCATTTTGATTGTTTCTTTATGCATTTATTTTATATAATAGTATTATAATACAATATCTTGAAATATATTATTATATTAATATGGGTACACTATTTTTTAATTTTTCTCTTTATGCATGTGTATTATGTAATAGTAGTATAACCATATATAGTTGCTTGAAATTAATTAGTAGAACTGTATATCCTATTGGTATAATTATATGTCATATTGGTATCATATGGTAGTTGGAATAATTTTTGGTTGTTTTAGCTGTATTTTTAAGTGAATTCTATTCTAAAATGATTTATATGTTCATGTTTTATTGTGTTGTATTTTCTTGTACCTATGGACATAGATTTTGTGTATTATGCAATAGTTTTTATATTTATATGCAGTTGTTGGAACGACCATGTACAACTATATACCCTATTAGTATAGCTATATACAATATTTGTATCATATGCTAGTTGAATCACTTTTTGGTTGTATTACATGCATTTAATTGGTACACTATTTGATTTCCTTTTAATAATAGTAATATAGTACAATATCTTAAAATACTTTATTATATTAATATGTGGTACACTATTTTTTTATTTTTCTGTTTATGAATGTGTGTTATGTAATAGTAGTATAGTCATATAGTTGCCGGGAATTAACCAGTAAAACTGTATACCATGTTGGTATAGTTATATGCCATATTGGTATCATATGGTAGTTTGAGCATTTTTTTGGTTGTTTTAGCTGCATTTTTAAGTGAATTATATTCTAAAATTATTTATATGAACGTGATTTGCAGTGCTTGAATTTTTTTGTTTCGATGGACATAGATTATGTGTACTGTGTAATAGTTTTTATAGTTATAGGCAATTGTTGGAACGACCCCATACAACTATATACCATGTTAGTATACGCAATGAGCGAGTTGTTTTGTGAATATTTAGCTTGCAATGCGAGCATGTAATTTTCTCATACTTTTATTGCATCCTTTAATGTTTTGGTACAGTAGTATAGTCGCAGATAGTTGTAGCAATATTCTAGAGCAATCATATACTTTGTTGTTATACACGTATACTATATTGGTATCATATGGTACTAGAAGTCTTTTTTGCTACTTATATTTTTATTGCATTTTCCAATATTTTATTATCATTTCTATTCTAACTAGTATATATGGAGATTTGGTGGCCGTAGATTATGTTTTCTTGCTCCATAACAGGTTGTGTTACTGTTAATGGTAGAGTGTGTACTGATATTTGTAGGGAAGGAGATCAAGGTTTACATGGCAATCACGTGGAATTAGAAAAGGAACAAGAAATAAAGAAAATAAATATAAAAAAATAAAAATAAAGAAGAAGTCAAATTTGAGTGTGAAATAAGTTATGGTAAAAATAACAATAATATGATTTGAGCAAAAATAAATGAATAAAAGAGAAAAATAAATAAGAAGAAAACGAGAAAAAAAGAAAAGGAGAAAAGAAAGAAAAAAAGGAAAAAAGAAAAGAAGCATAGAAATAAAACAAGAATTGGAGAAAATTCCCCACAAAAGGGTAGGAAATGTAATTAGTTTGATGGGTAGAAAAATAAATGGGTAGATAAGGGTAAATAGTTTTATTTTTGTGGGTAACTATGTCATTCACCCTAGATTATATTAATAATGTACAAATCTTTCATTATCGATATATAAAAACAATATCCCATTCTATTCTAATTAAATTTTACACTCCATATGGTACTCTTCATAAGCTTTCAAGCTAAGATTCAATATTTCAACAAAACCCTTTCTCCTTGTGAACCATATATATATGTTAATCATCATATCGACCCAAACAATAAACTACATGCAAAAACACTAGATCCCAATTGAGTTGGTGTTAGGCCATTAACAATATGTATCCTCACAGTCCATGTCGCTCCATTTAAGCTCATCTCAATCCAAGTCTAGGTAAGTAACTTGGAATGTCTTTATTAAGCCAAATTGAGACAATACAACTCCAAACATCCATATTATAAAGTTAATTATGGAAGAAATCACTCTGGCAATTGATTCACTTTACATAGTTCAACCAGCGTGGTTACATACTTGCATGTAATTTGCATGTGTTGTTGGTTTATGGGGTGAAAAACTTTACAAAGAATCATTTTCGGTCTGTTTAGCATTATAATTTGGGGCTACAAATATGCAAAAAGTAACTGATTCCAAGTATCAGGAACTCCAGGCAAACACCAATGTATGCAATCCGCAAAATGTAAAGGATTAGCTCTTTGCTCAGCTGTTAACAATTTGCCTCGCAATTCACCATATATTGATGTATGTGCATCAATTCTATACTCAGATAATTGTGTGATATTCAAAACAGTAACAGGAACTTTCATTCTTCCCATGACATTGGCCACAACATTCATCATCTCTTTGTTTGAACCAGTTCCCCAGTGTCCCTTCTTCATTACTGGTCTTGTCTCATTGTAGCACCTGATCCCATTTATGTTCCCCCATTCTTTGTTTCTGAAAATATGTATAAAAATGCTTGAGTTAGTTTATGTTCCACTAGAAAATAACTATGTTTGTTTGCTATGATAACTTACTTTTGGTGTGAAGGAGACATAGTAGTGAAAAAGACTCGTGTTTTTTTAGGATCAACTGTTGAATCAATCCAATTTGCCCATGTTCTTAATGCTACTCTATAAGAAACTGTTGTATCTAATTCTTCATAACCTTCTTCTCCATTTTCGAATTCGCCCCATCTGTATTTTTTGATCAATTTAAAAGCGTTATATGCAAAGCCATGTAGAAATTCTTCTATACAGAGACGAGCGCTACATGGTCTGAAGGATTCAATTTAATCCATTTTCTTCGAAAACTTATACGGTGCATATAAGTGAAAAGATTTTCTTTTATATATATAAAAAATTGTTGAATTCACTTGCCGCAATGGAAACTTTTAGTTTAGTGGTAGGGTAGCTCAAAAAATGATTTAGGTTGCCTGTTCAACTCAATATTTTTTTGAATCTTCTTATTAAAATTTGTGGCTCCGCTGTTATAATTGAAGAACTTACAGTGCCTTGGTCTTGAGTCCGCTCATCCACCAAACATAAGTATTGAAAACAAGGATGTCTGCTCCTAACCAATGCTTGGCACGTTGGGCAATTGAGTCCACTTTAATTATTCTCTGCTTTGGATCACTTTTGATAGGAATATCTGTGTTAGACTCGACCAAGAATGGAGCCCAATAGAACTCAATTGTAGCATCATATTCCTGCCAAATTAAGCAGATTTTCAAACTTTCAAGCTAATTCTTCAAACATACAAGGTTTATATATAGTTTGAGTTATATGGTGATTTACCTTAGCTTTGAATACAGAGTGAACGTGGCCACGTTTCATGGATTTCTTGCCTTTTGGGATTACAGATTCAATCAAACACACAAAAGACTCCCATTGATTTCTCTGTAGTGAATCCCCTACAAACATTAGTCTCTTTCCTCGAAGCTTTCTGAGGGCAATCTCAGGATCAAACCTGAATATTGATAATTTCACAAAACTACCTTTCATCATTAAGCAGAGGCAGATCTAGGGCGACCCATGTTGCTTTAACTGAACTGATTGCTTTTAGCTCGAATTATGTATACATACAGAAAAAAAATAAGTTTTAAATGTAACACATAATAAGATCACACTCATTCTGAACCCACTGACTTTAAATCCTGAGTTCACTTGTGCAAGTATGCATGCTTCTGGACCGTGTTGAAACAAGAATCAAGAATCCTACTATTTCTTTCATTTTGCAATATGGTAATTTACTTACAGAAACAGAAAACTGAAATTGATATTTTAAGTAACTTGCTAACCTTGGCAACATGCAGTCATCAGGCTGCCATTCCCAGTATCGATAATCTGAATCGTTTCGGCCATTCTTAATACAAGAATATTGTTTATCAATAAAAGGACAAGTCATGTCTGAATACAATGGCTTAATTGAAGTATTAAAAACCCATTTCCCATGTGTGACACTGCATTCATCAGGATCAAAATCAAGACTCTCGTCTGTTGGATTGTCTAGTTGATCGCTCTGCAATTCTCTATCATCTAATAAGCCAAGAAAGAAAAAATATATCAGCACGACAAAAAAGTATAACAAAAGCAATTGAGATCGACAAGCTGGTGCACACCTGCAGAATTTCTTTTGGGACAAGGCTTAAACCTCAAAATAGAGCCATAAGAAATAGTACTAATCCTCTCAGTGTACAACAGAAAAATGAAGGTTAAAGTACAGATAATGGCTGTGATTATGGGAAAAGAGAGTTTTCTTTTGGCAGATTTTGTCCATCCCATGTTGAAAGGATGGATATGCACTAATTCACAATGGAGAAGCAGAGAAAAGCTTAACTGCAAAATGAAGCAAGGCAAAGTGATTGGAGGGATAAATGTAAGTGCAACAGAATGATGAAACATGAGAGTTTTTAGAGGGTTATTTTTTGGAGTGAAGTGAAAGTAATATAATGCATTGGTTGGGGCAGAATATTTTATACAGAAAGTTGGCAAAGAGCATCATTTTGAGCTTTTCGTTGGAAACTTTATTTCTTTGAGTCCTAGCCCTGCTCGTGAATTCAGACATAATCAACAATAAGATGATCAGTAGGAGTAGGCAGGAGAAGCAGACTCTAGGATTTAAACTTTACGGGTTAGAATTTTAAATTCTATAACAGCCATTCGAGGGTTCGAAATTTGTTCATATGGATATTTTTAGCTTCCAAGAATTTCTTGCAAAAAGTTTTAAAATTTTGACCTTCCATAAAAAGTTTACTTGTTTTGCAAAAACATTATTGATTAAGCACTCTTCTGCTAAAAATACAAACTCCACCTAAAATCGTTTACTGAATTGCTTAACTCATTTCACTGTTATATTTTGAGTTTAATAATAACGTATTCTGTGTACTGCTAAATGATGTTGGTTTCCATCTCTGAACCGTTATTGCCTAATTAGCTACTGAAGTGCTAAAGACAGACGTATACAACAAGATAAGTAGATAACCTATTTTTTTTCTTTTTCTTCACACTAATCATTCTCTTTTGTTGGTCCTCATTTGTCTAATTAGCCATGATAATCAAATATACTTTTTCTGCCACTAGTGCAGTTATAGAACCAAACTCACTTGTCTTTGATATGGACACTACAACCAGAGCAAATATATATGCCACAGTATAGTTGCTCTAATCTTCTAAACTTATTTATTAACTCAAAATCAAAAGTAAGGAATGCTAGGATTTGGACCACGGTCTTTTTTAAGTGTCGATTTCCAGAGTGCCTAAATCCTAGCGTAGTTCATTAAAAGTCAAACACGTAAGAGCTAAATTTGACTTTACATAGCCAGCGGCACCTCCCTAATTAAGTACCCTCGTTGAATATAAGTATATAACTCAACTGCCAACTAATTCTCTCAATCCTCCATTGGCCGGCCATTAATCTATTTCCAATTTCCTCTATAAATACCCAAAAGTTCTCACTAGCTTATGTACCCAACACTCGAGCAAAAATATTTGTACTACTTTGAATCCTCACACTACACACTCTTGTTTTATCTTCTCTATCTTTTTAAGAATGGAAATGGTTGGCAAGATTGCGTGCTTTGTGCTACTCTGCATGGTGGTGGTCGAACCCAATGGCGGACACACATGGTGGAAAGCGAGTTCAACTGAACCTGCTTCGTCAAAAAATAATACTATGTATATGTATAAATTACGATTAAAGTTGCATAAATTTTGTATAAATATTTTATTTGAACACACTTGACAACTACTATTTTACGACTAAAGTTATGTATTTCTAAGATTGAATCCGCTTGCACAAAATCTTGGGCCCACCACTGGTCGAACCCCATCCAGAGGCACTGGCCACTGAGCTGCGGCCAGGTTCAGTCTGGCCTGGCTCCTTGCCTCCCTTATCTGCAGTGCCGCGGCCCTTTGGGGAGTTGTTGTGGCGGCGTTAAAGGTCTGTTGGGTGCAGCTCGCACCCCAGTGGACCGAAAGACTGCTTGCACTTGCCTGAAATCAGCTGCTAATGCTATTACGGGAACTAATATAGGTAAAGTTGCTGGACTCCCTAGTGCTTGTGGCGTTAACATTCCCTACAAGATCAGTCCCTCTACTGACTGCTCCAGGTACATTAATTCATGTACTTATCTTTTACACTATCCGATTAAACGATTTACAATAATATGTAACTTTCATCGCTAGAAAACTACCTAAAACCCTCCAGAAAATATCGACCATAATCGGTCGGAAAATTGGAAAAATCGACCGATTTTCGACTGACTTTAATTCGTCGAAATTAGGCTGGTAGGTAATAAATAGCGACCGAATTCGGTTGAAATTTTCGACCGATGTCGGTCGATCAATAAAATTTCACAAGCAACCAAAAAAGAAAAAACTGCCGAAAAAACCGACCGAAGTCGGTCGGTATTTTTAATTATGTAATTAAAAAATGCATCGTCTGGGAATCGTATCGGAGTCTGTACTGTGGCAGGATATTATTCTACCACTACACCATTGGTACATTGTGGTTTAACAGAGACGGATCTACATAGAGCCGAGGGGGTGCGCCGGCACCCGTAGACCTCAATCGGAACTTTGTGTATATATCTATATCTGTAGAAGAAATATTGTACATATAATAAAATGGCACCCTAATGAACAAAACAGCCATTGGGTGCCAATCGTAAAGACCCGAAAATATCTCTCTAGTAGCGGAAGTTCGAAAACCTGTGCAACACATAAAAATTTTGGAACTTTTATTAGTGTACTATTGGACAATTAATGTGAGGTGTACGACACTTCACTTGTTTTCTCTCTTATTTATTCTTTGTTTTACTTTATTATATACTTTTTGACTTTTCTATTGCTTTCTTTATCAATTAAAATACAAAAGCTCCCTTATTTCCCCCAAAAACTCTTCCCACCCAAAACCCTTCTTTTCTACGGTGTTGCTGCCCCAAACTTGGGGACTCTTGAATTTTCAGTTTTTCAGTCCGCCACTCACCGGCGGTTGGCCACCACCGTTTGGTGTTTTTTCATTGCACCTCACCTTGTTGCTGCACCACTGCTTTGTAATGTGACTGTAAATCTCTCTTATTCTCTTATTTTTTTTTTTGTTTTTTTTATGTTGGGTTTTCCTGAAAATAAATTTTTTGGTGGTATAGTTAATATTTAATAGTATTATAGTATAGACTTATAAGTTACTAAACCCCTTTGACCCTTTCATTCTCTCCCTTGTTTTCCTTTTATTCAATTCAGATTTAATTTTTTTTCTCTGTTCCAATCTTTAATTTATAGTTTATTGTGTTATTGTGCATATTATTCCCTTGAATCTCTGATTGTATTAGCTATTTAGCTTTTGCATGATTTTTGTGTAAACATATGCTAAGATGATGTGTATCATGATCAGATAAGTTTTTAAAGTATTTTGTTGTTTAGATTTTTTCAGTCTTAATTAAAATTTATACCAAAAATGTATATGACATCCTTAAATTAATTATGAGTTGGATTGAACATTTGTTTTGTAGGAAAGATTGAGATGGATAAATTTATCGTAAAGATGAATTATTCTCAACCAAGTTCTAGTGTGCAATTATTGAGTCAGGCGATACCTCCAGAAATTCGTGCGAATGTCAATCTTTCTCATCTTATCGACGAGCTTGACTCAGAATCATTTAGCACCGACCCAGGAGAAAGAATACACATTGCTAATTATAGCCCTCGATTACGAGATGAGGTGAGGAGATATTACATTCAAAATGGGCCTTGTCAACCTACCAATCATCAATTTCCTAAAACTACAATAGGAGGGAGAATGCGCCAATTTAAACCAAGTTGGTTCAAAAGTTCATTTTCAAGATGGTTGGAGTATAGTGTGAAAAATGATGCCGCATATTGTCTATGTTGTTATTTGTTCAAAAATGAATGCGTTCATGGAAGTGCGGGTGAATGTTTTATAAAAAGTGATTTTAGGGCTTGGAATAAGGCTTTTGAAAGGTTCCGTTTGCATGTCGGTAAGATTAGTAGTGTCCATAATAAATGTTTCAACAAGATGCTAGATTTGTCAAATCATCATCAATCAATTCAAGTTGTTTTAGACAAGCATTCAGAGAAGGTAAAAAGTGAGTACCGAATGCGCTTGGAAGCCTCAATTGATGTTGTAAGACTTCTCTTGCATCATGGATTACCTTTCCGAGGTCATGACGAAAGTGAATATTCAACAAATCAAGGCTTATTTCTAAGCTTTTTGCGGTGACATGGGGACAAGTATCCGGATGTGGAAAAAGTAATATTAGAAAATGCTCCACAAAATGATACTTTAACTTGTCCTATGATTCAAAAGGATATTGTCAATGCTTGTGCAAAAGAAACATTGAAATCTATAATTGAAGACTTGAATGGAGATTACTTTGGTATATTAGCCGATGATTAAATCAAGCAGGTGATACTCGTTGGGGATCCCATTTTAAAATATTGGATAACTTTATTGCTATTTTCTCTTCTATTGTTTGTGTGCTTAAATTGATTGAGTATGAATGTTCTACCTCACATAAAAGAAATCAAGCAGAGTATCTTTTGGGTAAGATTAGAACATTCAAATTTATTTTCGTGCTTCATTTGATGGTGAAAGTGTTGGCCATGTCAAATGAATTGAGCAAGATTTTACAAAAAAAAGGATCAAGATATTGTTAATGCCGTGGTGTTTCTTGACATTACAAAGAAAAGGTTGCAAGATATGAGGGAAACTGGATAGAAATCTCTATTGGATGATGTTTCCTCATTTTGTGATAGGCATGATATTTTGATTCCGAAGATGGATGAGTCTTACTTTCCCGGAAAGTCCAAGCGTAAGTCTAATGTTTGTTACTCACATCACTTGCGTGTTGAAATCTTTTGTGTTGTGATTGATGTGCAACTTCAAGAGCTTAATGAACGTTTTGATGTAGTAAGTAATGATTTGCTTCTTGGGATGGCTAGCTTGAGTCCAGTTAATTCCTTTGCTAATTTTGATAAGGATAGAATAATGACACTGGCAAAATGTTATCCAAATGAATTTGATAAATTCCAGCTTCGGGATTTGAGTTATCAACTCGATACCTTCAAAATTCATATGCGAGGGGATGATCCCAAGTTCTCCAACTTGCAAGGAATTAGAGATTTAGCAAAAGCATTGGTTGAAGCAAATCTTGTGGAGACTTATGCACTTGTTTATTTACTCGTGAAGTTGACTTTGATTTACATGTTGCTACTGCAAATGTGGAGAGAGTATTTTCATCCATGAAGCAGATAAAAAATGAAGTGCGAAATAGCATTGGTGATCAATATTTAAATAATTGTTTAATTTTTTACATAGAACGTGAAGCATTTGAAAAGGTAAGTAATGATGCTATTATTGACCGTTTTCAAAATATGAAAATTCGTCGAGGACAGTTGTAAATAAATGATCTTCATGTATGTTTTTGTTTACCCAAGGATAAAAGAATTATGTATGTCTTACTTATTAGTTGTAGTGACCAACTTATTATGGTAGTATTTTGTTAATTGGAAGATATTTTCAATTGTCAGAAAATGAAAGAAATGGTTGTCTTTTTGTACTTTTCATGTAGAAGAAATTTTATGATATTGGTATTACTGCTGAAAATTTTATGATGTGCACTAAGTTGTCATTATTTTTTTTCGTTCGATATATTTATCTATATAAATGGAAAAGATGAATAGCTCGAACCGAAACACAAATTTGATCAAACCGACTAAATATTTATCCCATTTGGACAGTATAAATAATAGTAAATTTATGTATAAAATAATATGGCACCCGGAACCTTCAAATCCTAGATCTGCCTCTGTGGTTTAAGACTATCTTTTATTTTATTTGTACTCTTTAATTGTATTTTCGCGCGAAAATAACCAACCGATTTCAGTCAGTTTTATTAAAAATATAAAATTACCGACCGAAGTCGGTCGGTTTTTTAAAATCACCGACTGAAATAACCGACCAATTTCGGTCGGTTTTTTGAATATTAGTTTTAATTTATTTTATATGAAAAACCGATCAAAGTTGGTCGGTTTCTTAAAAAATAAATTTTGCGGGACGCCAAAATAGTTTGCCGCATTTTTGCGCCAAAAAAAGACCGAAATTGATCGGTTTCATAAAAAAAATTGAAAATTAAAATATTTTGAAATAACGACAGACCGAATTCGGTTTGGCCCGAATTTCTAATAGTGTTTTCATACCAGTTTGATATGTTAGCTTGAAAAATAGAGTAATAACCCGTTAGTTATAATCGTTCGTGATTAATGTTGGTTATATTTGGCGATATGTGCAGCCATGCAGGGTCCAGTGAGGTTGATGAAAGATCAGTTTTTCTACGAACAAATTTGGAAGTAGCGAAATCATAATAAGAAGATGGATCGAGTTTTTGATCCTGCTTGTGAATCCATTACTATGTATCTGTTGTCTGTTTCTTTTTTATTCGAGTCTTGTAACGAAACTTTGGCGGTTGGTTGGTATTACAATCCAATCTTGAGACTTGATATATAGAACTTCTATCTTATTTAGTTAATCTCTCTTCCACGTGTATATTTAATTCCTTCTCTCTTTTTTCTTAATTTTTTCTTTTTACTTAACTTTTATGATGGTCTAAATCTATTTACACAATCGGTCAGATTAGATAAAGTGCTTACACTAAACTTGAAATGGTAATCTGAAAGAAGAAGATAGTAATGTTTTGGAATTTGAGAAACTACACAGGAGGGTGTATGAACCATAAGATAATATTTTGGATGTCATTCATTACTAAACTACTTTTTGTAATGAAAAAAGTCGCTTAGTAGTAGATTTATAATTAAAAAGTCATTTAATTTTGCATAAACTAAAAAAAGACAAACAGACACGATCATAGTGAACATAATATTATTTTTGTGACATTTGAGCAAAATTGAATAACTTTTTTTATTACAAAGGATTATTTAGTACATTTTGTAATATTAATCAAAGGTAGTGACTTTTTTGTTACAGAAAATAATTCGGTAACTTTGGTGTATTAACTAAAGTTGAATGACCATATGTATATAAAATTTAATCCCGTCAACAGGGGCGGAGTTCAGACAAATTTAATACTTTTTGCTTATACCCTATATTTGTAATAGATAATTCATTAAATATCTATAAATATTTAATTGCGGAACCTATAACTATGACGAGCTAAATATGTGGCACATTTAGAAACAATAAACTTCAAATTCTTGCTCTAGATCTAGCCATCAATCATACTTTGTGAAGCAAGATACCTAAATTACCCAGAAGACTGAAGCGAAACTATCAAAGAGTGAGATATGTATATGCTATACAACAAGTGTAAACAAAAATTTATAATCATATTATAATTGAAATAATGGTAGGCAAATTAAAGTGAGACTAGTGGAGACCAGCAGCCTCAGTCCCTATAATTTATTGGCCCAAGACATGTACTGAGAGTCAGAAAGAGAGGTTTTGCGGTCACCCTAAAGAAAATAAAATTGAAATCGTCCCCACAACTAAAATAATAACAGTAGCTTGGCCAAACTTTTAATATTTTGAAAAATGCTTTTTTAAAAAGTAATTTTGATGAAAAATAATTTATGTTTAATTAATTAATTTAAAAAGTACTTTTGATCTACAATTAATTTCTCAAAAGTACTTTTTAAAAAAATATATTTTTTTGAAGAGAAATTATTTTTTTCTGCTTTTAATCAAAAGTATTTTTTCTCCTTTAAAAAGTTTGACCAAACACTTTGATTTTGGCAAGAAAACACTTTTAATTAAAAAAAAAAATTGGCAACTATAAATAAAGACCGAAAGCCATTTATCTCTGCTCCGCATTACCATTTTCCTTTTCTGTTTATGTAATTGGAAAAACTGATCAGTGCATTTCCTTAATGTTAAAGCATACAATTAACTTTCTCACGCCGAGGTTAGGAGTTAACTTGTCTACCTATGGCATTATTGAATAAGTGCTCCATCTAGTTTGTGCTAATAAGTTCCATATTTGGTATACAAATCATCTTATACACTCTACGACCTGACGTGAAATGAAAAAATGTTCAAGTCATGGATTCAATCAATTATGGGCTAGGACTCGCCCTACCGATATAATTATACATATATTTTACATATTTAGCTAAGGCTGGCAAGTGGGCCGGTCCAGGCCCGGGACCGGCCCGGGACCGCAGGGCAAACGGGCTAAACGGGTCGGGACCGTTTGGTCCGGTTTTAGCGGGCCTGGTCTGGTCTCGTGGGCCGGTCCTATGATTTAGGCCCGTCAGGCCCGAGACTGTTTGGCCCGTCAGGGCCCGGGACCGGCCCGGTCCCTTAGCGGGCCAAACGGTCCCAACGGCTATTTTTTAATTTAAAAAAAAATAGCTGTTGGGCTGTCAAAAATAGCCGTTGGGCTGTCAATTTATAAAAAACCATTTAACCCCCCCAACTTTGTTTTAATCCCAAACTTTTTATAATTACACTTTTTTCCTATTTTCAACTATAAATACCCCATCATTATTTTATTTTTTCTTACAAAATCATTAATCTATCACAATCTCTCTCTAATTTACTTCTATAATTGCTACTATTGCTTACTTTATTGTTACAATTTGTGAAATAATTGTGAAGTTGGTGAATTGAAGTCTTCAACGATAATCAATTTCTAACAAGTTGTTCGTCAATTCGGTAAACTCGTTCCAACTCTTAAGTTTTAATATTATAATTTTGTTTGTTTTATTTACTTTGCTTGATTAATTAAGATGGCTTATTTCTTAAAAAATATGTTTAGTAAAAATAAGGAAAAATCGAAGAGTGGTGAATCTAGTGGCCAATATGTTCCTCCTCCACTTCCCCCGGCTCCCCGACCCAAACATGTTACCCGTCCTACACCTCCTATTCTTGATAGCGATAATAGTTTATTACAATTTATCGAGAGTTAATTTTGCCATAATATTGCACCCAGTGAACAATTAAACCATGAATAAATGAATGCTCTTTATGGTAATCCAACTATTGATGAAAATGATGATGAAGAAATAGATTTTGATGAAACGCAACTGGATGATGATATACCCACTAGTCCTGCTCCTGAAGTTAACCCAACTAATAATAATCTAGATGATCCCTCGTCTGATCCTCCTATTAGTGTCCCTACTTTTTCTAGACAACCTTCTAAACGGGCAGAAACACCTCTTGTTTGGCCATTTTTTACTCAACTAAGAGAAAAAAAATAGGGCTAAGTGTAAAACTTGTGACAAAGAGTTAGTTTTTCAATATGTTGGAAGTCGGGGGGGGGAGTTTGACTAGACACATATTGGTACACCCTCAAGATAAAGCTAGATATTTTCGTATGAAAGCTTTGGCTGAGGGGATAAGTGCACCTAGTCAGGCTGACCTTAGTACCGGGTCAAATCAATTTCAATCGGGAATTAACATTGTTACCGGTGGTATTTTATATTATGATCCATAAAAAGATCGGGAAGAATTGGCAAAAATGTTCACTGTTACATGATTACCCTATAGTTTTCCTTCTAACCCCCACTTTGTGCATTATATTAGAAAAATTTATAATCCTACTTATAAAGGTTTTCCTCGCACAACCGTAAAGAGTGATATTTATAAATATAAACATGAATATGAACAATATTTGCGCTATTTATTTACTCATATAAATTATCGTCTTGCTATTACAACTGATATTGGTAGAAGTGGTAATGACTGTGATTACCTTACTGTTACCAGTCATTGGATTGATGAGCATTGGATAATGCAAAAGCGCATTATTGCTTATAGAATAATTAATTCACGTCACACATGGCAGTTTATTTCTAGCACGATTGAGGATATTTGTAGATATTTTTACATTAGTGATAAAATAATGTCAGTTTCAATGGATAATGCTACTAGTAACATAAATGTTGTAGCCTTGCTTACCACTATACTAAATCCTGTATTTAGTAACATTTTTCATGTTAGATGTATTTGTCATATTTACCATTTAATTGTGGGTGATGGTATGCGAATTTTAAATGTTGAAATTGAAAAAGTTAAAATGGCTCTTAATTGGCTTTTTTATTCAAACCGTAGAAGTAGACTTAGAGAACATTTCAAAAGATGCGATGAATTTGGCCTAAGAGAAAGAAAGGTTCCTAAACCTTGTCCAACTAGATAGAATTACATGTATAAAAGTTTAGTTGTTGCATATGAATATAGAAACCCCATAAACTCAACGTTTAATGCTCATGTAAGTGATGATGATGAGCACCTTACAAATACGGATTGGGCTAATGTTAAAATGCTTGTAGATTTTTTAGAAAAATTTCATATTGCTATAAATAAATTTTCTGGGTAATATTATCCTATTATTTCTAACTGTTTAGTTTATATTGCAGAATTTTTAAATTTGTTTGATCATTTTTCAGAGGGTGGGGAAATTTATCAACTTGCTATTGATTCTATGAGAAAAAAGTTTAAAAAATATTTTTTCCCTATTCCCCCTATTTATGGTATTGCTGCATTGTTAAATCCTACTATGAAATTAGGAGGTCCTCAATTTTGGTATGAAACTGTTTATAATGGTTTAGCACTTGAAGATGAGGAGTTGTCTAAACTTCCGAATGCAATAGCCTCAATTAAAATAAATGTTCAAACTATTTATAATGCTTATCAAGTTGCATTAGATCATGCTAGACCAAATGTTCCAACTCCTTCTTCTTCTAGTTCTCAATCATCTAAAAGAACTGCGGGAGTAAGAGCACTTAGTGTTTGGGCAGGGTTCAGGGGTTCTCAAGGTTCTAGTACTAGTGATTTTTCACAACTAAATGAGCTTGAAGTTTATTTGTAACAGGGAATTGAGGAAGTGAATCCCGACGGCTCCTTTAATATTTTGGAATGGTGGAAGGACAAAGAAAAATACTTTCCGATTCTTTCAAGGATAGCCCGAGATATTTTAACTATTCAAGTTTCAACAGTGGCATCAGAGAGCGCTTTCAGTCAAGCAAGACTTCAACTCGGTGATTATAGAGCGTCTATGAGGGAGAGCTTGGAAAAATCAGTACTTTTCAGAGATTGGATCCGTTCGGAAAGAAAAAATTTTGGACTTGCTGAATCACAACCAGAGGTAGACGAAGCTTACAAAGAAATGCTAGCTGAACTTGCGGAGGATGATGCTTCGCCTGGAAGCGGTGATGACCAAGCTTCATTTCCGCCACCATTCCTCCGGACCTTGAAGGATTTATGAAATTTGTAAGAGATACCATATAAATTAATATGTAACTTGTATTTTGGCACATCTTGATTAGTTTCTTTTTCTTCTCAATGGTGGTATTAGCACCTTGTTGTGCTCATTCCATATGGGGGAGGAAGACTAAGAAAGATATTGCCATGATTTTTAATGCTATAATAAAAATATAACGCATTGATTTGAATATCTCTTTACAATATTTTTGTCTTTTTATATATCTTAAGCTATACATATAGTAGAAGCTATATTCGATATACATATATATATAAACTTATATATATATACTATACTATATATACATCTTAAGATATACTAAGTATACTAGATATATAAGCTATATTCGATATACATATATATATAAGCTTATATATATACTATACTATACTATATATACATCTTAAAATATACTAAGTATACTAGATATATAGTATATATAGTAAATATACATGTATATATAGTATATCTTAAGATGTATACTATCGAATATGGCTTATATACTATAGTATAGTATAGTATAGTATATATATACTATATATACAACTTAAGATATATAAGCTATATTCGATATACTATATATACATCTTAAGATATACTATATATACTATATTATATATACATCTTAAGATATATATATATCTTAAGATATACTATATATACTATACTATACTATAATATATATACATCTTACTATATATATATTATATATATCTTAAGATGTATACTATCGAATATGACTTATATACTATGTATATATAGTATAGTATAGTATAGTATAGTATATATATACTATATACAACTTAAGATATATAAGCCATATTCGATATACTATATATACATCTTAAGATATACTATATATACTATATTATATATACATCTTAAGATATATATACATCTTAAGATATACTATATATACTATACTATACTATAATATAATATATATACATCTTACTATATATATTATATATATCTTAAGATGTATACTATCGAATATGACTTATATACTATCTATATATAGTATAGTATAGTATAGTATAGTATAGTATATATATACTATATATACAACTTAAGATATATAAGCTATATTCGATATACTATATATACATCTTAAGATATACTATATATACTATACTATACTATAATATATATATACATCTTACTATATATATTATATATATCTTAAGATGTATACTATCGAATATGACTTATATGTTATGTATATATAGTATAGTGTGTGTATATATAAGATGTATATATAGTATAGTGTGTGTATATATATACACCTTAAGATGTATATATAGTATATCTTAAGATGTATACTATCGAATATGACTTATATACTATGTATATATAGTATAGTGTGTGTATATATATATATATATATATCTTAAGATGTATATATAGTATATAAATCGAATATAGCTTATATATCTTAAGATGTATATATAGTATAGTATATTATATATATAAGCTTATATATATATGTATATCGAGTATATCGAATATACTATGTATATATAGTATAGTGTGTGTGTGTGTGTGTGTGTATATATATATAAATAGTTTATAAGTTATATTCGATAGTATACATCTTAAGATATACTATATATACATCTTACCATATATATATATATAGCTTATATATCTTAAGATGTATATATATCTTAAGATGTATATATATCTTAAGATCTACTATACTATACTCTATATATATAGTATATCTTAAGATGTATATATAGTATATTTTAAGATGTATACTATGTATATATAATATAGTATGTATATATATATTTTTTAAGATGTATATATAGTATATAAATCGAATATAGCTTATATATCTTTATTACTATTTTTTTTCTCTAACTTCTATATAAAAAAAAATTAAAAATAGAAAGTTTCGGTTGGGCCCGTTTAGGTCAATTGGGGCCCGTTTAGGCCCGGGACCGGCCCACTTAACCCGGGACCGTTAGTTCGCGGTCCCGGTCCCGAGACGGTTCCATCAATAAGCCCGCGAAACCCGGGACCGCATAGGACCGGCCTATTTAGGACTGGGCCCGTGAAGCTCACTTAGGACCGGGCCCGGCTCATTTGCCACCCTTATATTTAGCTAGCAGATATAATTATTTTTGACTGATCGACAGTCATGTGTCAAAATTTATAATCATCTCGACATCCGCAAGGGCATTATCCACCCTAACATGTGTCGTCTCAGCCTTCGATGTAACAAGTATATATCAATCTTCACACTGACGACTTTAATTACTAGGTACATATTCATCTCTCTCGCATTCATAAATCCACATCCAGTATTCAAATAAAGATTACCATTTTAGTTCAATTTCACACAACCTTATTTGAGTCAACACAAGTTTAAAGATGGTAGTTTGATTTATTTGCACATATAATATAATGGGTTATGGAAGAAAGTTTCAAAATAATGGATTCAAAGTTAGTTTAGAAATGTCATATTAATGCTTAAAAACTGAATTAACTGAATAATTTGAATATTTGTAAAGGTCAGAACTCTTTGCATTTTGCGTTAATATATGCACAATCGTTTGATTTGTGCCCTATAATTTTATTATTAATGATTTATTCCTTAACATATTCATTTCGGGAGCCAAGATTTGAAATTAATTGGTTCGAAATTATAATTTTTTTAAGTTACTAAATTTTAAATTAATAATTTATATATTTTAATAAATTTTTCTAGACAAATAAAGAGTTTGGACTAAAATTACTGGATTCGACATAACCCATAACCTCAGACCAAAGGATATCATGGTAATCATTTAATCACGAGAAAAGAAATATATTTAGGGAGTTGGAAGGAATCAAAAGAGATAAGGTTGGAAGTTGGTTGGAAGTTGTTCTGTACATACATATCTGTCAATAGTTGCTTATTGTGATTATCTGGTTGTTTGAGGTGATTATTTGGTTATGTTGTGGTTCTGCCAAGCACAAAATTTGTGATCATCAAAAAGGGAATTTTGTTGAATATTGAAGTTTTGATAATTAACAATGTATGAATAAATGTTCAAAGAATCATGTCCTCAACATAGATGCTTAACTGTTCTGAAGAACTTGGTCTGAAGAATCTGCTCCTCGGGAGAAAGAATCTGCTCCTCTTGAGTAATACTTGTACGTCTGTCCAATACATTAACTTTGTCTCAAAGTTACCCAGGTCCGAGTTTGATGGACGATGGCTACTATAAGTGATAAGGGTCGTTGCTCAAACCGATATGGATAATTCAGTCAGAGACTAAAGTCCCAAAGCGTGTGGAATCCTTGGAACAGTAGGAGTCCTATCAAAGAGGAAGTTGACTTTGAATATAACTCCTAGAAGGTCTCAAGTCGTGTTTAAATATGATTGACTTTGGACTTCTAAACGATCCTTTTGCACATCAAGTAAAGAGTCATAAATTATTTACTGGTGTTGAGTACTTGCATTGTATTCTTCCCAAGTCAGCCTAGTGAATGTGTTTTAGGTAATTGAGTTGCAATCAAGTGTCAAAAATAATTAGTGAGTTGGAGTGAGTATTTTGCTTTACAAGTTAGAGTAACTTGTGAATCAAATAGGAGTTGTAGGAGTGCCGGAGAGTATTTAATTACAGTTCTGTAATTGATACATTTTGGCTCAGTGTTTTAGTGGAGTTGGAGCTGAAAATCATACGTGGTAGATCGTGGTTTTTGTACCTTTTGAGCCAGATAATTTTTCATGTAAAAATCGTTGTGTTAATTTTATTGCTTTAAGCTTAAGAAATACGGTAAAGAACCAAGTTCTTTATTAATTCATTCCGGCACTCAAATTAAGGCAAAGAATTAAGAATTCTGTGTACCTAATGAGGCAACTAGGCAGTAGGCTATACTACGGCTGTTTCTCTGGGCAAACTTCCTGCTCCCTTCCCATTCCTCGTTTTCGTATTTTCACTTAAGATAGTTTATAATTTCTAATTTTTCCATCAATAATTAGAATCTTTGGTTTTGCAAAGAAACAAGTAAGTTAAGGGATAAATCGTAAAAAATAAAAGAATAAAGCGCAAAGTAAATAAAAAAACAATTAGTACGTGGATTAGGAGTGCAAGCGCAAAGAACTTTAAAAGTTACATATAATTGGAATATATGGTGTCATTATTTTTAGTACATCTAAACCTGCAAAGAATATCACACAAATTTAGGACTAGCAGAATAGTTATTGTTTGTTTTCTTAACAAATATTCACCTCAGAATTTTGCGAACTTATTCGAAGTGGGGATGGTGCAAAACGGGATAGTCAACTTAGTGAATTGTAGATACCAAATGGTTAAACAAAGAAATATATGATTTTATCAGTTAAGCCTTATATTAGATTAGGGGAGAGTCTTAGAACAACAGTAAAGTTGTCTTCGTGTGATTTATATGTCACAAATTCGAACCGTGAATGCAGTCACTAATGGTTGCGTTTGAATAGGTTGTCATCATCACAACCTTTGAAGTGTGGCCCTTCTCCGCACCCTGTGTGAACGCAAAATACCTTGTGCACCGGGCTGCTTTTTTAAAAAGCTTTATATAAGTGTGTTTACCCGAAAAACGGATAGAGTTGAATTTATACGTAGTTCCAAGGATATGTGATGTAACTTAATACAAACTGTAAGGATAAATAGAAATATAAATATGGATTGCAAAGAATGCGAAGTAGATAAGATTGTAAGGAACAATGAATCTTAGGACTCAACAAATATAATCAATTTAAGAAATCTGAAAGAACGATTCTTTACTGTAGAAGGATATAGCGTTTTTATTACAATGTAAGTTTCAGAAAAAACCTGCCATGATAAATGATAACCATGCCCTTTATAATAGAGGGACCTTGCTTTAAGCATAATAATAATAATAAAAAATACTAAGTGGAAGACCCATGATAAACCAGTTTTTTCAACAATTTCTGCCAAGATTCTCGCTAGTGGGATTGCAACGGCTTTTGTCTGTGAGCTCGATCTTGCCTTGAGCCTTCGATCTTGGTTTGAGCTCGATTCTGACTCGAGCTCTTGATCTTGGCTCGAGCTCGATTCTGACTCGGGCTCTCAAATTGGTTCGGGGTCAATGTTGGTCGGTCTCTGGATCACAAACATAATAGCTTTACTCTGCGTCATAGTTCGATTTGGACTAGAGCTCGAAAATGATGTCCAACTCGACGCGGGTCGGCCCCTCAGGTTTGAGTCTTGTTTGTTCCATCTTCAGAGTCTCATTTCGATCGACCATCGTTCGAATTCGATCGGACATGCGAAAGTCAAAATTTATTTCGACCGTATACAGATAGTCCCCTCGTTTTTCAAGAAGAATGCGGTGATAAATGATATGATTTTTTAACGGCTCGATCGGATTATAATCTGACGTCCCCATCGGGCTCGATCATGACGCATGTGATAGCTGTCCCGTCGGTTTAGTCTTTCAAGGCATTTAATGTATGTTAGACGGTGGTCGGCCACCGCTGATACTGAATCGCCATCGCTTAAGCCTATAAATAACCCTTCCTCTTACCATTCGAAAACTTCCCAAGTCCCTTTTCGAATTTTCTGATTCACCCACAAGTTTGTGATTTCCCAAAAGCCCCTCTTCAATTCTATCAATTTTTTGTCACTTTCTTCTAATCCTCACCTTTGAATTTGAAAATGGCGAAAATATCACAAACCATTCCTCAGAAAGAGAAGGCATCAGTTTCACAGTGTGCCGCCGATGAGATACCGGCAGAACCACGGCCTGAGGAGTGTGTTCCCGGGGCGTATGTTCTTACTTCAGATTTTAAGGTCGATAAAGGTTCATCGGTCCCTGGTCGGTGTGAACCGGTATCGAGTTATCTGTGTTCGATAACCGAAAAGCACCTCAAACAGCTAAGGAAGGATTGCAATTGGGGTGAAAAGAAATAATAATTCCTACCTCTGACGAAGATATCACTTCTTACGTGAAAGGATTTTTGAATGTGTATACTTAGCCTTTCACTTTAGGTCCCCTTGATTCCATTATTATTGACTTCTATCGGCAATACCAGGTAACTCTAGGCCCAGTCCATCCTTCTTTGTGGCGGATCATTATCCTGATCCGATATTTTATGAGCAAAATCGAGGGGATGTCGTTCACTCTCGACCATCTTATCGGATTGTACCGTCCTCAACTTTTTCAAGGAGGGTTAATAAAACTTCAGCGTCAGGCTACCAAGGCTCTGTTCTCAAGCATTGACGAGGATATGGATTGGGGTTGGATGGGCAGGTTCATTCGAGTGAGGATTTCGGACCTGATTCTGGCTGAAAAGATGCCCTTTCTCGAGGAGTGGAATATGAAATGCAAGTGTGATCCTGTTGTTACTTCTATTTTGTTTTTTTATTTCTTTTCTCATCGACACTCCCCCTTTTGTGATATAGCAGTCCCATGGATGCCCGGAGCAGTTCCCGATCTTAAGAACTGGGCACGAGCTCTTGTTTTGATCTCCACATACGCCGAGCGCTCATGGCGTGATTTGTCAAAGGGTCGGTGGGAGGCAAAAAATCATGGTAAGCCCATTCTCATACTTTTTGATAATTCGAACGAGGTGGTTTTCAAATATTTTATTAGGATTTTCTATACGCAGGTTTGGGTAAAGATGCGGTTTTGAGGCCTTTGTCCAACGAGGAAGAAATCTTGGCCTCTGTCCCAAAACCGGTGAAGGGAAACAAAAGGAAAAGAGCCCCCGTTCCCGAAAGCCCAGAACCGAAAAAGAGGATGGCTCGTAAGCCGAACAAGAATGACATTCCTTTGACCATGGAATTAGTTTTGCATCTAAGGGATGGAGATGAAGAAGAAAATGATGGGTCCGCGTTGGCGGCCCGAACAAAGAGAACCACTGATGCCCCATCGGCAGCTGGATCGATGATGCTTCACGAGGCTCTGCCTCGAACTGATGATATATCGGAGAAAGATTTGGGTAAAAACCCGAATTATCAGAGACCGAAGATGCATCTCATCGGAGCCAACAGGCAGGGAATATGACTGAAGGGGCCCTCGAGTCTCTTCGAACCGAAGAGAATGCTCCCTGTGATTCATTTGGGGCAGCAGCAATCAAAGATTCGCCTACCTTTCTCGCTTTTTCTGCTGGGGTGATTCGGGAAGCCCAAGCTCTGGGGGCCCTCGATCTAGACAGGCCTCACGATGGAGAGGATCTATTTCGTGACCTGTTTATCGGTATCGAGGACATTGCCGGTACTGGTGATGAATCAGATCTTTTTCACGGGGTGCGGCAGACTTTGAATCAGGTAGGTTTTTTTATTTTGCCGGTACTTCCTTTATGTTTATTTTTCGTTAACTTCATTTCTTGTTTATTTGTAGGCAGCACCAGTTCATCGAGAAGCATGTTCTCGGTATCAAAACGAGCTGCGTCGATATGAGGCCGACCTTCAACGGGTTACTGATGAGAGGAACTCCCTAAGACTTCTCTTAGGGCAGAGAGAAGAGGAAATAAAAGACCTCCGAGCTGAGTTGGCCAAGGCTTACCGAGATCAGACCGATTTGTCTGAGCAGGTAATGATACTTTTGAAAGCCTATGGGCTTGATACTGGAACGATGGTTAACGTTTCGGTCTCACAGCTGCAGCGAAAAAGCGAGATGATCGGGAAGCTTCGTGAGGAGGTCGACGTAATAAGAACGGAGTCTTTTCAGTGGAAAGAAGGTATTGACCGCTTTGCTGCAGAAAAAGAAACTGCTCGAGCCCAGTTATCATCGGCCGAAACCCAACTTCGGAAAATAAAGGAAAAAGGCTTGACTCAAGCAAGAAGAATAGAGGAGCTTGAGGCTCGGTTGGCCTTTGTACTTGCCAAGGCCGAAACTGATGCCGAAAAGGCAAAGGCCGATGCTGATGCACTCGTGGCCGTCTATCGGGCCGATGCTGAAGCTACCCAGGTTCAGGCAAAAGAGGCAGCCGAGACTACCGACATTTGAGCACATCGGATCGCCGAACTAGCTAAGTGCCGATCCCGAAGGGGAACCCTCAAGGAGGTCCATGCTGGTGGTTTCGATCTCGCTGAAGAGATAAAAAGGGCCAAAGAGCTCGAAGTTGATGCTGAAGCTCTGGTTTCCGATGACGATGATGATGACAATGATGATGATGATGATGATGATGATGGGAGTAATAGCGGATCCGAGAACGGGGGGAGTACGATAAAGAAGAGACCGCTCCTGAGGATGACCAAGAAGTTTAGTCTTTAGTTTTTACGTTGTAATCAACCATGTAGATAATTTTTGTACATTGATAATTCTGCCGACTTGCTTTTATTTCGTGAAGACTTTATTCACGCCTTTATGAACGTTTTCACAAGGATCTAAACAACTTGATACTTCGTAGTCTCTATGATCGGTCAATTTTTATTTTTTTTAGACTTGAAGTGATGTAGCTCTTAGGCTTACTAGTTGAGCTATGATTCGAACTCGAAGAAATATAGCCCGTAGGCGTAAAGGTCAAGTGAGTGCTTGCTCGAACTTGAAATAAAAGTAGCCTGTAGGCTTAGTCGTCGAGTGAATGATTCGAACTCGAAGCAATGTGGCCCACAAGCATAAAGGTCGAGTGAGTGCTTGCTCAAACTCGAAATAAAAGTAGCCCTTAGGCTTAGTCGTCGAGTGAGTGATTCGAACTCGAAATAATGTAGCCTGTAGACGTAAAGGTCGAGTGAGTGTTTGCTCGAACTTGAAAGAGTAGCCCGTAGGCTTAGTCATCGAGTGAATCTTTCTAACTCGAAGTAATGTAGCCCATAGGCGTAAAGGTCGAGTGAGTGCTTGCTCGAACTCGAAAAAGTAGCACGTAGGCTTAGTCGTCGAGTGAATGATTCGAACTCGAAGTAATGTAGCTCGTAGGCATAAAGGTCGAGTGAGTGCTTGCTCGAACTCGAAATAAAAGTATCCCTTAGGCTTAGTCATTGAGTGAGTGATTCGAACTCGAAGTAATGTAGCACGTAGGCGTAAAGGTCGAGTGAGCGCTTGCTCGAACTCGAAAAGTAGCCCGTAGGCTTGGTCATCGAGTGAATGATTCGAACTCGAAGTAATGTAGCATGTAGGCGTAAAGGTCGAGTGAGTGCTTGTTCGAACTCAAAATCAAAGTAGCCCTTAGGCTTAGTCGTCGAGTGAGTGATTCGAACTCGAAGTAATGTAGCCCGTAGGCATAAAGGTCGAGTGAGTGCTTGCTCGAACTCGAAAAAGTAGCCTGTAGGCTTAGTCATTGAGTGAATGATTCGAACTCGAAGTAATGTAGCCCGTAGGCGTAAAGGTCGAGTGAGTGCTTGCCCGAACTCAAAAAAGTAGCCCGTAGGCTTAGTCGTCGAGTGAATGATTCGAACTCGAATTAATGTAGCCCGTAGGCATAAAGGTCGAATTTATCTTAATTCTGTTTGTGTAATAAATCTTCAAATAGAATAATTTTTCTTGGGTATAAGATGTCGGTAAAGAGGAGAACTTTCTTTACAAGTAATTACACGTGTTCATGTTTCGCACCTGGGTTCGAGCCAATCTACATGAGCATGGTTCGTATTGACTATTTGGCTCTTACAACTTTTCCTATTGGAACCCTGGTGTTGCGAAATAACTTTCTTGCATCTGAACTTGATGTATTTGAGTGCCTAATGCTCCCCCAGTATTCGAGGTCGATTGTAAAGAGGCCTCGGATACTGTTATAAGTGCAGCACGATCATTGGTTGCCTCGTTAAAAAACCTTTTCGAAAAACCCATTTGGGATAAAATCGGTCTAAGGGAAAAAGAGTGCAACGCGTGCTTTCAGATCTATGGCTTCGTATCGAAGGATCCATCTTAGCTCCTGATCAGACTTCTGCAGGGATCCGTTTTGAAATATAAATGAATAATGGAGGGGTCGTACCTTAGCAGTAGTATCATTTTAAATGTGACACATTCCAATTGCTTGATAGTTGTTTGCCGTTTATAATACCGAGCATGTATGATCCCTTTCCGACATTCTCGAGAACCTGATATGGTCCCTCCCATTTCGGTCCTAGTTTTCCTTCGTTTGGATTGTGGGTATTGAGGGTGACTTTCCTTAGCACTAAGTCCCCAGCCTTGAAATGGCGGAGCTTGGTTCTTCGATTATAATATCTTTTGATTCGTTGCTTTTGGGCGGCCATTTGGATGTGAGCAGCTTCTCGTTTTTCGTCCGATAATTCGAGGCTAGTGTTCATAGCCTCGTTATTTGATTCTTCTGTTGTGTATCGAAATATGGCACTGGGTTCGCCAACTTCGACTGGTATCAATGCTTCATACCCATATACTAAGGAGAACAGGGTTGCCCCCGTACTGGATTTTGACGTCGTTCGATATGCCCAAAGGACTTCGGGTAGGATTTCTCTCCACATTCCTTTAGCGTCGTTCAACCTCTTCTTTAGGTTCTGAATAATGGTTTTGTTCGTTGATTCGGCATGTCCGTTCCCACTGGGGTGGTACGGTGTTGATAATATCCTTCTTATTTTGTGATCTTCGAAGAATTTCGTCACTTTGCTGCCCACAAATTGTTTCCTATTATCACATACTATTTCGGCAGGTATCCCGAATCGACATACGATATGATCCCAGATGAAGTCTATAGCTTCTCTCTCTCTTACTTTCTCGAACGCCTATGCTTCGACCCATTTAGAGAAATAGTCAGTCATAAATAAAATAAATTTAGCTTTACCTGGGGTCGATGGCAGAGGGCCGACGATATCCATTCCCCATTTCATTAATGGCCATGGGGATAGGACTGAGTGAAGTTGCTCTCTGGGTTGATGGATCGTTGATGCAAACCATTGACATTTATCATATGTTCGAACAAATTCCTTCGCATCTTTGCCCATGTCAATCCAATAATATCCTGCTCTGATTATTTTTCGGACTAATGGATCGGCACCAGAGTGATTCCCACAAATGCCCTCATGCACCTCACGTAGGATGTAATTGGTATCTCCTAGACCCAAGCATACTGCTAAAGGTCCATCGAATGTCCTTCGGTATAGCGTTCCATCGGAAGCTAACGTGAATCGAGCAGCTTTGGTCCGTAGGGCCCTTGAATCTTTAGGTTCCGATGGGAGCTTTCTGCTCTTTAAGTATTCAATGTACTTATTTCTCCAATCCCAGGTTAAGCTTGTAGAATTTATCTCGGCGTGACCTTCTTCGATCACGGATCTCGAGAGTTGAACGACAGTCCCAGGGCTCAAGTCATCTTCCTCGACCAACGATCCCAAATTCACAAGCGCATCGGCCTCACTGTTTTGTTCTCGTGGAACATGTCGTAAAGTCCATTGTTTGAAATAGTGCAAAGTGACATGTAGTTTGTCTAAATACCTTTGCATTCTATCTTCTCGAACTTCGAAGGTTTTGTTTACTTGACTCACCACCAGCAAAGAGTCACATTTGGCTTCAATGACTTCTGCTCCCAAGTTTTTAGCTAGCTCGAGACCTGCAATCATGGCCTCATACTCGGCCTCATTGTTAGTCAACCTAGTAGTTTTAATAGATTGCCTAATAGTGTTACCTGTGGGTGGCTTTAAAACTATTCCTAGCCCGAACCCCTTCACGTTCGAAGCCCCGTCCGTAAAAAAGGTCCATACCCCTGATGTACTACCCGATTTCAACAGTTCTTTTTCGACTTCGGGTACGAGGGTTGGCGTGAAGTCGGCCACGAAGTCTGCTAAAATTTGAGACTTGATGGCCGTACGGGGTTGATATTCGATATCGTACCCACTGAGTTCGACGACCCATTTAGCTAATCGGCCTGATAGTTCGGGCATGTGCAAAATATTACGAAGCGGGTAAGTGATTAATACGCATATGAGGTGACATTAAAAGTACGGTCTTAACTTTCTAGAGGCGCTTATCAGTGCGAGTGCCAGTTTTTCTAAGTACGGATATCTAGTTTCTGCTTCTCCTAAGGTCCGACTTATATAATAAATGGGAAATTGCGTACCTTGCTCTTCCCGAACTAGGACACCACTCACTGAAATTTTCGATACTGCCAAGTACAAGTAGAGTTTTTCGTCTGTTTTTGGAGTGTGAAGTAGTGGTGGACTCGATAGATATCGTTTTAGTTCCTCTAATGCCTGTTGGCATTCTGGGGTCCAAGCGAAATCATTCTTCTTTTTGAGTAGAGAGAAAATTTGTGACTTCGATTTGATGATCTTGAAATGAATCGGCCTAGGGCTGCAATCCGTCTCGTTAGCATTTGTACAGCTTTCACGCTATCCACGATGGTGATGTCTTCGATGGATTTGATTTTATCAGGGTTAATCTCGATTTCTTGATTCGACACCATGAAGCCGAGGAACTTGCCCGAACCGATCCCAAAAGCATATTTTTCGGGGTTGAGCTTCATGTTGTATTTCCTCAAAATCTCGAGCGTTTCCTGCAAATGGGTCAAATGGTCCTTTGCGCGCATGGACTTAACTAGCATGTCATCAATGTAAACTTCCATTGATTTACCTATTTGTTCTTCGAATATTTTGTGTACTAGGCGTTGGTTAGTAGCCCCTGCATTTTTTAGCCCGAAGGGCATCACATTATAACAATATGTTCCATATTTGGTGACAAATGAAGTTTTTTCCTGGTCCTCTGGGCTCATCTGGATTTGATTATACCCGGAATAGGCATCGAGAAAAGTGAGGGTCTCGTGGCCGGCCGTGGCATCGATCATGCGATCGATGTTGGGCAGCGGAAAAGAATCTTTGAGGCATACTTTGTTTAAATCCTTATAGTCCACACACATTCTAAGTTTGTTTCCTTTTTTAGGCACTACAACTATATTGGCTAACCATTCGGGATATTTCACCTCCCGAATGGACCCTATTTTGAGAAGTTTGGTTATCTCGTCTTTTATGAATGCGTGCTTTACCTCGGATTGGGGCATTCTCTTTTGCTTCACCGGTCTGAACTTAGGGTCCAAGCTTAGTCGATGCGTTGTTATGTCCGGTGGAATCCCTGTTATATCTAAATGGGATGAGGAAAAACAATCAATGTTATCGATAAGAAATTGAACAAGTTTCTTCCTGAGTTCGAGGCTCAACCTCGTTACCAAGTATACCTTTCACTCGGGCCAATGCTCGATTAGTGTGACTTGCTCTAGTTCCTCAATTATTGATTTGGTGGTGTCGGAGTCATCGGGAATCATGAAAGATCGAGGGATCCTTTGATCATCATCTTCCTCGATCTTTCGGTCATCTGGCTGGGTCGAAGCCGACGTCTGTGATTGCTAGTTGGTGTCCCGTTCTCCTTCTGAGCCCGATCCCTTTATTGGCGAAGGTGAGGATATTGATTTCGCCTCCTCGACGGCGAACATTTCTTTTACGGCTGGTTGTTCTCCGTACACTGTTTTGACACCTCTCGATGTTGGGAATTTGAGGACCTTGTGTAGGGTCAAAGGTACAACTCTCATGTTGTGGATCCATGGCCTTCCAAAAAGGGTGTTGTATCTCATGTCGCCTTCGATCACGTGAAACTTCATTTCCTGGATGGTTCCGGCCACATTTATTGGTAAGATTATCTCGCCTTTGGTGGTTTCACATGCCATATTGAATCCGTTTAGAACCAAAGTTGCGGGTACGATCTGGTCCTGCAGACCGAGCTGTTCTACGACCTTCAATCTGATAATGTTGGCCGAGCTACCTGGATCGATCAACACCCGCTTAACTTTAGTTTTATTCATGAGTACGTATATTACCAGTGCATCGTTATGAGGTTGAATGACTCCTTCTGCATCTTCATCATCGAAGGACAAAGTCCCTATGAGTGCGTAATCTTGAGTTCGAGATCGCTTTTCCCTCACAACTGATATTTTAGTGCGTTTAAGCACTGGTCCCTGAGGGGTATCGGCACCGCCGATGATCATATGAATGACGTGCGTGGTTCTTCTTGTTCGTTTTGCTTGCCGAAATCCCTGTTTTTAAAATAGTTCTTCTCCCTATCACTCAGAAATTCCCGAAGGTGCCCTTTGTTAAATAAACGGGCTACTTCCTCTCTTAGTTGCCTACAATCTTCCGTTATGTGGCCATGGGTGCCATGATATTTGCATGTTTGATTGGGATTCCTCTGGGCAGGATCGGTCTGCATGGGTCGAGGCTATTTAGTGTCTTTGATGAGTCCGATAGCCGATACGATGGCGGATGCATTGACGCTGAAGTTATATTCCGATAACTGAGGTGCTTCCTTAGATCCGGCAGGACTATCGAAACTGCTTCTGTTAATCAGCCTTCGGGAGCCATGATTTCGATCGCTTCTTTTGTTATTTTGCATGAGGTTATGTCTCGATTCACTGACTCTGTGGCTTCCGCTGTATGGTTGGTATCGATATCCAGTCGGACCTTATTCCCGATTATTAACCCCTCGAACAGCGGTTCAGACCCCAATCGATCATCTTTGACCCTAATTTTCGATTGGTACTGATTGTGCACGTCGGCCCATGTGATGGCTGGGTATTCGATCAAGTTACGCTTTAATTGCCGTGAAGCCATCGAACTTCGTTCGTTCAAACCTTGAGTGAACGCCTGAACGGCCCAGTCGTCTGTGACTGGAGGCAGGTCCATTCGTTCTATTTGAAAACGAGATACGAATTCCCTCAGCATCTTGTTATCCTTTTGTCTTACCTTGAAGAGGTCCGACTTCCTTGTTGCGACTTTTATAGCGCCGGCAAGTGCTTTCACAAAAGAATCTGCTAATATGGCGAACGAGTCGATGGAGTTTGGCGGTAGGTTGTGATACCAAATCATCGCCCCCTTCGAGAGGGTCTTTCCAAATTTTTTCAGCAACACAGATTTGATTTCATCGTCTTCTAAATCATTACCCTTGATGGCACATGTGTAAGAAGTGACATACTTGTTGGGATCAGTCGTTCTGTTATATTTGGTAATTTCCTGCATACGAAATTTTTTGGGGATTAGTTTCGGGGCTGCGCTCGAGGAAAAGGGTTTTTGCATTAATTTTTTCGAATCCAACCCTTTTATCAATGGTGGAGCTCCCGGGATCTGATCGACCCTAGAGTTATAAGTTTTTACTTTTTTATCGTTGGCTTCGACTCGCTTTGTGAGTTCTTCGAGTAATTTAGCAATTTCGGGAGTAGTCCCCGATCCTTGCTCATTTGACTTCACCATGGCTGGTTCCGTTCTGTGGGTGATTTCTCGGGGTGGATTGGGCTCCGGCCTACTTTGTAGCTCGGTTTGGCTCTACAACTGGGCTATTACTGCTTGTTGGGCTTGCAACATTTCGAAAATCATACGCAAGCTAACACCGTTTTCCTCGACGTTATGAGTATCTCGAACCGCAGACCGAGTTCCACCATAGATGATATTCTCGGGTTCAACATGTAGGTTCGCCTTAATGGCTACATGCGAATTGATATCAATTGGCGCTCAGATTCGAGCTCTAACGGTGTTCACTATTGGTCTTTCAGTACTGGGAGTCAAGTTGTTGTTTTCATCTTGAAGACCGGCCCCGTTATCGATTGGTGAAGCCATTTGATTGATGGTTATTCATAGCTGATCCGAAATTCAAGATGTTTTCGGAAATAAACGCAAAAAATAATGGCGTATTTTTTCAGATTCGTATCAAATAACCACTGCTATCCTTGGCCCCACGGTAGGCGCCAAACTGTTTACCCGAAAAACGGATAGAGTTAAATTTATATGTAGTTCCAAGGATATGTAATGTAACTTAATACAAATTGTAAGGATAAATAGAAATATAAATATGGATTGCAAAGAATGCGAAGTAGATAAGGTTGTAAGGAACAATGAATCTTAGGACTCAACAAATATAATCAATTTAAGAAATCTGAAAGAATGATTCTTTATTGTGGAAGGATATAGCGTTTTTATTACAACGTAAGTTTTAGAAAAAACCTGCCCTGATAAATGATAACCATGCCCTTTATAATAGAGAGACCTTGCTCTAAGCATAATAATAAATAAAAAAAATACTAAGTGGAAGACCCATGATAAACCAGCTTTTTCACAATTTTTGCCAAGATTCTCGCTAGTGGAATTGCAACGGCTTTTGTCTGTGAGCTCGATCTTGCCTTGAGCCTTTAATCTTGGTTTGAGCTCGATTCTGACTCGAGCTCTTGATCTTGGCTCGAGCTCGATTCTGACTCGGGCTCTCGAATTGGTTCAGGGTCAATGTTGGTCGGTCTCTGGATCACAAACATTATAGCTTTACTCTACGTCATAGTTCGATTTGGACTAGAGCTCGAAAACGATGTCCAACTCGATGCGGGTCGCCCCCTTAGGTTCTAGTCTTGTTTGTTCTATCTTCAGAGTCTCAGTTCGATCGACCATCGTTCGAACTCGATCGGATGTGCGAAGGCCGAAATCTATTTTGACCGTATACAAAGTGCTAAATATTTCAAACAATGTTAATATTTTTTCCTAATCAAGTGTAAGACGTTAAATCCATATATATTTTGAAATGGTTAAGTACTAAACAAAATTTCTCCCAAAAAATAATATTTTTTCCTTAAATATATCGACTGTAGCAATGCTGGCCCAAGTTTTCAAAATAATAGTTGAAAAATATTATATTTTTTGTATGTATATATATTATATACAATACTTATACAAACTTTATATATATTTTTAGCTACCGAATATAAATTATTTTTGGCGCGAGCTATAGAAGCCATATTTGTCCATTTGATTAGGCTGGAAGCGCGTGTGAATTGTTTAGGGGAGATTTGAAGTCGTACCCTATATTTGTGCCACCTTTTAACCTGTACCCTATTTTTTAAAATTATTGATTTGGTATCCATCTCACAAAAAATTCGTAATAATATGACAATTACACCTCTGACAAAAGATATAAAACGATCTCCTCCTCTCTTCTCAACAACTTTATAAAAAAATCAGAAACTTGTCCAAATTCATCTTCAGAATCACACTTGCATGAAGTTGTTTCACCTTGCATGCTGAAGTTATTTATCCTGCAGTCTACAGTTTTGTCATGAATTTTATCCGAAATTTCAGTCTAAACATGCTGAAGTTATTTAGTTCATTTGCTAAAACTTTAGACTAAAAATGCTTAAGTTTTTTAGTTCATTTGCTAAAATTTCAAACTAAACATGCTTAAGTTATTTAGTTCATTTGCTGAAACTTCATACTAAACATGCTTAAGTTATTTAGTTCATTTGCTAAAATTTCAGACTAAACATGCTGAAGTTATTTAGTTCATTTGCTAAAACTTCAGACTTTAGTTCATTTGCTAAAATTTCAGACTAAACATGCTTAAGTTTTTTAGTTCATTTCCTAGAACTTTAGATAAAATATACTTAAGTTTTTGTCTTGTAGTATGTAATTTTCTAATGACTTTTTGCTAATACATGCTGAAATTATTTAGTTCATTTGCTAAAATTTCAGACAAAACATGCTGAAATTATTTAGTTCATTTGCTAAAATTTCAGACTAAACATGCTGAAATTTTTTAGCTCATTTATTAAAATTTCAGACTAAACATGCTTAAGTTTTTGTCTTGCAATATGTAATTTTCTAAAGAGTTTTTGTTAATGCATGCTGAAGTTATTTAGTTCATTTGCTAAAATTTCATACCAAAACATGCTGAAGTTTTGTAACGCAATCTACAGTTTTGTTCTGTGTTTTATTCGAAACTTCAGTCTAAACAAGCTGAAGTTTTTTAGTTTATTTGCTAAAATTTCATCCTAAACATGCTTACGTTTGTCGTCTTTTATTAAAGAAGGGCAAAATCGTCTTTTTAAAATGCTATTAACAAAAAAATGGGTATGGATCAAAACGGAAAAATAAAACGGGTATAAGTTAGAAAGGGTTACCAAATTGCCCATGCAATTTTTACATTGTCCAGTTAGATTTATTAAAATCTTGATGTCAAGTGGGACCCAATTGTGCATCTGAATGCCACGTATGTAGTAAATCTGTCAGCCATGAGTGTATCCAACGGCAATAAAGAAGAGTCAAAAACTCATCACTAAGAGTCTCTTTGACTACAAAAAGAAAATAATAAAAGGAAACATCTTTTCTTTTTCTCAATTAAAGTAAACAAAGAAAATCCATTACTATTACTATAGTAATAGTAGTTGTACTACTACTAACTTTTCTAATACTTTGACTGAGCTGTCCCCACATTCGAGGCCCCTCTTTGTTGAATTTCGAGCTGCTTTATTTAATTACTAATACTAGCAATAAATTGACCATCATACCCCTATTTCTTATTATACAAATTATTTTATAATATTGAGAAATGAAATTCATAAGATTAGTTATTCTTATAGTACTTCCGTACCTACCACCAATTTGTGTTTGACTAATTCATTTGAAAAGAACTTTTGAACATTAATTAATATTAATAGCATGTTTGGTCAAACTTCTAAAATTAGCTTATTTTGAAAAATACTTTTCAAAAAAGTACTTTTGGTAAGAAACAGTTTATGTTTGACTACCTAATTTGAAAAATACTTTTAAGTACCAATTTGTGTTTGACCAAACTTTAAAAAGTGCGTCTTACTATATTTTTATCAAAACTGTTTTTTTTAAAAATACTTTTGGAGAGAAGCTATTTTTTTTTACTTTTCAAAAACTGTTTCTGATGCTCTTCAAAAACACTTTTTTTCTTTCCAAAAGCTTGGCAAAACATCTTAATTTTAGAAAAAAACATTTTTGACCAAAAAAGCGCTTCCGCCTCAAAAGAAACTTGGCCAAATAGGCTATTAGTCAAATTTTTAAAAAGTACTTTTAACTATACTTTCCTCAAAAGTATTTTTCGAAAAAATACTTTTAAAGAAAAATTATTATTTTTTTGCTTCTAAAAAATTACTTATGTTCTACTCAAAAGCACTCTTTCTTCTAAAAATTTGGCTAAAGTTAAACACCTTAATTTTTTTTAAAAGACACTTTTGACAGAAAAAATACTTTTTGCCAAAAAAAAAATCTTCGCCAAACGCAGCTATAAGTATAACAAGACTCAACTCAAACTTTTCGTACTACAACTACCGACCTTTCAATTTAAACTGCAATTTATGAGCTTTCAACCATTTGTCAAATGAAATTGGAATTTAGTCCAAAAATTTAATGGCAAAAATATTGAAAATTGTGTTGAGGACAAAAATGTCATAAAGCTAAAAGAAACGAAATTTGCCTTGTTGTATGGAGATGATACCAATGAAATCTTTTCTTAATAATAATAATGGAAATTTAATCGTGTGGGTTTTGTTTAGTTTGACTAAATATACTTCTTCACTCATTTCCTATGAAACCACCCCACTTTTCTTTTTCCTCCTTTCTTTGCCTTTTACTCTTAAAAGTCTGATCTTTTTGCCTTTCCACATTTATATTTTTCTACTAAGACTTCTTGTTAGGGTTTCTTGTCTTACCAAAATCAAGTCTTTCAAAGTCATCCAACAGATTTGAATGAAAATTCAGTACTTGGGTTGTTTTATTATCCCAAGAAATCATTAAAGATCCAAACTTTGAGCTCAAAAAAGCAAACCAGGTTGGTTTTTAACTATTCTTGACCTTACCTTTTTGTTAATTTTAGAAATTCATTTTATCTAATTGATAATTCAGTTGAAGAATTTGGATTTGGGGGCTTTCCGACAAGTAAGTGGATTAAGGAAATCTTTTGTTAGTAGTTTAGATTTTTTGTATATTGTTCTTCTGTATACTATGAGCTGAGGATTCATATAGTGGACCCCAACTTATTTGGTACTGAGGAGTATTTTTTGTTGTTGTTATATTATGTGCTGAAAATTCATCAGCTTGTTTTTATATATATACCATATACCAAACTCCCCTTGGCTTTTTGGTGGGTTTACTTCTTTATATTTTGGCACCCTTAGTGAAACTTCTGGCTGATTCCTGATTCTTTATTGCTATTGATTGGTTGATTGTTTACATTTAAACTTATACTGTCTAAGGATCTATAAAACAGTCTCTATGTAACTTCAATGGTATAATACTATAGATTTAATCATTTGGACTACTTAGAGTGATTAGAAATTGATGCCAGCATTGCTATTGAAAATTGCCTATGTTTTAGGTCAATGAGAAAAGTAGAGCTAAAGTTATTCAAATTCTGTTTTAAACCATAGGAGGAGATTATTCAGTATCTTAGTTGCTAAATCCAGTTTTTGGTGGATGAAAGTGGTGATACAATTTCTTGACTGTAAATTCAGCGGTGATTGGTTTTACTCTTAGATAAATGTTATTGGTTAGGTCCATTATAAGCCCGTGTTGCTCAATAGTTTAGCGATGGTTATCATGTATTTCATTCTTACTATTGATTTGGCAGGACGATATAAATCAAAAGGGCCGAATTATTTAGACGCCGACATGGGATGTTTCACTGTTTCAAAGAGTAAGAAGAAAATGTCTAAACAGAGTATCCACATCAAACGTGTGAACCCTCAGGAGCAGTCACCTACTGCACTACCTGAACCCCAGATACACACAAGATCATTGCACTCCGCACCACCTAGTTTTAGAACAAGAGTGAAACCAGTGCAGTCAAACAACGGAGTAACAAGCAGTAGGACACGAGCTCTATCCGCCCCATCAAGTATGGACTCAGCGGAACAAGATGCTCTAGCGTCGAATGAATATGAGGAACATGAAGAGTTGAGGAGTCGTGTTGGATCAACAAAAGAATACTGCTCACCAGTTCCTCAGCCTCTTCCTCTTCCATCACCTCAGAATGCTTCTGCTTCCCTCAGGACTATGAGAAGCTTCAAAGTGGGGAATACGAGTGGCCCTCTCAATGCGTCTGGACCATTGCCACTGCCTCCTGTGCTGCCTCCTACATTGCCTTCTACTGGGACGCTGCGGAACTTTTCTTTTGATGAAATTGCCGCTGCGTGCCACCATTTCTCTCCCGAGCGCTGTATGTCAGAAGGTCTCTCTTCTGTCATCTACAGAGCTTCTTTTGGGGATGATGCCTCTGGTTCAAAGAAGCTTGAAGCCACTATAACACGCCTTCACCCTTCTTCACAGGTAATGTTCAATGACATTGGCACGTTGACTTTATTATCCTAGCTGTGTGTCACCAGTCTAGTTTGGTGTCTAGACTTGACAAGGTTCATATTTGGCTAGATTTAGCAGCACTGTTTCTCAGTACTTGTTACCCTTTCTGTTCTACAGCTGCAAAGAACGGATATTGTCCAAATCAGGAATTTGCAGGACATAAGCCTGCTTCAAACTGCACTTCTAAATTCCATTTTTAGATCATGCATTACTTACAGGGTGGTGTCATTCCATTGTTGGGTGTAGGAGTCAACTTTTCAGTTTATGAGGTTTTAGTGAGTATGTGACATTTTGGAACTAATCTCACTGTCTTTTCGGCTTTTTCAGGGTTTGAAGGAATTTGTCAACGAGGTGAACACACTGGCGTCTTTGCAACACTCTTCACTTTGCAAACTGACTGGTTTTCATGCTCGCGAAGGTTCTGAGCACAGGATGTTGGTTTTTGAGAGACTTTTCCATGGAAGCCTAGACCGGCTGTTGTTCGGAAGATCAGATGGCCCCCCTATAGATTGGAATGCTAGAACGAAAATTGCGTTATGTGCTGCACAAGGTCTCACATTCCTACATGAGGAGGGACCTTTCCAGGTATCAACACTGTCATCCTTAATATGTAGTCTAAGCTGTGTGGCCATTTTTCCCATCACGCAAACTTGTAGTTTTCTGTGTCATTTTTTGTGTTTCTATAACATGGAAGTTCCTAGTTTTCATATTGAGGCTTGGCCTATGATATTGTCATTTTTTGCTGAATTTCTTTTTTCTACCAACAGGCAATGTTCCATGAATTTTCAACTGGTAATATACAAATCGACAAGGATTTTAGTGCAAAGCTCTCAGGGTATGGATGCATTACAAATATACAAGAGACAGAGATATCTTGCAATTCAGTCGTAAGTTCTCTTATTTACTGTTGCTGTCACTCAACTTTTTTTTTATCCCTGGGAAATGCTGGTCTTAAAATTTAAATTTTTACCCAATGTTTTGGGAGGACTAGCAGAGGTGTTTCGGCTGTATTGAGTAGTTTGATCATCAGCAAGCTCTGTCTTCCATGGATTTAAGATGTATGTCAATAGCGTCTTAGTTTTGGAGCATGTCTTGATAAAAGTTGTGACTCATAAATTCAGCTGATGTGGCTCTTAATAGAAGAGACGACAATGCCTCATAGATTACTATTTGTTGAGAAGAATTTTGTGTTTGTGCTACTCTCGGTCTAATGATGAGTTTGGTTACATTATTTGCACCTTCTTACTTAGAAGATTTTAATTAATAAACAACGCTCATTTGTTCAGGCCCTGGCAAATCTCTCGCAAGAGACACTGGAGACAGGGTTGCTAACTCCTAAGAGCAATGTCTGGAGTTTTGGGATTGTACTTCTAGAACTGCTCACCGGCCGGAAGAATCTTGATGGTCGGTATTCAAAGGAAGAGAGGAATTTAGTCAAGTGGAGTAGGCCTTTCCTCGCTGATGATGGTAGATTATCGCTAATCATGGATCCTCAGCTAAAAGGCCGGTTCCCCCCTAAAGCAGCCAGAACAGTGGCTGATATTGCTCAAAGATGTCTGCAAAAGGATCCGTCTGAAAGGCCCACCATGAGAACAATCGTCGACCAACTCAAGGCTGTACAAGTGATGAAGTGCCCTTCACGGTTTCCTCTGCAAGAACCAGTGGCAGTTGGTGGTAAACATATGTCAAAGTCTCCAAGTATGAATGGAATCATCACCCCTGCGCCAAGGTTGAGTTTCTCCCCTTCCTTACCTATCACCCGAGCATCGGCTTCTCCCTCAAAGTCTTCTACGCAGCCCTCGTCTCGTCCTTCATTAACATGTTCCTACTCTTTCTCTTTGGAGGACCTTGATCGACTGGAAAGCCGAAGGTCATCATCTTCATCTTTTCGCAGGTCTAGTGTTGAAGGATTTTGATTGGTTATTCTTTGATTGGTTACTTCTAGCCCTCTCCCTTTGACAAGTGATTACATGAAAAGATACCGAGGATAAAGATGTGGTTTTCCACCTTCCCATTGCTCAAGGAAGAACACTTGGGAAATGACATTTTGTAGATAAGGTTTGTCTGTTTGTTGAATAGTGTTCTGTGAATCGATATGTGTGGGAAGATGTAGATTTTCCTTTAATGTTTTATGTCGACCTCCGGCCCCTGCCAAGGAAAAGAAAATCTCCAATTGGCCAGAAAGAAATAAAAAGAAAAAGGAAAGAAAAGACAGAAAAGAAAATCCCCTTTTGCTGCTTTAAAATGATGTATATTTACAAGTATGTTTTTTTTTGTGTATCAAGAAATATTGTATACTTGGAATTTGGCTTGGTGAGAAATATGGCTTCAGTTGGCCTGACAGTGGTGAGACATGCAATCTTGATATTTAATAGAGAAGTAAATCTCAGTGTTTCATGTTATCTGGAAAGTATATTAATCTAATGTTGTGGCAATCTTGAGTGAAGTACAAGGTAGGAAAGTGGCAGCTACAAATCTCACATACTTGTGCATTAGTACTAACTGACAGTGGCAGCTGCATACAAAGTTCTGCCCTCTAAAGATGTAGCTATTAGCAACTTGTAAACAATATTGGGTCTATAACATTTCTCTATTTGATGAAATGCATAATTTTTCTATTTATGGATCGTCGACGAATTTTCTGTTTCTCAAGCTAACCATTCAATCTCACTGATCTGGAATCCATGCACGAAGATCTCTTCATATTGAACTCTTTTAATCTAGAGGGAATGTATATAAATATAATTTTCACACAGCACAACTATATACACAATTATTTTAACCAACTGCTTGACATACTCCTACTAACTAAAAGAGATCAATAAGGTGAGGGGGGAGGCGTTGTGATGATATGGGAAAGAGTGATCCATTAAGCAAAAGAATAGAGAAGAGAGTAATAGCAAGTAAAAGGATTCATGTTTCATGAATTGTCCTTTCCACTTTGATCAGGTTCAGAGTTTTCCTTTGTGCCCTCCTGTTCTTGCTCTTGACTTGTAGAAGCGAAGCACTGATCCTCGTGGATGCGTACCTCACTCTCTCTGGTGTCTGGGGGCAACCCTTGGGACCCTGAGCTCCCTTGTTGTTCAGAAACTAAGCTTGTTAGACCATTCTGCCTCAGATATGTCTCTAGCGGAAGACTTGCTTGCTGAAGAAGAGACATCATGCTAAGATGAGATGAACCTGTATCTTCCCGATTTGGGTGACAGTTTAAGTCTAATTGCGACTTACTGGTTTCAGGAAGCTTCTGCAATTGATTGCTGCTATGGCCCCTCGCCAGTGTCTCGCTTCCTGATCTTTCTCTGTCTGAAGGATCGGCTTCTGGTTTCACCTGTCTAGAGAAGCTGTCCACTTCTGTCTCTTCCTTTGAACTCCACATAAGTTGATTCCTCTGGACAATTTCCGCTTCACGTTCTGATTGACGCTTCTTTTTACGCATCATAAGTGTCTTGAAACGGCGTTTGACTGTCAAGCAGACATTGCATGTACATGTCGGATTATGTTTGCCCTTCCCGCTGGGAGGCTGGATGCACACAATGCAAGAACAGCCAGGTCGATGCCTCGGGTGTTTTGTTGTTGTTGCAACTGATGTGGCGCCACGTTCTCTCACATCACCAGCAACACCTGTCCCATTTGCATGAGAATCTAAATCAGAAGAATCATGGGCCTGCGCTGTCCTTTGGCCTGCTGCATTTCTCCGTTTCTTTAAATCTGTGCAAAATGCAACATATATTTTACAATCATACGGTAAATTGACATAAAAATTAGTGCAACCACAGGCTTACAACAAATAAATACGCGAGATAAGTATATTAAAATCCAGAGTCGATAAATTTTAGAACATGATTTGTATGAGAACCAGCTGGTGCATAGATGGAAATATAGGCTGAAACTAAAGCAACAAGTTACTTCACCCTTGTCCATTTTGAGAAGATATTCAAGCTCTCTGGATGTTAAATCGTCTGGGACAGAACAAGAGCACCTGAGAACATGAGCATCACAAGTATAATGTTAAGTCACATTTTTTTTTGATAAGAGGGAAACCCGCAGCCGCTACACTTGGTGCGCACTGGGTAAACCTCCCCCTGTGTAATAGCCTGCAAACCACACAGGGAGGTAAACCGCACTAGGCAAGCCATGTGCGACAGGCTCAACCCAGAAGGCATTGAGGGGGATTCGATCCCAGGTCATCCGTATGGATGACCGCCCTCCAAACCAACTGGGCAACCCCGAAGGATTTTATAATGTTAAGTCACATTAATGCGCTTTTGCGCAAAATTTATTGATATTGCTAACTCCCTGACCTGCTATGATAAAAAATGTTGTCCTGACATGTCCACTGAGGAGGTAGAAGATAATCAGCTGGCAACCTTCGCCACTTAAAGCAATTATCGCATTGAGCCCACTGCTCCTGCTCCCTGAGATCAGTGATCTAGCAGTAAACTTCCAATTCAAGCAGTATAGGGATCACCAAATGTCAAAGAGATGGGCATGAAAAGGGATGTTTAGAAAAGCAAAAAAGTATGCAAAAAGAATATTTTGCAGTTGAATATGTTGGCGCAAATTACAGTCTTTAGTTCAATGGTGATGCTATACTATTCAACGCCAAATATAAAGCCGCATTCTGTGTCTATGCCTCCATCCAACATCTTACCACTGTTTTGTCATTCTCACCCTCTATTTTCTATTTTCTTGCTAGTGAAAACTATTCAGAATAGGTATTTAAGACGGGTTGCTTATTGCTGATGTCCTCTTTCATCATTTTTTTAAGCAACAAGTTGGTCTATTGGAATACATTCTGATGGATTAGTCTTTCTTACCCAGAAAAGCGGACAGTAAATATGCTCCTCTTCCCAAGAACAGGTGGTTGCTGCATTGCGAAGAACAAAGACATCAAGCCAAAGCCAGAGTTCTCTAGCGGACTGATTAAATCTTAACTAGCAAGTTCATCTAGTTCAACCATAGAGCATGAGCAGCACAAATTAATTAAAAAATAAAGCTACGTACTTCATACTCTTCAAATTCGTGGTCCTCAATTGTGACAGTGGTCGGCTGAATACTCAGCGGTGGTCGGAGCATATCCTGTAACTCTTCCCATGAAAGTTTCAGCTCCAAAGCCTCATCGGAATCAATGAGCAGTCTCTTACTTTTTGACCCAATATTACGACTCCTTTTACGGTCTGAAACAGGCATTGAAGGGGAGAATGTGCCATCTGCATTCCTGCCTTCATTCTTCTCAGTTAAGTACCAGCTAAAATCACCACTATTGAAATGCTTAGAAGACAAATTCATAGAAGACTCTCTGCTTCCTTTGAACGACTGAAGAAGGCCAGAGTAACCACTCATTAAAGGTAGATTCTCAGGCATCGCTGAGAAGGAGGTGGGTTCAGTGGAGAAAACACTCTTCGGTATGGCTGATAGACGAGTTTCCTGTTTTAGGTAATATAAATCAATATTATGTCATAAGCCGCTAAAATGAGCTCAGATGAAACCCCTAAGTGCGCTAGTTACCTGAGTTGAATTAACAGTTGATGCTTTACGAAACCCCATTAAAAGCTTTCCTTCTGGATCCATGCGACTAAAAGTTACTGAAATGAAATGAAATGTTCTTAAAGGATGAGAGATGAGCAGCAGAATTTTAAGTCTGAATAGATAGCCCAAAAACCAAAAAAGGAGCAAATATGCTAAACTGAAATGAAAGGAAAATTTCAGAATTCATTCACTAGACCAAAGCAAGGCATATGTTCCTCCCCCTTTCTATCCCTTCTTGTGCATGTGGAGCTTACGGGAAGCTGGAACGGGCAAGATCAATGCAAGAATATGAACATAGATGTCAGCAACACTAAACAAGTGAAACAATAGTCATATTCTGTTTTTTTATCTTGCTTTCGGATAACAGAGTTGAGTTTTTAATAGTATGTAGTTGAAGGACTCATATTCAGAAATTGTACACTGGACACCTTCATTCCAATTCCAGAAAACAGCTGAGTGACTTTGACAAGAGGGATGGCCAAAAGCATGTATTTGGAGATTGTTGAAAATTCAAATCTCATACATTTTATGTTTAACTTGACCTGTCAGCATTACAGCTTCTATGTTGAGTTAAAGCAAAGAACTAAAAGGGAATGATCACAAAGTGAATCTTGAATGTCACGGGCAGAAGGTTTCATCTAATGAATAAAAAAGACAATCTTTTTAAGTCGAGGTAAATGATTAATACTTGACGTTGACACGATGAACTGAATATAGCAGGTTTCATGACTCACTACAAAACATGAAACTTCATACCTGTATCTCCGGCTTGTAATTGCATAGATTGTATGCAAGGGGTCACACCCTCGAGAACATACATTCTACTGTTGTTGTTTGGCCAAAATCTGAACTGGAATACCCATTCTTTGCCCTTCACATCCTGAATCCGCAGAGGAAGGCCTTCTGGTTGAGAAATTGGTGGAAAATATGCCTGAAAATTGAAATAACTTCAAATCAATTAAGAAACTGATGGAGTCGCCAAGAGGAGAAAAGGTAAAGGAAGACCAGGCCTCTCCTACAGTGAGCAAAACAGCAAGTAAACTACATTCACAAAGGGGAAAAAAGGTCAGGACAGGGGTATGTGTTAAAATGATACTGAAGAAACAAAACGTGAAACTTACTTCGGCACATGCTTTAGGAAGTACCAAACGGCCAATTCGACCTGCATCGCTTGCACTCAGAACCTTCTCAAATAATGGTATGATGGTGGAATTTGAGCTTGAAAAGACATTGTTAAGGAAATCATGTAATAAAATAGGTGAACAGCAATCAATCTAATTTAAGAACTCATGATGGATACTCTCCAGATATTTGCTGCAACTCCTGATCTGTTATCCTCGGCCAATAACGTGGAAGCAGCTGATTCTTAATCCGACCTTCAACAGGTGGCCTGGCAACACGAATCTGTGAAATTATGCCAGCATTTGTCTCTGATCTCACAGCAGAGGTAGATTTTGGAGGTTTGGGCAAGAGGCTTCGAGACCTAGACCCTTGTTGCAAGGAAGAAATTCTCTTGTTCAAGTCCCCCTCATCCACTGTAGCAGGAAAGAGTTTTGTGTTCGGTGAAGGTGCAGACAGAGCAATGCTTAAATTTGTTTGCACCTGTGATCCATGAATCTCATTAACGCCTATGTATCCGTTATACGAATCCAATTTGACATTCTTAGAGGATTCGGCAGAAGCCTGACACAAATTTGATGAAAATGTGCATCCAGATTCTCCAGCAGGATGGAAAGCTTCTTCCATTTTTATTTGGCCTATAGGCTTATTTGTGTTGCCATTCTGGTGTGGGAGCACAAGTACAGGATCAACACCGTCAGAACCCTCTCTTTTTTTAGGTTCAGAGCCATTCATCTGACTGCCCAAAGAAGTTGAAGGCGTTTCACCAACACTGTTTGAGTTAGAAGTTCCAAATGCTTTGGCCTTTACATGATTTGGTGTCTGTATAAAAAATTGGAAGAACATGATGCAAGACGCAACATAGTTCCTAAGTTTATAATAGTGAAAATTTAAGAAAACAATGTCTTGTCTAGCAAACTCAATCTGTCACATTCAATGAAAGAATATACTTGCTTATTAAACAATACACTTGCTTAACTACATTACAAATATAAATAGGGTGTCCTGCTCTTGAACAATGTTAGAGAACAATCAGGAAATAGAACAGTTAACCAGATGGCAAGCACGAGAACAATTTGCTGATTTTTTCCTTAGGTCATAAAATCAGTAGGAGCAAGCCATGAGTTATTAGACTTTTATGTGTGTTTTGTTTTTTTGAGAATGAAGACTTCTATGTTTATTCAGATGTTTTATGGACTACTACTTAAATTACAATCCATAGAGAGCTTGCAAGCAAACTTCAAAAGTAACAATTTGTTTGTGCAACACTTATATCATATGTTCACAGTACATAAGTCATAGATGCATATAATTGATCTCACAGCATGTAGTTGACAACTTCTAGCACAGCCGACACAATTAATGCCCCCACTATCGAGCAGCTCCAGCAAAGAACTAGAAGCAATGCATCCGCAATGAAGACGCTGCCAATACCAAAATTAGTTGCAAAGGTTAGTTATAGGAATCTCTGCAGAGAATCAGATTATACGATGAAGCAGAAAGACAATTTTGCAAGCTAACCTTGCCACATGAAATACACTCCCTCCAACCAGTGTCCTCCGAGTGGAATAAATCACAGAAGCCGAGTTGCTCATAAGCAGTCCTGGAGTAAATCCAAATCCCATGTTATGACATCTTGAATTTGTGATCTAATTCTCAGGAAAATGGGAGAGAAATTAACAGAGTAACAAGATGGTGAATACGAACTTCACGTGATAAATTGTAGACCTAAACAAATTTAATTTTATGAGATCTGTTAAGCCTTCATGTAGATAATTTATGTGAAGTCCTAGACCTAACTTGAGGCAATCAATACTTGTTTAAACTCATCTCCACTTTTATCAGCAACTAACATTTCTAAGTATAATATTAAGAAATCAACCCTTTCACCAACTTGGCAGTATTCAGCTTTCCAGAGTTTAGTATTAGTTGCTAACCTAAGGTAAATTCTTTTATTCCTCTATCAATCCACATCAATTTACTGCTAGGTAGAGTGATCTTTCGTCAAAGAACGACAAAGTTGCCAAAAAGAAATAAGAAAAAGAACTCACTATTACACAACAAGAACCACATTGATAATGCAAATCCTTAGAATAAGGCAAGCAGGTTAAATTGCACCAACTTCCTAAGGGACAAGAATAAGTGATACACAATGCAGAAGGATTATCTTTCCCGCAATTGAGTTTCTAACCTTTCCAGAACTAGAGTTCAGTTGAGCAGCCATTACTTGGTGCACGAACGGGACCAGGAAAGTATTTTCACAACATAATATAAGTTCTCTCAAATTGGGTACGCGATCTCTAATTAGAAAAGGTAAAGTAACTGTTTCATCGAACTCAAGAAACAACTTCGCAAATAATGGGTAATAAGCCAATATATAGAACATGATTTAACAGATATCTTTCAGCCAAAAAAAAAAAAAAAACCTTAACATAAAACAGAAACAATTCAGATTGTACATACTCTTTCCATTCCAAAAAGAGTAACCATTTCAAAGAACAAAGGTCAAACCATCTAATTTTCGGCCTCAACTCTCAACTAGGACATTGGTTCCTTAATCATTTTTAAAATATATCTAAAATTCCAAAATCTACACAAAGAGTATATAAGTGACAAACTTTTTATAATTATACACATCTAAAATTGCTTCACAACCTAACTAGCAATGGTATCATAAAGTACAAACAGAGGGAGTAATAATAGGCAAATCACTTTTACTAGAAATATTAAGAACAACAATAAAGTTGAATTTACAGAACATAAAATTCAATATAAAGAGAGAGAGAGAGAGAGAGAGAGAGAGAGAGAGAGAGAGAGAGAGAGAGAGAGAGAGAGAGAGAGAGAGAGATCTGAATTGAATTGAATTACCCGCACTTATCACAGAGGTAGGCAAATTCACCAGATTTCAAAGGCCATCCTTTTTTCCACTCAATTGAAGAAGTAGCCCCGCAAACTCCATTCATGCAAATCTTAGAATCCATTTAAGCCCTAATACAGCATAATCTTACTCTAATACAGTATTATTAGTAATACTTCATAACCAATAACCCACCAAGAAAAAAACAAGAAGTTTTGAACTAATAATGAAGTCTTTAGAAAAACCCAATTATGGGAAAAGTCAATAGGAGGAATAATTAGAAGTATACATTATAAAGCTAGTAAGCTGCAATGTTTGTGTGTTTATCTGTACTGTGTAGAGTTTGCTGGGGTGGGAGAAAATATAGTAAATTTATGATAGAGGAATTTTGGAAAGCTGAATTCCGGTACCGGAAAGTTGTATCGCCGGCGGAGTTGGGGGAGAAAATGGAATGCATAAACCAGAGAGAGAGGAGTAAAGTGTAAAACTGTACAACTGCAAAAAGCGCATGCACGAGACTTGAAGGGTCAGCAAAGGTCGCCCGCATTTACCTTTCTTTCTGTTCCTCTTCCCACTAACGTCCCTTTTCTTCTCTTCACTTTTTCTGTCTCTTTTTTAAATATTTTGAAATAATTTTAATTTGTCAAAATGAATAATATCTAAAATCGGTTGTAATGATACATTCGCTTTTGAAAACCTTAATTATATTGATGAACTTTCATGGACTACAATATATCTGCTTCCAAAGATAATGTGTACGTCCATATGGTAAAACACAGATTTTCATATTATTAAATTGTAACCAAAAAAAGTTACGTATATTATTACAAAAATTAATTGAGTAGTGATAATAATTTAAGAAACATACTTAGTACATTAACAATATCACTTTTAGCTAATTAAAGGAGCTTTGTTTGGGGAGGGGGACCCCTTGTATGATGATTATTGTTTTTAAAATTTTTATCATATTTAAAAAAAATTACAAAAGTGTCTTAAACCTGTTTTTAATGAAAAAAGTGTTGTAGAAATAAATAAATAAATAAATAAATAAATAAATAAATAAATGTGGGAGTCCTAATCAAACAAACAAAAATCCTCTTTCCTTTTTCAACTCCAGTTCTTTGCCTTTGTCTGTACGATATATAGATTGAGAATGGACAGTACTAAACTAAGATTCCAATCATCATTGCGTAATTAAACAGATAAGTAAATCAAAAGTTTATTCAATCCCCTAATTGATTACTTTCTTCTACGCGTGCGTGCGTGCATAATATTGCCTTGCTTATATGACGTCATGCTTGTGAAATGGATAACCAAAAGCATTAACTGTTAAAACGAAAACAGAAACAGAAAACCTCTTACTTTTTCTATAACAATCTTCTGTCCTCCAATCGATACTAACTTTTTTGGACAATATTTTTACTCATTCACTTCCAGTGATACGATTGTATGGGCTAAAAATTGTCCAATTATATGTGAGCCTAATAGATACTAAGAAGGCCTTTGAATACCGCCACATGTCATCAAGTTGATTTCATCGAAGGTCAAGGACGAGGACGGGTGACAGATTATATGTATCTCTGTTATGTTTTGATGATCTAACAAGCTTATTGATAAGAACCAGATAAGTAACTTGTTACACATCCTCAAGTATTTAAAGAACAACAAGTCTCAGTTCGGGGACGTGGTTCAACTCTTCAGAAACAAAGGAACAACAGAGGGAACAAATGGCCACCAGTTCCCGTGGTGACTATACAAGTCAACTCCCCACAGCTGTTAAGTTGATGCCTACACACGCAACAGTGCAAAAATAGTGCAGCAATCAACTTTATGGGAAATGCCCTTTGCCTAACTTCCTTACATCATTCAAGTGATGTCACAAATGAGTTATTTGTATCAATCAAAGGTAAAACAAAATACTTGCACATTCAAGAATTGATCAAGCATTTTCTCTCAAGTCTGTGCCAATCTTGCAAGTGATTCTCAAGGGCATCAAGAACAAAGAACAACATAACGAAGGACCAGTTTCATGTATTGAGTCATTATATGTCATTAGTTGTGTTGTACCTTTGTTAAAGTTCTTTATTTGTAATTCTTACTTAGCTTAGTTAGAAGCATTGTGTAGGAAATCTTTGTAAATCATAAACCCATGTGTTTGTGTCTTGGCTAGAGTTAGTCGAGTTGTAAAGTCTTTGTAATAGAGTTATTACAAAGTGGTTTGTAATAGAGTTGTTACAAGTTAGTGAGGGATTAAGAGGTTAATTCCTAGATTACAATAAGTTATAATCTAAAGTTTGCTCAGCAGTGAAGTTGAAATCTTACAAGGGTAGGTCGTGGTTTTTAATCCCATGAGCTGGGAGTTTTTCACGTAAAACCTCTTTGTCTCATTTACCTACTGCAGTGGGTGTGTGTTCTGTAGGAACAAATAGAGAACCTGGTTCTCTATATAGTTTGGTGGACCCTTAAATTCTATCATTTGGTATCAGAGTAGGTTCTTTCTAAAAGGTTAACACCTAGAAAGGATCTTCATCATGGCTGCTCCACCAAACTTCGAGGAAGGACAATCCACGTACATATCACCTAGATTCAACGGCCAATACTATGGTTGGTGGAAAACAAGAATGCATGATTTCATCATGGCTGAGGACTCAGAGTTGTGGGACGTAATATGTGACAGACCTTTTGTTCCCATGAAAACTGTTGATGAGGGAACAACTACAATCCCAAAACAAGAAAAGAGTACAACGATGCTGACAGAAAGGCTACTGAGAAGAATTTCAGGGCAAAAACGATTCTTGTCTGTGGCATCGGACCAGATGAATACAACTACATCTCAGCTTGTCAGAGTGATAAGGAGATTTGGAAAGCTCTTCAAACAACACACGAAGGGACAACTCAAGTCAAGCAGTCGAAGATCGACATGTTGACAACTGAGTATGAGCTCTTCAGAATGAAGGACGACGAGTCCATTCAGGACATGCACACTCGCTTCACCTCTATCATCAATGAGCTTCACTCACTAGGAGAAATCATTCCCAGGAACAAACTTGTCAGGAAAATACTTAGTGTATTACCTGGTTCCTGGGAAAGCAAGGTAAACGCCATTACAGAGGCAAAAGATTTGCATAAGCTGACCATTGATGAACTCATTGGTAATCTGAAAACGTATGAAATGAAGAAGAAAAAGAATCATGAGAGAAGAGAGCCCAAAAAGGGAGAAGAACTTGGTCCTCAAGACAGACAACAATGAATCAAGTGGTGAGGATGCTGATATGGCTTACTTGACAAAGACATTTCAGAAGATGGTCCGCAAAAATGGAGGTATTCCAAATAAGGGCAGATCTAGCAAGCCAAGAGGCTATGACTTACGTCATAAGTGTGGGAAGTCAGGGCACCTCATCAAATATTGTCCTCTCCTCAATCAAGATCAGTACAAACACAACTCAGACAAAGCATCTAAGAGGAACCAGGTTCCTGACAAATGATTCAAAAGAAAAGATGTTGGCGACAACATTGTGAAACAAGCTCTTGCTGTATGGGAAGACTTCTCAAGTGAATCTGGCGAAGATGATGACAAAGGTGACAACTCCATGATAGCAGTAGAAAGTGAAGTAACTGAATATGACTCTATCTTTGCCTTGATGGCACAATCTGATGATGATGAAGATGAAGATGAGGTAAACTTTCTGGATGTTCAAAGAAATTTGAAATCCTATTCTCAAAAGAAGCTTATATCTTTGGCTAATATTTTAATTAATGCTTATCACAGTCTCATTAATGATAAAAATGCGCTAACCACAGAACTAGAAAAAATAGAACACGAGAGAGATGATCTAGTGGTGATTGCGGTTGATAAAAGAGAGACTATTGAGAGTTTAAAAAGGGAAAAAGATACTTCGACTGAGAGAATTGCAAACATAGAGCATGAGAGATATGAACTATTAGTAGTAGTCGTTGACCTAAAGGAAATAATTGAGGAACTAAAAAGGGAAGGTAGGCATGAGATTACCCAAAAGGGAAAGGAATTTGCAAGTGAGGCACACCTTAGGCTCGAAGATGAGCTAAAATCAATAAAATCTAGTCTATGTATCGAACTTGAGAGAAACATACAGCTTGAGGAAGATCTAGGCAGAGTTAAGAATGATCTAGAAAAATCACTCAAGTGGACCTGGTCCTCTGATGCTATCACTGCCTTGTATAAAAACAATGGGGAAAACATACAAGGGATAGGGTTCCAAAGGGAAAAGACTCATTACAACCCTCATAGCAAGTATGTTACTGTACCTGATAACTGGCTTTGCACTCACTGTGGTAACATTGGGCACTTTAAGGAAACCTGCAAGGCCAAGTTTCAGTCTCAACAGAAAAACAAAGTTTTGCTAAAAAGGTAACTACTGTTAGAGAACCTGGTCCCTTATATAAAACTCGTGTGATGCCTGCTTGGACCAAGAAGGTCCTGATTCATCCTTTTTCTCATTACAAGGGACCCAAACTTGTTTGGGTTCCTAAGTCTAACCCTTGATTTCCTTATGCAGAGAGCAGTGAAAAGGAGCAACCAACAATGATACATGGATAGTGGCTGCTCGAAGCACATGACTGGAAGCACAAATAATTTTCTTTCACTCAAAGCCCTGCAAGGAGGGAGTGTGTCCTTTGGAAACGGCAAAAAGGAATACATTCTGTGAATTGGAAGAATTGGGAAGTCTCTTTCTCACTCAATTAAAAATGTGTACTATGCGAATGGATTGAAGTACAACTTGTTAAGTGTCTCCCAAATATGTGACAAGGGAAACAAGAGTGATGATCTCAGTTGTCTAAGTGTTGTTGATGATAATACTGAACTATGGCACAGAAGGATGGGTCATGAAAGTTTCACGTTACTGAACAAGTTGGTCAAGAAGGACCTGGTTCGTGGCCTACCCAACTCAAGCTTCAAGGATCACAAAGTGTGCGATGGAATGTGTTGAGGAAAGTATACATGTGGTCTTTGATGAATCTAACCACTCATGTAGAAAGGATTCACATGATAAGATTCATCAAGAGGGAGAACAGTCAACTGTCCCTGATGAAGTCATTGACATGGCAAATGGAAAAAAAAACTGACATGATGAGTTAGGTCAAGGATTCAAATGACAATGGCACAAATAAATCTCCAGCTGACATAGAGGAACCCGATCCCTCAATCACAACAATTGAAGCTGAAAACAGAATTGCTGATGTAGATCAAGGGACCCTACATGTAGAGAGAGAATCACATTCAGAAATACCTGGACCATCCCACAACAAGATTCAGGTGTCTAACTGGAAATACAAAAGTTCACATCCTCTAGAAAATGTGATCACTCCTTTTGATTTAGGAATTCAAACCAGATCAAAGGCAACACACGCGCTTGTCTTCTCAACTTTTCTCTCTTAAATTGAGCCCAAGAATATCAAGGAAGCATTAAAAGATGCTGATTGGATTACAGCTATGCAAGAAGAACTCCATCAATTTAATAGGAACCGTGTATGAAACCTGATTCCACGACTTGTTGACAGAACTGTTATAGGAACTAGGTGGGTATTCAGAAACAAACTTGATGAGTTTGAAAACACAACAAGGAACAAGGCACGACTAGTAGTTCAAGGTTACAATCAGGAAGAAGGGATTGACTATGATGAAACTTTTGCTCCAGTTGCTCGAATGGAGGCCATCAGAATTCTTAATGCCTTTTTATCTCATATAGAATTCAAATTGTTCCAAATGGATGTCAAAAGTGCTTTTATGAATGACTTTCTAAAAAGAATAAGTCTTCGTTAAGCAACCACCTGGTTTCGAGTACCACAAGCATTCCGAGCACGTGTTTAAACTTGACAAGGCATTATATGGACTGAAGCAGGTTCCTCGTGCATGGTATAAAAGGTTGTCCAAGTTTATTCTAGAAAATGGCTTTACAAGAGGGAAAATTGACAACACTCTATTTTTGAAGAAACGCGGGAGGAAACTTCTCATTGTGCAAGTTTATGTTGATTACATCATCTTTGGTGCAACAAATGATTCTCTGTGTGAAGAGTTTGCAACGCTCGTGATAAGCAAGTTTGAAATGAGCATGATGGGAGAATTGAATTTCCTCTTGGGTTTTCAAGTCAAGCAAACTTCTAAGGTCACAATGATAAGTCAGCAGAAGTACATCAAAGAGCTTCTGAAGAGATTTGAGATGGAGAGTTCAAAGATCGTTGATACACCTATTGCCACTGCCACTAGCCTGGATATGGAGGAACTTGGTTCTCCTGTAAACAAGACTATGTATAGAGGCATTATTGGGTCACTTCTATATCTCACAGCAAGTAGACCAGACATTGTTTTCTGTGTGGGACTCTGTGCCAGGTTTCAATCCAATCTAAAGGAGTCTTATCTGAAGGCTACAAAGAGAATTATGAGGAAAAACACTTCTGAAGCTGAGTATGTGACAGCTACCTCTTACTGTGCTCAACTGCTGTGGATCAAGCAACATCTAGAAATTTTCGAGACAATGTTGAGAAAGGGCTCATCTACATGAAGTTTTGTAGCACAGAAGATCAAATTGAAGATATCTTCACCAAAGCACTAAGCAGAGTGCACTTTGAAAAGAATCACTTGGCACTAGGGTTGATGAAGTCTAGCTAGGGACCTAGTCCCTCGATGATTGGCTATGAAAGAAATGTACATGTAAAATAGCTAAAAAGTATTTTCTGGAAAAGTCTAACTCATCTCTATACCGTTATAGGTAGACACGCATGAAGATTACAGAGCAGACAAGTAGCTAATGCATTGCACGTTGATCAAAGGATGAGGCTTACATTTTCAAACTCTATCAGGGAACATGGTTCCTTTGACACAGGTTAGTAGTTCCTCTGTACTCTCATACACAATTTTTAAACAGCTGAAATGGTACCACGTCATTATACTATCAGTTTCTTTTTTCTTCTTGAATCAAAACGTCTCACCCTTTATCAAGCGACCCGACTACCCAAAATTGATACCCAACCGGTCTCTAGCTCCTCTCAAATAAATCCATTCACAGTCACTTTCAGAATTATTCATATCACGAATCCAAAATTTCCCTTTTTCCTTCTTCCAACTCTCTTCTTCAACTAACTATACTCCACCAAGTCTGCCAATCAGGAAACACAAAATATTCCAAGCATCATCTCCACTATGTCCTCATCCGTTGAAACACCAATGATAGAGCCCACACTTCTTGTTCCGACTAGTCCAAACCTTAAGCTAGAGTCACAACCACCCTCTGCTTCCTCTCCAATCCAGTCGAGTTTTGGTTCTTATCGGAGTCGCAAAACATCGACTCCCAGGAAATTTGTGGTTGTGACCTCTACTTCTGCCTCGCCGGAAAAGATGATTGACAAAGACACAATGGATAGAGAAGAAAATCAAGAAATTTCTAGTCTACCAGTGGAAGAAAGTTCTGTTAAAGGACAAGGTGTGGGTTATACCGGTGATGAATCGACAATGGCAACCCCGAGCTTGGATCCTACAGGTAATGATCCTCTTATGCCTTTTGAATTTACTTTGGAATTACAAGAGGAGCACTATGCTTCTACTTGGGATGAAACTCCTTGTTCTTCTAAAGAACCCAGGTCAGTACTGATCCCTCTCCCTCTCCTCATTTATATGCTGAGCCATTGGCCATTGTTCCTCCCGATATGCGATCTCTGTCTGAGGAGGAAAACGAAGGGAGTGAAGATGACTATGATAATGTGACTCTTGCGAGCTTCATCAGGGCTAGGAGTAGTCAGGCAACTCCCCAAGAGTCAACTTCTAAGAGACCTATCACTAGGTTTCAAAAGAAGGAAGAATTTGAGTCAGTTTTAAAGAAAAGCAAACTGGAAAAGAAGAAGAGGAGATTGGTGAAAGATGGAAAAGTTGTAAATGAGAAGGTAGTACCTCATGCACTAGTCGTTATTATTAATGATGTGGTAGAAGAGGAACCTAGTTCCTTGGTTCGTAAGTCCTCAAAGAAACTTATTGTTCCAAAGTCCAAAAGGGAGTCATTTGTGAGTAAAATGGTCTTGAGCAAGGTTGAGGATGAAAAATCTTGTGAAAAGGTAGTTGAGGAATCTGGGGAACAAGTGACAGAATAATTAGTTGAAAAAGTGTCTGCGAAAAGGGTGTCTGGGAAATCTGCTAAGAAAGGAAAGAGTGCTCGTACATCAGTAAAAAGGAAGGGTGATGCTAGTGAGAAACCTGGTTCCTCCAAAAAGACCAAGATTGCTGATACCCAAGATGATAGCAAGGAAAAATTGAAAAATCAAAAGGTGATGTGGGGTCGTACATTTGCCCCTGATATTCTGGATATGGATGGAATGCGCCAATTGGTGGAGATTTGTAAATTCCAATAGTGAACACACCTGTTCACATGTGACTGTCCCAAAGTTTATGAGGACAAAGTGCTCAGTCTTTATGCCAACGTCTTTACAGTTAAGGATGATCATATTTGTGTGATGGTGAATAGTGTTGATATTGTAATGGACTCTGTTGTGCTGGGAACTATCTTGGGAGTGCCTGTTGAGGGTTTGTCTTCTGTTCAGGGAACCTGTTCTTCAAACTTTAGAAATGCTATCTTGAAGGATAAGGCAGTTCAGCAAGGGGAGCGGGTACACAAGAAGGCCCTCCTTCCAGTGTACCAATTGTTGTTTGAATTGGTGAACAAAGTTTTGCTCCCTCGTACAGAAATAAGGTTCATTACATCTCGAGCAGACCTAGTTCTCATGGAAGCACTGGATGGCTACACAACTATCAACCTACCTGGAATCATGATAGAACACATGCAGAAGGTGGCAGAGTTCAAGGATAGTAATCATGGGCTGCCTTACGGGTTCCTCCTCACTAAGGTTTTTGAATTCTTCAAAGTCCCTTTGGAAAAAGCTAAAGTGGGTATTTGTAAAAAAACCTTCTCCAAGACCACCCTCGAGGAATGTGAGTGCATTGATAAGATTGGAGGGGTTGGCAGCACTTCTACTATCTCCCAGTTGATCAACGCCCAAAACAATGCCACTGATGAGATAAGGAAGCTGAAGGCAAGGAATGCCATTCTTGAGGGTCAACTAAGTAAGCTTCAGGAGGCACCTGGTTCCCGCAGCTCTCACAGCACAGAGGTTGCCCGTCTGACCAAAGAAAATATTGACCTCAGGAAACAAGTTGAGGACCTGAAGGAGAAACTGCTTAATGAGCATATGTCAGCTAATGCTCGAATGGACATCCTTCTTAAAAACCTTACCTCTTTATCTAAGCCTTCCCCTTCCAGTGCTCCCTAGAACATGTTCCCAGTGTCAAGTTCCTAGTGTCTGTCCTCTGTTTTTAGTTTTAATGATGTTTATGACTGGTACTTATGTTTTTGTTGTTTTAATTTTGTGGATGTGTTGGTAATAATGGAACTACTCCCTGCTTAATTTCCAAAAATTAATAGAAGTTTCATCATTTTGCTATGTATGTCTTGCTCTTTTGCTCTATTTTTAGTCATGATTGTATGCACACATGTGGCATGAGTTAACCATGCTAGACTTTTTTTTGCTTATTGCTTGCTACTAATCTTTTTATGATGCCAAAAAGGGGAAAAATAATTGACGGGGAACAAGCCCGGGAACAGATTCAGGGGGAATACAAGTTATATGTGTGTCATTCTGACTCTTAAGGGAAACTTCAATTATAAGTTTGTCATCATCAAAAAGGGAAAAATTGATAGGTTATATGTATCCGTATTATGTTTTGATAATCTAATAAACTTATTGATAAAAACCAGATAAGGAACCTGTTACACATCCTCAAGTACTTAAAGAACAATAAGTCTCAGTTCGGGGACGTGGTTCAACTCTTCAGAATCAAAGGAACAACATAGGGAATAAATGGCCACCAGTTCCCGTGGTGACTGTACAAGTCAACTACCCACAGCTGTAAAGTTGCTGCATGTACACACAACAATGCAAAAATAGTGCAGCAGTCAACTTTATGGGAAATGCCCTTTACCTAACTTGTTTACATCATTCAAATGATGTCACAAATGAGTTATTTATATCAAGCAAAGTTAAAACAAAACACTTGCACATTCAAGAATTGATCAAGCATTTTCTCTCAAGTCTGTGCCAATCTTGCAAGTGATTCTCAAGGGCATCAAGAACAAAGAACAACATAACGAAGGATCAGTTTCATGTATTGAGTCATTACATGTCCTTAGTTGTGTTGCACCTTTATTAAAGTTCTTTACTTGTAATTCATACTTAGCTTAGTTAGAAGCATTGTGTAAGAAATCTTTGTAAATCATAAACCCTTGTATTTGTGTCTTGGCTAGAGTTAGTCGAGTTGTAAAGTCTTTGTAATAGAGTTATTACAAAGTGGTTTGTAATAGAGTTGTTACAAGTTAGTGAGGGATTAAGAGGTTAATTCCTAGATTACAATAAGTTATAATCTAAAGTTTGCTCAGCAGTGAATTTGAAATCCTACAAGGGTAGGTCATGGTTTTTAATCCCGTGAGCTGAGAGTTTTTCACGTAAAACCTCTTTGTCTCATTTACCTACTGCAGTGTGCGTGTGTTCTATGGGAACAAATAGAGAATCTGGTTCTCTATATAATTTGGTGGACCCTTAAATTCTATCAACGGGTACTTCTTTTAGCAGAGCATCAACGACTAGTTTTAGGAATAAGGCCTCAAAGAGAATATTACAGTGAATATTCCTCAGATCTATACTATTAGAGTTTTTGTGGTCCATGTGCCCTTATAATAGAAATATATGTAGCTATAGAGGGGAATTGGACACTCGTTGTAAGAAACAACACAGTGACATTCTCTGAAGATTCTTGTTTTATTACATACATATAAAATATACCTTTTCTTCAGATTTGTATCTAACTTTTTTCCCACTATCCAAGGAGAATCTGAATATTCAAAGGCCCATCAATAATTTATCATTGTCATGAGGAATATCAAAGAATCTCATCCCTTTCTGGTTAACTCACTTGCATTTATGTATATCATTTATTACTATTAATGCTATTCTCTTTGTTCTTGGGCTATTGAATATTGTTTACTATTGCACATTTATCTCTATTTGAACGGAACTCGTGACATTTTGCTACGAAGTCAGTTAAACAATCTTTTGGATATTAATGTTGGCTAAGATTAACTGTATTCTATTAGAAAATCTTATTGTTTAAACTTAGATCTAAATTTTGGATCAAACAATGATGTACTACTCTGTCCTTTCTTTATGATGTATGGGTTAATTTCGCAGATAATCATTGAACTTTATCCATATATCAATTGATATTTGAGATGCCTTCCAGTAGATTTTGCTCCAATAACCTCCATTAGAATTCTAAATCAAATGTCTGAAACGCGTCACACTTTAAATTCAATGGACAAAATTTGTTTAGTTAAAAAAAGAAAAAATTAAATGCAGTTAATTGATGTGGCCAAAATGCTATATTTTTAGTACATTACTCACCTTATATATTGTTAGTTTAGTGGTTAATTGTGCGATGTTTGAGCTAAATTGTGTTGTTTTATGTGTAGGAGCATTGGAATGAAAGTTGCACAGAAAGAGGACAAACATGCAAGAAAAGAGCACAAAAGCATCAAGTACCCAAATCGTGCTACAAACCAAGTAAAGCCAGCTTGACTGCGCTACAGGCTAGGCAGCCAGCTCTGTAGCCAGGCTGACCGCGCTATAAGCCTGGACTCACGAGATCTATAGCCCGATAATCAAAAGTGCGTGAATTAAAAGACTTCGACCCGGATTTGGACTCAAAGACTTCAACCTTAGCCTATAAATACTCCCTAAACATGTCTAAGAAGGGAAAGACATTTTTAGAGCAGATTCGATATAAAGGAGGACGTTTTTTTTTAGAGAGGAAGAGACATTTTCTAAGAGGAGATTTGACCTAAGGAGGCAAGAATACGCTGGGAGCAAGGCGGAGAATTCTTCTACAAGTTTTTCACTTCCGTTTTCCTATTTCCATTATTGGTTATGAATTCTAGTATTGTACTTTTGCATACATTTATGAATAGGTAATTTGTAATCTAGGGTTTCGATGGAACCTTTTATAGGATGAAATCTTATTACGTTTTTATATAATTGAGCCGTTGGATTTCTCTACTTGTTCAACTACGCGTTTATTGTTGTTGATTGAATGACCATCAATTGGCTGTGCCTATTTAGTATGTATATTTCGCAAGAGATAGTACACATTTAGGTAGTTGTTGAACAACAACACTCCTAACGTATTTGAGAGATCAATACAGAGGGTTTAAATGCGGGACTAGAGATAACAAAACCTTTGGTGCAGTCGTAGTGAGCAGTGAATTAGTGCTAGCTAGCGTAGTTCGAGAGAATATGTCTAGTAAATTATAGTAGTTGCTCGAGAGAGAGCTACAACACCCAAAGTACTCACGATCGGTAGAGAATACTTAAGCGAAATTATAAAAGACGTAGCGGGAAAGATTCCGACAATTGGGGAAATCATAACTCTAGATCTCCTTAATCGTTTCTCCAACCCCTTTTATCTCTAGTTGTTAATTCACTACTTTAATTTGTTAGTTAATTAGTTTAACATAAGAATCTTTATATTTATATCTTAGGAATTGTTCGAACTTATCTTCTTAGTGATACTTAACAATTATAGCGAAACCTTAGTTCTCTGTAGGATTCGACTCCGGACTTTAAGATCGTATTATATTTGCAGCGACCGCTTATCCTTTTTAGGATTAGAGTTGGGCGTGATCAAATTTTGGCGTTGTTACCGGGGAACTAACTGTGTATTTGTAGCTGTACATATTGCTAGGTTTTAAGTTTGAACTTTTATTTTGTTTTTTATTTGATTTTCTTTATTTTATATTATAGTTTTACTTGTCAAATTGATAAACACGACATCTTGAAATTATGGGAGTTTTGATAATGGTTATTCTACTGTTGATCTTCCTTGTGCTTATTGTGGAGGAAACCATATGTGGCAAAATTATAAAAATACTCCCGAGAACGAGTTATGTGCACCAACTCAATCTTATGTGTGAAATATATGTGATGTTTGTGGTGGTCTGGATGATCACTTTTATGGTTATGCTTGTATTTCTTATCCTCCTCCAACCCCTTATTATGATAGTTCTACTTTTTATTATGAGGTTAAAAGGAACAAAGAACCCGGGGAAGCTGACCTTAAGGAGATCATAGATATGTTAAAGTGTCTCATGGAACGAAGTAATGAGAAACAACTGCAAATACAAAGGCTAGGGGATACTAACCAAAGGTAATGGGATACTATCCAAAGTCAAGAGGCAACTATTCTTAACCTAGAGGCATAAATGAGGCAATTAGTTGAGGCTTTAAATACTCAACAAGATAATATTATGAATAGTAGCCAGGAGCAGTGTGCATTAGAGACAGAAATTGAGGTGCCAATATAGGGGTCCATAGTAGAACACCAATAATCAATCAAACTAGAATTTGAGGATGCCAATGTTGTAGAAGAGATACTATAGTCAACCAAGGACATTGAGGATACATATTTAGTTGAGTTTACTGTCATTGGTGTTGAGGATATTGATAGTCCCAAAGTTCATGTAGTTGAGCGCATTGGTCTACACTCCAAGTATTTTTCCACTTTGTGTTTGGATGATGATATATAAATAGAGTCATCCGAGCCACTTGAGGAGTCAAGGAATGAGGAACAAGGTGGCTACATTCTGGAATTCTTCTTGCCAGAAAGTCTAAATTACACACCTCATCTAAAGGCCAAGAAGTGCAGAATACTACATTATTTCCCTGGGCCAGTTAGATTCGTTCCACCACCCCAGGAGCATAATCATAAGCTTGAAGCAAAACTTGGGGTTCAATTCATATGCTTGAGGTGGAGGCAAAAAAAAAAAATCGCGTCGTGCCGCGACATTAAATAAGGCACTTGTTGGGAGGCAACCCAACTTTACTGCTTTCTTTTATTTTTAATTTTTTTAATTATTATTTTTTTTGTATTATTTTTGTAGTGTCGATTTTTTATTTTCTAGGAGCATGGAAACCAAAGTTATTGGAAGGATGAAACGGCAAACCAGTTGGTTTGAACTAAGTGTGAGGTACCCGCATGAACGACCAGGCCTGGGGTAAGTCTGAGTACTCCATGAGCTGCTAGTGCTTCGGCCTTTGGCCTACCAGAAAATTTCTTTTACCCTCTTATTAGTATAGTGTGCATTGGGGACAATGCACAATATTAATTATGGGGCGAGGAGATTATCTGGGTAACTTTTTATGCTATTTTAGCTGTGTTAGTTTAATTGAATAATGTTTTTTTAGCAAAATTGAAAAAGATTGGAATGTTCCCGATGATGGATATCCTAGACAATTTTCTTGAGGGTTTAAAGTCCGACCAAAAACACACAAAAAAAGAAAAATCCAAAAAAAATTTCTTTTAGTTTTGTAGGTAGTAATAATCTCCGTGGTTTTTCTTTGTGCCTCGGTTCTTTTCCATGAGATGTAGTTTGAACCGGGTAATAATTTTTTATTTTTAGACTAGAATAGGATTTAGCGAATAAAAGAAGGAAGATGAAATTTTTAGGCGCCCTTTGACTTGTTTGATAGTGGCATATTTAAGCTCTAGCATGTGTATTACCCTCCCTATGGTTTGAAGTTTCCTATGAAGCCTTGTTGAGTTATATAGCATTTCTATTGATGTCTATGTCTCGTTTTCTTGGCTCATATTCAATTTGTGCTTAATGCTTAATAATTTGTGGCTTCGTGAATACTTGCAATTGTTTGAGACTCGGAATGGAACCGTCCTTAGTAAATCATGTGCCATGTGTGGTGAGATCTTCTTGTGTAGTCCATGTCATTGTAACTGAGTCTAGAACTTGCCCGGCATGTGAGTTGAAGCGAAATCCTAGGCTTGCTTTGTTTGAAAAATAATTTTAGGCTTTCTTTGATCTTTTTGAACTCAATGTCTACCACAAATAAAATCTATCCCTAGTAAACCCTTTTGAGCCTATAGACTTTTATTTGGCATCCACATTACGAGCCTATACCCTTTTGTTCTTATTTGATATTATTTTAATTATTTTACCTCTTAAAGCACTTTAATTATAAAATGAGTGCTAGAAGAAGTAAGGAGGGAACTTGAGTGGCTTTTGAGTGTAACCAATGAAAGAAAGAAAGGTGCACTTATATTGTAAGGAATACACCACTAGCAGGAATGGTAGAAAAGAAAAAAAAAGAGAAAAAGTATTATTGAAAAGAAAAAAAAATATATAGCAGAAAAATATAAGAATATCTTGTCCTTGCTAGTGGGTATGAATTAAAGTGGTGCTTAAAAAAAGAGAAAATATTTTTGGGGTGATATTATTTGTGAAAGTGAAGTTGTGTTGAAGAAAAATACGCTTAAAGTTAAGTTTGTGATGTGCTAAAGTGCTTAGGAGGGTTAGTCACTATTACTAAATTTATCCTACCCGTCCCTTAGTCTACATTACAACCATGAAAAATTCCTAATTGATTTTAGATTGAGCAAGCCTACATTAGTGGAGGTTTACATAATGGGCAAGCCTATGGTATTTTTGTGCATGCATGTGACGTCTTTGTCAGAGTGAGGAATTTCTTTGATATATGTGAGTCCTTAAAATATATTTGAGCATTTTATTCGAATGTATGGATTCAACTTACTCTCTTGTTCTTGTTGTGAGGGCACATGGTTTCGCAAGGGATAGGTGACATTATTAGATGTTTCTATGATGTTAAGTGTTCAAGCCACGAATGCATTGTGATATTGAGTCGGTTTGTGAGGCTAGGATTGTTATGAACATGTTGTCTTATTGTTGAATAAATTTTTGAAGTATGGCATAAAGTAAATGGAAGTGTGTGTCGAAGGCATATGCTAAAGTTTATTTGTTGCTATCAACCATAGTCATAGGTATGGTGTGCTTCGGATGTGCTAAAAGAAAATAAAGTGCTAAAGGTTAGGTTGAATTGGTGGCTGACTCGAGGACATGCAATGTTTAAGTGTGGGGTAGTGATGTGTGGCCAAAATGCTATATTTTTAGTATATTACTCGCCTTATATGTTGTTAGTTTAGTGGTTAGTTGTGCGGTGTTTGAGCTAAATTGTGTTGTTTTATGTGTGTCACGACCCAAACTAACCCTGTCGTGATGGTGCCTATCGTGGAACTAGGCAAGCCGACTCATTTCCAAAACAAACTGATATTTTTCATTTCAAAGATAATTTCAAGGCTATTAGCATAAAAACCCTCGTAAAAGAGTTCAAATCAAAATAAAAGTGCGAAAAAGAAAAGTCCAACATCGGGGTGTCACTAGTCATGAGCATCTACTACCATTCATCTGACAATATCAAGACTAACATAGTCTAGGAAATAGCTAAATACAACTAAAGGAAGATAAGAAGGAGAAGAGCAGGGGCTGCGATCGCCAATCAGCTACCTTGCTATCCCCGAGAAAATCTGCAACCAGAATAATCAACAACCGCTACCATGTCTAGCTATACCTGGATCTGCACACAAAGTGCAGGGAGTAACGTGAGTACGCCAACTCAGTAAGTAATAACAATAAATAAAGACTGAGCAGTAGTGACGAGCAACAAAGCATAAAAAGTTCATATCATGAAATCTCAATAAAACACCACATGCTTTAAAAATCAGGATTTGAATCAAAACATCTCGTTTAAACCCAGTTTAGTAAAATCATTTAAAGATATTTTTCAACAGTTTTCAAACAGAGGCTAAATGCAAAGGCGAAAAAATGATGAAATCATAAACAGCCCCTCGGGCAAAACATCACTCATATACAGCCCCTCAGGAAAACCTCACAGTCACTCATATACAGCCCCTCAGGCAAACCTCACAACCACTCATGCCTCTCGGGCATACCTCACAGTCGCTCATGCCACTCGGGCATACCTCACAATCACTCATGCCTCCAAGTCACTTAGCACTCGGCACTCTCACTCAGTAGGTACCTGCGCTCACTGGGGGTGTGTACAGACTCCGGAGGGGCTCCTTCAGCCCAAGCGCTATATCAAGCCAAATCATGGCATAAATCACTCAGACCCTCGGCCTATATCAAACATGCTATGGCGTGCAGCCCGATCCCAAAAATATCCTCACAAATCAGGCCCTCAGCCTCACTCAGTCATAAACCTCTCAAGCCAGGGTATTCAGCCCAAAATAACAATTATATGCATCAAAATAGAGTAATAAAAATTGAGTTATGCAGTAAACAGGTATAACCATGACTGAGTATATATTTTCAATCGAAAACAGTGAGAGGATAGTAAGAAAAGGCCCCTAAGGGTCCACACAGCACTGGCACAAGGCTCAAAACATGGCATTCAACCCAATTTATAGAAACTCTTTCTAAAACATATAAGTATCATATAGTTTCAACAAAATACACAACTTTTCAGTTGCTACGGGATAGACCAAGTCAAAAATCCCCAACAGTGTACTCCCACACGCCCGTCACCTAGCATGTGTGTCACTTCAAAATAGTAGAATGATATGAAATTCAGGGTTTCATACCCTCAGGACTAGATTTACAATCGTTACTTACCTCAAACCGGTCAAATCTTTACCACGCAATGCTTTTGCCTCTCGACTCGACCTCCAAATGCTCTGAATCTATTCATAAATAGTACAATACCATCAATACACACTAATGGAATGAATTCCACAAGAAAAACTATCAATTTAGTCCAAAATCCAAAATTGGCTCAACCCGGCCCCAGGGCCCACGTCTCAAAATTCGAAAAAAATTGCAAAAACTAGGAAGCTCATCCACTCACGAGTCCATACATACAAAATTTAACAAAATCCGACATCGTTTGGTCCATCAAATCCTTAAATTAAACTTTCTAAAATCCCAAGCCCTAACCCCTTATTTTCACTAATTACATGAATAAATAACGGAAAATCAGCATACATACGAGTATTAGGGCTCAAGCAACTTACCTTAGTGATAGCCCTTGAATCACCCTTCAAAATCACTCCAAAAGCTCCAAAACCCGACTTGAAAATGGTGGAAATGAACAAAATTTCGCGAAGGGTTCTATTTATGGTTTATGCCCAGGTGTTTCGCACATGCGAACAATTTCACGCTTCTGCACCACCGCACATGCGGAAGAATTCATCGCTGGTGCGAAACTCACTTAGAAGCCCAGGTTCCGCATCTGCGGACCTAAACCCCACCCCTGCACGAGCGCTCCCGCGCGTTTTCCCTCCGCTTCTGCGAAGCCTACCTAGCGCCCTCCTTTTCGCATCTGCACCCCAGGTCTCGCACCTGCGGGTTCGCAGATGTGACCAATTCTTCGCACCTGCGCATCCTGTGTAGTCCAGCACTGCCCGCTCCTATGGACTCCCCTTGCGCACTTGCGACTCTTCCTTCCGCAGGTGCAGAAATAGCAGTAGCAGCAGCTTCAGCTACATTTTCCAACTTCGACAAATCCGTTAACCACCCAGAATCACCCCAAGGTCCTCGGGACCTAAAACAAAATATCAACAAGTCATATATCAACATACAAACTTAGTCGAACCTCGAATCACTCAAAACAACATCCAAACACCAAATTACCCTCAGATTCAAGCCTAAGAACTTCAAAATTTCCAAATTCGGCAACCGATGCTGAAACCAACCAAACCACGTCCGAATGACCTCATAGTTTTCACACACGTCACAAATGACACTACAAACCTACTCCAAATTCAAAAATTCCATTCCGACCCCGATATCAAATTTTTCACTGCTGACCGAAATCGCCAAATTTCTAACTTTTGTCAATTCAAGCTTAATTCTATTTCGGACCTCCAAATCATATTCCGGATGCACTCCTAAGTCCAAAATCACCTAACGAAGCTAATGGAACCATCCTAATTAAATTCCAAGATCGTTTACCTATAAGTCAACATCTGGTTGACTTTTATAACTTAAGATTCTAAATAAGAGACTAAGTATCTCATTCCACTCTGAAACTACTCCGGACCCGAACCAACCAACCCGATACAATACAATACAGCTAATTAACACATAAAGAAGCAGAAATGGGAGAAACAGGGTTATAACTCTCGAAATGACCGGCCGGATCGTTACAATGTGTAGGAGCCTCGAAAGACAAAGACGAATGAAAGTTGCACAAAAAGAGGACAAAAATGCAAGAAAAGAGCACAAAAGTATCAAGTACGCAAACCGTGCTACAGACCAAGTAAAACCAGCTCTATAGTTTGTTGTATCGTGCTACAGACCAAGTAAAGCCAGCTCTATAGACAGCTTGACCACGCTACAGGCTAGGCGTAGCCAGCTTTGTAGTCAGGCTGACCGCGCTATAAACTTGGCCTCGCGAGTTCTGTTGCCCGATAATTAAAAGTGCATGAATTAAAAGACTCTGACCCAGATTTGGACTCAAGGACTTCAACCTTACCCTATAAATACTCCCTAAACATGTCTAAGAAGGGAAAAACATTTTTTAGAGCAGATTCGACCTAAAAGAGGACGTTTTGAGAGAGAAAGAGATATTTTTTGAGAGGAGATTCGACCTAAGGAGGCAAGAACACGCCAGGAGAAAGGTGGAGAATTCTTCTACGAGTTTTTCACTTCCGTTTTCCTATTTCCGTTATTAGTTATGAATTCTAGTAATGTACTTTTGCATACTTTTATAAATAGCTAATTTTTTATCTAGGGTTTTGATGGAACCTTTTGTAGGATGAAATCTTATTACGTTTTTTATATAATTGAGCCGTTGGACTTCTCTACTTGTTCAACTACGCATTTATTTTTGTTGATTGAATGGCCATTAATTGATTGTGCCGATTTAGTATGTATATTGTTCGAGAGAGAGTACATATTTAGGTAGTTGTTGAACAACACCACTCCTAACTTATTTGAGAGATCAATATGGAGGGTTTAAATGCGGGACTAGAGATAACGAAACCTTTGGTGCGGTAGTAGTAAGCGGTGAATTAGTGCTAGCTAGCGAAGTTCGAGAGAATACATCTAGCAAATTGTAGTAGTTGCTCGAGAGAGAGAGATACAACACCCAAAGTACTCACGATTGGTAGAGAATACTTAGGCAAAATTATAAAAGATATAGCGGGAAGGATTCTGACAATTGGGAAAATAATTATTCTAGATCTCCTTAATCTTTTCTTCAATCCCTTTTATCTCTAGTTGTTAATTCATCACTTTAATTTGTTAGTTAATTAGTTTAACATAACAATATTTATATTTATAACTTAGGAATTGCTCGAACTTATCTTCTTAGTGATGCTTAACAATTATAATGAAGCCTTAGTTCTCTGTGGGATTCGACTCTGGACTTTTAGACCGGATTATATTTGAAGCGACCGCTTATCCTTTTTAAGACTAGAGTTGGGCATGATCAAATTTTGGTGCTGTTGCTGGGGAACTAACGGTGTAGTTGTAGTTGTACATATTGCTAGGTTTCAAGTTTGAACTTTTATTTTGTTTTATTATTTGAATTTTTTATTTTTTATTTTAGTTTTACTTGTCGAATTGATAAACACGACATCTTGAAATTATGGGAGTTTCGATATTGGTTATTCTACTGTTGATCTTCCTTGCGCTTATTGTGTAGGAAACCACATGTGGCAAAATTGTAAAAATATTCTCGAGAGCGAGTTATGTGGACCAACTCAATCTTATGTGTGGAATGTATGTGATGTTTGTGGTGGTCAGGATGGTCACTTTTATGGTTGTGCTTGTATTTCTTATCCCCTCCCCCCCAACCCCTTATTATGTTGGTTATACTTTTTCTTATGAGGTTAATAGGAACAAAGAACCCGGGGAAGCTGACCTTAATGAGATCATAGATATGTTAAAGTGCCTCATGGAACGAAGTAATGAGAAATAACTGCAAATACAAAGGCTAGGGAATACTAACCAAAGGTAATGGGATACTATCCAAAGGCAAGAGGCAACTATTCTTAACCTAGAGGCACAAATGAGGCAATTGGTTGAGGCTTTAAATGCTCAACAAGATAATATTATGAATAGTAGTGTGATGACCCAAAATGTTATATTGAAATTTAATAAGTAATTATGTGTTCTAAGACCTCAAAAAGCACCATTTATCATTTCTCGCCTTGCGTGCGCAGTCTGTAAAATTTTCCGGAAAGTTTTCATGTGAAAAATGGATTAAAATGTAAAATAAAGCTTTAAAATTCAACTAAGTTGACTTTGATCAACATGTTAGCAAACAGACCTAGATCAGTATTTTGACAGTTCCGGTAACTCCGTATCGTGATTTGAGACTTGGGCATATGCCCAGAATTTAATTTGGAGGTCCCTAACTCAAGTTATGACCATTTAACGGAACTAGCAATTTAAACGCAAAAGATTCCAAATTTGACCACTGGTTGACTTTTTGATATCGGTGCCAGAATTCGATTTTGGAAATTTGAACAGCTCCATTATATTATTTATGACTTGTGTGCAAAATTTGAAGTCATTCTGGATTCATTTAATATGTTTTGGTACGAGGTTTGCAAATTGAAAAGTTTAAAACTCAAAGTTTGAATCGGGGTGTGAATTGTAATTTCAGCATTGTTGACATGATACGAGACCCCGAGTAAGTCCGTATTATGTTATTGAACTTGTTGGTATATTCGTACGGGGTCTCGAGTACCCCGAGAGTGATATGGATTGAAATCGGATCAACAATTGGACTTAAGCAAAATTTGATTTTTTTTTCCTTCCTCTTGTAATCGCACCTGCGGATTTTTGCTCGCAGGTGAGAGCTTGCAGATGCGAGTCTTCCATCGCAGATGCGCCCAGGCATGTCAAGGCTTCAATCGCAGAAGCGTGTCCGCAGATGCGCACCAAATCACGCAGATGAGGGACTGGGCTGGCCTGGGGTCTTCACAGGTGTAGCCATTTTGCGCAGAAGCGGATGTCGCAGGTGCGACAAGAGTGTCCGCAGATGCAGAACTTCACCTGGTAGCCTGGCATCGCAAATGCGAGCTTTGTCTCGCAAATGCGAGTTCCCAAATGCGGAACTTTTATCCTTAGATGCGAAAATAACTGTGCAGAGCCCATAAATTCGGAAGTCGTCATTTTTACTCATTTTTGAGTTTCAAGTCTCGGATTTGGGCGATTTCAAGGGGGATTTTCAAGGCTTTGAATTGGGTAAGTGTTCTTTAACTAAAAATTATTATATTTCACAAATCCATATCTATATTCATTATTTATTTCGGATTTAGATGGAAGAAATCAGATTTTTATAAAATCTTTCAAAAACGAAAATTTAAGATTTGAAGGTCCATTTGATATCAGAATTGGACAATTTTTGTATGGTTGAACTAATATCGGAATGGGTGTTCGGATTTTTTGAGTTTTTTCGAAATTTGAGACGTGGGTCCCACTGTCGAATATTTAAATAAATTTCGAATTTTTATCCGGAAAATTAGTAAATTCATATGGAATTAATTCATATGATTCGTATTGAGTATATTGAATTGTTTGTGAATAGATTTGAAACTTTTGGAAACAAATTTAAAAGGAAAATTTGCGGTTGAATAATTAATTGGAATTTGCAAAGCGAGGTAAGTGTCGTGGTTAACCTTGACTTGAGGGAATAGAACCCTTAAATTATTTGTCATGTGAATTGCATGTGAACGATGTATAGGCGAGGTGATGAGTGTCTATACGTCGCCAAATTAATTGTTTGCCTGCTTTCTTGAAAAATCATAAATTATTTTAAATCATAAATTAATTATTATAATAATTATTTCTCTCCTATTCTTTGTCAAATATTAATTCTTGAATTCCTGCATTAATTGTTACATGCTATTTGAATTATGTGTTTTAATTATTATTTGACATTTAGCATATTAAATATTAAACTACCTATTTTCTCTATGATTTTCATAATAAATTGTTATTTGTCATTGTTTGGTTCGTAAATAAATTATAATTATTGTGTGCCTTGATGCTTAATAATTTCTCATTGGACGTGGTATTTATTGGAGTAAGTTTTATTGTATTTATGAGTTGTTTAAATTATATTGGGGAAACGGGTTGCACGCCGCAACGGAAATGAAAGTATATATATATATTGGGGGATCAGACTGAACGCCGCAATAGACTTATTTAAAAGTCAATATTGGGGGGGCGGATTGCACGCTGTAATAGACTTATTTAAAAGTCAATATTGGGGGATCGGATTGCACGCCGCAACAGACTTATTTAAAAGTCTATATATATACTTGATTGAAATAAATATATGACAGACTTGATTAAAAGGAATATATTGGGAGAGCGGGTTGCACACTGCAACAGAATTAAATGTGAATATATTGTGAGAGCGGGTTGTACGCTGCAACAGAATTGGGTAAAATAATAATGGATTATGACTGCTGAGTTGGCTTCAATTATTATAAATGAGTTACCTGATTTTTTTTCTATTATTTGTTGTTTTTATTAATATTGCGTACATGTTAATGTAAGTGAACCGTCTTAGCCTCGTCACTACTTCGTCGAGGTTAGGCTCAGCACTTACTAGTACATGGGGTCGGTTGTACTGATACTACACTCTGCACTTCTTGTGCATATTTCGGAGTTGGTCCCAGCGGCGTGCCATAGACTTGCTCGGTTTTCAGCTATTCGGAGGAGACTTGAGGTATAACTGCATGGCGTCCGCAGTTCTGAAGTCCCCGTCTATTTTACTTTAGCTGTGTGTTTATTTCTAGACAACTTTATTTTATTCAGACCTTTATTTGTATTATTCTAGAAGCTCGTGCAGTTGTGACACCAATTCTGGGATGGTATTTAGACGTCGTTGTTTTTATGGATTTTTCACTACATTTCAGACTTTACTTCCTCATTTGTTCTTTGATTATTAATAAATTTATAAATTGTTTAAAAATAAATAATATTATTCTAACGTTGGCTTGCCTAGCAAGTGAAATGTTAGGCGCCATCACGATCCGAAGGTGGAAATTTCGGGTCGTGACAGTTGGTATCAGAGCACTAGGTTACATAGGTCTCACGAGTCACGAGCAAGCTTAGTAGAGTCTGAAGGATCGGTACGGAGATATCTGTACTTTTCTCTCATAGGCTATAAAGTTTAGGAACAATATCACTTCTTTCTTATTCTGTCGTGCTATTTTATTCTATCATCAATGATTGAGCCATTCTACTCTTATTCTCTCGCAGATGGTAAGAACACGTAATACCTCTACCGATGGACAAGGACCAGAACCCCCGGTGGCAACTATGGCCAGAGGTAGAGGTCGAGGCCGAGGTCGTGCTAGAGGCTGAGGCAGAGGTAGAGCTCAATCCAGAGCTCGAGAAACTGCACCTGTTGAAGAACCTCAGGTGGACCTTCAGGAGGAGGTTCCAGTTCAGAATGTACCAGTTGGACCAGTTCAGGTCCTGGAAGGATTCATAGCCACTCTAGTACTTCAGGACGCTCTAGTCCATTTGGTAAGTCTAATGGAGGGCGTGGCCCAGAATGGTACATTTTCAGTGGTACCAACCGTCTCACAAGCTGGGGGGAGGAGCACAAACTCCCACTAATCCCACTCCGGAGCAGATGGCTCCCCAGAATCAGGCTCCAGCAGCTCCACCAGTTAGTAGTTCAGCCAGTTGTTGTGGCATAGATCGATGATAGGACCGCCACATCTTATGCAGCCTTATTGAGACTGGATAAGTTTACCAAGCTCTTTCCAGTTCACTTTAGTGGTATACCTTCTGAGGACCCACATGATTATCTTGAATAGTGCCATGAGGTGCTGTGGAACATGGGTATAGTTGAGACCAATGGGGTTGATTTTGCTATATTTCAGATGACGGGTCTGCCAAGAGGTGGTGGAGAGATTATACATTAACCCAACCAGTCGGATCGCCTGCACGTACATGGGAGCAGTTTTCTTAGCTATTTCTGGAAAAGTTCCTCCCTATCATATTGAGAGAGGAATTTCGCAAGCAATATGAGCGTCTATAGCAGGGCAGTATAACTGTTACTCAGTATGAATCCTGTTTTGTTGATTTGGCCCGTCATGAGATCCTTTTACTACCTACAGAGGGAGAGAAAGTGAGGAGGTTTATTGAGGGACTCACTCACCCTATCAGACTTCAGATGGCCAAGGAGACCAGAAGTGAAATTTCTTTTCAGGAGGCTGCTAATGGCACATGGAGGATTGAGATGGTTCTTGCATAGGAGAGAGGGCAGAGGTCCGATAAGAGGCCTTGTCAGTTCGGTGGTTTCAGTGTTGCCTCGTCTGGAGGAAGAGGTAATTTTGGTAGGGGTCATCTTCCCAGACTATTTCATTCAGCACTTCATGTATCTCCCGATGCTTCAGGGAGTCACGTTCCTATTATGCCTTACTCTGGACAGCCGGCATTCAGTGCACATTCAGCTCCTATCAGTGCTTCACCACTCCAGAGTTATTACAGCGGTTATCCGGCCCATTTGGGTCAGCTTCAGCTTCAGCTGCCACGACATCAGGATGGGTGTTATCAGTGTGGGAACATTGGTCACATCAGGAGGTATTGCCCTAGATTGGCGAGTAACAGATCTCGACAAGATTCTCGTGCCATCATACCGGCACCGGTTGCTTCACCGCCTACTCAGCCAGCTAGAGGTAGGGGTCATGCAACTAGAGGTGGAGGTCAGGCCATTAGAGGTGAAGGTCAGACCATTAGAGGTGGAGGCCAGTCAGTTAGAGGCCGTCCCAGAGACACATTTTAGAGTGGTGGGGCCCAGCCCCAATTTTATGCTTTTCCAGCTAGGCCTGAGGCCAAGTCATCTGATGTTGTGATCACAGGTATTATTCCAGTTTTTCATAGAGATGCTTCAGTTCTATTTGATCCAGGATCTACTTATTCATATGTGTCCTCCTATTTTGCTTTATATTTAGTTGTGCCTTGTGATTCTTTGAGTGCTTCTGTGTGTGTATCTATACCGGTGGGAGACTCTGTTGTAGTAGATCATGTCTATCATTCGTGTGTGGTTACTATTGGTAATCTTGAGACTAGTGTGGATCTTCTACTTCTTGATATGGTAGATTTTGATGTCGTCTTGGGTATGGATTGGTTGTCCCCTTATCATGCTATATTAGATTGTCATGCCAAGGCAGTGACCCTAGCTATGCCAGGGTTACCTCAGTTAGAGTGGAAAGGAACTCCTGGTCATTCTGCCAGCAACGTTATTTCTTATATGAAAGCTCGGCGTATGGTAGAGAAAGGGTGTCTAGCCTATTTGGCTAATATTCGCGATCCCAGTGCAGATGTCCCTTCTATGGACTCAGTACCAGTTGTTCGTGAATTTCTAGAAGTATTTCCTGCAGATTTGCCGGGGATGCCACCCGACAGAGATATTGACTTCTGTATTGATTTGGCTCTGGGCACTCAGCCCATTTCTATTCCATCATACCGTATGGCCCCGCCAAAGTTGAAAGAATTGAAAGAGCAGTTTACAAGAATTACTTGATCAGGGATTCATTAGACCCAGTGTCTCGCCCTGGAGTGCACCAGTATTATTTGTAAAGAAGAAAGATGGCTTTATGCGGATGTGTATAGACTATCGGCAGTTGAACAAGGCCACTATCAAAAACAAATATCTGCTGCTAAGAATTGATGACTTATTTGATCAGCTTCAAGGTGCCAAGGTATTTTCGAAGATCGATTTGAGGTCCGGTTACCATCAGTTGAAGATTAGGGCATCCGATGTCCCTAAAATAACTTTTCGAACTCGGTATAGGCATTACGAATTCCTAGTGATGTCATTTGGGTTGACAAATGCCCCAGCATGGATTTGATGAATCGGGTGTTCAAGCCTTATTTGGATTCTTTTGTGGTTGTATTCATTAATGATATCTTGATGTACTCCAGCAGTCGAGAGGAACATGAGCAACATCTTCTAAGTGTGCTTCACACCTTGAAGAATAAGCAGTTATATGCCAAATTTTCAAAATGTGAGTTTTGGTTAGACTCAGTTGCCTTTTTGGGGCATGTTGTATCGGCAGAAGGCATAAAGGTGGATCCTAAGAAGATTGAGGCTGTTCAAAATTGGCCTAGACCTACTTCAGTTACAGAGATCCGGAGTTTCCTGGGTTTAGCGGGTTATTATCGTCGGTACATGGAAGGGTTTTCATCTATAGCAAGCCCATTGACTAGATTGACCCAGAAAGGTGTCCCATTCAGACGGTCAGACGAGTGTGATTTGAGCTTTCAGAAGCTCAAGACCGCTTTGACTATGACGCCAATGTTGGTATTACCCATAAGTTTAGGATCGTATGCGATATATTGTGACGCATCTCACATTGGGCTTGGTGCTGTATTAATGCAAGATAGCAAGGTAATTGTATATGCATCGCGGCAGTTGAAAGTTCACAAGAAGAATTATCCCGCTCATGACTTAGAATTGGCAGCCATTGCTAATGCGCTGAAGATTTGGAGGCATTACCTCTATGGTGTCTCGTGTGAGGTATTTACTAATCACCATAGCCTTTAGTATCTGTTCAAACAAAAGGATCTTAATTTGAGGCAGAGAAGATGGTTGGAGTTGTTGAAAGACTATGATATCACTATTTTGTATCACCCCGGGGCAAATGTGGTGGCCGATGCTTTGAGTAGAAAGGCTGTGAGTATGGGCAGTCTTGCGTATATTCTAGTTGGTGAGAGGCCATTAGCCGTAGATGTTCAGACTTTGGCTAATCAGTTCATGAGGGTAGATGTTTCAGGACCCAGTCAGGTTCTAGCTTGCACAGTCGCTCGGTCTTCTTTATATGAGCACATAAGAGAGAGGCAATATGATGATCCTTATTTACTTATCCTTAAGGACACGGTGCGGCACGGTGATGCCAAACAGGTTACTGTGGGGGAATATGGGGTTCTGCGAATGCAAGGTCGTATTTGTGTGCCTAATGTGGATGGGCTTAGTGAATTAATTCTTGAAGAAACACACAGTTCTAGGTATTCTATTCATCCAGATACCACCAAAATGTATCAAGATTTGTGGCAACATTATTGGTGGGGGAGAATGAAAAAGGATATAGTTTCTTATGTAGCTCGGTGTCTGAATTGTCAGCAAGTTAAGTACGAGCATCAAAGACCTGATGGTTTGCTTCAGAAGTTAGAAATTCCTGAGTGGAAGTGGGAGCGTATCACTATGTATTTTGTTATTGGGCTCCAAGGACTCAGAGAAAATTTGACGCAATTTGGGTCATTGTGGACAGGTTGACCAAGTCAACACATTTCATTCCAGTGGTAGTTACCTATTCTTCAGAGAGGTTAGCTGAAATTTACATTCATGAGGTTGTCCGGCTTCATGGTGTGCCCGTGTCTATTATTTTAGATCGAGGTACGCAATTTACCTCATACTTCTAGAGGGCTGTACAGCGTGAGTTAGGCACGCGGGTTGAGTTGAGTACAACATTTCATCCACAGACAGACGGACAATTAGAGCGCACCATTCAGATATTGGAATATATGCTTCGCGCTTGTGTTATAGACTTTGGAGGTTCTTGGGATCAGTTCTTGCCACTTGCGGAGTTTGCTTATAATAATAGCTACCAGTCGAGCATTCAGATGGCTCCATATGAGGCATTATACGGAAGTCGATGCCGATCGCCAGTTGGTTGGTTTGAACCGGGAGAGGCTCGGTTGTTGGGTATCGATTTGGTACATGATGCCTTGGATAAGGTCAAGATTATTCAGGATCGACTTCGCACAGCTCAGTCTAGGCAAAAGAGTTATACCAACTGTAAAGTTCGTGATATTGCATTTATGTTTGGAGAAATAATATTGCTCCGGGTTTCACCTATGAAAGATGTAATGAGGTTCGGAAAGAAGGGCAAGTTGAGCCCTAGGTATATCGTACCCTTTGAAATTCTTGAAAAGGTGGGTGAAGTAGCCTACAGGCTTGCATTACCACCTAGTTTATCAGCGGTTCATCCGGTGTTCTATGTGTCTATGCTCCAGAAATATCATGGTGATCCGTCCCATGTGTTAGATTTCAGCTCAGTCCAATTGGACAAAGATTTGACTCACGAGGAGGAGACGGTGGCTATTCTAGCCCGACAAGTTCGACAGTTGAGGTCTAAGAGTTATCCTTCAGTTCGGGTGAAATGGAGAGGTCAGCCGGTAGAGGCATCTACCTGGAAGTCCGAGTCGGACATGCAGAGTAAATATCCAGACCTTTTCTCCAGCTCAGGTATTTTTTTCGAACTCCGTTCGAGGACGAACGTTTGTTTTAGAGGTGGAGAATATGATAACCCAAAATGTCATCTTTAAATTTATTCAGTAATTTTGTGTTCTAAGACCTCGAAAAGTACCATTTATCATTCCTCGACTTGCGTGTGCAGTCCGTAAAATTTTCCGAAAAATCTTTATGTGAAAAGTGGATTAATATGTGAAATAAAGCTTTAAAACTCAACTGAGTTGACTTTGGTCAACATTTTTAGCAAATGGACCTGAATCAGTATTTTAACAGTTCCAGTAGCTCCGTATCGTGATTTGGGACTTGGGCGTATGCCCGGAATTTAATTTGGAGGTCCCTAAGTCAAGTTATGACCATTTAACGGAACTGGCAATTTAAAGGCTAAAGATTCCAAGTTTGACCACGGGGTTGAATTTTTGATATCAGAGGCAGAATCTGATTCTGGAAATTTGAACAGCTCCGTTATATCATTTATGACTTGTGTGCCAAATTTGAAGTCATTCCGAATTCATTTAATATGTTTTGGCACGAGATTTGCAAATTGAAAAGGTTAAAACTCAAAGTTTGAATCGGGTTGTGAATTGTAATTTCAGCATTGTTTAACGTGATACGAGACCCCGAGTAAGTCCGTATTATGTTATTATACTTGTTGGTATATTCGTATGGGGTCCCGAGTACCCCGAGAGTGATACGGATTGAAATCGGATCAAGAATTGGACTTAAGCAAAATCTGATTTCTTTTCCTTCTGTTGTAATCGCACCTGCGGACTTTTGCTCGCAGGTGTGAGCCTTCCATCACAGAAGTGCCCAAGCATGTCAAGACTTTGATTGCAGAAGTGGATAGCTTCTCGCAGAAGCGTGTCCGTAGATGCGGGACTGGGCTGGCCTGGGGTCTTTGCAGGTGCGGCCATTTTGTGCAAAAGCGGATGTCGCAGGTGCGACAGGAGTGTCCGCAGATGCGGAACTTCACCTGGCAGCCTGGCATCGCAAATGCAAGCTTTGTCTTGCAAATGCGAGTCCGCAAATGTGGAACTTTTATCCGCAGATGCGAAAATAACTGGGCAGAGCCCATAAATTCGGAAGTCGCAATTTTTTCTCATTTTTGAGTTTCAAGTCTCGGATTTGGGCGATTTCAAGGGGGGTTTTCACGACTTTGAATTGAGTAAGTATTTTTTTAACCAAAAGTGATTATATTTTATAAATCCATGTCTATATTCATCATTTATTTCGGATTTAGATGGAAGAAATCAGATTTTTATAAAATCTTTCAAAAATAAAAAGTTAAGATTTGAAGGTCCATTTGATATCGGAATTAGACGATTTTTATATGGTTAAACTCGTATCGGAACGAGTGTTCGGATTTCGTGAGTGTTTTCGGGATTTGAGACGTGGGTCCCACTGTCAAATATTTAAATAAATTTTGGAATTTTATAGTAAATTCACATGGAATTAATTCCTATGATTCGTATTGAGTATATTGAATTGTTTGTGAATAGATTTGAAGCTTTTGAAGACAAATTTAAAGGAAATGCTGTGGTTGAATAATTGATTGGAATTTGCAAAGCGAGCTAAGTGTCGTGATTAACCTTGACTTGAGGGAATAGAACCCTTAAATTATTTGTTATGTGAATTGCATGTGAACGACGTATAAGCGAGGTGACGAATGTCTATACGTCGTCAAATTAATTGTTTGCCTGCTTTCTTGAAAAATTATAAATTATTTTAAATCATAAATTAATTATTATAATAATTATTTCTCTCCTATTCTTTGTCAAATATTAATTCTTGAATTCCTGCATTAATTGTTACATGCTATTTGAATTATGTGTTTTAATTGTTATTTGACATTTAGCATATTAAATATTAAGCTATCTATTTTCTCTATGATTTTCATAATAAATTATTATTTTCATTGTTTGGTTCGTAAATAAATTATAATTATACTGTGCCTTGATGCTTAATAATTTCTCATTGGACGTGGTATTTATTGGAGTAAGTTTTATTATATTTATGAGTTGTTTAAAATTATATTGGGGGAACGGGTTGTACGCCACAACGAAAATGAAAGTATGGGGTCGGTTGTACTGATACTACACTCTGCACTTCTTGTGCAGATTTCGGAGTTGGTCCCAGCAGCGTGCCTTAGACTTGCTCGGATTTCAGCTATTCGAAGGAGACTTGAGGTATAACTCCATGGCGTCCGCAGTTCTGAGGTCCCCGTCTATTTTACTTTAGCTGTGTGTTCGTTTACAGACAGCTTTATTTTATTCAGACCTTTATTTGTATTATTCTAGAAGCTCGTGCACTTGTAACACCAATTCTGGGATGGTATTTAGACATCGTTGTTTTTATGAATTTTTCACTACATTTCAGACTTTACTTCCGCATTTGTTCTTTGATTATTAATAATTTTTTTTTTTAAAAATAGATAATATTATTTTAACGTTGGCTTGCCTAGCACGTGAAATGTTAGGCGCCATCACGGTCCGAAGGTAGGAATTTCGGGCCGTGACAAGTAGCTAGGAGCAGTGTGCATTAGAGACAGAAATTGAGGTGCCAATCTAGGGGTCCATAGTAGAACACCAACAATCAATCAAACTAGAATTTGTGGATGCCAATGTTGTAGAAGAGATACTATAGTCAACCAAGGACATTGAGGATACATATTTAGTTGAGTTTAGTGTCATTGGTGTTGAGGATGTTGATAGTCTCAAAGTTCATGTAGTTAAGCGCATTGGTCTACACTCCAAATATTTTTTCACATTGTGTTTGTATGATGATATAGAAATAGAGTCATTCTAGCCACTTGAGGAGTCAACGAATGAGGAACAAGGTACCTACATTATGGAATTCTTCTTGTAGAAAGTCGGAATTACATACCTCATCTAAAGGCCAAGAAGTGCAGAATACTACATTGTCTCCTTGGGCCAGTTAGATTCGTTCCACCACCCCAGGAGCATAATCATAAGCTTGAAGCAAAACTTGGAGTTCAATTCATAAGCTCTAGGTGGAGGCAAAAAACAAAATCGCGTCGTGCTGCGACATTAAATAAGGCACTTGTTGGGAGGCATCCCAACTTAACTGCTTTCTTTTATTTTTAATTATTATTGTTTTTGTATTATTTTTGTAGTGTCAATTTTTGGTTTTCTAGGAGTATGAAAACCAAAGCTATTGGAAGGATGCAACAGCAAACCAGATGGTTTGAACTAAGTGTGAGGTGCCTACACAAAGGACCAGACCTGAGAGAAGTCTGAGTACCTCATGAGCTGCTAGTGCTTCGACCTTTGGCCTACCATGAAATTTCTTTTACCCTCTTATTAGTATAGTGTGCATTGGGGACAATGCACAATTTTAAGTATGGGGTGAGGAGATTGTCTAGGGTGACTTTCTATGCTATTTTAGCTGTGTTAGTTTAATTGAATAAGACCTTTTTAGAAAAATAGAAAAAAGATTGGAATGTTCCCGACGATGGATATCCTTGACAATTTTCTTGAGGATTTAAAGTCCGACCAAAAACACACACACAAAAAAGAAAAATCCAAAAAATATTTCTTTTAGTTTTGTAGGTAGTAATAATCCCCGTGGTTTTTCTTTGTACATCGGTTCTTTTTCATGGGATGTAATTTGAACCGGGTCATAGTTTTTTATTTTTAGAGTAGAATAGGATTTAGTGAATAAAAGAAAGAAGATGAAATTTCTAGTCGCCCTTTTGACTTGTTTGATAGTTGCATATGTAGGCTCTAGCATGTGTATTACCTTCCCTATGGTTTGAAGTTGCTTATGATGCCTTGTTGAGTTAGATATCATGTCTATTGACGCCTATGTCTCGTTTTCTTGGCCCGTGTTTACTTTGTGCTTAATGCTTAATAATTTGTGGCTCCGTGAATACTTGTAATTATTTGAGAGTAGGAATGGAACCGTCCTTAGTGAATCATGTGCCATGTGTGGTGAGATCTTCCTGTGTAGTCCATGTCATTGTAATTGAGTCTAGAACTTGCCCGACATGTGAGTTGAAGCGAAATCCTAGGCTTGCTCGGTTTGAAAAATAATTTTAGGCTTTCTTCGATCTTTTTGAACTCAATGTCTACCACAAATAAAATCAATCCCTAGTAAACCCTTTTGAGCCAATAGACTTTTATTTGATACCCACATTACGAGCTTATATTCCTTTGTTCTTATTTGATATTATTTTGATTCTTTTACCTCTTAAAGCACTTTAATTGTAAAATGAGCGCTAAAATAAGTAATGAGGGAACTTGGGTGGCTTTTGAGTGAAACCAATGAAAGAAAGAAATGTGAACTTGAATTGTAAGGAATACACCACTAGCAGGAATGGTAGAAAAGAAAAAAAGGAGAAAAAAGTATTATTGAAAAGAAAATAAATATGTAGCAAAAGAAAATAAGAATATCTTGTACTTGCTAGTGGGTATGAATTAAAGTAATGTTTAAAGAAAGAGAAAATATTTTTGGGGGTGATATTATTTGTGAAAGTGAAGTTGTGTTGAAGAAAAATGCGTTTAAAGTTAAATTTGTGATATGTTAAAGTGCTTAGGAGGGTTAGTCACTATTCATATCCTACCTGACCCTTAGCCCACATTACAACCATGAACAAGTCCTAATTGATTTTTGATTGAGAAAGCCTACATTAGGGAAGGTTTACATAATGGGCAAGCATATGGTACTTTGTGCATGCATGTGACGTCTTTGTGAGAGTGAGGGATTTCTTTGATATATGTGAGTCCTTAAAATATATTTGAGCATTTGATTCGAATGTGTGGACTCAACTTACTCTTATGTTCTTGTTGTGAGGGCACATGATTTCGCAAGGGATAGGTGACATTATTAGATGTCTCTATGATATTAAGTGTTCAAGACACGAATGCATTGTAATATTGAGTCGGTTTGTGAGGTTAGGATTGTTATGAGCATGTTGTCTTGTTGTTGAATATATTTTTGAAGTATGGCATAAAGTAAAGGGAAGTGTGTGTTGAAGGCATATGCTAAAGTTTATTTGTTGTTATCAACCATAGTGATAGTTATGGTGTGCTTCGGATGTGCTAAAAGAAAATAAAGTGCTAAAGGTTAGTGTGAATTGGTGGTTGACTCGAGGACGAGCAACGTTTAAGTGTGGGGTAGTAATGTGTGGCTAAAATGCTATATTTTTAGTACATTACTTGCCTTATATGTTGTTATTTTAGTAGTTAATTGTGCGGTGTTTGAGCTAAATTATGTTATTTTATGTGTAGGAGCATCGAAAGACAAAGACGAATGAAAGTTTCACAAAAGGAGGACAAAATGCAAGAAAAGAGCATAAAACCATCAAGTACCCAAACCGTGCTATAGACCAAGTAAAATCAGCTCTATAGCCTGCCTTACCGTGCTATAGACTAAGTAAAGCTAGCTTGACCACGCTACAATCCAGGCGTAGCCAGCTCTGTTACCCGATAATCCAAAGTGCGTGAATTAAAAGACTCCGACCCGGATTTGGACTCAAGGACTTCAACCTTAGCCTATAAATACTCCCTAAACATGTCTAAGAAGGGAAAGACATTTTTAGAGCAGATTCGACCTAAAAGAGGTCATTTTCGAGAGAGGAAGAGACATGTTTTGAGAGGAGATTCGACCTAAGGAGGCAAGAACACGCTACGAGAAAGGCGGGGAATTCTTTTACGAGTTTTTCACTTCCGTCTTCCTATTTCTATTATTGGTTATGAATTCTAGTATTGTACTTTTGCATACTATTATGAATAACTAATTTGTTATCTAGGGTTTTGATGGAACCTTTTGTAGGATGAATTCTTATTAAGTTTTTTATATAATTGAGTCGTTGAATTTCTCTACTTATTCAACTACGCATTTATTGTTGTTCATTGAATGACTATCAATTGACTGTGCCTATTTAGTATGTATATTGCTCGAGAGAGAGTACACATTTAGGTAGTTGTTGAACAATACCACTCCTAACGTATTTGAGAGATCAATATGGAGGGTTTAAAGGTGGGATTAAAGATAACGAAACCTTTGGTGCGATCGTAGTGAGCGGTGAATTGGTGCTAGCTAGCGTTGTTCGAAAGAATACGTCTAGTAAATTGTAGTAGTTACTCGAGAGAGAGATACAACACCCAAAGTACTCACGATCGGTAGAGAATACTTTGGCGAAATTATAGAAGACGTAGCGGGAAGGATTCTGACAACTGGGGAAATCATAACTCTAGACCTTCTTAATCTTTTATCCAACCCCTTTTATCTCTAGTTGTTAATTTACTACTTTAATTTGTTAGTTAATTAGTTTAACATAAGAATATTTATATTTATAACTTACGAATTGTTCGAACTTGTCTTCTTAGTGATACTTAACAATTATAGTGAAACCTTAGTTCTCTGTGGGATTCGACTTCGGGCTTTTATACCGGATTATATTTGCAGCGACCACCTATCCTTTTTAGGACTAGAGTAGAGCGTGATCATTAAACTTTTCCTTCTTTGACTTGCAATTCAATAGACAAGTAAAACGGAATTGAGAGACTACTACTTCTTTTCTTCCTTTTTTTTTTTTAATTCTGGAAATAAATGTCATTATTGTTTGAAGAGAAATAAATATTTCCTTAATTACTATTTATGCATAAAATTTTAAGAGTAAATATTTAAATTGATGGGACAAAATCTTAGTAGGACGAGAAAGTGAGGTAGTAGCTTTAGGGTGAGTTAGGTTAGTCCATCTGACCAAGCGTGTTCGTTGGAAAAATTATATACAGGAATTTTGACTTTTCAATAAAAAAGAGATGAACTAATCAACGAGAAAGTGATCCTGCTCGCTGCAAACGATAAGATCTAAATATAATACGTATAATGTAATATTTGTTATAAGAAAATTAAATTATGGTGGATGCCTACTCTTCTTTATTATCTCCATAAATCTCAATACTCTAATAATTATGGAGTTATGATTGTAACTCCATAACCTCCTCCATGATCTTCCTCCCAATGCTTAATGACATGTTCAATGACATATTTTGCAATAGTGATTCTTCACTTTTCATGCCTATATAAAGGCCTTGTAATAGATAGGAATAGATATACACAATTGAAGAAGAAAATATCTTCCCTCTCTCTATCTCCACTTCTTGTTCATGTTTTACTAAATTGCTTTTATTTCATAACAATATTTCTTGTTCATGTTTTACTAAGTTGCTTTTATTTCATAACACGTTATCAGCACGAGTTTCTAACCAATTGAGTTTGATCTCTTCATTCTTCAAGAATTTCTGTATAAAAAATAGAAGAGACGGTATCATCATAAATTAAAAATATGATGGGATGAAAACTCAAGCAGTATATTTGATATCACAACATTTGTTGGTATAGCTTAAAGGTAACATTAGCATAGCTTACAACTTATGGTAACACACAAATCTTTACGCTATATTTCACTATGTTTCCAAGAAGGTATGGTTTGTGCAATTTTTTTTGGTTCAATTTTACTTTAAGCATTCATGTATCCACAAATTTGTTAGTGCCATCACATAATATATGTGTCTCGACCCAATTTAACCCTCTGAAAGATGTCGTGACGACACCTAATCTTTACGACTAGGTAAGCCTAATATTACGAAAAACTTAGAGAAAACTCAATAATGGGATAAAACAGCATACTATAAATAAACAAAAGTAGTGCCGCTCGGCATATACAAAATAATCTCCCAATGACCCGGAATGTCACTAAGTCACAAGCTGCTATAATCTATGTAGCTCTATACAAAAGTCTAAAGATAATAAGGAAAATCTCTAGGCGAGGGAGTAGAAGGGGACTCCGAGGATTTGCGGACACAAGCAGAAGTACCTTGAAGTCTCCTAGAATCAGCAGTAGGAACTAACCCCGAGGCGGATAGCTCGCACCTGGATCTGCACACGAAAATATGTACAGGAAAGGGCATGAGTACACCACAATAGTACCCAGTAAGTGCTAAGACTAACCTCGGTCGAGTAGTGACGAGGTCAGGTCAAGGCCCTACCGGAGTAAATATAATAAATTAAACAGTAAAAGATATAAGTAAAATTTACGGTAACATAGTTAAAGAAATTCTCGAAAATTTAACAATTAAGGAAGCTCTCGGCTCAGAACAAGGTAAACACAATGGGAAAATCTCCCGGGATACCGTCCCATAGTTCCGAATGAATATGCAGTACAAGGGGATCTCCCGGAATACGTATGTAGTCCCAAAGTAAATATGCAGTGCTAGGGGATCACCCGGAATACGTCCGTAGTCCCAATTTAATTTGTAATGCAAGATAAAATGACAGGTATGCCATCGAATTATACAGTTTACACAAATCACAGATAAGGAGAATAGAGATTTAACTAAGTATGGCACACAGAATGTCAAATAGGCAATTAAAATACGTAAACATATTTTTTTAGTCTAAGATAAACAATTAAACATATTAGTGCAATTTAATAAGAGAAACAATTTATGATTTAAAAAGGATAAACAGGATTTTCGCAATAACAACCCATGTACTTATCACCTCACGTACACGGCGTCCACACATCAATAATATCAAAATATCCCAAGGAAAAAGTCCCCAACACAAGGTTAGGCAAGTCATTTACCTCGAACCGCTCAAATCAACTCGATATCACATTCTTGCCACGAGTATCCGACTCTAAATGGCCCGAATCTATTCAAATTAATTGTATAATATAAATATAAATACAAGTAACTAATTTAACGAATTAATTCGAAGCTAAAGCGTGAAATTAGGAAAAATGCCCAAAACGTCTCCTCGGGCCCACATCTCGAAATCGGGTAAAAATTATAAATTATGAAGATCCATTCACTCACGAGTTCACTCGTCCAAAAATTATCCAATTCCGACACCTAGAACTCGATCAAAACCCAAAATTTAATTGGGGAACTTTTCCCCCAAATTCTCACTCTTTCAATTAAATCCCTTGATTAAATGAGAAAAATTGCTATAGATTAATGAAATATACACGAATTAGAGTTAAGAATTGTTACCTATTTATTCCCTCTTCAAAAACCTTGCAAAATCGACTTCTCCCGAGCTAAAATTCGAATTGGTGAAAAAAATGAGGAATGAACCCTCGAATCTTCCTCTTCAACCCAGCAATTTCCGCACCTACGGATCTTGGACCGCACCTGCGGTCATGCACCTACGGACAAACCCATCGCAGGTGCGAAGTCTACTTACTCGGGCTGGGTCCGCACCTGCGATCCCTGGGCCGCATTTACGGTTCTGCTTCTGCGGACAATCAGCCGCACCTGCGAGCCTAACTAGACAACCCATTTTCGCATCTGCGAGCTTCCCATGCGCACCTGCGAGCTCGCAGGTGCGGTCAAACTTGCGCACCTGTGCTCCATCACCAACCCCACCAGTTCTGCATCTGCGCACTCCCCCCTCCCCCCCCCCCCGCGGCTCTCACACCTGCGGCTTCCCTTCCGCAGGTGCGAAACACCAGAACCAGCAAAGGTGCACCAGATTTTCCTAAGTCCAAATTTCATTCCATTAAACATCTGAAACACACCCGAGGCCCCCGGGACCTCAATCAAATATACCAAACAATCCTAAAACACCATACAAACTTAGTCGAACCTTAAAACCACATCAAACAACAACAAAATCTTGAATTGAGCACGGATTCAAGCCTAGGAATTTAGAATTTTCCAAATTCTACAAACGACACCGTACCGCATCAAATCTAGTACGAATGACCTCAAATTTTACACACAAGACACAAATGACACTACGAACCTACATCCACTTTTGGAATTCCGTTTCGAGCTAGATATCAAAATTTTCACTATCGGCCGGAATCGCCGAAAAACTAACTTTCGCCAATTCAAGCTTAAATCTAGTACAGACCTCCAAAATACATTCCGGACACGCTCCTAAGCTAAAAATCACTCAATGGAGCTAACAGAGTTGACGGAATTCCATTATGGATCGTCTTCATACAGTTCCGATTACGGTCCAATTTCTAAGGCTTAAACTCACAACTATGGACTAAGTATCCCAAAACTCCCCGAATTCCACAACTAATCACTCCAAAAAATCCCAAAAGCAGAAAAAAATGCGGGGAAGCAAATATTAGGGGATAGGGGTTTTAATTCTCAAAATGACCGGCCGGGTCGTTACATCCTCCCCTTCTTAAAACAATTATTTGTCCTCGAACGAGTATAAAGATATACCTGAAATAGTGAAAAGATGAGGGTATTGGCTATGCATATCCTGATCGGTCTCCCAAGTCGCCTCCTCAACCGGATGACCCCTCCACTGGACCTTTACTGAAGCAATATTCTTTGACCTGTGCTTTCTGACCTGCCAGTCCAAAATGGCTACTGGCTCCTCAACATAAGATAGATCCTTGTCCAACTAGACTGAGCTGAAATCCAATACATGAGTCAGATCACGGTGATACTTCCGGAGCATAGACACGTGGAATACCTGGTGAACTCCTACTAGGTTTGGAGGCAAGGCAAGCTCATAAGTAACCTCCCCAATATGCCGCAATATCTTAATAGGACCAATGAACCTCGGGCTCAGCTTGCCCTTCTTCCCGAACCTCATGACGCCCTTCATAGGTGATACCCGAAGCAAGACCCGCTCACCAACCATAAATTCCAAATCACGAACCTTCCGGTACGCATAACTCTTTTGTCTGGACTGGGCTGTGCGAAGTCTCTCCTGAATCACCTTCACCTTATCCAGGGCATCCTGGACCAAATCTGTACCCAACAATCGGGCCTCGCCCAGCTCAAACCATCCCACTGGGGACCAGCACCGCTTATCGTACAAAGCCTCATACGGTGCCATCTGGATGTTGGACTGATAACTGTTGTTGTAAGCAAACTTTGTAAGTGGCAAGTATTAGTCCCATGACGCTCCGAACTCCATCACACAGGCACAAAGCATATCCTTAAGAATCTGAATCGTGCTCTTGGACTCTCCGTCCATCTGAGGGTGAAAGTATCCTGGAGGCTGGAGTAGTAATAGAGATCTCCGGTGCTGGCCCTCCAACTGGAGCTGCTGGGGGATCCTCTAACGCAACTCTCGCAGGTTCTCGGGCTACACCGCGTGGTCGTCCTCTACCTCGACCCCGGCCTCTGGCGGCTCTGGTAGGGGGCTCGGGTGCCTGATCGTCGGTCCTCCCGGTACGGGTCCTCACCATCTGTGAGAAAGAATAGAATAGAGTTTTAGAACTTTTTTGATGTCAATAACTCGCACTATAAGGAAATCAAAAAAATATGATTGTTCTTAACAGTTACATAGCCTCCCAAAGATAAGTACGGACGTCTCCGCACCGATACACGAGACTCTAATAAACCGGCTTGTGACTCGCGACTCCTATGAACCTAGTGCTATGATACCAACTTGTCACGACCCAATTTAACCCTCCGAAAGGAGTCGTGATGGCACCTAGTCGGAATGTCACTAAGTCACAAGCTGCTATAATCTATATAGCTCTATACAAAAGTCTGAAGATAATAAGAAAAATCTCTAGGCGAGGGAGTAGAAGGGGACTTCGAGGATCTGCGGACGCAAGCAGAAGTACCTTGAAGTCTCCTAGAATCAGCAACATGTACTAACCCCGAGATTGATAGCTCGCACCTGGATCTGCACACGAAAACATGTGCAGGAAAAGGCATGACTAAACCACAATGCTACCCAGTAAGTGCCCAGCCTAACCTCGGTCGAGTAGTGACGATATCAGGTCAAGGCCCTACCAGAGTAAATATAATAAATTAAACAGTAAAAGATATAAGTAAAATTTACGGTAACATAGTTAAAAAAATTCTCGAAACTTTAATAGTTAAGGGAGCCCTCGGCTCAGAACAAGGTAAACACAATGGGAAAATCTCCCGGGATACCGTCCCGTAGTTTCGAATGAATATGCAGTACAGGGGGATCTCCTGAAATACGTCCGTAGTCCCAAAGCAAATATGTAGTGCTGGGGGATCTCCCGAAATACGTCTGTAGTCCCAATTTAAATATGCAGTGCCGGAGGATCTCCCGGAATACGTCAGTAGTCCCAAAATAAATATGCAAGACATGGGGATCTCCCGGAATAAGTCCGTAGTCCCAAAATAAATATGCAAGACAGGAAGATCTTCCGAAATACGTTCGTAGTCCCAATTTAAATATGCAGTGCTGGAGGATCTCCCGGAATACGTCCTATCATGCTCCGAACCTGGGGAGGCATGGCTGGCACCCGGTGCTGTGCTAGCCCGAGCGAACCACTGTGTAACTGATTTATTTTTCTTCTGTAAATATCATGGGACAACATGACCACAATTCATAATGTATAACTATAAGTGGGCGACAATGTATCACTGAACCATTTCTTAAAACATGAATACATATGGGCCGTCAAGGCCTCTGACATACTGTACAAAATGAACCTCTGTCTACAAAGCCTCTAAGATTATTTAACATCAAATGGGACAGGGTACCGCCCTACCCATAAGTCTTTAGCAAAAATCTGACACGATGACTCATAGACTCGGCTGCACTCAGAATGAGGTGGAGTCTTACCGATCCTTTGCTAAATGCCAATCTCGTCTACTATGAGGGCTCGTCAAACTGATTATCTATACATGCAGGCATGAATGCAGCATCCCCAACAAAAGGACGTAAGTACGAATAATGTACTGAGTATGTAAGGCAAAAATAAAATATAACAATAAGTCAACATTAATTAAAGAGATATAACAATTAACTTGAACCTCTATAAATGCTTACTTTTTATACTTATATATATATAATGCTTCTCTTCGAAACTATTTCTACTATCCATATCGTATGATGCATGACTGCCCAACTGATCAGTAGTAACTGCCCGACCGGTCGTAGCACGGTGGTAAATGCATGACTTCCCGACCGGCCGTAGCTCGGTGATAAATGTGTAACTGCCCAACCGGCCATAGATCGGTGGTAAATGCGTAACTGCCCAAGCGGCCGTAGCTCAGTGGTAAATGCATGACTGCCCGACCGGCCGTAGCTCGGTGGTAAATATGTAACTGTCCAACCGGCCGTAGCTAGGCGGTAAATAAATATGCATGCCTATCCAACCGGCGGTAAATAATGATACGTAACTGCCCAACCGGTGGTAATTTCTCGACCGGTCGTAGCACGGTGATAAATGCATGAAGATGCATGTACATGTATCACTATATTATAAACATTAACTTTTCTATCATATACCATACACAACTTCATTCAACATTTTAATCGTATTTATTACATAACATTAATTCTATTACTTATTACACGTCATTATCTACTATCACAATTAACCAAAATCAATTATCTAAAACTACACAACAAAACACATAATTTCATCAATATCATACAACCATAACACATTATAATTATACTATATACACAATCGTATATCTTTTATGTTAGTACCCCAAAAGTTGTCACGATAGCCATTGTTAACAGTGCAATTATCAGTCATGACAATATGTGGTAATTGTCTTACATTAAGTTGAATGAGTTTCATCATAATATTTATACAATCATATATATCACAACGTCAAACTACCTATAAAACTAAATAAAAATGCATTATAAACCTTTATTATGCATGAATCATTACTTCAAAATCAATCTACAACAATCTAACGATATATTATAATCAAATTGATATTTTATAACATTTTGTGTTGTAACAATATATACTATATTATAATTCATTATGTTATAGTTCATAATCAATTTTCAAGTGTAACTTGTCATAAATAACCGCAAACTATAATATTAATATATTTCTACAATCAATTATTGATCATAATATAGCTACTCTGCTATTAAATATCATGTAATAACACAATAGTGTAAGTCTAATATTATAAATAATCACGTTATATTTGTTCATCATATGCATATAATTACTGCATGTTTAGTTAAACTATAAAAACTATATTTATAAACAAATCCCAACACATATATTTGTAACACAAGTTCTCTGTCATATACCTCAATAGGGACTAGGGACATACGTAGATATGCTTGAATTTTACTTTACTCGAATGAATAACATAGGCATCCTTAACTGCTAAGAGTAGAATCACTTATGGAATAGCATTATATTTACGTATCGTTACTTGGATCGTGCCAAAAGAAAGAAGGGATAACCTCAACATACGTGAGTCGATTCTCTTGACAATCCTCTAACACACGTTAATTGCGACAAAACACGGAACAAATTATATGAAAAGCCTGAAGCAATAACGCTTCTTATGCAAAGACCATCTTGGCTGAACCTTTTCCTTAAGTAACTTATGAAATGAAAAGCTTGAATGAAGCTCTTTAGAACAAAAACGTTACCGATGTTATGGAAAGGTTTGTTGGAATGCTTTCATAAGATATTATAGTGTTATCCTCATTTTTGTTTAGGTGGCCTACGTAATTAATGCTTGGTGTTATCGACGGGTTGTGTAAAGTGGGAGAGGTTAACAAGGCAAGAAAGCTCATGGATGAAATGATTAGCAAAGGGGTGAAACCAAATGAATACACTTACAACACATTATTGGATGCTTATATGAAGAAGTCAGATTTTGTGGCTGTGAAAGGAATTTTGAGGCTAATGAAAACGGATGGTGTGAATCTTGACACCTTGCTCTTTTATTACTTAGTCATTAAAAGGAAAGGGGTTGCTTGCCACGTAATCCCCTTGTTGGGAAATTTAAACTTTATCCAATAATTAATTAGGTATAATTTCGCTATCCGGTAATTAACCAATTACCCGCATAATTAAGAATTGTCTCAAATTACTTAAAATACTGCTCACTTTTAACACACTTTATATAACTTGCTATCATGGTCATGTGGTACCATATAAAATAAATACATACACTATTATTTCATTAAAACATCCATGTAAATATATATATATTTTCTCAACTTTTAATTTTCCTAATCTCATATAAAAAGTAAAGTTTTCGTACGCTTAATTCTTAAAATGGTAAAAAGATAACCTTCTTTTCTTATGAGAAAATAATTTCTATCTTTACAATAAAGAAAATCTCATAAACTTTCTTATATTATGTGTATAATTTAAAACATATTCGAAAGTATTAATATTAATAACTATATAAAATCATATTTTTCAAACCATTTTTTCTTTACAAAAAAAAAAAGTTCCACTCAAAATACCATATCAAATATATATATAACGATATCAAGGTTGTTAAACTTACGGGGTGTAACATCCTTCCCTCCTTTAGAACATTCGTCCTCGAATGTTAACTATTACAGATTTACAAAATTTTTATTAGGGTCTCCTTTATAAACTAAACTAACACCCAAACTATATCTGAAGCCTCGACTATTCACAGCCTTTTGTACTTGAGTATCTCATATTGTCTTCACCTTTAACTTACTTACCTTTCAATCTCGCGTCGTATCTTCTCTCGCTATCATAACCTTCTTTTAACATAAGTAGAATTACATCTACACCTTGAAGCTCTATTGTGATACCTACACCTCTGGTGCATACAAAATCTAGCGAAAGCTTCATACTGATTTCGTACGACTCAGCTCTATGGCACGATTTGGAAACAAAAGAAGGGTAACATTTCCTAAATGCCCTATAGCCTCTCAATTATAAATGTGGCGCGCAACACATCCATAAGTGAGACTCTACTAGGCACGGCTTTGTAGACTCCCTAGGACACGATCCGCTCTGATACCACTTTGTCACGCCCCGAATCTGGGGAGGCGTGGCTGGCACACGGTGCCATGCTGGCCCAAGCAAACCACTGTGTAACTGATTTGTTTTTCTTCTATAACTATCATGGGCCAATATGGCCACAACTCATAATGTATAACTATAAGTGGGCAATACTGTATCACTGAACCATTTCTTAAAACATGAATACATATGGACCGTCAAGGCCTCTGATATACTGTACAAAATGAACCTCTGTCTACAAAGCCTCTAAGATTATTTGACATCAAATGGGACAGGATACCGTCCTACCCATAAGTCTTTAGCAAAACTCTGACACGATGACTCATAGACTCGACTGCACTCCGAATGAGGTGGAGTCTTACCGATCCTTTGCTGAATGCCAATCTCGTCTACTATGAGGGCTCGTTAAACTGATTATCTATACCTGCAGGCATGAATGCAGCGTCCCCAACAAAAGGACGTCAGTACGAATAATGTACTGAGTATGTAAGGCAAAACTGAAACATAACAATAAGTCAACATTAATTAAAGAGATATAAGAATTAACCTGAATCTCTGTAAATGCTTACTTGTTATACTTGTATATATAATGCTTCTCTTCGAGACTATTTCTACTATCCATATCGTATGATGCATGACTGCCCAACTAATCAGTGGTAACTGCCCGAACGGTCGTAGCACGGTGGTAAATGCATGACTGCCCGACCGGCCGTAGCTCGATGGTAAATGTGTAACTACCCAACCGGCCGTAGCTCGGTGATAAATGCGTAACTTCTCAGACGGCCGTAGCTCGATGGTAAATGCATGACTGCCCGACCGGCCGTAGCTCGGAGGTAAATATGTAACTGCCCAACCGGCTGTAGCTCAGTGGTAAATGAATATGCATGTCTGCCCAACCGGCGGTAAATAATGATACGTAACTGACCAACCGATGGTAACTGCCCGACCGGCCGTAGCACAGTGGTAAATGCATGAAGATGCATGTACATGTATCACTATATTATAAATATTAACTTCTCTATCATATACCATACACAACTTTATTCAATATTTTAATCGTATTTATTACATAACATTAATTCTATTACTTATTACACATCATTATCTACTGTCACAATTAATCAAAATCAATTATCTAAAACTACACCACAAAACACCTAATTTCATCAATATCATACAACCTTAACACATTATAATTATACTATATTAAATTATATACACAATCGTATATCTTTTATGTTAGTACCCCAAAAGTTGTCACGATAGCCATTGTTAACAGTGCAATTATCAGTTATGACAATATGTGGTAATTGTCTTACATTAAGTTGAATGAGTTTCATCATAATATTTATACAATCATATATATTACAACGTCAAACTACCTATAAAACTAAATAAAAATGCATTATAAACCTTTATTATGCATGAATCATTACTTCAAAATCAATCTACAACAATCTAACGATATATTATAATCAAATTGATATTTTATAATATTTTGTGTTGTAACAATATATACTATATTATAATTCATTATGTTATAGTTCATAATCAATTTTCAAGTGTAACTTGTCATAAGCAACCGCAAACTATAATATTAATATGTTTCTATAATCAATTATTGATCATAATATGGCTACTCTGCTATTAAATATCATGTAATAACACAATAGTGTAAGTCTAACATTATAAATAATCACGTTATATTTGTTCATTATATGCCTAGAATTACTGCATGTTTAGTTAATGTAACCACCCGACTTGTCATTTTAAGAAGTTACGCCTCATTCAGTGGCTTAAGGTCTCGAACAGTTTCACAATATGTATTATGACCCGAGGGTGTGGTCGAGTTTGATTTACTGAAGATTCGGAATTTAGTTAAAAGAGCAATTCTTATTTAGAAGCTTAAATGGAAAGAGTTGACCGGGGAGATTACTTTTGAGCAAACGACCCCGAAATAGAATTTTGAGGATGGAAATAGTTTCGTATGATGATTTCGGACTAAGGAGTATGTTCGGAGTTAGATTTGGAAGTCTGTAGGACAATTCGACGCATTTTGGCGAAAGTTGAAAAATAGAAGATTTTTGGAGAAACAAATCCTACCGGAGGGTGAATTTTTTATAACGAGGTCGGATTTTAATTCTGGAAATGGAAATAGATCCCTTACGTCAATTATGACTTGTGTGCAAAATTTGAAGTCATTCCGGATTGATTTGATATGTTTCGGCACAAAACATAGAAGTTAAGATATTTATAAGTTAAGAAATTTGGGAGTTTGGCCCTGGTCAATATTGGGTCAAGATGACCTCCTTGCAGTATTTTGAGTACGCGAACAGATCCGTAGCATATTTTATGATTGAAATTCATATATGGTTTGTGTCCGGGAGGTTTCGGATGAGTTTCGGGATGAGTTTTGAGCGAGTCCGGACATTTCAGCACTCTAATATTGTTCTGGCACTTTCGGGGACGCGGACCGCGCATTTTTGGGCGCTGAGGAAAAGGAGGACACGGACCGCAAAAATTGGGGCGCTGAGGCAAATTAGGGGCGCGGACAATAGCAGAATTACGCGGGTGCGCTCAAATTTTCGCGGACCGTGCAATTCTGTCAGCGGCCGCGCTCCAGGAAGTTCTGCAGTCCGTAGGTCCGACTTCGGAAGCCTATATCTTTTGATTCACAAGGAATTTTGAGATGATTCAAACATGAAAGTTGTATCCCTTCGTGTCTAAGTTTTAGAAAGGTAAAGAAGTCATTATTTGTACATCTGCAGGGAAAGTTATGGCCAAAAAACTAAAGCTTGGTAGTGCAGCCACCAAACTTTCGCGGACGCGGTGGGAATTCCGCGGACCGCGATGAGGCATTCGCGGGGGCGGTGGAAATGCACGGTCAGCATATTGAGAATCTGAGAGGTGCACTATATATCTGAGGTTTAGGTTATTATTTTATTTTTGGACTTTGGGAGCTCAGTTGGAGACGATGTTTCGTGGGTTTTTCAAGAAATTCATCGGGATAAGTGATTTTAACTTAAAATTGGTTAATATACATGAATATATCACTGATTTCATCATTTAGTTAGTACTTTGAGATGGAAATTTGAGGAAAAGTTGTAGAAGCTTCATAAACCACAAATTTAAGATTTGAAGGTTCATTTGACATCGGAATTTGATAATTTTAGTATGGTTGAACTCATATCGGAATGGATGATCAGATTTCATGAAAATTATGTCGGGTTCCAAGAGGCGAGCCCCGCGTTGACTTTTGTTGACTTTTGGAATAAAATTTTAAGTCGACGTATTATTATTCGGAATTGTTTCTGATAAATTTTAATGAAGTTATGAAATTAATTTGGATAGATTTGAGCGGTCCGGAGGTCAATTCAAGCAAGAACGCGATTTTGAAATATCGGCATAACTTCAAAAAGGTAAGTGTCTTGCTTAACCTCGAGTGGGAAAATTACCCCTTAGGCATTGAGTCTTATGTGTAATTTGTGTAATGGAAAATCAAGTACGCGGGATGACGAGTACGTACTTGGGTTATATGTGCAAATTACATTGGTTAAAATCCTTAGGCACGACTTATGTATTAAATGGAAAATTATTGGTACTTATTAAATCTTTTAATTGTCTTGCCTAAATTCAAGTCTTGTTGGTTTTGTTTCTATATGATGATTTGGTGGGATTGCCACTTCGATTCTTATGTGAATTTGTAATGACCCGGCCGGTCGTTTTGAGAATTTGAGCCCCGATCCCCTAATATCCGCTTTCCCCATATTTGTTTCTGCTTTTGGGATTTGCCGGAGTGTTTGGTTATGGAATTCGGGGAGTTTTGGGACACTTAGTCCCTAGTTGTAAGTTTAACCCTTAGAGATTGGACCACAGTCGGAACTATATGAATACGGATCCGGAATGGAATTTCGTCGACTTTGTTATCTCCGTTGAGTATTTTGAGCTTAGGAGTGTATCCGGAATGTGTTTCGGAGGTCTGTAGTAGATTTAGGCTTGAATTGACGAAAGTTAGATTTTCGACGATTTCGGTCGATGCTGGAATTTTTGATAGTGAGCTTGGAATGGATTTCCGGAAGCGGTTATAGGTTCGTAGTGTCATTTATGACATGTATGTAAAATTTGAGGTCATTCGGACTAGATTTGACGTATTTCAGCGTCGTTTGTAGAATTTGGAAAATTCTAAATTCTTAGGCTTGAATCCATGCTTAATTCATGATTTTGGTGATGTGGTTTGAAGGCTTGACTAAGTTCGTATGGTGTTATAAGATTGGTTGGTAGGTTTGGTTGAGGTCCCGGCGGCCTCGGGTGTGTTTCGAGTGCTTAACTGGTGTTTTCGCACTTGCGGTGGGGAGTCTGCAGGTGAGGCCCCGTAAGAGTGAGGCTGGTATCGAAGGTGCGCTTTTAGGCCGGAGAGTCAGTGGTCGCAGATACAACGAGTGAGCCGCATCTGCGCAAGGGCAGTCGCAGATGCAGAGGTGAGAAGGACCCAAGGTTCCGCAGAAGCAGACGATTGAGTGCACAAGCGCATCCGTAGTGCGGACTCAAGCGCGTAAGTGCGGACCTAGCCCGGATAAGTGACCTTCGTACCTGCGATGATTTTTCGGCAGGTGCATGACCGCAGATGCGGCCCCATAAGCGCAGGTGCGAAAATCGCTGGGTTGAAGAGGCAGCTTCGAGGGTTCACTCCTCATTTTTCACCAATTCGATTTAGAGCTCGGTGGGGACGATTTCTCGAGAGATTTTGAAGGAGAACTTTTGGGTAACTAATTCTAACTCTATTTTGATCATAATACATAAATCTATTATTGTTTTCCTCGTCAAATTAAGGAATTTGAGGGTAGAAGTTTGGAAATGGAGAAAAGGTTCCCAATTGAAAATCTGAGATTTGAATGGGAATTTGACGTCGGATTTAGATTATTTTTGTTCGAGTGAACTCGTGAGTGAATGGGTGTTCAAAATTTGTAATTTTTACCCGATTCCGAGACGTGGGCCCGGGGAGACTTTTTGGGCGTTTTTCCTAATTTCACGCTAGCTTCGAATTAATTAGATAAATTAGTTACTTGTAGTTATATTTACATAATGCAATTAATTTAAATAGATTCGGGCCATTTGGAGTCGGATACCCGTGGCAAGAACTGATATCGTGTTGATTTGAGCGGTTCGAGGTAAGTGGCTTGCCTAATCTTGTGTTGGGGACTTTTCCTTAGGATGTTTGATATTAATTGATGTGTAGGCGCCGTGAACGGGAGGTGACGAGTACGTACACAGGCTATTATTGCAAAAATCCCGTTTATCCTTTCTAAATCATAAACTGTTTTTCCTTATTAAATTGCACTGATACGTTTAATTGTTAAACTTTGATTAGAGAAGTATGCTTACGTGTTTTAACTTCCTAATTGACATTTTGTGCGCCATGCTTAGTTAAGTCCCTATTTTCCTTATCTGTGTCCAGTATAAACTGTATAACTCGATGTCATTCGTGCCATTTCATCTTGCGTTGCATATTTAAATTGGGACTACGGACGTATTCCGGGAGATCCCCCTGTACTGCATATTTACTTTGGGACTACGGACGTATTCCGGGAGATCCACCTGTACTGCATATTTACTTTAGGACTGCGGACGTATTTCGGGAGATCCTCCAGCACTGCATATTTACTTTGGGACTACGGACGTATTCCGGGAGATTCTCCAGCACTGCATATTTATATTGGGACTACGAATTTATTCCGGGAGATCCCCCTGTACTGCATATTCATTTGGAACTATGGGACGGTATCTCGGGAGATTTCCCACTGTGTTTACCTTGTTCTGAGTCGAGGGCTCCCTTAACTGTTAAATTTTTGAGAATTTCTTTAAATGTGTTACCGTAAATTTTACTTATATCTTTTACTGTTTAATTTATTATATTTACTCCGGTAGGGCCTTGACCTGACCTCGTCACTACTCGACCGAGGTTAGGCTTGTCGCTTACTGGGTACCATTGTGGTGTACTCATGCCCTTCCCTACACATGTTTTCATGTGCAGATCCAGGTGCGAGCTATCCGCCTCGGGGTTAGTGCGTGCTGCTGATTTTAAGAGACTTCAAGGTATTACTGCTTGTGTCTGCAGATCTTCGGAGTCTCCTTCTACTCCCTCGCCTAGAGACTTTCTTTATTATCTTCAGACTTTTGTATCGAGCTGCATAGATTATAGCAGCTTGTGACTTAGTGATATTCCGGGTCTTGGGAAATTATTTTATATATGCAGAGTGGTACTACTATTGGCTATTCACAATATGCTGTTTATCTTTAAAATATTGTGTTTTCTTTATATTTTTCGTAATATTAGGCTTACCTAGTCGTAAAGACTAGGTGCCATCACGACACCTTACGAAGGGCTAATTTGGGTCGTGACAAGTTGGTATCAGAGCACTAGATTCATAGGAGTCGCAAGTCACAAACCAGTTTATTAGAGTCTCGCGGATCGGTGCGGAGACATCCGTACTTATCTTCGGGAGGCTATGTAACTGTTAAGAACAATCATATTCCTTTGATTCCCTTGTCGTGCGAGTTATTGACATCAAAAAAATTTAAACTCTATTCTATTCTTTCTCACATATTATGAGGACCCATACCAGGAGGACCGACGATCAGGCACCCGAGCCCCCTGTGAGAGCTGAAAGAGGCCGGGGTCGGGGTAGAGGACGACCACGCGGTGCAGCCCGAGCACCTGCAAGAGCTGCGTTAGAGGAGCCCCCAGCAGCTCTAGCTGGAGGGCCAGCATCGGAGATCCCTATTACTACTTCAGCCCTCCAGGAGAGTTTAGCTCAGTTCATGAGCATGTTCAGCACTCTGGATCAGGCTGGACTATTTCTGATAGCTCCCGCTATATCTCAGGCCTGGGGAGGGGCATAGAATCCCGCACTCCTGACCAGAGGGTCTAGGTTGATCAGGCCCCAGAGTATATTCCTATGCCCCCAATGGCTCCGGTTCAGCATGAGACTAGGGTAGCTGCTTCTGAGGCAGAGCAGCTCAGACTTGAGAGGTACAAGAAGTACCACCCACCTACTTTCATCAGACTAGCTTTAGATGATGCTCTGGGTTTTCTTGAGGAGTGTCATCGTATTCTCCGCACTATGGGCATTGTGGAGACGAGTGGGGTTTCTTTCACCGCTTTCCAGCTGAGGGGAGCAGCATATCAGCTGTGGCATGCCTATGAGCTAAGTAGTCCGGACGAGGCAGCCTCACTCACTTGGACTCAGTTTTCAGAGATATTCTTGCGTGAGTATGTTCCTCAGAGCCTTAGAGATGCTTGGCGTATAGAGTTTGAGCAGTTGCGTCAGGGTGCTATGACTGTGTCGGAGTATGCAGTCCATTTCAGTGAGTTAGCTCGCCATTCACCGGCTCTAGTTTCTACAGTCAGAGAGGGTTCGTCGCTTCATTGAGGGACTCCACCCCAGTATTCGGACCAGTATGGCCAGGGATTGGAGATGGACATCACTTATCAATAGGCAGTGAGCATTACCAGGAGAGTAGAGGGCATGTTTTCCCGGGACAGAGAGGAGAGGGAGGCCAAGAGGTCTCGAGAGAGTGGTCATTATTCAGGAGCTCGTACACCAGCAGCACACTACGGTAGGGATTTTGAGAGTCGCCCTGTTCATTCAGCTCTTCCAGCATACAGCTGTGTTCCAGCGCCTCCTAGACCTCAGGATCCCTATTATGCACCGCTAGTATCCAACATGCCTCCTACTCGAGGTGCTATTACCGGCCAGTCCAGCAGGCCAGATCCGAGTCAGTCTCAGCCGTCGCGTCCTCCGAGAGGTTGTTTTGAGTGTGGTGACACTCGTCACCTGGTTAGAGATTGCCCTAGAGCCAGGAGGGGTGCACCTTCACAACCAGCTCTAGGTGGAGTTCAGGGAGGTCGAGGTCGCCCTAGAGGGGGAGGCCAGGCCAGGTACTATGCCCTTCCAGCCCATTCAGAGGTTGTTGCTTCAGATTCAGTCATCACAGGTATCGTCCCTATCTGTCATAGGGATGCATCAGTATTATTTAACCCGGGCTCTACGTATTCATATGTGTCTTCTTACTTTGCTTCACATTTGGGGATATCTCGGGATTCTTTGAGTTCCCCTATTTATGTATCTACTCCCGTGGGAGATTCTCTCATTGTGGACCACGTATATCGGTCGTGTTTGATTGCTCTTAATGGTTTTGAGACCAGAGCCGATTTGTTATTACTCAGTATGGTAGATTTTGATGTTATCTTAAGCATGGACTGGTTGTCACCCTATTATGCTATTCTTGATTGTCACGCTAAGACCGTGACGATGGCTATGCCAGGCGTGCCGAGATTATAGTGGAGAGGTACCTTAGAGTATACTTCCCGCAGGGTCATTTCATTTCTTAAGGCTCAGCAAATGGTTGAGAAGGGTTGTGATACGTATTTGGCCTATGTGAGAGATGTCAGTATTGATACCCCTACAGTGGAGTCAGTTCTAGTAGTGAGGGACTTTCCAGATGTGTTTCCAGCTGATCTTCCGGGCATGCTGCCCGACAGAGATATTGATTTTGGCATTGATTTGTTATCGGGCACTCAGCCCATCTTTATTTCTCCATATCGTATGGCTCCTCCTGAATTAAAGGAGTTAAAGGAGCAGTTACAGGAGTTGCTTGATAAGGGCTTCATTTGGCCCAGTGTGTAACCTTGGGGTGCTCCTGTCTTATTTGTGAAGAAGAAGGATGGTTCTATGCAGATGTGTATTGATTATCGCTAGTTGAACAAAATCACAGTGAAGAACATGTATCCATTGCCTCGTATTGATGACTTATTTGATTAGTTATAGGGTGCCAAAGTGTTTTCCAAGATTGACTTACGTTCAGGTTATCATCAGTTGAAGATTCAGGAGTAGGATATCCCGAAGACTGCTTTCAGGACCAGATATGGTCACTATGAGTTTCTTGTCATGTCATTTGGGTTGACCAATGCCCCAGCAGCCTTTACGCATTTGATGCACAGTGTGTTCCGACCTTATCTTGATTCCTTTGTCATTGTGTTTATTGACGACATCTTGGTATATTCCCGGTCTTAGGAAGATCATGAGCAGCACCTGAGGACCGTGCTTCAGACTTTGAGGGAGAAGAAATTGTATGCAAATTTTTCTAAGTGTGAATTCTGGCTTGATTCAGTGGCATTCTTGGGCCACATAGTGTCTTGTGATGGGATCAAGGTAGATCCGAAGAAGGTGGAGATAGTGCAGAGTTGGATAGACCATCATCAGCTACGGAGATCCGTAGTTTCCTTGGTTTGTCGGGGTATTACCGTCGCTTTGTGGGGGGGATTTTCATCCATTGCAGCACATATGACCAGGCTGACCCAGAAAGGTGCTCCGTTCAGGTGGACCGAGGAGTGTGAGGAGAGCTTTCAGAAGCTCAAGACAGCTTTGACTATAGCCCCAGTATTAGTATTGCCTATAGGTTCGGGGTCCTACACTGTCTATTGTGATGCCTCGAGGATTGGCCTTGGAACGGTATTGATGCAGGACAGTAGGGTGATTGCCAACGTTTCTAGACAATTAAAGGTGCATGAGAAGAATTATCCAGTTTATGATCTCGAGTTAGCAGTTATGGTTCACGCCTTGAAGATCTGGCGTCATTATTTGTACGGTGTTCCCTGTGAGATTTACACTGATCATCGGAGTTTGCAGCACTTGTCCGGGCAGAAGGACCTTAATTTGCGTCAGCGGAGGTGGTTGGAGCTACTTAAAGACTATGATATCACTATATTATACCACCCGGGGAAGGCCAATGTAGTGGCCGATGCCTTGAGTCGTCGGGCAGAGAGTTTGGGGAGTTTGGCATATCTTCCGGTAGCTGAGAGGCCCTTAGCCTTAGATGTTCAGGCCTTAGCTAGCCAGTTCGTGAGATTGAATATTTTAGAGCCTAGCAGGGTATTAGCTTGTGTGGTTGCTCGGTCTTCTCTTTATGACCGTATCAGGAAGCGCCAGTATGATGATCATCATCTTCTAGTTCTTCAAGACAGGGTTTGGCGAGGTGATGCTAGAGATGTGACTATTGGTGATGACGGTGTGATGAGGATGTTGGGCCGGATCTGTGTGCCCAATGTAGATGGGCTTCGGGAGTTGAATCTCGAGGAGGCCTACAGCTCGCGGTACTCCATTCATCCTGGTGCCGCGAAGATTTACCAAGATTGGAGACAGCACTACTGGTGGAGGAGGGATGAAGAAGGATATAATTGGGTTTGTGGCCAAGTGTCTCAACTGTCAACAGGTCAAATATGAGCACCAGAGGCCGGGTGGATTACTTCAGAGTTTAGAGATCCCAGAGTAGAAGTAGGAGCGGATCAACATGGACTTTGTAGTTGGACTTCCATGGACTTTGAGAAGGTTCAATGCTATTTGGGTGATCACAGATCGGCTAACCAAGTTAGCTCATTTTATTCCAGTGTTGGCCACTTATTCGTCTGAGAGGTTGGCTGAGATTTATATCAAAGAGATTGTCCGCCTTCATGGTATTCCAGTATCCATCATTTCAGACAGAGGTACACAGTTCACATCATGGTTTTGGAGAGTCGTACAACAGGAGTTGGGTACTAGGGTCGAGCTGAGCACATCCTTTCACCCTCAGACGGACAGGCAGTGCGAGTGCATAATTCAGATTCTTGAGGATATGCTCTGTGCCTATGTGATGGAGTTCAGAGGGTCATGGGACCAATACTTGCCACTTGCAGAGTTCACGTACAACAACAGTTACCAGTCTAGCATTCAGATGGCACCATATGAGGCTTTGTATGGTAGGCGGTGCCTGTCCCCAGTGGGATGGTTTGAGCTGGTCGAGGCCCGATTGTTGGGTACAGATTTAGTCCAGGATGCCCTAGATAAGGTGAAGGTGATTCAGGAGAGACTTCGCACAACCCTGTCCAGGCAGAAGAGTTATGCGGACCGTAAGGTTCGTGATTTGGCATTTATGGTTGGTGAGCGGGTCTTGCTTCGGGTATCGCCTATGAAGGGCATCATGAGGTTCGGGAAGAAGGGCAAGCTGAGCTCGAGGTTCATTGGTCCTTTTGAGATATTGCGGTGAGTTAGGGAGGTTGCTTATGAGCTTGCCTTGTCTCCCAGCCTAGCAGGAGTTCACCCGGTATTCCACGTGTCTATGCCCCGGAAGTATCACGGTGATCCGACTCATGTATTGGATTTCAGCTCAGTCCAGTTGGACAAGGATCTATCTTATGTTGAGGAGCCAGTAGCCATTTTGAACAGGCAGGTCAGAAAGCTCAGGTCAAAGAGTATTACTTCAGTAAAGGTCTAGTGGAGAGGTCAGCCAGTCGAAGAGATGACTTGGGAGACCGAGCAGGATATGCGCAGCCAGTACCCTCATCTTTTCACAGTTTCAGGTATGTCTTTATACTCGTTCGAGGACGAGCGATTGTTTTAAGAAGGGGAAGATGTAACGACCCGGTCGGTCATTTTGAGAATTTGAGCCCCGATCCCCTAATATATGCTTTCCCCATATTTGTTTCTGCTTTTGGGATTTGCCGGAGTGTTTGGTTATGGAATTCGGGGAGTTTTGGGACACTTAGTCCCTAGTTGTGAGTTTAAGCCTTAGAGATTGGACCATAGTCGGAACTGTGTGAATATAGATCCGGAATAGAATTCTGTCAACTCCGTTAGCTCCGTTGAGTGATTTTGAGCTTAGGAATGTGTCCGGAATGTGTTTCGGAGGTCTATAGTAGATTTAGGCTTGAATTGGCGAAAGTTAGATTTTCGGCGATTTCAGCCGATAGTGGAATTTTTGATATCAAGCTCGGAATGGATTTTCGGAAGTGGTTGTAGGTTCGTACTGTCATTTGGGACCTTTGTGTAAAATGTAAGGTCATTCGGACTAGATTTGACGTGTTTCGGCATCGTTTGTAGAATTTGGAAAATTCTAAATTCTTAGGCTTGAATCCGTGCTTAATTCATGATTTTGGTGATGTGGTTTGAAGGCTCGACTAAGTTTGTATGGTGTTATAAGATTAGCTGTTAGGTTTGGTTGAGGTCCCGGGGGTCTCGGGTGTGTTTCGGGTGCTTAACGGGTGAAAGTTTGGACTTAGAGGAATTTTTGAGTTGCTGGTTCTAGTGTTTTCGCACCTGCGGTGGGGAGTCCGTAGGTGCGGCCCCATAGAAAAGAGGCTGGTATTGCAGGTGCTCTTTTAGGCCGGGGAGTCAGTGGTCGCAGATGCGACGAGTGAGCTGCAAGAACGGAGCCGCATCTGCGGAAGGGCAGTTGCAGATGCGGAGGTGAGAAGGACCTAAGGTTCTGCAGAAGCGAACGATTTAGCGCAGAAGCGCATCCGTAGGTGCGGACTCAAGCGCGAAGGTGCGGACCCAGCCCGGATAAGTGACCTTCGCACCTGCGATGATTTTTCCGCAGGTGCGTGACCGCAAATGCGGCCCCGTGAGCGCAGGTGCGAAAATCGCTGGGTTGAAGAGGCAGCTTCGAGGGTTCACTCCTCATTTTTCACCAATTCGATTTAGAGCTCGGTGGGGGAAGATTTCTCGAGGGATTTTGAAGCAGAAATCTTGGGTAACTAATTCAAACTCTATTTTGATCATAATACATAAATCTATTATTGTTTTCCTCGTCTAATTAAGGAATTTGAGGGTAGAAGTTTGGAAATGGGGGAAAAGGTTCCCCAATTGAAAATCTGAGATTTGAATGGGAATTTGACGTCGGATTTAGATGATTTTTGTTCGAGTGATCTCGTGAGTGAATGGATGTTCAAAATTTTTATTTTTTACCCGATTCTGAGACGTGGGCCCGGGGAGACCTTTTGGGCGTTTTTCCTAATTTCACGCTTTAGCTTCGAATTAATTAGCTAAATTAGTTACTTGTAGTTATATTTACATTATGCAATTAATTTGTACATATTCAGGCCATTTAGAGTCGGATACCCGTGGCAAGAACGTGATATCGTGTTAATTTGAGCAGTTCGAGGTAAGTGGCTTACCTAATCTTGTGTTGGGGACTTTCCCTTAGGATGTTTGATATTAATTGATGTGTGGGCGCCGTGTACGTGAGGTGACGAGTACGTACACAGGCTATTATTGCAAAAATCCCGTTTATCCTTTCTAAATCATAAACTGTTTTTCCTTATTAAATTGCACTGATACGTTTAATTGTTAAACATTGATTAGAGAAGCATGCTTACGTATTTTAACTGCCTAATTGATATTTTGTACATCATGCTTAGTTAAGTCCCTATTTTCCTTATCTGTGTCCAGTATAAACTATATAACGTGATGCTATACCTGCCATTTTATCTTGCGTTGCACATTTAAATTGGGACTACAGGCGTATTCCGGAGACCCCCCTGTACTGCATATTTACTTTGGGACTACAGACGTATTCCAGGAGATCCCCTTGTACTGCATATTTACTTTGGGACTACGGACGTATTCCGGGAGATCCCCCAACACTGCATATTTACTTTGGAACTACGGATGTATTCCGGGAGATCCCCCAGCACTGCATATTTACTTTGGGACTACGAACGTATTTCGAAAGATCCCCCTGTACTGCATATTCATTTAGAACTACGGGACGGTATCCCGGGAGATTCCCCACTGTATTTACCTTGTTCTGAGCTGAGGGCTCCTTTAACTGTTAAATTTTTGAGAATTTCTTTAACTGTGTTACCGTAAATTTTACTTATATCTTTTACTGTTTAATTTATTATATTTACTCCGGTAGGGCCTTGACCTGACCTCGTCACTACTCGACCGAGGTTAGGTTTGTCGCTTACTGGGTACCATTGTGGTGTACTCATGCCCTTCCCTGCACATGTTTTCGTGTGCAGATCCAGGTGCGAGTTATCAGCCTCGGGGTTAGTGCGTGCTGCTGATTCTAGGAGACTTCAATGTACTACTGCTTGCGTTTGCAAATCTTCGGAGTCTCCTTCTACTCCCTCGCCTAGAGACTTTCTTTATTATCTTCAGACTTTTGTATAGAGCTACATAGATTATAGCAGCTTGTGACTTAGTGATATTCCAGGTCTTGGAAAAATATTTTATATATGCCGAGTGGTACTACTCTTGGCTATTCACAATATGTTGTTTATCTTTAAAATGTTGTGTTTTCTTTATATTTTTCGTAATATTAGGTTTACCTAGTCGTAAAGACTAGGTGCCATCACGACACCTTACGGAGGGCTAATTTGGGTCGTGATAGAATTATTATTTGTTGAGTTGTTCACTCCCGGATATATTTGTTAAAATTTTGTGCACACTATGGTCAAGCCATGGGCTCCTTATTATGAAAATTTATGTATTATTGAATTTTATGGCAAATTATAATATTTGAGCACTTGATGTGCAATCTGTAATAAATTGTAATAATTGAGCACTTAATGTGCAAATCTGTGATATGTTATAATATTTGAGCACTTGAGGTGCAATTTATGAGATGTGATATTGGCACGTTATATTGTTGGGAAGTTTGTTCGGGTGTTTGCATGAGGTTTCTGCCGTGCTATTATTATTATTGATTTATGCACATGTGGCGTGACAAGGCGGGCTATATATATATATATATATATATATATATATATATATATATATATATATATATATATGTGTGTGTGTGTGTGTGTGTGTGAGGGTTGCGCATGTGGCGAGACAAGGTGGGAACCTTATTATGCGCGTGTGGCGAGACAAGGCGGGCACTAACTTTATTATTGCACACGTGGCGAGACAAGGGGGATATGTTGGGGATTAATTTGTGATGGCCTAGGGGCATTGTTGTTGTTGCATATTTATTTTGGGACTACGAGGCGGTACTTCGGGAAATTCCCTGTTGAGCATTTACTTTGGGACTATGTTTGCACTTGCTCTTGGTTACTTTATTTTTTTTTCATGATATGTAAATTCTTATATTCTTCCGTGATGTATTATTTGATTTTATTATGTGTTTTGTATTCCTTGTTGTACTGTGTTGGTTCTGGCTCTTTGTACTAGACTCTAAGAATTTGTGTTTTACTGGTTTTATTTTTTTAGATTTGAGTTGTTTCGGAATAAAGAAATTATTATTATGTTTTATATTAAACAGTTTTACATCCAAATCAGTAGTTTATCTGATGCTTTAATTTAAGTGAAATGTTATTTCTTCATTCAAATGATTTCTAAAATAAATTCATTTCTTTGTTGATTTCTTACTCGATTTAAAAATTTTAAACTCACTTTAGTGGAAATAAATTGATCATGTGGATCTTATATACATTGATATTATTGGCACGTGAGTTGTCCGTGCAGTTATGATAGAAATATGGGCACGATGTGCCGTGAAAATATAAAAGTGGGCTGATACCTGTATGTTTATGATTTTGAAATAAGGTGTCACAAGGTGACTTTTATTTGAAAGATATTTATTTGAAAGATTTATATTGGAAAGACTTGATTAATTGGTTGTACTTATATTCATTATTTGTTGCGAAATATTTATGGTATTTTTGTCACCCTGCTGTGTATATCACTGGTTGATTATTGTTGCCATCATTGCTATTTGTTTTCTATTATTTTTTTTTGTATACTATATTGCACAGGTTATTAGACTAGTGAGTGTCTTGACTGTACCTCGTCACTACTCCATTGAGGTTAGTCTTGATACTTACTGGGCACTGTTGTGGTGTGCTCATTCTACACTTCTGCACAATGTTTTGTGCAGATCCAGGTATTTAGAAGTCAGTTGATCATTAGCTAGCTGTGCGGACTGTTGCTGTGGAGACTCAAGGTAAACCTGTTGCTGGGTTCGCAGGCTTCGGAGTCACCTTCTGATTTGTATTCATACTGTTTACCTTATTTCAAACAGTTGTATATAGAAAGGTTTAGCAGACTCTATAGAGCTTATGACTTGTACTATCGGTTTTGGGAATTTATAGAGATTTCTATTTAACTTGTTAGACGTTATTTAGAAAAATGTCGTTGTTTCAATTAATGTTAGGCTTACCTAGTCCCTAAGACTAGGTATCATCACGATACCAAACGGAGGGAAAACTGGGTCGTGACAAGTTGGTATCAGAGCTCTAGGTTCATAGATGCTACGAGGCATAAGCGAGTTTAGTAGAGTCTTGCGGATCGGTACGGAGACGTCTTTACTTATCTTCGAGAGGCTACGGAACTATTAGGACAACCTCACTTCTTTCATTCCATTATGGAGCTTATTGATCTCGGAGTTTGAACTTTTATCATTTGATTCTCTCAGAGGTGGTGAGAACATGAGGTGCAGTTATTGACGACGCTGCTCCCGGAGCAGGTATCGCTAGAGGCAGAGGTAGAGGCCAACGAGGAGTAAGTGTCGCAACCAGAGCACCTACCAGAGCAGCAGTTGAAGAGTCACCAGTAGTTGCAGTTGGGGAGCAGGTACCAGATGCGCTTGCTATTACCCCGGACTTCAGGAGACCTTTGCACAATTCCTGGGCATGTTTAGTACATTGACTCAGGCGGGGTTGATTCCGGTTGCCCTAGCTATTTTAAAGACCGGGGGAGGAACCCAAACTCCCGCCGCCCACACTCCAGAGCAACGAGTTCATGTTGGTCAGGTTCCAAGTGCCATGGCGACACAGCATGTGGTTCCAGTTCAGCCCGTGGTCAGGGCAGCAGCATCTGAGGAAGAGCAGCTTAGACTTGAAAGGTTCAAGAAATATGACCCTCCTACATTCAGTGGTTTAGCTTCAGAGAGTGCACATGGTTTTCTGGAGGAGTGCCACCGCATTCTCCGTACTATGGGTATTGTGGAGACTAGTGGGGTTGTTTTTACTACGTTCCATCTCAGGGGAGCGGCTTATCAGTGGTGGCGGGCATATGAATTAGGTAGCCCAGCCGAGTTAGCTTCACTTAAGTGGGTTCAGTTTTCAGAGATGTTCCTGAGAGAGTTTTGTACCTCAGTCCCTTCGAGATGCATGGCGCGCAGAGTTTGAGCGGCTGCACCAGGGCACTTTATCAGTGTTAGAGTGTGCCGTTAGATTCAGTGATTTGGCCAGACATGCATCTGTTTTGGTCGCCATAGTTATAGAGCGTGTCCGTAGATTCATTGAGAGACTCAGACATGTTATTCGGTTTAGCATGGCTCGAGTAGGGATCGCTCGCAGTGTAAAGGGTATGTGGGATCAGGAGAGAAAGGACAGGCGGGGCCATGAGAGAGAGTACAGGCGAGATCAGGAGAGAGAGGACAGAGAGGCGAGGAGGCTTCGTAGACCGGAGAGATCTACTGGTCCTTATTTTGGAGGCAGGGTACGACATGGTAGAGGTTTTGTAGGTCAGCCAGTTCAGTTTGCACTTCAGGCTTCGCACAATGTTTCAGGTGCTCATGGGTCTCAGAGTACCCGTACCGCACAGTTCCCACAGCCACGCCAGCAGATGCGTTGCTTTAAGTATGGTGACCCTAGTCACATTATAAGAGATTTTTCTAGACTTGGGAGGGGTGAATTTTATCAGAACACTCAGACTATGGGGCCCAGTGCAGCTACTACCCCACGTGCACAGCCAGTTAGGGGTGAAGGATAGACGGGTAGAGGGCACCAAGAGGTAGAGGCCTGACCCGTTGATATAATCATTATGTTTTAGCTGAGGCCGATACACCAGATGGTATCGTTACAGGTACGATCCCGAATTGTTATAAAAGAATATTTTCCCTTAATTTGATTCAGATCTGAATATTGAGGTGAGTCCTCCTATTATGCTCCGCTTATGGGTGAGCTTCGTAAATTTGTGACCCACTTATATGTTTATTCTTGTTGGGAGATTTGAAGGTGTGAGCCCGTGTCTGTCAGTTATTTTGGTACACTATTGAAGGGTATAAATCCAAAAGTAATTTTTATTATTCATTACAGTGAGTTTAATGTATTTCATAATAACTGACTCCAATTTTTATGAATTAGATGCCCTACTATTATGAGGGTACATTATATGTTATGAAAATTGCTTATGAAATATATTGAAAAGAAGAAAGAAAGGAAATTGAAAATTTTATTTGGCACAATGTGCAACATACTTGTAATTCGGAGTTGAGGACGAGATCCTCGCATTTTTACATGGTGTGAAATATTTAAACCGGGCTACAAGTCGCGGTGGAAGTTATATAAGGACGAGGTCCTTGTGGTGAAATATGTATAAGTTTAAAATTCACCCTTTGTGAAATTTAATTTGTACAATAATATTAATAGGGAGTCATGCCTGTTAGGCTTATTTGATAATTCTTGTATATTTTATGTTCATAATGAGCCATTTTTGTACTGTAAATATTGAGTTTTATCTTATGAGATGAGTGCCCAGGTGGCATTAAATGTGACTCATTAATCCGAGTAAGTAATCATGAGGTCTTCATCCCTCACATTCTGTTATCAGTATTGTGAAAATTCGAAATGAGGTGGTGGTTAATATAGGATTAATTGATGATGCCAGAATTAATTGTGAACGGTTTTTAAGACCAGAGATGTGGTAATGAGCATACATATGATGTGCTTCATATCCTAATATCATTGTGATAATGCAGTGATTGTAATGCTGAGATTGTGCTATTGATATATACATTGTGCTATTTTATTGGGTTGTGAATGTGTTGTTAGGAGTTATTTTGGTGTTATTCTGGCAGGTGGTTAGGCCTAATTACAGGGGAGACTCTGCCGAAATTTCTGAAAAGTTTGGGAGTTAGTAAAATTTGGAGGATTGGGATTTACAAAGGAAGAGATAAGTATGTTATGTGTTTGGGGGCGAATGATCCTAGGCGGGGAAGAATGTAACACCCCAGAGAAAGTTTTGAAGTACTTCAACACTATCAAGAAAAATTAATATGTGAGTAGGCACGAGTTGCTATAGCCAGTTAAGACTAATACAGTGCGTTGTTGTAAAAAAAATCAGGCCTTTTGAAAAATGTTGGACTATAAGATATTGATCTTGAAGTTTATCAAGATGGATAAAACAAAATCTCAAATGAGATGGTGTTGTCGATCTTATCTCAAATGCGGTAGCATGGACTCAACCGTGAGTATATGTGTAAAAGTAAAATTATCAATTTGGTAACCTCAGAATAATTATTAGAACGTTCGAGGACGAACGTTTGATTAAGAGGTGGAGAATGTAATGACCCGACTTATCGTTTTAAGAATTTAACGCCTCGTTTAGTGGCTTAAGGTCTCGAACAACTTCACAATATGTATTATGACCCGCGGGTGTGGTCGAGTTTGATTTACTGAAGATTCGGAATTTAGTTAAAAGAGTAATTCTTATTTAGAAGCTTAAATAGAAAGAGTTGACCGGAGAGATTACTTTTAAGCAAACGACCCCGAAATAGAATTTAGAGGATGGCAGTAGTTTCGTATGATGATTTCGGACTTAGGCGTATGTTCAGAGTTGGATTTGGAAGTCCGTAGGACAATTCGACGCATTTTGGCGAAAGTTGAAAAATAGAAGATTTTTGGAGAAAAAATCCTACCGAAGGGTGAATTTTTGATAACAAGGTCAGATTTCGATTCCGAAAATGGGAATAGCTCCCTTACATCAATTATGACTTGTGTGCAAAATTTGAAGTCATTCCGGATTTATTTGATACGTTTCGGCGCAAAACATAGAAGTTGAGAGATTTATAAGTTAAGAAATTTGGGAGTCTTGCCATGGTCAATATCGGGTCAAGACAACCTCTTTTCAGTATTTTGAGTACGCGAACAGGTTCGTAGTGTGTTTTATGATTGAAATTCATATATGGTTTGTGTCTGGGAGGTTCCAGATGAGTTTCAGGATGAGTTTTGAGCGAGTCCGGACATTTTGGCACTCTAAATATTGTTCTGGCACTTTCGGGGATGCGGACCATGCATTTTTTGGTGCTGAGGTGAAGGAGGAACGCGCCCCCCGAAAATTGGGGTGCTGAGGCGAAGGAGGGGCATGGACAGCAGCAGAATTTTGCGGTCACGCTCAAATTTTCGCGGACCGCGCAATTCTGTCCGCGACCTCGCTCCAGGAAGTTCTGTAGCCCGTATGTCCGACTTCGGAAGCCTATATCTTTTGATCCACAAGGAATTTTGAGATGATTAAAAAATAAAAGTTGTAGTCCCTTCGTGTCTAGTTTCTAGAAAGGCAATGAAGTCATCATTTGGACATCTGTAGAGAAAGTTATGGCCAAAATACTAAAGCTTGGCAGTGCAGCTACCAACCTTTCGCAGCCGCAGTGGGAATTCCGCGGACCGCAGTAAGGCATTCGCAGGGGCGGTGGAAATGCGCGGTCAGCGTATTGAGAATATGATAGGTGCACTATATATCCGAGGTTTAGGTTATTATTTTATTTTTGGACTTTGGGAGCTCGGTTGGAGATGATTTTTCATGGGTTTTTCAAGAAATTCATCAGGATAAGTGATTTTAACTCGGATTTGGTTAATATACATGAATATATCAGTGATTTCATTATTTAGTTAGTACTTTGAGATGAAAATTTGGGGAAAAGTTGTAGAAGCTTCATAAACCACAAATTTAAGATTTGAAGGTTCATTTGACATCGGAATTTGATAATGTTAGTATGGTTGAACTCGTATCGGAATGAATGATTAGATTTCGTGAAAATTATGTCGGATTCCGGGAGCGGACCCGCATTGACTTTTATTTACTTTTTGGAATAAAATTTTAAGTCGACGTATTATTATCCGAAATTATTTTCGATTAATTTTAATGAAGTTATGCAATTAATTTGGATAGATTTGAGCGGTCCGGAGGTCAATTCAAGAAAGAAGGCAATTTTGGAATATCGGCATAACTTTAAAAAAGTAAGTGTCTTGCTTAACCTCGAGTGGAGAAATTACCCCTTAGGCATTGAGTCTTATGTGCAATTTGTGTAATTGAAAATCAAGTACGCGAGGTGACGAGTACGTACTTGGGTTATATGTGTAAATTACATTGGTTAAAATCCTTAGGCACGACTTATGTATTAAATGGAAAATTATTGGTACTTATTAAATCTTTTAATTGTCTTGCCTAAATTCTAGTCTTGTTGGTTTTGTTTCTATATGATGATTTGGTGGGATTGCCACTTTGATTCTTATGTGAATTATTATTTGTTGAGTTATTCACTCCCGGATATATTTTGTTAAAATTTTGTGCACACTATGGTCGAGCCATGGGCTCCTTATTATGAAAATTTATGTATTATTGAATTTTATGGCAAATTATAATATTTGAGCACTCGATGTGCAATCTGTGATAAATTATAATAACTAAGCACTTAATGTGCAAATCTGTAATATGTTGTAATATTTGAGCACTTGAGGTGAAATTTATGAGATGTGATATTGGCACGTTATATTGTTGGGAAGTTTGTTCGGGTGTTTGCATGAGGTTTCTGCCGTGCTATTATTATTGATTTATGCACATGTGGCATGATAGGGCGGGCTCTATATATATATATATATATATATATATATATATATATATATATATATATATATATATATATATATATATGTGTGTGTGTGTGTGGGGGGGGGGGGGAGGTGTGTGTGTGAGGGGGAGTTGCGCATGTGGCGAGATAAGGTGGGAACCTTATTATACACGTGTGGCGAGACAAGGCGGGCACTTACTTTATTATTGCACACATGACGAGACAATGGGGGGCTATATCGGGGATTGATTTGTGATGGCCTGGGGGCATTGTTTGTTGTTGCATATTTATTTTGGGATTATGAGGCGGTACCTCGGGAGATCCCCTGTTGAGCATTTACTTTGGGACTATGTTTGCACTTGCCCTTGGTTACTTTGTTTATTTTTCATGATATGTAAATTCTTGTGTTCTTCCGTGATGTATTATTTGATTTTATTATGTATTTTGTATTCCTTATTGTACTGTGTTGATTCTGGCTCTTTGTACTAGACTCTAAGAATTTGTGTTTTACCGGGTTTTTTTTCGAGATTTGAGTTGTTTCGAAATAAAGAAATTATTATTGTGTTTTAAATTAAACAGTTTTACATCCAAATCAGTAGTTTATCTGATGCTTTAATTTAAGTGAAATGTTATTTCTTCATCCAAATGATTTCTAAACTAAATTCATTTTTTGTTGATTTCTTACTCGATTTACAAATTTTAAACTCACTTTAGTGGAAATAAATTGATCATGTGGATCTTATATACATTGATATTATTGGCACGTGAGTTGTCCGTACAATTATGATAGAAATATGGGCACGAGGTACCGTGGAAATATGAAAGTGGACTAAGATCCGTATGTTTATGATTTTGAAATACGGTGTCACAAGGTGACTTTTATTTGAAAGATATTTATTTGAAAGATTTATATTGGAAAGACTTGATTAATTGGTTGTACTTGTATTCATTATTTGTTGCGAAATATTTTGTGGTGTTATGTCACCCTGCTGTGTATATCACTTGTTGATTATTGTTGCCATCATTTCTATTTGTTTCCTAATTTTTTTTGTATACTATATTGCACAAGTTTTTAGACTAGTGACTGTCTTGATTGTACCTCGTCACTACTCCACTGAGGTTAGTCTTGATACTTATTGGGCACCGCTGTGGTGTGCTTATTCTACACTTCTGCACATTTTTTTGTGCAGATCCAGTATTTCGAAGTCAGTTGATCATTAGCTAGTTGTGTGGACTATCGCACCTTCTGATTGTATTCATATTGTTTACCTTATTTCAAACAGTTGTATATAGAAAATTAGCAGACTCTATAGAATTTATGACTTGTACTACGGTTTTGGGAATTTTAAGAGATTTCTATTTAACTTGTTAAATGTTATTTAGAAAAATATCGTTGTATCAATTAATATTAGGCTTACCTAGTCCCTAAGACTAGGTACCATCACGATACCAAACTGAGGAAAAACTGGGTCGTGATAGTTAAACTATAAAAACTATATTTATAAACAAATCCCAACACATATATTTGTAACACAAGTTCTCTGTCATATACCTCAATAGGGACTAGGGGCATACGTAGACATGCTTGAATTTCACTTTACTCGAATGAATAACATATGCATTCTTAACTGCTAAGAGTAGAATCACTTATGGAATAGCATTACATTTACGTATCGTTACTTGGATCGTGCCAAAAGAAAGAAGGGATAACCTCAACATACGTGAGTCGATTCTCTTGACAATCCTCTAACACACGTTAATTGCGACAAAATACGGAACAAGTTATATGAAAAGCCTGAAGCAATAACGCTTCTTATGCAAAGACCATCTTGGCTGAACCTTTTCCTTAAGTAACTTATGAAATGAAAAGCTTGAATGAAGCTCTTTAGAACAAAAACATTACTGATGTTATGGAAAGGTTTGTTGGAACGCTTTCATAAGATATTATAGTGTTATCCTCATTTTTGTTTAGGTGGCCTACGTAATTATTGCTTGGTGTTATCGACGGGTTGTGTAAAGTGGGAGAGGTTAACAAGGCAAGAAAGCTCATGGATGAAATGATTAGCAAAGGGGTGAAACCAAATGAATACACTTACAACACATTATTGGATGCTTATATGAAGAAGTCAGATTTTGTGGCTGTGAAAGGAATTTTGAGGCTAATGAAAAAGGATGGTGTGAATCTTGACACCTTGCTCTTTTATTACTTAGTCATTAAAAGGAAAGGGGCTGCTTGCCACGTAATCCCCTTGTTGGGGAATTTAAACTTTATCCAATAATCAATTAGGTAGTATCTCGCTACCCGGTAATTAACTAATTATCTGCATAGTTAAGAATTATCTCAAATTACTTAAAATTCTATTCACTTTTAATACACTTTATATAACTTGCTATCATGGTCATGTGGTACCATATAAAATAAATACATACACTATTATTTCATTAAAACATCCATATAAAATATATATATATTCTCAACTTCTAATTTTTCTAATCTCATATAAAAAGTAAAATTTTCGTACGCTTAAATCTTAAAATGGTAAAAAGATAACCTTCTTTTCTTGTGAGAAAATAATTTCTATCTTTATAATAAAGAAAATCTCATAAACTTTCTTATATTATGTGTATAATTTAAAATATATTCGAAAGTATTAATATTAATAACTATATAAAATCAAATTTTCAAACCATTTTTTCTTTACAAAAAAAAAGTTCCACTCAAAATACCATATCAAATATATATATAACGATATCAAGGTTGTTAAACTTACGGGGTGTAACACGTCCGTGGTCCCAAAATAAATATGCAAGACAGGGGGATCTCCCGGAATACGTCTGTAGTCCCAATTTAAATATGCAATGCAAGATAAAATGACAGGTATGACATTGAATTATACAGTTTACACAAATCACAGATAAGGAGAATAGGGATTTAACTAAGCATGGCGCATAGAACAAGGTAAACACAATAGGAAAATCTCCTCGGGATACCGTCCCGTAGTTTCGAATAAATATACAGTACAGGGGAATCTCCCGAAATATGTTTGTAGTCCCAAAGTAAATATGCAGTGCAGGGAGATCTCCCGGAATACGTCCGTAGTCCCAAAATAAATATGCAAGACATGGGGATCTCCCGGAATACATCCGTAGTCCCAATTTAAATATGCAATGCTGGGGGATCTCCCGGAATACGTCCGTAGTCCCAAAATAAATATGCAGTACAAGGGGGATCTCTTGAAATACGTCCGTAATCCCAAAAAAATATGCAGTGCTGGGGGATCTCCCGAAATATGTAACGGCCCGACCTGTCGTTTTGGGAGTTATAGCCCTATTTTTTTCCATTTCTGCTTCCTTTATGCTCTTAAAGTTATATTATGATATAGCAGATTAGTTGGTTCGGGACCGGAGTGGTTTCGGAGTAGAATGAGGCACTTAGTCTCTTATGTAGAACCTTAAGTTGGAAAAGTCAACCGGATACGGACCTATATGTAAACGATCTCGGATTCGAATTCTGATAATTCCAATAGCTCTGTATGGTGATTTTGAGCTTAGGAGCGTGTCCAAAATATTATTTTGAAGTCCGTAGAGGAATTAGGCTTGAAATGCCGAAAGTTTAATTTTTGAGAAGTTTGACCGGGGGGTTGACTTTTTGATATCGGGGTCGGAATTCGATTTTGAAAATTAAAATACCTCTGTTATTTTATTTATGACTTGTGTGCAAAATTTGAGGTCAATCGGACGTGATTTGATAGGTTCTGGAGTCGTTTGTAGAAATTAGAAATTTCAAAGTTCATTAGGCTTGAATTGGGGTGTAATTCATGATTTTAGCGTTGTTTGAGGTGATTTGAGGGACTAAGTCCGTATGATATTTTAGGACTTGTTAGTATATTTGGTCGAGGTCCCGAGGGTCTCGGGTGAGTTTTGGATGGTTAACGGATCAAAAATTTGGACTTGAATAGCTGCTGGAATTTTCTGATAATATTTTCCTTCTACGCTATCGCGTGAATGCATTTGCGATCACGTAGGCTTAGTTGGTCAGTGAGGATTTTCGTTCCACGCGATCGCGTGGGGATATCTGCAATCGCGTAGGGTTAATGTGATGCAGTGGCAATTTGTGCTTCGCGATCGCGTGAAGCGTGATGCGATCGCGTAGCTATGAAATTTTGTGACTCGCGAACGTGTGACGAAGGTCACGTTCACGTAGAGTAAGTGGAGTAGAGTAGAAGTCACGCGTTTTGTTCTTCGCGATCGCGTGGACTAGTCCGCGATCGCGTATGTCTGTGATATTGAAACTATATGATACTTATATATTTTAGAAAGAGTTTCTATAAATTGGGCTGAATGCCATGTTTGGGCCTTGCGCCAGTGCTGTTTGGACCCTTAGGGGCTGTTTCTTACTATCCTCTCATTGTTTTCGATTGAAAATCTATACTCAATCATGTTTATACTTATTTACCGCATAACTCAATTTTATGACTCTACTTGGATGCATATAAATGTTTTGGGCCGAATGTCCTATTTTACTGAAATGCTCGAGTAGCTTGAGAGGTTTATGACTGAGTGAGGCCGAGGGTCTGATTTGTGAGGATGAGTGTGGATCGGGGCTGCCCACCTACAGCATACTTTATTATTATAGCACGTGAGTTATCCGTGCAGATTATAGCGCTTGGGCTGAAGGAGCCCCTCCGGAGTCTGTACATACCCCCAGTGAGCGTAGGTATCTACTGAGTGCGAGTACCGAGTGTTGAGCGACTGGGAGGCATGAGTGATTGTGAGGTATGCCCAAGTGGCAAGAGTGATTATGAGGTATGCCCGAGTGGCAAGAGTGATTATGAGGTATACTCGAGTGGCACGAGTGACTGTGAGGTTTGCCAGATGGGCTGTTTATGATTTCATCATTTTTGCTCACCTTTGCATTTTTTCTCTGTTTGAAAACTGTTAAAAAATATCTTTAAATGATTTTTACTGGAACTGGGTTTAAACGAGATATTTTGATTCAAATCCTGATTTTAAAAGCATGTGATATTTTACTGAGATTTCCTGATATAAACATTATATGCTTTATTGCTCGTCATTACTGCTCAGTCTTTATTTATTATTGTTATTTACTGAGTTGGCATACTCACGTTACTCCATGCACCTTGTGTGCAGATTCAGGTGTAGCTAGACACGGTAGCGGTTGTTGATTATTTTGGTTGCAGATTTTCTCGGGGATAACAAGGTAGCTGCTTGGCGACTGCAGCCCCTGCTCTTCTCCCTCTTATCTTCCTCTAGTTGTATTTATCTATTTTCCAGACTGAATTAGCCGTGATATTGTTAGACAGATTGTAGTAGATGTTCATGACTAGTGACACCCTGATGTCGGGCTTTAATTTGAACTCCTTTGCGAAGGTTTTTATGTTAAATAGCACTAAAATTATCTTTGAAATAAAAATATCGGTTATTTTTGGAAATGAGTCGGCTTGCCTAGTTCCACGATAGGCGTCATCACGACAGGAGTTTGTTTGGGTCGTGACAGAATACGTCTATAGTCCTAAAATAAATATGCAAGACAGAGGGATCTCCCGGAATACGTCTGTAGTCCAAATTTAACTATGCAGTGCTGGGGGATCTCCCGGAATACGTCCGTAGTCCCAAAATAAATATACAAGATATGGAGATCTCCCGGAATACGTGTAGTCCCAATTTAAATATGCAATGCAAGATAAAATGACAGGTATGGCATTGAATTATACAGTTTAAGCTAAGCAATTAAACATATTGGTGTAATTTAATAAGAAAAATAATTTATGATTTAAAAAGGATAAACGGGATTTTTGCAATAACATCCTATGTACGTACTCGTCACCTCACGTACACGGCGCCCACACATCAATAATATCAAAATATCCTAAGGGAAAAGTCCCCAACATAATGTTAGGCAAGCCACTTACCTCGAACCGCTCAAATCAACTCGATATCATGTTCTTGCCACGAGTATCCGACTCCAAATGGCTCGAATCTATTCAAATTAATTGCATAATATAAATATAACTACAAGTAACTAATTTAACTAATTAATTCGAAGCTAAAGCATGAAATTAGGAAAAATGCCTGAAACGTCTCCCCGAGCTCACGTCTCGGAATCGAGTAAAAATTATAAATTATGAACACCTATTCACTCACGAGTTCACTCGTCCAAAAATTATCCAATTCCGACACCTATAACTCGATCAAAACCTAAAAATTCAATTGGGGAACTTTCCCCCAAATTCCCACTCTTTCAATTAAATCCCTTGATTAAATGAGGAAAATTACTATAGATTAATGAAATATACATGAATTAAAGTTAAGAATTGTTACCTACTGATTTCCTCTTCAAAACCCTTGCAAAATCAACTTCTCCCGAGCTAAAATTCGAATTGGTGAAAAAATGAGGAATGAACCCTCGAATCTTCCTCTTCAACCCAGCGATTTTCGCACCTGCGGTCACGCACCTACGGACAAACCTATCGTAGCTGCGAAGTCCACTTACTTGGGATGGGTCCGTACCTGCGACCCCTGGGCAGCATCTGCGCTTCCACTTCTGTGGACTACCAACCGCACCTGCGAGCCCGGCTTGACAACCCATTTTCGCATCTGCGAGCTTCCCATGCTCGCAGGTGCGGTCAAACTTGTGCACCTGTGCTCCATCACCAGCCCCACCAGTTCTGCATTTGCGCACTCCCCCCTCCCCCCTCCGCCCACACCCGCGACTCTCGCACCTGCGACCTCTCTTCCGCAAGTGCGAAACACCAGAACCAGCAAAGGCACCAGATTTTCCTAAGTCCAAATTTTATTCCGTTAAGCATCTGAAATAATCCCGAGGCCCCCGGGACCTCAACCAAACATACCAACCAATCCTAAAAAACCATATGAACTTAGTCGAGCCTTCAAACCACATCGAACAATACCAAAATCTTGAATTAAGCACGGATTCAAGCCTAAGAATTTAGAATTTTTCAAATTCTACAAACGACGTCGAACCACATCAAATCTAGTCTGAATGACCTCAAATTTTACACACATATCACAAATGACACTACGAACCTATAACCACTTTCGGAATTCCATTCCGAGCTCGATATCAAAATTTCCACTATCGGCCGGAATCGCCGATAAACTAACTTTCGCTAATTCAAGCTTAAATCTACTACAGTCCTTTAAAATACATTCCGAACGCGCTCCTAAGCTCAAAATCACTCAACGGAGCTAACGGAGTCGACAGAATTCTATTCTGGATCCGTCTTCATACACTTCCGACTACGGTCCAATTTCTAAGTCTTAAACTCACAACTAGAGACTAAGTATCTCAAAACTCTCCGAATTCCATAACCAATCACTCCGGCAAATCCCAAAAGTATAAACAAATGTGGGGAAGTAGATATTAGGGAATCAGGGCTCTAATTCTCAAAACGACCGGCCAGGTCATTACAATATGTCATTAAAAAAATACACTTCAAATAGTCTTGTGTAGAATAGTTCTTTAATCAGAAATTTCTTATAATCAATAATTAATAAAAGTTGAGAAGTTATGATTTTAAATACAAATTAAGCTATATTTTTAATAAATAGTAGACAGTGCTTGCATAAGAGATGCACTTCATTATAGTTGCCACGCATCTCCTCGTTTATATTCTTTTTTCTAAAGAACAAATAGTAACCATTTATATTAACCACAATGCATTTCTTTTTGGCATGATTGCAGTGGAGGTAAGTAGCATTTCTTTGCAATTTTATCTAAGTTCATTTGAATCTAGAAATGATAATAATTTTACTCAGAATGACTCGCCAGTGACTGTGTCCCTATAACCACCAAAAATGGTAGGCTCGAGGGGGAGTCCTTATGCACTCTGCCTATTATCCCATCGGTAGAGGGCAAAGTTGTAGATTCAAGTCCACTATACCATGAGGGTCGGGTGTGAGTCCCGATGCATCATGATGATAAGAGTTAGGTTCGAGTTCTAACTCATTATGGCCTAAGATGCCTTTATATGGGTAAAACATTTGGTTTGAGTCCTAATGCACCATATTGATAATAATAATAATAATAATAATAATAATAATAATAATAATAATAATAATAATAATAATAATAATAATAATAATAATAATAATAATAATAATAATAATAATAATAATAATAAATAAAGAAAGAAATAAAAATAATGTATTTTTTATGAAAAAGCATGAAACTTGTTCCACTTGATTTGCTCCATTCTTGAAATGATTGTGATAGCAGTGCATGATAAGTCTAAATAAAGACAAGTGGTTGACAAATGAATGTGGGCGTGCGAAAAATCAAAATAATAATAGTTATCATTATGGTAATTATAAAAAGGGAGAACAAAGCAATGTTTACCATCAAAGTGGTATGAAAAAAATAATAAAGTGCATCGCTATGATTATACTTCATTCTTTGAAGAGAATGTGACTTGTGATAAACATTGAGAATGCAGACTTATTCCTGAAAGTGAATGTGAAAATATATATGTGATAAAGATTATGCATAATAATGTACTTATGCATGGTTGGATAAATACAACAACTCACCTCTAAGGGAGGTTTGAGACAAATAAAGATAATGAATATTATTGTGTAGTTACATGAATATATCATTGGTCGCATACATGTGATACGCAAAAAAATATATTTTGTCATGCCTTATGAAAGTTATTAAAAATAAAATTAAAGCAAGAAATTATTAAGCTTATGGTGATTTTGAACATGACAATTATTATGATATGATTCTCTTTGTGGAGGAGACATTCATTAAATGGATGGTGTGACGAAAGATCGTGTAGTACAAAAGCAGTTAAGAGCTCTAAAAGAACTAATTTGTTACTACCCGGATGAATAAAATTATTCATGACATTAATATTGTAGTAAATCTCAAAAGAAACATTTTGATTTACAAATATATAAACCAAAGTGGTTGGCATATTGAGACTATAAATGAAAAGAAGATTGAATATCTTTATATTACTATAATCATACCGGGAAAAATATGAAAGATTACCTGACTTTTCTTCTATTTGTATTACACAAGTGTATGCATCATGATACAATCACATGTCACAAGTAAACTAGAGCTTTACCGTAATAAATATTAGTTGGCATGACCGGTTGGCCATCCCGGTTCAATTATGATGCGAAAAATTAATTGAGAATTACATTGACATATATTGAAAAAATAGAAGATTCTTCAAGAATTCTCTTGTTCTACTTATTCTCATGATATACCAGTTAAGGTCGGGATTGAATCCCTTGATTTCTGGAGAAAATAAAAGGTGATAAATATATGGGCTCAGTCACCTGCCATGTAGACCTTTTATTATTATATGATTTTAATAGATGCATCTATTCTATGGTCACATGTACATTTGTTCAACTTGCAGATTGACTTTTGCAAGGTTACTTGCTCAAATTATTAGAGCAAAGTTCCAGAATATAAATTATGATAATTTATCTTGATAATACTGGTTTAAATCCAAGTTGGTTTAGTAGAAATTGTATGCCTCCAATTATATCTAAATCATTAGTTATGTGAACAAAACTCCCAAAACGAAATTTGGTATGAGATGTATTATTTAATATACAGCAGCACTTGTACGCATCTAGCCAAGTTATGAAAAGTTCTCCCTATCACAATCGGTTTAGGGTCAGGAACCAAATAATTTCTATCTAGAAATATGGATGTGCTATATGATTTAATTATGCCACCACAATGCACAAAGATGGGTTCCCAAAGAAGGTTAGAAAATGTATTGGTGATCCCAACATTAGGAAGACAAAATGGGCAGCTGAGAAATTGATACGCGGAATGAATTATTATGAATACATATAGATCCTCGTACAAGAAAATATAAACTTGAATTTCAAGTGAAAATTCATTCGCAAATTATTGTCAGACGCATTTGCTGACCCAAAGCTAAATGTTATATTTCAGCTGCTAATGCTCCAAATAGAATAACGTCCCTGATGGGCAGATTTTATGGCACACATAAAGCATAATAGACTAATCGGTTCCAAAGATAAAACTCCTTGAAGAAGGAGATGAGCAAATGTTCAAGATGGTCATAATAAGGAGGCAAGTGCTCTAGAAGAGTACCACGACATAATACTTCATAAGACCTCATGGGAGAGGCTCAGGTACCTGAAAATAATGAGATAAAGAGATCTCAATAAGTTATGTCTTTATTGAGTAATTATGGAACCGATATAAAATGATCGTCGACGATGTTGTTAATATAATATAACGCTCAATATTATTAATATTAACGAGGATCTTGAGCTCAAATCTGTCATGGAATGTAGACAGATAGATGATTGGCCAAAATAAAATAAAATAAAATACGCAATCAAGATTTATTTCACTTGAAAAATGAAAAGTTAGACGGATAGTCCCAACACCTGAAAGTATAAAGCCAGTGGAGGTATAAATGTGTTCTTGTGCGAAAAAAGTCAAGTCGATAGACATAAAGATGACTTGTGTCACAAGAAGATTTGTAAATATCCTAGCATTGATTATATAGAGACATGTTCTCCTGTGGTGGATGTAGTAATTTCAGGTTTTAATCTGGCAATACATGAAAAACTTGATATGTGTATAATGGAAATCATTGAAGGATTTAAATTGTTCTGAAGCATATTAAGGTTTCCAAGAAATTTATTAAATAAAGCTTCAAAAATCCTTATATGAATTGAAACAATCAGGGACCAAGTGGTATAATCACCTGAGTGAGTACCTGTTGAAAGAAGGGTACAACAATGATTCAATTTGTCTTTGTGTCTTTATAAAAAGATTTGGATCTGAATTTGTTATAATCGTCATGTATGTTGATGATTTAAATATCATTGGAACTCCTAGGGAGCTTCCTAAAGTAGTAGACTGTTTAAGAAAGAATTTGAAATGAGAGATCTTGAAAAGACAAAATTTTATCTTGGTCTACAAATTGAGTATATGAAAGATGGAATTTTTGTCCATCAATCAGCATACACTGAAAAGATTTTGAATATTCTATATGGATAAAGCACATCCATTGAGTACCCCGATAGTTGTGAGATCACTCGATATAAATAAAGATCCATTCCGACCTTATGAAAATAGTGAAGAGCTTCTTGGTCCTAAAGTACCATATCGTAGTGCAATTGGTGCACTAATGTATCTTGCTAACACTAAGGCCTGACATAACTTTTTTAGTTAATGTCTTAGCAAGATATAGCTTTTCTCCTACAAGGAGACACTGAAATAGAATCAAACATATATTGCGGTATCTAAAAGGGACTACCGATATGGGCTTATTTTATGGTGTCTACATGTGGAGGCACTGCCATATCTTGGCGATCGACTAAGCAGTCAATCGTGGCTACATCATCTAATCATACTGAGATAATTTCTATTCATGAAGCAAGTCAAGAATGTGTATGGTTGAGGTCTATAATACATCTTATTTGAGACAAATGTGGTTTAATGTGTGATAAACTACCCACAATTTTATATGAAGACAATGAAACATGCATAGCCCAATTGAAGGGGGAATTCATAAAAGGAGATAGGACAAGGCACATTTCACCAAAGTTATTTTTCACACATGATCTTCAAGAGAATGGTGATATCAATATACAACAGATTCATTCAAGTAATAATATGGCTGATTTGTTCACCAAATCTCTACCGACGTCAACCTTCAAGAAACTAGTGTACAAGATTGGGATGTGAATGCTCAGGGATGTGAATTGATGCTCTCATCATGGGGAGTTAATACGTGTTGTACTCTTTTTCCCTTACAAGGTTTTGTCCCACAGGATTTTTCTTGCAAGGTTTTTAACGAGGAAACCAAAAGGCGTATTTCTAAACATATGTACTCTTTTTCCTTCACTGGATTTGTTTTCCCATAGAGTTTTTTCCTAATAAGGTTTTAACGAGGCACATTATCTATGGACATCCAAAGGGGAGTGTTATAAGAAAAATTAAATTATGGTGGATGTCTACTCTTCTCCATTATCTCCATAACTTCCAATACTCTAATAATTATGGGGTTATGATTGTAACTCCATAACCTCATCTATGATCTTCCTCTCAAATGCTTAATGACATGTTCAATGACATATTTTGCAATAGTGATTCTTCACTTTTCATGCATATATAAAGGCCTTGTAAAAGATATGAATAGATATACACAATTGAAGAGGAAAATCTCTTCCTTCTCTCTATCTCCACTTCTTGTTCATATTTTACTAAATTATTTTTATTTCATAACAATATTTCTTGTTCATGTTTTACTAAATTGCATTTATTTCATAACAAAATTTGAATTCCCAATTTTATTTTAGAAACAGAAGAAAGTAACTAAGTGTCACGACCCAAAAATCCCACCTGCCTTGATAACGCCTATCTCACTACTAGGCAAGCCAACAATCTCAACAAACCACCATATTTTTTAAATGCGAAAAATATAATAATTAAATTCAGCGAAAGAAACTCACAATTTCAAATATAACACTCCCAAAACCCGGTGTCACTGAGTACATAAGCATCTAATATGAATATAAAGTCTGACTGATAAAATTACTGTCTGAAAATATAGAACAGTACAATAATTAAACAGGAAGGGAATCAAGTCTGCGGACGTCAAGCAGCTACCTTGATAGTCCGGGAGCACCTGGATCTGCACACGAGGTGTAGAGTGCAGTATGAGTACAACTAACTCAATAAGTGACAAGAATAACCTCTGAGCTGAAAGAAATGACGAGCTCCGTAGGTACAATCCAGTATAAATAATGGTACAAAAATATAGCCATGCTTTCAAATTTAACAGTTAAACTCAGTACAAGTGTAATAGATCAATACTGCATGATATGAGAAATATAAAATCTTAGTAGAAAGACCTTATGTAAATACTGGTCACAAATTATCCGGTCACCCGATACTGTTTATGGCCAATCTAGCCCAGGGGTTTTCCAACCCGTATATAAATACACATCGACTGACAGTCAGTCACTCAGTACCTAAGGCCAATCCAGCACTGGGAGTAATTTATCCCCAAATGTAAATGATACGGACAAGATCTATGTCTAGGTATATTCATTACAATATAAATAAGTAAGGCAAGTCCATGCCCTCGAAAATCCATCCCGAATATACATAATCATCTACGCTCACTCGAGGTGTGTACAAACTCCGGAGGGGCTCCTTCAACCCAAGCATGATATAAAGCCTTTATAGCCTACTCCAGGCGGGCAGTCCCGATCCGTATAATAATAAATCCTATAAGGCTTGTTGTAGGCGGGCAACCCCGATCCATAAAATAGTAAAGCCTATAAGGCCTGTTGTATACGGGCAGCCCGGATCCAAATGATAGTAAAGCCTATAAGGTCTGCTGCAGGCGGGCAGCCCCGAACCAAATGATAGTAAAGCCTATAAGGCTTGCTGCAGGCGAGCAGCTCCGATCCAAATGATAGTAATGTATAAAGCCATTATGGCCTGCTGCAGGCGGGCAACCCCGATCCAGAACAACAATAATATATATAAAGCCAATATCGCCTGCTGCGGCGCGCAGCTCGATCCCATAAATATCCTCACAATGGATGAATGTGACTGAGTTGAAATGTGTATTTTTTTTAAAACAACTATTTCTATAGTAACACGACCCCATGGGTCCAAATATTTTGGCACATAGCCTAAACAAGATCTTTAATAAAAGTCTCAGCTCAATTTCCTAACATGAGGAGAATATTTGAATAATAACACGATTCTTTATATTTTACAACTCCACAGACTTTATTAAGTCACAATTTTTATGGTGTACGCCCACACGCTCGTCACCAAGCATGTGTGTCATCTTCAAATTCATACCCTCATAATCAAGTTTAGAAGTGTTACTTACCTCAAACCGTGTAATTCTTTACTTCGCTATGCCTTTGCCTCGTGAATTGGCCTCCAAACGCCTCGAATCTAGACACAATTAATTCGATTCAGTCAATAAAATTTATTGAAATTAACTCCATATGAAAATATAATTTTTCCATAAAAATTCGAAATTTAACTCAAAATTCGCCTGTGGGGCCCATGTCTTGGAACCCGACAAAAGTTACAAAATCCAAAATCCCATTCAACCACGAGTCTAACCATATCATTTTTACTTAATTCCGACATCAACTCGACCCTCAAATCTTCAAATTAAACCAAGAGGGTTTTTTAATCTTTCCAACTTAATTCACCCATTAAATGTTAAAAACAACCATGGATTCGGGTAATTTGACCAATAATGAGTTAAGAACACTTACCCTAAACACCCACATAAGAATCTCTCCAAAAATCGCCTTCTACCGAGCTCCCAATTTGATTTTGTGTTATGAACTCAAAACCCCCATTTTGGAACTTTTAATTCTACCCAGTGTTATGCCTTCCGACCTCTGCCCTTCGCGTTCACGAGACACGAGCCGCGTTCGCGAATGCTTAACACCAAGCAGGCCCCCGCGTCCGCCCACTCACGTTCTTGTAGGCTTCCTATGTCTCTTCTTTGCGTTCGCGTCTCCTTCACACGTTCGCGATGGGTAAATCCCAGCATCCCAAAATCCTTCTTTGCGAATGCGTGAGACTTTTCGCGTTCGCGAAGAACAATACCAGATATCAGTTCCAGTAGTTGCAAAATAAGGAAAAATTATCTAAAACCATCTCGGACTTACCCGAGCCCCCCGGGACCTCAACCACACATACCATCAAGTCCCAAAATATCATACGAACTTAGTCGAACCCTCAAATCACCCAAACAACGCTAAAACCATGAATCATACCCCAATTCAAGCCTAATGAGCTTTGAAATTTCAAATTTTATATCTTGTGCCGAAATACATCAAATCAATCCGGAATAACTTCAAATTTTGCACACAAATCACATTTCACATTACGGGCCTATTCCCATTTCCATAATCGGATTCCGACCCTGATATCAAAAAGTCAACCCCCCGGTCAAACTTTTCAAAATTTCAACTTTTGCCGTTTCAAGCCTAATTCCACTACGGACCTCCAAATAATTTTCGGGACACGCACCTAAGTACAAAAATCACCATACAGAGCTATTGGAATAACTAGAATTCAAATCAAAGGTCGTTTACACATAATTCAACATCCGATCAACTTTCCAACTTAAGTTTTTAATTATGAGACTAAGTGTCTCATTTCACTCTGAAATCCTTTCGGACCCGAACCAATTACTTCGAAAAGTCATATAACAACTGTAAGGCATAAATTGAGATGTAAAATGGGAAACGGGGCTGTAATACTCAAAACGACCTGTCGGGTCGTTACATTCTCCCCCACTTAAACATATGTTCGTCCTCGAACATGCCAAGAGTTATTTCCAAGCCACCAAATCATTATTCCATCTTACCACGCACATACCCGGGGGGTGATCCCACGCCACCCTATTCTGTGTAAATTGTATAGGCCTGACAACACAATATAATTGAAAATCATTACTTCAACCTTAGCCCATAAACCTTGGAATTCAATTTCCAACATTCAGAAAATTCTTTTCAAGACCTGAATCTCACATCTACATGTTGTATGAGTCTAAACAAGCTATATCAAGCCATAACCATAACCCCAGATATAATCACTTTCTAAGCCGACTTTCAATATTATCCTCCTAATATACCGTAATCAAACCTAATAGTACCCATTCTAGGTCCAATGACCTTATTTTATTAAACACAACTATCCCATTGACATGCCACACCAATACAACTCAATCCACAAATGTGCAAACTTGTACCCAAAATGGAAGATGTCTCAAAGTAGAGAACTGTATTGTAAGTTCAACAAGCACCACCACAACTGTAATGTTATAAGCTTATTATATATAGTAGAACCAAGATACACAAATTTAATAACAGTAACTAGCTCTTCTAGAGCTCACATTAACATCACCGACAACTCACGTGCTATAGTATCAATATATGAACCCGCACGGACAACGCACGTGCTAATAATATAATCCATCTGGCATGGTCACAAGCCTCCAGTACAAGCATATCATACATGAGCAATCAAATAAGTATACATGTATATGATAAATGAATTAGAATTCACATTCTCCTGGACTGGTACATATAACACGCCATAGAGTAGGCATGTGTAAAGTGCGCTATCACAACTCAAATCGGCAATTAATGCAAAAATAGTAACTACCCAGTTTATTTAGGGAATTAGCCTCTTTGTAACCTCAAGTATAACCCAGATAGTCCTCAACAAAGGTACAAATAAGAGAAACGTTATAATTTTACGCTTAACAGTCAACTCTAGGCATATCTTTGCCTAAGCATTCTTCCGAGTATGAATACTCGCCTCGATGCCCGTACATGGGCCCAAACCTCACATATATGCTCACTCATAGCACGTAGCTATCACAATTAATTAACGCAACTAGTGCTTCCACCGAGTTTTAAATAAAATAGTCACCTCAAACAGGTCGCAACCCCGAAACAATATGCTTCTAAGAACTCCCAGTCTCCAATTTCATAGAACACATGAATTACCGTAACTGGTCCCAACTCCAGCACTCAAATGACAAACACATCTTTCATGCACAATCTTCCCACTAGGAATATTTTCATAATTCTTTTATGCCACATATCAATAATTTGAATATCAAAAGTTTATCAACTAGGTGAGTATCGCAATAACGATGACATCCGAAAGTCAAAACACAATGTGCCTTTTGAAATGCGCACCATTCTCAAGGATTACCAAGTAGTTATAGCATTCATCTAAATATATAAAACTGACCATTCTGTCCAAAATTTGTGACATTCCCTTCAAGAATGAACTACCACCTTATACATGTAAATCTAAATCCCGCACAACACACCACATCTATCATGTGAAAAGCACGAGAATCTCATTATAAACTCTGAGTCACCAGCAAATTACATACCCTATAAGTTAGAAACCTTTCTCTTGCTGCTTTCCAGGAGGAAATCACAATACACAACATGTTTTCCACACCGGTAGAAAATATCCGGCTCAAACCATGGTAGAAACAATAAAGAACACTTTGAAATCCATTTGCACATAACCAAGCTATCAGAATTAAATTCCTCTAACTCGACCAAGCCACACAGGTTGCCATATCCGAAAGTATTGCCGCAAAACACACGTAAAGCCCCACCTCATCCTAAGAACCAAAAGAACCGAACATACCATTACTATACTAAACCAGCATGTTACCCATTTGTCTAATTTTCTCCGAGTTTCTTCTGAATTACCCTCAAGTTAACAATTCTCTCTGTCAGAACACAACGATCCTTACCCAAAGCTCATTACAAGACATCTTAACAGATAACCACATCGCCCTAAGGCCTATAAGCCATTGTATTCTTCTTAAGCACTCCCATAAGTACCATAACTAAAACGCCCACTCTGAAAATACCTTATGTGAATTTAAAATTATTCCTTTTTCCTTTCTTATACTGAAATGTAGAATCCATAGTCAAATAGAATTACCGTCGTCCTGATACCATCCAATGTAAGTTACTGATTCTAGTGATATACAAATTAAAAAAATTTCAATTGCCACATATACATTTTGAATCCATTAGAACTCTCTCGAGAGTTATCCACTCTGCTTAAATATAATTTGCTCCGCCCTAAACGGGCCGAAAGACGTGCTATTTTAGCACAATCAACACTCAAAGAAGTAACCATGTCTTAACAATACCAATCAAATTCATACTTCGTGCACACTACGTCCTTCAAAATAACAACTTAATCATCCCATAATTTCAATATACTCATAAGGTGCAATATAACTTGTATCCAGGAATTTTCTTACTCGAGTCATTCTCGATATCAATCCTTGCAAGTCATAATCGAATCACATGTATACCTCAAACCGAAACCAGTACAATACATAACTATGAAATCAAATCGTCAATAGCAGGCTCCCCCACTTGGCTCAAAGCCATAGAACAAAACACTCAATAACTCACAATACACATACTCTATTACTGCCATAATACTGCAGTCAGTTCAACAAAAATTCTTTACAAGCTCAGGTACCACAAACCACAAAATACCTCAATTCATCCGCTAAGCTCGCTTTCATTCTCGTGACAGTCAAGTCAACTTTTTCAAACAGATTCAAATTCAAATCTCAACACATACACTCCGCTGGTAGAAAAAAAACTCCCCACTCAACATTATAAGGAACACACCTATGTAGATTACTCTGCAGAAGATAACCCACCTGCTTAGCCTCATATTGACATCTTGTTATTCCCTTTCGCAGCCACAATTACTACACAATCACTTACTCTTTCTGAGTCCAGACTCATTAACAAGATATGAGAATTTAATTTGTCCCATAATTTAACAACGTGAAAGCTCCATCAATACTCTCACAATTCAAGACTATACGTCAAATCAAGACAGAAATCAAGTACCCAATAGCAAACTCTTGAGTCACAAGTAACTTTATTCATCACATTCAACCCATCCGAACACATCCCACAATCACATCATACTTATCATATAGTCATTCAAATGCTCATCGAGCCATAATTTTCACTCACAGGGATACTACCGGACATATGATTTCAAATGTACAAGTTTACATAACTGAAACTACCGATCTTAAGTTGCGGTCTAACCCTGGTCGCAAGTCCTCCAGACTGGCCCATAATCAAAACACAGAAAAAATATCACAAATATCGTTCATGGAATCACAAGCCGGTGATGCACAACTGATACTAAGTGCTCACATACACACACGAATGCGTGGAAGGAATTCAAAGAGTTATGTTTCAAGCTGAATCAATTCTGCACGATATAATACAAGAAAGTGAAATTTTCTTAAGGGTTCGACAACCTCTCGAAGATAAGTACAAACGTCTCCGTACCGATCCGCAAGACTCTACTAAACCTGTTCATGACTCGTGAGACCTATATAACCTTAGAGCTCCGATACCAACTTGTCACGACCCAAAAATCTCACCTGTCGTGATGGCGCCTATCTCGCTACTAGGCAAGCCGACAATCTCAATAAACCACCATATCTTTTAAATGCGAAAAATATAATAATTAAATTCAGCGGAAGAAACTCATAATTTCAAATATAACACTCCCAAAATCCGGTGTCACTGAGTACATGAGCATCTAATATAAATACAAAGTCTAACTGATAAAATTACTGTCTGAAAATATAGAACAGTACAATAATTAAACAGGAAGGGAATCAAGTCTGCGGACGTCAAGAAGCTACCTTGATAGTCCCCAACATAATTAACTTCGAAATCCGCCAGCCGTTATATCCGGGAGCACCTGGATCTGCACACGAGGTGTAGAGTGTAGTATGAGTACAACTAACTCAATAAGTAACAAGACTAACCTCTGAGCTGAAAGAAATGACGAGCTCCGTAGGTACAATCCAGTATAAATAATGGTACAAAAATGTAGCCATGCTTTCAAATTTAACAGAAACTCAGTATAAGTGTAATAGATCAATACTGCATGATATGAGAAATATGACATCTTAGTAGAAAGACCTCATGTAAATACTAGTCACAAATTATCCGGTCATCCGATACTATTTATGGCCAATCTAGCCCAGGGGTGTTCCAACCCATATATAAATACACATCGACTGACAGTCAGTCACTCAGTACCTAAGGCCAATCCAGCACTGGGAGTAATTTATCCCCAAATATAAATGATACGGACAAGATCTATGTCTAGGTATATTCATTACAATATAAATAAGTAAGGCAAGTCCATGCCCTCGGAAATCCATCCCGAATATACATAATCATCTACGCTCACTGGAGGTGTGTACAAACTCCGGAGGAGCACCTTCAACCCAAGCATGATATAAAGCCTTTATGGCCTACTGCAGGCGGGCAGTCTCGATCCGTATAATAATAAATCTTATAAGGCTTACTGTAGGCGGGCAACCCCGATCCATAAAATAATAAAGCCCATAAGGCGTGCTGCAGGCATGCAGCCCCAATCCAAATGATAGTAAAGCCTATAAGGCCTGCTGCAGGCGGGCATCCCCGATCCAAATGATAGTGAAGCCTATAAGGTCTGCTACAGGCGGGCAGTCCCGATCCAGAACAACAATAATATATATAAAGTCAATATGGCAAGCTGCGGCGCGTAGCTCGATCCCATAAATATCCTCACAATGGATGAATATGACTGAGTGTGAAATGTACATTTTTTAAAAATAATTATTTCAACAGCAACACGACCCCATGGGTCCAAAAATATAGGCACATAGCCTAAACATGATCTTTAATAAGAGTCTTAGCTCAATTTCCTAACACGGGGAGAATATTCGAATAATAACATGATTCTTTATATTTTATAAATCCACAGAATTTATTAAGCCACAATTTCTATGGTGCACCCCACACGCTCGTCACCTAACATGTGTGTCTCCTTCAAACAATTGATATAACACCAAATTCAAGGATTCATACCCTCAAAATCAAGTTTAGAAGTGTTACTTACCTCAAACCGTGTAATTCTTTACTCCACTATGCCTTTGCCTCGTGAATTGGCCTCCAAACGCCTCGAATCTAGACACAATTAATTCGATTCAGTCAATAAAATTTATTGAAATTAACTCCATATGAAAATATAATTTTTTCATAAAAATTCAAAATTTAACTCAAAATTCGCCTGTGGGGCCTATGTCTCGGAACCCGACAAAAGTTACAAAATCCAAAATCCTATTCAACCACGAGTCTAACCATATCATTTTTACTTAATTCCGATATCAACTCGACCCTCAAATCTTCAAATTAAACCAAGAGGGTTTTTTAATCTTTCCAACTTAATTCACCCATTAAATGTTAAAAACAACCATGGATTCGGGTAATTTGACTAATAATGAGTTAAGAACACTTACCCTAAACACCCACATAAGAATCTCTCCAAAAATCGTCTTCTACCGAGCTCCCAATTTGATTTTGTGTTATGAACTCAAAACCCCCGTTTTGGAACTTTTAATTCTGCCCAGAAATGCCTTCATCGCGGTCGCGACCATCGCTTCGCGTTCGCGAAGCACAAAAATGTGCTGCCAAGATTCCTTTTTTGCGTTCGCGATCTCCTCATCGCGTTCGCGATGCCTTCCGACCTCTGCCCTTTGCGTTCGCGAACCCCCAGCTCCATTTCCTCTTCGCGTTCGCGTCCGCCCACTTGTATTCTCGTAGGCTTCCCCTGTCTCTTCTTCGCGTTCATGTCTCCTTCACGCATTCGCGATGGGTAAATCCCAGTAGCCCAAAATCCTTCTTCGCGAACGCGTGAGACCCTTCGCGTTTGCGAAGAACAATACCAGATATCAGTTCCAGCAGTTGTAAAACAAGAAAAAATGATCTGAAACCATCCTGGAACTCACCCGAGCCCCTCAGGACCTCAACCAAACATACCATCAAGTCCCAAAACATCATACGAACTTAGTCGAACCCTCAAATCACCTCAAACAATGCTAAAACCACGAATCATACCCCAATTCAAGGTTAATGAGCTTTGAAATTTTAAATTCTATATCTTGTGCCGAAACACATCAAATCAATCCGGAATGACTTTAAATTTTGCTCACAAGTCACATTTCACATTACGGACCTATTCTAATTTTCAGAATCGGATTCTGACTGCGATATCAAAAAGTCAACCTCCTGATCAAACTTCCCAAAATTTCAACTTTCGCCATTTCAAGCCTAATTCCACTACGAACCTCCAAATAATTTTTCGGACACGCTCCTAAGTCCAAAAATCACCATATGGAGCTATTGGAATCATCAAAATTTAAATCTGAGGTCGTTTACACATAAGTCAACATCCGATAAACTTTTTCAACTTAAGTTTTTAATTATGAGACTAAGTGTCTCATTTCACTCTAAAATCTTTCCGGACACAAACCAATTACTTCGGAAAGCCATACAACAACTGTAAAGCATAAATTGAACAGTCGATGGGGGAACGAGGCTGTAATACTCAAAACGACCGGCCGGGTCGATACACTAAATGTCTCAGAGTTAAATTTTGATAATGAAGAATATTTCGCTGGGTGCTTCTTTCTTTAACGGTCTATATTTCAATTAATCAGTCTAATATTAAAAAAATATTAATCGGTCTAATGAATTTTGATATAAATAGCTATAAAAATCAGTGTTTTAAAAGGCGCGGGAGTAAGGCGATGCGTTTTACATATGCTTCAGCGGGGCGTAAGCCCCATAGGTATTTAATTTTTAATATTTTATAAAATAATATAATGACAGTAAATATTTATAAACAGGTAAAATTGCATAAAAATTGAAGAAAACTATATATATATTATACACTACTTACAAGCAATATTTCAAAAGGCGGGGGCGTGTGTGTGTGTGTGTGTGTGTGTGTGTTCCATCCCCACAAAAAACTATTAAAACAATCTATTATACGTTACTTACAAGCACAAGTAATTTGAGTCTAAAAGAATAAAATTTTCTATATGGAGGAACAAAAAGGATGATTAACCTGCAATTTGAACTTTGAATTTGCTGCTATGAAGAAGAATGTAGTTCTCTTTGTATTTGTAAAAAAAATTAAATTTTAGTTGCTTTTGGGAGATATTAGCAGACTAGCGGATAAGATAAAAAATTGGGAAAACCATGAATTAGGGCTTAAATCAATAAAAAAGGTCTTTACTTTTAAATTTAATACTTTTGAGTTCCTTTTTAAACCTTTTGAGTAATTACCAAATTAACTTTCGATAATTTGGGTATTATATGAAAGATTAATTCAACAAATTTTGTTTTAATTTGAAAAAGTCTCTGGGGCTTACTCCTTACTAAAAACGCGTCTTGAACGCCCGGGCGTACGTCCCGCACTTTCTCCCCACACGCTCGTCCCGGGGCATTTTTGGTACGCCTCGCCCCTGGGGTCTGCCCCAAAAACGCCTTTTAAAACATTGATAAAAATCAAATAATGTAAAACTAGCTTTAGGAAACACACACGGTCCAAGCCCGAATCGAAAGCGAACCAAAACTACTATTCGAGCGGCTTCATTTCAACTACTTTAATTCCCTTATCTATAGACAGGAATGGTATAAATCCATTTTCAGTCCCCTTGAGCTCTAGACAAAGCAACAACAATGGCTGGACTAACCAGTCTCAAGCTATCTCTGTTTCCCAATTCGTGTGCACTCTCTTCCTCTTCCTCTCTCTCCTTCCCATCCTCAAAGCCATTCCTCGTTTCAACCCGAATTTTCCACAGAACATCCCACCGTTTCCCTAGTAAGTACCCCCTCCCCCCAGTCTTCTTACTGTGGCAATGTTCTTCTTTTTCTACTCAAAAACTTTGTGTGTTATATTTAATTTTCTTGTTTTGGACATTGTCAGAGATATATGCGTATTCTAGCAATGATATTAAAGTAGGCAGCAACATTGAAGTCGATGGAGCTCCTTGCAAGGTTATAGGTGACTACAAACCACCCACTTCATATTATCTTTTTTATTTTCGTATTCCATATGATAGTATAATAGTACCATTTTCAGATTATCCATATTTTTCTGACTGGTTAGCATTTACTTCTCATAGTACATTGTTGCTAATTTTGATTTTTTAATTAGCTTTTTATTGCTTTATTATGCTAAGCATGTAGGAGTACTTTTCACAAGTAAAGGAAAGGGGTTGTGAACCAGCTCTAGTAATTTGTCTAAGTAATTTGTGAAAATTCAAGCTTTAGACAGTCAAGTAACTAATTTCAAAGAAGTAAAAGTTCTATGCTATTTACAATTTCTGGAGGGTACTATTTTAATAAGTTCGAAATTTTGTAGCCATGTGTAATTGTCCTACCGACCCCGAATAGCACGATAATTACTGTTGAAAATACACAAACTAGAGCAAGACTAGTGGATTCCCGAGTGAAGTTTAAGGTTTCATGATTAAAATTGAGTGATTGACTGAATGATTATGCGAAAATTTGCTCAGATCATTGTTGGTCCACTCAGACTTTTTCTTTTCCTTCTAAAAAAAAAGTGTATCTTCTGAATATGAATATATATGGAATAGCTTGGTATCTAGTACACCTAAAATTTGGTTGACTCTTTTACGGTCTGATAATATTTATTATTTGGGTGTGTTTAGAGTTTCTTCATGTAAAGCCTGGGAAAGGAGCTGCATTTGTGAGGACCACATTGCGCAATTATGTAACAGGGAACACCGTTGAGAAAACTTTTAGAGCTGGAAGTAAGGTAATATCTTTGGAACCACCTGCTCTTCAATGCTTATTCTCTTACTCTGTCCGCGTTATATGCTTCCAGTGGATTTTATTGCTAAGTTCATGCCACATGCATGTCATCTATACTATATAAGAACTTGTTATGCAGCTCGAGCCATTCTTTTTGCATAACTTTGTTGGATAAGTTCCTTATTAATAGGAACGACAACACTAATCGTGTTGCTTGACTTTCACCAGGCAATAGGATATCTGTCGAAGGCAGTGTGAAAGTTCCTTTCCTTCTTGTTTAGAACATAAGATACATTTCAATCTACTGAAAGACTCTCAGATCTATTACTTTGATAATGGATCTGCAACTTTGTCGTCATTTTTTTTTCTCCAACCAAATTGACACTGCCTATGTGATTTTAAATTTCAGTTGACATTCAACTATCTCTGCAGATAGAAGAAGCAAATATCTACAAGGAGACAAAGCAATTCACTTACAAAGATGGTGCCCAGTTTGTCTTCATGGATCTGGTATAGTAAAGTAACTTTTAATAGAGGGGTCCAATGTGCTAGTTTTGTTTTTGTAGCATCAGTAAAATGCAGCTTATGCAGGTTACTATTATAGAGCTCCCAAATCCCAATCCGTAAAAGTGACCCTCCGCCATCCTTCTCCCTTCCTCCAAAGCAAAAATAAATCAGAAAAAGAAAGAAAGAAAAGAGCAAGCATAAACCTGGCCACATGTTAATGGGCTTGGTTACTTGTGGGATTATGCCTAACTCTAGCAGCAATTCTCTCTTTTTGACTGTTTCCCTTTGAAATGCGAGATACTACTTTTATCCCTTGTTAATATTTAGCCCCTATGTTAGGATCGGGAACCCGGGTAGTGCGGAATTTAGCCAAACAACGGTATAATGACAATAACAAAGACAATGGAAGTTGATAACAACGACAATTAAAGTAGATGAAGAAAACACAAATTTAACGTGGTTCGGTCAAAGTGACCTACGTCCACAAGCGGAGAGGAGCAATTTACTATAACAATAAGAGTACAAAAGAGAGTACAAAATTAGAGTAAACACTCTAATTAATCCCAAATACCCTAAGAGAATAACCTCACAAGATCACTCCAAAGAAAGGGTTCACACAAGTGCTTCCCAACACTAACTCTCATACAAAATACTCTTAATAAAGGAAGAAAGGAAAAAACAAAAATTGAAGACAAGTCTTGTTGGTGTGTCTAAAATGAACTAATTGCCTTCCCTTTTATAGGTAAAAAAGTCTTGGTCTCTTAGGTGTAAAAGAAGAGATACAAGTTGTGCAAATGATATCCACCATATAATGCAATATTTTTGGGTCCCAAAGAATATTGCCAACAAAGTCTACACTTTGCAAAGATGCTTATGCTTATGTGAGATGGACTCCATTAGCCAAAATATTGGCCATAATTACAAATTTTCACCTTGGCCTAATTATGGCTGATATAGTAAATTTGATCCACCTTCTCCGCAAAAGTCCCAATGGGCATATGTCAAAATTTAATGCCATCAAAATCAGACAAGTTGTCTGATACCGAAACTGTAGTAGGACCTATAACAGTGGATCCCAATAAAGTATACAACGAACCAGATCTGTGTTCTTTCCTGATCACAAGAGCACCATGAGAAACTTTCAGAACTCTACCTTCACCTGTGTACTTGCACCCAAGAGATTTTAGAGTGCCCAAAGAGATGAGATTTTTCTTCAAGTCAGGAACATGTCTAACATCAGTGAGAATTCTCACCACACTATCGTGCATTTTGATTCGGACTGTACCTTTTCCAAAAACTTTGCAGGCAGCATTGTTGCCCATCAAGACAACTCCACATCCAATAGATTCATATGTGGTAAACAAATACCGATTGTGACACATATGATAAGAACAACCTGAATCTAAAATCTACTCATTGTTAGATTTGAAACTATTATTAGTTGCTAAAAAAATAGTTCCCTCAGTCTCATCAGCAGCTACACTTGCTTCGGCAGTGTCAGTATTTTTGTGCTCATTTTTCCTTTCCTAATGCTTTTCTTTATTTTTCAGCTTATAGCATTCGGAGATATTGTGACATTTCTTATGACAATAGCGACACTCTAAATTATTGTATCTGGATATGGAATCGTATTTTCCCCTAACAAACAAGCCAACTTCCGCTTGAGTTCCATTAGCTTCCCCAGTAATATCACTATCTATCTGTTCTTTTGATTTTAAGATAGATTTAATATCCTTATAAGAGATATTATCCTTTGCATAAAGTATAGTATCTCTTATATGCTTAAAAGATGGGGTAGAGAACAAAGCAGTAACACGGCTTGATCCTCATCTTTAATTTCAGCATCTATATTACTCAAATCCATAAGAATGGAATCAAATGTGTCGAGATGAGAGAGAATAGAGGTACCTTCACCCATACGAATTGTATAAAGCTTCTGCTTTAGGTAAAGTCTATTTTCCACCGTCCTCTTCATATATAAGGTTTTCAATTTTTCCCACATGCCTTTAGCTGTGGTTTCTACAGAAACTTCACGTAAAACCTCATTTGAGAGATTTAAAATGATACCTGCTTTTGCCTTTTTGTCTATGATGACAAACTCCTCGTCCGTCATTTTATCCGGCTTCTTCTCCTTTCCTTGCAACGCCAAGTCTAAGCCATCCTGAATTAGGATAGCTTCCATCTTTAATTGCCACATTCTGAAGTTTGCACTTCGGTCAAATTTCTCAACATAGGTCTTTATTAGAGTCATTTTGGCTATTGAAACTAACCCGGTTAGATCTGGCTCTGATATCAATTTGGTAGGATCGGGAACTCAGGTAGTGCGGAATTTAGCCAAACAACGGTATAATGACAATAACAAAGACAATGGAAGTTGATAACAATGACAATTAAAGTAGATAAAGAAACACAAATTTAACGTGGTTCGGTCAAAGTGACCTACGTCCACAGGCGGAGAGGAGCAATTTACTATAACAATAAGAGTACAAAAGAGAGTACAAAATTAGAGTAAACACTCTAATTAATCCCAAATACCCTAAGAGAATAACCTCACAAGATCACTCCAAAGAAAGGGTTCACACAAGTGCTTCCCAACACTAGCTCTCATACAAAACACTCTTAATAAAGGAAGAAGGAAGAAACAAAAATTGAAGACAAGTCTTGTTGGTGTGTCTAAAATGAACTAATTGCCTTCCCTTTTATAGGCAAAAAAGTCTTTGTCTCTTAGGTGTAAAAGAAGAGATACAAGTTGTGCAAATGATGTCCACTACATAATGCAATATTTTTGGGTCCCAAAGAATATTGCCAACAAAGTCTACACTTTGCAAGGATGCTTATGCTTATGTGAGATGGACTCCATTAGCCAAAATATTGGCCATAATTACACCGTATAATATTCTGGAGAGTATGTCTTTCATCTGATCCTTGGACTAATTTATTTGGTTTTGGTGAAGTTCTAAATATCTTATCTATAGTTGCACCTTACAAGTCCCTTAAGTTGTGGGTTCTGCCCTTTCTTATCCCAATTTAGCTGTGCTAGTCAGACAGGTAAAAGTGGTTTATTCAGATATTTGAGTATAGAAGTATAGTGTGCATTTCCAAAAAATTGGAGTTTTACATCTTTTGTGTGCTTGGTGTAATCTGAAACAGGAAAACAATGTAAATATTTTTGTTAACTTCGTTGTCTCACTACATGTTTAAAGGGATATGAAAGTTCTTTTTGCTGTAAATATCAGTATCTTCTTGGTGCATATGAATGAAATACTTATAAAAATACAAAGGAAAAGGTTCAATGTTGCTTCCTGATGTCTTAATTGGTCTCGTTAATGAGCAAAAATAATGTCTTAATTGGTTACATTACTTGTGTGGATCAAGTTCCCTCCAATGCCCCTTAGTCCATACCCACTTCTAGGAAGGATGAATTAGAATTTGGTTGTCTTTTATTCCCCCTTATATGTATACACTATATATACTATGATAACTTTGGGGCAATTTTAATTGCAGACCAGTTATGAAGAATATCGTCTAAATGAAAAAGATGTTGGAGATAAAGCAAAGTTTCTAAAAGAGGGAATGGACTGCAGTTTGCTTTTCTGGAATGGGAAGGTATTTTCCAGTGCCGAACTTATTTTCAGTGTTTGCAGTTCTGATTTTCTCCTTTGAAAGTGTCAATCCAGAATCTCTGATTAACCCTATAGCTTGTCTTGTCGAAGCTAGTACTTTCGTATCTATTTTTTAACGGTAATCAATATACTAAGGTTAATATTTTCATAGGTGATCGACTTTGAATTGCCTATAACAGTGAAGTTGACAGTGGTGGAGGTTGATCCAGGTCTCAAAGGTGACACTGCACAAGGTAATCATTTCTTCTTTTCTAGCCTTGAGCTTAAATGGAGAAACATGGTCAGTGAGGATTCATATAGCCAATCCGAACTTGTCTGGGACTGCAGCACAGTTATAGCTTCAACAATTGAACTGGGAGACTAATGTCTATGAGGGGATTATTCTTAATGTGTGTAACTTGGTCCCCCCAAAACGTGTCAGCTTTGCCTTTTTCCCCCCATTGCCTTCAGTTGGGTTGGGATGGGGGAGCCAAGTTTTACTCTGAAGTCCCCTTCATTATCTTCCTATCATGCCCGTCCCTCTTCAGTTTGTAGAAACCATAGATGACGTCCCACTTCCTTCTTTCGTTATAGTTTATCCGGAATATTTCCAATTAAATAGAAAATGTTGTTGCGAGAGCCGAGAAGTATAGTCATATGTAAATATTGAATATTGACTCGCATTCAAGGTGTATGTGGGCAACTGTTTCCTATCTTCTGCCTATGATTCAATTGTAATAGGGCTATAGCATTATAATTATCCATGTCTTTGGTCCATCTTTGTGTCAACCATTGAAATTTCTTGACGGTCTTCTGAATGGCTACTATGACGCCAAATATACATTTGATGGTCAATTGTGTAGAGTAAATTACTCCTTTTCTTTTTGTTCTTTTGCGAGCTTGTGAATATGATTTGTATTATGTGGCAGGTGGATCAAAGCCAGCAACCGTTGACACCGGTGCAGTTATTAATGTTCCGTTATTCATAGGAAGGGGAGAGGAAATTTTGGTGGATACTAGAAACGGACAATACATGAGTCGCGCAAAGGAGGCTTGAGATAAGTTTTGTAGCAACTGGAAATTTTGGTATTAAAATCAAGTGTTATCCGGAGTAACATTAGGACCTCACTGCAGATGCTCGTTTGTTTTCCACCGATTTGAGTAGACAATATAAATTGGAGCTAAAAAGTCTCTGTTGTAATGAAGAGACAGGTGGTTATTACAGTAAATGTAAACGTCCTCATTCATTTTTTGATGTATCCTATACATCTGGGAAAAACAGGTTTCATTAACATGAAAATTGGAATGATTTAAGAATAACATGGCCCTGGCCAAGGATGTCCAAATTTTTCCCTCTATAAAGAAGGGGAAAGTATAGTTTACCATCAAAATAATAGCCGATAAATGTATATTAATGTATAATATACGTATTCATATTTGGCTAGCAAATGTTACTATTTTAAAATTTATACACAAATGCTTGCAAAATTGTCTAATTAGGCTTTGGCAAGCAAAACATCCATGTATAAACAAAATGGCTAAACTTATAAAAATTTAAGAACATTACGACATTGTTTTAGAAAAAAGTCAGAACTAAAACGATCTCCTTTTTGTCACTTGGGAAATATAGATCCCTAGATATGTTTGTTGTTGTTTTCGTCATTTGCAATTTTAAAAAAAGTGATTTTTAAAATTAAAAATTGTTTATTAGTCCTATTAAACAACAAATCCTAATCAATGTTTAATTGGTTTCACTCTCACTCTTCACTATTGTCTCTAGGAAGAAACAAAAGAAAAACCCTTTCTTCAAAATCACCAGTTTGCCACTGCTCGAAGCTCTTCGGCAGACCGCGACTCCGACTCCAACTCCGACTCCGACTGACCTATCTCCACCTCCACGTCGACTCTCTCCGTCGGCGTCGCCGGAAAAGGTCTTCTTCTTACTCTTATTTTTCAGTTAGCAATTGGTAAATATATTCAGTTTCGTAGCAATTCCTAGTTTCATGGCACCAATATCCATATCGGATATCTCAGTTTCTCCCCTTTCTTTTTTTGACTTAAGTCTCTCACTTTATTCCCTTTTCTTCCTCCAATCTAGTTTAAGGCCCGTTTGATTTTTGTACTAAAATGAGCTGTTGTGTATCAATGTAGCCCATTTGCTCATCAATGTAAGTATGAAAAGTGGGTTGAGACCTTATTTTCGGCCACTTCTACACTTATTTAATCTGTATTCCTTGTTTTCCATACTTCTTTTTTTCTCTCGTTCTCCGGTCTACTGGTGATTTTTTTCCGGACTTCTGTGAAATTCGAAACTGAGGTCTGAGATAGGTCCGGTGAATTCTACATTTGTGAGAGCAGTTACATTCATGTGGGTAAGCTTTGAAAATAGAGTTTTGGGACAACTTTTGATCCTTTGCGCAATAAATTGTGTACAATGTAATTTAAGGTCAAAGGCTATATTTTAAGGAAACAATTGATATTGACTGTATGTTGTTCTATTAGAGCCTCTTTCAGCTGATCTAAATACTTTTACGACTAAGAATGTGATGTTGACTGTGGAAAGTGAGTTTCTTTGTACTTATAGAGCCAAAGAGAAGTCTCGCCAGTTGAATATGTATTGATTTTTGGGATGTGGTAAAGTAGGACAACTTACACACTTTAAACCATCTGAATGGATGTTCTTTTGAATTTTACCAAAAATGACAACTTCTTTGTGTTTAGGCCTGTAACTGTTTATTCCCTATGGATTTTAAAACCAAAAGCCCGTCAAGGATAATTGTACTGCCGGTGTTTATATTTGTGCAATGTGCTCTGATTATTTTTCATTAATTTGTGGATGTGTACTGAAAATGAGTACTTTTTGCTCGATCTTGTTATCGTGGCATGATTACTTTTGGTTGCTATCGCAGTAGAATTGTAAACTCACTGTATTTATATCCCGGATTCTCTCCATTTTGTGAGTGCCTTTGATCTGTTTACGGGTAAGTTGATAAGGTTATCCTTCAAGAGAAAAAAATTCCCAAGTGAAGGTGTTAAAATCTTGCTATGCTAACTGGTTGTGGTTTGATGCATCATACCTCCAATAGGAAACAAATTTTCTTTGAATTTGAAGTAAGTGTTTCACAAATTAGCTGATTGGTTGGTTCTTTGGCAGATGAAGTACATGAAGCCATACAACTTATTTCAAGAATTGCTCAAGTCAAATACACTTGCAAGTAGTCGTTTTCTTGGGTTGGATGTGGGCGATAAGTACGTTGGTCTAGCTGTTTCGGATTCAACCAATAAAGTTGCATCACCTCTCGCGTAATGTAGCTTCTCTGAAACTTCTAAAATTCTGGTCACGTCATGCTCAGTTTTATGACATCATTGTATTAGAAAAAAATGACATTAATGTTGGGTACATGCAGTGTTCTCATCCGCAAGAAAACAAATATCGACTTGATGGCCAAAGATTTCCAGAGTCTGGTAAGGTTAACCATCTTGCAAGATTATACTTTACATGTCCTAAGTTAAATTTGCTTCTGATTTGCCTAAAAATGGATTGTTAAATGATGGCTTAATAATAATGAGAGACTTGCAACGAAATCCCCAGCTGCATACGAACATAAAAAATACTACACGTTGTGCCATGTAGATTGATGTGACTATATTGTTACTTAATAGGTCCCTCAGATTCTTTTGTAAACTTATCAAAATATTATATAGTTAACTTACGATTTCTAGCAATTTGGTTCATTAAGTGGTTAAAGAGTTTTGTTGCTTGCCTTCTGCCACTTTTAACCTAATTCAAAGACCCAAATCGATTAATCAATCAACACGCGCAGTTACATATAAAAGACTTTATTTTCTTAATAATTGTTTTGCAGAAGTCTATTTGTTATGAACCCAGCTCTCTTCCATTCAGCTTCTCTCTTTTCTCCACCTTTGACCATCACGGTACTACAAAGAAATCTAAACTCTGTGTGTTCTAAGTTACTTGGATGTACATTGTACATTCATCATATTTGGACGACAATAAAACTTGCTTTCTATAATAGTAGTGAATAATGTACTACTGCAAAATGCAAAATTTCATCCTCCCTTCTACCTTCAAATAACTCTTATTTTTTCTTTTTTGTCTGTAGGTTTCTGAACTTTCCTTGGGGGCCTTTGTTTTCGGCTATCCGTTTGATAGACAGAAATTGAGTCGAGATGTATGTTTTCACTTTGATAATGATTTGGTCTGCTCTATTAGCACGGTTTGAAATCAACATTTTTTCGTTCTTTATCAGGCTGTGCAAGTTAAGTTTCTCATTGACGACCTTTGTCGGACGGGGGAACTTAGAGGTGTAAAGTACACATTTTGGGATGAATGTTTCACATCTAAGGTATATGATCTTAACTTTTTAACTTTGTAAAAACAGAGTCATGTCTTATTATCAAGATAGTATCGCACAATTCTTCTTTTTGAAAGGTTGCGACTAGTTTACGTTCTTCTTTTTGAAAGGTTGCGACTAGTTTACGTTTAACTCTCCTACCAAAATAATGTTAGTTGATGTACTTACCGTCGATAACTGAGCTTGAATCTTCGTTTGTTATTGTTAATGTTAACTTATAGTTGCATGTAAAAGAAAGATTTAGGCCTACCGCAGTATGACTCTTTAAATAACTATAAGCAAGCTTTTGCTTTCAAATGCGAAATGACCAACAATTATATGTACTGTTTTGCTTTCAGAATGTTGAGCTGTTACTACAACCTTTAAAGTTGCACCCAGCACAGACGAAGACGATGTTAGACAAATTTGCAGCAGTCGGAATACTTCAGGTAATAAAAGAACTTACCCCGTCTGTACAGTTGAGTTAAAACCATAGTTTACTTCGCTGAATAAGTATGTATTCTTTTCAACGCTTAGACAAGTTCATAATTTAATTCGCTGAAGAAGTACAATTTCTTTTCAACACTGAGACAAGTTCCTTAATCGACATTCAGTTAAAAAGAGAAAAAAGGTGATTTATGGGAATAATTTGTGGCTGAAATATTCGGAAAAACTTTTGCAATTCATAGCTGTAATAGTCTCAGCTTATTTTCAACTAAGATAAGTAGATTTTTTTTTTTTCATATTTATTTAAGTAACTGGAGTAACTGAGGCAAATCTTTGCCCCTAATTTTTTAGCTCCTTTTGTTTTTTGTGTTTTTTCTTTGGGGCAGTCAAATTGTTAGGCTAGCATTTACATCTAATAAAGAGTTCATTAGTTCAAACTAGAGTTTCAATAAATTTTTCACGATTCGATAAAGTCTTAGTGTCCCATTTCAGTTAGATTCATTTCAGGATTAGCCTTGCCTCTTCTCTTGGAAAAAAAGAGGAGCACAATTTGGTGTTACTGTGAAGGCTTTGCATGTTGTAATACAATAATTATGATGGTTTGTGGCAGGGGTACTTGGACTTTGTTAACAGGAAACACGCCTCGACGCCTGACAAAGACTCTTCTGAGGATGGTCCCTAATAAAACCTACATCTGATTACATTAATTCCTTCAAAAGATGGACATGTAACATTGTAGTTATACTAACATTGAAATAATGGGTTGTAGATTAGTGTATTTTGTTAAACATTTTTGTATTTACCCTATGTGTAAATTGTAACACTGTATTCAGCAAGACTCTAATGGTATGGTCCACGGGGTGGGGTTCTTTGTTGGGAGTCTTTTGACATCTTAACCACATTTGAGGTTCTTAGTGATTAAGTAATAACTCGTGTAAAACTTTAATAAGATTGGACAATTATAATTACTACTTATTGTGCATCACACAACTGACACTTATCTCTTTTTTGTGGAGTTGTTAAAGTGGTATATTAAGTGGTAGGTGTTAATCCTTTGTATACATACAGCACAAAAGCAATCAATCAGTACAATAAAGCTATTAATTACTTGTATTGCTTCCCATTTTCTGAATACATTTTTTCCAAATAGCTCCTTTGGTTATCTCTCTCCAGTTCTCATATCATCCCTATGGATTTTCTGCAAGGCAAGCTCTCGAATGCATCGGGCAATATTTGAACGAAAAAACACATTATTTCTTGATCGGTGGTGTGGCATAGGTGTCTCAATTCCAATTCTTAATAAGATAACCCAACTTTAAAATAATGTATTTTTCAGCTTCTGAAGCTGGCATGATTCATGTTACAAGTTTTGTATTGCCTGATGTATTCAGAGCTTGACTACCATAATATAAACTTCTGTGCGATCTCTTCAGAAAACCAACTTTTGAAGATGATGCAAAAGGGTGCACCTTTTTTGTGCTAGAGCTATAGTAAGTTTTAATAGGAGTAACTTCCAATTCCAAACTAAAAGCTTTAGTTAACTTCAGAGTTGGAAGTTACTCCTTTTAAAACGAAAGATTTTTCTAAGATTGTTATAAGTTATCTTCATTCAAAGCTACTTCTTTTAAACTGAAGATTATTTGGTAGGCTTTCCATAAAAAACCAAATTTTCAATACTCACTCTGCTGTCTATCAGCACTGAGGGAGATGCAACCACAGAAACAAGGTTGTTTAGTTTGTTCTATTAGTATAACTAGTATTAAGGTACGTGCGTTGCACGTGTGTATAATGTCAGTAAACTAAATTTGTATACAAGAAAAAATTAATTATGCAAAATAGAAAATAACAGTGATTTAAGTGACAAAAATAAACGTCATTACATAGACGTCGCAATTGGATATTTTCAGAGCTTCCAAAGATAAACAGATCAGTTAAGTTAGTTATATATTATTTAAATTATAGGTATTTTATTTTATGAGATAATAATATGTTAGTATATTATTGAATCTAACCCAATTTCTCTTTCATAAACGATGTTGTCGGTCCTAAAAATTTCAAATTATTTATTTAATACTGAAAGAAAAATGACGACTCTTTATCATTTAATCATTTAGATGCATATTAATTTATAGTAATAATAACTTAGCAAGTAAAATATTTAATCAAAGAAAATATGAAAAAAGTTTTTAAGCTAATCAGCGTATTTAAATATAATTAATAATTTAAGGTTGTAAAAGGAACAAAAAACTCAAAAGAGTAAATTTACAGAAAAAAATATAAATGAAGAACATATAATTTCAATGAGCTATATATAGTGAAACTGCGTATGGACATATAACGCAAAGATTAGTAGCAAAAATTCGAGAAGAAAATATTCAAAGAAAATATAAATCAATAGTTAATTTCAAACATTAGTTTGAATAGTAGAAACATATTTTAGCTAGGAGCATAAAATGTAATTCGACTTCATTAGGTCCTATACTAAAATTAATGCACTGCAATTGATCGCAAGTGGTAAGATCATAACAAAGAGAAAAGGAATGATTTAAATTTTCTTTAGAATTGTCAAACGGAACCTTCATGCTTAATGCAGACACTACAAAAACGTACTTAAAAGACAAATCTGCACTCTAGACTAATTTGCCATAACCATTGGTTTTGAGCCTACAAATATAATATGAAAATAAATTATAGTTTATAATCTTAATGCAATAATGAAAGGACAAAGTTTATCCAATAGATCATTAAATTTTAATTGATTTCAAACTCCTTTATTAGGCAAAAATATACAATATTTCTATTATAATTTTATTTAGCATAAATTTATGAATGTGTGATTTATCAAGAACAGCGGGAGAGAATTCTTACGTTGACGAAGAAGGGAAACTTCAGTTATCTTCATGAATAGTAATGCTTCATTAAGAAATTATAGTCATGTTACATAATATAATTAATAAAGAATTTATATAAAGTAGAATTTTAATAAATTTTAAGTCCTAAATATTAGGTTCCATACATAAACGCATACTCCTAAGTTTGAGGTAAAAGTGCTCGAGTTTTTACCATAAAAAATAAAAAATTCCTAAACCTAAGCCAAGGTGGAAGTGCTCGAAAAGTTTACCAAAATAATTTATAAATAATTAATAAATTTTGTACCTAAGATAATTATAAAGAATTAGTGATATTTTTCTTACAAGGAATTGATTGTTTTTAAAAAAAAAGATTTCTAAACCTAAAAAGAGGCCAAAGCACTCAAAGTTTTTATAACTTATAACAAATAAAAGAAAACTCCTAAACATAAAAGGAATTGAAAGTACTCAAAACTTTTACCTAAATTACCTTTTTTTTTAAAAAGGAATTAATTGTTGAAGGCATGACAAACAAAAGGACTCCCAAAGCGTAAAAGTAGTAAACGACGTTTGTGAAACACGTCACAAAATATTGTGATTTTTCATTGTTATTATTATTTTTTTTTACTAATTTGTTATATTACACAGTTTAAATTAGGAAAATATTTAATTCATAAAATCTAATTGATATCAAATTCCTAAATATTAGGAAACTATTAAATGACTATTCATATTTCTAATATTATAGAAATAATTAAATTATTATTTTATCTAGTGTGAAATTTATTTCTAAAGGGTAAAAAAGGCGAACGATATTTCGCTAAGGGCCTTCGTGCTTTTAATATAGTACTAGTCTCGGGGTGTGTGTATTTTTTGAGAATAATTTTTTTTTAAAATTACGTGTATACCATTATTTAAAAATACTTTTAAGTTATAAACTGAAATATTAAAAAAAAAATTATAAATTCTTTTAAAAGGACAAATGTAGATTTTATTTAACTTACTAATAGAAAAAGAAATCCTTCCTCGCATAAGCCTTTAGATAGCTTAAGCTTCGAGATTCCTTTACTCCTAGCATATTTGGATCAGTCTCATGATGACGAGATTTTACATGGGATATCGAGTTTTTGAACTCTATTTTAGCTTTCTCCGGCTGTCATAAAGGTTGAAGAGTGACTCAAAATAAAGAGTTTAAAGTTTAAATCAATTAAAATTTTAAAATAAAAAAAATTGCTATGAAGAAAGAATCAGTTCAACTTTCTAGAAGAAAATAAGGCAATAAGAATGTATTTGACAAATAAAACATAAGCAATTCAATACTCATTCGCATATTATGCTTTAGTTTTTTTATACCTTTTTGGAAACATTCATTAACTATCGTTTACTTCTTCTTTTTTTGGTATTTCTATTCCTAACTATATCTGCTCCAAAATTTTCTGTCTAGCTATATATTCTCATCTTTATTTATTCATATTTTTTCATGGATAAGATACTGCAACATAGTCTTTTTTAATCAACATATGCAAAAAATCAAGAATTAAAGTATCGACAGTATTTACTTCTCAGATTATCTTGATTTTTAAGAAAGCAAAATATGATAAGCAAAACACTAAAGAAATTTAATCACATACATTATCATATTATCATGGTATAAGAATATTATTTTCAAGAATCCAACTTTAACCATCGAGTTATAATCCAAGGAATGATCATTATGCATACTATAAATACATTAAGTGAATTGATAAAAAAACAAACCAAAAATAAAGATACAAAGAATAATACTCGCTTGAGTTCCAATGATGACATTGAGAACATATAAAGTGTCCTTTAGAGGTTCACCTTACAAATAAAGTTTAAATATAAATAAATTCACATATACTACTCAAACACATATACAAACATACATATAAAATAACATTGATAGTAAAAATTAAGACAATCTTTCAACTCCTATTTAGATAAACCATTATTCTTACTAATTTAGAATATCTTGCTATATAGTATACAAACACCGCAACTATTTGGATGATAAACTTTTAACCGATACACGCTAATGCAAGAAAGGTAGAATATAAGGAATGATATTCCGAATATTATTCTTTTGAAAGACACTAAATTTGAATGAACAACGGAAAAAAAGGAAGAGAAAGGCAAAAAAAATACACTTCGTGGGTAAGGGCTTGCAATAATACCTTTGTTAAATCCTCTTCTTTCATATCTTTCATCAATCTCATTGCAAACAATCTTTGCCTTCTTCTATCATTATCATCATCTACTTCTGACTCGAAAAACTGTTAAATGCATTCATATAAAATTTGCAATCTACTTCTATTCAAATTGAAACCCATTTCGCAAAGAAATTAAATTTAAAATTCTAAAATTATAGCATAGGTTTCTTGCTGGTGCACCTTTTACCGATGGTGAGAGATGCTTGCTACTTGCTAGACAAATAAAACTATATGATTGATATGAACCTGGAACAGTTGTGACTACTTTCCCTACAATATTAATTTTAGAATCAATCGTTATATTTATTTAACAAATACCAAAGACTCCTAAACCTAAAAGTAGTCTTAAGTGACAAAAGTTTCCTATTTTAATAATTTTTCTAACGTTACATTTTTTTAATAATATTTTTTTTGGTGTTACATCATTTAAATAAGGAAGGATTTATACAATCCATTTAATAATGGAATTTTTTACATACTTCTAATAAGGAAGAATTTAATGTACAAATTTAGTTTATTTAAAGCTCCTAAATATTAGGAAAAAACTTAAAATGACGACTTTGTTTGATAAAAAATCGATTTTTAAGGGTAAAAAAAACGAACGACATTTTGCTAAGGACCTTCGTGCTTTTAATATAGTATAGATAGATTAATTCCAGCATAAAATCATCAATTGTCTGGTTAACCGCATAAAATAATAATCACTGCATAAGAAACTAATGCAACATTTCTTCACTATTAAATAATATCCCCACCCATTAAGCTATGTGAAAAATGATGTACTATAGCCCCACCCATTAAAACAAGAATACGTATATTAGCAATAGAAGAATTAAACTACTTTAAAACAAAGTAGCCTTAAAATCCTTCATTGTTAATCATTATTAATAATTAATAATCACCGCACAATAGCCGCCCACTATCATTCACTGCATAAAAATGTTGTCATTATTACTCACCGGCATAACAAGTATGTGATTGAAGAGGCATATTATCCCACCTTACCATTTCAAGGCAGAGAAGTAAAGTAAGCTTCCCTTCATGCTGGAAACATTCTCTAAAGTGGCATAATGTTTGTTTCTCAAAAACTTTACCCTCCATTAAGCTTATGTCCAAAGTGAAAGACAATTGTGCATATCCCACTACAGAAAATTTCCCCTATAATAAATTGGGAGTTTATGTGTAATGTTAGGATGAACATATACATAAATAGGACCTCACTGAATGACACAAGCACAAAGAACCTCATGCCAATTGCCAACTGAAAAAAAGAGCTGATCGCGACATCACTTGATGTTACACTCTACCCGCGCAATCATTCTTCAGCGATGACTATTATCAGACATTTCCGTGGGAAACATGATTAGGTACCTCTCCTTGATTATCCAAAGGCATATACTGTGCCATGATGGCGCGGATCTCTGAATCCATGTATCTCTGCATATAAATAGGTTTTCAGGTTACATACACTAGGAAAGAACATAACATGAACTAGAAGCCTACAACACAGATAAAAATGCACTTAAGGCAATGGCCACGTATTTCTGCACGGATCAACAACTGATGAACATGCCACGGATATGGTTGTTGCAGCGCACAGAGTAAGACCCGAATGAACTTGTAATGACTTCGCCATAAAGGGCAGCCCGGGCAGCCCGATGCACAAAGCATCACGCAGGATTCGGGAAAGGGCCGTACCCCTAAGGGTGTGATATAGACAGCCTACCCTAATGCAAGCATTAGTGGCTGCTTCCACGACTCGGACTCGAACCTGTGACCTGTAAAGTTGTGTCAGTGTGACCTATCACTGACACAACTTTACCGTTGCTACAATGCTCCCCTTCAAATAAATACATCACAACATTTCTAAGTTGTTTCCCGTGTTGGGCTCCAAAAGAAGTTGCTCAATCTTGGTTTTATCTGGTGGAATCCTATTCCTTAGATTTCTTCTCGGAAATTCTCAGGTTGACACTTATTCAAAGAGAGTATTATACGTGGATACTTGTACACTCCGATAAACTGACTTGGATTAGCACTAGATTTCCAATTTTCGACATTGTTGTGTATCCCAAACCCAAAGGTCATAGTTGACCAAAATTGAAGAATTAAAAACAAAATTAACAAGACATACCCGGATCCTATACTTGTACACAGCATATGCTCCAACTCCTGCAGCTGCCAAACCCAAGATGATAACCCAAACAAGGCCCCAGCTAAATTCTGTTTTGACATCCTTGCCTGCATCTTTTTAAAAAAAAAGTTAAGATCAAACTACATCGGATTTTGAAATCACAGTACCTTAAAGCTGTTCGTGAAATTCTGTTACAGATAAAGAAGCTAATTGAGCACCACAACCATCACATTATAAAACATTTAACTAGCTTCATCCATTGTTAAAAACATATTTCCATCAATATGAGAACTTCAAACTCACTTATACACGTGTCATGTTCGTGCATGTACAACAAATTGCCTTTGCAACTGCAGTCATAACCACCCCATGTGTTCTTGCATTTGCACTCTGGGCACTGGCATGCCAGCCTTTCTTTGCATTCATCAATATCTGCAAAAGAGCAAAAAGATTTAAAAAAAAAAAAAATCGCATCAGCAAAATATTAGTCATATTGGTACTCCCTCTGTCCCGTTTTACGTAAACTGTTTGACTGGGCATATAGCTTAAAACATTAAGGAAGGCTTTTAACATGTAAACCAAATATATGCAAATTATCAAATTATCCTTTTAATTGAGTGGCGGTGAGAGTTCCACATGTCTTTTCATTTTCTCTATCCCTATAAAGAATGAATGTTTATATTACGTGGTCCCAACAAGTCATGTCCTCAAGGGTAAAATGAAAATACTAAACTCTAACAATTTCAAAAAAGAGAAGGGTGTCATTCTTTTTGGGACACGAAAAAGGAAAGCGTGTCACATAAAATGCTACAGAGAGAGTACTAATAAAGAGCAAGACTATCCCTACCTCTACATCTCTATAGGCATATACAGGATAATGTTTTTCTCGGATGGAAATTAAGATGACGGTTCTACAGAGAAAAAGAAAGTGGAAAACTTTTTGTTGCAATCAAAGAGAACGAAGATTTAAATCCTCAAGTAGATGAAGGTTAAGAAGATTCTAACAGCTGACAACCCCTAGTTATTCCACAAATGCTAACAGCAGCAAATTTCAAAAAATGATATATAATGAATAACAGATTCTCTGTACCTTCACAACTATTCACTCCATCTCCTTTGAATCCAAGTGGACATTTACAACCCTTTGTGTGGTCATCCTAACAAGATAAGGATAAACGTTTAGTTTCCCTGTTCAGAGAATGAAATTGAGACACAAGGAAACTCGTGTAAAGAACAAGTCAAGTAAAACCAGTAAAGTTAGAACCTGTGAGAGCCAAAAAAGAAGGGGGTAATTCAAAGAGGAAAAATTAATTTTCTAGCATCAATTCTCTAATAAAATTAAGAAACAAGAAAATTTCATATTCCAATCCGCTGCTTCAGTAAAACCAGAAGATAGGAAAGGGGTAAGCACCCCTCATAAAAGAAGGGGAATGCCGAAGATTAAAGTTCAAGAGGTAGGTAATTATGCTTGAACGCAGCCTCTTACTATGCAAGCAGAAAATGTCATGCCGTCCTTGGTTCCCTTCCAACAACCTCCATTATTTATTCCACAGCGTAATGCTCCAGATGCTGTCAAACCAAAAGCGCAAAAGATTAAGCCTCTGAAGACAATGCTCATGCATCAGAACAGAGTCTTTATATGACCAAGATTTTGAACATAGATTCTTATGTACCTTCACAGTGAGTATAACCATCACCAACAAATTTTACTCCCTGAACCATTGGGCATTCACATACTTTCCCACGGAAAGTATCCTGCAGCATAAGTGAAATTCACGGCATAGGAAATTAGCTAGCACTAAATTAGATGGAAAGATGCAAAATTATGCTATCATAGCAGTAGTCAAATGAAATATGACTGAATACCCGGCATGCAGTAATGTTAGCAGCCTTGTCCTGCCAGCACCCACCATTTGACTCTAAGCACTCATTTGTTTGTATGTCTGAGAAAGTGTAAAACAACTTGTAAATACCACCTTACCGGAGACCATAGAGCTTATGTACCAGCTCGTCGTGAAGGCTATATCGACTAAATGAAATTGTTTACCAAGCAATAATAGCTAAGTTATGTGTATCAGCAAAATTACTATTTGGAATGTGTCAGATAAGCTAGAGCAAGATCTGCAAGAATCAGCAGTGTGCCTTTGGAGGTGGAAATACAGAAAAATGACTCGACACCTTTTGAACAACAACAACAACCTAGTATAATCCCACTAGTGGGGTCTGGGGAAGGTAGTGTGTACGCAGACCTTAGCCCTACCCTGGGGTAGAGAGGCTGTTTCCAAATGACCCTCGGCATCCTTCCCTCCAAGAACTCCCCACCTTGCTCTTGGGGTGACTCGAACTCACAACCTCTTGGTTGGAAGTGGAGGGTGCTTACCATCAGAGCAACCTACCTTGTCTAACTCGACACCTTTTGAAATTTTAAAAAAAAAAAAAAAACAAGAATGGTTCCCCAATTTATAAAAATTAAATGCATAAAAAAGTATGCAAACACGACTATTGGTGCAATTATAATGTCTTCAAAGCAAAACAGAGAGGATTAAAGGAAATGACCATCGGTTAAACAAATTGCAGGCTCTGTTGTCTCCTCAAAACCGGAACAAATAGCCTTGAGAACTGCTCCCTTGTCCAGTTTGCCTATAAAGAAGATAACATTAAAAAATGAGAATCTCTTTTATTTAGACAAGATACACCTTCTCACTTAAATTCTATGAGTCATACCTCTGTACTGTCTGTTGTTAATCACAAGAGTTGGCAAGATAGTCACATCTCCACGTGAGTCCTTGCCAATCTGAATGTAAAAATTCAATTCAAAAAAATCCATCAGAAACAATAGAGTCGAGGAGGTTAAAAATAGAGCTTCCTATCATTTGTTTTTTTTCCTGACATATACCTGCGCTTCTTGTTCAGCCTTTAGAACAGGGTTGTCAGCATCTGCTTCAGGATCTCCAACGCATTTATCTATCTGTTTTACATCAAAGCCTATTGCAGGGGACAAAAACAAGGTTAACGGTTAGACAAAATCTCAAGTTTACAAAGAAGAAGGAAATTAATTAGCGCAGAACCATATTAACTGAAAACACAAATTATAAAACAATACAAGGCATAATCTTTTCAGCCTAAACTTTTAGCTTTCAAAAAAGAGGTGGACTGATTCTGACAAATAATCCCGTGCTATCAGGAAGTCTGAATATTCTTGAGTTAATACTCAGACTATTGTTATCTTCAGAATATTGTAAAGTGTACCATCAAAACGAAGACAAAATTGGGGATTCTGAAGAGGACTTTTGCGTAATAGAATACTAATAGTAACTAAGCAATTGAGGCTTAGACAAACTTTTTTTTTCTGAGCAAGCAAGAATATTATTCATCAACATCATAGCACCACAGAGGAGAGAGAATATGCTCAGTTACAAAAATGTCCTCTTTTGATAAGTACAGAAAATTTCCTCTTAATCCTGTAGAAAACCGAGAAAATAATATAATGTATCTATATCATTTACATATTTGAAGTTATACCAACAAAACTTTGTAACTCGGAGCCAGTGAGAACAATATTAATCAAGTTGCAAATATATTGTTAGCAAAAATTGATTTTTCTTAAAAGTATCGTTCAGTGTTAAGATTAATTTTGCAATTTCAACCAAAGGGAGATAGTTTCAACTAGGTGTATGTCGATTCCAGCCAAAACAAGATGATAACCAAGCCTAGTATTCAGCTTTATCTCGCTCCGGCTAATCTAAAACTGTATTGATTTATAATCCCAAAAAAATAAATATGTACAATTAATTAGTGCAACAAAATTAGCATCAGAAAGTTGAACTATGCCCAAGACACAGTTCTCGCTGCTCATGGAAAAGCATGTGAAGATAGAAATACTACCAAAATATAGTAACAGCAGTAACTAACCATCACCATCACATTACAAAAGAAAGAGAAACACAAATTGCAGTTGGTAAATTGAACCATTAACATTAAATGTACATCTATACTGGCAATAATGAGCATGAGCTGAAAATTCAAAAGCAGAAACACTAAAAGAAGGAACTCCAACTTACCATGTGATTTGACTACTTGATCTGCACACTCTTTCGTGTACTTCTTCTCTTTCATTGGACACCGGATTGCAAAGTCAGTAACATAGTCCCACCACAACCAGGGCTTGCCACTTTCATTGGCAACCTTGTAAAAGCAAGCTTGGCGCAAATTTTGCAAAACAACATCCTTCCCATCATAACCTTTGCTGAAGTCTTGCTCAGGATCCGGAGCACAGTATCTTCCATGGTTGATGCACTGAGACTTGCATTGCTTGCTCAAAATAAATGCCTCAGGACAATACCACGTTATGTAATGGGGAGTGAACTGCGTATATCCGTTCTGCTCGAGTATCTGGGCGGCGCCTTTGAAATTTTTGACAAACTCTCTCTGGTTCTCACACTTAGGGCCACACTCATCATTACTGTTTGTCCAAAACTCGTACTCAACTCTTTCATCGGGATGTGGAAGCGCCTCTCTCCAATCAAGGTTTATGTTAACCATCTCCCCTTTAGACAGTTGCTTCTTAATGCTATCCCCAAGAGATTGACTAATTAGAGCTGACGGAATAGTTATATTTTGCAGATAATCCGCCTGTGCGTCCTCTTCCTCGGGAGTGTCCATGGTAATCAAAGGTTCACTGCGATCATCGGCAACAAGAATAGCAGCAGCTCCAGCCTTTTGAGCATTCCAAGCCTTTAGTGTGAAATAGCAGTCTGCCCGAGCAGCAGTATACACAGACCGGAAAAGGAAAAGGAGACATATGTTAGATGCGTACATAGTTTAACAAGCTCCACGTTGGTCATCCACCCCTAATTATCCAGACTTAAATACTATTGTTCATGTAGGTGGAGAATTCATTCAGGTTGGAACTTGGAACATATACAACATAGACTAATAAGCAAATCCAGTGAAATACAAAACACAAACATAGAAAAATTTCCTCATGTTCACCGAAAGAGCCAAATACAAGTGCATGCTTATTAGGAAGACTACAAAACAGCGCCCAACTTCAAAAGGTATCACCAATGTAGAAAAAAAGCTTCTTTTTCTTTTCTACTTCTCTTTGATCGGTTTGGCTTTGTAAGAATGCCGTTACTGCATTTTTCGAAATATTCGAAGATTGATAACAGAGAGCAAAAACTTTTTGAGGTATATTAACAGGCTAAAAGTCCAAGATATAGGAAATCTAAACTAGAGAATCCCTAATTGCCTCAAAAGACAGTTCAACATGGAAATGATAAGGGCCTGAAGAATTAACTTAAATAGCCGTCCACCCAACCGTTTAAACTAAAAATAGCCAGCGGATATATAATACATGTATAATTCATGTATACTGGCTAGAAAAAGTAATCAGTGAATCCGGCCGACTATTTCTGTGAAGATCCCTAGAGTAAAATGGATACAAATGATATACCATATAGCCCACTGAGGCAAAGTTGATTGACATAAACAAACCTGATATCAGATTACATAAGTTATCAAGAAAAACAAAATCAAGATAATCTATATAATCCTAAGCACCCAAATAGATAAAATGCACCTAACAATCATCATTAAAATCAATCAGTACATACAAAATTAAAGTAAAAATTCCAATTAAAAGGGGCAGAAAAGTCAGAAACTTTACCTCCGCGATCAACAAGAACAAAGACAGGCATGCTACCAGCCTTAGATTTAAATGAAATATCAGCACTTTCAAAGCTCTTACATGACTTTTGATTAGCTTTAGGGTACGCAACATTACCAACCAGTGTTCCTCCATATTGTGGGACCCCAAAATTCCCAATTGCACACTCATACACATCTTTGATTGATTCTGGTGAAGTTACTCTCAAGCTATTCTTTTCAACCACAAATCTACCATAACATGACCCAATTACAAGAAACCAAATACACACTAAAAACCCTAGCTTTTTCTTCATCTTGGACGAAAATAACAATGACCCAGATGAACAAAAGTCAAAATTAACACCTAGAAGCTGTCAAAATTAGATCTTTACAGCAAATTGATTATACCTAAATCATGTATTTGGTGATCTAAGGAAAAAAAGAATCACCTTTATTGACCTAGGTAGAGAATTTATTGATAGAGTGGAGAAAATGGAAAAGAAAAAAACAAAAAGAGTGGAAAAGTTCAGAATGGAACGTGTAAACTGTGCTAAAGTAAGGAAATGTTTATTTGAGTCCCGACACGAATTATCAGGTTGATAGTTTCATATTCTCTCCGCTGAGTTCTGGATTTTTTATTCTCTTGTTTTTTCTCTCGCTAACTTCCAGAAAGTCTTTAGATGAAAGGGCAGACTGATTCTATTAGTAGTAGATCTAAATAGCTACTTTATCAATGTCCTAATCAAAGATTTGGACTTTTTCTTCTCACCTTTTTTATGATTACTGCAAAAATATGTACTTTACCTATCGCGTGTTGTCTCTTTGTTTTAAGTTATGTGGTAAAGTCTAAGGTTTGAAATTTAGAAAAGAAATAAATGTAGTTATAAATCGGTCCGATTTACTGTTTATTTTTTCTAATTGATATACATAAATTATATAGTATTGATTATACACAGTTATACACATGTTGTATATGATATATATATATATATATATATATATATATATATATTATATATATATGCTGACTATTTTTAATTTAAAAAATTAGGTGTGCGATTATTTGGGTTAAATCTATAATTATTATAAAAATATTTATTAATAGTAAGATGAAAGTTTAAGTTATATTATCTCATAATTTAGAAAGTTGTAATTGTTTTTTGAAACTTACTAAAGAAGATATTGTCATTTAAAAAGTCTAATAATTTTTAATTATTCAAAATTTGTAATTAGTAATACTTCTACTTTCTAATTATATAATTTATTTTCAAGTATTTTAATTTTTTTTAGACATTCGACTTTACAACAAGAATTAGATACTTTAACTTTGTTCTTGAGCCGCACTTTTTTGCGAGCTGATGAATGTATTTCTACAACCCGAAAATAGAGGAAAGAAAAAAAATTAAAATAATAAGATATTTGTTACTTATGAATATTGTTTTGTCCTTAATTAATGGTTAAGAAGATGATGAGGTATGGCGGCTTTTATTGCCTTTGGGACCAATGATGGTGGGACCCTATGAGGTGGCTCCTCCAATAGGATCCTTAGGCATAATCCACGTGTAATGTCCAATAAATATTCTGATTTCTAACTTTGATAGTAATTATACTTAATCATAATAAACTAATATAATTTTGCAAATAATAATGTAGACAATATTCTATTACTTCAAAGTTAAAATATTAATTGAAGCTTTGTAGCAAATTTGAATCGTGTCTCTTCTAAAAGATTTTAAGAATTTCATTTAGTCAAATTTTCAATATATCAAGAAAAAAGGATAAAGACTTGTAATTTGTAAATAGAATAATCTTCTCATTAAAATGAGGGGTAGGCCAAGTTTTCCTCTTTATATGTATTTATTTATTTATTTTATTGCTAATAATAATCTAATAGTAGAGGACGGGAATAGTAATTATGGGTATTTGGTGCAACTATATGGATAACTACTTCTAAAACGTGTAGCATTCCAACGCCACGTGCAAATGGTCAACTTGACATTGCTTTGAGCTTTTAAAAAAAGAAATGAAGAAATAGAAAAGAGAAAACAAAAGAAAGAGAATCCAGTCTAGAGTAAAAACAATATACTAATATCATAAAAAAAGTTTTGGTACCTAACATGCCAAAACGCCGGTCTTGGACGGGGAGTTAGGTCGCAAACCAATTTTTCTTGGAAAAAACGACTATTAGTCCATTATTTTTTTTCCTTTTTTCATAAAACTTTTGAACGTGAGAAGGCTCGTAATTACAGTGTTAGGAATTTTATTAAGAGATTTCAAAATATAAAGTAGTAGAAGAGAAGACCTTTCTATAAGAAATAAAAAGTTCATTCTTAAGAGTTAAGACTTAATTTGTCAGGGACAAAGCAATAATATCAATGATGGCTCCAAATTTTATTCCTCAAATAACTTTTCTTCATTTTTCCTCAAAATATGTTCATTGCTTATTACCATTCAGGTAAAAGGTAATCAGTAGAAGACTATGTAATAAATATATAAACAATGAAGACTATAAGGAATTCTTAATTTATTAAGAAATAGGCCAAATATATAGACGGCCCTTTAAAGTTGGTTTTAAATTCAATTTTAACACCTTAACTTAGTCAGTTTCCTATTAAGCACTTAATCTTAACATAAACCGTACCTATTAGATACAAATACTGAGGTGGCAAAGTGAGTATATCACACTTCTTTTTGAGAGCGTGGATACAAAATATTGAGTGTCAATTGAAGATTAGGCTATAATTTTTCTTCCATCTCCTTTATTTGGCTTCTCTGCAAATATCACCCCATCACGCCACCTCCATAGCCATTGTCTTCATCACCACCTCATTCTCACCTCCACCGTTTTGGCCAATTTCACCACATGTACTTTCACAGCATAAGCACCTCCATCTCCCACCGAACTATCACCGTGAAAATCACTTCGAACTCCACCACCTCTCCACCGTTAGAAACAAAACTTCGCATCATAATATCAAAACTCCACAGCTTCTTCAAACAATTCTAGACTAGATACACCCAAATTCGCAATTTCAAGCTGGTAATTTATAAATTTCTCATTAAAGAAGAAATCAAAACACCAACATAATAATACCTAGATGAAATTGAAAAGGAAAAATAAAAATAACAGAGGATAAAGAATTGAAATAGAGGATAAATTTTTTCAAGGGTTGGCGTCTTATTTTAGGACAAAAAAAGTTCTTGAGAAGTTCCACCGGAAAAGTAGCAAGTAAGACTCCATTAATGGGGTATGATCATGGATTTAAAATAAATGACAGTGATAGACTTTTGCCGGAGAAACCAGAGGGGTCAACGACATCGGTGTGGAACTTCACCTACTGTCGTTCTCTTAGACAAATAATAGAAAAAATGGTTAAAAGAGAGAGTTTACTAATGAGAGAGATTTGACAGAGAAAGAGACCGATTGATGATTGGGAGGGGTTCATTTAGAGAAAAAGACGATGGGAGAGGCAAGGTGGAGAAGGAAAAAAGTTTATATTTTTTGGGGGTATATTGTTAATATATTATTTGGGTTAAAACAGGTGTTGTTATTTGATTTATTTTTTTTGTCACGTCATCACGCTTGACTTCACGCTGTTACTTTTGTTTACTGGTGGTTAGACGATGGCCTAATAGGTAGAGTTTATGTTAGGATTAAGTGTTTAATAGGAAACAGTTTAAGTTGAGGTGTCAAAATGGAATTTGGAGCCAACTTTAAGGGCTCTCTATGTATTTGGCCCAAGAAATATAAGTATGAAATATTTAAAATGACATTATTGAATAGTATGTATTAAGAGATAGATCACCTTCATAATAAAAAGTTACATAAATAAACTTAGTAAGTTGAAAGCTGCAAATTACGTCCCCAAAAAGGGAACTATATAACTTGTTTGGCCAAGTTTCTCCAAATCCAAAAATACTTCTTTTTTTTTTTTCAAAAAAGTATTTTTTTTTTCAAGTTGAAGTGTTTGGCCAAACTTTTAAAAGAAGTGTTTTTGAGTAGAAACAAAAGAAGTTTTAGAGAAATAGAAAAAAGTAGATTCTTTCCAAAAACACTTTTTTTAAAAACACTTTTGAGAAAAATACACTCAGAAGCAGTTTCTAAAAGTTTGATCAAACACTAATTGCTGCTCAGAAGTGCTTTTCAAATTAATTAGTCAAACACAAACAACTTCTCACCAAAAGTACTTTTGAGAAAAACACTTCTCAAAATAAGCTGATTTTTGTAGCTCGGTCTAACAGACTATTAAGCGGATAGAATTTGTCTCCTCTTTCCGCCTTAGGTAAAATTTTAAATTTAAGCACTTTTTCGATTTTTAGGAGTTGATAAGGGTTGCTCTAGTGGTGAACACCCTCCACTTCCAATCCAGAGATTGTGAGTTCGAGTCACCCCAAGAGCAAGGTGGAGAGAGGGAGCCGAGGGTCTATCGGAAACAACCTCTCTACCCCAGAGTATGGGTAAGATCTGCGTACACACTACCCTTCCCAAACCCCACTAATAATATAATATTGGGTTATTGTTGTTGTTATACATAGTAGGGGTTGTTGTCGTGAAACTTGACCTCCCCCCTTTTCAATTATTATTTGATATGACCACGTGTTATGGCCTTCACACGCACTAATTTGTAGATGTAAACTTGTGATGAAGGCGTTGAAAGAGAAAGAGACATACAAAAAAATCAATAGAGAGAAGTTATTTCACAATTTTTAGAATATATCAAAATCCAGGCATATCTAACAAAAGTTAAAAAATAATGAACCGTATGAATGATACTAAACAGAAGACTAGTGCTTACAAAAAGACTCTTAATATATTAGAAATATAACTATACCCCTATTGTTAGATTATTATAAAATACTACAGAGTATTGAAATATTACGGACCCATACATACAATTTATGATATTGAAGATTTATACACCAATTTTAGTATAACTTTGTACCACTTTAACATGGAATAACTAATCCATGTATAAGTTATACGTGGATAAAACAACAAAATGACAAAAGTATCCTTATCTTTTTTCTAGAAACCTATGAAAGTAAAATATCCAAGGATATATTTGTAAACTCATAGTCTTTTAGTTTAAAAAATAAATAAATATTTTATATGATATCTTGTATATCCAGTTTTAGTACAATGAATCCAACACACAATAAGAAATAATTTATGCATTACTAATTCATATATTAATCCCTGCATTAGTATTCCATGTATAACTTATTTCGAATCAAACGACCCCTTAATGTTTTAAACACTCGGAATTAACGCAGATTCATCTATACTCCTTACTAGAAGCTCAAAAAAATTCAACCGCATTTCAACCCAAAAGACTCAAAAGATCATCACACTCGGCATTTTAAACTTCCTCATACAAGTAAAAGCCTACCACAAAAGGTTTTGACACAAAATACAAAACTAGCAGAAGCAGGGCAAGAACATTTTCTCAAGCAAAACATGTGATGCAATTGACATTACAAGAAATTGCTGAAATGAGTTTATTGGATAGCAGCGACACCTGGGTTCGTTTATTCAGCTCTAGGCATATATATACATATACAGTTGCTTTAACTCAATCATCTCTGCCTACTTCTTTTCGTAGGCCACCGCAGCTGAATGCGAAAGCTTGTGGTGGTATCGGTGAATAGAAGTTTGAGTACAACATGAAACCCTCAGAGGTTAAAAGCTTGGATAGGGGAAAGAAATAAGAGTCCGTGGCAGCCGAATATATTCAGCCTAACATAGATTTCAATATGTACAAGTTTAACTACATTTTTCGCGACTCACAACAGCCGTCGTTACTTTTGTACATGGCATACAAGTGATGTAAGAGAATTGAAATTGAAAATACAAACCAATTGTTGTTCCTGAGGGGCCGAGGATGACACTACTCACGCTTATCCTCCTCGGGATCTTCTCTTTGGTCACTTATAATCTCTGTCGAAGCAGACCCTTTCTTTTCTTTTCTTTCAAGCATGGTCCCTGAGTCACTAATAACCCTCACTCCGGCCATTACCCTCACTCCAGTTGTGAGAGAGAGAGCTTCCTCATCGTAATCATCTTCAGTTTCCCCAGCATACGCATACCTAAAGTAAACAAGCAAAAAACAATTTTAGCCTAAGTTTCTCGGACTCTGGTAGGGGTAGGGTCTGCGTACACACTACCCTCCCCAAATTCCACATTGTGGGATAATACTGGATATGTTGTTGTTGTTGCTCGAACTCGGGTGCGGGCATCTGATACGAGCACTGATCCAAGTGTCGGATTCAGCAAAATCTAAAATTTAAGACTCGGGGGTGCGGATCTAGGTATGGATACGGGTGTAAGGATTCGGCTAAAAAAATTCAAAATTATAAAAAATAAAGCCATAAGTCCGAACTCAAAACACGACCCCTTGAATTCTTGTTTTTTCTGGAACACAAAGCAGCAAATATGACACAAAAGTACTACAATATTGAAGGTATGCCATTTTCCATGTCTTAAATCTGTTTTATTTTTAATTTTGAGAAATAAAAATCTCAAGTTCCCCCAAATTTGTCGATGGACTCAGGTCAAAGTATCCGAAGTTAGTTGACCGAATCCGGGACGTATCCCGCTCCCGCACCGCTCCCGTCCCGTGTCGAGACGGGTACGGCACCAAAAACGAAGAATCCGCGCAACTTAGATTTTAGTAGATAATTCCTAGTTACATAGATGCAGATCTATACTTAAATCAACCATGAGTTTGCTATTCCTGCTACACAAGTAGGAGTAATAATGTTTCTCCACTAAAATTAACCAGAAAGACTCTGGAAAACTTAAACAGCAACAGAATCTCAATACTGGAGAAACTCCATAAACCTATTCATTATAAATGAATTTTGAACACTAAATAGATAGCTATAATAGACATTGGAAGATTTGTGACCGATAGATAGTTACTCTTCTCATACACTTTTTTCATTTATAGACCACAATTTCTGCAAAATTGACATTTTAAATTGCCTGCATCTTTCTATTGCTCAATTTATCATCGGTGATACATCCTTTATAATACGTGTCATGCCTGAACATTCTATGTCACAAAAGTTCAATCAGACACCAAAAATTAGAAAATATTGTCGAGCACAATACCTATTTAATAATCATAAAACTTGAATGGCCCATGTCAAGGTTACAATTGATAATAACAAAAAACTGGGTTGACTAGTGTTAACAACAAATATCAACGATTTTGTCAAACATTTTCATAGAAAGGCTAATTGAAAGAAAGAAAGGTTCAAGTTAAAACATCTACCTGGTTGGATTACTTGAAGGAGCCCAGAGGATACATATTACTACCAACAATGAAAAGGCAAGCAAACTCCAGAAAGCTGGAATAATCCAGGAAATTCGCCATAGCTCACTTAACGGGTCGCTAGCATTGAAGTACAGCTGAACCAGAATATAGATGAGTGATATGAAAGAAGCATTATTCTTGCACACGTGTCGGCTTAAAAAAACCATTAAATAACATGACCACAGGTAACTCGCTGACATCTCTTCCTCATGTTATCGAATGCAAGGATGAAAAATGACAGGGCGTCGAAAAGGTATTTAAATTTCCACGCTCTACCCACCATTACTCTCACCCACCCGATATATTTAATGTACCACTTTAGTATATTCTTCCCAAATTTCATCAACTGAATCTCACAGTATCCAAACATGCCAATTACCAAGATACCTATGAATAAGAGAGAGAGAGAGAGAGCGCTTTGTAGAGAAGTCAAGATAAGTAAAAGAACGTGTATATGTTATCCCTATAAACCAGGGCCGGCTCTAACGTTGTTCCAAGTAAGGCTTTTTGCCTTAGGCCTCCAAATTTTGGGGGCCCCATTTTTTTAGAAATAATAGGTTTATAAGTATTTAAAAAAAATAATATTTAGTACTTTTCACACAAAAGTAGAGTTTTTCTATAACAATTGCCTCAAAGAAAAGAAGTTTTTCAAGATTATAATTGATAAAATCTTACTGAGATAAACAATGTCTCAAGGTAGATTAAATGAGTTGACTATATTATCAATTGAAAAGGAATTATTAGAGGAAATTGATTATAAAAAATTATTAACAATTTTGCATCTCGAAAAGATAGAAAAATAAGACTTCAATTAAAATATACTCATATCATAACTTTCTTTTAAAAATTTAGGCCTCACATTAAACTTTGGCTTTAGGCCACACGTGTGTTTCAGCCGCCCCTGCTATAAACTATCATCAAAGTACAAACAAGATGCGCTACGATATCCTCACCCGCCCTTCTTGCTATGTAAGTTCTGTTTACTTACCATACCCACATCTTCAACAAGTACTAAGGTTTCAACTATCACATACCTTTACCTTCATTTTAACCAAAAGACGCTACTCCTATGTGTATCGTGGAACTTACCACCACTAATTAGGAGAGGGATCTCATAGATAGGCCGCATTTCATGTATTTGGATTTTGGAGACCATTTTTTGTATTCAGAAATTGAAATTAAATTACCTCATAGCCAACCCAAGCAATGGAAAGCAGCACAAAAATTGCAAGGGAATTGGTAAACTTTCTATAAAGATCAAGTTTTGCCATGCTTTTCCGCATCTGCAGTTAAGAGTGACAAAATAATCAATAACTGAATGAAATAATTACACGAACTACAGTAATAAAGTCAAATACGTCTCGTGTTAAAAAGTTTAGATTAAGAAATAGATTAACTAAATTAATTATATCAAGAAGGTTGTGTACTCTCTTCTCTTCTGTTATTGTTTACCCCTTACTCTTTAGCATTTCTTGTAAGCTAAATCCTATCTTGTGCGCCAAGATGTAATATGTTCATATTTTAACATTATGACAAAATCAACAAATATGGAAAGAATGAACACATACACACACATATAAATGTATAATTACTTTTTTTTAAGATATGGAGAGAATATATAATAACATATTTGCAGAAACATGCATATATCTATTTGGATAAAACGAGAAAGAAGACTTGACGCACAAAAGGGTTCAAAGCCTATATGATGACCAAGTCATTTGTAGATTGTCTGGGTGAAAAATGCACACAGTTACAACTATCATAATCCCATCCAAACTGCTAAATCCAAAAGAACTGACAGAATTGCGCCAACACTCACATTTGCACGGTTTGGTAAGATCATACAAGCAATGGAAATCATCATTTTACTCCAAACATCTACCTGTAATTTTTCCAATGTCTTGGATAATGATGAGAATATCCACAAAATAACCGACGCATCCAAGAAAACAACAGGAAGCACCAGATATATCTTGGTTTTCCTTGAGAAGTCATTGATGCTGCCCAAATGCTCCACAAGTTCAAGTGCCTCAGTGGCAATAAAATACATTAGGCATAAAAGATACACTTTTGAGGTTACGCCACCAAGCGTAGGCCGAACAACACCATAACCCATTGAAACGACTAAAAGAAGTGCACGAGACAACGTCTTCTTTACAGCAGTCATTGTGACTGCCCATATCGTAATTACCATAGGTCTGCTTCCTGTGGCATTAAGATTTGCATATTCAAAATACCAGAGAGCCATTTCAGACATGCCAAGGGCAATAACAGCAGTAATCTGATAATGTAGCTGTATAACATCCTTCCAAAACTGGACAAACTTCAGGAACCAGAATAGACCAAGTACAAGATAGGCTAAAGAAGCAAGTCCGTAGAAAGTCATCAACGGTACCATTCTCCCTGGTAAGTATCCATCTGGATTTTTCCAAACTGTTCTTCCTCTGATTATTGTTCCCTTAAGTGCTGGGTCACAAAACATGAAATAAAGATAGTACATCCCAGTACTATTTATTTCAACTGTTGCGGGAAGCATATTAGCTTCCTGATTCTTTCCTTCAAAATACGTCTGAATACGTAGTGGCCACAGTGGGTTGTCTTGGTTGTGCTGGATCATAACCTCTCCTACCGTGCAGAACTTTTCTTGAGCAAGTTTTGGAGTACAACACAGTGCATTAGACTTTGCAAAAGCATCTCCAATCTTTTCTCTGTCTCTGACCTCAAGAATGATAGTTTCAATCAAACCAGTTCGACTCTGCATCTCATTTGTTGCATCAGCAGATTCCTTTGTCCTCAAAAAAACAATATCTTCAAATCTGCAAAGCTAAAATCAACCGTGAGGTATGAATCTCAAGGTCCATAGAAGATTATTGAAATAAACGAACCAGAAAGAATATGCTAGTATATAAAAATCTCAAAATAAAATTACTACCCAGCTAAGAAGCAAGAAATTTATCAAAGAAGCTATTAAAGAAACCATAAAACTTCTTAGTGAGTATGTTAAACACGATAGAGTAGCTCAGGCTCCGCGAAATGTGTTTTTCGAGAGAAGTGAAGTAAACTTAAACAGTAAAAAGAAGATGTTTTCCCATTACCAGCATTTGTATGAGCATCACAGTGATCAAACAATTGCACCATTTAATCTTTAATATGTTAAACATAATACATGCAGACACTCATATAATGGTAAATACTAAATACTACTCTTTCTGTCCCATTTCACGTAGCACACTTTCCTTTTTAGTTTGTCCCAAAAAGAATGGTACATTTTCATATTTAGAAATAATTTAACTTTAAAATTAAAATGACCCTTAATGAAATGATTTGTAAGACATATCCTAAATTTATCCATGGCTAATCTTGGAGCCAAAGCATACTAGCTTGGAGCCAAAGAATAAAAGTATTTTCTTTTATTCTTTTTTTCTTTACTTGGAGACCAAGAACATTGCCCTATAAATATAGGCCATCTTACTTCATTTGAATCATCCCATATTTTGATTAGAAACTCATTTTGAGTATTCTTGTGATAGAGAGTTTTGTTATATTCCATAGAGTTAGTGTTGGGAAACACTTTGAGTGAACCTGTTCTTTGTGAGTGATTGTAGCGAGGTTATTCTCTTGAGATATATTTTGGGATAATTAAAGTTTCATCTCTAATTTTGTACTCTCTTTTGTGTACCGGTTATTATAGTGAAATTGCTCCTCTCCACTTGTGGACGTAGGTCACCTTGATCAAACCATGTTAAATTTTGTGCCTTCATTATATGCTTTAATTGTCGTTATTATCAACTTGCATTGCCTTTGTTATCGTCATTATAATATTGTTTGGCTAAATTCTGCATTACTCGGGTTCCCGATCCTAACATGATCTATAGTCCCACAAATAATTTTAGACTACAAGATTTCTTTTTTAAACTTTGTGACCTATCAAACGGTGTCATATAAATTGGAGCGGAGGAAGTATTAGTTAGGCCATCTCCAACCCACCTCCATTTTTACATTCAAACTCCATTTTCGAGTCAAAAATGGAGGAATTTTGCTCCAACCCAGCTGCAATTTGCCTCCATTTTGGAGGGTGAACAGTGTCACTCCAAATTTGGAGTGACACTATTCATCCACTCCATCACTAGTCCCTATTATTTTATTTATTATTTATTATTATTTAACCCTTTTAATTTATCATATTATATATATATCTAATTATGTTTATGTAATATCTCAATGATTTCACTTTTATTTGAATTATCCATTAATATGTATAATCTATAATATTTACTTACAAATTATATTATATAAATTTTATGGTATAAAATAATTTTATTTTAAATGGTTATATAAGAAAGAAATATGAATTATATGGGATGGATATGTAAAAAAGAAAAAAAGAAAGGATTTGTTTAATGGAAATAAGAAAATAAAATTTAAATAAAAGATAATAATGTAATATAAAAGAGATACCTGTTTCTGGTACACCCAAATATAAAAAGTAATATTCTTGTTTGGAGTAAAAAATGGAGTAAGGGTTGGAATTAGTTTAATACATTTTGGAGTAAAATTTGGAGTGAAGGATTGGAGATACCTTAGAAGCATAATGATCAATCAATCAGTCAACTAAGCTTCAATTAAAAACTAGCTGGGGTCGATAAAATGAATTATTTATGTGCACTAAAATAGAGTAGTATAATAAAGATAATTGCAAAAATGAAACTCTGTGAGGGGCGCGTGTGTAAGAGAAATAGCGCGTGGAGGTACCTGATGAAGGATTTTCCTTCAAGGGGTTTATCAGGGGAAGCATTTGAGGACGATTTGGAAGCATAGAGACCCTCAGTTCCACCATGGAAGAAGAAAGCGTTGGACTTTGGAATAAATTGCTCATCTTTGTACTCGTGAATTGAAGCTAATACGTTACTGATTAAGTTGAATGTATAGAAGAGTAGAATTAGAGAGCCTATCGATAACTCGGAAGTGCCGTGTTTCATTGATTGTTTCGCCGTCTTTCGCCGTGTGCGGTGGAGCAAAGGTGGTTGTGTTTGGTGGCAGTACAGTTCAGTAGAAGCAGAGAAACCAAACAGAATCTAACATAGAGCTGACGTCGAACTTACTAGAGTCATTTAATCCTCCATAACGACGTCGTTCCTTTGAATTTAATTCTTCTCAATCAAATAAAGAGTTTTATTCTCATTAAAAAGAAATTCGATTTTTATTCTCTCTCTTAAAATTAGAGTATCAAAAGCTTGAGTTGATATTTTAGGCTAACTAAGTCGCCAATGGATTCATAAGAAAACTTTAGTAATGTTTTTTTTATAAAAAAGATTGTTTGATTTGTTATCTATAGTTTTATACGATTTTTCTCTCTATTTAAAAAAACAGAGAACCTTTAATTTGGTGATTAAACAAAATAACAGAACAAGCAACTGAAAAAAGTAATTATAAATTGAACAAATTGTGCTATGATATATTGTTTAGTCTAAATTGATCGAATTCAGTTTGATCCAAGTTGAGTTGGATTGTTGCTCATTACTTTATCCGTTAGAATACGTCTAAAATTAGCTCAATTTATAAATTTGACAAAAATTCAGAGAAGAGTATGACTAAATTCATTTGGCCAAAATACATAATTGTCCCATCCCCGAAACTCAACTTTTTGGCTTTTTTCCTAAAATATAAATAAATTTAAAAAATATACATTTTGTCGACTATTAATTTTAGAAGCGACTAACAATTTACATTAAATTATTTATATTTCTTGTGGTTCATTCCTTAAAAAAAAATTGAATGTTATCACTAATCACACAATTAGGCCATATTGAACGGATGCCTTCCCAATTGGTTTCGACCTCAAAGAATGACACTGCACCAAGACAATTAGGGATATACAAAGAAAACCGATAAATCACACTAAATCGATAATCCGAGTTAAATCGAAAAAAAAATCTAATGTGGTTGGGTTTGATTTGGTTTGCTATTGAAAAATAAAATCCGACCATAATTGGTTTGATTTGGTTTTAACTAAAAAAGTCAAACCGAAACCAAACCAACCCGATAATATATTTATATAATTTTTAAAAATATTTATACATATAAATATTTATTGTAATGCAATTTTTAAATATTTTTTAAATTTTTTCAAAGTTTTATCCGTCACACCCCCTTTTTCCCGAGGGATGGAGGAGTTGGAGTTTTTTCAATTAAAGTGACATTATTCGAAATGAGATTATTTATTTAATTAGAGTCGCTATTTGGAATAATTATTATGGTGTCCCAAGTCACCGGTTTATTTTAGAATCCCAAATCGAGGAAATTGACTCTATTTATGATCCGCGAACACAGAAGACCATGTAAGGAATTTTGTTAACCCTGAAGAAGGTGTGAGGCACTCCCGAGTTCCGTAGTTTTAGCACGGTCGCTTAACAATTAATACTTGGCCTAATTATCTGATTTTATTACATGTTTTAGACCTATTGTGCATTTTACTCTTTACCGCTTTTAATTATTTACTTAACCACTTTTTAGTATTTATGGAGTTATTTTTTTATTTTAAACAAGTTACGATGTCGTACACTTGTCATTTTGGTACATATTGCGAATCGCGCCACGTGAAACGTATCTGCGGTTTGCAACATGTTTATTTTATTATTTTTGAAGTTATGGTCAAGTCGCGTGAAACGCGCACTTGAGTTGGGATTTACGTATCGCGACTATGCCACGGAAACCGTACTCATAGTCACGATGATTTATTAATCGCGCCTAAAGCAACTAAGACATGTTCATAATTTGTTTTTCCTTATGAGTTTGAGATCTTTGTAAGGTCAAGAGCTATGGAAATAGGTCAGCTTTTGCTCTTACTAAATTAGGCGTGACAGAAACTATTTTGACCTAGATAAATTAAAATTGATCGTAGTACAATTGATCCTTTAAAACCAACTAAAAAGTAGGCTCAGTTACTAGTTCACCATGCTACTCCATTAGTCCATTGTCCATTAGCCATTTTTAGTAATACATACTTCATTAAACAAACTCAACTCCCTTTAAATCTAATTAACACTCATGACCCAACTATACAAAATGTGTTGACCAAGACATCTTTACTTTAACATGTACAAATTAATCTATCTCAAATATAAACAGAGAATACGTGCCTTCCTACTACTACACATGACTTTAGATTCATATAAATCAAAAATAAATATACCTTTAACCCCAAAATGCTCAACAATCAAACCAACTGATAATGAAAATTAAAACACCAACTAATCATGAAAAACAACTAAACTAGAATAATATAATAAAAATTCATGCCAAATAAAGTCAACAAAGAACTACAATTCAAAGAGATATGACTGGAGCATGGCAATAAACATTACTGAAATGGAAAAGAAACAAACCTTTGAGGTGAAAAACTTTCTTCACTATATTGATAAAAAAAATCTTCAAGTTTGAATTACAATAGGAAAGTGCCGGCTACAACTTAAAGGAGAACAGGACGTCGAACGGAATTCGAACAACCTCGACGGAACCAGATTCAGATAAACGAGAACGTCGCTGAAAATGGACCTCGAACAGGACCTCTTAAACCTCACGCAAACGGGAGAGCAAGATTGGGACTTGGCTGAATTTTTATGGGTTTCAGGGTGATTTTTGGGTGGTGAAACTGATGTTTTTGTTTTTCGAAAGAAAGACGAAGAAAGAATGACACGAATAGAAATTCTCTTAACGTAAAAGAAGCAAAATATTTCTCTCAAATCCCTCCCCTCTATTTTTTTTTTCTATCTCCCCTTTCTTTCTCCATTTCTCTTCTATTTATAGAAAAAATTTCGGAATTTTTTCAGTTTTTTTAAAATTATTTTATTATTTTTTAATTAAAAAGAATTCTCACTTCCCATTTTTCTTTTTAAAATATATAAATAATTTCCCACTTTTCTTTAATTTTATATTTTAATTTCTCACTGTTTTTACTTTTATTATATTTAAATTCTTACTTTTTTTACTTTTTTTCCCACTTATTTTACTTTTTTAAATTTTCCACTCTCTTTTACTTTTTTTAAAAAACAAACTCAGCTACCTTCACTTTTATTATCTAATTCCAAATTTCTTTTACTTTTTATTTTTTTAATTTTTATTAAATAATTTCCACCAACTTGTAATTTTACTTTTTAATTCTATACTTCTACTTTTCCTATTTTTTATTCAAATTCGTTTTTTTTAAAAAAAAATATATTAATAATTTAATTTTTTCGGGTTTTTAATTTATTTTATTTTAAAATAAAGACAACAACAACAACAACCCAGCGAAATCCCACTAGTGGGGTCTGGTGAGGGTAGTGTGTACGTGGACCTTACCCCTACCCCGAAGAGGTAGAGAGGCTGTTTCCGAAAGACTCTCAGCTCAAGAGGACAAAAAGACAAAATAAGACAATATCAGTATCACCAAAGAAATCATAGGAAAAATAGGAACAACATGAAATCCAGAAGAAAAATGCAAAGCAAAAACGAAAAAAAACAAAAACGAAAACGATAGCTAGTAAATAGGCCCGACACTGAAACGCAAAATAGTAAGAGACGACATTGCCACTAGTTAGCTTAGACAAAAACCCTACCAGACTAGTCTCACAATGATATGAAATAAGACAAGACTCAACTACCTCCTAACCTACAATCCTAATACTCGACCTCCACATCTTCCTATCAAGTGTCATGTCCTCGAAAATCTGAAGCATCGTCATGTCCTGCCTGATCACCTCTCCCCAATACTTCTTCGGCCTCCCTCTACCTCTTCTCGTGCCCTTCACAACCAGTCGCTCATACCTCCTTACCGGGGCATCTGGTCTCCTCCTCTGTATATGCCCGGACCATCTGAGCTTCGCTTCCTGCATCTTGTCATCAATGGGAGCTACACGCACCTTCTCTCGAATATCAACATTCCCAATCTTATCCATCCTAGTGTGCCCGCACATCCACCTCAACATCCTCATTTCTGCTACTCTCATCTTCTGGATATGTGAGTTCTTAACAGCCGATGACTCAGCCTCATACATCATGGCTGGTCTAACCACCATTTTATAGAACTTACTTTTGAGTATCAGTGGCATTTTCTTGTTACACAGGACTACATATGCTAACCTCCACCTCATCTATCCTACCCCAATACGGTATGTGACATCCTCGTCGATCTCCCCTTCCCCCTGGATAACCGACCCAAGGTACTTGAAGCTGCCTCTACTTGGGATGACCTGTGAGTCAAGCCTCACATCCACGCCCACTTCCCCTGGCTCAGCGCTGAACTTACACTCCAGGTATTCCGTCTTCGTCCTGCTCCGCTTGAGACCCTTAGACTCAAGAGCCTGTCTCCAAATGTCCAGCCTCTCGTTAACACCGGCTCGTGTTTCATCAATCAAAACTATGTCATCGGCGAATAGCATGCACCATGGCACCTCCCCTTGAATATGGTGTGTTAACGCGTCCAACACAAGGGAGAATAGGAACGGACTGAGCGCAGAGCCTTGATGTAGCCCTATAACAACCGAAAAATGCTCAGGGTCGCCTCCTACTATCCTTACCCGTGTCTTAGCCCCATCATACATGTCCTTAATTGCCATAATGTAAGGAACCGATACACCTTTTGCCTCCAAGCATCTCCAGATAACTTCTCTAGGAACCTTGTCATATGCTTTCTCTAGGTCAATAAAAATCATGTGCAAGTCCTTCTTCCTATCTCTGTACTGTTTCACCAACTGCCTAACAAGGTGTATAGCTTCTGTAGTAGAACGACCCGGCATGAACCCGAACTAGTTGTCGGAAATAGACACCGACATTCTCACCCTCGCTTCAACCACCCTCTCCCACACTTTCATGGTATGACTCAGTAATTTGATACCCTTATAATTATTACAACTATGGATATCACCTTTGTTCTTATACAATGGAACCACCGTACTCTACCTCCACTCATCCGACATCCTCTTCGCCTTAAATATAACATTGAACAACCCAGTCAACCACTCCAAACCTGCTCTCCCCACACACTTCCAAAATTCCACCGGAATCTCGTCAGGCCCTGTCGCTCTGCCCCTACTCATCTTACTCATAGCTCTCACGACCTCCTCCACCTTGATGCGCCTGCAGTACCCAACTTCACGCTGACTCTCGGAAGGCTCCAATTCACTTAGCACGATATCCCGATCCCCTTCTTCATTCAGAAGTTTATGAAAGTAAGTCTGCCATCTCTTCTTAATCTGGGAATCTTCCATCAATACTCTACCATCGTCGTCCTTGATGCATCTCACTTGGTCCAAATCCCGAGCCTTCCTTTCTCTCAACTTGGACAGCCGGAATAGCTTATTCTCCCCGCCTTTTCCCCCAGTTCCTCGTACATACGACCATAAGCTGCAGTCTTAGCCTCTGTGACCTCCAGCTTAGCTTCCTTCCTAGCTACCTTATACCTCTCTATGCATGAACGCCTCTCATCCTCACCTATGCTCCCCACTAACTTCAGATATGCCGCTTTCTTCGCTTCCACTTTACCCTGGACCACTTTATTCCACCACCAGTATTCTTTGTGCCCGCCAGCGACGCCCGTCGAGAACCCTAAATAGTACAGGTGAGTCAAACAATTAAATGATCTAAGCATCTATGACAAAGTGTAATGAGACAGGAACGTATAACCTGGTATCGTCGACGGAGACGGTGGGGCCGATGGTGGTAGTCGAAGAACTGGCCAGAGTTGATGGGTAATGAATCACTTGGCTTGCAGACGGGTCTGATTTGCGTGTGACCACGACACCGCAAATAGGCCTGAAACTTGGTTGTGGTTGTTCCCACTCGCCGGCGACCGATCCGTATCTCGCTGGAGTCTGCTGTCTTGTTCACTATGGAGTGAAAGAGCGCACCCCCAGTGCACACGGGGCTGGACAAGTGAAACGAGGGGGAAAAGAGGACAACCGGTAGAGTGTAGAATATTAGAGAGATGTCGTCGACGTCTCGCCGGCTAGGGGTGGGCATATTTCGATCAGAACCGAAAAAACCGACCGAACCGAATTTTTTTTTATTTTAGTTTCGGTTATTTGGTTTTTTCGGTCGGTTTCGGTTTAAAATTTTAAAATTTCCGTTTTTCGGTTCGGTTTTCTGTTATTAATTTATTTAGTTCGGTTAACCAAAAAATCGAATTATTAGCATATAAATTCTTTAAGTTATATATAGGCTAAGCCCATAGATAATAAATTAATACTATCAGGTCTAATCTATCAAAGACCCAACCCAATTAAGTAAGTCCATCAGCTTCCCAATCTTAAAGACTTTGTATCCATCAGCTTCCCAATCTTAAAGACTTTCACTCTATTAAAACTTCCATAGCATATATGATAGTTTACCGGGAGGATTTCACACAAAGTTATAATTTACACTATGTTTGAATTTTATGATCCATAATAGTATGCAAAGTTTAGTCATTTTGTTTTTATAAAAACAATATTTCCAAGAAGTCCGAAGTTTTGAAAAAAAAACAACAAATTCGTCAGTCCTATTATTACATAGAAGGAGCCCAACCGAAAATCGATCTGAAAAAAACCGAACCGAAATTAGAAAATCGAGACGATCCGAACCGAACTTATTTCAGTTCGGTTTCGGGTAACCTTTACAAAACCGAAAACCAAATAACCGAACCGAATTTCTTCAAACCGAACCGAACCGACTGAACGCCCACCCCTATCGCCGGCAGTGAGAGATGGAGAAGACAAGACGGGAAAGAGGAGAAACAGGGCGAGAGATATGGGGGAAGAGAGGGAGGAGGGGTGTGGGCTGATGAGGAGGAGAGTGAAGAGAGAGAGGACTTACCTGGGCAGAGGGTAGTCGCCGGCGACTGAATTGATTGCTGGTTTTGTTACCGTTATGTTACCATTAACGGGAAGGGAACGCTTGGGAGAGAGAGAGAGAGAGAGAGAGAGTCAAGTGAACAGCGGACAAAATAATCTATTTTCTATTTTAAAATAAAGGTAAAAAATAAGAATAAAAATAAAAATAATATTAATAGTAATAATTGACCATTTAAATTATCTTTAATTTTTACCCTATATATAAAAAAAATGTATATATATAAAATATATATATATATATATATATATATATATATATATATATATATATATATATATATATATATATATATATCTAAAAATATTTACACAGTAGAAGGTGATAAAAATTTAAATATAGTCAAAAATTAGGTGCTCACAGCTGCCCCTCTTTGCTTGGATACATGAAGAGTTTTTAGTCAAAGACTAGGTGAGCCATGTGACTAATTTTTGACCAAACCATTATTCAAAAGGAAAAGAAATAAAAGATAGGGTGCAACCGATTCCTGGTTTGGACATCCTACATATCCCGGGTTATAGGGGAATCAGGTCGCGTTTAGTTCAAGAAGAATGGTAGAATGATGAGTTGAGAAGTCGAGTGAGGTTCGGTCGAGGCTCTGGTCTGTGGTCCTGCTATTATATCAAAACAAAAAGAAACTAAACAAGCCTATCAATTATGAGTTACACGATTCCTATCTATGAGTCTTCTGAAACTTGATCTTGAGTCTTGACCAGTTCTTCATGCAGACTCTGATCTAAACCTTGATTCTCGCTAGTTGTAGGTGCTAGCTCATTGTTCTATAGCTTTTTCTAATCAAAACGGGACTCCAATGCTCGTGACTTCAGTCATGTCTTGAGCATTCCACATCTTTTCAACTGCTTTTGCATTTTGGATTCACTTTTTTTTTCTTTTATTCTGAATTGATGCTTTTTCTTTTGGTCATTTCGAACCCAGTGCCTCGAGATAAAACCTACCCAGACACCAAAATAAACAAACGAACGAAAATTTTCTGCCCGAGCTTGCACTAGAAAAATTTCGTGAGTTATTGTAACAAAATTCTAAACTACTTCTTTATTGAAAGCAATAAAAGGTCGCAGGTGGTGTACCCCGAAAAGATCATGTTGATTATTTATTTTTTTTTGGATGGTGTTCCTTTATTGTCAAAAAGATGTCTCAACTAAGGATTGGAGTACCTTATGTTGGGAAAATATGGCCAGAGAATGGTAAACCCTATATTGGCAATGATATCAGGGAATGGTGTTCCGTGCATTTAAGATCAAATCAACTAGGGAGTGGAGACCCTATATTGGAAAGAGACTAGGGAGTGGAGACCCTATGTCTAAAATAATATCAACAAGGGAGTGGAGACCCTATGTCTAAAATAACATCAACTAGGGAGTAGAGACCCTATGTTGGAAAAGAGACTAGGGAGTGGAGACCCTATGTCTAAAAAAAATAAAAGTCAACTAGGGAGTGGAGACCCTATGTTGGAAAAGGCGACTAGGGAGTGGATACCCTATGTTGGAAAAAGGCAACTAGGGAGTGGAGACCCTATGTTGGAAAAGAGACTAGGGAGTGGAGACCCTATGTCTAAAATAACATCAACTAGGGAGTGGAGGCCTATGTTGGAAAAGAGACTAAGGAGTGGAGACCCTATGTTTAAAATAACAATCAACTAGGGAGTGGAGACCCTATATTGGAAAAGTGACTAGGGAGTGGAGACCCTATGTCTAAAATAACAATCAACTAGGGAGTGGAGACCCTATGTTGGAAAAGTGACTAGGGAGTGAAGACCCGATGTCTAAAGTAACAACAACTAGGGAGTGAAGACCCTATTTGGAAAAGAGACTAGGGAGTGGAGACCCTATGTCTAAAATAATATCAAATATGGAGTGGAGACCCTATGTTAGAAAAGAGACTAAGGAGTTAAGACCCTATGTCTAAAATAACATCAACTAGGGAGTGGAGACCCTATGTTGGAAAAGAGACTGGGAAGTGGAGATCCTATGTCTAAAATAATATCAACTAGGGAGTGGAGACCCTATGTCAGAAAAGTAGACTAGGGAGTGGAGACCCTATGTCTAAAATAATCATCAACTAGGGAGTGGAGACCCTATGTTGGAAAAAAACTAGGGAGTGGAGACCCTATGTCTAAAATAACATCAACTAGGGAGTGGAGACCCTATGTTGGAAAAGAGACTAGAGAGTGGAGACCCTATGTCTAAAATAACATAAACTAGGGAGTAGAGTCCCTATGTTGGAAAAGAGACTAGGGAGTGGAAACCATATGTCTAAAATAACATCAACTAGGGAGTGGAGACCATATGTCTAAAATAACATCAATTAGGGAGTGGATACCCTATGTTGGAAAGTAGACTAGGGAGTGGAGACCCTATGTCTAAAATAATCATCAACTAGGGAGTGGAGACCATATGTTGAAAAAGAGACTAGGGAGTGAAGACCATATGTCTAAAATAACATCAAGTAGGGAGTGGAGACCCTATGTTGGAAAAGAGACTAGGGAGTGGAGACCCTATGTCTAAAATAACATCAACTAGGGAGTAGAGACCCTATGTTGGAAAAGAGACTAGGGAGTGGAGATCCTATGTCTAAAATAATATCAACTAGTGAGTGGAGACCCTATGTTGGAAAAGTAGACTAGGGAGTGGAGATCCTATGTCTAAAATAATCATCAACTATGGAGTGGAGACCCTATGTTGGAAAAGAAACTAGGGAGTGGATACATGATGTCGCCCAAACTCACACCACAAATATAGGTAGTGAGGCGGTCGAGGCAATAATATAACCTAACGCAAGTCGGGGTCGAATCCTCAGGGAGTTAGAATTGGGATTAGGTATATATGTAGTGTAATTGTACAATATGCCTTAGATTACACTTCCACATTCTTGTTTGTTGTTTCTACTTCTACTTTAGACTATTGATTGCAATTATAAAACTAGAAGACAATATTTTTGGTTTTGGTTGTTTTTCAAATGATAAAATATCTATGGTTGTGACTTTCACCTAGGTGGTTACCTATTGGGTTGAAAACTCTAGGACTAGCCTCATTGGTCGGGGTTGTAATATAACAATCACACGCAATTACCCACTATATACCTCTTGGTAGTTTGAGTGGTTTTTTCCAATTTGGCTTTCTTAAATCCAAATGGGTATTGCACAAAACAAGTGATAACTGCTCAAGTCGGATCTTACTATCTCTAGATTCAACCCTTTAATTGGGGCTATCAATTTCTTGAGTTTACCCCAATTTCTTGTTAGTCAAGTTTTCCTAGACTTAGTCTCTCTTTTTCAAGTAGAGACTAAGTCAATTAGGCATGAATCAATGTTTGCAACCATTAATTCTTGAATTCAATCAATAACTAGGCTAAATATCACTAATCCAATCACAAACAAGTCCTATATCAAACACCCATCAAGTACCCACACTAGGGTTGGGGCACAAACCTAACTAAAAATTTAGCTACTCATAAAAAATAAAGAAATACAAGAAGAAGTTAAGATAGAATGTATAATAATTGATTAGCCAAAGAAAATCTCATGTTTAGAAGCTAATCTATTACAATATTACTCAAAACAGTAAAGGAAAACGGCTCAGGTGCTCTCCAAAAATAAAACTTACCCTAAAAATGACAAAAAGTTCTATTTATACTAAGCTGAAAATATCTGACAAAAATGCCCATGCGGAGGTTGTGCGGCCGCATAATTATGTGTGCGGTCCGCACAACGAGACTTGACTTGACAGGTTCCAGTTCTGCTACTACACAATTCTGGATTGCGGCCGCACTCCTTCAACTACTGCGGACCGCACATTTGTGAGTGCGGCCGCACTCTTACTTCTGCGGCCGCACAATTACAGTGCGGTCTGTACTCTTTGATCTTAAGCTTGGTTGTGTGAGACTTCTGTGGACCACATAAAAATGAAAGCGACCGCGCTCTTGATTATGTGGCCGCACAAAAATGGCGCGGTCCGCATTTCTTCTTGAACTTGAAGTCCCATCTCTCTGATCTTTGACTTCTGCATGCCGTATAATATTGAGTGCGACCGCACTTGTCATTCTACGGCCGCACAATTATGGTGCGGTCCGCACTCCTTCAACTTGCCCAAAACCAGCTCTCTGAATCTCCTCTTCTGCGGACGCATAATATTTGTGCAGTCCGCTTTTTCTGAAGAAGAACTGACATGGCTCTTCTTTTGTTTTGCAGCCGCACACAGTATTGTGCGGTCCGCACTGTGGTCCTTTTGCCTAGTTTTGGTCCTTCTCCACTTTTGACTCCTTTATGAGTTGATTTTGACTCATTTGGCTGGTTTTCTAATGTTCTTGTATAAAAGCACATTTTATTAGTTTTCGGGAATACCTTTAAGCATTTTTGAGCTAAAACGCAAGTAAAAGAGAGCAAATAAACGGTCAAAATCCCTACTTATCAACTCCCCCAAACTTAAGCTCTTGCTTGTCCTCAAGCAATTAAGGCAATTCCCACCTCCACTAGAAAAAAAAATATTTTAGCTGGCCTAAGGTGAGTCAATTACACATCAATTGGGACCAACAATTACCCATAACACATATGAATTATCAACAACGCAATAATTTGACTTGTTGAGTACCATAGTTCTAATGCAACACTAGAGCATCAAGAGTTGACTTTATTCATCGAGGACACTCGTTCTTTCACGTAGGTCATTTTGGATCCCAAACTCCTCCTCCTCTACTCTCCATTAGCAAATCTCACTTTAGAATGTAACACTCGAATCAAGGATTGCGAAAAGTGCGCTTATCTCTCTCAAAAGGATGTCACAAGTCCGGCTCTAAGTACCATAAGCTTGCCCCTCATGTAAATCACCACTAATATAATCTCACTCAACGTGAGATCATGTAGGGATTTTGCTGGATGTAATGAAGGCTTTAGGACCAAGGTAGGATTTGTTGGAATAGAATGGTTTCATTTTTCCTCAAGCACTCCATTTTCTCATTTCGGCTCATACTTTTTCAACTCTTTGAGTCATTTTCTTTTTCCTCGGGAAAACTAGAGAGATGTAACGTCACTCTTTCTTGATCATGACATCTATTTTTCTCCTTTTCTATTTACTCCATGCCTATCATCATTGTTTTCTTTGAATCACTTCAACTTTCTTCCTTATTCACTTTCTTTTTGGTATTTTTCTTTTTGTTCTTTCTTTCTTTTCTTTGCCTTCCCTTTTCTTCATTTTTTCTTTTCTTTCCCTCCCCTTTTCTTCATTTTTTCTTTTCTTTGTACCTTTTATTACTTCCAAACTCCTCGTCTCTCCCCCAAACTTATGTTTTTTTTAATTATTTCTCAAGAATGCTAAGGAAAGATCGGGTTCCAAGAGAGGGTCATTAGCAAATAAATAAAGGCTTGTAACATAGTTATTGAAAGAAAGAGGGTTTAGGCTCAAATGGGTTGACTAGGGATATCACATTGGTAGGCTATGGAAGATTTCAAATTTAAAATTGGACCAAGGAGAGCCTACAATCATTTCTCAAGCCAAGCTACACTTAGAATTTCGCCTAGAAAAACATTCGGGGCAAGTTCTAGACTATTAGCACGGGTACTTGGACTTGCAATTAAATACCTCACCTCTCATGCTACTGGATTGCTAAAGTGAACGGAGTCAAGGGCCCACAATAACTCTAGTTGAGATTGAGAATCACAAATGGCTCGACTGAAACACTCGATGACTGCTTAAGTCAACACAAGAGTCAAAAGGTCACAACTAGAGCTAATTTCTGCCAACAACTTGTTTTTAACCATAAGATCGTGGGTAAATATGTTGGTACCAAATGAAGCATGTTTGCCTAAACATAAAAGAAAATGGACTCAATCCCTTAAGAAGGTTGTCACGCCATCTATCGTTAGGAAGAGCCACACGGTTCACACAAAATCTATCTTTGGAAAGAACTGTGGCATTAAGAAAACCAAAGGTTTATTGTTCACTCAAACGTAAAAAGAAGCTAACAAATCAAAAAGAAACTACTAAAGTAAACAAGAAGTTCTACTACTAAGAAAGACAAAGTAAAGAAGCTATGAAATAAACTACAGAAAGCAAGATAAATGAATATACAAATCGAAGTAAAATGAATATATACATCAAACGAAGGGGGAGAATATATACATACCAAAGAGAAAATAAAGATAAAGGAAAAAAATAGTATAAGAGTTATTACATGCCAAATGTCAATGTCAAATTAATCAAAATAGACCCCCCCCCCCCCCGAATAAAAGTGAGCATTATCCCCAATGCTTATAAAAAATAAGAACAAGAAGGGGTATATAGTTAAGAGAACTCCCTATGTGGTATCAGTCTGTATGGCATCCTCAGCACCCTCGGTCTCCTCTAGCTGTATCTCATCATCACCTGGCTGAGGGAAAACAGGGTTGCTAAGCATCTGGATCATCTCCTCAGCGGTGTGGGCAGTCACAACCGGCTCCTCAGACTGGCCGGCTGCTATATGTGATGCCTCTGGTACTGCTGGTGCTGAAGGTGCTCCCTCCATAAGTAGGTCAAAAATTGATGTCGCCCAAACTCACACCACAAATATAGGCAGTGAGGCGGTCGAAGCAATAATAAAATCTAACGCAAGTCGCGGTCGAATCCTCAGGGAGTTAAGAATTGGGATTAGGTATATATTTAGTGTAATTGTACAATATGCCTTAGATTACACTTCCATATTGTACAATTACACTAAATATATACCTAATCCCAATTCTTAACTCCCTGAGGATTCGACCGTATTCTTGTTGGAATGTATATATGTTTGTTGTTTCTACTTCTACTTTAAACTATTGATTGCAATTATAAAACTAGAAGACAATATTTTTAGTTTTGGTTGTTTTCCAAATGATAAAAGATCCAGGGTCGTGACTTCCACCTAGGTGGTTACTTAATGGGTTGAAAACTCTAGGACAAGCCTGATTGGTCGGGGTTGTAATATAGTAATCACACACAATTACCCACTCTATACCTCTCGGTAGTTTGAGTGGTTTTGCCCAATTTGACTTTCTCAAGTCCAAGTGGGTATTGCACAAAACAAGTGATAACTGCTCAAGTCGAGTCTTACTATCTCTAGATTCAACCTTTTAATTGGGGCTATCAATTTCTTGAGTTCACCCCAATTTCTTGTTAGCCAAGTTTTTCTAGACTTAGTCCCTCTTTCTCAAAGAGAGACTAAGTCAATTAGGCGTGAATCAATATTTGCAACCATTAATTCTTGAATTCAAGCAAGAACTAGGCTAAATATCACTAACCCAATCATAAACAAGTCATAAATCAAACACCCATTAAGTTTGGGGCACAACCCTAGCTAGAAATTTAGCTACTCATGAAAAACGAAGAAATACAAGAAGAAGTTAAGATAGAATGCATAATAATTGATTAGGGAAAGAAAATCTAATGTTTAGAAGCTAATCTAGTACAATATTACTCAAAACAGTAAAGGAAAACGGCTTAAGTGCTCTCCCAAAACAAAACTTACCCTAAAAATAACAAAAGGTTCTATTTATACTAAGCTGAAAATATCTGACAAAAATGCCCCTGCAGAGGTTGTGCGGCCGCATAATTATGTGTGCGGTCCGCACAACGAGACTTGGCTTGACGGGTTCCAGTTCTGCGGTCGCACAATTTTGGATTACGATCGCACTCCTTCAACTACTGCTGATCGCACATTTGTGAGTACGGCCACACTCTTGCTTCTGCGGCTGCACAATTACAGTGTGGTCCGCACTCTTTGATCTTAAGATCTGGTTGTGTGAGACTTCCGCGGACCGCATAAAAATGAGTTCGGCTGCGCTCTTGATTATGCGGCCGCACAAAAATGGTGCGGTCTGCATTTCTTCTTGAACTTGAAATCCCATCTCTCTAATCTTTGACTTCTGCGGGCCGCATAATATTGAGTGCGACCACACTTGTCATTCTGCGGCAGCACAATTATGTTGTGGTCCACACTCCTTCAACTTGCCCAAAACCAGCTCTCTGAATCTCCTCTTCTGCAGCCGCATAATATTTGTGCGGTTCCCATACTCTGAAGAAGAACTGACATGGCTCTTCCTTTGTTTTGCGGCCACAGACAGTATTGTGCGGTCCGCACTGTGGGCCTTTTGCCTTGTTTTGGTCCTTGTCCACTTTTGACTTCTTTATGAGTTGATTTTGACTCCTTTGACTAGTTTTCCAATGTTCCTGTACAAAAGCACATTTTATTAGTTTTCGGGAATACCTTTAAGCATTTTTGAGCTAAAACGCAAGTAAAAGAGAGCAAATAAACAGTCAAAATACCTACTTATCAACTCCCTCAAACTTAAGCTCTTGCTTGTCCTCAAGCAATTAAGGCAATTCCCACCTCCACTAAAAAAAGGGACATTTCAGCTGGCCTAATGTGAATCAATTACACATCAACTAGGACCAACAATTACCCATAACACATATGAATTATCGACAACGCAATAATTTGACTTTATGAGTACCATAGTTCTAATGCGACACTAGAGCATCATGAGTTGACTCTGTTCATCGAGGACGCTCGCTCTTTCACGTAGGTCATTTTGGATCCCTAACTCCTCCTCCTCTACTCTCCATTAGCAAATCTCACTTTAGAATGTAACACTCGAATCAAGAATTGCGAAAAGTGCGCTTATCTCTCTCAAAAGAATGTCACAAGTCCGGCTCTAAGTACCATAAGCTTGCCCCTCATGTAAATCACCACTAATGTAAGCTCACTCAACCTGAGATCATGTAGGGCTTTTGCGGGATGTAATGAAGGCATTAGGACCAAGGTAGGATTTGGTGGAATATAATGGTTTCATATTTCCTCAAGCACTCCATTTTCTCTTTTTGGCTCATACGTTTTCGATTCTTTGAGTCATTTTATTTTTTCTCGGGGGAACTAGAGAGACGTAACGTCACTCTTTCTTGATAATGACATTCATTTTTCTCCTTTTCTATTTACTCCATGCCTATCATCATTGTTTTCTTTGAATCCCTTCAACTTTCTACCTTATTCACTTTCTTTTTGTTCTTTCTTTCTTTTCTTTGCCTTCCCTTTTCTTCACTTCTTTCTTTTCTTTGTACCTTTTATCACTTCCAAACTCCTATCTCTCCCCCAAACTTATGTTTTTGCCAATTATTTCTCAAGAATGTTAAGGAAAGATCGGGTGCCAAGATAGGGTCATTACCAAACGGATAAAGGCTTGTAACGTGGTTATTGAAAGAAAGAGGGCTTAGGCTAAAATGGATTGACTTGGGATATCAAGAGGGCTTAGGCTACACTTAGAATTTTGCCTAGAAAAATATTCGGGGCAAGTTCTAGTTTTATATATCGTTGTAGTATAGTGTTGAGTATCCCTGCCTGTCATGCGAATGACCCGGGTTTGATCCCCGGTAACGGCGCCAAAAATTGATGTCACCCAAACTCACAACATAAATATAGGTAGTGAGGCGGTCGAAGCAATAATAAAACCCAACGTAAGTCGGGGTCGAATCCTCATGGAGTTAGAATTGGGACTAGGTATATCTTTAGTGTAATTGTACAATATGCCTTAGATTACACTTCCATATTCTTGTTTGTTATTTCTACTTCTACTTTAAAATATTGATTGCAATTGTAAAACTAGAAGATAATATTTTTGGTTTTCGTTGTTTTCCAAATGATAAAAGATCTAGGGTCGTGACTTTCACCTAGGCGGTTACCTAATGGGTTGAAAATTCTAGGACAAGCCTGATTGGTCGGGGTTGTAATATAGGAATTACACGCAATTACCCACTCTATACCTCTTGGTAGTTTGAGTGGTTTTGCCAATTTGACTTTCTCAAGTCCAAATGGGTATTACACAAAACAAGTGATAACTGCTCAAGTCGGGTCTTACTATCTCTAGATTCAACCCTTTAATTGGGGCTATCAATTTCTTGAGTTCACCCCAATTTCTTATTAGCCAAGTTTTCCTAGACTTAGTCCCTCTTTCTCAAGTAGAGACTAAATCAATTAGGCATGAATCAATGTTTGTAACCATTAATTCTTGAATTCAAGCAAGAACTAGGCTAAATATCACTAACCCAATCACAAACAAGTCCTAAATCAAACACCCATTAATTACCCACACTAGGGTTGGGGCACAACCCTAGCTAAAAATTTAGCTACTCATCAAAAATGAAGAAATACAAGAAAAAGTTAAGATAGAATGCATAATAATTGATTAGGAAAAGAAAATCTAATATTTAGAAGCTAATCTAGTATAATATTACTCAAAACAGTAAAGGAATACGGCTCAGGTGCTCTCCCAAAACAAAACTTACCCTAAAAATGACAAATAGTTCTATTTATACTAAGTTGATGTGCTGCAACAACACTGGATATGTCAGACAGCTTTGAAGTAGTTTCCTGCATCCAGTTGTTGAGACTCGCCAATATGTGAGAGACTTGCAACGCAGTTAGTGGATAAGTAGATGAAGATGGCACTGATAATGGAGGTGGTAGTCTGGAAGAAGAAGATGGTGGCATGTCTGTTGTCCCGGTGGAAGGTCCGGCTGCTATGGAAGGCATAGCATCTGCGGAAGGCTCAGTAGCTGAATCAGTAACTACTACTGTTGGCTCCTCAGACTAGCCAGCGGAGGTAGTTGACTTACCCTTGAACTTCGGGTTGTAAGAACCCTGTAGGTGGTACCATGAAAAAGGCTTCTTGGCCTTTACTTTAGTATCATACTGCCTCGGCTCCACCTTTTGATCATTGAAGTACTCTGTGAGGAAGTTCGGGTAGGGGTAGGATCTCTCATCTGTCTAGACAACCAAAGTGATGTTGGTTGATATTATAGCACCCACATTGATCGGGTACCCAGACATAATTGAAGCCACTGGGACTGCTCGGGGAGGTGAGAGGTTGTTCTCATTCAAGCATGGGTCAATGCGGCTGCACACGAAAGTCTGCCACCCTTTAGCTTCAATATTTAGGGTGGCCCGGACTATGGGAACCCCTGCTGTGAGCCACAAAGGTTTTGATCCTCGAATAGCCAAAATCTTAGCTAGCCATGGGCGAGCTGCATCACCCATAGCCAGCTTTTCCAAGCATTGGGCTGCCTCCACTTCTTCAAATCCCACGTAAGAGTTCAAAGCACAGGATTCGAATTGAATTTTCAGATTTCGCACTTTTGTCACCTTGGTACCTTTCTTAATGTGAGCCATATTAGCATAAAATTCTTTAACCAAGTGCTCATTTTCATCGAGGGCACTTTGGGTGAACCATTTCCATCATTTTCTCTCCTGGAACTGTCTGAGGACATTTGGGTTGTTCTTGTCCAAATCCCTCATCAAGAATTATCGCTCAAGAGTGAGCGATCTCTAGGGCCACCACTCTCTAAATCTGTTGAAGTCAGTCAAGCTGACAAATCTGTCTTCCCACATCTCCCTTTTCTTTGTCCTCTCAAGACCACCCACTTGAGTGTCTCCCACTCTACCGTCATCTGGTACGTCATCATCATCATCAACATTGAGTGGTGCAGCCGGGGCATGTGAGGAAGAAGGCTCAAAATTATGGCTACCCTCTTCCGAACCTTTAGAAGAACTAGCAGCGGAAGATGATTCATTAACTAAGTGGAATCTACCCGGGACTTATTGAGGTTAGGTGTTAGGTGGGGCTTGATCAGAGTTTCCCTCAGAAACTTCCCTAGACGGTAGATACTCACTGGTGTCTGATGATTCAGGGACTCTGTTGGCCGTAGCCTTCTTGCTTAACACTCTCTGGATGGCTAGTGGTAGGTTACTCTTGCTTCATCCACGTCCTCAGCCTCGGGAGGGTTCTGCCCTCCCTTTTGATGTATATCCTCCACCACGTGATCTAACCATCGTCTGCAATTCATAACAATAAGAATCAGTTAGAGTTCAGGTTAGTTATGAAAAAATAGAAGAGGCACTGCGGACCACACAAAAGTGAGTGTGGCCGCAGACTGCCAAGTGCGGACCGCATAATCAAAAGTGCGGATCGTATAATTTTGAGGGCCACTACACAGCCCCAGGTTCAGACTACTGGGTCTCTGATCATTTAACAGTGTGGACCGCAGAATTTTGACTTCGGACCGCACAATTTCACTGCAGACCGCATATTTTTGAGTGCGGTCCGCACAATTTCACTGCGGACCGTATATTTTTGAGTGCGGTTCTCACAATTCAACATATAGATGCCCTAACTTAGAGACTGCGGACCGCAGGAAACTGTGTGCGGCCTCACAATTTGGATTAACATGGCACTGCTTTACGATTCATACAAGTTTTTCAAGAATTAGACATGACCCTAATAATCAAGCATGATTAGCTATTTACCCAGGCCCCAATTAATAATTATGAAGCTACCCACATGATTTTGAGCAAAGATGACTAACTATTGACATTTTTATGCATGAAATTAACCCTAGACAAAAGAACAAAACTAAGAGAAGATGAAAAATCTAAAGATAAAATGAATATACCAGTGATGGAGGATGAAGGTGAGAATCTAAGAGATGAAATGCTTGAAGTTTGAGAATTAGTGGGGGATGCACTGTGTTTGCTTAGGGCTTGAAGGTTTAGAGAATGTAAAGTGTAAAAAGTTGAGAAAAGCCCTATTTATACTTTGACCCGTCAGGCCCAGACCTACTTGAGTGCGGCCACACAATTTTGAGTGTTGTCCGCACTCATTACCTGTTCCTTCAAAGACGTTCTGTGGACCGCAAAAAAGTGAGTGCGACTGTAGAATTTTTGCGGACTGCACAATTTTGTGTGCTGCCGCACTTTGTTAAGGATTTTTGACAGGCCAAACTTCGGAGAGCATGCAATTTTGATATTCCAGTTGTGCGACCGCACACAGAATTGTGCGGCCGCAGAGTAGTTGTGCGGTCCGCATAATTTTGGTGCGGTCCACACTTTTTGTGACACTTAGCCAATTTTTCTTGTACAATCCCTGTAATGCACACCCATTTCTGCATACACTTAAAACCAGTTAGCACAAAACAACACCTATCTAACAAATAAGAAAAGAAAAAGAAAAAGACACATGGGTTGCCTCCCAAGAAGTGCCCGATTTAACGTCACGTCACGATGCAAATTACCAATCATTTGAAATGAAGGACTGCCACAATGTGTCCATCATCAACCTTGCTAAGATAATATTTAACCCGATGTCCATTGACTCTAAACACCTCATCATTCTTATTTTTCAAATCTAGAGCACCAAAGGGGGTTACATTCACCACTTCAAAGGGCCACTCCATTTTGAGTTCAACTTGCCCGGAAACATCCGTAACCGGGAATTGAACAATAGCACAAGATCACCCTCTTTAAATTCCTTGTTATAGATGTACTTGTCATGGAGGTAATTCATCTTCTCCTTGTAAAGGGACGAGCTTGTGTAGGTATGATACCGGAATTCATCAAGCTCATTCAATTGTGACACCCTTATATTTGCTGCGACATCCCATTCAAGGTTCAACTTCTTCAAAGCCCACATGGCCTTATGCTCAAGTTCTACTGGAAGATGACATGACTTTCCGAACACTAATTGGTATGGAGACATCCCGATTGGTGTTTTATAGGCCGTTCTATAAGCCCAAAGAGCATCATCAAATTTTCTTGACCAATCCATCCGGTTAGCATTGACTGTCTTTGACAAAATACTCTTTATCTCCTGGTTGGAGACTTCAACTTGTCCGATTGCTTGAGGATGGTAGGGGATTGATACTTTGTGAGTGACACCATACTTTGTGAGTAAGGTATCAAAAGCCTTGTTGCAAAAATGCGAACCCCCATCACTAATAATGGCTCTTGGGGGTACCAAACCTCATGAAGACGTTCTTTTTCAAGAATGCCACCACACTCCTTGCTTCATTATTGGGCAAAGCAATGGCCTCAACCCATTTAGATACATAATCCACCGCAACTAGAATGTAGGTATTTCCACAAGAGCTAACAAACGGACCCATAAAATCAATACCCCACATATCGAAAATATCTATCTCCAAAATGGTGGTGAGAGGCATTTCATTCTTATTTGAGATCCCACCGACCCTTTGGCATTCAACACACCGTTTGACAAGCTCACTAGCATCCTTGTATATAGTAGGCCAATAGAATCCACAACACAAAACTTTTGCCGTCGTTCTTGCTTCACCATGGTGACCACCATACGGTGAAGAGTGGCAAGCCTAAAGAATACCCATTTATTCTTCCCCCGACACACATCGTCGGATCACACCATCAGTACATATCCGGAAAAGATACGGTTTATCCCAATAGTAGTCAAGGCAATCCCGTTTGAGCTTCTTCCTTTGGTTTGAAGAGAACTCATTTGGTACAATGCCACTCACAATATAATTGGCAAAGTCGGCGAACCATGGCATCCCGGTCATAGAAATGGCTAGGAGTTGCTCGTCGGGAAATGAATCATTTATCTCAAGGCCATCATGTGGCCTCCCCTCCTCCTCCAATCGGGACAAGTGGTCCGCCACTTGATTTTCACTACCCTTGCGGTGTTGAATCTCTAGATCAAACTCTTACAATAGAAGCACCCACCGCATCAACCTTGCCTTAGAATCCTTCTTGCACATCAAATACCGAAGCACCACATGGTCGGTGTGAACAATCACCTTTGTACCCATCAAGTACGGGCAGAACTTCTCCATAGCAAAGACAATAACAAAGAGCTCTTTTTCGGTCACTGTGTAGTTGACTTGGGCATCATTCATGGTCTTGCTTGCATAATATACCGGATGAAAGATTTTGTTGATACGTTTCCCCAACACCGCTCCAATCGCCACATCACTTGCGTCGCACATGAGCTCAAAAGGCAAGCTCCAATCCGGTGCGGTAATAATATGAGTAGTAGTCAACTTGAACTTAAGCAACTCGAATGCCTTCATGCAATCTTTATTGAAATGGAACTTGGCATCATTCTCCAAAGGTTTACACAAAGGGTTCACCACCTTAGAAAAATCCTTGATGAATCGGCGATAGAACCCTGCATGACCCAAAAAGCTCCTCACTCCCTTCACGGATGTAGGGGGAGGGAGTTTGGAGATCACTTCAACTTTGGCCTTATCAACCTCAATACCATACTTTGAAATCTTGTGACCGAGGACAATGCCTTCCTCGACCATGAAGTGACGTTTCTCCCAATTCAAAACCAAGTTAGTTTCCTCACATCTTGCCAATACCTTGTCTAAGTTGTTCAAGCAATCATCAAAAGAATTCCCAACGATGGAGAAATCATCCATGAAGACCTCAAGAATATCTTCCACCATATCAGTGAAAATAACCATCATACACCGTTGAAAAGTCACTGGTGCATTACATAACCCAAATGGCATCCTCGAAAATGCAAAGGTACAACATGGATAAGTGAAAGTGGTCTTCTCTTGGTCCTCATGAGCAATAAGAATCTGATTGTAGCTGGAGTATCCATCCAGGAAGCAATAAAAAACACGTTCGGCCAACCTATCCAACATTTGATCAAGAAATGGAAGCGGAAAATGATCTTTCCGAGTGACTTTGTTAAGCTTCCTATAGTCCATGCACACTCTCCCCCCGGTGACAGTTCTTATGGGGATCAATTCATTCTTGTCATTAGTTATCACAGTCATGTCCCTTTTCTTTGGGGCACTTTGCACCGGAGAAGTCCATGAGCTATCGTAAATGGGGTAAACAATCACGGCATCCAACCACTTTATGATCTCCTTCTTCACTACCTCTTGCATTGCTTCATTCAATCTTCTTTGATGCTCCACGGAGGGTTTGGCATCCTCCTCCAAAATAATCTTGTGCATGCAAAAGGCGGGGCTTATGAATATCCGCCAATGTCCAAACTATCGCTTTCTTCCTCTTTTGGAGCACCGCCAAAGTATAATCTACCTGCACGTTAGTCAAGCAAGAGGAAAGAATAACAAGTAAAGTGGAACAAGGGCCAAGAAACTCATACCTGAGATGTGAAGGCAAAGGTTTTAACTCCAAAGTGGGAGGCTCCTCGATTAAGGGCTTTGTTGGAGGAGTCTTCTGGTTCTCAAGATCTAAGGACAATTTTCGGGGTTCATAAGTATATGACCCCATTCCTTGCAAAGCATTGACACATTCCACAAAGCCTTCCTTCTCACCATCATCATGATTAAGCAACACAACTTCCAAGGTATCCTCAACATTCATCACAGCACTAGCATCATCAACAATTACTTCGGTCACTAAATCCTCGAATGAACAAACTTCGTTGCTATTTGGTTGCCTCATCAATTTGCACACATGGAAAACCACCTTTTCGTCACCCACCCAAAAAGTGAGCTCACCGGCTTCCACATCAACAAGAGCCTTCCACGTAGCAAGGAAATGTCTACCTAAGATAATAGGCACCTCGTAGTCAACCTCACAATCAAGGATCACAAAGTCCGCTGGAAGGATGAACTTATCAACACGGACTAACACATCATCAATAATTCCCAATGGCCTCTTCATAGTCCGATCCGCCATTTGCAACCTCATAGATATGGGTATTGGTTGCCCAATTCCTAAAGTTTTGAACACAGAGTAAGGCATCAAGTTGATACTTGCCCCCAAATCACATAAAGCTTTGGCAAAGTCGGCGCTCCCAATAGTGCAAGGGATTGTGAAAGCACCCGGATCTTCTAACTTCGGAGTCATTGAGTGCACAATAGCACTCACTTGATGTGTCATCTTGATAGTTTCGCAATTCATCGACCTCTTCTTGGTGACCAAGTCCTTCATGAACTTTGCATAACCCAACATTTGTTCCAACGCCTCAACCAATGGTACATTGATAGACAAACTCCTCATCATGTCAATAAACTTTTTGAATTGGTTCTCACTATTTTGCTTTGCAAGCCTTTGCGGGTATGGATGAGGAGGCATTGGCATTGGTGCCTTAGCCTTTGGAACTACCAGTTCCGGTATGTCATTCATGTGCTCCCTAGACGGGTTCACCTCTTCTTGTGTCTCCTCCATATTTTCATCAATATAAATTCTCACTTTGTCATTAGCTTGAACCACATTGCTTGGAATTTCATCTTCTTGAACTATAACATCATCATCCACAATTCTTCTGTGATTTGAGGTGGTTGCATCTTCACCTTTTCCACTCCTCGTAATCATGGCCATAGCATGTCCCGTATTATTCCCCCCCTTTGGGTTCACCACCGTATCACTTGGTAGTGCCCCCTTAGGACGAGTGTTCAATGCTTGTGAGATTTGACCAAGTTGAACCTCCAAATTGCGGATTGAAGTGTTGTGGGAGGCTAATTGAGCATCAGAGTCGTCATTGTTAGAAGAGCTCGGGCTCGGGCCTTGAGAAGGATAGGGGGTGGATTGCTCGGTTGTTGGAACATCGGGGGCCTTTGAAAACCCAACCCCCGGTTGTTGTTATTGTTCCACCCTCCTTGATTACCTCCCTAATTACTTTGACTGTTGCCACCCCAATTGCCTTGGTTTCCTTGATTATTCCAATTGCTTTGATTGTTGTTGCCACCACTCCAATTGCCTTGGTGGCCTTGGTTGTTCCAATTTCCTTGATTTCCTTGTGATCTCCATTGTTGTTGATTTTGACCATTATTTCTTTGACCTTGATAATTGTTGACATATTGCACTTCTTCTTCTAGCTCATTATACGAATCACATGCAATGGCTCATTGGGCTCTTGCTTGAATGCTAGAATTTCATCCCGTAGTGCAGCCATGTGCCCCGGAGAGAAGAATTTGGCAATGAATATTTTGGCAAACTCATCCCATGTATGGATGGAATGATTGGGAAATCTCTCTAGCCAGTCCAATGCTTTTCCCTGTAAAGAGAAAGGAAATAGCCTCAACCTCAGCGCGTCCTCAGAAACATTGGTTTGCTTGCTCCCCCAACAAGTATCTACGAACCCCTTGAGATGTTTGTAAGCATTTTGATTTGGAGCCACGGTGAAGAATCCCCGTTGCTCAAGTAGTGTAAGCATCACGTTGGTGATTTGGAAGTTTCCCGCCTTAATGCGAGGCGGGACTATAGCACTTGCATAACCCTCATTCGGCAACACCCGGTGCGCTGTCGCTCTTGGTGGAGGTGGGGGAGGGACGGGAACATTATCATTAGGCGGTCGGCCTCACCTATTTTCTTGAGGTTCGGGAAGAACCTCATCTCCTTGATCATCGTCCACTTCCTCCCCCAATGGCAAATTACCAATGGGCTCGTTGTTGAGAGCCATTATTGTACCTATAAGCAATTCAAAAACAAAATTAGTGACTCGGAAGGAAAAGAAGACAAATCACACAAAAACTTAGATATATAGCTAAATTCGTTTAACTCCCCGACAATGGTGCCAAAAATTGATGTGGCCCAAACTCACACCACAAATATAGGTAGTGAGGCGGTCGAAGCAATAATAAAACCCAACGCAAGTCGGGGTCGAATCCTCAGGGAGTTAGAATTGGTATTAGGTATATATGTAGTGTAATTGTACAATATGCCTTAGATTACACTTCCACATTCTTGTTTGTTGTTTCTACTTCTACTTTAGACTATTGATTGCAATTATAAAACTAGAAGACAATATTTTTCGTTTTGGTTGTTTTCCAAATGATAAAAGATCTATGGTCGTGACTTTCACCTAGGTGGTTACCTAATGGGTTGAAAACTCTAGGATAAGCCTGATTGGTCGGGGTTGTAATATAGCAATCACACGCAATTACCCACTATATACCTCTCGGTAGTTTGAGTGGTTTTTCCCAATTTGGCTTTCTTAAATCCAAATGGGTATTGCACAAAACAAGTGATAACTGCTCAAGTCGGGTCTTACTATCTTTAGATTCAACCCTTTAATTGGGGCTATCAATTTTTTGACTTTACCCCAATTTCTTGTTAGCCAAGTTTTCCTAGACTTAGTCTCTCTTTCTCAAGTAGAGACTAAGTCAATTAGGCATGAATCAATGTTTACAACCATTAATTCTTGAATTCAAGCAAGAACTAGGCTAAATATCACTAACCCAATCATAAACAAGTCCTAAATCAAACACCCATTAAGTACCCATATTAGGGTTGGGCCACAACCCTAGCTAAAAATTTAGCTACTCATGAAAAATGAAGAAATACAAGAAGAAGTTAAGATAGAATGCATAATAATTGATTAGGGAAAGAAAATCTAATGTTTAGAAGATAATCTAGTACAATATTACTCAAAACAGTAAAGGAAAACGGCTCAGGTGCTCTCCAAAAACAAAACTTACCCTAAAAATGACAAAAGTACCCCTGCGGAGGTTGTGCGGCCGCATAATTATATGTGCGATCCGCACAACGAGACTTGGCTTGACAGGTTCCAGTTCTGCGGCCGCACAATTCTGGATTGCAGTCGCACTCCGGTTTGGCGATGTTTTCACCGGAAAGTTTCCAAAGTTGTAATTCAGTCCAAATTCAATTTTACCCAAATCCTTTTAAGTCCGTCTGATCAATCGGTGAGAATGTTCAAGGATCGGAGAATACAGCTACTTGGATCCAGTGCAATCAAAATGAGAGAAATAAAATAAGAGAGTCTTATTGGTGAAAACCTTCACGGGCGCCGTAAGGCGATGGTAAGCAGAGAAATTGAAAATGAGAGAGTCTTGTTAGTGAAAACTTGCAAAGAGCATATAAGACGATGGTGAGAAAAGAAATGAGAGAAGTCAACTGGTGAAAACCCGCAAAAGGCGCCACTGAACGAAAAGAGGATCCTCACAGCCATCAGCATCGACAGAGTCCTGGCAAGGTTTTGCGATTTTGAGGCATAAGTTGTGATGAATTTATGAGAGTTGGATGATTTACACAGACCAAGCATCTAGTCTAAGAGGCATGTCATGTTCATTGAAGTCCGCATGCACTCCAGATAAGTCCTTCTTTCCCTTCCCCAAATTGGATACATCTCGTCCAAATTCATTTGTCCATTCCATTATTTGTTTTTTTTAAATCCCTTTCGGTCTAACTCTGTTCCGAAACTAAGACAAAGAAGGGATGGCAAGACGGATTTACAGGATTATCGCTTGATACAAGCTAAATATGCAAAAAAGGCACCCAGCCTCGGCATGGGCATCAAGTCGACTCCGACTGGCCATGATGGCCGTTGCCTCGAAATAAAAAACTCTTGAAATAAGAAAATGAAAGTCAAATGCCCACAAAGGCAAAATAAAGTTGAAAAGGTTAAGTTCCACGTGACTAACCGTCATGGTAAAGTTTTGGAAAAGCCAAAGGTTCTCCGAGGCCAGAAAATAAATCGGTCTTCAGGAAATAACCAGTTGCAGTTGAAAGTATCATCAAATAAGCCGGGCCGAGATCAAATGATTGAAACACTCAAGGCCGCAAAACCAACCACCGTTTCAAACTGATAAATTGTTCTTTGTTTGAACCACATGAAACAAGTGTAATCTAAGGCAACCTTGCAAGAAGCAGGTGCAACCAAAAAAACAAACGCGCAGATGATTCCAAAAAAGGAAGTCTTCTCCAACCTCTTTCCCGCATTTTACCCATCCTCTTAATAAAATGATGAAAATGAAAAGAAGGAAAAAGAAAGAAAGTTCCAAATCATGGTAGTATAGGGTCTCCACTCCCGAGTTGATGTTTTAGACATAGGGTCTCTACTCCCTAGTCATTTTTCCAACATAGGATCTCCACTCCCTAGTTGATTTTATTTTAGACATAAGATCTCCACTCCCTAGTCTACTTTTCCAACATAGGGTCTCCACTCCCTAGTTGAGGTTATTTTAGACATAGGGTCTCCACTCCCTAGTCTGCTTTTTCAACATAGGTTCTCCACTCCCTAGTTGATGATTATTTTAGACATAGGGTCTCCACTCCCTAGTCTACTTTTCCAACATAGAGTCTCCATTTCCTAGTTGATGTTATTTTGGACATATGGTCTCCACTCCCTAGTCTCTTTTCTAACATAGTGTCTCCACTCCCTAGTTGAAGTTATTTTAGACATAGGGTCTCTACTCCCTAGTATGCTTTTCCAACATAGGGTCTTCACTCCCTAGTTGATGATTATTTTAGACATAGGGTCTCCACTCCCTAGTCGCTTTTCCAACATAGGGTCTCCACTCCCTAGTTGATGTTTTAGACATATGGTCTCCATTCCCTAGTCGCTTTTCCAACATAGGGTCTCCACTCCCTAGTTGATATTTTTAGACATAGGGTCTCCACTCCCTAGTCTATTTTCCAACATATGGTCTCCACTCCCTAGTTGATTTTATTTTTAGACATAGGGTCTCCAGTCCCTAATCTCTTTTCCAACATAGGGTCTCCACTCCCTAATTGATGTTATTTTAGACATATGGTCTCCACTCCCTAATTGATGTTATTTTAAACATAGGTTCTCCACTCCCTAGTCTATTTTTCAATATAGGGTTTCCACTCCCTAGTTGATGTTATTTTAGACATAGGGTCTTGATAAGTAGGGATTTTGACCGTTTATTTGCTCTCTTTTACTTGCGTTTTAGCTAAAAATACTTAAAGGTATTCCTAAAAACTAATCAAATATGCTTTTGTATAGGAACATTAGGAAACGAGCCAAAGGAGTAAAAATTAACTTATAAATGAGTCAAAAGTGGACAAGGACCAAAACAAGGCAAAAGGCCCATAGTGAGGACCACACAATACTGTGTGCGGCCGCAAAACAAAGGAAGATCCATGTCACTTCTTCTTCTACAGAGTATGTGGACCGCACAAATATTGTGCGGCCGCAGAAGAGGAGATTCAGAGAGCTGGTTTTGGGCAAGTTGAAGGAGTGCGGACCGCACCATAATTGTGCGGCCGCAGAATGACAAGTGCGGTCGAACTTAATATTTTGCGGCCCACAGAAGTCAAAGATCAGAGAGATGGGATTTCAAGTTCAAGAAAAAATATGGACCGTACCATTTTTTTGCAGCCGCATAATCAAGAGCGTGGCCGCACTCATTTTTATGCGGTCCGCAGAAGTCTCACACAACCAGAGCTTAAGATCAAAGAGTGCGAACCGCACTATAATTGTGCGGCCGCAGAAGCAAGAGTGCGATCGCACTCACAAATGTGCGGTCTGTAGTAGTTATTATATCATCTGCCCTCTTTTCACTTTTGGGTGAATTTGGATTTTTATTTTGGTGTGACTGAACCCCAGAGAGAGGCTGCCCACGTATCCTTTCGGAATCAAGTCGAACATAGTTCAAGCAACTTTGTTTTTGATTTTCATTCGTTTGTTTTTTCATTTTTCATCATTTATTTTTTCATTTTCTTTTTGTCGTCTTTTTTTTTTTCCAATAACAAATTCCATGTTCCAAAGTAGGTAATCAAAGAAAAAGGGAACCGACTCAAAAGGGGTTACAAGGATTGGTAGTGTTTGGGTAGCGAGAATGAAAGTCTTCGTCATCCCAATCAGAGCATATTAAAGCTGTGACAAAGGGGTCAAATGTAATACCTCTTAACCGCATCTGCATTGACAACTGTCTCGGGGTCATTTCCTTTAATGTCTCCCAAATACAGCGCTCCCTTTGGCAACACTCTTCTTATAATGTACGGACCTTTACAGTTTGGAGAAAGTTTTCCTTTTGCTTCTTCATGATGCAGGAGAATATGTCTTAGAACGAGTTGACTCACTTCAAATTTCTTGGGCCGCACTTTCTTTTTGTAGGCACGGGCCATTCTTTGTTGGTACAACTACCCGTGGCAAACTGCGGCCATCCACTTTTCATCAATCATAGTCAATTATTCCAACCGGGTTTTGACCCGTTCCTCGTCCTCGATCTCGACTTCAACAATGATCTGAAGAGAGGGAATCTCAACTTCTGCGGGTATTATAGCTTCAGTGCCATAGACCAATAAGTAAGGAGTAGCCCCAACTGATATTCGCATGGTTGTGCGATATCCCAATAACGCAAAATGCAGCTTTTCATGCCATTGTCTAGAGCTCTGAATCATCTTCCTGAGAATCTTCTTGATGTTCTTGTTTGCAGATTCAATGACACCATTAATTTTGGGCCGATAAGGGGTAGAATTGCGATGTGTAATTTTAAACTGTTCGCGTATATCCCCCATCAAGTGACTGTTCAGATTTGCAGCATTGTTTGTAATGATAGTTTTAGGAATACCAAAATGATAAATAATGTTGGAATGCACGAAGTCCACCACTGCTTTCTTAGTGACGACTTTGAAAGTGACCGCTTCGACCCACTTTGTGAAATAATCAATGGCAACCAGGATGAATCTGTGTCCATTTAAAGCTTTCGGTTCGATTGGCCCAATAACATCCATGCCTCAAGCAATGAATGGCCAAGGCATTGACATAGGATGTAACTCTGAAGGCGGTGCATGAATCAGGTCACCATGTATCTGTCATTGATGGCACTTCCGGACGAAACTGAAACAATCCTTTTCCATGGTCATCCAGTAATAACCTGCCCGGAGAATTTTCATTGCAAGGACATATCCATTCATGTGAGGCCCATATACTCCAGAATGCACTTTGTTCATGATCTTTTCAGCTTCTTGGGCATCTACACATCTCAAAAGATTCAGATATGGAGTTCTTTTGTATAAGACCTCTCCGCTCAAAAGGAAACTGCTGGCAACCCTTCTGATAGTTCTCTTTTGATCTCCACTAGCTTGCTCGGGATATTCCTTTGTTTTCAAAAACCTTTTGATATCATGATACCATGGTTGAACATCTGGTTCTATTTCAATTGCATTACAATAACCATGCCTTTCTCGAATTTGGATTTCCAGCGGGTCAATATGGACATTTCCCGGGTACGGCAACATTGAGGCCAAGGTAGCTAGTGCATCAGTTAACTCATTGTGGAATCGAGGAATATACCTGAATTCAACGAACTTGAACTGTTTGCTAAGGCCTTCCACATGTTGCTTGTATGGGATGAGTTTGATATCTCGAGTTTCCCACTCGCCTTGGACTTGCCGGATAATCAAGTCAGAATCCCCCATGATTAACAATTTCTCTACATCCATATCAAACTGCCATATTCATGCCCATAATGCAGGCTTCATACTCATCGGTATTCTTTGTATTGAAGAAACGAAGGAGGGCTGTGGCCGGATAATGCTGACCTGTGGGAGAAATCAGAATTGCTCCAATCCCGACACCTTTTGCATTTACAGCTCCATCAAAGAACATTTTTCAAGCATTAGTGTCCTCTGGAATTACTTCAACTGAGTTTACTTCCTCGTCCGGAAAGTAAGTGCTTAGGGGTTGGTATTCATCATCAACCGGGTTCTCAGCTAGATGATCCGCCAAGGCTTGAGCTTTCATCGCCGTGCGGGTGACATAAACAATGTCGAACTCAGTGAGTATGATTTGCTATTTTTCTAACCTTCTCATGGGCATTGGTTTTTGGAATATGTACTTCAAAGGATCCATTCTAGTCATAAGATAGGTGGTGTAGGCCAAAAGATAATGTCTGAGCTTCTGGGCGACCCAAGTCAAAGCGCAACAGGTTCTTTCCAACAGGGTATATTTGGCTTCATAACTAGTGAACTTCTTGCTAAGGTAGTATATGGCTTGCTCTCTCTTCCCGGTCACATCATGTTTCCCGAGGACACAGCCGAAAGAATTTTCTAGGACTGTCAGGTACAAGAACAAAGGTCTTCCGGGCTCAGGCGAAACCAACACTGGCGGATTTGACAGATATTCTTTGATTATATCAAAAGCTTCTTGACACTCATCTGTCCATTTGATCGTTGCGTCTTTCTTCAGCAACTTAAATATGTGCTCACACGTGGTAGTAAGCTGAACGATGAATCTACTGATGTAATTCGACCTCCCTAGCAAACTCATGACCTCTTTCTTGGTTTTCAAAGGTGGTAAATCTCGAATAGGCTTTATCTTTGTCGGATCTAACTCAATACCCCTCTGACTGACTATAAACCCCAGAAGTTTCCTAGATGGAATTCCGAATGCACATTTAGCTGGGTTCAGTTTCAAATCATACATGCGCAGACGCTCAAAGAACTTCCTCAGATCTCGCACATGGTCTTCTTGTGTTCTGGATTTAATGATCACATCGTCCACATACACCTCAATTTCCTGGTGCATCATGTTACGGAAGATGACAGTCATAGCTCTCAAGTAGGCTATCTCGGTATTTTTCAGACCGAATGGCATGACCATGTAACAGTAAATGCCCACGGTGTGGTGAAAGCCGTCTTTTTTGCATCTTCTTCATCCATCAGAACCTGATGATACCCAGCGTAACAATCCACAAAAGACTGTATCTCATGTTTGGCACAGTTGTCAACAAGAATGTGGATGTTTGGAAATGAAAATTTGTGGATAGTCAACACACACTCGGGTTTTCCCATCTTTCTTCGGCACTGGAACCACATTAGCCAACCACGTGGTCTATCGGACCACTCGGATCACACCAACTTTCAGTTATTTGGTGACTTCTTCTTTGATCTTATCATTGATGTCTGTTTTGAACTTTATCTGCTTTTGTTGGACAGGTGGATAGTCAGGATAGGTCGGCAATTTATGTACCACTAAATCGACGCTCAGTCCTGGCATATCATCATAGGACCATGCAAACACGTCCTTGAATTCAAACAGAAGTTGGATCAATGCATCTCTAGTTCTTTCCTCAGCATGAAAGGTTATCATGGTTTCTCTGATCTCTTCTGAACTGCCCAAATTAACTGGCTCGATTTCATTTAAGTTTGGCTTAGGCTTATTCTCAAATTGTTTCAATTATCGATTTATTTCCCTAAAAGCCTCATCTTCATCATATTCTGGTTCTTGATTTATTATTTCACAGTTAGACAACATTTTAGGATCCGAGCATGAAGTCTACAAGCATATCATGTTATTTAAGTTCGCATTATTCGAACTGAAAAGGAAAAGATAAGAAAAATAGGAAAATCAGAATAAAAGAAAAGAGACATCTATAGATGATGAAATATTGATTTCATTTCATTGAATTTAAGATATGAGGGTTTACATCCAAATTAAAATATAATAAAGTAAAAACATTCAAGTTACACCCTGAAATAACTTGTAATGTAGAAGAGATGGCAAGACTGGACTACCGGGATTCCCGCCTGACAGGGAATATGGTAGATTTCCAATTCCGAAGCTTGGCATCTGGCCCCATATACTGCACCTCGGCAGTGCTCATGCCTTCCCCTGGCTGGACCATGTGAGCCTCATATAATATTTGTTTCATGGCTTCACAAATATCATCAATCTCTTCGGCCGTGAAGGCCTCTTCTTTTTCTTCCACATATTTGGGCTTGACAAATGATCGGGCGAGATGTGGAATGGGCTGGAGTAGGACCCACCCTTCTTTTTTGCGCTCATCTTCCCATTTTCTATCAGCTTCTATAGCTTGGAAACCCACGCCGAAAAACTTTGCATTAGCGATCGAAGTGACAGGCTCTGTGATGCCTTGTAGAGATACCCCGAGCCCCTTTTCGGGCTTGTACCCATGTCTAATCATTTCAGTAGCGATCATGACCGAGGCATTAGATAAGAAAGGCTGAGGGCATGGGGCCCCTTCTTCACATTGATCGGCAACCACAATCTCGAAAGCCTGTTATACAACATGCTCACTGCCTTCCCTAGCCTCAAGGCACGGGACTGAAGGATCCCTATAGATGGACTGCTCGTCCTCCCCATGGACAACAATTTCTTGATTCTCGTACTCAAATTTGACCATCTAGTGGAGAGTGGAGGGAACAACCCCGACAACGTGAATCAATGGTCTTCCCAAAAAAAATTGTATGAGATGTCCATGTCTAGAATCTGGAAATTTACTTCGAAAGCCACAGGGCCAATGGTCAAAATTAGATCGATTTCCCCTATGGTATCTCTCTTGATACCATCAAAAGCCCGTACACAGATGTTATAAGGTCGGATTCTTTCCGTTCTAATATCCATTCTCTGGAGTGTTGAAAGAGGGCAGATATCAACTCCGGAGCCACCATCTAGCATAACTCTCTTCACATAGTAGCCTCGCATGTGACGGTCAGGTGAAGGGCTTTGTTGTGGGCAGCTCCCTCTGGGGGAAAATCGTCGCGGTTGAAAGAAATCATGTTGACCTCAAAGAATCGTTCTACCATTCTCTCCAATTGCTCAATAGAAGTTTCAACTAGGATGTATGCCTCGTTCAATGTCTTTAAGAGTACTTTCTTATGTTCATTTGAGCTCAACAGCAGAGATAGAAGCGAGACATGGGAAGAAGTCTTCCGGAGCTGGTCAACTATTGCATATTCCGAAGTTTTCATTTTTTGGAAAAACTCTTCTGCCTCCTCAGCACTCACATGCTTCTTAGGTGGGAACTGTTTATCCTTGTTCAGCTTTAACTCTTCTGGGTTGTGGTACTTCCAGGTTGACTCATTTCGTTCACCTCTCCTATGACTTCTTTGCCTTTGTAAGTGACCACTGTTTTGTTGTAATTCTAGGGAACTGCGGTGGGGTCTCTCATGAGGCCCTGTGGTGCGCGGCTGATAACCACGGGCTCAATCAGCCTTGGTGAAATTATCGGCCCCCATGCCACATAAGTTCCCTTTGGTACATACAGCTTCGGCACATTTAACGTGGCCTTTCTTGGCTCGAATTTCTTGGGAATATTCAAGGCGAGATAATCTTTCCTTGGGCTTTAGGAATATAGATAATTGTGTTCTTAGCAGGTGTTGCCCCAGATTTTGTTTTTACAGCCTTTCCTATAACTTGAGGAATTAGAGTGATATTTTTCTAGTTCTGGTTTGTTTTACCGCAACTTTGGGTCCTGTTTCTGAATCGACAATGGCAATGATGACTTTCAAAGCTGGATTGAATTCTTTATCCTCACAGATCATTCCAATGACCGGCCCATTGTTATGAGCCGGTAATGGGTTGTTAGTCACATTAGGGACTTCCTCGTCCCTCAGCACAATTTGTTTTTATTCAATCAAATTTTCAACCGCCCTTTTTATGATCCAACAATCCTCTGTATCATTACCCTCTACCCCCGAATGGTAAGCACACCTGGAACGTACCCCGGTATCATGGGGATTCTGGATTTTGTCGATTAGGGGGCATCGGTTGCAACAGACCCAGCTGGATCAACTTCTGGAGCAGGCTAGAGTAGGATTCACCAATAGGGGTGAAATTGCTTCTCCTAGGTGGCTCACGAGGGCGTGGATTATGTTAGTGGTTGTATTATGGTGGATAGGGGGTTATATGGAGCTTAGTAAGGATGGTTATTTCTGGGAGATGGAGCTCGAGCTTGGTTGTAGTGTTGTTATGGCCGTGTGTAGGGTTGGGCATTCATCACCGCATAATGAGGCAGTGCCACGACATAGGCTGCATCTTGGTGGGGATAGTAGTGTTGTGGGGTTTTGGACGTCATGTAAGAGTGATCACGTGGTAGACGGGGCCCTCTTGAACCTGAAGTCATCATGGCTCCTTCCTCCCTCTTCTTTCGGTTAGCCAAACCTCCCGAACCGTTCTGGATGGCTTGGGAGGTAGCTCTTAAAGCAGATTGGCTTAATTTCTGGCCACTTTTCAAACCATTTTCTACCATTTCTCCGATTTTTATTGCATATGCGAACGGTTTGCCCCATGACAGACATTATATTCTGAAACTAATCAGCCTATTAGGCCTGCAAAAAGATTATAACCATTTCGGTCTCGTCCATGGGCCGCTTTACTCTGGAAGCCTGGTCGCGCCATTTAATAGCATATTCACGGAAGCTCTTAGTGGTTCTCTTCTTCAAGATAGACAGGGAGTTCCTGTCTGGAGCTATATCAACATTGTACTGAAACTGTCTGACAAAATCGCGGGCCAAATCATCCCATATGTGCCAGTGGGAGATTTCCTGGTCCATGTACCATTCTGAAGCGATTCCAGTCAGGCTTTCCCCGAAATAAGCCATCAATAACTCTTCTTTTCTACCATCACCCCTCAACTGGTTGCAATATTGTTTCATATGAGCGATCGGATCTCCATGCCCATCTTATTTTTCAAACTTTGGCATTTTGAAGCCAACTGGCAGGTGAACATGTGGAAATATGCACAAATCGGAGTAGGAGACACTCTTCTGGCCATTCAGGCCCTGCATGTTTTTTAGGCTTTGCTCTAGGCTTCTCATATTCCAAGCCATTTCTTCTTGCTCGGTGTTTCTCATTGTTATTTCTTGTTCCATTGGGGACTCATATTGCAGATGCAGAGGGTATTATTCGGGAGTAACATGAGTTTTATCTGGCTAAAATTGCGGGCCTCGAAAGGTGAATGTTGAAGGCTCAAAGCATGGCCTGGGTGCGGTCGGTTGTGCCATGGTAAAGACTGGTGGTGCAGTGAGCAATGTTGGGGGTACCCCTGTAAACGGTGCCTGGGAGCGGACCTCAGAAGGTGTACCGGTAAAGTTGGCTGACATAGTGGGGTACCCGAGCGGAAAAAATGGATTAGTCACGGGGATGGGGATGTTGGTGGTTCCACCCGTCCTGGGTATCAGTTCAGGAAACCCAGGGATTGAACTTGGTGGTTCTCTACCATTGGACTAGGCGTCCCACATGTCTAACATGCGGACACGCAACATCCGATTCTCTTCGGCAGTTGCCTATTCAGACTGGATCATAACCGGTGTGGCATTATCCTCAGGATCGATGACGCGGAGACTGCTTTCTGAAGACATTGAGACATTTCCTTTTGATCTTGCAAAGTAAGGGTGGGAAGCTAGGATATCGTCAATACCAACCACCTAAACGAAACCTCTCTAAATAGCACGCCCAACAACCTTGTTAGTTTTAAGGCATTCAACAGATAGGGAATCACACATTTGGGGATACAATGCACCTGAACAGTTAAACGTTTCTAAATGTCTTTGCAACGGTTGTGTGTTTCATCCCGGCTTTGTTATCTCTTTCACAAATTTCAACATTTGATTTCTTTTCCTTCTCTTTTTACTATTTTTCGCTCATTTATTTCTCGCTCTTTTCTTCCTTTTGTTTTTTTTTTGTTTTTTTTCACTCACTTTCTTTTCTCTTTTTCTTTTTCTAATTTTATGGCTATGATCGAATCCTATGGGGATTGCCTATATATCATGACGCCGCATGAATTAGATCATTACGTAGTTCGAGAAATAAATGTGAAATAAGAATACATAAGAGCCTCAACTGCTACTCTAGTGGCCCGCGAGACATCAGCCGGTCTCGGCGCGGGCCTGCGTGCAATTTCCTCCTGAAGGTGGTCTAGGTCATCGATCACCTGGCGAACAAAGGTCATCACGAAAGTAAAAAATATAGACTTGGTCATATCTTCGCACTCGTGACACTTCATCGCAACATAGTCGGTTATCCTTAATTCTCATTCTAATGACACCCTTTTCTTAAAGTAAGCGCCCAATTTGCTATGTCCGGGATTCTAGCACCTGTGTGGCTGTGTTGTCTTCTCTTGCAATTTCTGCACACTCTCTTGTAATTGATAGATCAAGGCATAGCAGTTTTCCTTTTCTTTTTTGAAGTCCTTGGTTTGCTGAACCATTTCATTTTCGAGGGTAGTCAATTTTCCCTTTAATATTGTGACTCATCTGTCATAATTTTGCTTTAACAGGTTAGCAAACCTTGTCCATTCTTCTACATTCTTTGCCAACTTTACTTGAGTTTTTGCCAATTCTTCCTCAGCCTTTGTCAAATCAGCCCCATAGTCATGCACTTTCCGCCTCATATTAATTATAATTCTTTCATCTCTCTCACTTCTTACCGGCGTCTCGACGCCTGTTTTCATTTTCTGGATTTGAGCTCGGAGGACTTCATTTTACCAACCTCTTCTTTTCTACTTCATCAGCAGCCTACAAACTACTATCAAATTTGATGTTTCTGATTTGTTCTTCTAGTTTGCTTATAGTGGTCCGGTATTCCTTTTCTTTAGCTAACCAAACCCATTGTTCTTGCGCTCCGTCAGTGAATTGTTGGACATGGGGCCTTTTGACAGGTTGTTCTGGATCTTGGTCTACCCGGGATCTCTTACCATACCATGTTGTGTAATTAGACTCGGCTTCGTCAGAAGACAAATCCCGCACCCGAGTATGTGGCTCCAAAAACCTACATTGGTGCCAAACCTGGCGAACCCTTTCTTCTGGGAATGCAACCTTTTGGCCTAGCTCAATGACCTGTGCACTCAAATCTTCATTGTGAGGGATTTTTTGATATCTTCCTAATTGTCGGAGGACCCGATGCAGAGCATATGACTAAATGCTTCGAAGACCCATCAATAAAAGAAAACACACTTTGGCAGACATGTAGATGACTTCGTTAACCGAGAGCCAGCTGAAAGTTCACTCAATTTGCCTTGCGGTTAAAGAGCCCAGATATGCGAACCATGTTTCAGTACCCTTCGGTAACTCATAGTTGTTCACCCTGCTTTCATACTCTTCAATGCAATTGAGTTCGGTCAGTCCGTGATTCATGTACCTCGGGCGACGATAGTGATGCTCTACTAGCCACATTTGCAAAAGTAGGCTACGACCTTCAAAGAACTTTGCACTAGCTCGGCATGCGGTTAAAGATCGATAAATTTCTACGAGAATAATCGGTATAAGGGTACCGTTGGTCTTCTTGACCATAAAGTCAGCGATTCCTGCAAGTCCCAGTTCTATGTGTCCATCACTCCTTGGGCATATTAGTGTGTTTAAGAATGCCACCACGAAGGCTAAACCCCTACAAGCTTCCTACTTGTCTTTCCTTCCCTAATGACTTAAACCATTGTCTAGGGCATCAAATCCACGGGGGTATCCATACCGGCTATATAAGAAATGAAGTGTGCAGAATCCTTTGGCCAAATTTTTATCTTTAACCTGCCGGTTAATGCTCAAAAGGTCCAAAAATTTGTGGGGGGTTACAATTCTGGGTGCTACTGGATATTGGCACCTGAGATTCCCGTCAAAACCAGCGTAACCTGTTATTTCCTCCAGTGTAGGGGTCAACTCAAAGTGGGAGAAGTGGAAGACAATGTGTGTCGGGTCCCAAAATGGTTTCAGGGCTTCAATTATATCAACCTAGGCTTAATCTTCAAAAGACCGGTGAGCCCACCTAGAGCTTTGGTCACAGAACGCTTGCTGTCCTCCCCCAGGTCGTCCCACCACATGTGGAGCCTTAGTGAAATCTCATCTACGACTCAAAAAGGTATATTCTCAACGGTACTCATTCTGCACATTTTAAATTAGGGTGACTAGTTAAAAACATGTGAATTTTGCTTAATTACTGTCCCAAAAAAAAAAGATTATTTTTGCAGAAATATAACTTAAAACAACTTAGGGTCATATGTGGCTATTCTTGCAAAACGGCATTCTGACGTCCCGTCGGGATATTTCTGGCTATTTGGATAAAAACGACATCACCTAAATTTATTTATGACATAATGACAGCATCTTTTTATATTTTTGGTTATTTTTTGCAAAATCGGGGTTGGGCCCGATGAGGGTTGCCTACGTATCTCACATCCGGTGAGAATCAAACTCGTGTAGTTCGGTAAGTTTTGACGCACAGAAAAATATGATTTATTTTGAAATGACTTCTTTCTTTCTTTCTTTTTTCAAAATTTTGACAGAGTTTCGGGATATTTTAAATACTAGGATTTTTAGAACCGGACATTTTTCTTTCCTACCTCACTCTTGGTTTTTCTTGATTTTCTTTCCCTAATCTAGAAACCCGTCAACATACAAGCCGAAGCAAATAAATGTACAAGTAGCACGTAAAATGTATCAGGATGGTCTTTTAATTTTTGGGCACACATGTCCTAGACGGACCCAACCCCTATGTTGAGTCCCCAAAGTCAAATGCATATGATGCAAACAAACGTACCTACTAGGGATCCGGCATGAGGTTATGTCATTCTAAGTTTGAATCTTGGGTGTATTGTTCTAGACCTGGCTTACCCGAGCGGACAACTCGAGCGGGGAAGGGGGAGGGACAGCGTACCGGGAATACAGAAGTTTCACCAACTTTGCAACTTGTCCGAACCTCATTCTAAAATTAGGATATGACTCTAACAGAAAAGAATTCATGCTTAAGCGCACGCTTCCCAGAAGATTTAGAAGATTCAGAGAGAAGAAAGGTTTCGTAGCCGTTTATATACAGTTCACATAATATCAAAGTAGTAAAAAGCGGCATTTAACACATTAGGCTCAAACACGTAAAAACTCAGATAAGAAATAGGAGCCAAGTATAACAGTTATTCTAAGCTCAAATTCTGAACCCTGAACCAGAGATTCTGGGTTCGGTTCCCAGCAGAGTCGCCAAAGCTGTCACACCTCCTTTTTCCTGGGGGATAGGGGAGTTGGAGTTTTTCCAATTAAAGTGACATTATTCGAAATGAGATTATTTATTTAATCAGAGTCGCCACTTGGAATAATTATTATGGTGTCCCAAGTCACCGGTTTATTTTAGAATCCCAAATCGAGAAAATTGACTCTATTTATGGTCCGCGAATATAGAAGATTGGGTAAGGAATTCTGTTAATTCGAAAAAAGGTTTGAGGCACTCCCGAGTTCCGTGGTTTTAGCACGGCCGCTTAACAATTAATACTTGGCCTAATTATCTGATTTATTATATGTTTTAGACCTATTGTGCATTTTACTCTTTACAACTTTTAATTATTTACTTAACTGCTTTTTAGTATTTATGGAATTTTTTTTTAACAAGCTACGATGTCGTACACTTGTCGTTTTATTATATATTGTGAATCGCGCCACGTGAAACGTACCCGCGGTTTGCAACATATTTATTTTATTATTTTTAAAGTTATGGTCAAGTCGCGTGAAACGCGCACTTGAGTTGGGATTTACGTATCGTGACCATGCCACGGGAACTGTACCCATAGTCACGATGATTTATTAATCGCGCCTAAAGCAACTAGCATGTATTCATAATTTGTTTTTCCTTACGAGTTTGAGATCTTTGAGGCCAAGAGCTATGGAAATCAATTGTGGAAAATGGGTCAGCTTTTGCTCTTACTAAATTGGGCGTGACAGAAATTATTTGGGCCTAGATAAATTAAAATTGATCGTAGTACAATTGGCCCTTTAAAATCAACTAAAAAGTAGGCTCAGTTACTAGTTCACCAAGCTACTCCATTAGTCCATTGTCCATTAGCCATTTTTAGTAATACATACTTCATTAAACAAATCCAACTCCCGTTAAATCTAATTAACACTCATGACCCAACTATACAAAATGTGCTGACCAATACATCTTTGCTTTAACATGTACAAATTATTCTATCTCAAATTTAAACAGAGAATACGTGCCTTCCTACTACTACACGTGACTTTAGATTCATATAAATCAAAAATAAATATACCTTTAACCCCAAAATGCTCAACAATCAAACCAACTGATAATGAAAATTAAAACACCAACTAATCATGAAAAACAACTAAACTAGAATATTATAATAAAAATTCATGCCAAATAAAGTCAATAAAGAACTACAATTCAAAGAGATATGACTGGAGCATGGCAATAAACATTACTGAAATGGAAAAGAAACGAATCTTTTAAGTGAAAAACTTTCTTCACTATGTTGATAAAAAAAATCTTCACGTTTGAATTACAAGAGAAAAGTGCCGGCTACAACTCAAAGGAGAACCGGGCGTCGAACGGAATTCGAACAACCTCGACGGATTCGGATTCGGATAAACGAGAACCTCGCTGAAAATGGACATCGAACAGGACCTCTTAATCCTCACGCAAACGGGAGAGCGAGGTTGGGACTTGGTTGAATTTTTATGGGTTTAAGGGTGATTTTTGGGTGGTGAAGCTGTTGTTTTTTCCCCCGAAAGAAAGACGAAGAAAGAATGACACGAATAGAAATTCTCTTAACGTAGAAGAAGCAAAAATATTTTTTTTATTTTTTATTTTTTAATTAAAAAGAATTCTCACTTCCCATTTTTCTTTTCTTTTTTTAAAGAAAATAATTTCTCACTTTCCTTTACTTTTATTTTTTAATTTCTCACTTTTTTTATTTTTTACTTATTTTACTTTTTTTTTATTTTTCACTCTCTTTTACTTTTTTTTTTTTAAAAAAACAGCTACCTTTACTTTTATTTTTAATTCCAACTTTCTTTTACTTTTTAATTTTTTAATTTTTTACTTTCTTTTACTTTTTATTAAATAATTTCCACCTACTTTTACTTTTACTTTTTAATTCTATACTTCTACTTTTTTCCATTTTTTTATTCAAATCCGAATTTTTTTTTAAAAATATATAATTAATTTTTTTCGGGTTTTTAATTTATTATATTTTAAAATAAAGATAAAAATAAAAATAAAAATAATATTAATAGTAATAATTGACCTTTTAAATTATTTTTAAGTTTTACCCTATATATAAAAAAATATCACAAAGCTAAAAAAAATATATATATTAAATTTCTAAAAATATTTACACAGTAGAAAGTGATAAAAATTCAAATATAGTCAAAAATTAGGTGCTCACATTTTCTTTTAACGTATTATTTCAAGTTTAGACTTAACATTCTTGAATGGTAAATAAATTTTATAGCCCATAAATGTAGTAACTCAAACAAAGTTCAAATCAATATTAATGCTAACAAAAGAAATTCAATTCAATACTAGGAATGACGATAGTGTTGGATAATTATTTTAGTTTTACATTGGTTTATAATGAAAATGCATAACTTAGTTTATCTTTTTCTTTAGTGCTTAGTTATGTAATTAAATTAGTACTTATTAGCTATACTTATTTTAGCATGACCTATATAGTTTTTTTAGATTATGTTAATTTTTATTATGGCTTATTAATTAGCAATATTTGTTTTATGTAATTTTATTATTTTATCTTTGTTATTGAATATTTTAGTATAAAGCTATGACTTATCTCATATTATTGTGTTAGTTTCTTGGAAAACACATTACATAGTTGTATTTTACTAGGACTTAAGAAATATTTGGAGCATAAGTTACATATTTTACGCTATGAAGAATTTACCGGAAAAAAAACCGAAAACCCAAAAAAACTCGAGAAAAACCGAGATTGAAAAATTCGACTTTGTTGGTTTGGTTTGGTTTATAAATTTAAAACCCGACAGCGTTGGTTTGGTTTGATAATTAAAAAATCCGAACCAACCCGACCTATGTACACCCCTAAAGAGAATCGAAAGAAACGTCCAACTAAAATTTAGTAAAGTTAAAAGCAATTCTTTAATTAATTAATTAAAATATCACTAAAGAAAAGCTAAACATGAGATTTCTGAAAATGTGATCATCAGAATTCAACGCAAAAAGTTCTATAAATATTACTACTATTTAGCTACCTAACCTCTTGCTAGTTTAGACTGTGATTTTATTCAAAGTTTGTTAAAGTAAGCAAAAAGAAAAGGAAGAATGGACCAGTAACTAACTTATACTTTATTAGAGTTTTATTATTGTCTTTGTTTGTTGCTATATTTTTGGTATTTGAGTAAATTCGTGCACGTCTTGACTATTTAGTTATATATTTATTACCTCATAACAATATATGTATCGTATAAATTTTGTATATTTAAATTTAAACAGATTGTATTTATAATACTTCCACTCGAAAAAAATCACCTATACTTTTTGCTTACTTTGAGATTTGAACCATATATAATTTCATAATTTTTGTGTATCCTATAGACCACACACTTTCATCTACATTTCATATATATATATTGTTAAATTTTTCATTATTGCTTATCTCGAATGATTCAAAGTCAGAAATTAAGAGAAGTCACTCATGTGAAGATAAGAGTGTTGCAAAAGTCGAATTAGATGGAGTTAGGTAATACTCCTTTAATTTGGCAACATTCTTTTTTCTTTTTTGTCTATTTCCTTTTTTTATGTTACACTTTTTTACGGGGTTCCTTTACTCTCCACTTTGCCCTTTCTTTCTAAATTAGGGAGCTAAAGTAGTTATATATATACTTTATCCGTTCACTTTTAATTGATATGTATATTAAAAATAGATTTTTATTTTTACTTGTTATTTTACGCATATCGAGAGATCATGCCAAATTTTTTTTTTCTGTTTTACCCACAGTATTTATTACTTATTTCAAATAATTTTCTCAAATCTAATTCAATTAATATGAGTATCATGGTAAATTATGCACTTCATTTATTATTTGTTAAGGGGCGTGAAAAGTCAAAACGTGTCAAGTAAAAGTAAACGGAGGGAGTACCTAACAACAAATCGTAGCAAGATACTGCCTTAAAAGCATCAATTATCCAATGCCATACTTTTGAATCGTTGATTCATTTGTATTACATCACCTCTAGTTTATTTCTCAATGGTATTTCAAGAAACTGACCACTTCTTTTCTTAAATTTCGTTTTAGTTAGGAAATTAAGAGAAGTTCAAATTCAAGCACTTCATTCAATAAAAGAGTGTGTTCTTCTGATTAATTTGGTTGGAACTTGGAAGTACTTTCTCATTAATTTGGTACGGGGTGAAGCTATAATAGTCAAAGGATAGTAAGTTGAAACACTCTTTATTGAAAAATTATTATGAATTATATAAGTAAATTGCGTTCAGTGAAATTTCTAATATCGTCGCTAAATTTGGTTATGTATTTTCAGTCCGTGTATAAGTGGGATGTGTCATATGGTGTAATATGGCTATTATTTTGTTAAATGGAGTCCATCTCACATAAGCATACAAAGTGTATACTTTGTTGTCAATATTCTTTGGGACCCAAAAATATTGCATTGTGTATTGGACATCATTTGCACAAGTTGTATCTCTTCTTTTACACCTAAGAGGTCAAGACTTTTTTGCCTATAAAAGGGAAGGCCATTAGTTTATTTTAGACACACCAACAAGACTTGTCTTCATTTCTTGTTTCTTCCTTTCTTCCTTTATTAAGAGTGTTTTGTATGAGAGTTAAGTGTTGGGAAGCACTTATGTGAACCCTTTCTTTGGAGTGATCTTGTGAGGTTATTCTCTTAGGGTATTTGAGATTAATTAGAGTGTTTACTCTAATTTTTCTCTTTTGTACTCTTATTGTTATAGTAAATTGCTCATCTCCGCTTGTGGACGTAGGTCACTTTGACCGAACCATGTTAAATTTGTGTCTTCTTTATCTACTTTAATTGTCGTTGTTATCAACTTTTATTGTCTTTGTTATTGTCATTATACCGTTGTTTGGCTAAATTTCGCACTACCCGGGTTCCCGATCCTAACAAATTGGTATCAGAGCCGGATCTAACCGGGTTAGTTTCAACAGCCAAAATGACTCTAATAAAGACCTATGTTGAGAAATTTGACCGAAGTGCAAACTTTGGAATGTGACAATTAAAGATGGAAGCTATCCTAATTCAGGATGGCTTAGACTTGGCATTGCAAGGAAAGGAGAATAAGCCGGATAAAATGACGGACGAGGAGTTTGCCATCATAGACAAAAAAGGCAAAAGCAGGTATCATTTTAAATCTCTCAAATGAGGTTTTACGTGAAGTTTCTGTAGAAACCACAGCTAAAGGCATGTGGGAAAAATTGAAAACCTTATATATGAAGAGGACGGTAGAAAATAGACTTTACCTGAAGCAGAAGCTTTATACAATTCGTATGGTGAAGGTACCTCTATTCTCTCTCATCTTGACACCTTTGATTCCATTCTTATGGATTTGAGTAATATAGATGCTGAAATTAAAGATGAGGATCAAGCCGTGTTACTGCTTTGTTCTCTACCCCCATCTTTTAAGCATATAAGAGATACTATGCTTTATGCAAAGGATAATATCTCTTATAAGGATATTAAATCTATCTTAAAATCAAAAGAACAGATAGATAGTGATATTACTGGGAAGCTAGTGAAACTCAAGCGGAAGTTGGCTTGTTTGTTAGGGGCAAATCTGACTCCAATTTCAGATACAATAATTTAGAGTGTCACTATTGTCATAAGAAAGGTCATAATATCTCTGAATAATATAAACTGAAAAATAAAGAAAAGCACAAAGAAAGAAAAAATGAGCACAAAAATACTGACACCGCCGAAGCTAGTGTAGTAACTGATGAGATTGAGAGAACTATATTTTTAGCAACTGAAACTAGTTTCAGATTAGACAATGAGTGAATTTTAGATTCCGGTTGTTCATATCATATGTGTCCTAGCAGGGACTTGTTTTCTACATATGATTCAGTTGCAGGTGGAGTTGTCCAATTGGGTAACAATGTTACTTGTAACGTTATTGGCAAAGGTACAATTCGGGTCAGAATGCACGATGATGTGGTGAGAACTCTCACCGATGTTAGATATGTTCCTGAGTTGAAGAAAAATCTCATCTCTCTAGGCACTTTAGAATCCCTTGGGTGCAAATTCACTGGTGAAGGTGGAGTTTTGAAAATTTCTCAAGGTGCTCGTTTGATCATGAAAGCACACATATCTGGTTCGTTGTATACTTTATTGAGATCCACTGTTATAGGTCCTACTACAGTTTCGGTATCAGACAATTTGTCTGATTTTGATGGCATTAAATTTTGACATATGCCCATTGGGGCTTTTGCGGAGAAGGTGGAGCAAATTTACTATATCATCCAAAATTAGGCCAAGGTGGAGATTTGTAATATGGCAATTATTTTGTCAAATTGAGTCCATCTCACATAAGCATAAGCATCTTTGCAAAGTGTATACTTTGTTGGCAATATTCTTTGGGACCCAAAAATATTGCATTGTGTGTTGGACATCATTTGCACAAGTTGTATCTCTTCTTTTACACCTAAGAGGTCAAGACTTTTTTGCCTATAAAAGGGAAGGCCATTAGTTCATTTTAGACACACCAACAAGACTTGTCTTCAATTCTTGTTTCTTCCTTTCTTCCTTTATTAAGAGTGTTTTGTATGAGAGTTAAGTGTTGGGAAGCACTTGTATGAACCCTTTCTTTGGAGTGATCTTGTGAGGTTATTCTCTTAGGGTATTTGGGATTAATTAGAGTGTTTACTCTAATTTTGTACTCTCTTTTGTACTCTTATTGTTATAGCAAATTGCTCTTCTCCGCTTGTGGACGTAGGTCACTTTGACCGAACTACGTTAAATTTGTATCTTCTTTATCTACTTTAATTGTCATTGTTATCAACTTCTATTATCTTTGTTATTGTCATTATACTGTTGTTTGGCTAAATTTTACACTACCCGGATTCCCGATCCTAACATATGGCGGTGACGCTTCTTGCTTTTACGTGCTAATTTGAAGTTCATACTTTCTTTAATGCAAAGTGCATATATAATTACGTGTGGATATCTACTATTCGTTTCTTATTAAAGTAGCTTTATGCTTGTATTAATTACTAATTAGCATGTCTAGTCTAGTGCATGACTCTGCTGAGTAGGATATTCATTACGTAGAGAATCATGTATATCTATAACCACTAAAACCCTTGTGTTAAGGGAAAAAAGGAAGAAACAAAAAAGAGAAAAAGTAGAACAGCATATATAGTTTCTGGTTACTTCTTTAGTTCTTTAGTACCTAACGTGCATTGTGTGTGTGTTTTTATTGCCAATGATAAAAGGAGTAATATTCATAAAACATAACTATATCCTTTTCACCACGTCATAGAACTTTGTTTTGTAACATAAAAATCACATTTTCACCTTTAATAACAAAATGTTGGGTTGCATGGGTTAATTTGTGATACAACTTTTTTGTTACTATGGTGAAAGTTTCTGCCCTAGTGCAAGCATTAGTTACTGCTTTTACAACTCGAACTCATGATGAATACGTCACACAGAGACAACTTTACCATTGCACCAAGATTTCCAACAAAGATGGGTGGCAACCTCACCTTAATTAATCAGACTCCATTTGTTATAGATTTTGTTATCCTTCCATTATATAAACGTTGGCTGTTGTGTATCTTCCACTATAAACATCCCCACCTGAATTTTGACAAAATTAAAGGTGCATGCATTCTTGTTCCCATCTTTTTTTCTAGTTGCTAATGACGTATAACTCCACTTCTCAAATCTAAACACCCTATCTTTTAAACAAAGATAAATCCATAAGCAATTCCAACTCTCTCAAAAACAAAGACCAAGAGAAACTCTCTCTGTGAGAAATTGAAATCAATATGGGTGCCATTAGTTTCTTGGACACCATATTAGTCCCCTTGAGTCTTTTCATCACAATTGGCTATCATTTCTATCTTTGGCACCACTTGAAGCATAAACCTTCTCGGACCACCATTGGTATGAATATACTCAAGAAGAGATCTTGGCTGCGAGAGCTCAATCAAGCAAGTCTTCCTTTTCATTCTTTAGTTTTTAATTTCAATTAATTATTTATGAAGAGAACCTTAGAGCAACGATAAAGTTGTTTTCATGTGACTTATAGGTTACATGTTCGAGCCATGAAATCAGAATGCTTGCATCATGGTAAGTTGTCTATGTTACACCCCTTAGGGGTTGTTTGGTACGCAGGATAGTGAGATAAATTTATACCATCAACCAAACACAGTATAAATTTAATCTCAAATTTAATCCTGAATATTCCCTTATCCTATCAAACTTGGGATTATTTTATCGCACCTCTCAGGTGGGATAAAGGGAGGTGGAATAAATTAGTCCAGAGATTACAATCCAGGGACTATAATCCAGGATAATTTAGTCCGCATAGAAAATGACTCCTTAACATACGGCCGTTTCCTGATGCGCTTTCTGAAAATAACTTAAATAGGTATTTGAGCCAGCTCGAAAGATCTCTGCTTGAACACGCACAAGGTGGTTCGTGCATCGGGCAGTCCTTTATTTACTAAGAGTCTAATGAACAAAGGCGGATCTAAATGTTGCTATAGGGTTCAATTCTGCTTCAACTCTAACTATGTATACATATACAAAAAGAAAATTAATCTTACTCATTCTTAACCCGCTGACTCTAGATCTTGAATAAGCCTCCGTTGATGATTTATTAAGTTTTTTTTTTGTTTGTGTGTGGCAGGGAAACGAGAAGAAAGGCACGTTAGCTGTACAAAGCTTAAGAAATGCACTAATGGAAACAATACTCACGGCAACAATCACAATGATCATAACTTTAGCATTGGCAGCTCTAACAAACAACACTTACAACGTGAGAAACCTCTTTACTAGTGCTTTCTTTGGATCACAAACAGGGAAGATAATCGTGTTGAAATATGGCTCAGCAACTATTTTCTTGTTGGCAAGTTTCTTGTGTAGTTCTTTGGCACTTAGTTGTTTGATCGATGCTAATTTCTTGGTCAATGCATTGGGGGAATTTTCCATAAATCCAATGTATACAGAGACAGTATTTGAAAGAGGATTTACATTGGCTTTTGTAGGGGATAGAGTGCTTTGCATGGCTTTTCCTCTTTTGTTATGGATGTTTGGCCCTGTGCCTGTGGTTGTGTCTTCTTTGGCTTTGGTTTGGGGATTACATGAGCGTGATTTTGCTGGAAATTTGTCAAGAACTATGAATAAGAGTTGTATTTGAATAAAAAAAAGTTTCTAGTGTTGGTTATTAATATTAGCGTATGGATCCCTTGATTTTCTAGTGTGGCAAGTGGGCCGGGCCGGGCCCTAAACGGTCCGGTCTTGTGGGCCACGGTCCCGGTCCTTAAATAAACGGGCTCGGACTAAGCGTGCTTTTTGTAGGAACCGACCCGGGACCGGGCCCACAAACTCAAAGTCCCGGGCTAAAAAGGTCGGGCCCGCGGTTCCAACGGCCTAAACGGGCCCAACGGCTAAGCAGTAATTTTTAAAAAAATTAAATAAAAATTAAAGACAAAAAGATGTTAAAAGAATATCTAAGGCAATGCCTTGTAAATTTATTATAGAATTGTGACCTAATTTTTTTATTCAAATTTAAAGACAAAAATATTGTAAAAAGATATTCAAAATAATGCCTTGTAATTTTATTATAGCAATAAAAAATATGACAATATCTTTCATAGAATCAATTACAAGTTGATAAATTTTCTCACTCTGTGAAAAATGAGCAAACAAATTTGCAAGTTCTGCAATATAAACTAAACAGTTAGACTTAAGAGTTAGAACGAGATCACCAAATTGACGAACAACTTGTTGAAAATTGATTATCGTCGAAAACTTGAAAACTTCAATTCACTAACTTCACAATGTTTTCATAAATTGTAACAACCTCAATATTTTTTGACTATTTTTTGGAATAAAGTAAGTAATAGTAGTAATCTCACATTTTTTTTTGATAAAATAAATAATTGTAGCAAGTATAGAAGAAAATTAGAGCGATAGTTTGATAGATTGATGTTGATTTTTTAAGAAAATGAATGAATGAGGGAGTATTTATAGTAGAAAATAGAGAAAAAGTGTAATAATAAAAAGTTTGGGGTTAAAACTAAGGGAAGAGGGGTTAAAATTTTTAAATATCCAACAACTATTTTTTAAACCCCTAACAACTCTTTTTTTCAAAAGCCAAACGACTATTTTTTTTAAAAAAAAAATATCCGTTAAGCCCGCCAAGGGACCGGTCCGGTCCTGGTCTCTTGGCGGGCCTAACGGGCTCGGTCCTAACGGTTCCTAGCTAAGAACCGGCACACGAGACTGGCACGAGCCCACCTCTAGCGGACCTAACGGTCCCAACCCGTTTAGCCTGATAAGCCCACTTAGCCCGCGAGCCCGGGCCGGTCTCGGACCCGGCTAGGCCCACTTGCCACCCTTACCCATACCCATTGCCCTATATCAAGTTACCTTCTTTTTTGGTATTTATTTTAAAGAACTATTTGAGTTGAAGTGAAATAAAAATTTAAATCTGGGCGCACAATTTTACGTGCAAGTAAGGAAGAAAAATGTAGGAGTTAAAAATGGGAAAATAACATATTTGTTATAAATAGAATTATATTTAAGGTGAATATCTATATTTTAGAGAGATTTTAGGGTTTGTTACTTGGTGGCTATGTAACTTTTCCCTATAAATAGAGGGGTTCTATTCCATTGTAATTCATCCAAATCAATAAGAATTCTCTCTCTATACTTTTTTCTACAATAGTCTTCTTCTTTTTTTATTGTTTTATTACACGTTATCACCACGAGACTCTAACCAATTGAATAGAGGCATCTGCTTTGGTCACCAAGCTTTGGGATATGTGCATGGTGTTCAACTTGTACATAATATTGAACATAATGATTGCCAATTGATCCATGAACTTCCTTGATGAATAAATTCTGGATTTAAGGTAAGTATTTTACCTTATTTTTCTCTTTTAAATTCTTGAAATTCTATAATTTGATTTTAAATACAAGAAAAGACAATAAATTTTGATTATAATTCTAATAGAGTTTGTAAGAAATTATAACCATCCGAAGTGGTAAAATTTTTATGTCTTTCTATTCATGTATGATTATGAGCATAAGAAGTGGAAATTCGTCCCATTGAATTTGCTTAATTCTCGTTCCCTTAAGAGAATGTGGTAGCAATATGTAATAAGTATGAAAGAAGACAAAATTATTACCGTAAAAGTATCAATGGATGTGGATATGGCAATAGACGAAATTATAATCGTTATCATTGTGGTAACGAGAACAATAAGGATTCTCAAAATGATCAAGAGTGAAAGTAGTGTTTTCATCAATTTGACATGAGATTATGTAAATCACATATGGATGATTATGGTCCATTCATGTTGTGAATGTTACAACATCTGATTTATGAATACATATTCATTCTTGAAAGAATATGAACGTGCTAGTGGTAGTGAATATACCACACTCACATCTAGAAGGAGGCTTGAGATGAAATAAGAAAATAATTTCATTATTATGGCATCAATGGTCATTGATCACGTGTCTATTGTGATTATGCCAAAATATTATGGCAATGTGATTATTACAAGGCAAAAGTAATACAAGCGACATATCTTGCCTATAATGATTTTGACCTTGACTATAATGGTATAACTTTCTCCTTGAAAGAGATATTTACCATATGGATGTTGATGAATATGTGATTTTACAAAATTAATTGAGAGCTCTTGAAGGGCCAATTATCACTACTTTGGAGAAATAAAATTGATTATCAATAAGGTATTATGTCGTAGTAAGTCTCAAAGAAACTCATTTAGTTTTTAAAGTATTCGCGAAAGCGGTTGATTATATTGAGATTATAAATAAAGGAAAGATTTAATATCTTCTATTACTATAACTTGTAGCGGGATAATATGTATGTGAAAAGTTACCCGCTTTATCCTGATTTGTACTACACAAATATAAAGATGCCACAATAAAGTAGAAGTTTATTGATATAAAAATTCATATCATAATAAACTTGGAATTTATTAATAATTGTACACGTCATGGTGTAAACCTGAAGTTTATCAATATTGATAATTTATCCAGTTGGCAGAATTAGTTTAGCCATGTTAATTAAATATGATGTGCAACAAAAAAAGAATTCACATGGGTAAACATTAAAGAACTAGAAAGTTCTTTACGAATTCTCTTATGTTGCTTGTTCTCATTAATTAATAGATCAACTAAAATTGGAATTGAATCCCATGAATGCTGGAAATATCAAAGGTGAATATGGGCTCACTCACCTACCATGTATACCACATAAGATTCATCTATGAGATGGTTACATGCACGATTATTATTAACCCGCAACCTAGTGTTTGCGAGGTAACTTGCTCAATAATTTAACTTAGAGCATAATTTCCAGATTTTCTATTCAAGACAGTTCATCTTGATTGGTTGGTTCACATCACAGTTGGTTTAGAAAAATAATCTATTGAGTGCCTCCACTTAATAGCTAAACTATTGCTTATGAGAACAAAGTTATCTATATCAGTTTGATAAATGTTATATACGAAAGTATATTATATTCTCCCCTCACAAGTGGTTCAGGATCAGGAACTAATTAATTTTATATTATTATTATTGATGTGCGGTGTATATTTTGATTAACACCATAACATACAAAGGTGAGTTTTCAAAGTTGAGGAAGCAAGTTAGTATTTCTAACGGGGTGGGTGGGGGTGGGGAGATAAGATAAGCAGGTTTGGAAAAAAGATACGTGCAATGAATTATCATTTATACATTTAGATTCCCGAATAAGATAATATGAACTTGAAATTCATAAAAAAATAATTCATCTACAATATATTGCAAAGCATGCCAGACGCATTTGCTGACCCAAAGAAAGTAACTATATTTTCATTGCAAATGCTCCAATTAGAATAAGTTCTAGAAGGGCAAAGTCTATGGCACGCTTAAAGAGTATAGACAAATCAGTTTCAAATAAAATTCTTGATAAAGAAGATGTGCAAATGATCAAAATGATCATAATAAGGAGGCAAGTGATCTAGAAGATCGCGTGACATAACACTTCATAAAATCTCAGGAGAGGTTCAGGTAGCTGAAAATATGAATGAAGAGATATCTATATCATGTCTTTATGAAAAAGTAGGCTGGAACCGATATAAAATGTTCGTCGACTACATCTATGATAACACTAGATATATATGAGGATCTTAACTCTGTAGAAAAAACTCAAGTAGAATTGGTTTTAGATGAAAGACATGTAGATTTGGACTTCCAGTTCAAACAGTTGAAAGTATAAAGTCAATGGTGTGTGCAATCATATTTATCTATCTTATATATCTAGCATGACATAAAAACTTGATATGCATCTAAAGTTTATTCATATGGCTCATATGACTTAACTTATATGACAATCCCTGGAGGATTTAAATTGCTTAAAGCATATGGAATTCTTGGTTATGACATACTACATCCTAAGTGCAATTTGTGCACATTTGTATCTTGTTATAACTATAAGCATGATAATGTGATAGCAAGAATTATTACCTCTATGGAGATATCGAAAAGATTATTCCACGACATTATATGAAGATATTATATATCTGTCACGACCCGAAATTCTCACCTTCGGGACCGTGATAGCGCCTAACATTTTATTTGCTAGGCAAGCCAATGTTAGAATAATATTAACTATTTTTAAACAATTTTAAAATAATTAATAATAAAGAAACAAATGCGGAAATAAAGTCTGAAATAAAGTGAATAATCCATAATAATAACGATGTCTAAATACCATCCCAGAATTGGTGTCACAAGTGCAAGAGCTACTAGAATAATACAATTAAAGGTCTGGATGAAAATGAAGTTATCCGCAAGTAATACACAGATACGATAAAGTGGAAGGGGACTTCAGAACTGCGAACGCCATGCAGTTATACCTCAAGTCTCCTGTGAATAGCTGAATCCGAGCAAATATACTGTACGCCACTGGGACCAACTTCGTTATTTGCACAAGAAGTGCAGAGTGTAGTATGAGTACAATCGATCCCATATACCCAGTAAGTGCCGAGCCTAACCTCGACGAAGTTGTGACGAGGCTAAGGCAGGTCACTTACTTTAACATGTACGCAATAATAATAATAACAACAATACTAGAAATAAAACATGTAACTCATTTCAACGGCTGAAGCCAACTCGACGGTCATAACCAATTATTATTTTAATCAGTTTCTGTGGCGGCGTGCAACCCGATCCCACAATATATTCATTTTTATTTAATCTTGTTGCGGCATGCAACTCGATCCTCAATATATCTTTTCAATCAATTCTGTTGCGGCTTGCAACTCACTCCTCCAATATATTCATTTCAATCAATTCTGTTGTGGCGTGCAACCCACTCCTCCAATATATTCATTTTCATTTCTGTTGCGGCGTGCAACCCGCTCCTCTAATAATATAATTTACCAATTTTTATAAAAGAAATTACTCCAACAAATGCAATAATTAATATGAAATTATAAGACAACAAGCATATAATAATTATGATTTATTTAGAAATAAGTGATGACAAGTAGCAATTAATTGTGAAAATTAAGGATAAAATAGGCAATTTAATAATTAGTATGCTAAATGTCAAGTAGCAATTAAGTCACATAAATCAAATAAGCATGTAGCAATTATAGCATGGATTCAAGACATAATATTGAGCAGGAAATACAATAGAAACAATTAATATAATGATTAATTCACGATTTGAAACGATTTATGATTTTTAAATAATTATGCAAATAATTAATTTGACGACGTATAGACACTCGTCACCTCGCCTATAACATTTACCTCGCTTCGCAACCAATTTCAAGATTCCAATAAATCTTCGCCTCGCGAATTCGTGTCCGAAAGTTTCAAATATAGTCACAAATAATTCAATATACTCATCACGAATCGTAGGAATTAATTCCATACGAGTTTACTAATTTTTCGAATTAAAATCCAAAATACATTTTAAAAATTGATAGTGGGACCCACATCTCGAATTTTGAAAAAACTTACAAAATCCGAACACTAGTTCCGATACGAGTTCAACCATACAAAAATTATCGAATTCCGACATCTGATTGACCTTCAAATCTTCATTTTAAATTTTTTGAAGATTTTACAAAAATCTGATTTTCTTCAATAGATTCATGGATTCATGATATAAATGAGAATTGAATCATTAAATATAACCAATATATGATAAAGAATACTTACCCCCAATATTTTTCCGTAAAAATCGCCTTACCCGATTTAAAATCGTGAATAATAAAAAATGGGACGAAATCCCATTTTCAGAACTTAAGTTCTGCTATCGAGGCATTTCTTCTTCGCGAACGCGACAGGACCCTCGTGTTCGCGAAGCACAAAATTGTGCTGCCCAAAATTACTCTTCGCGAACGTGAAGGCAACCTCGCGAATGCGATGCCTTACCAAGATTGGCCTTCGCGAACGTGATTTCCCCTCCTCGAACGCGAAGCTTTAGTGCCCATTACCGGGCCTGGCCTCGCTTTTCTACGTGAACGCGAACGCCTTCACGCGCTCACGATGAACACTACCATCGGCCCTTCGCGAATGCGGTCCCTTCTTCGCGAACGCGAGTCCTCTCGCGCGAACGCGAAGAAGGAAACCAGACAGTGCATCAGAAAAATTTCAGTAAAGTTCCATGTCCAAAATTCAACCCGTTAACCATCCAAAACTCACCTGAGGCCCCCGGGACCCCAACAAAATACACCAATCAGTCTTAAAATATCATACGAACTTAGTCAAAATCTCAAATCACATCAAACGACGCTAAAACCATGAATCATACCACAATTCAAGCTTAAGGAACTTAAGAATTTTCAACTCCTACATTCGATGCTGAAACCTATCAAATCAAATTCGATTGACCTCAAATTTCGCACACAAGTCATAAATGATATAACAGACCTATTCAAATTTTCAGAATCGGATTCCGACCCCGATATCAAAAAGTCAACTCCTCGGTCAAACTTCCAACCTTAAATTTATATTTTAGCCATTTCAAGCCTAATTTGAACTACGAACTTCCAAATAATTTTCCGGATACGCTCCTAAGTCCAAAATTACCATACGGAGCTATTGAAATTATCAGAACACTAATCCGGGTCCATTTGATCAAAATGTTGACCGAAGTCAACTTAAGTGAGTTTTAAAGTACTATTTCACATTAAAAACTTTTCAAAAAAATATACGGACTGCGCACACAAGTCGAGAAAAGATGAATGGTGCTATTTGAGGTCTCAGAACACTGAAATAAATATTTAATTTAAAGATGACATATTGGGTCATCACATTCTCCACCTCTAAAACAAACGTTCGTTCTTGAACGGAATTAGAAAATATCTGAGCTGGTGAAAAGGTGTGGATATCTACTTCGCATGTCCGACTCGGACTCCCAGGTATATGCTTCTACCGGCTGACCTCTCCATTGCACCCGAACTGAAGGAAAACTCTTAGACCTCAAGTGTCGGAACTGCCAGTCTAGATTAGCTACCGGCTCCTCCTCATAAGTCAAATCCTTGTCCAAGTAGACTGAGCTAAAATCTAATACATGGGACGGATCACCATGATATTTTTGAAGCATATACACATGGAACACCGGATGAACTGCTGATAAACTAGGTAGTAGCGCAAGCATGTAGGCTACTTCACCCACCCTTTCAAGAATTTCAAAGGGCCCGATATACCTAGGGCTTAACTTTTCCTTCTTTCCGAACCTCATTATACCCTTCATAGGTAAAACCCGGAGCAATACTCTTTCTTCAACCATGAATGCAATATCACGAACTTTATGGTCGGCATAACTCTTTTGCCTAGATTGAGCTATGCGAAATCGATCTTGAATAACCTTGACCTTATCCAAGGCATCCTATACCAAATCGGTACCCAATAATCGAGCCTCTCCCGGTTCAAACCATCCAACGGGAGAACGACATTGACTCCCGTATAATTTTTCATATGGAGCCATCTGAATGATCGACTAGTAGTTATTATTATAGGCAAACTCTGCAAGTGGCAAAAGCTAATCCCAAGAACCTCCAAAGTCTATAACACAAGTGCGAAGTATATCTTCCAATATCTAAATGGTGCGCTCTGACTGTCCGTCTGTCTGTGGGTGAAATGTTGTGCTCAACTCAACCCGTGTGCCTAACTCACGATGTACACCACTCTAGAAGTGCGACGTGAACTGCGTACCTCGATCAAAAATGATAGACACGGGCACACCGTGAAGGCAGAAAATCTCGCGAATGTAAATCTCCTCTAACCGCTTTGAAGAATAGGTAACTGCTACTGGAATGAAATGTGCTGACTTGGTCAACCTATCCACAATGACCCATACTGCGTCGAACTTTCTCTAAGTCCGTAGGAGCCCAACAATAAAATCCATAGTGATATGCTCCCACTTCTACTCAGGAATTTCTAACTTCTGAAGCAAACCACCAGGTCTTTGATGCTCGTACTTAACTTACTGACAATTTAAACACCGAGCTACATATGCAAATATATACTTCTTCATTCTCCTCCACCAATAATGTTGCCGCAAATCTTGATACATTTTGGCGGCACCCGAATGAATAGAATACCGGGAACTGTGGGCCTCCTCAAGAATTAATTCACGAAGTCCGTCTACATTAGGCACACAAATACGACCCTGCATCCGCAGAACTCCATCTTACCCTACAACAACCTATTTGGCACCACCGTGCCACACTGTTTCCTTAAGGACAAGCAAATGAGGATCATCATATTGTCGTTCTCTGATATGCTCATACAAGGAAGACCGAGCGACTATGCAAGCTAGAACCCGACTAGGCTCTGAAACATCTAACCTCATAAACTGATTAGCCAAAGTCTGAACATTTGTAGCTAACTGTCTTTCACCAACCGGAATATACGCAAGGCTGCCCATACTCACAGCCTTTCTACTCAAAGCATCAGCCACCACATTAGCCTTTCTGGGGTGATACAAAATGGTGATATCATAGTCTTTCAACAGCTCCAACCATCTTCTCTACCTCAAATTGAGATCTTTTTGTTTGAACAGATACTGTAGACTACGATGATCAGTGAATACCTCACACGAGACACCGTAAAGGTAATGCCTCCAAATCTTCAGCGCATGAACAATGGCGGTCAATTCTAAGTCATGAACATGGTAATTCTTTTCATGAACCTTCAATTGCCGTGACGCATATGCAATCACTCTGCCATATTGCATTAATACTGCACCAAGCCCAATGTGAGATGCATCACAATACACCGTATAATATCCTGAAATTATGGGCAATACCAACACTGGCGCCATAGTCAAAGCGGTCTTGAGATTATGAAAACTCAACTCACACTCATGTGACCATCTGAATGGGGCACCCTTCTGGGTCAATTTGGTCAATGGGGATGCTATAGATGAAAAGCCCTCCACAAACCGGCGATAATAACTTGACAAACATAGGAAACTTCGGATCTGTGTAGCTAAAGTAGGTCTAGGCCAATTCTGAACTGCCTCAACCTTCTTAGGATCCACTTTTATGCCTTCTGCCGATACAACATTCCCCAAAAAGGCAACTGAGTCTAACCAAAATTCACATTTTGAAAATTTATCATATAACTGATTATTTTTCAAAGTCTGAAGCACAATCCGAAGATGTTGCTCATGCTCCTCTAGACTGCTGGAGTAAATCAAGATATTATCAATGAATACAACCACAAAAGAATCCAAATGGGGTTTGAATACCCGGTTCATCAAATCCATAAATGCTGATGGGGCATTTGTCAGCCCAAATGACATCATTAGAAATTCATAATGCTCATACCGAGTCTGAAAAGCTGTCTTAGGGACATCAAATGCCCTAATCTTCAACTGATAATAGCCAGACCACAAGTCAATCTTCGAAAATACCTTGGCACCCTGAAGTTGATCGAATAAGTCATCAATTCTTGGCAATGGATACTTGTTCTTGATAGTAGCCTTGTTCAAATGTCGGTAATCTATACACATTCGCATTGAACCATCTTTCTTCTTTACAAATAACACCGGTGCACCCCAGGGCGAGACGCTAGGTCTAATGAATCCATGATCAAGCAAGTCTTGTAACTGCTCCTTCAATTCCTTTAGCTTCGGCGGGGCCATACGGTATGGTGGAATAGAAATAGGCTGGATTCCCAGAGACAAATCAATAAAGAAATCAATATCCCTGTGGGTGGCATCCCCGACAAATCTACAGGAAATACATCTGGAAACTCACGGACAACTAGGAATGAATCCATAGAAGTAACATCCGCATTGGGATCGCGAATATAAGCCAAATAAGCTAGACACCCCTTCTCGACCATACGTCGAGCTTTCACGTAAGAGATAACCTTGCTGGTGGAATGGCCAAGAGTCCTTTTCCACTCTATTCGAGGTAACCCTGGCATGGCTAAGGTCACCGTCTTGGCGTGACAGTCCAATACAGCATGATAAGGTGACAACCAATTCATTCCCAAGATAACATCAAAATTTACCATATCAAGAAGTAGAAGACCCACGCTAGTCTCAAGACTCCCAATAGTAACAACACACGAATGATAAACATGATCAACAATGATAGAATATCCCACCGGTGTGGACACACACACAGAAGCACTCAGGAAATCACGAGGTATAACCATATATGAAGCAAAGTAGGAGGACACATAGGAGTAAAGAGATCCTCGATCAAATAAAACTGAAGCATCTCTATGACAAATTGGAACAATACATGTGATCACGGCATTGGATGACTCGGCCTCAGGTCTAGCTGAAAAAGCATAAAATCGGGGCTGGGCCCCACCAGTCTGAACTACATCTTTGGGACAGGCCATAGCTCGCTGGCCTCTACCTCTAATAGTTTGATCTCCACCTCTAACAGTGTGACCCCTTCCCCTAGCTGGTCGGGCGGGCGGTGGAGCAACCGGTGCCGGTATAATGGCATGAGAATTCTGTTGAGATCTGTTGCTCAACAACCTAGGGCAATGCCTCCTGATATGACCAATATTCTCACACTCATAACACCCATCCTGTTGTCGTGGTTGCTGAAGCTGACCCGAACGGGTCGGATAGCCTCCATAATGACTCTGGAGTGGTGGTGCACTGATAGGAGTTGAATGTGCACTAAATGTCGGCTGCCCAGAGTAAGGCATAATAGGACTGTGACTCCCTGAAGCACCGTGAGATGCCTGAAGTGCTGAATAACATGTCCTGGGAGGATGACCCCTACCATAAGTACCCTTGCCTCCAGATGAGGCGTCTCTGAAATTATCGGAATGACGGGGCCTCTTATCTGACACTGGCCCTCTCTCCTATGAAAGAACCATCTCGATCCGCCAAGCGACAGTAGCAGCCATCTGAAAAGAAATATCACTCCCAGTCTCCTTGCCCATCTGTAGCTTGATAGGTTGAACGAGTCCATCAATGAACCTCCCCATCCACTCTCTCTCGGTACGAAGCAGAAGAAGAGCATGATGGGCTAGATCCACAAAACGGGTCTCATACTGAGTGACTGATAAATTGCCCTGCTGGAGATGCTCAAACTACTTGCGGTAATTCTCCCTCATTGTGATAGGAAGGAACTTCTCCAGAAATAGCTGCGAGAACTGCTCACTGCAAAATCAACCCCATTGCTTTCGACTATCCCCCTGTTCTACAATACTTCATAGCAGCGGTCAAGAAAATCCTGAGGGTCCTCAGAAGGTGTACCACTGAAATGGATTGAAAATTGCTTGGTAACCTTGTCCAACCTCAACAAAGCCTCAGAAGATAAAGCAGGCCTATCACCGGCATGTGCTGCAACAACTGGCTTAACTACCCCAACTAGCGGGACTGCTGAAGCCTGATACTGGGGAGCCATCTTCTCAAGAGACGGAGTAGTGGTAGTTTGTGCTCGTCCACCTGAGGCTCTACAACAGGTGTTGCTGCTCGAGCTCTAGACTAAGCTCTAACTCTGCCTTTACCTCGGCCTCTACCTCTGCCCCTGATCATAGTTGCCACTGGGGGCTCCGATCCCTGTCCGTCATTAGATGTATTACGTGTTCGCACCATCTGCGAGAGAATAAGAATAGAATGGTTCAATCATCGATGATAAAATAAAATCACACGACAGGCATCTCCGTACCGATCCCTCAGACTCTACTAAGCTTTCTCGTGACTCGTGAGACCTAAGTAACATAGTGCTCTGATACCAACTTGTCACGACCCGAAATTCCCACCTTCGAGACCGTGATGGAGCCTAACATTTCACTTGCTAGGCAAGCCAACGTTAGAATAATATTAGCCATTTTTAAATAATTTTAAATTAATTAATAATAAAGAAACAAATATGAAAATAAAGTTTGAAATATTGTGAATAATCCATAATAATACCGATGTCTAAGTACCATCCCAGAACAGGTATCACAAGTGCATGATCTACTCGAATAATACAATTAAAGATTTGAATGAAAATGAAGTTGTCCGAAAGAAATACACAGCTACGATAAAGTGGAAGGGGACTTCAGAACTGCGAACGCCATGCAGTTATATCTCAAGTCTCCTGCAAATAGCTGAATCCGAGCAAATCTATTGTACGCCACTAGGATCAACTTTGGTATCTACACAAGAAGTACAGAGTGTAGTATGAGTACAACCGACCCCATGTACCCAGTAAGTGCCGAGCCTAACCTCGATGAAGTAGTGACGAGGCTAAGGCAGGTCACTTACATTAACCTGTACGCAATAATAATAATAATAACAACAATACTAGAAATAAAACAGGTAACTCATTTCAACGGCAGAAGCCAACTCGGCAGTCATAACCAATTATTATTTCAATAAGTTTCTGTTGTGGCGTGTAACCCGATCCCACAATATATTCATTTTTATTTAATCCTGTTGTGGCATGCAACCTAATCCTCAATATATCGTTTCAATCAATTCTGTTGCGGTGTGCAACCCGCTCCTCCAATATATTCATTTCAATCAATTCTGTTGCTGCGTGCAACTCGCTCCTCCAATATATTCATTTTTATTTCTGTTGCGGCGTGCAACTCGCTCCTCAAATAATATAATTTACCAATTCTTATAAAAGAAATTACTACAATAAATACAACCATTAATATAAAATTATAAGACAACAAGCATATAATAATTATGATTTATTTAGAAATAAGTGATGACAAGTAGCAATTAATTATGGAAATTAAGGATAAAATAGGTAATTTAATAATTAGTATGCTAAATGTCAAGTAGCAATTAAGTCACATAAATCAAATAAGCATGTAGCAATTATAGAATGGATTCAAGGCATAACATTGAGCAGAAAATATGAGAAAAACAATTAATATAATGATTAATTCATGATTTAAAATGATTTTTGATTTTGATATAATTATAAAAATAATTAGTTTGACGACGTATAGACACTCGCTACCTCGTCTATACGTCGTTCACATGAATTTCACATAACAAATAATTCAAGGGTTATATTCCTTCAAGTTAAGGTTAACCACGATACTTACCTCGCTTCTCAACCAATTTCAAGATTCCAATAAACCTTCGCCTCGTGAATTCGTGTCTGAAAGCTTCAAATCTAGTCACAAACAATTCAATATACTCAACACGAATCGAAGGAATTAATTCCATATGAGTTTACTAATTTTTTGGATTAAAATCTGAAATTTATTTTAAAAATCGATAGTGGGACCCACATCTCGAATCTCAGAAAAACTCATGAAATCCGAACACCCGTTCCGATACGAGTTCAACAATACAAAAATTATCGAATTCCGACATCGGATTGACCTTCAAATCTTCATTTTACATTTTTGGAAGATTTTATAAAAATCTGATTTTCTTCAATAGATTCATGGATTCATGATGTAAATGAGAATTGAATCATGAAATATAATCAATATAAGATAAAGAACACTAACCCCAATATTTTCTCGTGAAAATCGCTCAAAAATCGTCATACCCGAGCTCAAAATCGTGAATAATGAAAAATGGGATGAAATTGCATTTCTAGAACTTAAGTTCTGCTGTCCAGGGATTTCTTCTTCGCGAACGCGACAAGACCCTCGCGTTCGCGAAGCACAAAATTGTGCTGCCCAAAATTACTCTTCGCGAACGCGAAGGCAACCTCGTGAACGCGATAACTCGCCTGCCTCCAGTTCCCCTTCGCGAACGCGAGACCTCTCTCGTGAACGCGAAGAAGGAAACCAGATAGTGCATCAGAAAAATTCCAGCAAAGTTTCAAGTCCAAAATTCAACCCGTTAACCATCTGAAACTCACCCGAGGCCCCCGGGACATCAACCAAATACATCAACAAGTCCTAAAATATCATACGAACTTAGTCGAAACCTCAAATCACACCAAACGATACCAAAACCACGAATCATACCATAATTCAAGCTTAAGGAACTTAAGAATTTTCAACTTCTACATTCGATGCCGAAACCTATCAAATCAAGTCTAATTGACCTCAAATTTTGCATATAAGTCATAAATGACATAATAGACCTATTCAAATTTTCAGAATCGAATTTTGACCCCGATATCAAAAAGTCAACTCCTCGATCAAACTTCCAAACTTAAATTTCTATTTTAGCCATTTCAAGCCTACTCTTAACTACGGACTTCCAAATTATTTTTCGGACATGCTCCTAAATTCAAAATCACCATACGGAGTTATTGAAATCATCATAACACTGATTCGGGTTCGTTTGATCAAAATATTGACCGAATTCAACTTAAGTGAGTTTTAAAGCACTATTTCATATTAAAACTTTTCGAAAAAATATACGGACTGCGCACGTAAGTCGAGAAAATATAAATGGTGCTATTTGAGGTCTCAGAATACAGAAATAAATATTAAATTTAAAGATGACATATTGTGTCATCACAATATCTATCAAGAATGATTATATATCAAGGTGCAACATATTCATTAGAGTTAATATGGCTGATTTATTCACCAAATCTCTGCCGACGTCATCATTTAAGAAGCTAGTGTACAATATTGGGATGCGAAGGCTCAAGGATGTAAATTGATGCTCTCATCGGGGGGGAGTTAATACGCGTTGTACTCTTTTCCCTTACAAGGTTTTGTCCAACCGGGTTTTCCTTGCTAGGTTTTTAACGAGGCAACCAAAAGGCGTATTTCTAAATATGTGTACTCTTTTTTTTTCTCTAAAATATTTTTTTATTGGGTTTTATTTTAGTTACAAAAGCCGTCTTTCAATGCATGTGCCCCGAAAGAGGGCTAGGTTCAAGGGTTCGCACCTAGTAGCTGCGAGCCTAAGATCAAAGGCAGTTCCAAAAAGGAGTTCCCTATTTCCAACTTGATAAAGTAAAGTCTCAGTGCCAGTTGTAAGGTTAGGAAAGCCAGGTATGATGAAATCTTCTTTTCGAATAGGAATTGATTCGATCTTATTATTAGAATATGAAGATTCAACTGAAGATACTGTTTTTCAAGAAGGAATCACCATTACTAGTGGAAGTTGAACTCGACGATCTCTTCCTCCTGAAGTATGGAGGTTTTAACGATGCACATTATTTGATGAATAGACATTCAAGGGGGAGTGTTATAAATAGAATTATATTTAAGTTGAATATTTATATTTTAGAGAGATTTTAGGGTTTGTTACTTGGTGGCTAAGTCACTTTCCCTATAAATAGAGGGGTTTTATTCCATTGTAATTCATCCCAAATCAATAAGAATTCTCTCTCTCTACTTTTCTCTGCAATACTCTTTTTCTTCTTTTATTATTTTATAACAATATTATATATATATATATATATATATATATATATATATATATATATATATATATATATATATATATATATATATATATATATAGAGAGAGAGAGAGAGAGAGAGAGAGAGAGAGAGAGAGAACCCTAGAGGCGATTCTCCCAAGAACTTTTCTTCCCCAATTTGTTGGTAAGTGATTCTAACATACTTTCTTTCAATTTTTCCATTACTTTTCATAAGATTTCAACCCAAAATCTAGAATTTTTATGGTGAAAATTAGGGATTTGGGAAGAATAATTGGATCGTTTATGAACTATGCATGAGGAAAATTCTGTTTATGAACTACTTACAGCTTCAATGGGGTTCATCAAAATTGGTCTGGGGATAATAATAGTCATTGGCTCAGCTTCGTCGTCGGCTTCTGATTCACATGCGGTGTTCGGCAGTTGCTGCTCGTTTATATACCCTTTTGCAGTTTCTATTTCGACAGAGAGAATCAAAATAATTGTCGTGGAGAAAGGAGCTATTTTTGCTAGAGCATGGTTCAAGAAAAGGCTCAATGGCTTGCCTATATATATATATATATATATATATATATACATAAAAATATATAAATTTTATGCATTTTTAAAGTTAATGAATATAAATAATTTCGAATGCATGTAACATACCTTGCTATAAACTTTATGTCAACGTAACGAATTAAAAGTATATTACATCACTTATACAAGAAAATTTATGAGAAAAATGTATAGTTCATTAGTGATCAAACAATCGTCCGCGCGCAGCTGAAGCATCAACCTTACAAAATGAGTTCAATTTTATTATTATATGTATCCACTTTAAATTATTTTAACTTATGTATACATAATTAGAACCGAAAGTAATTGACTTAGTTGAATTCACAAGAACTCATCCTGAATCTACCTCTATCCTTAAAATTCAAAAGGCAAATCGTCAAAATCAATTGAACCCAACATCATATCCATCTCCAAACTATGAGTGCTAGTACAACAAGAAGAGTAAACTGATCCAGATGAGATATAATCCACATTATCAGATCCCGACGATGACGCCACCGCCATAACATCGCCGGAGGTTTCAGCTACCGGGGTCCAAGAATCATTGGCCGGAAGAAAGTAGTCGGAGGTTGATGATTGGTTTTGGTTGTTATTAGGGTAGAAGCAACTTAGAGAGTCTTCCTCTTTGGTTTCTTTTTTTGTTGAAAATAATGTGGGAAAATTATAAGGATGGTAATAATGATTATCCTTGGAATTAAAACTGAGTAGGATTGAAGTATCCTCATAATCTATTGAAGAATCTAAGAGCATTCGAGAAACTGTGGGGTGAGTTTTACATGTGTGATGACCTTGGTATATTGTCCGAAACTGTGGTGGATTGGCTTGAATTCTTTGCACTTGTTTAATTGCTTCACATCCTTGATCAAATTTATTGGTACATCTATAATAATGCCTGCATATTAATGCACATACCAATAAATCAGTCAATATTAATCAACTAATTAAATGAAGGGAACATTGGAACAACGATAAAGTTATCTCCGTGTGATCTATAAGTCACATGTTTGAGCCGTAGAAAAGCCACTAAGAGGGTGTTTGGATTGTCTTTTAAGCTGGTCAAATTAACTTTTAAGCTATTTTAAACTTTTTCACTATTTGGCAAAGTTAAAAAGTACTTAAATAAGTTAAAAACTGCTTCAAAAAAGCCAAAAGCAATAAGTTGGGCAACCCCAACTTATTGCTCTTTGGCTTAAAAGTTATTTCTGCATAAAAGCCACTTTTTAAATCCAATCCAAACGGGTGCTTGCATTAAGGTAGACTGTCTACATCACACCCTTAGAGATGCAGCCTTTCCACGAACCTTACGTGAATGCAGGATACTTTGTGCACCAGACTGCATTTTTTATTAATCAATTGAATCTCAATCTCAATATATAATGATCATTAACCAAAATAATGTAATTAAATAATTTTCTTAATGGAAAGAGGCTTAGTGTTAAGACATAACCTTGGATAAGGGGAATCAAGAATTTGTTTTTGGCCATATTTTCTCCAAACATGTCCATCATCCACCAAAGTTGAGGTTTCTTTTATGCTTTTCGCTGAAATTTTCCTGTTGAAATATTTGCCAATCATTTGTTAGTGACTCACTCAACAATATACTCGGTGTTATTCCACAAGTGGAATCAGGGAAAGGTGAGGTGTACGAAAACCTTACCTTTTCTTGTTGCATCCTCTTCGATCTTTTGATGATGATTTCTTGCAACTGCCCGTTGAGTCTTCCGGCGACATCCGGCCGTCTTTCCGACAAGGAAAAACGGCTACCACCGGAATCGGAGAATTTTCATTGGAGTTGCTAGAGTTTAGTATTGACAAAGTCTTGCAAAATGAACTCATGATTTTCCCTACCAAATTCTCAGCGAAAATATTCGTGTATCCATTTCCTAGAGGTTTTTTTATCACCTCTCTTAGCTTGTGTGTGAATTCTTGGCCGCAATTCAACTCTTTGATTAACATTTTCAGATCAGCCAATGAGTTTTCTGGCCATTGGGAGTCCATTTATATGATGTGTGATATTAATTCTATCAACTATCTACAAGAAGTCAAGGACTAAAATGAGGGCCTATTTATTGTGGGAAAGAAGATGGTAAGAGGTTAATTTAAGAATCTTAATTTTAAGGATAAATTTGTCCTTAGATCCAAGAAATTTCAAACTCCACGTGCATAAAAAACTTTTCAAATTAATACTTTTATTGATCAATAACCGGAGACAATAATGGGGCTATATTTTATGAATTCTCACTTAGTATTTTACTAAACTTAATAAAGGTAAGACATGTTTGTATTTGAGCTTTTATCATTTAATTATGATTAAATAATTAGTATTATTGGTTAATTTTTTAATTAATTAGATTAAATTGCTTGGTTTGATTTAAAATGGCGAGATATTTTTAAATCAGGCCTTGCAAGGAACACTTAAAAAAAATGTCACACTAAAAAATGACGTTTGTGATATGTTGTCACCCTAATATCGTCATCCATGTGATACCTGGCGAGAATTAAATTAAAATGTCAACTGCTGTTTAACAATAGTTAATTGGTAGTAGGAGTAGTTGTTTAGTCATAATTATTGCAAGTTGTGTAGTTGCATTTTCCTGATCCTACGGTTTTGGTGGTTACAAAAATTGTCAGGACTAAGGGTAAGGGTGTCAAATGGACGGGTTGGACTGATTTTGAACGGATTAAAATATGTTGAGTCAATAAATAGGTGGGTCAATGACTCGTCCAAGGGGGCAAATGCACAGATAGCCATTCGCATGGATATTATTTAAATATTAATCAGTACTTATTTTTGTCCTGAAATTTTAAGAAATTTTAACTTCATGATATTTTATTGACGATGGTACTCGATATTGCTATGTTTACTTACTGAATAGTAAAGATGAAGCAATAGACGCATTCAGGCAATACAAAAATGAAGTTGAAACGCAACTTAACAAGAAAGTAAAAATGATAAGAAGTGATAGGGGTGGTGAATATGAATCTCCTTTTGAAGAAATATGTTTAGAATATGGAATTATTCATCAAACAACAGCCCCTTACACGCCCCAATCTAATGGGATTGCGGAAAGAAAGAATCGCACATTAAAGGAGATGATGAATGCGTTGTTGATAAGTTCTGGTTTGCCACAGAACTTGTGGGGGAAGCCATTCTTACGGCTAATCGAATATTAAATCGAGTGCCCCATAGCAAAACACAATCCATTCCTTATGAACAATGGAAAGGAAGGAAGCCCAACTTGAATTATTTTAAAGTGTGGGGGTGTTTGGCAAAAGTGCAAGTTCCTAAACCCAAAAGGGTAAAGATAGGACCGAAAACCGTTGATTGTGTTTTCATAGGATATGCGACAAATAGTAAAGCATATCGATTTCTGGTTCATAAATCAGAAAATCCCGACATTCATAATAATACGGTTATAGAATCAGATAATGCTGAGTTTTTTGAAAATATATATCCGTATAAAAAGGAATGTGAGTCGTTTGGTGAAGGATCTAAACGACCTCGGGAAGAAACAAAAGAAAGTACATGTAATCAGGAGAATCCAAGACGTAGTAAACGTCAAAGAACGTCTACTTCATTTGGACCAGATTTTGTGACTTTCTTATTGGAGAATGAGCCTCAAACATTTAAAGAAGCTATGACTTCTTCGGAATCATTGTTTTGGAAAGAGGCAGTCAATAGTGAAATAGAATCCATATTGAACAACCATACATGGGAATTGGTTGATCTTCCTCCTGGAAATAAACCTTTGGGTTCTAAATGGATTTTTAAGAGAAAAATCAAAGATGATGGCACTATTGATAAATTCAAGGCAAGGCTCGTAGTCAAAGGGTATAGACAACGAGAAGGTCTAGACTACTTTGATACATACTCTCCAGTTACAAGAATTACGTCCATACGGATGTTAGTAGCATTAGCTGCAGTGTATGGTCTTGAAATTCATCAAATGGATGTTAAGACGGCCTTCTTAAATGGAGAGTTGGAGGAAGAAATTTACATGGAACAACCTGAAGGGTTTGTGGTTCCAGGTAAAGAAAAGAAGGTATGTAGACTTGTTAAGTCTCTTTACGGACTAAAACAAGCACCCAAACAATGGCATGCGAAATTTGACCAAACAATGTTGTCAAATGGTTTTAAGATAAATGAATGTGATAAATGCGTGTACATTAAAAATGTTCCAAATCACATAGTCATTGTTTGCCTATATGTGGATGATATGTTGATAATGAGTAATGACATTGCCAACATAAATGCTACTAAGCGTATGCTCAATAGCAAGTTTGATATGAAAGACTTGGGAGTTGCTGATTTAATTCTGGGAATTAAGATCAATAAGACTCCTCAAGGTCTGGCATTGTCACAATCTCATTATATTAAGACAGTACTTGAAAAATTCAAGCACTTGGGCTTTAAAGTTGCAAAGACTCCAATTGACGTGAATCTTGCATTAGCAAAGAACAAAGGCCAAAGCATATCACAATTGGATTATGCTCGTGTATTGGGATGCTTAATGTATATCATGAATTGTACACGACCAGACATAGCTTGTGCTATAAGTAAACTGAGTCGATATACGAGCAATCCAGGCCAATCTCATTGGATGGCAATGAAACGAGTTTTGGGATATTTAGAACATACCCAGAACTTTGAATTGCACTATAGTAATTTCCCTGCGGTGATTGAGGGATACTGTGATGCAAATTGGATCACCGATTCAACTGATTCTAAGTCCACGAGTGGATATGTATTCACTATTGGTGGAGGAGCGGTATCTTGGAAGTCGTCCAAACAAACATGTATTGCCCGCTCTACAATGGAGGCTGAATTCATAGCCTTAGATAAAGCCGGTGAAGAAGCTGAATGGCTCTGGAATTTCTTGGAAGACATTCCATTTTGGCCCAAACCGTTGGCACCAATATGCATACATTGTGATAGTCAAGCGGCAATTGGAAGGGCTGGGAGCGTCATGTATAACGGTAAATCTCGTCATATACGACGAAGACATAAAACCGTTAGGCAATTACTCTCTAGAGGAATTATCACAATTGACTATGTAAAGTCAAGTGATAATGTGTCGGATCCACTTACAAAAGGCCTAACTAGAGAGGTAGTTGAGAAATCATCAAGGGGAATGGGGCTATGGCCGAGAACAAGTCATTGTGGCGGTAACTCTATCTAGAAGACTGGAAATCCCAAGATCTAGGTTCAAAGAGATCAAACAAAGTCATTAATGACGGTTCAACATTGTCAAATAAAATTTTAGTCCATTCTCGTGATGAGACAATGTTCAGTACCAAGGATAAAGCATTAAGGCTTTTTAATGATTTCTAAATTTGATACGGGGTATATCAAATAGTGTATCTACAGGATGACACGTTTAGGAATCACCTATTTAAGTGTGAAGTGTGAGCCGCTTCAAGGAGAACTCTGTAAGGCCAGTTCTCTACGCACTTATGAAACCAGGCGGTGTTCATGGCTGAAACGAACACAACAATGAGAACCAAAGACGGTTAAGGGTTGATTGTGTGACTTATGGTTGTCTAGGTATACACCAAAGATCGACGGTTCAAAGATATCAAATCTACCGATTGACCGAGTATATCCGACATAAGTTTACTACGGAAAGTTCAAAGGGAAACCTACTTATCCAGATGCAATTAATCCTTGCTTGTAAATCACACAGTTTTTCATGCATTCTTTCATGATATAGCCATTCCCCATTCATGTGGGGGATTGTTGAGGTTTCATTTTAAGATGTAATATTCTTAAAATGAGGGTGAATGGGAAATGGAGGGAAAATAAAATTTTGAGTAAAATTTTAAGTTTCCCCTCTTAACAATGAGACATTGTCCCATATTGGAAGTGGAAGACATTTTTGGTGGGTATATATATAATTGCTCTTCTTGTAGCTCTTAAAGAGTTAAGAAGAAAGCAAGCCTCGCGCTGTCGTCGTCGTCGCTCGCTCGGCTCGGCTTCGGCTACGGCTACGGCTTCGGCTTCGGCTTCGGCTTCGGATTTGGATTTGGATTTGGATTTGGATTTGGATTTGGATTTGGTCAAATGATCGATTGATTGATTAATTTTTTGGACCAAATTTATTTGTTAATAGTAAATATTAACGTAAGATTATCCGTATTTGTAAACGGATATTTTCCAATCCGTGTATTGATAATTTGGCAGCCGGATAATGGTCTTCCCACCATGAAGTGCTTGCTCCACAAACATGAAGTGCTTGCTCCACAAACATGTAATGCTTGCTCCACCATGAAGGGTGGACGTTTGGTCTTGCACTCCTTCTTGGCTGCTATATATATGAGCAGCAAATGTTGAAGAGATACAAAAAACTAAAAAAAAACTCAACATACAATTCGCTCAACAAATTGGCTATACATTGCATTCCTTCCTCTCAGAACTTCCATACGTTTTTCTGAGTATATACTCCTTCGTTCTGCATTGTTTTTAACTTCAAACAAAGCAACTGTAAGTGTGATTTGCTACCGAACTTTGTGTTCGCCGAAACACTGGGGTTTGAAGTACCGCTACACCAGTGTGTTATTCGTTCTATCCTGGGAGGAAATAATCCATTACCTTGGGTACTAGGAGGGGATTAAATTCCTTAAGGAAACACTGTGAATTCAGTGGGCTCGAATTTATTATTATTGTTTCATTACGTTAACTTATATTTTGCAGAATTAATATTTACAAATACAGGAATATTGACGGGAATAACAGTTTCAGCTACCGGGGTCCAAGAATCATTGGCCGGAAGAAAGTAGTCGGAGGTTGATGATTGGTTTTGGTTGTTATTAGGGTAGAAGCAACTTAGAGAGTCTTCCTCTTTGGTTTCTTTTTTTGTTGAAAATAATGTGGGAAAATTATAAGGATGGTAATAATGATTATCCTTGGAATTAAAACTGAGTAGGATTGAAGTATCCTCATAATCTATTGAAGAATCTAAGAGCATTCGAGAAACTGTGGGGTGAGTTTTACATGTGTGATGACCTTGGTATATTGTCCGAAACTGTGGTGGATTGGCTTGAATTCTTTGCACTTGTTTAATTGCTTCACATCCTTGATCAAATTTATTGGTACATCTATAATAATGCCTGCATATTAATGCACATACCAATAAATCAGTCAATATTAATCAACTAATTAAATGAAGGGAACATTGGAACAACGATAAAGTTATCTCCGTGTGATCTATAAGTCACATGTTCGAGCCGTAGAAAAGCCACTAAGAGGGTGTTTGGATTGTCTTTTAAGCTGGTCAAATCAACTTTTAAGCTATTTTAAACTTTTTCACTATTTGGCAAAGTTAAAAAGTACTTAAATAAGTTAAAAACTGCTTCAAAAAAGCCAAAAGCAATAAGTTGGGCAACCCCAACTTATTGCTCTTTGGCTTAAAAGTTATTTCTGCATAAAAGCCACTTTTTAAATCCAATCCAAATGGATGCTTGCATTAAGGTAGATTGTCTACATCACACCCTCAGAGATGCAGCCTTTTCACGAACCTTACGTGAATGCAGGATATTTTGTACACCCGACTGCATTTTTTATTAATCAATTGAATCTCAATCTCAATATATAATGATCATTAACCAAAATAATGTAATTAAATAATTTTCTTAATGGAAAGAGGCTTAGTGTTAAGACATGACCTTGGATAAGGGGAATCAAGAATTTGTTTTTGGCCATATTTTCTCCAAACATGTCCATCATCCACCAAAGTTGAGGTTTCTTTTATGCTTTTCACTGAAATTTTCCTGTTAGAAATATTTGCCAATCATTTGTTAGTGACTCACTCAACAATATACTCGGTGTTATTCCACAAGTGGAATCAGGGAAAGGTGAGGTGTACGAAAACCTTACCTTTTCTTGTTGCATCCTCTTCGATCTTTTGATGATGATTTCTTGCAACTGCCCGTTGAGTCTTCCGGCGACATCCGGCCGTCTTTCCGACAAGGAAAAACGGCTACCACCGGAATCGGAGAATTTTCATTGGAGTTGCTAGAGTTTAGTATTGACAAAGTCTTGCAAAATGAACTCATGATTTTCCCTACCAAATTCTCAGCGAAAATATTCGTGTATCCATTTCCTAGAGGTTTTTTTATCACCTCTCTTAGCTTGTGTGTGAATTCTTGGCCGCAATTCAACTCTTTGATTAACATTTTCAGATCAGCCAATGAGTTTTCTGGCCATTGGGAGTCCATTTATATGATGTGTGATATTAATTCTATCAACTATCTACAAGAAGTCAAGGACTAAAATGAGGGCCTATTTATTGTGGGAAAGAAGATGGTAAGAGGTTAATTTAAGAATCTTAATTTTAAGGATAAATTTGTCCTTAGATCCAAGAAATTTCAAACTCCACGTGCATAAAAAACTTTTCAAATTAATACTTTTATTGATCAATAACCGGAGACAATAATGGGGCTATATTTTATGAATTCTCACTTAGTATTTTACTAAACTTAATAAAGGTAAGACATGTTTGTATTTGAGCTTTTATCATTTAATTATGATTAAATAATTAGTATTATTGGTTAATTTTTTAATTAATTAGATTAAATTGCTTGGTTTGATTTAAAATGGCGAGATATTTTTAAATCAGGCCTTGCAAGGAACACTTAAAAAAAATGTCACACTAAAAAATGACGTTTGTGATATGTTGTCACCCTAATATCGTCATCCATGTGATACCTGGCGAGAATTAAATTAAAATGTCAACTGCTGTTTAACAATAGTTAATTGGTAGTAGGAGTAGTTGTTTAGTCATAATTATTGCAAGTTGTGTAGTTGCATTTTCCTGATCCTACGGTTTTGGTGGTTACAAAAATTGTCAGGACTAAGGGTAAGGGTGTCAAATGGACGGGTTGGACTGATTTTGAACGGATTAAAATATGTTGAGTCAATAAATAGGTGGGTCAATGACTCGTCCAAGGGGGCAAATGCACAGATAGCCATTCGCATGGATATTATTTAAATATTAATCAGTACTTATTTTTGTCCTGAAATTTTAAGAAATTTTAACTTCATGATATTTTCGTCCTGCATTTTGAAATGAAAAACTAAAATTCAGGACGCGCTGATTAATTCCTAAATACAACACTTTAGAGTGGCTACCTGATAACATATCAAACAAAAAATGAATTATTTTAAAGATATTTTAGCAAAGTTATTATCAATTTTGGCTAAAAATTCGCTTAACCTTATATGAGTTGAGATGTGTGTGCTGGATCAAAGTAGGCTGAGTTAACGAGTCGTCCAACCCAACCCGCTAAACGAGATAAAGTGACGATGAGTGCATGTGTACAAATTAAGGTTAGGAACAAAAAGAATCTTGAAAAAGAACGTGTAAGCAGAGGATAGGCATATGCCAATCTGCTAAAGCAGAACCAATCATAAACAATTCAAAATCCTGCAAGGAAGAATAAACACAGACCAACTTGAATTCAATAAACAATATATACTTCTATATTTTTGAACCCATAATAAGAAATTAAACAATATAATGGGGATGCAAGAAGGGGTAGTTTAATTTGAACTGAGGGGCATGTTCACATGTACAGTTCAACGTTAGACTTTGAGTGATGTTTGCTCCTAATCTCTTCAAACTAGTCTTATTGCTATTGATTGATCCCCATAGGGTCAGCGAGAATTCATTATTGAGGACAGACAACCACTAATAGAATTTTCAATCAATAAGGTACGTTTTAGCTCGGTAACAAGAAAGAGATTGACATCGAAGAACAAATCAAATGATGAAGGAAATACTGCTGATTCGTCTAGAATCTACATCTATATTAAGATATATTAGATAGAGTACACAACATGTGACCTATGAGATTTTAATTATAAGAATAATATACTTATCTTATGATAGTGATGATAATAATGATGGTGATTATGACGATGACGATGAGATTTTGATTTCATTATAACGCGCTATGATAATTAAATATAGAACTTGGAAGAACATTGTTAGCACCTTCTATGTTTTTAATCTCTATTTCCCACGACGGGCAAGTTGACCAATATAAACAGTTAACTTCTTTCTTTCTTTTGTTTTGCTTTTTTTTTTTTCCTTTAAATAATTTTGAGTTCCATTGACTGGTCTAAAAATTACGTGGAAGCTAGCAAGGAAGAAAAATATAGGTAAAGGTGTTCATGGTTTGATTCTGTCGGATTTTCTTTAAAAGAAATTAAAACCAATTAAGTGGGTTATTCAAATATTAAAAACAGATCAAAACAATTAACTCCGTTTTTTATAGGTTCGGTTTATGTCGGTTTTAATCGGTTTTCGATTGTTTCTATTTTTATCCATTTTTTTTTTAATATGAGACATTTGTCAAGCACATATTCCACCGATTATATTCTGACACAACACTATCAAACCAATTATTCTTTAAGTATATTTGCCATTTACTAAGAGCTAATAATAATATATAATTGAACTAAATAGTGATGAGTAATTTAAGGACTCAATTAAAGATAATTTATTTTTAACATGAAATAGATTCTTGGACTTAGCAAAATAAAACTATCATCAAACTATAATGTAAAAAGCAAAGAACTTGATTACTATAATAGCAAAAAACTAGACTACCAACTAAGAGTGCAAACGGTTAAATATCTACTACAAAATTTTAAAAACTATATATATATATATATATATATATATATATATATATATATATATATATATATAAAGTTTTAAATAAGTATTTCTATAGTCGGTTTGATTCGGTTTTTTCGGTTATTTTTTGTTTAAAACTAAAACCAAACCAAATTTGATCAGTTTTTTAAAATTCAAAACCAAAACCAAAACCAAATCAAACCAAAATATTATCAATTTCTTGTGTCAATTTGAGTAGTTTTTGGTTTGTTTCAGGTTTTCGATTTTTCATGAACACCCCTAATTATAGGTGTTAAAACATCTTTCCGTGTCAAATTAAGCTTGTAACATCTTACTACAAGTTCAATGTCAACTAACCGCTTGTTTGGATTGTTGTTATATGTCGTTTCATAAAGTAGCGTATTGTATAGTACTGCATTGTATTGTATTGTTTGATGAATATAACATTTGGACAAATTGTATCGTTTGTCGTCATTTCATGATGTCATGTACCAATAATATCAAGAATAAAATTGTAATATTACTAAGAAAAAATATGATATAAAGTAGAATTATTATATTAAAAAATCAGGTAAAGGATAAGATATAATTATTTAATAATAAGAAAGGGAAAAATGAGAGAAAAAAGCAAGGTAACGATGCCACACCAAACTTGTTGTTCTATAATGTGGCACTTTTCGTCGTTACGTAATGATGGATTTAAACATTTAACGATACGATACAATAAAATTTAAGTAACAATCAAAACAAATATTGTATTTAAAGTAACGATACGATATAATACAATAGGTAACAACCATCCAAACAAGCTGTAAATTAAAAAATATTACACCACTTACCCAAATCCTACAAACAAGAAAAATTTTGAGGAAACATCTATAGTTCAAAAGTCAAAAGAAAACGTCAAAATCAACAGTTAACATCAATTGAAGGGGAACATGAAATGGTAAAATTGTCTCTGTGTGACCTATAGGTCACGGTTCGATCCGTAGAAGTAACAATTAATACTTGTATTAGGGTAGGATGTCCTTGGAGCAACGATAAAGTTGTCTCTCTATGGACTATAAGTCACGGGTTTGAGCCGTGGAAGCAGCCACTAATGCTTGCATTGGGGTAGGTTGTCTACATCACACCCCTTGGGTGCGGCCTTTTCCCGAAAACTTGTGTGAACACAGGATGCTTGATCACTGTGAAGGAGTTAGCTACTTGCCTTGATGTACCATAGTTAGTTGCTGAGTCAACTGAATAAGAAGTTAGTTAAAGTAGCTAATTATGTAGTTAGTGGAAGTTTTGAGTGTACAACTGGTTACCAGTTGTTAACAGCTGTCAGTCAGTTAGGGTAGTTATATACATGTATATATAGTGGCTAGCTTACTCATTTTGTATACAATACAATTCATTCTAAAGATCAGTTTTGAGCTCAGCATGTGCTCATAATTTTCGTCCTTTGTTTTTTCTCTTCTTTTCTTTTCTAGAATTGATAATTCGATGTGTTTTGTCATGGTATCAGAGCCTCCCGCCGATAGGATCTAGGAATTGTTCTTCGCATATAGAAGACGATCGAGAGATTCATCGACATTTCTCGTGATAATTTTGAATCCTAATTCGTAGCTTAAACGAACCCTAGATTTGTTCGTTATTTTCACTTTTGTTCATAATTCTTTAATTTTTCGTCAGAATTACAGTTCTGTATTCTGTATAATTGAAAATTTTAATGGCGATTGATGAGATATCAGATTTGGGGATGTTTGTTCCAGCTCTAGTGGTCATTGACCATAATCATCCTCTGTATCTTCACTCTTTTTATGCTCCTGGTTCATTATCTGTTGGCATTCAGCTCGTAGGTATGGAGAATTACACTTTGTGGGACAGAGCGATGAGAGTTGCACTCCTAGGAAGGAATAAGCTGGATTTTATAGATGACACGATCACTAGGGACACATTTGGGCCAACCTTAGGGCATCAATGGGATAGGTGTAATGCAATAGTTGTTTCATGGCTTACTGGTAATGTGAGTAAAGAATTGTTGAGTGGAATTCTTTTTCGTTCGAATGCATATTTGGTCTGGAAGGAATTGCAGGAACGATTTAATAAGGTGAATGGATCACGTCTGTATTCTCTTCACAAAGAGATCTTCACTTTAACTCAGGGAACATCAGCAGTATCTGTGTATTATTCAAGGTTGAAAGATTTATGGGACGAGTATGATTCAATGATGCCATCTCCTTCATGTGATTGTGAAAAGTCAAAGGATTTTTCAGTGCATCTGCAATATCAATGTTTACTGTAATTTCTGATGGGATTAAATGAAGGATATAGCCAGGCAAAGAGCCAAATCCTCATGAAGTCGAAGGTGATCAATGTGAACCAAGCATATGCTCTAATTATTCAGGATGAGAGTCATAAACTAGTGGCAGGAAGTAATCATGTATCTGCAGAAGCAATGGAGTCAGCGGCTATGTTCACAACTAGAAATAATATGCCAAGGCAGAAAAGAAACTGGAATGTTGAATGTGACTATTGTCATGGAAAAGGGCATACAAGGGATGGTTGTTTTAAACTGATGCATTGTGGTTATTGCAACAAGAAGGGACATCACAAGGAGAACTGCTACAAGTTAATTGGATACCCTCAAGGTTTCAAGCATAAGGCTAGAGCCAATGTTGTTGATGGCAGTCCCCTGCAATCTGAAACAAATGCAAACAATCAAGCCAACAATACTGCTCCAATGATCACACACGAACAATACAAATGTTGCTTAACATACTCAATAAATCTTCCACATCTGAGACAAGTGCACTCATAGTTAGCTACTTGCCTTGATGTACCATAGTTAGTTGCTGAGTCAACTGAATAAAAAGTTAGTTAAAGTAGCTAATTATGTAGTTAGTGGAAGTTTTGAGTGTACAACTGGTTACCAGTTGTTAACAGCTGTCAGTCAGTTAGGGTAGTTATATACATGTATATATAGTGGCTAGCTTACTCATTTTGTATACAATATAATTCATTCTAAAGATCAGTTTTGAGCTCAGCATGTGCTCACAATTTTCGTCCTTTGTTTTTTCTCTTCTTTTCTTTTCTAGAATTGATAATTCGATGTGTTTTGTCATGGTATCAGAGCCTCCCGCCGATAGGATCTAGGAATTGTTCTTCGCATATTGAAGACGATCGAGAGATTCATCGACATTTCTCGTGATAATTTTGAATCCTAATTCGTAGCTTAAACGAACCCTAGATTTGTTCGTTATTTTCACTTTTGTTCATAATTCTTTAATTTTTCGTCAGAATTACAGTTCTGTATTCTGTATAATTGAAAATTTTAATGGCGATTGATGAGATATCAGATTTGGGGATGTTTGTTCCAGCTCTAGTGGTCATTGACCATAATCATCCTCTGTATCTTCACTCTTTTTATGCTCCTGGTTCATTATCTGTTGGCATTCAGCTCGTAGGTATGGAGAATTACACTTTGTGGGACAGAGCGATGAGAGTTGCACTCCTAGGAAGGAATAAGCTGGATTTTATAGATGACACGATCACTAGGGACACATTTGGGCCAACCTTAGGGCATCAATGGGATAGGTGTAATGCAATAGTTGTTTCATGGCTTACTGGTAATGTGAGTAAAGAATTGTTGAGTGGAATTCTTTTTCGTTCGAATGCATATTTGGTCTGGAAGGAATTGCAGGAACGATTTAATAAGGTGAATGGATCACGTCTGTATTCTCTTCACAAAGAGATCTTCACTTTAACTCAGGGAACATCAGCAGTATCTGTGTATTATTCAAGGTTGAAAGATTTATGGGACGAGTATGATTCAATGATGCCACCTCCTTCATGTGATTGTGAAAAGGCAAAGGATTTTTCAGTGCATCTGCAATATCAATGTTTACTGTAATTTCTGATGGGATTAAATGAAGGATATAGCCAGGCAAAGAGCCAAATCCTCATGAAGTTGAAGGTGATCAATGTGAACCAAGCATATGCTCTAATTGTTCAGGATGAGAGTCATAAACTAGTGGCAGGAAGTAATCATGTATCTGCAGAAGCAATGGAGTCAGCGGCTATGTTCACAACTAGAAATAATATGCCAAGGCAGAAAAGAAACTGGAATGTTGAATGTGACTATTGTCATGGAAAAGGGCATACAAGGGATGGTTGTTTTAAACTGATGCATTGTGGTTATTGCAACAAGAAGGGACATCACAAGGAGAACTGCTACAAGTTAATTGGATACCCTCAAGGTTTCAAGCATAAGGCTAGAGCCAATGTTGTTGATGGCAGTCCCCTGGAATCTGAAACAAATGCAAACAATCAAGCCAATAATACTGCTCCAATGATCACACACGAACAATACAAATGTTGCTTAACATACTCAATAAATCTTCCACATCTGAGACAAGTGCACTCATGGTAGGTAAGTGCTTCTTATTATTGAATGATGGTAAAGTAGGCGGTGCTGGGAATGTACAAATGCCCACAGGAGACTCTGCTAAGGTCACAAAAGTAGGATACAGTCCTTTAACAGGAGGTGATGTCCTCAAGGATGTACTTTGTGTGCCAATCTTTAAGTTTAATCTCTTGCCAATGTCCAAACTGACCAAGGAATTAAATTGTTATGCAATGTTCTTTCCTGAACATTTTTTGTTTCAGGACCTTTGCACTGGGAGAGTGAAGGCAACTGGTAGTGAAAAAGAGGGTCTGTATGTGCTGAGGACACATTGTAAAGAAGCTGGATTGAATGGAATAAAATCTATAGCAGTAGAACAAATGACGGAACCTGAAGTTTGGCATAGAAGATTAGGCCATGTGCCTATGGCAGTTATTAGAAGAATTTTTGCATTTAGGAATAAAGAAGCCTTTCATTTACATCATTGTGATATATGTCCTTTATCTAGATAAATAAGGTTGCCTTTTCTAGTTAGCACTAGTATAGCAGAAGCACCTTTTCATTTGATACACATGGATGTGTGGGGTCCTTATAAGGCCACAACTTACAATGGAATGAACTATTTTTTTACTCTAGTTGATGATCATACTAGATGGACATGGTTGTTTCTAATGAGGGTGAAGTCAGACGTTTCTGAAATTCTTAAAACCTTCATTGCAATAATATTTAATCAATTTGAAAAAATGATTAAAGTTTACAGATTAGATAATGGATCTAAGTTTTTTAACACGACTTGCAATGAGTTGTTCACACATCATGGGATCTTGCATCAAAGCTCCTGCCCATACACTCCTCAACAAAATAGAGTGGTTGAGAGGAAGCATAGACATGTTCTAGAAACAACAAAGGCAATCAGATTTTAAGCTAATTTGCCAATTCATTTTTGGGGATCATGTGTTGAAGTAGCAGCATACATAATAAACAGAATTCCATCTACTGTCCTTAAGGGAAAATCACCTTTTGAAATGCTATACAATAGACCACCATCTTTGTCTCATATGAGAGTTATAGGATGTCTTTGTTATGCAACTACACTGCCAAAGTAGGATAAATTTGGTGCAAGAGTAATAAAATCAGTTTTGCTAGGATATGGTGTCTATAATAAAGGATATAAGCTTTATGATTTATCTATAAAAAAAATATGTTTTATCAGTAGAGATGTTGTGTTCCATGAAAGTATATTTCCTTTTCAGATTTGTCGAACAACTTGAAATGATCCAGTCACAAATATAACAAAATTGCAGAGATTTTATATGGTGGATGATCCAGATATTGCAGGTAGAAGCATTTTACCTGCTCAACACACTGAAGCCATCATGCCACCACATAATCAAATGCCACAGGAAGACCACAATACTTCAGCACAGCTTCATCAGGAGAATGTTGAGATTTCTGAGCCTCATAGAGATACAGCAGATAAGGTTGATCACATGGAAGAAGTTGAAGAATCACAGGTAACAGGTTTGACTGAAAGAAAGTCCTCCAGAACAACTAAGCCCTCAATATGGCTTAAGGATTATCTGAGGAAAGAGAAGAAATCAGGAGCACATACATGCTTATATCCTATTTCAGATGTCATTAGCTATGACTGTTTATCCCCTAAGTATCAAAGTTTCATCACCAAATTTTTTGCAGCCAATGAGCCTAAGTCTTATGCAGAGGCATCTAAGGATCCCATATGGATAGAGGCAATGCAAACAGAGATCCAAGCATTGCAAGACAACAAGACATGGACTGTGGTTCCTTTACCAAAAGGTAAGAAAGTTATTGGTTGTCGATGGGTTTATAAGATAAAGTACAAATCTACAGGAGAAGTGGAGAGGTTTATGGCAAGATTAGTTGCAAAGGGCTATAATCAGAGAGAGGGACTACACTATCAATAAACATTTTTCCTAGTTGTTAAAATGGTGACAATAAGAACTGTGCTTTCCTTTGCAGCTATGCATAAATGGAACATTCACCAAATGGATGTTTATAACATTTTTTTGCAGGGTGATTTAACTGAGGAAATGTATATGGAATTACCACTGGGCTTCTCTTATGCAGGAGATCAACAAGTTTGTCGACTACTTAAATCACTGTATGGGCTTAAACAAGCCTCTAGGCAATGGAACATCAAGCTCACATCTGCTTTAACAGCTTCTGGTTTTGTTCAAAGCCACTTGGATTACTCCCTATTCACCAGAAAAGTCAAGGAAAATAGTGGTAGTCTTGATTTTTGTCGATGACTTGCTAATCACAGGAGACGATGCTGATTTGATTCACCAGACTAAAGCATACTTACAACATATTTTCAAAATCAAGGACTTAGGTAAACTGAAATTTTTCTTAGGCATTGAATTTGCAAGGAGTAAGGAAGGAATTCTAATACACCAAAGGAAGTATGCCTTAGAACTCATTTCAGATATGGGGTTGTCCGGATCCAAACCAGCTAAGGTACCTTTAGAAGTCAATCAGAATCTTACAACACGTGAGTTTGATACTCAGTTTGGCATTGGTGATGATAAAGTTCTTGATGATCCTGGTGAATACCAAAGGTTGATTGGGAGACTTCTTTATTTGAATATGACTAGGACAGACATTGCTTTTGTAGTGAAATGTCTTAGCCAGTTAATGCATTGCCCCAAAGTGTTCCACATGGAGGCAACCATCAGGGTGGTCAAGTATGTGAAACAGTCACCTGGCCTTGGAGTTTTGCTATCTGCAGAGGCTTCTTCTCAGCTCACAGCCTTTTGTGATACTGATTGGGGTACTTGTCCAAATACCAGGAGGTCAATCACTGGATACTTAATCAAATTTGGTAATTCTATCATTTCATGGAAGCCCAAGAAACAAACAACCATATCAATAAGTTCAGCAGAAGCTGAATATCGCAGCTTGGCTTCGATAGTAGCTGAAGTTGTTGGGTGGCTTGTTTATTTGAGGAATTGGGAGTGCACATCCACACACACCTATATCCATGTTTTGTGACAGTAAATCTGTCATCCAGATAGCTGTTAATCCAGTGTTTCATGAACGCACCAAACATATTGATATCGGTTGTCATTTCATTAGAGAAAAGGTACAAATTGGCCTAGTTCAACTTTTCCATGTTCTTCATCAGACCAACCAGATGATATTTTCACCTAGGGGCTAGGCATCACACAACACAATTACCAATTATCCAAGCTAGGCATGAAGAATATCTTCATAGCGCCTAGCTTGTTATTCCATGTGAAGGAGTTAGCTACTTGCCTTGATGTACCATAGTTAGTTGTTGAGTCAGCTGAATAGGAAGTTAGTTAAAGTAGTTAATTATGTAATTCGTGGAAGTTTTGAGTGTACAGCTGGTTACCAGCTGTCAACAGCTGTCAGTCAGTTAGGGTACTTATATACATGTATATATAGTGGCTAGCTTACTCATTTTGTATACAATACAATTCATTCTAAAGATCAGTTTTGAGCTCAGCATGTGCTCACAATTTTCATCCTCTATTTTTTCTCTTCTTCTGTGTTTCTAGAATTGATAATTCGATGTGTTTTGTCTCTTAGTTGATTTGTGCCTAGAGGTCGTTTCTTGATCACCTCTCTTAGCTGGTTTGTGAATTTCTGGCCACAATTCAACTCTTTGCTTAACTTTTCCATATCAACTGATGAGTTTTCCATCCATAGGGACTCCATATTAATTATGTATGATATTAATACTTGTAGCAACTAGGGGTGTTCATAAAAACACGAAAAATCGAATCCGATATTTTTTTGGTTTGGTTTGGTTTTGGTTTTGAATTTTAAAAATCGATTGAATTTGATTTGGTTTTAATTTCAATAAAAAAAAATAAAAGAAAAAATTAGAACCAACCGACTATAGAAGTAACTATTTAAAATTTATTATTAATAATCTAGTTCTTTGCCTTCCCTGGACCATACGTAAATGCGGGATGTTTTGTGCGTCGGGCTGCCCTTCTTTTTTGCCTTTACGTTCTAGTTAGATTGGTAGTTTTCTTTTGTTAAATACAAGAATCTATTTCATGTTAAAAATAATATATTTTTAATTGAGTCCTTAAATTATTCATCACTATTTAATATAATTATTATCAATATATCTTAGTAAATGATAGATTTCTCAAATGAGCAATTGGTTTGATAGTGTTACATTGAAAATGTAGTCGCCGGAATATGTGTTTGATAGTGTATGTCTCAGATTTAAGAAAAAATCGACAAATAACCGGAAAACCCGAAAAATCGATAAAACCGACATAAACTGACATCAACCGAATCGATAAAGACCGACTTAATTGGTTTGGTTTGGTTCCAATATTTGAATATCATTTATGTTTTCTGGGTTCACCAATTTCAGTTGTGATGCAAACGTTAAATTCATTTAATTTTCTGTATTTTATAAAACTAAGTTCTCATTTTTTTTAATTCTACATCCTCACTTGTCTAATTTTTTTAAAAACGATGTTCATTAATTATATATATATGGATTTAAAAAAAATGAGTTAAGTCGAACTATAAAACTCATTTTTAATCTGCCAATTGCTCTATTACTCGTGAGGTTGGGCCGCCCCTGCTTAGGAGTTAGGGTCGGTTGGTTGGGAAACAAGTTATCACATGATTAATTATCTCGAGATTAGTTATCCTACCCTCTCATGGGGATAAAAAAAATATTACAAATAGTTATACCATAATTTTATCTCAATCAAATATGGGATAAACTCATCTCAAATTCAATTTCGGGATTAATCATCCCTTAACTCTCGCACCAAACGAGACCGTAGTAGCAACTATAGCAAGAAGTCATGGACTGTGAGACAGTGGACTTATTTATATGGAAAAGAAGAAAAGGCTAGGGGTTCGGAAAAATTAAAAAGCTTTCAAAGGATAAATTCTTTCTCACATTAGGAAAATGAAAGCCCATACGCACAAAAATATCGAGTAAATCTGATTTCCTGCAATGAGTGTACATTAAGAAAATGTAACAAACACACAGCTACTGACGTTTGTAATATGTTGTCACCTTAATATCGTCATCCATGTGCCACCTGGCAAGTATTAAATGGTAGTTGCATTGCTGTTTAACTATAGATTAATTGGTAATGGTTTAGTCAAAAGTTGTGGGGTTGGGGATATCTTAATCCTTGCGAGTTTTTCTTTTATTTTTTTATTACATCAGTAGAAAGGGATGTGAAAAGGTAAAGAAAATGTTACGCTATTGATGGGAATTAAATGCTCCACATTTAATCGTAAAAGAAAACTCACCAAGTGAGCTCCCTCTCAACCTCTCTTTTATGTGGTTTTAGTGATTAGAAAGAAACAATCATAATAGAATCAAAAAATAATATATATTTTTTAAAAGAAAAAGAAGAAATTATTTGATAACTTCAAGAATTGATTAGCTACACAGTTTCTAATTGAAACGAAAAACTGTTAGAAGTGGATCTTACATACATTTGCTTACGTCTCAGTCAATTTATAACTGGCCACATCTAGCTAATGTCATTTTTACGTCAAGAAAACTAAATAAAGACGATATAATAAAAAGGATCCAACTCATCTAGACTTAGAGAGTGTTTGGAATGGCATTTAACCCGGTCAAATCAGTTTTTAAGCTCTTTTTAGCTTTTTTCAATGTTTGTCAAAGTTAAAAAATACTTAAAATAAATTTAAAAGCGCTTAAAACAAGCCAAAAGTAATAAGTTGACAACCTCAACTTAATACTTTTTGGCTTAAAAGTTATTTCTGTTTAAAACCCACTTTTTTTTAAGTCAATCCAACATCATGTGGTTGTCTATCCTCCATGTTCACACATGCAAACTAATGCCAAATGCTGATTTCTCTGCGAGAATTTTGCGATAAAACACTTTATTCGCACGCAGTGTTTAAATTACACTATACTATTACTATGATTAAGCCATAAGTTAAAGCAAAAATATGTTTTAATTACTTTTATGATTTAGTGATAACAGTATATATAAATACATGTATCATGTACTTATGGATTAATGTAAACACAAAGTGCGGATAAGTTTACAGTTTAATGCTATTAGTAAGAGTCTTTCTTCCTCAATCTAGTTTTTTCTATCTTCCTCATTATGACAGCGGATAGAGAGTATAAACATGAAGCATTGATATATACGTAGAAAACCACTAAATTTCGACAAATATAAGATTCTAAACCTTAAATTTCGGAAAAGTAAAGGATTTAATGCTAAGAACATGAAGGTGGGAACCCATCAAATTTAAATATTAGATCTGCCTCTAGTGACTATTACCATTTCTGAATAGAACCTGACATTGAGGTGCTGGAGAAAGACCTAAGTATTTACAAATAGTTGGAAAGGAGAAGGAGAAACAAATTATTAAGCTGAAGAAGAAATTGGTGAAAGGCTGACGCATAGACAAAAGGAACAGCACCTTATCATTATGCAGGCATATTTTAATCAAAGAATTTGATATGCTTGCATAATGATCAAGAAGAACAAAATATAGTCCAAAAAAAGCCCCATGTTAAATCCAAAAATGTACATAACTTAAAGTATGCAGATGCACAGATTTTCAGATTAAATATGTTCATGAGTAATTTCTTTTTCCTTTAATTTGTTACAAGGGTAATGATAAGAAACCTCAATCTTTACAGGTAAACTATGATACACTTGTATTACTCTCCTTGTCATTTCTTTTCTGTTTCTTTATACCGGAATCACTGGAGTTATGCTGAATATCTAACAAGCAGACTATCATTTTTCACTTCTTGGACACAGCCCAATGGTTATTAACAACAAATTACAAAAACCATCCCAAAACCTTCATTTGTCCCCCCGGCCCCTCGACCAAATCCTCTTCTGCTTTTCTCCAACTGTCTGACACACTTAGCTTTGAGTTAACCTAGCTCCCCTTTCTTTTTACATTGTCACTTCATTTCTTTCAGATTGTCACCAATTTCACCTGCTGACATTGAGTTGGGGTAGCTCATCTGAAGCATTTTTAAGATATCATAAGCACGTTCCACTCAGTATTACAAAATTTTGAAATAAGTTCTTCCATGGAGATAAACCTTTGCATAGCAAGTGTAAGATATCATGTATGAAGCAACCAAAGAATTCTCAGAACTTCACGCAGGCTACAGCTATAGCTAAAAAGTGACACATACCAAAAATAGCACAAATGCATTGAACACAAAAATATTCTACAGCACATATCACAACCAACATGATGGATTTTGGTTCACTTTTGACTGATGGCATTGTTGCAGTTGTTGCTGTTAAGAAAATGGAACTTGCGCCTAACCTCGAAATCTAACTCATGAGATGAGGATTATCCAAGACTTTTTTTTTTTTTTGATAAGGTAAAGATTTTATTGATAAAAGTACCAAGATGGAACATAAAATTACACCTAAATCAGACAACACCTATAACAGCATACTTCCAGTTACAAATTGCTTAGCACATCCAAAAACTCCATATATTGATCTAGACTTTCAACTAAACATTTCAACTAGACATTCCTTATTGTCCAAGACTATAAGGAGGCAACATCTCATTCTCTCAACCAATGTGGGATACTAAAGTTAACACCCCTCCCCCGGGCATGCTCAAAGCTAGACATCTAGAGCATGGACAACAATAACATGGGGGGACAAACCAATAATTGGGATGGGTCCCGATTGATACTATGTTAAGAAAATGAAACTGGCACACAACTGAACTCTAATAGCGAGCTCTGAGATAAGGATTATCCAAGACTATACAAGGAGACAACAACCCATTCTCTCAATCAATAAGGACATTTAATACCCTCCACTGGCACAACCACTTCTAAACATCTAGTGCATAACATGGGGCTAACATGGGATAAACCAAGAATTGGAATGGGTCTGGATCTAATACTATGTTAAGAAAATGCAACTTGGACCTAACTCATCCCAAAAGTTAGCTTCATGAGGTGAGGATTGCCCACGACCATATAAGGACACAACAGCTCATTCCCTCAACCAATGTGGGACAATTAACAGTTGATGTCCCAGATTGCATGCTCTGTTCACTCTCCTCAGCCTCTCCCCCTCCCCCCAAAAGCACAAACAGACAAAAGCAAAACCTGTGACACATAAATTTTGCAGCCGTACAAAATTGAAGTTAGCACCAACTTCTTCAGCCCAATAGGTTTTTAACACTACTGTCTCACTTCTCTGGTTTCATATAAGATATATTTTGAGAAGGGTAGCATGTTAATGCCAGGAATCAGAAAGATGGCATTTGTAATTTTTAGCATTACTTTGAAGATACTTTTGGTTAACAAAAATTTAACACTATGGGAAAGGATGCTCAACTTCTTTATAACTGTTATTTTCACTCTAAAATTATCTGCATTAACTAGATGACAGTGAATATGGGAAGCTATACGAAACATTAGAGAAAAAATTCCTAATGAAGGTAGAGTTATCATTTACTTCCAACTCAAACAAAAAGGGAAGCTATAGGAAACAAAACGAGATCATACGCACTATACAAAAAGATAGACAGAAAAAAAAACTCTAGAAATGTCAGGAGAAAAATTACTTACCTACCTACTTCTAATCCTGCATGCCATGGGAAGCCAAATACAAGGTAACTCAAGGAAGCTACACCAAATTGGGGTGATTGACAACATAAACAGGAGACACTAGCTTTTATCATGATCTGGCTTAGACATAAAATAGCTGTGGCTTTTCCTCAGGATCTCTGCTTCTCTAGCTATCTGGGTGTCCGAAGGACAGAAAGTTTGATTTATAACCTTGACAATAAAGCGAGGAAGCAAAGCCAAAACTATAATAAGCAAAATTGAGAGCCAGTAAGTAGGTGATTTTGCCAATTGAAAGATTGTACTGCAAAAAGACAAAAAAGTAAGTTAGTACCATGCCATAGACCTCCAACAACAACAACAACAACCCAGTAAAATCCCACAAGTGGGGACACTATAGGAATTCACATGGAAATACTAACTTATAATTGGGAAAGACAGGTATCGAGTCCAGCACCACCAAGCAGCCATACGTGATAACAATTGACCCCCATATTGCCATGTGAGTAAATATTATCCATCGCTGCACATCCATTGCCAAGTGCATGTTCACAAGGATCGCAACAGCAATCGTCCACAAGCTACCCATACTCCATATGTCAATATCGCTCTGATCATAGATGAATAATGGTACATAAAAGAGAACAAGACTCTGCCACACTGTATCAATCATTGTGACCCAGAAGAGTTTCATGTTGTAACTCTCGTGTCTATAGCCAGCAGCATAGAGTTTTGGATACTTCAGTAGTGTCTTATGACTTAAGTCCTTGTCCAGAATACCAACGACTAAAGTAGGTATGGAAGTATAGATGAGAGAATAAAATACACTACTCCAATCTGTCAACGCAGATGTTGTAGAAAAAGCGGAGTACAATATGTACCTAAAAATACCAAGTATAAGAATAAGGTCAGATGACAAACTCATGATAATTTTAGTATTGTATCACCAAACATGAGAATTTAACAACAATTCAAAGAAGAGGTGACTCCAATGCATGAAAACATTATGGATTTGATAAATCAACAGGTTTTCAGCATGTAAGAAAAAAATCTTAAGAAGGCATCCTCAGCCTAGCAAGAAACTGTCAGAAAGCACAACTTATAAAGGGAAGAACCCATTCTCTCCATCGCAGTTTGCAGAGTTCCTTTTCTTAGTACTAAAATTTATTGATGATACCAAAGAACAGGGTATACAGAGATGGGTAGGTAAATCTCTCTTACTTGATTTTTCAGTCTTACTAAACATAAGGGGATGGATAATTCTTCACCTAAAGAAGAAAAACTAGTAAGTCTTCCTTCCCCATACTTTAACCAAGTATAGTTAAGAGTATCAGTTTCATTTCCATTGACCTAGAAATGCATATCAACGTCAATGCCACCCAGTATGACCCCCTCACATTAACCATCTGGAGATCAGCCCCAATGTTCTTGAGAAGCATGACAACAAAGAAGAAGCAGATAATTCAATATGCTTTCCACTCTCCTCACACATGAACTGCAAACTCACCTAAAATTCCCTTCCCTTTCTTAGGTCAAGAGACACTACTGTCAGAGAAAAGCCTCTTTTCTTGGATTGATGCCGCATTGTACGGTGATTCAGGCCAGCCCTTCTAAGCATCAAGCTATAGAATGAAAATCCGCCAGCATCAACTCCATAACCGCTTTCCACAGTGATATATTGAACATCAATAATCTTCTTATTCCTAGTTCCCTAATTTACAGGGACTTTTTATCTTCTTTCAATCTACTAAATGACACTTTCTCTCCCCCTCCTTTGCTTCACATAAGAAACCCTCATCATTTCTTATAAAAGAACAAGGTCCCCTACATGCAAAATAGGGACAAGTAATAGTATGCATGTATAGTAGATAATGTAGGCGTAAGTTATGTAATCCCCCCCCCCCCCCCAAAGATAATGCCTCTTCCATCAACTCAACATTTATCCGAACATGTCGATTACCAGCTGCTCTGTCTTTACCTTTAAGTTTTTTTTCCTGAGCAGCCCCAAGTACGTTATCAGTAATGTTGTCACCAACATCCATAAAACCGTGCCAGAATATGAATAATTTTTACCTTCACCACTGGTACCATCAACAATTTCCGTATGTTCTGACACGTACTCCATAGCATCGAACATACCAACAGACATTATTACCCCACTAGTTTCCTTTCATTCTTTGAATTTCAGCATTTTAATTTTCTGCTCAAATGTCCGTTAAAGTTGACCACCATTAGTAGAAGAACTTGGCTTTAGCTTATCAACGCATTGTCAATGTGTCCCGAATCCTTTCAAGGTAAATATGGATTCCATAGAGGATACCAAGACTAGCTAAGATCTCGATGAAAGCACCATGACCAACCTCACCCCCAAAAGGAAATTGAATGCTACAATAAAGAGCATCGCATCATTGATAACTTTTCAGTGACGAATGAAGCAGCAATCGATAGTCAACACAAATATTAACTACCATTATCAACCAGCAGACCTCAAAACCCTTATTAAACAAGACACAACATTCAGCCATGACCCACTAAATAGCATCAGCAGACAAGCAGCAATTGATCTAACTTATAGCATCCTTAAGCACTTACTTGATCAAAAGAAAAAGTACTCCCTCCATTTCAATTTATGTGACGTACTTTGACTTGGCACGGAGTTCTAAAAAAAAAAGACTTTTGAAACTTGTGGTCTTTAAAGCTTAAAAGGTAAAAGTTTTGTGGGACCATAACATTTGTGTGGCTATAAAAGCTTCTCATTAAAGGTAAATGAAAAATTTTAAATTAAATTGTTTCCAAATATAGAAATGTTTTTGAACAGACTAATAAGGAAGTGTGTCACATAAACTGAAACGGAGGGAGTGACAATAACATCCTTAAACACTTCCTTTGGTTCAGTATCTCTGCCACCAAAAGTCAAGCTTACAACCACCCCCTCTCAAAATTCCCCATTATATTGGAAGCTAAAACACACATGTATAGCAGCAGCATCTTCCAAACCCATCAGACTTCAGAATCTATACATCCTCATATTATTGAAAACAGTCCATCATCCCTCTTCTCAAACACACCGATGGTCTAACCTAGGGACGCTGTTTTTTGATTGGTAAATTTAATTTATTGATATTCAGCAAGTAGTACTTACAAGAGGAAGGCAGGAAGCTACATCACAAATTATGTTATGAACTTAAAAAATCAACCATGGTTTCTCTATCATTTGCAACTGCCATGTTACACCAAAAAAACAATAAAGCTGAACACCTATGTTTAATGCTAATTACACTATTGGCTTATAGCAGACCTAATGTGAGTTTTTTGACATCTCAAATGTTCAAGTGACAAAGCTTATATAGAGATTACAAGGTTCATTGACAAAGAAAATATACAAGGCGTATTAAACAAAAAAGTAGTTTAGATCAGGCATGAGCTTGGACAAAAAAGAAAGAAAATATCAGGCATGAGCTCCTTTCAAGCATGATATACACATTCAACTTGTTTAACAGTTATTTTAATGTTTTCTGAAGGTTCTATACTTTTTGGAACAATGCTTGTATACGGGAGTTTTCCTACATTAATAAAATTATTTATCCTATCAAAAAATGAGCCATTTTACTGTATATTTTCCTTTTCTCTTCAGAGGGACGGCAATGCATTTTTCCCAAATATCATACAAAAGAATGCAGATCCAAAGAGAAAAAAAAGTATACCAGAAAAGCATGAAAACAAAAACAGCATTTCTGTAGAAGTTGTAAAGAACCAAATAACCAACGCGCTGGTAATTCCAATGTCCGTGCACAAGGAGCAATCTTTTCAGAAACCGAAACTGTCCCATAGCAAAATCCGATGCCATCACTGCTTGCCGCCCTTCTTGACCACATATTCCAACACCAACATCCGCCATTTGGATCATTGAAACATCATTAGCCCCTGAGAAAGTTTTTAAAATTAGGTGCAAACAAATCCAGAAAATCATCCCATGAAATGCATCTTGCAAAACACCGATATAACACACACGAATAAACCTTAAAACATGAGTACTTAAAAAATAACCGCAAAACCTTATATGCACAAATCATATAATTGTGTTCCTCCAACAACCAACAAAAATTGACATAAGATTTCCCTTGTGCCGACAAGGCATTAGATATAGCGAACTCACCATCACCTATGGCTAGCGTCATATCATCTGTGCGGCTCTTTATTAGGTCAACAATTCCAGCCTTCTGCAAGGGCGCAACACGACAGCAAATCACAACCCTACATGATGTCGCAAGGTCGAATAGCTGCGGAAGCATGGCATTAACACATTAGGACTCAAGCTACACAGTAAAAGAGAGGCAACATATACCCGCAAAAGTGCATATTACCACAACAAAGCCTTAGAAGATATGCGTCATACCTCAGACTCGAGATCTTTCTCTAATATGTATACAAGACTATTCCCATCAATTATGAGTGCCAAAGATTTACCAGAAACACCTTCCTCTCCTGCATGCTGCTCTGGTAAATTAGATGACTTCATACTAACAGGAACTTCATGATAACCATTTTCTGCATCGCTCTGACATGTTAAGATTTGATTAAAACAACTTGCAGGCTTTACTCCAAATTTGGTCTTAGCATCAAAAAAAAGTCTCTTGCATTCGTTTTCTGAAGTGCCATTAATGATGATCCGCTGCATGTCTGAGGTCAAAAGTTTGCAAGACATACCAATTGAAATTGCTGTTTCTTGCTTATCTCCAGTAAGAACCCAAACCTTTATTCCTGCTTGGCGCAGAGACTCGATTGCTTCTGGTACGCCTTCTTGTAGTTTGTCCTCAATTGCGCTGGCCCCTAGTAGAGTTAAATTGCACTCAATAAGAGCTGCTGTTTGGCGCAATTTTGCTGATCTATCAGTCAAAGATGTGCTAGCATCTTCATACATGCATTGCCACTCTTCCAGTTCTTCTCCCGTGAGATTCCTTGCAGCAACAACCAGGGTCCGCAAACCTTCACATGAGTACTCATTCAAATGGTTAAGAGTGGTATTCTGTATGTCAGCATGGCTTTTGTGGTCTTTCCTTAAAATGCTAAACATTGAAGTATCAGCCCCTTTGACCAAAACTTTTACAGCATTGTTCGGGAATCTAATAACCACAGACATTCTTTTACGCACACTGTCAAACTCATGCAGTCCCAAGACATCCAATCTGCAGCGGCCAATATATCAGTCCACAATTCCCAAGGACAGAGAATGAACTATTGCTTAAAAAAGATTTACCACAACTAATTACAAATTAACACAGAAGAAAGCAAGAAAAGAAAAGGCGAAATTTAAGGAGAAAGAGGAAATTATGCTTTGGATGAAAAAGTTCCAGTGTCATAGATAGAATGCATAACATTTACTAGGCTAATCCACATTATTTAGTCAAGAAGTGCTAAATTGTACTCATGTGCAACTAACACCAAATTAGGAAATTTGAGAGAGACAGCCATCTACCTTAGTTTCTCACCATTGGCATCAATCACAATATGACCAGACGTTCGCTCACAAAGTGTATATCCATACGCAGAAGCAGCAGCAACTAGTGCTTGTTCGTCAGGAGATTCACCTTGATACTCAATGGTGCCAACATTGTCATGCACTTCATCCAGTATAGCACGTGACGATGAGCTATGGCTAAGAATAGGAATTACGGTATTACATGCTGCCAACGTCATAAAGAACTCGTGCGCAGCAACCCTCTCTTCCCCAGCTAGCTCGGTATGTAACAATTCCATAAGTTCAGAATCAGTAGGAATTTCTGACTTGAGCCTCAATCTTCGTCGACTTGAAGGGGCTTCTGTTGGTTCTGCACAAAAGATTACAGGAGTAATTGACTTGTCTGCAAGACGAGCATAGCTAGAGGAATAGAAACCTCAAAAGAAAAGAATCACGTAAAGTAATGATTTGCACTTCAATATTATTTAATCTGCAAAGATATGTATGACCACAATTTTCTATAATATAATGCATATTATTAACTAGCAGTAGTTAAATAAATAAGCATCATAGACCACATAAGACATAGAGGAGAAGAAATGAAGAAAAAGCAGCGTAATAAGAATTCCATAGTGTTTTACACTAACTATCCAAACAATGAGGACAGTAGACAAACCATAAATCTCATTGTCACTGCATTCTGTTGTCTCTGCTACTTTCCTATTCATGATAGAAGCCTTCAGGAGACTCAAGGAGAAGACAGCTAAAGGGGGTTAGATAAAATATTTCAAGGTTGGCAATAAAAGATAAGGACGGCCATTCACCTATTTTTCACAACTCAAATTAATTTAATTAATATCACAGCAAGACGGTGTTAACAAATATATGTACAACTAAACGTCTAAACCACAATGGTCTACAGATTATCCGAATCATATATACACGTGGGCAATCTCTTCACAGCTAAAGAATACATGAAATAGAACTGATACTTTGAGACATCTCTTTCAATTTTCAGGAATGTTAGAATATCAAGAGAATACGTGTCTAGATTTATACATGTCTGGCTTTATATGTCAAGATTCATCGTATTTGAGAAAGCAAAATCTATAGGATACTTTAGGAGATTCTCTATTTAATTAAAAAAAGTTAACTTACCCTATTAGCATAGATATTACTCCCTCCATCCCATTTTATATGGCCTTATTTGACTGGGCAGCACGGAGTTTAAGAAAGAAATACTTTTGAAACTTGTAGTCTAAATAAGCCATAGGCATGTTGTGTGAAATTTTTCTCTTTGGTGTAAAGTGAGAACTTATTGTAGTTTGATGAAAAAAGACAGTCACTGCATGATATCATCTCTAGGTACAAACTCTTTGAAGCCTTTGGACTACACAACAAAATGATAAAATTGTACAAGATTTGTATAGCTTGTGTGATTGCATTTGACAATGAAAGAGCTCTTTCCGCAATATCTAATAAACCCAAATGTAAGGTAAGGACAGGAACTGCATCAAGCAACGCTCAAACCAACTACGTGGCAGATTGGAGTTTTTGAAGCTGAAGTTATAAATTTGTTATTTAGTCATAGACATCTACTTTATAGTTTATACACTCCATAATGTGAGGTCACAATCAAGAAATTCAATAGGCAGCTGAACTTGCAAATAAAATGTTGATACAAACTCGCGATACAGCGCTATCTAGGGATGAACATTAACCATTTGACATTTCTGATGTAGTGAAATCAAAGATTAACTAACATCAACAATGAAAAAAAGACTACATTCTGCATTTCTATCTCTTTCTTTTAGTTTTTAAATAACCTCCTTGTCATGATGCATAATAGGTAAATATACTATTAGTATTCTATATCATTGACTGTATGTAGACTAATAATGCTAATAATGCTAATGATACAGTAATACAGGTTAAAAGAATCAAATTATGTTTTAAAAGTACATTGTGTGTGATAAACATACCTTCAAAATCTGTGTTTAATGATTCACCTGTAGCAGAAAGGGGTCTCCCATAGTTTTTTCCCCACACACTTGCTCTTTTGAATTCCATCTTATTTTCAGTAAGTGTTCCTGTTTTATCAGAAAAAACATAACGTATCTGACCCAAATCCTCATTGATATTCAAGGATCTGCACTGGAACCTTGAATTACTGTTAGTGTCATACATGTGCCTGTCTCCAATCATGAAATACGACTGTCCCAAGCGAACCAACTCCATGGTGATGTAGAGAGATATAGGTATCATTATCTGGAAAACTATGATGGAACTCAAAAAGGAGAAAAAAGTTTCCATAGGAATCCCATAATATCTATACTTTTTACCATTATGTGTCCCATCAAAGTAAATTTTCCGGTAATAAGGCAGGGTATCAAGCTGCTTCTCGTGTTGCTTCAGCCATATACACATTCCGGATGCTACTACCAAGCACATGACGAAAAGGAATACAGACAACCAAAGGGTTTCCCGGTTCATGTAGGTTTCCAACCTGCTTCTTTTAGAAGGAGATGCTGCACTGTTTAGCATAGCCTTGGTCTCTTGCCCAGCATAAACCGCCACTCCTATTGCCCATTCTGTGTTCTTCAGCTGACAACCACGTAAGATAATGTTTGATTGGCTGAGCGGAAACTTATGCCCATTCAACTCCATGTTGGCTGTGAACTCATAGATATTCCTGTTAGGCTGTTCACATCTGATAACTCCTGAAATTGACTCCACTTCACTGACTAATGAAGTTGTTTCTTGCCTAGCATACCTTGTCTTCAAGTTTGATTCACCATCTAGATTCATTGTTTGGATATAAGCAATCCCACTAGGATCACTTGTTCCTAACAACACCATGTCACAAGGAATCGTCTCATCAGCTAGGATCTTCACAACCTCACCAACCTTAATATTCTTCCATCGTTTTAACTGAAACTTGCCAAATTGAAGTACTAGAGTCTCCCGGTTATTCTCATTCCTGTCTGATCTGTGTCGTCGCCAATCCTCATAACCATCTTTTATAGCAGTCACAGAAAGCACAAAAAGAAGAGGAAATAGAGATACAGTTCTCCCGAAAACAGCAAGTGGTGGAAGCTGATTCAGAGCAGCAATAGCTAAAAAGTATAAATAAGCAACCCGGTGGAACTGAATGAAGAGATTTTTTGGCAAGAAACTT